>NC_142514.1:93287142-94638571 GCF_057876585.1 Rhinolophus sinicus
GTAATGGGCTGGTGAGCTCTCAGTTAAGGACTTGCACTGTTAAGGAGTGGACCCCTCACTCTCAGTTAAGGAGAAGGAGATTCAGAAGTAATGGCAGCTTGAAGTGACGGAAGGGGTTTCTAAAACTGAGCTTGAGGTTTGGTTCAGTCAGATACCTGCTCTGCCTCTTGGGACAGGACTGCAGGGTCACGTTAGCGTCTTTGCCAGCAGTGGCCACTCAATCATTATGTTTGCTTTAGACTATTAGATCTCCTTACCCTCAGATACCCTTGTTTTTCTGTAAATAAGGATGGTGGTAGTGAGTGTTCAGATGGATGTTTCCAAGTCTTCGTAATGAAGTGCATTCAATGGACCTTTGAATTCAGTTAGTAACAGTTATTTACCAAAAATGTGCAGATTTTCCTTGAAGAAAATAGTAAAAAATGGTCTTTCTAAAATTGCGGGTTCTCCAATTTCCGTACCCTGGCATGCTATTTTCTAAAGTGCTTTTAATTCCCTTTGGGTATTTCAGCTACCCTGAGCTTTTCCACAGCCTGGGCTGCTATCAGTCTATAGGAAAATGTTTAGACTAATCAGTAGGCAGTTCCCTGTAAGCGTCTTAAAACACGTGGACTGCACTCAGTACCACCTGTCTGTGGCTCTGGAAAGCAGTGAGAAAATGGTAGGTCCATTGTCTATACAGCACTCTAGCCAGTTCTCCTGTGACTAAAATGTGTGGCCTGGGGATCAGAAATAGTAGCTTCCTTTTTCATCATTGCTGTCATTTTAATATTTATCCCTAGGTGAGTTGCTTAGCCTTCCTTTGTGACAATTTTGTCATCCATAAAACTGGGGATAGTGAATGTTAAGCTAGCTGCACTGTTCAGCTGTGATACAGCTGCAGATAGAACAGATCATATTTTAAGATGATGGATGGATTCTTTCTAATCTGGGATAGGAAATGCTTGTCCACCTTTCCCAGCTCACCTGTCCCCATCTAGGTCTTTCACATGCTTGGAATAAAGCTACTCAGTTGGCAAACTACACTTAACTTCTTGATTTCTGAGATTTTGTTTTAGAGAAATGTTCTCAATTTTTTCCTACCCAGAGGAAATTACTGGTGTAACTCCCCTTAGTCCTTAAGAAAATTGCTTCTGGCAGTGTTACTGTTGCAATCTTCCCAGGAGAACCTTCAAATGGGAAGGCTTTCCATCACAGAAGAGAAGGAGGGATTGAATATGAGAACCATTTTTACTTTTATTTAATGGTGGTATGTAAATTGTTCTCATGGGTAGTATTGTGTTTCCCCAAAAATAAGACCTAGCTGGACCGTCAGCTCTAATGTGTCTTTTGGAGCAAAAATTAAGAGAGCTGATGGTCTGGCTAGGTCTTACTTTCGGGGAGACAGGGTAGTGAGTGATTCAGCTGCAGGCTAAAGTTTGAGAAGCACTGATTTAGGATTTTCTGCATCTTGTAACTCAGGCAACTGTGGACTAGTTAGGTTTGAAATAGATAAAATGACCCTTTGGACTGTGCTCAAGCTGTTTTTCCTTATTTACTATGGAATTGACCAAGGAGCTCTTAAAAAGATTCATGAATTCATGCAAGAGATAAGTATTCCCTTAAGTGAGTGGCCACAGCTTCTGGTGCCTTCTAAGTGCTTCTTAGAGGCACCCCTGTGTTTGCCAGTCAATGAAGCCCACCTGCGGTAGCACCCCAGAGCCATCCAAAGCAGAGAAAGCAACATTTTGGGAAATCAGATTTCAGATTTGGATGTCTATGCTTTTTATGTTTTTTGTTCTACCATGAAACTATTTTAATGAAAAATGGACAACTTGCTTGAAAAAGAGAATCTGCCCAAACTGACTGAGGATGTAACAGAGCACATGCATAACAGTATATATCTATTAAGGAAACTATATTGTTATCCAAAAACCTTCTTTCTCATACACATGTAAAAGCTCCCCGCCCCAGCCCTGAACAGACAAAAACCCTGAAGGCTTGGACTTAACCCTGAAAAGGAGTCGGCCACGCAATTGTCTGGGGGCCAGTATGCGAGAGGAAGGAGCAGCAAGTGCAAAGCCACCAGTGTAAGATCCTCCTGGGCTCGCCTGATGTGTGCAAGGACGACGTCATTCGGGACCTGTAAGAATTAGCACAGTGTTTGGGTTTTATTCTAACTGAAACCGCAAACAAGTGGAAGGTATTAACTAGAAGAGTATTATACTCTGATCTGAGATTCCACAAGCCTATTCTGACTGCAGAATGGAAGATAGACTGTGGAGGGCAACAGTGGAAGAAGGGAGAGCAGATAGCATGTTTTAGAATAGTTTGGACACCAGACAATTGTGACTTGGACATAGAGAACATGGTGAGAAGAGGTCAGGTTTGGAATATATTTTGGAGGCAGAATGGATGGGGTTTGCTGTAGGATTGGACTTGGGAGGTGAACTATTTTTTTAAATTAAGGTTTATTGGAGTGACAATGGTTAGTAAAGTTACATAGGTTTCAAGTGTACAATTCTGTAATACATCATCTATAGATCACATTGTGTGGGGAGGTGAACTTTTTAATGAGGAAGTTTTATATGCAACTAATGGTGAGTTAAGCAGAGGGCGAATAATTTAGTGTTTCAGACCACAGAGCCTACAACCCTTTGAGTTGGTTGCTTCAGCTCTGCCAGTTATTATCAGTGTGACTTTACCCAAGTTATACTGTGTCTTCAACTTCTTCATTTGTAAAATGGAGATCCATCTACCATTTTGGAGATTGCTGGGAGAATTAAATGAGAAAAAGTATGTTAAAGTGTTTAGAACAATACCTGTTAGATAGTAAACTGTCAATACATATTAGTCATTACTATTTTCCTTTGTAAAACTTTACACATAAAAAATGTCAGTATTAGAAAAAGTTCTTTGTCAAAACACATTTATTGCAGATTGATTTTTATTATAGAAACAAATGGTCATCATGGCTTTAGGCCTTGTGACAACTATGTGGGAGATAACAGACAGCCCGCCCCAACACAAGTCGGGCTAACATATGGAGACAGACAGTGAAGTTTGCAAACTCATCCTAGAAAAAGCGCTACATACCTCATTGCTGAGTATCACTACAGTCACCTTTGAAGTACTCCCCTTGGGAAGCTATGCACTGATGCCAGTGCCTGCCTAGTCCTTCCGTCAAAGCAATTTTGGAATTCTTTTTCTGGAATGGCTATCAGAGCTGTTGTATTACCTGTTATGTCCTGAATATTATCAAAATATCTTCCTTTCCATATTTCCTTTATCTTCGGATAAAGAGAGAAGTCACTGGGGGCCAGATCAGGTGAGTAGGGAGGGAGTTCCAATACAGTTATTTGTTTACTGGCTAAAAACTCCCTCACAGACAGTGCCCTGTGAGCTGGTGCATTGTCGTGATGCAAGAGCCATGAATTGTTGGCAAAAAGTTAAGGTCATTTTCGTCTAACTTTTTCGTGCAGCCTTTTCAGCACTTCCAAATAGTAAATTTGGTTAATTGTCCAGTTGGTACAAATTCATAATGAATAATCCCTCTGATATCAAAAAAGGTTAGCAACATTGTTGCAACAAGTTTGCGAACTTAATTGTCAGACCTCCTAGAGTGCTGCAGTTAAGTTGGAGAGCTGTGTAAGTAGTTTGCCACATTTTGGCAGTAGAATAAGGAGACATGTATGATGATCCCTGATTTTCTAACCTGCCCAGAACCATCAATGCAGAAATTTCCTCTGCCTGCAGGAAGGACAACATAAAGGTGATAGAAAAATAATCTCTGTTACTGGCTCATCCAAAGCTTGTGAAAGGAACCTAATACCTGACATGTTTGGCACTTTCGGAGAAAATGCTACAAAGGATGAGCCTGTCAAAAGAAAGAGTACCTAAGGTACTAGTTTTGTCACTCCCAGAAACAGCTTTCTTTAAGAATGCATGTCACCCAAGTTAATGAAGTTTGAAAGTCAAGTTGTTCAGAGATACCTCAACTTCACCTCAAGGGAGATTACACCCCACCCTACTGCCCCGGGAAGAAAAATGGCCAATGTTGATCTCTGTTCGTCCACACTAAGTTTATCTACTGATAAACTGATAAATTTGTTTCCCAAAGACATTTTTATAAAATGCGTTTGTTTTCCTAAGAAATTATGTGACATTCAAAGGTTTTCATTTCTTATGCTATTTGAAGATGTTTCCCCCATGCTCTCTCCCAGCCCTCCACCCTACTACTCTCTACCTAAAAGGGCCACTGTAAGGTTTTCTAACCGAATGTGCCACATAGGAAGAAAACACGACAGAATCATTGACCCAACCTAAACTGCTTATATTTCTTTGGTATACCAATTAGACGCGATTCTAAAAACACAAATTCATTTAAAAGTCAACTGCTTTCTCCAAATCATTACAGAAAACATTGTAAAGACATTTTAAAAGTCATTTAAAAACATCTTGACACATAAAACAAAAATTGCAGCCTAAATGTCACACCAGTATTCATACAGAGCTTCCACAGTGGGCCTACTGTACTGTGTCTAAAGAAACTTGGCATTCGTTATGTCTAAGAATAAGTCCTAACAGGAACTCCATAATAAATGCCCTGGTTTCCTGCTGTGTAGGACTCTGCTGCTGGCTCCATTGGGCAGAGCACACGAGTTTAAGGAACAGCTGGCAGCAAAGCCTGACAGGGAAGGCAGTATTATTTTTAAATTGGGGAATTGTCTTTCATAAATTTCTTTCCTTACATATTCTTTTCCAATTTTACCATCATTTTTCATTTCAAAATTGAGTAAATGTCCTCAAAGTGACAGGAAAGACTACATTGAATCAATAAATGTAACTCCCTCCAGCCCCCCAGTGGCCTTACATAACTTCAGTACATAAGCATCAGCCTTTTATTAATTGGACAAGCTTTCAGAAATGAGGAAAAGTAATTTATGTTGGCAATTTGATTAACAGGCTTCCTATGAACACACATTCCTATAAAGTTAACAAGTAGGAACCATTTAAGACACACCAAAAAAAGTTCTTAGAAACCTTTTGAATGAAAATACAGCAGAATACTTTTGGCAAAAGGGGGTGCACAGCCCTCATCCAGGTGCCTTTGCTACTTGACTCAGGCTGACTTTCTGCAGAACCTGTCAAGTACAAACGGCCGGAATTGCTTCTCCAGGACCGTGCACATGATTTGGGGGAGCTACTTCATTTCTTCCTCTCCTCCAACCACTCTGTCCGCTGTGGTGCAGAAGCAAGAGCACAGCGCATCTTTCTTAGAGTGAGAGAAGTTTCAAGTCAGAAGCAGTAGGTTCTACTGAGATAAACCACAACCACGCGGTAGTGCGGTCAATTCAGTAGCTCCTCTGTACCTCCTGGCCTTGCCAGGATGTAAGTGACAATCTCGTCCCTGAGCCGGGCGACCATGACTGTTCCTGCCTTCCCTGCTTTTCATCAGGTGACTGCGTTCCCATACATACAACAGGTCCCTCCTCCTAGTCAAAGGCATGCAGAGAATTTTGAGGAGGTCACGCAGACCTTCGAGTTAAAACCAGATGTCGAGCACACATGTTAGAGAATATTGTATCTGTCAGTGAGAGAGAGACTGAGAATATGGCAGCAGTCTTAAGGACTGGGTGGGTGAAGGCCACATCTGAGCCACTGAGCGCCAGTGGGTGCAACCGCCGTTTAGTCACAATGTAATTACTTATGATAAGGTTATGTTCATTAACAACAATAATAATGGCTGTAGTAACAGCATTGGAAAGTACCCCATGGTATATACTGAGTTGGGTACAAACAGATTACTGTTTTTCCCCCCTGAAACTACAAGGCTTAATAGTTTTGAAAAAATTACATCTTTTTAATACTCAGAATACTTACATATTTTCTATGGTAATCTGACATTTTCTCATTACCATATCGATCATCTGCACAATGGGTTGAGCTGAACGTTAATGACCACATGAGAAGAGCTTGCACCCAATACATAGTCCATCTACGTGAAGCTAAGGATGTCTCCTGGGGAGTAGCAATATGAGATTAGTGTGGCTGAATTGTCACTCCAGAAGTTACGCTTGCTGAGTAGTATAAGTGCTTGTTTATAGTTACGAATGAAATCACCATCAATTAAGATGCCTTATGTTGTTCTTTTCAACATATTAGGCTAAACCATATGAAATTACCAATATTCAGTTAACCATTTTGACCCATAAAAATGACAGCATCATATGGCTCAAGATAAAATTTAGTTTCAAGATTTCAGGTTGTTGGTGTTATGTTCATTTATTTAAGAATTTTCCCTGCTTTAATTCAGAATGCTGCGGTGGGGTGTGGTCAGGCCTGAAGACAAACTACAAACGGAACACCAAAGTATATAATGTGGAGCCTCATGGAAGCCGACAGGGTGGCAGCCCTTTGAGCACTGAAATGGTACCTCCCCAGCTTAGAATAAAATGAGCAATGGCCTATGGCCCTGGGGTCGTCCACTTCCGGAGTTCTCACCCCAAGTAGGCCACACTGACTGACAAACTCCAAGGGTGTCTCTGAGAGGCTGTGCCCACTCGCTCTGGAGTATACTTACCTGGTGCATGAATTCATGCATCTTTTTTTTCACTTAGTTTATTGGAAGCCCTGTCATTAGGTTTGTATACCATTAAGAAAGATTGCTATGGTTTTTGATGAAGTCACTTGCTTATCAGTTTAAAATGTCTCTCTTTATCTCTGGTAATATTCCTTGTTTTGAATCTACTTTGTCTGATATTAATTAGCCACTCAGTTTTCTTATGGTTAGGGTTCATACTGTGTATCTAAAAATGTTTATTGTTGAGTTTAATAGCATACCCTAATAGCCTAATCTATTTAGTTAGAGGTTAGACTCCTGGAAATCTTAGTTATTTGGAAAATAGCTCTAATTTTTGGAAAAAACAAAGCTTTCTAAGTCATTAAAATAAATGCAGTATATCCCAAGCACTTAGTCTATGAGGTGTGATAAAAAAATATGGTGAATGTTTAAATTAAAAAAATTATTACAGTAAAAGACACATTGCCATCAATCCCCCTAAAAATACTCCCCCTCACCTCGAACACACTTATCCCATCCTCTTGCCACTTTTTGAAGCAGTTCTGGACGTCCTCTTTCGTGCCTTTAATTGCACTGTTATGGCTGCCTCGATGTCCTGAATTGATTCAAAACGTTTACTTTTCATGCTCATTTTGACTTTGGGGAAGAGCCAGAAGTCACGCGGTGCCAGATCTGGTGAGTAAGGTGGATGAGGACACACCGTAATGTTTTTATTTGGCAGAAGTTGCTGTACCAGAAGTGAGGTGTGACACAGATGGAGCCTTTGTTGTGATCACAAAATACAGTGAATGCTGCTGCCGAGTGCCGTCCAATGGGAAGGCAGGGATCGTCAATACGGGAAGTGGCGCGTCAAACCTTAGTAACAGTGTGTGACAAGTTTCAACTTGTTCGGTGCAGTCAGTCGGGTGTGAGCTATGGATGAGAGAAGGTGTGTTTTAAAGTGTGCCGTAAATCATCCTCCATCATAATAATGCTCCATGTCACAATTGCTTCTGGTATGTGGCAATTTCTGTCAAATAAAAACATTACGGTGTTTTCCTCCTCCACTTTATTCACTGGATCTGGCACTGTTGACTTCTGGCTCTTCCCTAAAGTCAAAAGGACCATGAAAGGAAAATGTTTTGAATCGATTCAGGACATGGAGGCAGCCATGACAGCGCAACTAAAGACACGAAAGAGGACTTCCAGAACTGCTCCAGAAAGTGGCAAGAGGATGGGATAAGTGTGTTCAAAGTGAGGGGGACTGTTTTGAGGGGGATTAATGGAAATGTGTCTTTTACTGTAATAATTTTTTCAATTTAAATATTCACCATATTTTTTATCATACTTGTATAGCAAAGACCCTCAATTGTATCTCAGTGATTCCTAACTAGTCTCCTGCTCTCACCCTTGCTCTGTGATCTGTCTCCTATGTAGTAGTGATCAGTGAGTCTTTAAGTGTAAGTCAGGTGATGTCATCCTCTCCCCCAAACCCTCCAGTGGCTTCTGATCTGACTCAGAAAAACCAAAGTCCTGTTAAAACCTTTCAGGAAACAGTTCCCGCTTATATGACCTCATTTTCCACCACTTTCCCCTGCTGACCTCAGCCACACTGGCTCCTGGCTGTTCTTTGGGTGTACCAAGCACACTCCCAGCTCAGGGTCTTTGCACTTGCTGTTCCCACGGCCTGGATCATTCTAGCTCAGATATCCACATGGTTTGCCCTCGTTTTAGATAGAATTCTATTTTAGATATCAGTGTCCTCCCTCCTCACTCCCTTTCCAAATGTGACTTCTTGCTATGGTACTTTTTATCCCCTGACATGTGTATTTGTTTATTGTCCATCTCCCTTGTTTAGAGTGTAAACTTTCCAAGTTTAGGGACTTTGATTATGTTTCCTGCTGGGATCCTTACTGCCTAGAATATTGACACATAGTAGGTGTGCAGTAAATATTTGTTTAATAAATGAATAAATGCATTCTAGAGCTATTTGTATCTGGAGTAAGGTTTCCAGATGACAGTATTCATATGTGTAACATAAAGTTACATATTTCTAATCTGCTATGGAAGAGCATTTACTATTTGGTTTGGGATTTTTTTTTACCCTTTATCTTGTGGCAACCCTTAATTCTCAGACTTTACACATTTTTTTTTTTTAAACAAATATTTCCTGTATATGCTCTGTGCTTTGTACTCTTTCTCGGTACTGCTGAAAAGTGGTGAACAGGCAGATAAGAGTCCTGCTGTTAAGGAGTTTATGCTTAAATGAAAGAGACTGAACTAAAGGAAGATAATTTCAACATATGATAGTACAACACTACAAAGAAAATCTTAGGAATAGAGAGTGAATTGGGCTTCGGGCTGGGGTACTGTGTTAAGTTGTTGGTAGGAAGGCCTTTGACGAGGTGTCGAGGTGTCGTAGGAGTGAAGGAGCTGGTAGCCTGGAGGAGGTATTGGGGGGGGGAGACGGCAGGTGGAGAAGGGAGCCTCTCAAGGCATGAAGTAAGGAGGGGACACGCTGGTGGCTTTTGTGGGCCAAGCTTACATTGTATTCCAGTTGAAATGGGAAGCCATTGGAATGACATCTTACATGATTAACATTTTGTGAAGCTCTCGAGCTGCCTGTCAGTTGTGTCAGGGAGTTAATTCATTTTGGGCTCCTGTTAAGGTGTAATAGAGCTATTTTAGCATAATACTTATTCTTTATTGCCATTAGTTTTATCGCCATAAAACTAGAATTTGTTTTCATTAAAAGGGTTTTAAGGGACATCTCATTTATTAAATAAACAATACCATGTATTTGCGGACATGAAAGTTAAAAACACAAAGTAAATTAGACTAAATATTTATACCATTATGACCAATAAGAAATGAATAATATTGTATTATAAAGTCTTTTATGTGACATACGGAATTTCATTTTCAAATTGCATTTTTGAATATTTAAAATATTGAAATTACATTTGAAATGAGTATATTGTTATTGTAGAAATTAGGGATTCAAATGGGTAAGGATACTGTGTCCTCTCCTTAGGGTAGCAGTACAAATATTTGCCTCACCTGAATTATCGACATCATCAAATGGCTGTTTTCTGTCTCTTCCCATTCTACCTGAGCATGGTTTTCGAGGTAGGCTACAGGCTCCTTATAGACTAGTATATTGCTTCAGGCTTAGGGTCCATGAACTTGGCCACAGCAAGAAGTGTCCAAGGCTTAGTTTTTCTTGAACTTGATGAAAAGTCTGATGTGGTATAGAAGTTACTACAGTTCTAATAGTTTACAGCTTTACATAGTTGGTCAGTCATAATTTTCTGAATCTGTAAAATACCTTGTATCAGTAAACTACAATTTTCCTTACTCAGTTCTTATCTGCAGCTCTACTTTTCTTTATTGGTCAATTCCCTCATTCTTTATGTTTCTAGTTCAGTGATCTCTGGGCAGGATTAAAAATTGATATAACCTTGGACCTCCTACTCGTTGAAGAGTCCTATCATGCTTTCATATTGTGGAAAGGAGAAATAAACTGATTGAAAGTTGTGTCATTGAAGGAGAAACTAAGTACATTAGTTCATAGTGGGGCCCTCAAGGCCTCTTTTAGTATTTAGGACATATTTCCTAACAAATATTTTTTCCTGTTAAGAGGCAGGCAGTGATGAGACACCTGTTAACAAGACAGCCCTTCCTTCAGGAAACATATGCTCTCTTAGGAATTACATATATTTGTATATGTATACGTGTACATACGTAACACATATTCCGATTCCTCCTCATAATTGAGAAAGTGAACCTTCTAGCTCCTGGTACAAGTTCTGCATTCTTTTTTCCTTCTTTCATTAGCCAGTCTGGGTCTCAGCGCAGTGCCTGTCCACTTTAGTGTATTCCACATACCTTCTCCTCACCTGCTACGGTGAAGAGCTGTGGGGTGATGTGCGTTGCTTCCTTGTTACAGATGAGGACAGGAATCTCCCAGTGGTAAATGGCAGACTGGGTTTGAACCCAGGCCTGCTGACTCGAAAGCTCGTATCCTTCCACAAATCTTGTTGTTTCTTAATAATAAATTTTTGAAGAAATGAATGAAAAACTGAAGCTTACGTCTATCTGCCTCTTGGCCCTGCAGACTGAGGAGAGACTAAGAGAAAGACGGCTTCTTTAAGGAGT
The DNA here is from genome assembly GCF_057876585.1 of Rhinolophus sinicus. Lineage (NCBI taxonomy): Eukaryota > Metazoa > Chordata > Mammalia > Chiroptera > Rhinolophidae > Rhinolophus > Rhinolophus sinicus. Next base: position 93,297,842 of record NC_142514.1, read on the forward strand.
ACTTTCCTTTGTCATCCTTACCTTGCTGCAGACCTCATATAACAGCAGTGCCTGTATTTGTATATATTGTGAAATGATCACAATAAGTCTAGTTAATATCCATCGCCATACATAGTTAGAAAATGTTTTTCTTGTATGAGAACTTTTAAAATCTGTGTTAGCAACTTTTAAATATGCAATACAATATTGTCAACTGTAGTCACATGTTGTAATTACATCCCCGGGACTTATTTATTTTAGAACCAGAAGTTTGTACCTTTTGACTCCCGTCACGTCTTGTACACCTAAAACGAATATATTTTTTGTCAATTATGTATCATTAAAAAACAGATGGCATTAAAGAGAGAAGAAAGCAGTGTCATCGTGTCCCTTACGATGCTGTTTATTTCATGGTAGCACCTAGAATTAGGAAGTTTTGAAAATTAAAGCCGTATTATCTTTTGTTAGAGTGTTTCAGGAAATGGGCACCCTTTGATTTGCTCTGAGGAAATGTTCCGTGACAATGTCCTGAGCCCATGTCTCACTTTTTGATGTGTTCACAGCAGAGCTGGAGCTTCTCAAGCCGAAGCGCTCCCCTGTGAAGGCAAATGGTGCAGAACCAGGCAGCCTTTTTACGGGAAATGTAGTCATTTTTATAGACCTGGCCATTGACGTGGTCAGGCTTAGCAGCTTAACTCAAGACCACACAGGGAGCTGGAGAAACAGCTGGCAAAAGAGCCTCTGCCTGCCAGCCAAATGGTCTTTCCCTAAAACTACCTACCTTCCTCAGGAAACTTTTTAGTCTTTTAATAGCAGCCTAGCCTCCACCAACGGCCTGGGCTGGAAGATGAACAGAGCCATCCTTTGAGGCTTCCTGTTCATTCATTGTTTCCACTGGGCAAGCTGTGCAGCCCTGAGTCCCTGCGATGAGTCAGGAGCTTGCAGCCCTTGGACGTGAGGGTGAGGAGCCTCTGCAGCCATGCCTAGTATGCCCCCCGGGAAACCAGTGATGGAGTCATGGTTATAAGGAGGTGTGAGTTTGTGCATAGCTTTTCTTTAATGCTGAGTTTATTGGTTCTGCATTGAAGAGATCACTGAAACTTGGAGGAGGGGTGTCGGACTGTTGCTGGACAAGGCAGTTCACGTCCCTGACCCTTTTACTAGTTAAAGGCTTCCACTGGCACTGGCTTTTTTTGGCAAGTATCCATTTAGGGTCAAGTTTTCTGTAATCCTCACCATCGTCGCCATTAGGGTTATCATGGCTGTTGTCTAATGTGCTCCAGCTGCCAGGCCATTTTACTCTTAAAGGTATGCTTTGGGCATGTTCTGCTCTCATAAAAATTTGAGTATCTCTTTGAGAATTATTTTGGTTGACATAAAGATTGGCGTTCTGTAAGTTTCCTCTTAACAGAGTATATACCTCTTTAACTTTTTTCTGTTTTTAAACACTGAGCACCTATTGACACCTTGCTGACAGTTCAGCCTGTCCTGTTAGTAGTTAAATTTGCTCTGTTCTGAACTGCTCAGAGCTAGGCAAGAGGTAAATAAATCACAGGCAGTCTCGCTGTGTGATCTGTACTTACTTTGAATTTGTTTTGGGTTCAACGCGTAGTGTATGTAGGTGTCAAACCTGTTGAAGAGACAAAAGCCTTACAGAGACCTGCTCTGGTCCATTTCAGGAGTGAGTTCTGTGTTTAGCAACAGTGAATTTAGGTGCTTCTGAGTGGAGCTGTGCCTTGTGACCTAACTGCCACTCAATTTTGGTAAGTGTCGAGTCTCTTTTGTCTTGACACCAAAAGTAAAACCCATTAGAGTCCAAGGTTGTGTGCACAGCACAGGCTGCTTGTGAGTGCAGTGAGGGAAACACACCAGCAGGTGGCCCACGCATAGAGCGTCTGCCCTTTTTAGTCCCTGATAATCACACTTGAGGTTTGCAGTTGTAAGAACACCATCGTTTAATAAAACACCATTGTGAGAATTGTTTTTCCCCCACACAATCTTAGAATGGTAAAGCAAAAGATTGTCTGTTTGAATTGTGTCACTGACTAGCATTTACAAATTTATGGACCCAAACACTGTGTTTTTCTTAGATTTATATGAAAGCTTGAACATTGTTTCTGTTTTTGCTGAAGTGCCCCAAATTGTCATCTTAGAATTTTATGATAATTGTTGTCTACTTATTTTGTCACATACTTTCCACAGTTACAAATAAAATGGGTGGCTATTTAATGTTACTTTTGAAATTTCAATTGTCAGCATAGTTTATATTGTCTTATACTTCCATTCTGTGGAAAATGGAGAGACACGTAGTACATGAGAAATCAACAATGTACTTTTTTGTGAATTTATTATTTACCAAGAAAAATTTAAAAGCCTGTTTAATTCCATGAGAAGAAAGTTGCTCAGTAGCTTCCCACTAACATTAGACAAAAGGACTAAAATACCAAAATATTTGCTTTATTATAGAATATATGTGCAATGAAGTTCAAGTAAAATTAACCATTGAGATACATGCTTTTTTAGCAAATCAAGACACAGCATCTTAATTTGGGTTCTTATACTTTTTAAATCACAGATTTCCTGGAATTAGGATTTTTTTTCTGATAAGCTTAAGGCATATTAGAAAATAGAACACATTTTCAAAAATGTAATGACCAGTTTCCTGTTTATCTAGGTTTTTTTTTGCTTCAACATTTTTAGACAAAGTCATTAGGTACTATCATTTCTGTTAATAGGAAAAGGAAAACAAGGTGAAATTCAAATCAGGTTTTTTCCTTTGTGCTAATTATAGTTAAAACTTTCCTGGACAAAAGATGAAATAGGTTTTTAAAAACATATTTCAAAATTACCATGATTTTATTTACTTTTGTTAACTCCAGGTAAGTATAATTACCTCAGAAAGGAAACCAAAGTCTTTATCGATATCATTAAACGTATTTTCTTGTCCTTTTTAGTAAAGTGAAGGCTGATAATTCCAAAGACTGCTAAGGAGTGGTTGTGACCCACAGAATAGCATTTATTGATCTACTGTAGTTGGTCAGAAGCAGTGTTTACTGTGGCTCAGTCTTGCTATATGTTCATTTGACTATACTGATTTTCCCTTCTGTACGTGGTTAGCCATGTGGTAACCAAGAGTTTTAAACAATGAATCTTTGTTCTAATATTGATTTTTGTCAAAGAAATTGGTGTGATTTAAAAAAACCTATTACTATGTGTGAGCAGTGTAGAGGAAGCTGTATGTATGTCCCCCACTCATGACTAAGAAAATAAAACAACAAAAAAGTGTGCGTGTGTAGCACTTTTCGCTCGTAGTTGTCTTTTATTTTTACTGGTAGCTTGGTATAAAAATCAAATCTTTTTATCATAATGATAAAAGAATTAGAGATACAAAGCAAGTTGATTGGTAAATAAGTAAAACTGGTAGAAAATGCTTAAAGATATAATTTAGTGTTCAATACTTTTAGATGTAATATTTATTTATTGGATTTAAGCAACTGTATATATGTGGGTGTTTAAAAAATATTCTGTAAGGAAATGACCTTTAAGAATCATGAGGCATATTTCCCCCAACTTTATTTTTCATATTTCTTTATAAGGTTTTCAAAAAATTTTTGCATTGTGAATACTTTAATGTCATTTCTTCTTGCTTTAAAATTCTTTTTAATTCGTTTTACTTTGTTGCTTCAGAAATTACAGTGAATTTTTAAATTAAGATTTTATATAAAGAAAACTTAAGTATAGAATACATAAGTGCTTTGATCTCTTATGAGAGTCTCCTGTCATATACACAGAGTCCAAACTGCGACAAAGCTGAGGGTAAGTCTGCATTTCCTGAGGCATGGGCACTGCCGACCTAGTGTGACTTGCGTCATGCTGGATTGAGAATGTGCAGATACACACACGCAGAGGGGGCCAGAAAAATGTGTACACATTTTAAGAAAGGAAGAAACTGTATTAAAATTGTAGTACTCAATCTATACCGATAACAAAAGGTAAATGCAAGTTATGTTTGACTTCTGCAATTACAAGAGGTGCTCAAAGTGTTCAGACACTTCTGATTACGGTGAACTACTGCTTGAGCAATGTTGACCAAAGTGTCCACTTGTATACATTTTTGTGGCTCCCCTGGTACACACACACACACACATACACACACACACACACATACACACACACACACACACACAGAGGGTGCCAAAAAAATGTATACACGTTTTAAGAAGCAAAAAAACTATTAAAATTACGCTGATGGTAACCACTTTGAGCACCTCTTGTAATTACAAAAGTGACTTGTATTCATTTATTATTGATATATATTGAGCATTTACAATTGTAATACAGTATATATATATATATATATATATATAGTACTTTCACTAAGTGTCTACTATTTCAGGTGGCTTTATGGCCGTTTCATGTGTATTTGATGGCTTTACAGTCTTAAAATGAAATTCATAGATAACGTATCTTATAACTGCACACGTTATTTAAAAAAAATTCATAAATGTTTTTACTACAACCAAAAAAAAGAAACAAAAGAAAAATAGTTTGCAGGAGAACTTGTGTTTCTGTATGTAAATGTGCAGATGTGGCGCTATTGCATTAGAGCATTTGATGAAGTGCTGAGATGCGAGTCCCCAAAATGGAACCCCAGACATGATGGCTGCAGATGCAGACTGAGACACCTGTGGGTGGCAGGGGTGGCTCAGTAAACACTAGTGAGCATGCTGTTGGTGTCATAATTTTTTGAAATGGTCCAATTTGGTTAAATATGGAATAAAATATACTTTGTGCCTATGTAAAAACCTGGTTAGGTTCTGTGCTCAGATAATTAGAAAAAGTTGTTTGTTGTTAGTCCCCCCTCCATACAGGAATGTCCAGCAGGAATTTTGAAAGTTGTGAGGGACACAAGAGATTATTGGCTGTGTGTCCCGGGCATTGAAGTCCCTCTAGCTTTTCTGGTTTCCATCCAATAAGCAGCAGCGTCCCCTAATGGTTGTGTCAAGCAGAATGCCTCCATACATTTCCAAAACCCCCTTTGGGCTATGGGACCAGGGATGTGAAAGCCACTGGTAAATCCCTAGCAGATTACTTGGCCATGTTCATTCAATAACACTGTTAAGAACCTTCCTTGCGGCAGGCAGTGATAGATGCTAGAGAGTCAGTGGTGAGTGACACTTCCTTCTTCCTGAGAGAGCTCAGTCTTATGTGTGAGAACACACACACACACACACACACACACACACACACACACACACACACACTGTAAGGGAAAGTGAGGTAGCTTGCTCACAGGTGGGATCCAGAACAAATAATCACGTGTGGACCATTTCAAAGACAAGCTGTTTTCCTCCTGGTTTAGGTTCTCTCCCATATTGTGGCAAGTCGTTAGGATTACAGCCAAGAGGGACTGCCATCAGGAATCACTGGGAGGCAATTCCAGCTTTGCCCCTCACAAAGAAGTGAGACCTCGAACAGAAACTTGTGCATGCAGTGGCTTTCTCACTTGTAGAAAAGATAATGTGATTTTGCAGTTGTGTAACTGCAAAAATCTAATGAGAAATGTGTCAAAACAGCACAGTGTCTTATAGATAGTGAGTGTGTAATAGATCGTCTAACTTTTTTTTTTTTTTTTTTCAAAAGAGAAAACTGGTAATAAATGGGCTTAGGGTTACTCTAATAGTGAACTATGTTTGCTCTTTTATCACAAACATTTAAGAAATAAAATTCCCATGGCTTGTGATACCAGGTTTTCATTCCCCCTTGCTCTTTTTCCCCCTCTCTGGTTATTGTCATTGGGAATAAAATACAGAATAAAATAAAAAGCATTTTGTGCTTTTAATAAAAATTGCAGGTTGAATGTTTTCAGTTGGTTGAGTTGCCTTCCTGAGCTTAATGATCTTAAGCTCTGCCTTGAACCTGAAGAGAATTGGAGATAGGAGTAGTGGGGAGATTTGGAGATAACATATTCAAGTTATTGAGGTAAAAGGTTTACATTTGATTATGCAAGTTATCCCATAATCTCACCAAGCTCCATTGTTTGAAGAAAACTGCTTTCTATACGCTGTCATCAGCTTAGTATTCGTGGAGTCATGAGTTAGCTTGGTCGCAAAAGCTGTGAGCAGAATTGGTCTTTGTGTTGTAGTGGTTGATACTTGTTTGTAGACCTAAACCATCACTTATGTAGTGGAATATCAAAGCCATTTCCCATAACCAGTGGAATACAGACCGAGAAGTAATGATTTTCAGATATGAAAGTATGTTTCCAGTCCTCCAGAGGGGTGTACTTGTTTCACATTCTGCAAAGGCTGTCAAAGTGCCTATGTTGTAGAAGAATATTCAGAACGATAAAGGCAGGAGACCGTGGTGCAGCAGCCCCATTTTTGGTTTCCGAGTAATAGGCATTTCTGGGCCCTATCCACATCTACGTTGTCAGGATGTTTTGGGGGTGGGGAGGGGGGGCTGGGGTCTTTGCTTCGAATTGGCTCCCCAGTTGATTCTGACAATCATCAAGAATGGGGAATCAACTTTATGGATTGGAAAACTAACCCTCCAAAGATAAGATTAGGTTACATTTCTAGTTGTCCATTTGATAGCTCTGGCTGGATGTTCTCTAAATCTCGAAGTCAACACAGGTAAAAAAGAACACTACGCTCCTCACCCCGCCACTCCCTTCACGCCACCACCTAGTTTTGTATTAGCTTGGTTTGTCTTCGGCTGCCAAGGCTCAAAACACCATTTCCCTTTGAATGGTTTTCTGCTCCCTTTTTTCTCTCAGACCAGTTTATCACCATATAGTCTGTCTCTTGTTTTTCTGCTCTAACCTTGTCCCTTTTCAGTACCACTGTTCCTGTCCATGTTCTCATCAACCCTGTCGTGGGATTTGCAGTCTTATTGATTCACGTGGAGTCAGCCTTTCCTACAAGTGTGTGTAAATCTGAGATCTGTTTTCTTAGAGCATCGTGCTAATGCTGTGAGTTCAGTGCTTCAGCCCAGCATTCAAGCCCTTCCAAAGTCGCATCACAGTTTCCTCCCTTTCTGTGTCTCACGAGATTGGCCACAATGGACGATTGACTGCCTTCCCTTTCTCACCTACCCGCCATGTTCCTTCTGGGAATGGTGTCCTGCCCGGGCCGCCTGCCCAGATTGTCAGCACCTGAGGAAGGCCTCCTGGATCTTTAGCAGGTGTGCCCTCCCCACCCCCATCCTACCCGGTGTGTTACCATTGAGTGGTTATTGGCTTATCCTTATTGTTGGACATTCAGCTCCTTGAGAACCTGGCTTGCGCACCTTGAGACCTCTGCAGCACTTAGTACAAAACCTCAGCCATTGTAGATGAGGCAGTAACCATTGTTGAATTCCTTAGAACTGAAATTATGTGGAAAATATTTTATTGCTGAAAATAATAAGAATTGAAACCTCTTGCTACCTTTTCTTACCTCAGTAATGACCCTTTCCATATCAAGATAGAGCATTTATTGTGGGACTTAAGGGGTGATTGATTATGTGACCATTACAGAATAGTTTCAAACATTTCAATGAGGCAGCCGGAGAGACTCAAAGAAAGTTTTTGTGATACTGTTTTTATAGGCAGCTTTATATTTATTACCTTTGGTTGGAAGTAAAGTATGAAATATGGAAAAGCCAAAATCACTTCTTTTTGACTATTGATGAATTTTAGCTAGATTGGACTTTGTATCTGAGGAGGGAATTCTGAGCATTTAGGTAAGAAAATCCAACCCATGTACAGTTGTGCGCAGTGAGGAGCTCTGTCCCCTCATCCTACTTACCAAGGCCCTCTCACTTTAAATCCTTTTCAATCCTCCCTCTTCCGTGGAAGTGGGCATGTGGCCTCTAAAAATGTGGAGAGCTGTCAGCCTGAGAGACCAACCTGAGTGTGCACGTAGTGAATTTGTCAGTGTGACTCGGGGCTGGCTGGGTCAATACTGAGCTGTGAGCTGTGCAAGGCTCGTGGAGGCTTGACTCCTCTGCTTTCCTGAGCAAATTACTGTGGGTATTGTTTTCTGGGGTTTTAGAGTCAACAGTTACATTCAGTGATTCTGAAATGTGAGTGCTAATTTAAGTCCACAATTTTCTAATCTTCGGTAATTGACCTTATTGAAAACATTTAAAAATAATAATTCCTTCGAATAAAGCTGTTTCAGCTTGGAAACCATTGCTTGTTCCATCCTGATGGGGATGCTATTTTATATTACCTATTCTAGTGGCAGAAAGGCAGCTCAAATCACAGCCCAGGGTTTAAATCTTTACTGTTTTACTTGCTTCACATGTCATCTTAGGCAAAGGAGTCTTAACTTCATTTTCACCTCAGTGTTCTCTTCTGCAAACTGGGAATGGTGATGGGATGGGCCTCACAGGCTTGTGGGCAGATCAGTGAAGTGATGGAGAGCAAGCACTTAGCGCTGTGTCTCTCATCGTTTAAGTGTTTTCTGCACAGACACTGTGAGCCATGTTTGTGCTTCTTCTAGTTTGTAGTTTGTATGAGAGCATGGCACCTGTCCCAGGAGTAGCTTAGGTCTGCTGGATGACAGTGCAGCTTGTGACTGTGAGTAGTGGGGCTACAGGTAAGTCAAATCTGGAGAGCTACGGATGCCAGCCAAGCGGTGAATAGGAAGAATGGAACTTGTTTCCCAAGCACCTTACAGGTCTCGCCAGTCACTGTGACTTGGCCCAGCCCCCTAGGGTGGAGCTGGAGTGGGATGTGAAGACGTGGGGTCTGGCCTTGGTCCGAGTCCAGAAATTTTACCGGCTGTCCTTCCCTCCTGCCCGGTGTACAGAGAACCCGCTGAAAGCAACCTACTCAGCTTTCTTTTGTGAACTTTACTTGTGAATGAAGATTATCTCGGGTCTTAAATGATGCCATTACAAAACCAATCAAGCAGATGTGATATATAGTAATATATAAAGTATGATTACCTAGAGCAGGAATCATTTAGAATAATTTAATGAGCTGGCAAAATTTTAAAACTACTATTGTTTTTAAACAGTGTAGCTAATGTTTAGTAGCAGATTTCACTTTTAGTTTAAAGTATCAAATTTCTCACATGCAGAACACCACATTTAAATACATACACATCCATATGTGTATTTGTATATTTGTTTGTGAACTGTGGCAAATGCCCAAGTAAAGACTTCTTCTAGGTGCCCATGTGGTTAAAAGAACAACACTAGAGAATGTTAGTACGAGTCCACTAGTAATTTTAGTCCTACACCTTGATGAATCAGATCTTGGTACAGAATCTGTGTGGGTAGTTGTGTGGTGTTTAGTCCTTGACAGAATAGATTTTTTCCTTTAAATTAGTAAACAAAACTAAATAATGGTCTTCAGTGTGTATTAGAGGAAATGCTTGAAGGCAGCTGGAGGCGACACCAAATGTAGAGCTGAAGTTCTGGCGTTGTCTAACTTGTTAGAGGAAGGCAGCTAGCACATTGTTTCTGGAGAAGTAAGTAACTGTAGAGGCTTGTTACAGATCCCCTCCTTCTAGGTTGTTGCAGATACTCACATGCTTTAATGGACTTTTTAAACATCTCCCTCGGCATTATTTTTGGAACCAGCTAAACTGAATAGGTAGATTTATGCCAGGTTCCTTTAATCGGCACTTTTGCTATTTTTAATGGATAGGCCCAGTCCTCCATTGCGATAAGGTAAACAGGTGATTTTTGAATTGCTGCACAAATGATATTCTAATAGCATCATACATAAAATATGACAGTGGTCCCTGCAAATTTTTGAAATGAGCAGCTTCCCCTTTCCTACATTCTCTTCACGTTTTTGTCCATGTGCTCACTTGGTGTCTACATGGTGTAATGCCAGTTTGGCTGCAGTAGAACCACCAGCCCAAATTTGAGAATCACTGGTAAGGATTTAACACTGTTTTAATAGAATAAAGTTTTAACAAATATATGTTAATTGATTCATTTTTGAAATATTCACCAAATCTATCTAATTCTCAGTTTTCTCAACTTATAGTTGGGAATAAGAACAGTAGGGAGAGTTTTGGGGGAGAAGGTGCGTTGGTTGAACAGGAGTGGCGAGAATGTGAGCGTAAGTGAGATACTCCTGGGCCTATCAGGATGCAGCCCCACATCTGCTAGTTACAGAGACGCACCAGTGTGTTCTCAATAGGACTTTGTTTTCAGTTATCAGCTCAAGAGGCCTAAGGAAATTATTGTTGGCTCCAGATACTGGTTGAAGATGTAGTTTAATTCTTCCACCTTGTGAGATCCTCAAAGTTGATATCTGAATGGACACATATTTAGAAATAATTATTTTGATAAAAATATTTGACCATTGCGTAAACTGAAAATGTATAGTAGGAGACTGCAGTATTTTCAGGAACAAATGATGATACATATGAACTTATGCAGTTCACTGCCTATATAAATGCTGAGCATTTTTCAGAACCCAGGGACAAGCCTTGGAGTCAGACCAGAGTGAAATCCCGGTTTTGTCTTGTGGTCTTGACCCATCACCCACCCTCCTTGGGCCTCCCCATAGAAAGGGAGCTCTGTGAGAGCAGGAATCTTGTTTTTTTCATGCACTGTTGCAGCTCCAGTGCCCAGACAATGTCTGGTGCAGACAAACACACAAGTGAACAACGATTCTAGAGTGTGCTAAGTGCTGTGAAAGGGAAAGCATGGTAGGTGGCATGCTGGAGCTGTGTTGGAATCCAATCCGTGGACACTTGTGCCAGCTGGAAATGGGATAAGCACAGAAAAGGAGCAACCTACAGTAGTGTGATAGAGAAAATCTGTGACCATTGATGCTAATAATTGTAGTTTCGTCTTATGTTTTATATCTTTTTATTCCATTTTTTAAAGAAAATCATTTTTACTGTATTTTACAAAAGAATAGTTCAACGATGGATTGGAGAAGAACATTTTTTTAAAGGCTCCTTTCATCAAAGGTAGTTTGAGAAGCACTATGCTAGAGAGTACCAGGATGGTGCCAGGATGTAAGTTTAGTTCAGGGAAGGCCTCTCCGAAGGTGAGATTTGTGTTGAATTGTAAACATATTGGAGAATATCTTTCTAGACAGAACAGACAGAAGCACTAAGGCCTCAGTGCGGCAGCAAGCCTGGTGATTATGTTCTAGGACCAGGAAGAGACGAGGCGCACAATGAGTAAGAGAGTGATGAGAGCCGGGCTTAGGTGCTGGGCAAGCGCCAGAACCTCTTGGGACAGTTTTTAAAAGACTTCTGTTAAAGTATAGCTAACACGCGATATTTTATTAGTTTCAGGTGTACACCATAATTATTCAACATTTATACACCTAAAGAAGTGATCACCGTGATAAGTGCAGCCACCAGCTGGCACTGTACCACGCTATCACAATATTACTGACTATATTCGCTATGCTGTACATTACATCCCCGTGACTTACTTGTTTTAATACCTGGAGACTTGGACCTTTTATTCCTCTTTAAAAATTTTTCAATTACAATCGACATTTAATATAATTTTATATTAATTTCAGGTGTACAGCATAGTGGTTAGACATTTATATAATTTAGGACGTGATCCCCCTGATTGGTACCCACCTGGCACTGTACATAGGTATTACCATATCATTGACTATGTTCCCTATGCTTTGCTTTACATCCCCATGACTATTTTGTAACTACCAATTTGTACTTCTTAATCCCTTCACCTTTTTCACCTTGTCTCCCAAGCTCCCTCCCATCTATCACCCTAATAAATCTAGTACCCATCTGACACCATACGTAGTTATTACAATATTATTGGCTATATCCCTTTTGTTATACCTTACATCCCCTTGACTACTTTGTAACAACCAACTTGTACTTCTTAATCCCTTCCCCCTTTTCACCCATCCCCAAACCCCCTCCCATCTGGCAACCATCAATGTTCTCTGTATCTGTGAGTTTGTTTCTGTTTTGTTTGTTTATTTTGTTCTTTATATTCCACATATAATCGAAATCACATTGCATCTGCCTGTCGCTCTCTGACATACTCCATTGAGCATACTCCATGTCCATCCATGCCACTGCAAATGGGTAGAACCCATTCCCTCCCTGGCCGAGCAACATTCTGTTGTATGTATGTACCACCTCCTCTTTATCCATTCATTCATTGACGGACAGATGCCCCAGCTGACTCCACATCTTGGCTACGGTAAATAAGGCTGCAATGAACATATGGATGCACACATCCCCTGGAGGTAGCATTTTGGGTTTCTTCAGATAAATACTGAATTGGGATTACTGGGTCCTTCTTTGTCTCTTGTTATAGCCTTTGTTTTAAAGTCTTTGTTGTCTGGTATAAGTATTGCTCCCAGCTTTTTTTTTTTTTTTTTTCATTTCAATTTCATGAAATATCTTTTTCCATCCCTTTACTTTCAGTCTGTGTGTGCCTTTGGATCTGAAGTAAGTCTCTTGTAGGTAGCATATGTAAGGGTCATGTTTTCTTATCCATTCAGCCCCCCATCTTTTGATTGGAGCATTTAATCCATTTATATTTAAAGTAATGGTCGATAGATGTGTAGTTATTGACATTTTATTCTTATTTTTATTTATTTATTTATTTATTTTGTCTTAAAGAAGTCCCTCTAAGATTCCTTGTAATACTGGATTGGTGGTGATGAACTCCTTTAGCTTTTTCTTGTCTGGGAAGCTGCTTATCTGTTCTTTGATTCTAATGATAGCTTTGCTGGGTAGAATAATCTTGATTGTAGATTGTTGCTTTTCATCACTTTGAATATTTTGTGCCAATCCTTCTGGCCTGCAAAGCTTCTGTTGAGAAATCAGCTGACAGACAGTCTTATGGAGGTTCCCTTGTAGGTAACTAACTGCTTTTTTTCTTGCTGCTTTTAAGATTCGCCATTTTAATTATGATGTGTCTTGGTGTGGGCTGGTTTGGGTTCATCTTGTTTGGGACTCTGTGCTTCCTGGTCGTCTTGTATGTCTGTTTCTTTCACCAAGTTAGAGAAGTTTTCTGTCATTGTTTCTTCAAATAGGTTTTTAATTCCTCCACTCTCTCTTTTTCTTCTGGTACCCCTATGATGTGAATGTTGGTATGTGTGATGTTGTCCCAGAGGCCCCTTAAACTATCCTAATTTTTTGGATTTTTTTTTTTTTTGCTGTTCTGATTAGGTGTTTTGTGTTATCTTCTAAATCACTGATTGGATCCTCTGCTTTATCTAATCTACTGTTGATTCCCTCTAATGTATTCTTCATTTCAGTTATTGTGTTCTTCATTTCTGACTGGTTCTCTTTTATGTTTTCTGTCTCCATTTTTATGTTTTTTGTTTTTTTTTTTAAATCTGTTGAAGTTCTCACTGAGATCATTGAGCATCCTTATAACCAGTGTTTGGAACTCTGCATTGGGCAGATTATTGTCTGCATTTTGTTTAGTTCTTTTTCTGGAGCTTTGTTCTGTTCTTTCATTTGGGACATGTTTCTTTGTCTCCCCATTTTGGCTGCCTCCCTGTGTTTGTTTCTATGTATTAGGTAGAGCTGTTGTATCTGCCAGTCTTAGTAGAGTGGCCTTATGAAGTAGGTGTCCTGTGGCTCAGTCTCTCTGGTCAACAGAATCAGGTGGTCCAGGTGTGTCCCTTATGTGGGTTATGTTTGCCCTCCTTTGAGCCTTGGTTGCTGTTTGCACATCAGTGGGAAGGACTGACCCTCAGGCTGATTGGTTGTGAAGACTGGCCACGACTACAGTGGAGGAGCTATTGTGCAGGGGCTGATCCTACGGAGCAGGATCTACCTCAGCGGGGCTCTGGTACCTGCCCAGTCTGCCTGTAGGGTGTGTCGTCCTTGGAGGTGGCAGGCGATGCTCCTGCTCGGTCTGAAGCTGGCCACTGGGTGTGCCAGCCTGGAGCTTCCTGAGAGGGGCCCTGCAGTAGGTCAAGTTCAGCCACAGCCTGTGCCCTGTCCAGGGCCACCTGGCACGAGCCACCCACTGCAGTTACTTTCAGTGATGCTCAAATGTGGCCCCTTGGAAGCCCGTTTAGGTTACTCTTTGAGTCCTTCAGATATAATCCCAGGATTCTTGATTAGCTTTCTTGCATCTTTCTAGAACAAGATGTTCTAGGCCAATCTTGCTGCTCCAAACCTGCAGTCAGATGTTTTTTTCCAAGAGTCCTGGTTTCTGTTAGTGTAATATACGTAGTGCCAGATGATTCTAAGTACACTAATCTTCGGAAAGCTCATGGCTAGGCTTTTTTTCCTCCACAACATTGGAGGCACTGTAGTGTTGTGGTTAAGAGTGTGGGCTGTGGCGAGTCATATTGCCCAGATGCAACCTGCTTCCATTACTTATAAGCATTACTTGACCCTAGGCAAGGTACCTAATTTCTCTGTGCCTTAATTCAATTGTTTTACTCACTTTGTCATCTACTGCATAAGCTCCAGGCAAGGACTTTTCTCTGTATTTTTCATAGCTCTATTTTCAGCACCTAGAAGAGGGCCTGGCACATAATTGGCACTTGATAAATATTTGTTCAATGGATATATCCATGAAATGAAAATAATAGGAGTACTCACCTTATAGGATAGTGTAATACTTAGGGCACAGTGTTTATAAAATGCTTATGTCTGTGAAGAACTGTGAAGGGTCTGAGATTTTACCCCACTTACAAGCTAACCAGTTAGCCGACCAGTTTCATAGGTATTTGTGGAACACATAAGACTCTTGGGTCAGAGACTAAGGGCTTTTTAACCCATAGCAATAGCAGTCACCAAAGGATCACATTTTCTTGCTGTCATTTCTTAACCCCCAATTTGCAAGGGCAGTGTGAAGATGGCAGGGCGAGGTCTGTATATACAATGGGCTACGTTACAGGAGAGGGACCCTGAGCTTAGGGCACCTGAATCTTTTATGATGGAAAGTGAGCACACCTTTCTGGAGGGAGACACTTTATTTTCTAAAGCTTTTCACTGTACAAACATCCTTGAAAATACAGTTTGGGACAACAGGACATTCAATTTCTCTGCTTGTAAGATGTGCTGAAACACTAGGGACCCATGGATAATAGTTTCCCAACAAATGGCATTGGTAGATGTAGTCAGTACATATTAGTCGCAATGCTATTGATGATGCTTAAGCACATTTCCCACCTGAGCATAAGGTTTCTTCTCGCCACCTCATTCTAATTCTTATTTAGTCCTTGTCTTACCATCTTTTGTTCCAAGGCTCCTGGATGTAGAGGTGTGATTTCTGGCATCTTCACCATAATTTTATTAATTTTGATTGCTTATTAATTTTAAGCTCTTTTTCAAAAAGTAATAGCCCTTTACTCTGCAGTAATCCTCTCATTATTATTATTATTATTATTATTATTATTATTATTATTATTTTGTCTTTGTAGGGTATGGCTAAGTATGTTCCTCCCTCCCTCCCTTTTTCCCTCCCTCTTTTCCTTCCCTCTTTCCTTCCTTCCTTCCTTCTCTTCCTTCCCTTCCTTTTTTTCCTTCCCTCTCCTCCCTCCCCTCCCTTCCCTTTCTTTCTCTTTGATAAGGTTTTAGTGGAATTTATCTGATAGATTGATAGATTGTGTTAGCAATGTCATTTTATTTTACCAGAGTGGCTCCATGTTGAACAAATTACTTGAATTCTTTTTGTATACCCTCTTCTTCTTTGGTTGTTATTCTCATTATATTTTGAATGTGTGTAAAAGCTCATCACTGCATTTAATTTAAGCTCATAAGATGCTTGAAATTTGTGTGACAGTATCAGATATTTTCCTCCTCAGATTAAAAACACAGACTCCTGAATTCACGTTCGTGAGTTCCTGGATTTCCTTACCAATGTGCGTTTGTAATTTTTAATGCTTTCATTTTGACTGATAGATACTTAATATATTTTTTCAGTCTGATTTGTATTGGGTTTTAGAGTTTTAAGTCTTCCAGAAAAAGTAATGGGACAAATGGGCAAGTCTTTAATCATGCTGCTTTATTTACTTTAGAATATACAGTAATAAGGATAAATGATTTAAAGCAACCTGGAAGGACCAAGATTTTCTAAAATTACATGAGAAGATGGGACTGTCTTCTGTCATACCACTAGATAGCAGATTCTAAACGAACCCAGGACTGTCCAGGCAGTAGCTGGGAGTTGAGCGTTGCCAGCGGAAGGCTTGACTGAGCGCTGAGTCTGTTTCCTGAGTCTGTATTTGAGGATGGTGTTTGGCTACAGGAGGGGTGTGAGTTAAAAATAACAGGTCCTGACCACTATTTTATGAAAGTAAGGGGAAAAATAAGCTACTCTCAGTGGCCTCATTGAATTGCAATTGTGGTTATTGTGATCATTCGTTTCTTGGTGCCTCTGTTTTCCCCGAAGATTTAAACTGTTTTTTGGCTGCTTGACTGCTTTAAACTATTACATGTACTATTCTTGAGTGAGCTATTTCTTGTGAGAATCTTAAAGCTGTTTTTTATATCAACAGGGCTTTTGGTTAACTATTTTTATAGTAATGTTAACTTTAGTTTCGTTCTTCAGTTTCTCAAAGTGCCTTCCAGTTGTTAACTTGTCCCTGATTTATGTCTGGTGAATGTAACACTGCCTGTGTTTGAAGTTATCCCAGATATTAAGAAAGTGAATGATTTTTAGTATTTTTCCCCCTTAAAAAGTTGATTATGGAGTCTAAAATGAAATCCATAGATTCTATCTGAATCTCAGTATCTTTTTCAAATACTCTATTGTGAGTTAAAACTTTCAGTATTCACATGCAGTAGTCCCTATTCTCTACATTGTGTCTCATCAATATAATATATCCAATAGAATTTAAAAATATCAATTATTATTTTTGTTCTTTTGTTGACTTTAAAGACTTATAAATTCATAAATATTGAGAGTGAACATTTTTCTTCTAAATATCCAGAAGTAGAGTTCCTTCAATAATTGTGACCTAGCCTACAATGGTTGTATTAAATTTATATTTAGAAACAGAGTCCTTTTTTGGCATCTACATTGCCCCATTTTGAGGGCTTATTTTAAAATAAGCAGTTGATGTATTCTGGCTAGTATTTGAAGAATGTAACTGATTCATTCAATTTCAGAAAGAACAGCAAAGAAAAGAGAAAGCATACTAGAGACCTAAATCTGGGGTATATGAAATGAGCATAGTTAGGGACTTTTCTACAGAGTATCCTTTCTCTGAACAATATACAAATACAATGTGCTAAGTATTTCACATTTTTTTTGTAATTCCGTAGGCTAAAAGCTGACAGCAGATGAGACATTCAAATTATGTAAAATTTTCTGGCTCCACATTCTGAGGCTCACATTTTCTTAGTAGTGAAGTGATCTTTTGCTTTGATAGCATTGATGGATGGATAGATGGATGGATGGGTGGATGGATGGATGCATTGATTAAAGGCCATAAGAGGAGGCATCTGCAATAACTTTCCCATTTTGCCTTGAGTGACCCGATGAGTATATTGGTGCCTTTAACTTCGTGATCAACCAAATAAAATGCTGCAAAAATTGCAAGAAAGATAAAGTCTTAAAAAATGGCCACAGAATTAGGCATCTAGGAAGTCGTTGATGAATTCACTGAAATGGGAACGCTTAACGAGTCAGTCAAAATGTAAAATTGTTCGGGAGAAACAGTGGCCTGTAACCTAGCATAGGATTGCTGAGCAGTTTTGATGATGCAGCTGAGATCTGATAATCTTTATCTGTAGAGGCACTGGGATTTTCCTCGGCCCATGTCAGCTGCCTTGGGTTAGGAACAGAGATAGAGAATGTAAATTAGAGGCTGAAGAGGAAAAAGTGGAATGGTAGGGTTGGGGCTTTACCTAGTGGGTGTAACCGGCTAGCAAGGGCAGCGTCCTGAAGAAACTGAGAGGAAGGTCAGCATTGGCCGTGCTTTCACAGACGAAGAGACAGGCCCGCTGACAAATGATTTACAGCAGAAAGAACAGTGCTTTTGGAGTATGATAGATCTAGATTTGAAATTGCTACTGATCGACTCTGTGACCTGTGAAAGTTATTTTAAAATCTGTGGCCAGATAAATCTTCTTATCCTCCTGTCCAGATGAAGAAACTGATAGCTATTTGTGGGGGGTCGTTATTGTGAGTAGTATGAATAGGGTGCTAGGATTGGAGTCAGATCTGCATTTGAATTTCCGGTGAAGGAACTTGCATAATTTACTTGAATTCTCTAAGCCAGTTTCTTCTGTGAAATGAGAATATGAGTTATCTGACAGACTGTTTTGAAGGTGACGCAGAGTAAAGGCTTATTACTTTACTAGAAATAGTTGGGACGTTTTCCCTAAGAATTTGTCACTTCATGGAGTTTCAGTAAGATATGTATAAGGATGGATTGGCTCTTATTTATTCTGCTTGATACTCAAAATACTTTTTCATTCTCAGGACTGTCTGTCTTCAGCTCTGGATAATGTTATGCCAGGGTTCTTTGAATACTCATTTCTCCTATTTTCTCACTTCAGTTTCTCAGTATACTTATTGAATGTTTGTTGGAGCTACTCAGTGTATCATTCACATTTCTTGTTGTATATATTTTCTGTCTTTCTATCTCTTTATGAATCATTGTGGATGACTTCTTCCAATTTGCTAATTATTATTATTTTTTACCTTTGTAAAGTCTACTGTTCAACCGATCTTTGATTTTTTAACTTTAATGACTTTATATTTTTATTTCTGGAATTTCTCTGTTTCTTTTCCAGAGCTGCCTGTTTTTATTTCATAATGTCCCGTTCTTACATTATGAATTTGATTCCTTTATCTCTTAAACATATTTATTTTAAAGTCTGCATTTCATATTGCAGTTTGCGAAGTTAGAAAGGGTTCTACCAATTTGGTTGGTTGGCTGAAACATGGACCAAAAAGTGGTCTACAGTGAGTGAGTTAGAAATGCTGGGCTTGCCTTGGTTTAATGTAAAGGAAGGGATTTAAAAGCTTAGGGAGACTGGAATAGTAGAATGGATTTGTCATTTAGGACCTACTCACCCATCTGGGGAGGGTCCAGAGACATACACTTCAGCTCACTGAACTGGGGAACTGACACGCAGTGGAATAATTCGATCCTGGGGTAGCAGGCATCAAGTGGCTGCGCTCAGCCACTTGGGAAGGCTGCCATGCCAGCTGCCCTGCCACGTGGTCCACGTGACCCAGCAGACCCAGTGGAACCTGAATTCCCAGTGAAAGATAGGGGTGCTGTTTGCAGCCTTTGAAAGACACCCACATGAACTGTGTCATAGGCCATTAGGACTTGGGAGCAGCACTCTGCCATCCTGCCCAGATAACTGCTCTCCTCTTGAGGAACAGGAGAAGCAGCTCTTAGTCGGCCGCTGGACCTCAGGAGAGACTGAACACTTAACCGCAGACCCACCAAGACCCCGTGCAAGCTGAGCTGGGTGCTGTCTGGCCCCCAGGCCTATAGCTGGGCGTGTACAGCAGCACTGCGCCCACATGCGAAAGGGTGTACGTAGGGTCAGCTTGACCCAGACCTTTGAGGAACGAGGATTTGGGGCACCGAACCACAAAGAGCCGAGCTGCTTGCTGAGGGCAAAAGATGACAGAATGGGTAGTGAAAGAAAGTAGTCGTAGGTACTAGCTACGATCATGTGACCATTACAGAAACAAGGGCTGTAATTATCAGGAGTATTTCCTCCTTATTTTGTTATGCATCTGTGTGTGTGTGTGTGTGTGTGTGTGTGTGTGTATACACACACCATATGTATACATATACACACACACTATATACACTATACATGTTATATATAGCAAATATCTTTGTTTCTCCCTCTCTTATTCCCTTATCATGTAACTTAATATGTATTGACTTTATGTCATCGTATTTAAATATTTTTAATTTTACATCATAGTATTTAACTTACGGGATATTAAGGAGAGAACAAACCTTGTTCAAGGACTTTACCTCCTCTTCTGGGGAAAAGGTTAGTGCATTTTCAGTTGTACATAGGATATTTGTCTGATGTTAGGCTAAATTATGACTGTCATCTTTATATGGAGATTAATTTTGGTTTAAGGAGATGTGGTGTGTATATTGGTACCTACTTGACAAGGAGTGCACTTGTGATGGTTAATTTTATGTGTCAGCTTGACCACAGGATGTGTAGATATTTGGTTAAACATTTTTGGTGCATCTGTGAGCGTGTGTCTGGATGAGATTAACACTTGAATCTGTAGGCAGCTTGCCCTCCCCGAGGATTGGTGGAAGGCCTGAACAGAACAAAAAGGCTGACCCTCTCGCAAGAAGGAACTTCTGCCTGACTGCCTCGAGCTAGGACAGCAATCTTTGTCTAACTTTGGACTTGAACTGAAACATTGGCTCTGCTTGGGTCTCCAGCTGACGGGCTTCTGGACGGGGACTGTAGCAGTGGCTCTCTTGGCTTCCAGCTTTCTGACTGCAGATTTTGGAATGGCTCAGCCTCCATAGTGAACCAATTCCTTATAATAAGTCCCTTTATACCCCCTGGCCCGCATTTACCCAGTTGCTTCTGTTTCTCTGGAGAACTCTGAATGATACAGGCTAGTTAGTGTTTGTCTCTCCTGGGCTTGAGAATGCCACATGACATGGCTAGGTTTGGAGATCTGACTTTTCACTGGTGATTTTTCTTTTCTACCTGGGAGTCAAGGCAGATGACATGATTACCTACCCTTCTCCTGGCAGTTTTTCTAGTCCCTGCTCATTGTTCGGATAGTTTCTCATTGTCATCTGGGCCACATCCTTACCATAATTCAGTGTTATAAACGTAGCCTCCAAGGCACATCAGTCTTGATTGGACATCTTAAGAGCTGCTCAAACTCCCCTTACGACAGTCTTACATCAGCATGATAGTGCTGGGATCATTGAAAACAATTAGAGAATTGTGTAAACAGGTGGGCTGTTGCTCTTCTAACTTTTTATTCTTAGATGTAGTCATAGAGCATATAGGTGTTAGAGAAAGATGGCCGCAGATGCACAGAATGTTGGGAATGATGTGAAACTGCAGCGGCCCTAGAGCCTGGAAATCAGGAGGGGACTCCATGCCCCTGGGAAGCAGTGTGACTTAGGAGGACATATCCATCATCTCCACGGTTGCTGTCTCCTTTCAATCCAGCTCTACTTTTTAGATGTTGCTAATCTAGTGAGTCTCAAATCTGATCATGTGGTAAAGCACCAGGAAGAGGGTGTGTGTGTTAGAACATGAAAACCTGGTGTTTTTGGTTCTATCATTTGAACCAGGAATAATTTTACTAGCAATAAATATAATTGTTCTAAGTATGAAGTTGAAAATTCCAACCTTGAACACATGACAGTGCAATACACAAAAGCAAATGTACTCTTACCTGTTAGCAATCAGTTTCTGCTTGCTCATAGCATACAAGTAGTTTCAAGCTCCAGAGGTATAAAAAAAGAATTATGGGAAAGGACTTTGAGAACAGATGTCTACTATTTGATGTTAACAACAGAAAACCAATGTGGAACCCTGGTTTTCCATAGAGGAGAATTTGAGCACTACTGAAACTTGTCTAATCAGTTGCTTTTCACAAGTGCAAAAACTGGCCTCTATACACTGACTTACTCAACATTTCAAAGTCACATAACTTCAGGCAGAACCGTGACTAGAGCCCAGGCGCCCACAGTTAGGTATGCTTTCCATCCTTGGAAAATGGGCTTCTTTATTTTTTTTTAAATCGGCACTAGAATATATATCGTACTGTGGCTCTGGGGCCAGTTTAGTCTCAAGAGAGTTTGCCTCTGAAAGCAGCGACCTTATCAGGCACAGACAATTTCCTGTTTCGTTAAGATGTTCCTTGGCGGACTATTATTTTTCTTGGTGAATATATTTTGGTGTAACACACGCACACAGAGCCAGCTGTATGATTTTCCCGAGTAAATTAGCTGTATTGTAGCTTATCTGTGGTAAATCTTGCTTTTACGTTTATTGACAGCGACTTCTGTCATTAGTGACTTGCTTGGTCCAGGTCTTGGCTTTCTTTTTTTTCTAGCAGCCTGAGTCACAGCCAGGAAGTCCTTTGAAACCAAACCCTTAGCCCTTATTTGTGTTTCAGGGGGGGTTTGGGAAATGGTAACTGCTTAAAAGGGGGCTTTGGTTTCTCCATTGAGGTCCTTCATCTTTTTCCCCACCCGACATGGTTCTTTTTCTGACCTAGAGGAGTTGGTCCGGGGGTTGCGGTGGGGAGCTGGGTTCTTCCCAGCTGCCTCTGGGTCAGGGCTTCACGGCACAGCTTTGTTATGATGTTGAAAATGAATTTCCAGATCCTCAGGTACATCCAAACGCAAACAGAATCCTCAGAGAAACACTTTGAAGCTCTCTGAGGGCACTGTTCTGTCTGTCTTGTTCATTAATCATGTCCCAATACTCAAACTGTTGAGGATACTGGATACGGTAAGTGCTCTGTGAACACCTGTTGTCACTCATGTCGTTCGTTACTCTCTAAACAGCTTGTTTCAGTCAGTGAATGAAACTAACATATACATAGAATTAAAGATTAATTATGCATTAAAATTATCTTAGTGTAATACTTTTGACAAAGTTTATTAAAAAAGTTTCAAAGAGCTTTAAGGTATGGTCTTTGTTTATTCGGGTTGCGACTATCAGTACAGATTTAGGGAAGTGATATTTATTAGACTTTGCAATCTGTGCTGGTTTAGCAAATTGAGTTGTCTTTAAAGAATTGGTTTAAAAAATCTAAATAATTAATAAATTTGGAGTTTGGCATCAGACGTGGCTTGATTTCTATCTGAGATGTTTCCACCTATTAATGGCATCTTAACCGTACTCACTCATCAGGTCTTAGTGAAGGTGAAATGAAAGAAGTTGTGTTTGGTACGTGCTTGCACAGTATGTGGACACTCTGTAAATGTCAGCTGCTGCTGTCATTCTTCTGGGGAAGTCTCACTATCCAAATTCACTCTTCTCCAAGATCAGATGTAGTATCTTTACAAAGCTACAGTTTGTAAAGGCAAAAGCTACTGTAAAAATCTTTTAGAAGATACAGTACTCCCTGTTTTTATAGGTAGAGATATTTACATGTCTTAAAATTTAAAGATATGTTAATATTTAGGCTTAAGTAGATCATAGTTACCTCCTGTCAACTGTAAAAGGATTAAAGTATATTTGTAGTCAGAGAATTTTTTGTTGGCGTTTTTGTTCATTTGTACTCCTATGCCTGGTGCTAATATAATGTGACTGTAAAAATGCATATTTGCATATTTGTACATGTACTTACAAATAACTTTTAAAAATAACTTTTTGGGCTACCTTTAATATATATCCTCAAAGTTGGGTTGGTTTAATTAACAGGTATTGGAGATTTTGGTTGTATTTTGTAAAGTGTCAAAATTCTAAAATATTGAGGGAAAAGGAATCCATTATTTTGCAGTACCTATGTTTGTTATTGCTTACCCAGGGCGTGTAATGATTGATTCTCCCTCTAGCCCCTACTCTTATTTTCGGTAATTTCTTTTCCTGTGGGGCTACCTTGAAGATTCTTGATATAAATGGCTGTATTTGTCACTGACAGCTGAGGACTTGTGAAGAACCACCTCACCCTCTGGCAGGATAGGGAATTAAGTAAGGTGGACACACGGAGGGAAAGGAGCACCCAGGTATGAGGTAGGAGAAATAAAGGAAAAGCCAGTTACCGATCTGGGTGTCCTGGTTTAAGTGAAGGTTAGGGAAGGAACAATCGGAAGAGATTTTGCTAAGCCCTCACCCCGGCCTTTTCCCCTTAGCAGTGAAGCAAAATCAGGGCAGTAATCTGTAGTAGCAATCAATGCTCAACAGGCATCCAGCAGGGGGTGTAGGGAATGAGGGCCAACCGGAGGATTTTACGGAAGAGGGACCAGTGTTCTGTGATTCTTACTGAGGTTGGAAGGTCCTACGTTAAGGTCCTCTGAAGTGTCACATGTGGGAAGTACCATTTTGGCATCTAGATGATGTATTTCAGGTTGACTGGAAATTTTGCTTCACACTTCTAATTTTTTTTTTCAGGAAAAACATATAATTGTCTCAGGACATATTTAAGCTTTGCTTTGTGTTCTATTCTCACCATACTCTTAGAAAAGGACTGTAAATTAAGGGCTCCCTCTCAGAGACTTATTTGGATGTGATCTGAGACAACCTTCTGATTTCTGTGTTTCCATTATGTATGTGTTTGTTTTTTAATATTACTAGTACTATAAAGGGAAAATGAAATTTGGAACCAGCAAGGTGACGAAAAGGCCACTGT
Source organism: Rhinolophus sinicus (assembly GCF_057876585.1). Classification (NCBI taxonomy): domain Eukaryota; kingdom Metazoa; phylum Chordata; class Mammalia; order Chiroptera; family Rhinolophidae; genus Rhinolophus; species Rhinolophus sinicus. The sequence goes on from NC_142514.1 coordinate 93,322,034, forward strand.
GGGAGCTGAACATGAAAGAATGGCTCTTTCAAAGAGGAGGGATGTATTGATGTCATTTGGGGGCTGAGGTGTTTTTTTTTGTTTCAGCTGCCATCTTAGAGACAATAGTGAATCAGAGCTGTATCAGACAGGCAGGCTTTAATGCCCATTTCCAAACAGAGATGTCTCTCCGAGATACATGTAGAAAGGCTAATATAGACAGTCTATTTGTTCTGCTTCTCATTTTACCCTGCAGAACGAAGGAATCCTACTGAACAGTGCCAGTGTTACTTTAGGCTGAAGCACATAACTGTACTGGGCAATAATGGGATATAAAAATTCCTGCCCTGCCGCACCCCTCCCTCTCCCCACTGTGACTCTCTCTCACAGAACAGGCTAATGGTGAAAAACTTTTGAAGGAGTTCCCATTCATCTCTGAGTGATGCAAGATGCATTAGTGGCTTGCAGTTTCCGAATTACTGAAGCCCTAATTTCTCTGGCAAGTTTGTCCTCTGTCTGTAGATCTCCTTTTGGCAGCAAAAATATTTACTTACATGACGAGTGCTGGCATCTCAGGTTGAAACAGCATCTGTGTGCTGAGATTAGCTGTCGGATGGGTGATCTCTTCTATTTAGAGCACCACCCTCGGTCAGTGGGCAGAGGTACACATAGAGTTTTTACCACTTGCTTATTTCCTGGATCCTTTAAAATGAACCTGAGACTGATAGCTCCCTTTGCACCCAAGCATTACCATATCACATTGTTTGCATTCAGAAAGAAGACACAGAATTTGAATGCACTTGAGCACTTGTCTCACGAGAGGTCTCTCTAGAACCTTGGGGCCTTTAAAATGTGGTTCGCGGATAAGCAGTGTCCTGAGCCTGTTAGCCGTGCAGTATGCAGGCCACCCAGCCCCGTGGAATCAGGACTTGCATTTTAATAGCTGTCACGTTACTTGGATGCGTAGTAAAGTTAGAGAAGCTCTGCTTTGGAATGTATGGAGTCTATAAAGACAATCCTTGCTTCACTGCTCTTACCAATAGAGTTGTTAGTGGGTTTATCACTCATTTCCTCACTTTCCACAAAAGTGAAATTCCTCTGAAATCAAAGGGAATAAAAGTTTATTATATGCATCAGTAGAGAAAAAAAAATCTGAATAGTTCTGTGTTTTTCTTTAATAATAACAATTTGGTGATAGTTTTATGTTCTCTTCCACAAGTTTAGCAATGTGTATAAAGCTGTGGCATTTGACTCCCTTATTAAACTCCCCAGTGCCTTCTAAAGCTTTTAATAGGGCACGGAAGAAAGTATGGGCGATATTTGTGTGTGTAAAGAAAACAGAAGCACGTTCAGAGTAGAAATTAGAAAACTCTCATGCACATAAACAAAACTAATATTTCCCCCAAAAATGTTTATCTTTTTTTAACAGTGATATTATGAAACGTATTCTATATTCCTTACCTGACTTTAGGATAAGAAGAAAGTAATTTACTTTGTTGGGCACATTATTTTTTTAAAGTGTCAATACCGTCTTATTTTAAAAGTTACCAAAGATATGCTCTAAGACTGTATTTTGAAAAACTGAAGACTTTTTAGTTTATCGTGAAAGTCAAGATTTGGTTGTGTCCCTAATTGTGATTAGTTCACTCATTTAACTCATCATTTACTTATTGAGCGTATGCTATGGATGGTACTGTAAGGCATGGGCCTTTCCCTTCTAGGGCTTAGAAGTCTTCATTAGATTTTCTTAATAAAAAATTAATATCATTTTTATAGTAAGAACATTTTTTTCTAGTTTTCAGTAATAAGAACATACATAAAATTGAATTACCTCAGAAAGATGTTTTTTGAATGATTGAAAATTTCTCTGCCCCTAGTATTTATCCTTCATATTTTTGTCTTGAAATTATGACATACAACTTACAAATATGGGGGAACCAGTTTTTAAAGTACTGAATAATATATTTAATTTTCTAAGCCCTGGTGTAGAAAGTGGTATCAACTGAAAAGATTTAAAAGAAGAAAACACTATATCATATATTTAGATTTTTCTTAACATTTAGCAACAAATTGTTAAGTATCTTACAATCCTTGAATCTTTTTGTCTCAGTTTGATTTTGTTAACAGGTTGGTTTAAAATAGCTTTTCAAATTATGGCCGTTGTGTTTGGTTTAATATACATAAATTTCAACTTACGTTTGTATAATCTTTACAACCTGATTAAAAAAAACCTTTCAGCAGAAACACTGATTCTTACTCTCCACTATAAGAAAGAGAAAACAACTTACTGTCCACTATAAGAAAGAGAAAACAATATTGATGAAACTATTAGTTGGTACAAAAGTAATTGTGGTTTTGCAATTATTTTTAACCTTTTAAACCACAATTACTTTTGCACCAACCTAATATTTCTTAAGAGGAAATTGGCATGCTTTTCTGTGTCACTTCATTTTTCTTAAGGGTATGCTATCCCCATATGCTCCATTAATAAGGAACTCCTATGAACATGGTGCCCGAATTTGAAAAATTTAAAACAATTATGCTCTTATCTGCTGCTTGGGACACACTAATTTTTCTTTTTGTCAATCAGTTGCATGTAGGTTGAAAGGTTGAGCTCTCATATATTGGTGGTAAGGAAGTCAAATGCTTCCTTTTAAATGGGGAAACAATTTATGAGAGCGGTCCAAAATAAATTTTGGGTATTTGGTCACAAGTTTAGCCACAGAAGACAGCCACTTTTCAAGTGGATGGTAATTACCTTTCAAGTCAGTCTGTGAATTTACTTAATTTTTGGAAACTGACCAATTTTCTGATTGCTTTATTAATTGTCAAATTAAAAGAAAATCATTGTCCTTTTGTAGTTTCTATCTCCTTTTGTTTCATCTGTTAAGTATAATTATTAGAAAATAGCAAAGATAAACTTGGTTAAGCATAGACTTTTAATTGGTAATAACAAATAACCTTATGACTAGAATCATCTGTATTATACCACATCGGGCATTTAAAACCTCATTTAAGAAGGTAGTTTGTTTCTTTTTTTTAAATTGACGACATTTATCAAGTACTTGTGCCAATGTTATGGAAGGAACTGAGACTAAGCATCCTCTAGGGAAGAGCCTCATCTCTGGTTTGGGAAACATATTTCAAAAATAAAGTATGATTACATATATAATGAGTTGAAAAAAATGAAGAAATGTTATGAAAGAATGGATTAAAGTAATCAGCCTCTTTAAGGTTTAATATTAGGTCGAGCCATGTGAAATAAGTAAAAAAAAAAAAAGACTGTAGATGGACTGTTGAATATGTTTCATACAGGTCAGCCTATTATAATACTCTTGGAATTGACTGATTTGATCTAAGGTAAACTTTTAAAAAAATCTTCTCAATAAGAAGCTTTTATTGACCTCAACTTTAATAGATACACTTCACCACAGGGTTGGGTGTGGCCAGAAGTTCAGGTCCTTAAGTGATAAATATTTTGAAAAATTCAGGTTTTGCTCTGATCATTCATATAATTGTGTATCAATGCATACACTTATTGATATGTTACAATTATTAGTCTGATACTATAAGCTTATTATTAGTCAAGAGAAGAAGTTTTGGGTGGCACCAGACAGCGAATGTCTAGAAGTTGAGTAGTCTAAGTAGAAGTGGAAAAAATCTTTTACTGAGTTTAAGTTGGAACAAGAGTTGGTGCTGCATACTTGTGGTCACTGACTTTCTTTTCTATTTTATGTGCCACATCAGAATTATAGAGCCTAACCACTTCCCAGTATTTTAATTTAATTTTGAGTATGAGTGCTTTTCAAACATTATTTTTGTGTATTAGTTAATTAAAACTATTAACAGCAATCTGAACAGAAAAGAAAATTGAATTAATATCCATTTTGATATTGAATAAAATTTCTGAAATAGAGGTAAAAGAGATCCCACAAGCCGGTGTTCTGTTAAGTTTAGAAAAATGTGGATGGGGTCAACAGCTCAAGAAGAAAGACTAAATATACTTAATATTTTTTTTTCTACTTTTGTATTTGAAATCTACCATGAAATATCAAACGTCCTTATTTAAATTTATAGTAAATGTGATTATGACGTGGAGTTGTATACATCTTCGGGAAGAGTAGAAAATACTTACATATTGTAACAACATAAAAGCAGCTTCAATAAATGCTTTCTTATTTTTTATACAAAAGTATTATATGGACAAGGCAAAAATCATATTGTATAGGAAGTTGCTATTATCATATTGATCGCTATTCTCCTTCCCTTCAAGTACACTTTTTGGTGCATCTTTTCAGAAGTATTTTTATGCACCTACTGGTACATATTCTTTTACAATTGCATAAATGTATACTCTTACAATTCTGTCCCTTGCTGGGATAAATATTCTTGTTCACGCACATGTATATAACTGGGTAAAAAGTATGATATTTATATCTCATTTTGATTTATATTTATTTCATTTTGTATATGGGTCTTTGTCATTGGATATATATTTATTGTCCATTTATATGTATGAGGTATGATCAAACAATACGGTGAATGTTTAAATAAAAACAATTTTTATAGTAAAAGACACATTGCCATTAATCCCTCTCAGAATACTCCCCCTCACTTCAAACACACTTACCCATCGTTCTTGTCACTTTCTGAAGCAGTTCTGGAAGTCCTCTTTTGTGAGTGTCTTTAGTTGTGCTGTCATGGCTGCCTCCATATCCTGAGTCATTTTGACTTTGGGGAAGAGCCAGAAGTAGCACAGTGCCAGATCCAGTGAATAAGGTGGGTGAGGACACACCGTAATGTTTTTATTTGACAGAAATTGCTGTATTACCAGACACCATGTGTGACATGGAGTGTTGTCATGATGGAGGATGAAACCGTTTGTCCATTTCATATTAATGCGTTGTTCATGATCTATGATTTACGGCACACTTTAAAACACACCTTTTCTCAACTGTAGCTCATACCCGACTGACTGCACCGAACAAGTTGAAACTGTCACACCGTTACTAAAGTAACGATGCACCACTTCCTGTACTGAAGATCCCTGCCTTTCCTTTGGACGGCACTCTGCAGCAGCATTCACTGTATAGTTTGATCACAACAGAAAGGCTGTGTCACATATCACTTCTGGTACGGAAATTTCTGTCAAAAACATTACGGTGTGTCCTCATCCACCTTATTCACTGGATCTGGCACTATGTGACTTCTGGCTCTTCCCCAAAGTCAAAATGACTCAGGACCTCGAGGCAGCCATGACAGCACAACTATAGACACTCATGAAAGAGGACTTCCAGAACTGCTTCAGAAAGTGGCAAGAACGATGGGATAAGTGTGCTCGAAGTGATGGGGGGGTATTTTGAGGGGGATTAATGGCAATGTGTCTTTTACTGTTTAAGTTTTTTAAATTTAAACATTCACTATATGTTTTTATCACATCTTGTATGTTTTCTATTAATTGCCTGTTCATAACTATGCCTTTTTTTCCTTACTGGACTATTTGTTTGTTTGTCTTCTTAGACATGTTCTTTGTATATGTGGACATTAGCTCTTTTTGTCACATTGAAGATATTTTTTCCTTCCACTTTCTCATTTGCTTTTTCATTATTTGATATTATTTGGCCTATAGAAAATTTTAATTTTCTGATGTCAAAGTATCATTCTGTTTCTTTATGATCTGAATTTTGTGTCCTGTTTAATATATTCCCTGCTCTAAGATTGTAAATACATTTATATATGCTTTTCCAGTATTTTTAAGAATTCATTTTTAACTTTTGTTTGTTGTGCTTGAAATTAATTTTGGTGTAAAGAATGAAGTAGGGCTGTAGCTTTATTTGTTTCTCTTAAAATGCTACTTCCCAGCATCATTTATTTACTAATCCATCTTTTCTCCTTTGGTTGAAATGTGTTTTGTCTCACGCTACATTCCTTGTAGGTGGGACTGTATCTAGGTTTTGATTGAGTCATTGATGTCTCTACCAGCTGTTTATATTTTTATAATACCTAATTTTCATGACAGGATTCCATCTTTTCTACTGATCTTTTTCAGGATTTCCAGGTTATTCTTGTGTATTTATTAGACTCTAGCATATAATTTTGTCATCTTCTGTCCAAAAACCGCTTACCTGGCATTGAATCAAATTTAAGGTTAGTTAAGGTATAGCAGATATCTTCATAATGTTGAATCTTATAATCCAAGAGCAAGGATTGTCTTTCAGTATTTTAAACTGCCTTTTGTTTATACATAGTTGAAGAACTTAAAGCTTTCTTTATATGGTTTGTTTTAATACCTTGTTAACTTTATCTTCAGGTATTCAAATTTTGTTGCTAGTATAAATAAGATATTTTCTACAGTATAATTTTCATATTGTTTTTGAATTGGAAAATTTGATTTTGAATAATAATTTTATAACCAGGAAACTTAATAGTGCCTTGTTTTTTAGGGATACAGTTACATCATTTGCAGAATGGTAATTTAATTTTTATCTTGCACTTTCTCATCTATGTACAGTCACTAGCACCAGGACGCAATTCTTAGTCTTTTAAGTACTCTCAGAATTGACCAACATGGTATTTTGAGTGCCTTTAACGTGGTAAGAAATAGCCTTTTTAGGAAGATACTCTCGAATTTACTTTTCTGTTTAATAAAGGAACTTTAAATATCATTCTTCAAGAAATAAAGCTAATAATTAGAAGATAATACATAGATTGAGGTATTTGTTTGCAGCATTAATATTTTCATATTAGAAAATCATGTTTGTGGCATTGCCCTATCAGCTCGTGTATGGCCTTTACGTGTCGTGGACTTTCTACCAGGAGTTGTGAACTTTAATTTGGAAACGCAGCACAGATTAGCAGATGCCAGTTTATTTAGTTCAGTGTTTCTCAAAACTGTTGGTAAGATAACATAATTATTTTAAAGAGTATATTTTAAATTAATAGTTACATATTTCATTTATCTTAGGAAAACATTATTTATCCCATTTCTAATATGTGTTTTCATGTTTGGCATTTGCTTAGAATGAGGTTAAAGGCAAAGCAAAATCATTTAGAGAGAAAAGTAAAGAACTGCGTAAATGTTGTAGAGTGAGAGAGATTGAGTGAAATTTGGAAAATCCAGTTTTAGATTAATAATATTGTACATAGTATTTTCAGAGGTCAAGAGCAGTTTTCTGTGTATTTTTGTTAATAGCAATGCTTAATAAGTAATAATACAGGTAATAATAATACTGACAATTATTGTGAACCAAAGATCACATGAAGAGCTTTTTATATATTACCTCACATTCTGAGTATAAGAATTCATCTTCATAGTTTTATAGTCTCAAAGAAATCATGCAGCTTACTTGTACAAGATTAGGTAGCTAACAAATGGCTATCCTGCACGTATATTATAAACTTTATTTACTCAGCATTCCCTCTGACTCATTCATATTTACATGATAAAATTATTATTATTATTATTTTGAAGATTTTATTGGGGAAGGGAAACAGGACTTTATTGGGGAACAGTGTGTACTTCCAGGACTTTTTTTCCAAGTCAAGTTGTTGTCCTTTCAATCTTAGTTGTGGAGGGCGCAGCTCAGCTCCAGGTCCAGTTGCCGTTGCTAGTTGTAGGGGGCGGAGCCCACCATCCCTTGTGGGAGTGGAACCAGGAACCTTGTGGTTGAGAACCCACTGGCCCATGTGGGAATCGAACCGGCAGCCTTCGGAGTTAGGAGCATGGAGCTCCAACCGTCTGAGCCACCGGGCCAGCCCCTGATAAAATTATTTTTGATACTTCCTTTTGGATATCTTCAGTAAAAATAAAATTAAATATTTTAAAGCCAATTTTACCTTATAGACAAAACATTAAAAATACATTTTCTTAGTACATCCTAGTATATCGCTAATCCTTCATGCATCTCTAAGGGAAATTTAAGAGTGTAAAAACAGTTCAATCATATTCATATTCAAAATTCCTAAATATTCAGACTAGTTAGTAGCTGTGAACTTTAACTGTGATCTATATAATTTTTTCTGTGAACTGGAGAAAGAGATAACATTATCACATAATAATTAATGAAAGAAATAGTGATACACAGAAATATTAGCTAACCACAGCATTTATAAATTTACTGAGTGATTATTCAATAATATGGCCAATATCTACAAAGTTTGCAGAAACATTGAGTCTATTGAATATTACTTATTTTCAATTATTGTGAACTATTAATCTGAAATAATTCTTATAGGTGGAAATAATTTCAGAAATTATTTTAGAGTTAAAGTTCTAATTTTATAGACGGGAAAACTAAAGCCAAAGCAGTATGTGGTTTTCCCATAGGACAATGTCATAAATGGTAAAGCCAGTTGGATGCTGGAATTTGTGTCCCTAGAATTCCATGGAGATACTTTTGTGTTAGTGGGAGAAGTGGACTTCAGAGCCCGAGCGACCCCACTCAGTGAAATTATTAATTTATTTCACCTCTGTAGGACGTTTTGATTTTATTCATCCTAGTTATTTCCTACCCAATACTATTAATCTTTATATACCTGTTTCTAAAAGAAAATCATTGGACAAGTTATTTAATCTTCTTTAGTAATATGTACTGGGTGCAAAGAGCATTTCTTGGTAGAAATAATAAAATACTTACAAACTTTAAGAATACTGCAGTGTGCCAGTGTTTGCCTTGAGCACCTGTTATTCATAAAAAAATAAGTTTCAGAGCTCAACATACATAGCAAACCGACACAGAGGGTCTTCTAAGTATTTCTTCTTATTCCCAGGATATAAGATAATTTTAAGACACTTTAAAGAAAAGGAGAAAGAAAAGAAATCTGCCAAAGTAAGAAACCTTGGGCCCTAGTTAATGCATTCCGCTCTGGCTGGGATCTGCCTGTGTACTCAGTCTCCCCAGCTTGTAAGTCAGGTAAATATAGTCACAGTTGGGTTCTGTGGAACAGCAAATAGGAAAAGAAGGGAAAGCTGAAGGCGTGTTGGTGAAAAATACTTCAAAGTAATTTATTTTGATGCTTTTTAAAAGCTTCTTTGTCAATGCACTTTTAAATAGTAATTCTGTTTCCTTGAATCCACGTAAGAGCATAAAATAGACTGGATTCAGGAGAACTGGTGTGGGAATATTCTCAGCTCTGTTACTGCTTGTGTCGGGACAGCTGCTCTGCTCTGCTCCTCTCCGCTCTGCACGGTGTTTCTAATGGACTTACATCCAGGTAACTGACAGCTGGTCTGTGACGCACGCCTTACCTGCTCCTTCTGTGGACAGTCACTGTGCACGCCTGTCCATCGAACTTTTGTGGTGGTTTTACTGTCCACCTACTAGGTTTCCAAACAGAAGGGAACACAAATGACCCAGCATTTGGTAGTTGTTCAATTAATAAATAAAAAGGTAACACACCTTTTTGTCCTTATTTCCATTTTAATGAGGTTAACTGAATTGATTATGTCTTCAAACCAAACCACTGACTCTTCAGTGACTTTTCCCAATAAATAAGAAAATGATTACCTACTGTTTTCTTGTTAATTACTCTAATATAAAGCCTGTAACCTCCTTGAATGGTCTGAGGCAACCTTTAGCAAGCAAAAGACCAGCTTTTTTTCCTCAATCTGCCCACATTGGGTTTTGGTTTCCTCACTGGTGAGGTAATTAGATTTAATTGATCTCTAAGGCCCTCTCCCAGTCTGACTTTGACTTATCACTGTCTCAGTGGTGCTTTGGGAGCCCAGTGTGCCAGCAGAGCCCCGAGGGGTCCATGAGTCCACAGATGCAGTCTCTTACTGTCTTTCCTTCCATGTTTTAGTACATCTGTGAGTGTCGCTGCCATGGACTCACTGAGCTTTGAGCTCTTCATGAAGCTCAGCTCCCTAAACTCCACCTCTGTGACAAAACTGATGCAACACATCAGAGTGTGACAACAGGTCTTTGAGAAAGGCTCCTCTCCGCCCCCAGCTTCTTAGATGTGAACTCAAACCCAGAACCAGAAGATGCTTTTACGTCTTGTGTTTATACTCTGCTGCCCTACTTAAGACTTCGAAGTGCATGTTGAGTCACTGAACAGATCTATTAATTGGAGGTTTTCACACTACAAATCAGGATTTACCACACTCAGTTTAGTCACACCAGGATTTAATTTATTTTGGATCAGCCCCTTTAGTAAGGAACTAAGGTTTTACTGCTCTAAAAATGCTTTTGAAATGTTATTTACCCTGTTGCTCACTCAACATCTGACAAAAATGTGAAAGTGCTTCCAGGAATAGTAAAAATGTGTTTGAAAACACTGGACAGAAACAGGGAGCTTGGTTCTATGGTATAGGTGCCCTACTTTGAGAATGTCTAATACACAACAACCTTTATAGAGGCTTTTACACAGGATTCTTTTAAATAGGGAACACTCCTAACATATTTTAAATGTGAGTCAATATATCAATATTTTGTTAAGACATCTTGTCAGCAACACATCTATTTCATTATGCATAAAATGTAACTACTTTTAAGTTCATGAATTATCTAGTATGCTCGGGAATTTCTCTAAAATAGTTATTTACTAGGCTTGGGTACATCTTTATATATTTTTGAGACACTTAGAGAAAAGTTCTGTATTTTGTAGCATGATCTGCTTTGTAAGCATCTTACTAAGAATTGAATTTCTGTGAAAAGTACAAGATTGTTGCTGTTCTCATTTGATACTGTGTTTCTGCGAGAATAAGACCGGGTCTTATATTAAGCTTTGCTCCAAAAGACGCATTAGGGCTTATGTTCAGGGGATATCATCCTGAAAAATCATGCTAGGGCTTATTTTCTGGTTAGATCTTATTTTTGAGGAAACACGGTAGATGGTGATGGCATGTATATATGTGGGGAGGGGAGGAATAAATTGATAAATGTAGGGGGCTCCAGAGTAGTGACCTGGGAACGATGCAGACATTTCCATGCCAGACTACCATGTTTCCCCAAAAATAAGACCTAGCCAGGCAATCAGCTCTAATGCACCTTTTGGAGCAAAAATTAATATGAAGTGGTCTTATTTTACTATAATGTAAGACCAAGTTTAATATAATATAATACAATATAAGACTGGGTCTTATTTTACTATAGTATAAGACCGGGTCTATGATATGATATGATATGATATGATATGATATGATATACCAGGTCTTATATTAATTTTTACTCCAAAAGATGCATTAGAGCTGATGGTCCGGCTAGGTCTTATTTTCGGGGAAATACGGTAGAGATAATTCTAGGGTTTCAAAGTTACAATGATCTTATGTCTAGATCTTTCCTCCTCCTTCTGGAATGTTATAAAAATATCCTAATACTTTTGGACTAAGTCACTGGAAGGTTTAGGTTCAGAACCTCATGCATGTCTTCTGGGCTAGCAACCAGTGTTACATACCACTGAAATTAGGGACTCTGACTGTGTGTGTGAGACCGGTTTTCTAATCTTGGTAGAGTGTGCTATATCAGAGGTTTAAGGATTCTCATTTTGATTATCTTCATGATTTGTTTCAGAGTATCACTGTTGCAGTTTGGCCAACTGGTAACTTGTTTTTAAGTTTCATCAAAACTGAAGAATTTTCCGAATGTCTTTTTTTCTCTTCATTCTAAAATACTGTCTTTGATTCTAACATATCAAAAAAATATAGACATTCTAAATTTAAGAATGAACTGAATAAGCATAAGACAAAATAGAACTCTACTTTCTTTTGCCTTTTGGTCCATCAGTTTCAGCTAATGGTATATCAGATCCATCAGTGACTCTCTCTTTCATGCCTTTATATATGCTACCAAGAATATCTCCTTCCTCTTCTCTGCTTAATTAACTTTCTTTACATCTTTAAAAGGCCACCCCCAAATTTGTCTTTGGGAAGGCTTTCCTGGCAGATACATAACTTAACTTTCTTCCTGGTATAGACTACATTTAGTAAAAAGAAATCACTTATTGTATGAATAGCACTGTAGCAGAAGGCAATCTGAGGAAATGAGATGAACACTTTTCGTACCTTTTTAAGAACTTACTGTACAGTTGAAGAAACAATAAAAAAAATGAAACATCCACATTATAAAGATAGATTTCCCCCTCTTAGGTGGGGTGGTTAAAAAGCATCTTTGAGTTGCAAAAATGTAAAAGCAAGGGAAGAAGTTAATTACAGTAGAATACTTGAAGAAACCATGAAGCCTGGCATTTTCTGATACTATCATAGACTCTTAACTCTTTAGAGCTACAAGGGCTGGTAGAATAGATTATGTAATGTAAATAAATTACAGTCTTACATACCACATATTGCCTGCTGGGCATGTCCATGTGTATATTTTGTTATTGCCTGAAACTGAAAATGCCTAAGAACCAAGTGTCTTTTCCCCACAAACCAGCCTACCCGGTGTATATCATTCTTCCAGTCAATTTGACTCTTTCCTTTCTTATACCCTATAACTCTTGGCTTTGCCCATCTTTTACATGTTCATTATCACCACCCTTGTTTAGTAAATTAACCACCTTTGTCTGAACTCTTGAAGTAATTTTCTGATTTGTCTCTCTCCTTTGCTACACTTCCGGCTTTCAGTTAATCCTATTCACTATTGCCATATCCTAAAGTACTGCTTTTTCATAGGTATAAAATGTACTGATTTTAACTGCTATGCAATATATAGACCTTGACTAGATCTTAGACCGGAAGAGAAAAAGTTCTGAAAACATTCTGAGGGCAACCGGGAAACTTGAATATTGACGATACTAATGGTATTGACGTCACATAAGAGGACTGCAGTATTCTTAGAAGTCTGGTGTGTGCCAGAGAAGTGTCAGTAAAGGTGAGGTATCACTATTGATAGGTCGGCTGGTAAAGGAATGCGCACAGTCAGGCAAGTTAAGAAAGTTTTTATTGTAAGAGAGAAAAGTATATTGGGTTGAGCAAAGACTGCTACAGCCCAGGCTGCACGTCTAAAGGAGACCTGCAGCCCTGAAGGAGGGGTGAGTAGGGTTTTATAGGGGCTGTGCTGACAGGGTAGCATTGTTTGACCAGAAAATGCTGACTGTCTACAAGCCAGTAGCTCTTTTGTGGCATTTTCTGTTATCGCAAGTTTGGCTCTGTCTGCAGGTGCAGGCCAGCAGGCATGGCTCTGTCTGAAAGTCAAGGTCTATGAAACCTAACATTCAGAGACGTAACATTAAGTCAAGGTCTCTAACATTCAGACACCTAACAACCATGTCTGCAACTTCCTTTTAAGTGGTTCTCCACCCAACAACAGAAACGTGAGTATATTTGCGAAATATAGTCAGGGAGATAAAACAAGTGTGGAAAACTATTAACTGGTGAATGGAGGTGAAAGATGAATGGCTGTTCACGGTACTATTTCATTAACTTTCACGCACATTTAAAACATTTCAAGATTAAGAGTTGGGGGAGTATCTTAGTGATTATTGCAAGGACTAAAGGCAGATTTAAGGTCAAATGAAAGCGCCTGTGGATGGATAGTGACCCCCCTAGAACTCTGGAAGGAGATTATCTGCCCAGGGGCACCGATGCTGTGCATACACCATGGGTGGGTGCCAGGTGGCGTGGTGACATGCGTGCAGAGACTTGCATCTCTGACCTACTAATTATGTGCCTTTCTTGTCCGTGGGAGTCCTCATCTACACTGTTCCCCCTTGTAACGGTTCTGGAGTCTAATCAAAGTCTCTGTGCCTTCAAGTATTCCATTTCCTCCTAGGTTATCATCCTATCCAGGTTTCACTTCTGTCCTTTCCAGGTCCACATCCAATGGCTAGTTACTTGAATTATCTAGGAATAATACTCTCAACTCATGGGTCATTGTCTTTCTTTTTCACCTCTCTGCAAATTCCCAATCCTAATAAGTTTCACTATTTTTCTCCCTGTTCATATGCTGAATTGACTGAGTGTTCTTGGAAAAAAAGAATAACACAAGTTTGTATACGGTATCCTTATTTACTCATACTTTCCTATCTCTTTTGGGCTCTCAGTGGCCATCTTAATGTTTATCATTTTTCTTCCTCTTCCCTAACAGTAGGTATTCTAAGTTTTCCTCTTTCTTCAAACTTCCCAGTCAAACTTGAGCTCTTGGCCCTTTGCAAATAAGTAACCTTGCTTTTTATGCTTGAGGCATTCTTCCTTCCTGCTTTCCCATGACTAAAGTATCTCCACCTGCACCCACCCTGGTCCCCAGTTTTGGGGAGCCCTTGTCCTTCCTCTGCGGACGAGACCTTCTCCATGTGCTCTTGAGCCTGTTCCTGCCCTGGTCATGCCTTTACTCGTCCCTTCTGTTTATTCTTCTATTTCTTTTCATGGACTCCCTTCCCCAGTTGTTGACATGTTTTAATCCCTTCCATTTTAAGGAATGATCTTTACCATTTATTAAGGGCCTATTTTAGGTTATGTGCTTTATTTTTCTTTAGTTTTAATTAGGAAATATTTGATAAATGAAAAATAATATGTACTATCTATGTAATTTAAGAGGCATAATATAGTAATAAAATGAAAACCCAGATTAATCTACCACCGAACTTAAAAAACAAGACAGTCTTGGTGAGAGCTCCCTGTGTGTCCTTCCCTGCCAAGCCCCGGAGGTAATGAGTTCATCTCTTCTCTTGCTTTTCTTTATAGTTTTGTCATAAATGAATGGTTACTAAACACTATATTGTTTACTTTTATGTATTTTTTAGTTTATGAAAGTTATGTTATTGCTGTACATTGTATATCTTTTTCATTCAACATTGCTTATGAGAGTTATCAATTTTGAGGTGAGTAAATACACTCGATTCGTTTCCACTACTGTGTAATAATCACTTTTCTGAATATGCCACAATTTATTGATCCGTTTTCCTGTTACTGCACATTTCAATTGTTTTCATTTCTTGCTTTTACAAATAATGCTTCTGTTAACATTTTTTATGTGTCATGAACAAGAATCTTTCCACAGTATATCCTACATCTCAGGGCACCGTGTTTCCCAGAAAACAGTACCTAGCCGGACAGTTAGCTCTAATGCGTCTTTTGGAGCAAAAAATAATATAAGACCCAGACTTATTTTAATTTAAGACCGGTATAATATAATATAATATAATATAATATAATATAATATAATATAATATAATATATAATATAATTATAATATCAGGCATAATATAATATCAGGCATAATATAATATAATATAATAATATAATACTGGGTCTTATATAAATTTTTGCTCCAAAAGATTCATTAGAGATGATTGTCCAGCTAGGTCTTGTTTTCGGGGAAACATGGTAGTTTGCAGTCTGCTGAAATTTTCCCACCAACCACACCCAACCTGCTCTGCCCTGTCTTGCTTTTCCCACAGAAACCCTGGTAAAGGCTCTAGCCTTTGCTTCCCCTGCTGCTGTTTTTTGCCCCCTGCCCACCCCGCGCTTCCCCATCCAGCTCTGTTAGGTGTGCTGTGCAACCTGCTCTCAGGACCCAAGAATATTGATAAATGTTTTTCTGAGCCTCTCCTGTGGCTGCACCTAACCGACCATGACATAAAAGATTATGCAAGAGTTGATTTTTTTGCAGTTTTATTGAGATATAATTCACATACAGCACTGTATAAGTTTAAAGTATGTAACATAATGATTTGACTTGCATATATTGTGAAATGACTACTGTAAGTTTAGTTAACGTCTATCATCTCATAGATACAAAAAAAATTGCTTTTTTTCCTTGTGATGAGAACTCAGGATTTACTTTCTTAACAACTTTCCTGTATAGCATACAGCATGTTGTACATTACATCCCTAATACTTTTTATCGTATAACTAAAAGTTTGTAACTTTTGACTACCTTCATCGAACCCCCCACCCCACCCCACTCTGTCTCTGGTAACCAAGTTTAATCTCTTTTTCTATGGGTTTGGGTTTTTGTTTTTAAAGAACCCACATATATTAGGTGTGATAGAAAAAATACAGTGAATGTTTAAATTAAAAAAAAGTATTACAGTAAAAGGCACATTGTAATCAATCCCTCTCAAAATACTCCCTGTGCTCTGAACACACTTATCCCATCATTTTTGCCGCTTTCTGAAGCAGTTCTGGAAGTCCTCTTTTCGTGAGTGTCTTCAGTTGCGCTGTCGTGGCTGCCTCAATGTCCTGAATCAATTCATAACGTTTACCTTTCATGGTCATTTTGACTTTGGGAAGAGCCAGAAGTCAACAGTGCCAGATCCGGTGAATAAGGTGGATGAGGACACACCTTAATGTTTTTATTTGACAGAAATTGCCGTAGAAGTTATGTGTGACAGAGCTTTACCGTTGTGATCACAAAATATGATGAATGCTGCTGCTGAGTGCCATTCAACAGAAAGGCAGGGACCTTCAATAAGTCAAGTGGTGCGTTGAACCTTAGTAACAATGTGTGACAAGTTTCAAGTCGGGTGTGATCTATGTTTGAGAAAAGGTGTTTTAAAGTGTGCCGTAAATCATCCTCCATCATGACAACTCTGTGTCACACATTGCTTCCGGTATACAGCAATTTCTGTCCAATAAAAATATTACAGTGTGTCCTCATCCACCTTATTTGCTGGATCTGGCACCGTGAGACTTACTGCTCTTTCCCATAGTCAAAATGGTTCAGGACATCGAGGCAGCCATTACAGCACAACTCACGAAAGAGGACTTCCAAAACTGCTTCAGAAAGTGGCAAGAGCAAAGGGATAAGTATGTTCGAAGCGAGGGGGTGTATTTTGAGGAGGATTAATGGCAATGTGTCTTTTTCTGTAATAAATTCACTGTATTGTTTGATCATACTCCGTAAGTGAAATCATACAGCATTTGTGTTTATCTGATTTATCTCACTTAGCATAATACCCTCAGGGTCTATTAATGTTGTTACCTATGGCGGGGTTTCCTCTTGTTTATGGCTGAATAATATTCCAGTGTGTGTCACAACTTCTGATCCATTCATCTGTCAGTGGGCATTTGGGTTGTTTCCATGTTTTGATGCAGCAGTGAACGTGGGGGTACAGATATCTCTTCAACATAGTTAAAACATCTGATTTTGAGTCTACACTTTGCTTCTTTCTAGTTGTGTGACCTGACCTCACCTCCTCAAAACTTTGTTTCCTCATGTTTAAAATTGGGATAACAATCAGACCCTACCTACCGATTGTTAAGGTTTCTTAGAAGGCTAATGCTTATAGAATACTTTTACCAGTTCTGACCCATGAGAAATATTGCCTGTTATTTTTATTATTAATGTTATCACATATTTGGATTGACACAACTCTCTCATCTACCACATTTTCATTTCTTGAAGGCCAGATCTTGTCTCTGTAACCCTCCGTCTGGAATGACAACAAGTATTTGATAAATGGCTGAAAAAAAATACATATGGCAGGGAAGATGGAAGAGAGGGTATGAAATGCCCACATGAAAAAGTTTACTTTTATTTGGTTAGGCTTTTGGGAATGGAGGTGATAGTTAATCGAGAGTTTTGAGTTCTTTACCAGGAAGTTTAGGTTTAATCAGATGGGCCAGTGGTTTCTAAACTGTGTTTTGAAGAGCCCCAGGTTGCCTGAAATGTATCAAGTTTTGCTGAGGGGCTGGGAGTAGTGGTGTGACACAGAGGGGAGCAGAGGTCAAGTGCATGGGAGAGATTCTCACCCCTCCCGAGTCCCTCTACAGCTATTCCTGCTCCCTGAAAACCAGACAGTGCTGTGGTAATCCTTTGTATATGTTGGATTTCTTCTTAAATTTCATTGGAAAAGGAGTTTAGTTGTAGGAGTAGCACAGCCCATTTACCCCGGTGTTGGTGTGTGGTGGCTTAGCTACTGGAGGCAGGGAGACCATGACGGTGCCCAGATGAGGTGGGTAGCTGTGAATCTGAGAAGCTCCCTAGGGGAGAACTCACAGGTGCGGTAGAGAAGGAGTCTGTAGCGCTCTGGATGGGCAGTGAGGAAGAGGAGAGCCCATTTGTACTTTGTGTTTTCAGACAAGGGGGCCAAGCTGATTGATAAGTTTGTGACATGTCCGTTGCAGACGGGTCATTGGCATGTCTGCTGGAGATTAGGACTGTGAGATTAGAAAGCCACGGACACTACGTTTTACTATATTGAGCACGTACGTGCTGCATGCCAAGTACCTAACAGACAGTGTGGGCGATCAGTCATATGCGCGTGCTGAGCATGGTGTGCTCCCGTCTTCATGGGTCCTCAGGTCCAGTGGGGAAGGCACACAATCCACTGTCACTGACACATATTGAGACATGTGACAATGGCTGTGAAGGAGAGAACTGTTAGTTTTGAGTATTTCTGGAAGGGTAGGGGATCTGACTCAGTTAGGGTAGCAAATCAGGAAGGATTTTCTGAGGAAATGGTTTTTGAACTGCCATCTAGAATTATGGGAGTCATACTAAGTGGATGTGTGAGGGACAAGTGTGGTCAGGAGTGCTTAGGACGAGGGAGCAGCCCTTTAAGCTCAGGAAGGACGGGTTATGGCACCCGAAGCAGGGCAGCCTGGCCTGCACGCCGTGCACTGGGAGGAAGGATGGGCTTGACCTCCAACCTGGTGATTCCTGACGGCCAACTGGAAGTGCAAGGAGTGGAAACACTTTCCTGTGAGCTCCCTGCCCTCTGGCTTGCCATTCCTCATTCTTTGGGGTCTTATATTAGTCTGCTGGGGCTGCCACATGGTGTGCCACAGACTGGGTGGAGTAAACAACCGCAATTTGTTTTCTCCCAGTTCTGGAGGCTGGAAGTCTGAGATCAAGGCGTCAGCACGGTTGGGTCCTTCTGAGGGCTGTGAGGAAGGATCTGTTCCATGCTTCTCCCCTCACTTTCCTGGGCTTCTGGCAATATTTGGTGATCCTTGGCTTGTGGAAATGTCACCTTGATGTCTGCCTTCATCTGCACACGATGTTCTCCCTGTTTGTGTCTGTGTCCAAATATCCCCGTTTTATAAGGTCACCAGTCATATTGGATCAGGGCCCATGCTGCCCTAGTGTGACTTAACTGATGTAATCTGCAAGGACCCTATTTCCAAATAAGGTCACATTCTTATGACTTCAATGTATGAATTTTCAGGGGGACACAATTCCACTCATAACAGGTCCTATTTTTACCCTGATGTTGTTATGTTTTTAGAAAATAGCCCCTTCAGATTTGAACCTGAATTTTCTTTCTTTTTTGTCCTAAGGCCTAGGAATGAAAACATAACATTGAAACTGGCTTGTAGTAAACGTGCAGTAAAATGTAGATAATAAGGGCTTTGTTCAAGTGCCCTGATTTACCTCCACCTTGTCAGAAAGTACAAGTGTTCATTGTTGGCTGCTCACCTATTAGACACTGGTGCCAAATGGCTATTCTTAGCCCGAAACCAGTGGGGCCCATATTTATGCTATAGGAGGCTGGGGAGAGAAGGAGAAAGGAGAGGGGCATGGAGGCAGAGACCGAGAATGTAACCCAAACCCAGACTTCCTGGCGTGGAATTAGTGTTTGCAGGTGCCAAGTGGACACTTGGAGACTGTGGTCCCACCGTGTGTGGCTGTTGGAGGGTTGTTGTCAGATGTCCAGTGTATGGCAGGTGGCTTCCAGACTACCTGGTCATCCTTCCTTTCTGTCCTGTGGTTTCCTGAGACTGGGGACCTATTGTCAATTCAGATAAAGTTTTTTTTTTAATTTATTATTATTTTTTTATTAGCTTCAAGTTAAATAAACAGCTTTTAAGTGGTGTTAATTTTTCCTCCTCTCTCTGTGTTCCTGCCTACTCAGAATCTATATTCAACTACAGGTCACTGTTAACAGTTTTATGATGGCTAAAATTTATCCTCTAGGGTCCCACCTGTAGGCATATAAGCTGGCAACCATTCTTGTGGGGTAGTGTCTGTGCTACACAGGTTATTAAATTTTTGAATTTCACCCCTAGTTTAACACAATATTTTTTTTTATTCAATTATTGTTCCAGTTATGCATGTGAGGGTGATGAACAGGTCTGTGGCCCATTCGGGCATGGAATCTTGGAGCTGGAGGAAGCTTTTCGGTTTTCTGGGCCAGTGTGGATTTTTTCCTCCTGTAGCAGTCTAACAACTGGTTATCTAGTCTCCCCAAGGGTATTCACATTGACTAGAAACTCCTTACTGCAAAAGACCATGGAGGGCCTCTTGTTGAGCCGACCCTACCCCCACTTTAGTATTTTATTAGGTTGGTGCAAAAGTAATTGCATTTTTTGCAATTAATTTTAACCGTTTGAACCGCAATTATTTTTGTACCAACCTAATATTTTTGGTTTTTATTGAATCTTTCGTAGTTCATTTTCTCTTTTATTTTAGCCCTTCAGTTACTTGAAGGTACTGCTTTTTGTTCCCCCATTGAATATTGTTCTCTGGGAACACTTCTTTCTTTTATGCCACTTCTCACTTGTCACCCTCCAAAGCCACTTAAGCTGGTCAGTGTCCCTAAGAAGACCTGAAACACTTCCTAGAGGTGGAGGTTTCATCAGGGCAAAGTGCGGTAAAATCTACTCTACTGTTAACTGGGGTGGTTAACTCAATGTTGCGTTTCCCAAAGCAGTGTATTCTGCCACTTTGAAGTCACCTGGACTCCAGGTCCATAGCGTCTTAGATTACCTCACCCCAAATGGTGAACTTCTTGCAGCATTTCTCAAAAACCATCCGTGGTTCTATATTGGTTGAATACAGTTCATACTTCTTTGCCTGAATGAAATGCTTTCCAAAATGTGTCTTAGGTTAGGATTTCCTAGACGTTGTAAGGGGAACATTACTCGGTCTGCTCGACGTTAATAGGTGTTCTTTCACCACCAGCCTTATCCCTCAGAGGGTGGAGACTCTGTCTTAAGTAACTTGGGAAACGCAGCTTTCTAGATTCACCTCTTGCTGATTCACGAGTTACTAACGGCTTTGAGAGATCCTTCGTAACTATGTTGGTTTCCCAGGGCTGCTTGGCTGAGAACAGCAGGTTTATCCTCTCAGGGTTCTGGGGGCCAGGTGTTGCCAGGGCGGTGCGCCCTCTAGAGGCGCTAGAGGGCAGTGCATTCTCTGTTCTTAAGCTTTTGGCAGCGGCCATGCTCTGATTTGTGACTGTATCATGACTGTCTGTTTCTGTGGTCACATGGTCTCCTTCTCTTCTCCTTCTCTTCTGTGTGAAATCTCTGTGCCTCCTTCTTATAAGGACACCTGTGATAGCATTTAGGGTCCACCCGGATAATCCCACATTATCTCCCCATCTCAGGATCCTTAACTTGATCATGTCTGCAAAGACTGTTTTTGGTGTGACAGCCTTCCTAGATTGCAGTGAGCAAGATGTGGCTGTGTCTCTGGAGGGCACGGTGTAGCCCCGCAAGCCCATCACCGTAAGTAAGCAGCGGGTCATCTTTGTCCGTTCATGGCCAAGTAGCACGTTGCCCACACTCCTTACTCCTCCTCGTCTCACATTGCTTTTCCTTTTTGTCCACAACAGTTATCTTTAAGCTCAAGCCTTTCTCCTTCCTCTTTCACAGTGACTTTCTATTAGTCTTGGCTTCCTACTTTTAATTGTAAAGTAGTTTTTGTTTTTGTTTTAAGAATATTGACCTTTTTTTTTTTTAAAAATTTTTACTGGGGAATATTGAGGAACAGTGTGTTTTTCCAGGACCCATCAGCTCCATGTCAAGTCGTTTTTTTCAATCTAATTGTGGGGGTGCAGCTCAGCTCCAGGTCAAGTCATTGTTTTCAATCTGTTTGTGGGAATCGAACTGGCGACCCTGGTATTCTGAGCACTGTGCTCTAACCACTGAGACAACCGGCTGCCCATTGGTAAATATTTTTAACACATCTTGCACCTCTTGTGTCCTCTCTCATTAAAACTCTGTGCCTTTTTCATCTTTGGACTGATTGGGATAGTGGGCAAGTGTCTCTGGAGTCAGATGCCTGGTTAGGAGCTGTGTGACTCTGGCTAAATCACTTAATTGCTTCTGCCTTTCATTGTCTGTAATAGGATAATTAGAGTAAATGCTTTAAAGAGCTGTGAGAAATACGTAATAAATGTAAACTGCTGAAAACACAGCCTATCACTGCATTGTTCAAAACTGTAGCCATAAGCCGTATGTAGCTAGTGAACAATTAACATGTGGCAATCACAACTGAGGAACGG
Organism: Rhinolophus sinicus; assembly: GCF_057876585.1. Classification (NCBI taxonomy): domain Eukaryota; kingdom Metazoa; phylum Chordata; class Mammalia; order Chiroptera; family Rhinolophidae; genus Rhinolophus; species Rhinolophus sinicus. The sequence continues at coordinate 93,344,129 of NC_142514.1, forward strand.
AATTTTTAAAAACGGAAGAAATGTAAAATATATTTCTGTTAAATACAACTTTCTTGTTTTGATAGGACTACATTTCACTTTAATTGATGTATTTCACACAGTTCTTGCTGGTGTCAACCAGTTTATTCACTTCGAATGTTTTTTCTGTGTTCTAGCAGTGTACTGTGTTTATTTGAATATTTTATACAGGAAGCATGACTTACTCTGTTACATGTATATCATCGTTGGTGATTACATCAAAATGTTTATAATTTTCATTAAAATATAATTATTTTTCTATTGATACTAAATAAGTATCGACCAGTTTTAAAATTTAAACAAAGGCACATTACTGCTGCAGAATTGAATGTCGTCACAGAAAGTGGTACTATGGGCGGAGCAGTGAGGACAAAAGAAGGCTGGGAAATTCCATGGGGACTGGCATTTGTAATTTGCTACACTAGAGGCAAACAGAAAAGCTGTTTGTTATGTTAAAAAAAAAAAAAAATTTAAAGCAAATAAAGTAGGTAATAGTAAAAGGTATTTTCAGCAAATCCAGTGGATTTGATTAGGAGTTTCCTCCTAAAGGTCCAAAAGGAATTAACCCATTTAGTTGCCTGAAATCTGAATTAAATATTCAACATATTAAAAATTTGTAACAGGATGTGAACTTGTAACTTTGGCAACCTATGCAATGACTTGGATTAATGCACAAAAAAAGGAACCATTTTTAGATGGTGAGATGGCAAAAGAAATCATTTCAGTTACTGAACTTTTATTACAAAATTATGAGAAAAGACAAAAATATATTTTACAAAAACTTAAAAGATATATAAATAAATCACCAAACAATTGCCTGTAGAATACAAGTTCTTTCTAACAGTATCAAAGATCAACTGATTTGAAATTTGAAAAATTTCAGGTACTTTTACAATGTATGTGTGTAACGTAAGAGTCACTGTTAGGTAAATACGTTAGATACCCTTATCTCAAAAGATTTAAAAATTTACAAAGAAATGTAAATTTGTGGCCAGAAATACCAAATTTGTAGTATAGATATTTTTGAATGTCTTACATATATCAAAGAAGAATTTCAGATGGATATGAAAAAATTAATCTCTATCACAATGATAGTACTCCAGCTATGTTAGGTCAAATATCCACATTTATTAGAATTTGAAAACAAGAGACTGGTGTTTCTCTTATTGCTTCCTTCTGCTATATTCTGAAGCAAACTGTGAAAAGTGCCACAGATGCCATAGTTAAGTGTTCAGTCTGCACATGGACATCTATGAATCATTGCAGTTTACAGACCTGCTGAAGGAGCAGAAGACAAGGAAGGGCACAGAAAAGGGGTCCTGTGCCCTTTGCCCGCACTCACTGGCAGACTCGGATGTCTGTAATAGTTACTGCAATGGGAGATTCTCTTCTCTATTGTGAAAGAAGGGGTGCTTGTTAAACTGCAGGTAAGGGGGGACTACTGTACATTACACACAAAAGATCATTTTGTTTAGTATACTTAAAGGGGGGGTTATTTTAAGCAATCATTCTTAATAGTAGATTATTGCGAAAGTAATTGATGATACTTATTTAAAAAATTACTTTGCACTAAACTTTATGTTTTTCTATACATTTATTAATTAATTGAAAAGCTTTAAAAAACTTTGTGGCAACTTATTTTGGTTGAAACATTTTTATTGTTATTGAAGGAGAAGTACTGTGGAAATAATACTGTAGTTAGGATTAGACAAATTGGTTTCATATTCTGCCAAGTTATCTACCTCTCTGACCTTGAACAAAGGATTTAAGCTTTCTAAACTTCAATTTTCTAATCCGGAAAAATTGGATAATATTAGCTGCCTCACCAGGATGTGAGAGATAAAGAGGAAAATATTTTAGAGTACTTAGCAACCATGAGATATTATGGAAATGTAAGATATTATTGTTTTGATAGAAATAATAGTAAATAATTTGAAGAACATATGTGCTACAAGGTAAGGTTGTGTTAACCGTCTATTAAAAGGTAATAGCTTATCTGAATTTTAAGCGTAATGTTTTGGTAGAAAAAAATACTTTCAGTTTTTCTAAATGTATGATCGAACTCTAAAAAATTATAGCCAAACATCCCAAATAAATCATGAATATTAAGAGAGAGAATAGCTGGAAAACAAAGCAGCAGTTAGATATTTAAATATTATAATATTAGACCAAAATGTAGATGCGATCAGGTTAGACTGATTTTCAGTCCAAGACCCTGGCAAGGTTGAAATTTGGAGCACGGTGCTGCTGTGACCTACTTGGGGAGTTGTGGACAATCCCTGTTAGGATGGGCATTGTTTTTCCCTAGGAAATCTCCACCCCCACCGCCTACCTCCCCAGCTCTGTCTGCCCTTACAAACTCTGGTCTTCAGTAGAGTATAATCTTAATAATGTTTTCTATCAGTCCTATTAAGTCAGGATTTTAAAAAGTGTATGGTTGAATGACAGCTAAGCCCCATTGCTGTTTGTGAAAGAAAACAAAATGACAAAATAAAACAACTGAAAGCTTATGCTCTGTAGAAGTTTGAGCTGTCATCTGAGTATCTCACAGACAATTCCTTTCACCTCCTAGGTTTCTGCTAGGACTGAGCTATCTGGAAACAAACCTGGATTTTAAGGCCTAAAAGGCAGTGAGACTGGAGAGAGAGCAGCAGGTGGATGGAGGCACGTACTTTTAAATATGTGCTTTTCTTCCCCCTAAAATGGATTTTGATACCTTCTCTGAGTGGCAGAACCCTAATGTACAATATATAGAACAACCTAACAAATGAACATAGAGAGTCCCTTGCCCACAAAGTTGAACTTAACCAGCGGAACCTACTCCCAGACACCACACGTCAGTGAAATCAACATTGTGTCAGTACCTGTTGGGAACTCTGAATTGTGCCCCCCCTCAACGCGCATTCCCTGCCTGTCCGCCCCCACGCGGGCTCTGCCTGTCAGTCAGCTGTATGACTTGGACCGTACGCAGCGTCCTGCACGAGTGCTTCCGCACTTCTCTGTTTACGCGCACGTACATACGCTTCACCTGTCTCAATGACTTTAAGTCCTGCAAATCGTAGCTTTTATTTTATGTCTTTCTTCAGGGATTTACACTGTCTCTAGGGTGGTGGGCACTGCCCTCCCTAGTTGCATAGCAGACGTGAAATACACCAGGGAGGCGACAGGTGACATTTCTGTCCTAGCATGCACATGTTTTAAGAGTAGTCTTAACTGGATTGTGCCGATTAATTAGATCCTTGAAAGAAATTGGGGTAAAAAGAGCAAGAATATTTGTAAATATTTAAACTCTGTATGTCACCAACAGTGACATTTTAGTAGCAACCTGTTAAATGAATGTATAAGTAAAATGGTGAAAGATACAGCCATCAGTTTTTGTTTTTCTTATGACCTTTTAAAAACTAAACAAAAGGACACTTGTTTTGTCTTCCTGAGGTCAGGACACAAATTATCAAAAGAAATGCACAAAGAGATGTTAATAAATCAGGTAAACAGTAAAATTTCATAATTCTCTTTTTAGTACTTTTCTTCTTCCAAATTTAAGGTTTTTTTTATTAATCTTGGCCTTGAACACTAGACAAAGTGCAGCTCTGTTTTAGTTTGAGTTCCTGCAAAAAATCATTTCCTCTGTAAATCATTGGGATGATTAGGACTACATAAGCATGTACTTTGCAAAGAAACAGCCTTCAATTGTATGGACTGTCATTTTGAGATAACAAGAAAGGGAAAAGGAAAGAGAGGAACTCTATTTTCAAAATTTGTAGAATTTTAATTTATATATGCACATACATATATACTACAAAGAAATCAAATTTTTTTTAATTTTTCAATTATAGGTAACATACAATATTATAATAGTTTCAGGTATACAACATAGTGATTAGACATTTATAGATACCCCCCCTCCATAAGTCTGGTATCAACCCGGCACCACGCATGGTTATTATTAATACAATATCATTGACTGTAGTCCCCATGCTGTACTTTACATCCCCATGACTGTTTTTATAACTGGCAATGTGTATTTCTTAATCCCTTCCCCTTTTTCAACCATTCCCCCAACCCCCCTTCCATCTGGCAACCATCAAAATGTTCTCTGTATTTATGAATTTGTTCCTGTTTTGTTTGTTTGTTTTACTTTTTAGATCCACATATAATGAAATCATATGAAATTTGTCTTTCTCTGTCTGACTTATATCACTTAGCATAATAACCTCTAGGTCTATCCATGTTGTCCCAAATGCATGATTTCATTCTTTTTTATGATTGAGTAATATTTCATTGTATACATGTGCCACTTTTTCTTTATCCATTCGTCTATTGATGGATACTTAGGTTGCTTCCATATCTTGGCTATTGTAAATAGTGCTGCAATGAACAGAGGGGTATGTGTGTCTTTTCAAATTAGTATTTTGGATTTCGTTGGATAAAAACCCAGAAGTGGAATTGCTGGGTCCTAAGGTAGTCCTAGTTTAATATTTGGAGGCGCCTCCATACTGGCTTCCACAGTGGCTGCACCAATCTGCAATCCCACCAAGAGTGCGCGGTGGTTCCCTTTTCTCCACATCCTCACTAGCACTTGTTTGTTGATTTATTGATGATGGACATTCTGACTGGAGTGAGGTGGTAACTCATGGTGGTTTTAGTTTACATTTCTCTAATGATTAGTGACATTGAACCTCTTTTCATATGTGTATGGCCATCTATATGTCGTCTTTGGAGAAATGTTTATTCAGGTCCTCTTCCCATGTTTTAATCAGGTTGTTTTTTTTTTTTTTTTGGTGTTGAGTTGTATGAGTTTTTAAATAAATTTTGGATATTAATCCCTCATCTTATGTATCATTGGCAAATTATCTTCTATTCAGTAGCTTATCTTTTCGTTTTGTTCATGGTTTCTTTTGCTGTGCAAAAACTCTTTAGTTTGCTGTAGTGCCATTTGTTTATTTGTTCTTTTGTAACTGATTTCTGAATATTAATTTTGTATCCTGCTACTTCACTGAATTCATTTATCAGTTTGATGGTTTTTTGGTGGAGCCAAGCAATTATTTTTAAGCCTGAAGTTTACCAGTAATTTATTAACTTCCTTATAGATCTACACACATCTTTATCAATGTATTTGTAACCCTGAATTTAAAAACTTTCAGTTAGTATAGTGTTCTAAACTTGAAAGGAGTTATTCACACCAGCACTGAACTGGCCAGTTAGGCAGATCTTTCAAAGGATTTTCACAGGGTATGCTTCTTATATTTCCTCTGTTTTTTTCCCACCTTGATTTCATGCTCAAGGGTGGTGGTTTATTTCTCTAGGGCATTGTGCCATCCAGTGTAGAAGAGGTCGGTATGGTTATATTTCCTAGCTTTGCTTTCATGCACACAGCCTTGCTACCCTCGGTGCATGACTCATGCGTCTACTGCTGTTCCCTGATAGCAGAACGTTTTGATTAGCTGTGCAGGTTACCTGGTTAATAGTCTCCTCCTGTCCCCTGTGGGTTTGCTGATGCTTGTGAAATGGGGAGGTCCCAGCCGGGTTGAAGCAGAATCCTATCTAGGCCAGGAAATGCCTGGCTTCCCAGATACTTCTCAGAGCAATAGGGCAGGGACTAAATCTCCTGTTTCCTTCCTGACCTCTATTCTGTAACACCTATGACCCAAGTGAACGTTTGAGATTCACTAATCTGGGATTAATATATAAATTATCTTAATAAATAAATTAATCTTAATAAATTAAGATTAATTTATTATTAATCTTAGTAAATTTATAGAGACCAAATTTTATGTTAAAACATCTGTAGGCCCATCATTATGGAGTGACTGATCCCGTTAGTGAAGTGAATTGCCATATAAATAATTCATTACAAATATGTATAGTTCAGATCTTTACTCTGGCTACTCACTGAGATCCTGGGCAGTTACTTGGTCTCAGTTCACCTCAGTTTGCTCATTTGTAAAATAGTGCTGACTACATAGGGTGAAGATTTGAAAGTTAACGAATGTAAAGCATTTAGAGCCTGCCCGCCATATCCTCAGTGCTGTATAAGTACATTCTATTGCTATTATATTACTATTATCACCATCATTTGTAGTAATAGTAAGTCATATTAAGACTTTTTTTTCTTCTGAAGGATAAAAACTTCAGCATGAGTGTCAAAAATGGGAGTGGAAGAGAGAAAAACACAGGAAGTTCAAACTAAAGGAGTTTACATTTAAAAAAGGAAAGAAAATCAGAGGGATACAGTATTCTTTGGGCATATTTTTATTCATGTGGAGATGTATTTCTGTGTTACGTATACCCAGCACAAATGTAGGCTCTTAATAAATGCCTTTGGATTTGCTTTTGAGGCTTTTAAAACATCTTTGGGACTGTTTGGACTATCTCTGTGTGTTTTCTTTCTTCTAATCATGCAATTAAAAGTTACCTCTCTATACGTTATTAATAACTATTTCCTTTTAATCTCTTATTTTAGCCTTTAATCCCATTTTCTTACAGCATTTTCCCAAACAATAGAAATTTATTATACTATGTGGAAATTAATGATATTGCAAATGCTGGGTTGTGTAAATATACCTGGAGCTCAAATTGTGCTGTTTGCCTTTTTCCTTGCTCATTAAACTAAGAGTTAACAATTATCATTTGCAATTTGAAGGTAATGTGCATTTTATTTATTTATTTATTTGAATGTGCATTTTAAACCAGGTTATTATGGGAGTTCTATCACTGAAAATCTGCTAACCTGTATCAAAATATTTTTTGAGTGGCTTTTATTGGAGATAAAATTAGTCAATTTAATGTATGTCCAAGGTACTTATAAGAACAAATCAATTGGCAAAATACAGCCTGTAGAAAAATGCATAAAAAATATTAGTGATATGAATAAATAATTCCCAGAAGAAATGGTCACAAACACAAACAAATCTCAGCAGTGCCAATACTAATCTAAAACTGAAAAGAAAAACATAATTTTTTAACCTATGAAATTGTGAAACAATGTTTTCTAAAATTTTTTAACCTATGAAATTGGGAAACAATGTTTTCTAAAATTCTCTATGATATTTTTTTCACATGCAAATCTTCTTTAAAAATTTACTGTGAACATAAGGCTGAACATTATGATCTTTTGAAATTGAGCATGTTTAGGGGCAAGAATTCAAGGTAATGGTAGACCAATACGTAGGATGACTGGGGGGTATCCGGCCACTTTCTGAAATACTGCTTTTAACCTTCCTGCTCATCGCGGTTTCCAAGAAGCTCTGGTGTTTGGCAGCAGAGCCACTGTCACTTGTTGATGTATGTGTGTAAAGTGTGCTGCACCCACTAAGCACCTGCTTGAAGGGCTCTTGCTCTAGCAGATAGTTGGAGGGAAGGGGTGATTACAGCAGGTGTATCTTAGCTGCTGAGCACAATCAGTTCTTTATTATTTAGAGTTTGTTCACATTTCTGGATTACGGAGCTCCTCTCAACCAGGAGATAAATCAAAGCAAGTGAGAGTCAGTACTTAGGCTACTGCAGCCTTTATGGGGAAATAGTTTTCAACTTTAAAGACTACAGGAGATAGGAGTTATTGATATGCTTTATATATTGATGGTGTCCTTATTCCTTGTGTACCAGTCAATCCGTCTGTTATCACTCTGCTGCTCACTGTTGGCTTATTCTTGTTCTTCACTCTGCTAATGCACTGGTGTGTTTTACATGCTTCTCAACGGCAGACATTAGATCTTTTCACTGTATTTTTTGATGAAAAAATCTGAGGTTGGGGAGCCCGGAGACCCATGTGTGTGTTTTTTTTGTACAGTTTGTGCTGCTTTCTGTGAGTACACTAAACATGTAACTGTTTTGAATCTCAATTTCCTGATCTATAAATCGAGAGAGTTGACTTAATTAATCCCTATGGTCTTTTGAATTCTGTGAGTCTGACAGAAATTTTATCCAGTGATTTGTGTTATAAACATGAGTCAGGTTGAAATACTTTTCAAATATATCCTGCCTCTGGGTTCTTCAAACTGCATGGGCTAATCTTGCCATTGGAAGTTTTCATTCTAATTCAAAACAGTGTCCTCTGTTAATTATTGAGGTATTCGTATCTCTCTTATTGGAGATATTGATTTTATACTGTAATTGCGATTAGCTGAAAAAATGCTTATTTTAGAGTACTTTTAGAGTAATTTAGAGTAATACATAGAGTTAAAGAGCAGAAAAGGCGGTGTAAATTAGTGCTTTCTCTTAAAGAAAAAGTATTCTATTTCCTGGTGCTTGAGATGGTCTAAACAAAGAATTAGTGGCATGATTTCTTTAGCCCAGTACTACTTATCTTATTCTATTCAAAGAAGCTGCCAAAAGGTACTGAGGCAGAAACATACAGTAGGATTCAGTGTGCAGTTCACAGGGAGCAGGTTCTCAAATTGCGTATAAGAAGGTATCCTGTTCATTTGTCCTTCGGGGCTATAAGTGCCTCCATTTTTGAAGAGAGAAGAGAAATGCTAGTTCTCTTCTCTGCAGGACGGCAGGGTGCCTGGCATGTATACGTTTGGACGTGGGGTGGATATGAGGGTCGATAAGTGCCATTGCGATTGGGGGAAACTTTCTGTGCTTCCTTCAGCTTTTTATAGATGGGAAATTTTAGGTAGTTTTCATATTACAGCCAAGGTGTAGTTCATTTTATTTCTGGAATTACTCTTAACTTGTATGGCTGTTTATCTGGAACATTTCTGAGTACTCTGTGAAAGGTGAAGAAAGAGCGTCCCAAGTACAGGCCCCTTGGGACCCTGGGCAGTGGCCCTGCCCTCTGGTCCTAACATCCATCCACCACAAATCCAAGGCCACCTCCAAACACTGCTATCCAGCTTCCTGAGCAGTGCACAGGCCCACATGAGACTGGGGGGACCTCACATGCTGGCTCCTGGCCCCCTCCTCAACTCTGCAGTCTTCTAAAATTATGTGACATCTCTGGGTTTGGGTCACCTGGTTAAAACTAGAAGCGCTGTCTAATCCATGCAAACACCCTATAATGGAAAAATGATTAAATCAATGTGGTTTAAAAATGAATCTGCTTATGGCCTTTCATGATTTTGCTGGGTTTTGACGTGCTTTGGTAGGTCCCAGGTTGAGGGGAGGGAGGGGGCTTGTTTCCTAGGTCAGAATAATGGCAGACGTGAATTCTAGTCTTGGCTCCATCTCTGGTGGTGTGATATTAGGTAGGCTGGCTAACCTCCATGGGCCTCGGTTACCTCAGGTGCCAAATGGCTGCTTGCCTTCTGGGCTGAGTGTCTTGAAAATGTTAAAGCCATGGTGATTACTTAAAACTCTATAGCATTTACTGTGAAATGGATACTCTTAATAACCACATGCAAAATTAAATTTAAGAGTCACAATTGGGACATTATTTCTCCAATTAAAAAGTTTTCGGTAACAGGATTGAACCCAGTCTGGAATTTGTGTCAGATTAATTGTATTCCTTGCAAATGAGTTGGAAATTTAGTGCATTAGTTCCTTGATTTCTGATGAGTTAAGTGTCAGAATTCAATGTTGGTTGCAGGTTCTTAGCTGCCATGACGTTTCAGTCATCTGTCTGATTGAAGCTTTCTCCAACAGCCCTGTTATTCTAGAGGTGGCAGAAACAACAATCCCACTGGTGTGGTGGACGCCTGCCTGCTGAGATCCTGTGTCTCCCCACGGAGTCCCCTCAGGGACCTGGGGAGAGGACGAAGGGAGGCCAGCTGGGCTCCCTGGGCCAGCGACCAGGAGACCTCGCTCTGCTCCATTTCCCACTCATTGTGCAGGCTGGGCCCTATCACTTGAGAGACCTGGCAAGGAAGTGAGGAGGAAGTGAATGCCACTGCTAGTTCAGAATGTTCCAGTGTGGTTGGAAAGTTTGAGAGGCAGCCTGGGTGAGAAGAACAAGACCTTATTGACAGGGTTCGGTCCTGGTCAGGTCTGTTTTACATCAGCTTTCCAAATAATCACAGCTCTCTCTAGCACTTCTACCTCTGCCTTTAAAAAAGAAAAGAAAACAAAAAAAAACTAACAACTTTCTATACAACCATGATAGAACATAAAGCATTTTAACTTTTTATTCCAAGAGAAATTATAAAACATGAAAAGTATAGTATTGCCTGATTCAAAAGACAACACCAACAAGAAAAACAAAACAAAACATACTTTCTAGTGCTTTCCAACTTACTGTAAAATTATTTTTCTTATTGTAAATGCTTTTTCTATTAAGCTGTTTTCTCACTGATTGATTTATAAGACTAGTGACTATTGTCATGTTCCCAATGGTCATGTAATGACCTGGCTTGTCCTGGTCTGAATTATTTAGCCCTCTTATGTGATTCAGTTTGCATATTGGACATGCAAAAATTATGCAGTTGTGTATATCATAAGATTGAAAGGTAAAGGAATATGTCAAACCTTTTCTCTTCTTCACATGAGTCTATAAATCAGAATATTTATGTCAAGAAGTCAGAAGAAAATCTGCTGGAGGTTTTAGCGAACCACAAAATGTGTCCCGTGTGTACATCTTGCCTTGTCCCCCTGCCTGAATTTCTGTATGCCTTCTGCATGAATGTAGTGAGCGCTGTCTTGGAAGTCCCCTCATTGTCAGGGCCTGGAGGTATCTCTACTTCCAGCCTTAAGGCAAGTAGCGATAATATAATAAGTCCTCCTTCATTTATCTTTTTCCTGGTATATCTGGTAGGAACTTTCGAAGCTCAAGGGATATTTTAAGCTTTTTGAAGTGGTGATAACTAAAGAAAAGCCAAATGTTCCCAATTATGTTTTACATATGCAAATTTCTAGTAATTGGAGCCTCCCATTTTCATGTTTAAATCTGGATGGGCTGGAGTGGACCTACCTGGATGACCACTTACATGTTTACTTGTAAAATGTCTGCAATTCATTTTCTGAGCAAGGCTGGTGACTTTTTATAGAACCTTTAGAATGGTGGTTTCCCACTTTTTGTCTTCTTAATAGTTCAGTTAGATGGCTGCCATACTTCCTGTCTTTAAAAGTGGCACATGAAACAGTTTAAATGGAACCCCCTTACCTAGAAATTTTTTAAAGAATTATGAGAAAACAGTTGCAAATCTGTGTTTAGTTAGACAGCTTCTTCTGAATGTAGAGATTAACAGGATGATTTAAGATGCGTACAAATGAAGTACTTATTTTATAAAAGGTGAACACCCTCCTTTTATTTAGAGTTCGTGTACATGGGCACAGAATATTTAATAATAATAATATAAATCTGACCATGTCCACCCCCCCCATCCTGACTCCCACTTTAAAACCCTTTCTTTAGTGACTTTCCAAAATCCCTGGGCTAGAGGCCACCTCCCCCTCTCCCGACCCCCACCCCTGCCTGAAGGCAACCTCTCCCTTCTCTGCGTGGTGCCTTCTCAGCAGTGTCAGCACTCTGGGCCCCTGTCTCCTCCTTACACCCGCCCCGTCCTCTCCCAAGCCCCATGGCCACTGTCTTACCCTGTCCCCAGTGTGCCTTTTCTATAGCCCCCAACCTCGGTCGGAGTTTTGTTTTATGTTCCTGCAGTACCAAGGCCTTCTGCTTTGCCTCATGTGTTTTGCATGTTTTACACAGCTGGTAAGTGGCAAAACCTAAACCTACGTCCATCTGATTCTGAAGCATCCTGTCATCTCTGTTGCCCCCTATTCACTGCCTGGGTTTCAGTTTCCTTCTCTGTGAATATGACAGTGACCACACTCTTACCATGCTTCTGTGGTGCTCAAAATGAAACAATGTCTGTGAAAGTGGACAGTGAACCGTGTTTACCATCATCATCTGTGTTACTTTTGTTTTGTTTGCCGTAATCCTTAATTTATGTTCACATAGCCTCTTAAATGCTTTTCTCCAAACTCTGAGTCTTCGTTGCCTTGTTGGTTAGCTATGATGGGTCTGACATTTGTCCATTCTCTTCCTAGGATGGCTCATACTTGGCCGAGTTCCTGCTGGAGAAGGGCTATGAGGTGAGTGACCCAGTGAGCAAGCGCAGGCTGGTAGAATCACTCCGACACAGTGGCCTCCAGCTTCCTCTGCTGCCGTCCTCCTGTGTGTGTTTTCCACTGAAACTCCGATAACAAATCAAAATCAGGGAAGAATGTGCCTCTTGGCTTGTCACCATGCCAGCTCATTGTACTGTTTATCTGCTGCCGAGCCCGGGTGGCTTCCCCCGATCCTCGGTGTTTAACTGCTTTGCACGCTTCCCACATTCTCAGATAAAGTTGCAACTTGTATATGCTGAAAGCTATAACATTATTAGGGTTAATTTATGATGTAATGTGTTACATAAAAATGTCCTTCTCACAGTGAAGTCACTTAATTCGGAAATTGCACAGAGCAATAAAAATGAAGTTGATCTTTGGCAAGCTTAAATGAAAAATTTACACTTACAGATTTTGCTTTCTAATAGGCAGATACATATTTTACAAGTTTGCTGCTGTCATCACTGCCATTGTTGTCTTCTTCTTCTCCTCCTCCATCTACTCCTTCAAAATGTTCTGCTTTCCTTAAAAGAAACAAGGGTTTTATATATTAAATGTGATGTAGCTTGGTGTGTACCTCTTTGGTGTGTACTTCTTCCATAAAGAACCATTTTCAGTGTATACATCTGCATGGATTCATGTTATGCACGGAGACCCTTATGCTCCGGGCTGATAGGGGAGTGTTTACATTACTAATTTGGGATTCTCTGTTTATCCCAGTTGGAGGTGCATTGTTTAAAACATGTGCACTGCGGGTAAATGGATAAACTACAGCAAGGGATTTGGCATCAAAACACCAACAGGATTTGAAGAAAAGGAAACTATTTTCTTATTGTAACTCATAATCTTTTCAAACAGCCTTGACTTTTAGACTTTAAGAAGTAATAGCAGATATGTTTAGCACCTTCTGTGCCCTTATCTAATAGCTAGTTCTATATCTTTCAATAAAGTCAAAATAAGACAATATAATTATGAATGTATTATGCATGTACACAGATGTTCATACACATGGATTCCTACAATAATTGAACAATAAATACATATTCTACAGAGCAGTGGATTTTAGAGCATATTATATATAACGCAGAAGAGTTGGTTTTGGGTACAGACTGTTTTTATTCAGGTTAGATTAACAATGTTGTAATAAATCTAAAACGAAAGGTTTGGCAGAGAGGCAAACCTTTGTTTCAGATGTTGGGACTGGCTAAGAGGTCTTGGTGGCTAGAGAGCAGTTAGTGATTTGGCTGTGTATTGAGTAAACCAAGAGAAGGAGCTAACCGAGTAATAGTTGATGGGGTTCAGGACGTACTACCCCCAAATATGGCACAGTAAGTATTTTAAGCTGAAGGAGTTTGAGAAGACAGCAGAAGCAGTTTGAGAAAATAGCAGAAGTTTCTCCCATAAATCTGTCTTTGTCAGTTTAATGTAGAGGATGAAAAAATTTCCTCGATCTTCTTAGTGTCCCTGGCTGGGTCTGAAAATTAAACTGAAAAACATACAAATTTTTTAAATGTGAGTTTTACATGATGGGGGACTTTCATGAGGAAATGAAGATCCAAAGAAACACATAAGCCTGAGTATTTTTATGTTAGGTTTGATGGAGAGTGGATAGTCGTAGAGAAAAACGATAGGTCAAGGAGTATGAGGTAAGTGTAGTAAACTGGGGGAAACTATGGAAGGTCTGTTGCTTCAGGTTCTTCTTGGTGTTCCCTTGTTTTTGGAGATAAGGGTGGTCCTTTCCTGTGAGCATATATAGGGAGAGCACCTCTCACATGAGGGTTTTATGAGAGCTTCAGGGGAGAGTGGCAGGAGGAAGGTCAAAGTAGCCTTCCTGCTTCTGCCATTTTCTCAAATTCCTTCACCTTCAAATAGTCAGCATGTCAAGGCGCCATACCTTGGGGTGGTGTGCCTGAACCCCCTTGCAGTCACTGTGGTTTTGGAAGAGAGAGGTAGTGTATCAGAAGGAATGCTTGAACAGCTTGGGTGTCAAGATTTCCTTCAAGGTGGGTGTGGGGGACTGAGACTTGAGATGAGGATGGTGGAAAGAAGCAGCCTCTGTGGCTAGACCAGAGAAAAGGGAAGGCAGTGTGGGGTCTCTGTGATGACGCGGGGCGGTGGGAGCGGGGGAAGTGACGACGTGGGGGCCAGATGAGACAGGGGCTAGAATGAGGCGGGTGCTATTGATGAGGCGGGGGCTAGCGATGACGTGGGGGCTAGTGATGACGTGGGGGCTAGCGATGACCTGGGGGCTAGCTATGAGGCGAGGGATAGCAATAGGGCGGGGTTGGTCTGGATGTGGTAGATGTAAACATTGGCAGTCATCAGGAGGCTGCTGTTAGTGCTGCTGGGAGAGGATGGGAAGCAGACATGCAGGGAGAGGCAGAGCTCCATCCAGGCAGCCCGGGAAGGAGCTACAGACTTCAGAAGACAGGTAGTACCGTTCCTAAATGGATGGGAAACTTAGAAGTAAATGTAATGAGCACCTAGGAGTGCCACGTGAGCTACACATGTGTTTGTTTTATTGGCATATGAAATTTTAAGAGCAGATTTGATTTTGATAACGATAGACAATAGAAGGCCCACTTGGCAGGTCACAGGTAGTGGGAGGAATGAATCACTGAAACAGTGATTGGCAAGAGAAGAGAGGTGTAGGAGAGAGATCCATAAATGAATAGAAGCAAATACTGCAGACAGTACAGGTGGAAGGTACAGAGCTGCAAAGCATAACCAGAAACATTCCTCCTCACAGCACAGGGAAATGTGAGTTTTGTAGGAATAGGGGAGTGAAAGGGTGTTTATCCACACTGTATTCAATTTTAATAGGTTTCTGTGTTCAGTTTAAGAGATTGATATAATTGGAGGGTAAGCAATTAAAGAGGACTCTGATGCTGGCACAGGCCTTGTCTTTCTGTGCTTACAGCAGAGTAAATGTGAGAGTGATTTTTCAAAGAAGCTGCATTGCAAAATTTCCAGAATTATCAGCCAGCATTCAGTCCCTGGTTGCTCAGGACCATAAACAAAGTAGCAGGGTTAGTAAATTGCATGCAGTAGGTAGGATAAGGCCATCGCCGGCAGTTTGGATGAGCACAGACATCTAACTCAGCAGCTTCTCAGCCTGCATGCCCCAGAACCCATGATGATGCAGAGGCCTGCAGTCTGCCTTCGGAACGAGCCCCCATGGCTGCTGTTGCTGCTGATGCTGCTGTCCTGGGTGCCACAGTTTGAGAACCACTGCAAACAAAGGTTCAAATGAGATCCTTTAATCACAGGATCTCTTTTTTCCCTTGAAATTAAAGTTTATTTGCTCCCTTTCAGTCAAAAAAGCAAAAGAAAGGTACAAAAAGCTTGGCCAACCTTAAAGCAAAAAAGCAATGGCATGTGTTGGGTGATTAGTCATGCCTTGTCTGACCTCATACATTGGGTTCCTAAAGCTGTGGGGCCTGGTTATCTGATGTGGTGGCTGAAATCCATGCGTCTGATCATGTTTTGAATGAACTGTTCAACGTGAAAAAGTGAAGAAGTGCTCATCCCTGGTCCGGTTGTCATTAAGAAGAGACCCTATTTAAAGTTACAGTTTTTAATGTTGCTTGTTTCTTAAATTTTCCCAAGATTAAACATTAAGGAGAACATAAAGAGAACGTCTCTAATACTAATTCATTATAGACTATAGGTATCATTTCATGATGAGGAAAACTAAGAATTGTCAGGTTTTATAGAAAATCACCCTTTAACACTTTTTTTTAAAAAATTTATTGGGATGACAATTGTTAGTAAAATTACATAGATTTCAGGTGTACAATTCTGTATTACATCATCTATAAATCCCATTGTGTGTTCACCACCCAGAGTCAGTTCTCCTTCCATCACCATATATTTGATCCCCTTTACCCTCATCTCCCACCCCCCACCCCACTTACCCTCTGGTAACCACTAAACTATTGTCTGTGAGTTTCTGTTTCTCATTTGTTTGTCTTGTTCTTTTGTTGTTTTTGGTTTATATACCACATATCAGTCAAATCACATGGTTCTCTGCTTTTTCTGTCTGACTTATTTCGCTCAGCATTACACTCTCAAGATCCATCCATGTTGTCATAAATGTTCCTATATCATCTTTTCTTACCGCCGAATAGTATTCCATTGTGTATATATACCACAACTTCTTTATCCATTCATCTATCGAAGGACATTTTGGTTATTTCCATGTCTTGGCCACCGTAAACAAAGCTGCAATGAACAGTGGAGCACACGTGTCTTTATATATAAATGTTTTCAGATTTTTTGGGTAGATACCCAGGAGAGGGATTGCTGGGTCATATGGTAATTCTATTCGTAATTTTTTGAGGAACCTCCACACTGCCTTCCATAACGGCTGCACCAGTCTGCATTCCCACCAACAGTGTATGAGGGTTCCTTTTTCTCCACAGCCTCTCCAACATTTGTTATTATTTGTCTTGTTGATGATAGCCATTCTGACTGGGGTGAGGTAATATCTCATTGTGGTTGTTATCTGCATTTCTCTGATGATTAGTGATGTTGAGCATTTTTTCATATGTCTATTGTCCATTTGTATGTCCTCTTTCGAGAAATGTCTCTTCAGGTCATCTGCCCATTTTTCAATTGGGTTGTTTGTTTTTTTGTTGTTGAGTTGCATGAGTTCCTTGTATATTCTGGATACTAGCCCCTTATCAGAGGCACTGTTTGCAAAAATCTTCTCCCATTCCGTTGGTGTCCTCTTTATTTTGTCGATGGTTGCTTTTGCTGTGCAGAAGCTTTTAAGTTTCATATAGTCCCATTCGTTTATTTTAGCTTTTACTTCCATTGCCTTTGGAGTCAAATTCATAAAATGCTCTTTGAACCCGAGGTCCATAAGTTTAGTACCTATGGTTTCTTCTATGCATTTTATTGTGTCACTCTTATTCTTAAGTCTTTGATCCATTTTGAATTAACTTTGGTACATGGTGACAAGTAGCAGTCCAGTTTCATTCTTTTGCACGCGGCTATCCAATTCTCCTAGCACCATTTATTGAAGAGGCTGTCTTTCCTCCGTTGTATGTTTTTAGCTTCTTTGTCAAAAATTATCTGTGCATATTTATGTGGCTTTATTTCTGGGTTCTCAATTCTATTCCATTGGTCTATGTGTCTGTTTTTTTGCCAATACCATGCTGTTTTGATTATTGTAGCCCTGTAGTACAAGCCAAAGTCAGGAAGTGTGATACCTCCATTATAGTTCTTTTTTCTTAAGATTGCTTTGGCTATTCGGGGTCTTTTGTGGTTCCAAACAAATCTGATGATTTTTTGTTCTATTTCTTTAAAATATGCCATTGGGATTTTGATGGGGATTGCATTGAATCTGTGTATTGCTTTGGGTAATATGGCCATTTTAACTATGTTGATTCTTCCAGTCCATGAGCACGGAATGTCTTTCCACTTCTTTGTGTCTTCTTCAATTTCTTTCAAAAATATCTTACAGTTTTCAGCATATAGGTCTTTCACATCCTTGGTTAAGTTTATTCCTAGGTATTTTATTCTTTTTGCTGCAATTGCGAAAGGAATTGTTTTTTGTATTTTTTCTGAGATTTCATTGTTAGTATATAGGAAGGCAATGGACTTTTGTGCGTTGATTTTGTAGCCGGCAACTTTACTGTATTCGTTGATTGTTTCTAATAGCTTTCTGGTGGAGTCTTTAGGGTTTTCTATATATAGCATCATGTCATCTGCAAAGAGTGATAATTTAACTTCTTCATTCCCATTTGGATGCCTTTTATTTCTTCCTCTTGCCTGATTGCTCTGGCAAGGACTTCCAACACTATGTTGAAAAGCAGAGGTGATAGGGGATATCCCTGTCGTGTTCCTGAACGTAGAGCAAAGGGCTTCAGTTTTTCACCATTAATTATGAGATTAGCAGAGGGCTTGTCATATATGGCCTTTATTATGTTAAGGTATTTTCCTTCTATACCCATTTTATTAAGTGTTTTAATCATAAATGGATGTTGTATCTTGTCAAATGCTTTTTCTGCATCACTTGATATAATCATATGATTTTTGTCCTTTATTTTGTTTATGTGATGTATGACATTGATGGATTTGTGGATGTTGAACCATCCTTGTGCCCCGGGGATGAACCCCACTTGGTCGTGATGAATAATCTTTTTAATGCATTGTTGTATTCGATTTGCTAGAATTTTATTTAGGATTTTTGCATCGGTATTCATCAGAGATATTGGTCTGTAGTTTTCTTTTTTTGTGCTGTCCTTACCAGGTTTTGGTATCAGGGTAATGTTGGCCTCATAAAATGAGTTAGGGAGTACTGTCTCTTCTTCAATTTTTTGGAAGAGTTTGTGCAGGATTGGTATTAGATCCTCTTTGAAGGTTTGGTAGAATTCACTAGTGAAGCCATCTGGTCCCGGACTTTTGCTTTTGGGAAGGTTTTGGATGACTGATTCAATTTCCTTACTGGTGATCGGTCTGTTTAGAGTTTCCAGTTCTTCATGGTTCAGCCTTGGAAGGCTATATGTTTCTAAGAACTTGTCCATTTCTTCTAGGTTATTGAATTTGGTGGCATATAGTCCTTCATAGTATTCTTGGATAATCCTTTGTATTTCTGTGGTGTCCGTGATAACTTCCCCTTTTTCGTTTCTGATTTTGTTAATTAGTGTCTTCTCTCTTTTTATATTAGTGAGTCTAGCCAAGGGTTTGTCAATTTTGTTAATCTTTTCAAAGAACCAGCTCTTTGTCACATTAATTTTTTCTGTTGTATTTTTGTTCTCTGTTTCATTTAGTTCTGCTCTAGTTTTTGTTATTTCCTTTTCTGCTGAGCTTGGGTTTTACTTGTTCTTCTTTTTCTAGTTCTTTAAGGTGTAACATGAGGTTATATATTTGGGATTTTTCTTGTTTCTTGAGATAGGCCTGCAATGAGATAAATTTCCCTCTTAAAACTGCTTTCGCTGCATCCCAAAAATTTTGGTAGGATGTATTTTCATTGTCATTTGTTTCTATGTATCTTTTGATCTCTCCTCTAACTTCTTCTTTGACCCAGTCATTCTGTAAAAGTATGTTGTTTAATCTCCATGTATTTGTGTTTTCCCCCCCTTTTTTTTGCAGTTGATATGCAATTTCAAAGCCTTGTGATCAGAGAATATGCTTGGTATGATTTCAATCTTCTTAAATTTGCTGAGACTGATTTTATGTCCCAATATATGGTCTATCCTTGAGAATGTTCCGTGTACACTAGAAAAGAATGTATAGTCTGAAGTTTTAGGATGAAGTGCTCTATAAATGTCAATTATGTCCATTTCATCTAATGTGTCCTTTAGGGCTGTTATTTCGTTATTTATTTTCTGTTTGGATGATCTAGCCATAGCTGTCAATGATGTATTTAAGTCCGCTAGTATAATTGTGTTTTGGTCAATTTCTCCCTTTAGTTCTGTTAGTAGTTGCTTGGTATATTTCGGTGCTCCCTGATTGGGGGCATAAATATTGATGACTGTTACATCTTCTTGTTGTACAGTCCCCTTCACCATGATGAAATGTCCATCTTTGTCTCTTGTTATCTTTTTCACCTTGAAGTCTGTTTCATCTGATATCATTATGGCTACACGTAATTTTCTCTGGGTACCATTTGCTTGGAGTGTCAATTTGCACCCTTTCACTTTGAGTCTATTCTTGTCCTTGTAGCTGAGATGTGTCTCTTGGAGACAGCATATGGTTGGGTTTAGTTTTTTGATCCAATCTGCTACTCTGTGCCTTTTTATTGGTGAGTTCAGTCCATTTGCATTTAGGGTGATTATTGATATGTGAGGATTTCCTGTCATTCTATCTTTAGTTTTCTGGTGAGGCTGTGTCTCCATTGTTTCTTTGCCTTTTTGTTGTTGTCTTTTATTTCTGTGTGGTGGTAGTGGTAGTCTATGATGTTTCCCTGTGTTTCTTCTTTTATTACAATATATATTTCAGTTCTGGATTTTTTTTGAGTGGTTACTCTTAAGTTTATGTAAAAGAAAGTTTGATATTTAGAGTATTCCATTTTCTTCAGCATGCTTACTTTCTCCATTCCCATATTCCGGTTCAGGCCTTTACTCTGCCCCTTTTTTAGTTTTGGTTGCCACAAATTGTCCCTGTTGATGGTGGTCGAATAGCCTCCTTTCGTATTGTTTGTAGTGCAGGTCGTGTATTAGAAAATTCCCTCAACTTCTGTATGTCTGGAAAGGTCTTTATTCCTCCTTCATATCTAAAGGATATCTTTGCTGGATATATTATTCTTGGCTCATGATTTCTCTCTTTCAATAGTTTGAATATTTGGTTCCACTCCCTCCTGGCTTGTACAGTTTCTGCTGAAAAATCTGATGATAATCTAATGGGCTTTCCTTTGTAGGTTACCGTCTTCTTTTCCCTGGCTGCCTTGAGGATTCTTTCTTTATTGTTGATTTTAGACAGCTTCACTACAATGTGCCTTGGAGAAGGCCTGTTGGGATTGAGGTAACTAGGTGTTCTATTTGCTTCTTGGATTCGAGGGTCTAGTTCTGTCCACAAGTTTGGGAAGTTCTCATTGACAACTTGTTTGAATATATTCTCTGTTCCCTTCTCTCTTTCTTCTCCTTCTGGTATGCCCATTATTCTTGTATTGCTCTCTCTGATGCAGTCAGAAAGTTCTTGTAGAGTTCTTTCATTTCTTTTAAGTCTCAAGTCTGTTTCTTTTTCCATCTATGTAATTTCCAGGTTTCTATCTTCGATGTCACTGATTCTTTCCTCCATCTGGTCAACTCTACTACCTAAGCTGGTTATTTCATTCTTAATTTCTTCTGTTGAGTTCTTAATCTCCAGAAATTCTATTTGGTTCTTTTTTAAAATTTCAATCTCTTTCGTAAAATGCTCATGCTGTTCTTTGATTGAGTTTCTGAGTTCATTTAACTGCCTATCTGTGTTTTCTTGCATCTCGTTGAGTTTTTTCAGAACTGCAATCTTGAATTCTCTGTCATTTAAGTCACATATTTCTGTATCTTTAAGTGCCTTTTCTGGAGATTTTTCACTTTCTTCCTGAGCTATCTTGTTGCCTTGGTTATTCATGGCGATTACTGGTTTACTATTTCTCTTCCTAGACATCTACAGGAGTGGCTTCTGCAACAGGTTGATAGGAAGCAGTCTTTCTTTTGTTTTCCAGTATTTGTTGGTAGAATGTTTTATTTTTTCTCCAACTGCAGCTTATTTTTCTTCTCCCACATGGTAGTGCTATGTTTTTTCTGCACTATTCCTGATTCTCACACAATGGGGGGATTCCCTGGGAGACGGGCTTCTCCTCTGTTAATAGTTCGTCTAGGTCACAGGGCGCAGTGTCCCGGTGGGTATGCGGAGAGCTTTTGATGTTCCAAAGCTCTTCCAGCTCCAGATTCAGAGCCCGTAAGTTTCAGCAGTTCTGTTTACTCCTGCAGGGATCCGCCCAGATAGGTGGGGCCAGGGGCGGGGTGAGTTGTGAGAGGTGGCCCAGAGCAATGGCAGCGACCACCACCACAGCCGGTCCTGCTTCCACAGCTCCCTCCCCTTTGCTGGAACTAGTTGGGCTGTGAATCTGTGTCTGCGGTCCACAGTTCTCAGAACAGCAAATATTCTGTTCTTTTGATCTAACACTGCTACTGTTTCGCTTCTAGCACCGGGCAGGTGGGGGCGGGGCGAGCTCTGGGAGGGGAGGGAGGGGGCGGCTAGTCTCAGTGCCTAAGGCTCCGTTCTCTGCTCGGCAGTGTGGGCTTAAACCACCGTTGTCAGCCTTCTTCCCTCAGTGTTTTCTCCGAGGTCTCTGCCGTGAGCGTTGGGTTCAGCCGTGGTATATGCTGTCCCCTCAGCCCTGTGGAGCCCTGGCGGAGCCCTAGCTGTCCGAGTTCTTCCCTCATTCGCAGCTGCGGTAGCTCCGGGAAGCAGCGAGCTCGGCGCACTGAGCGAGGTCTGCGTCCTGTGCCCGCGCGGCTCCGTCTCCGCGCACTTCTCCCTTCCCTCCTCCCCCCACTCACGCGAATCTCCCACCTGTAGGTGATTTCAGTCGGTAGTGGGCCTCTTCGTCTTGCCTGTCTGCTGTGCAGGGAGTCCTTTGTGGAGTTTTTGTTGTTCGATTCCTTTTAAATTCCAGGGGACCTTTACAGAGGCTCACCTCACGCCGCCATTTTTCCTCCAACTGCCTTTAAAACTTTTTATATTTAGTTCCATATATTGTTGAAGTGCAAAGGTTAACTCTCATTTATGCCCCAGCCAGCTCCGTGCAAGGGAGGTGGGTGAAGCAGTTGAGCTGGCGGTGAGAGGAATCCCTTAGGCTCTGTCAGGTGCTGGGTGTCCTGTGTCCTGTTCCTCCTCTGCCACCTGTTGGTTCTGTGGCCTTGGCCGAGTCACTGGGCCTCTGTAAGACCTAGTTTCTTCAAATTAATGGGGACACTAGGCGTACCTGTTTCCCATTGTTGTTGTACAAATTAGGTGAGACAGTCCATGGAAAACAGTCCAGAGGAGCTAGCTCTGTGGGCTCTCTGGCGCTTATTGACAAAGGAGTGGCAGGGTGACATGTGCTTGATGCCGACAAGCCGAGGCACACAGATTTTGTAGAGGGCTCCTCGGCCAGTTCATGACTGAGTATTAGTGAAGGGCGAGCTTGTTATATTGCCTCGGACCATAGACCTGTGCCCCGGCCTTGTCATCATCGGGGAAAAGGAACATGAACAACAGGAAAGCTTCTTAGGAAACTGGATTCTTATTTCAAGTGCCTTCCTAGCATCATGGTTAGCAGATAAGCCCACAACATACTTTTGTGCCCATTTTGCACAAAGTACAGAGAAGCCAGGGAACATATTAAAAATTTATGTTAAACGACTTGGTAACAACTACAACACAGCGTATCAGAATTGAAAATAAAAAATAGGCAAGTTGTGGGTTTCCCTTCCAAGAAAGGAACTATAATTAAGGAAATGAAGACAGACAAGATGTGGGAAATAAGGATTGTCCAACTGTTACCTCTGAGAAATTATTTGTAAGAACATGGAGTTTCTATTCCTCTGTAATTTTATTTTTTATTAGTTTCAGGTGTACAAAGCAATGCAATAGTTAGACATTTAAACCCCTCATAAAGTGGCAATACACCCCCCAAGCTACTACCCCGCTGACATCTTATATAGCTGTTACAATACCATCTACTAGCTTCCCTATGTTGTATCCACATCCCGTGCCTATACATACCTAAACATTTAGTTATAGTTGACATTCGGTATTATTCTACTTCAGCTTCAGGTGTCTAGCGCATTGGATGCAATCTATGAAGTCATCCCCCTGATAAGTCCAGTGCCCATCTAGCACCTTACATGATCTTTACCATATTGTTGGTTATAGTCCCCATAGTATTAACTACCAATTGTATTTTCTTAATACCTTCAACTTTTTCACCCTGCCTCCAACCCCTTTCCCATCTATCACCCTGATAGATCTAGTACCTGTCTGGCACCTTACCTAGTTATTACAGTATTACTCGGTGGTGATGAACTCCTTCAGCTTTTTTTTGTCTGGGAAGCTCCTTATCTGTCCTTCAATTCTACATGACAGACTTGCTGGGTAGAGAAATCTTGGTTGTATGTCATTACTTTTCATCACTTGGAATATTTCCTGTCACTCCCTTTTTGCCTGCAAAGCTTCTGTTGAGAAATCAGCTGCCAGTCTTTATGGGGCTCCCTTGTAGGCAACTAACTGCTTTTCTCTTGCTGCTTTTAAGATTCTCTCTTTGTCTTTAAGGTTTCTCATTTTCCTTATAATGTATCTTGGTGTTGGCCTCTTTGGGTTTATCTTGTTTGGGACTCTCTGCACTTCTTGGGCTTATATGTCTATTTCTTTCATCAGGTTGGGGAAGTTTTCTGTCATGATTTCTTCAAATAGGTTTTCAATTCCTTGCTCTGTCTCTTCTCCTTTTGGTACCCCTATAATGTGAATGTTGGTACGCTTGATATTGTCCCAGAGGCCCCTTAAACGCTCCTCAGTTTTTTGGATTCTTTTTTCTTTTTGCTGTTCTGGTTGGACGTTTTCTGCTACCTTATCTTCTACATCGCTGCTTGGATCCTCTGCTTCATCTAATCTACTGTTGATTCCTTGTAATATGTTCTTCATTTCTCTTATTATCCTTTATATCTGATTGGTTCTTTCTCATGGTTTCCATCTCCATATTTATGCTTCTTATCTCTGTGTTGAAGTTCACCCTGAGATCATTAAGCATTCTTATAAACGGTGTTTGGAGTTCTGTGTCTGATAGATTGCTTATCTCCATTTCACTTAGTTCTTTTTCTGGAGCGTTATTCTATTCTTTTGTTTGGGATGTGTTTCTTTGTCTTCCCATTTTGGCTGCCTCCCTGTGTTTGTTTCTATTTATTAACATTAGGTAGGGCTGCTGTTTCTTCCGGTTTTAGAGTGGCTGTATGTGGTAGGTGTGCTGTTGGGTTCAGTGGCACAATCTTTCTGGTCACCTGAGTCACTCCCTCCAGGTGTGTCCTTTGAGTGGGTTGTGTGTGCCTTCCTCTCGTAGTTGAGCCTTGGTTGATAATTGCACATCAATGGGAAGGACTGACCCTCGGGCTCACTGGTTGTGAGGACTGGCCTTGACTACAGTGGAAGAGTTGTTGTGCAGGGGCTGATCCGATGGAGTAGGATCTGCCTCAGCAGGACTTTGGTGCCTCCTCAATCCATCCCTTGGGTGTGTAGTACTTGGAGGCAGCTGGGTGACGCTCCAGCTCTTTTTGAAACTGGCCACTGGGGGCACCAGCCCCAGGACCACCTTGGAGGGGATCCACTGTAGGTCAAGTTCATCTCCAGCCTGTGTCCCACCTGGGCCACCTGGCAGAAGCCACAAAGAAATCCACAGATAGCTGCCACCCATGCTGTGCTTGGAAGCACCTTGAGAAGCCAAGCTGCCAGCCAAGGCCAGCTGCCTCTAGTGCCAGGCTTAGGGCTGCTCAGCCAGAGGTATAGGACATGCTCAAGCCAGATGCTGCTTCTCTGAGTTCTGCGAACCTTTGACAGTCTAGGAAAGCCTGGAGCTTGAGCCAAGGCATGCGGTTTGTACGAAAAAACCACTGGAAGTGACCTGGGTGTGCCTGAAAGTTGGGAATCACCAGGGTGTGGCACACTAACTGAGGAGACTCAGATATGGCAGCCGCCTTGTCTGCACACGGGAAAGGGTGAGGGCTCAGCAAAGAAACAAGGGCCTCTACCAGCTTCCCCGTCCAGGAGAAAGCCGTCTCTCCAGCCCCTGTCCCAAGCCAGACAACACAATTCCACACCATATGTCCCTGTCACTTCTCCAGTTGCTGCCCCAGAGCTCGAGCTCAGAACAAGTGATTCCATTGATGAGTACCGTGTTTCCCCGAAAATAAGACCTAGCCGGACAATCAGCTCTAATGCGTCTTTTGGAGCAAAAATTAATATAAGACCAGGTTATATTATATTATTTATTGTATTGTATTATGTTGTATTATACTATATTATATTTTAAACCTGATCTTATATTACAGTAAAATAAGACCAGGTCTTATATTAATTTTTGCTCCAAATGACGCATTAGAGCTGATTGTACGGCTAGGTCTTATTTTCGGGGAAACATGGTAAGTCTTTGCACAGTCCCTTTAAGAGGAGCGCCTGGGGGTACAGCTGTACTCAATCTCACTCAGTCACAATCTGCGCTGGTTTTCACAACCAGAAATTATGGGGACTTCTCTCCCTGGCCCTGGAACCCTGGGCTGGGGTGGGGCTGGGATCTCTCTCTCCTCTGGTGGTTGGGCAGAGATATCCTTCCCAATCTTTAATGGTCACATGCAGGTGTGCGACCAGCCCGTGCCAAGTCTCTGACCCTCCTACCAGTCTGGAAGTGGCTCTTTCTGCGCATACGTAGTTGAAAGGCTTCAGCTCATTTTGATTTTAGGTGATTCTTGATAATGCTTGTTTTGTAGATTAGTTGTAATTTTGATGTGCTTGTGATAGAAGGTAAGCAGAGCTTTTACCTACTGCGCCATCTTGGTTCTCTCTTCTGTTCTTGATCTGTGAGACTCACTGAAATATTTTTCCTGGGT
The DNA here is from genome assembly GCF_057876585.1 of Rhinolophus sinicus. Taxonomy (NCBI): domain Eukaryota; kingdom Metazoa; phylum Chordata; class Mammalia; order Chiroptera; family Rhinolophidae; genus Rhinolophus; species Rhinolophus sinicus. The sequence continues at coordinate 93,370,201 of NC_142514.1, forward strand.
TGTTGGACATCCCAGAAACCTTGTGAAAGAAAGGCAGAGCTTTTTATGGATATCATTTTGAAACCATAGCAAGTGTTGGCACGGTGGCTCATGTCCGCCCTTTCACACGACCCCTTACGAGCTGTGTGGTCTTAGGCGGCATCCTCGTCTGTACAGTGCGGCTGGTAATAGGAAGGTCGTTGTGAAGGTGAAGTGGTTAATGATCATGAAAAATAGTGTCTGGTACATGTCTCTGCCCTGTACGTGTTAGCTGTTGATGTTACCCACGTGATCTGTATTTTTGAAAAGGTGGATGGCATTAAGCATCCCTGGAAGGCATCCTCGCCTCCAAAAAAAATCTAGACACTGAAGAATTTAAAATCCAGTGGTAAAATTTTTTTGTTTTCTTGACAATACATAAATATATACATACACACACACACATTCACATACACACATACACATGTGATGAATGTGATGAATACATACATACATGAATGAATGAAGGGAGGGAGAGATCTTGAATGGGAGGGATGGAAGGAGGACTTCTGTAAGTATTACCTAATCCGACTCTAGGTTTTGAAGTCAAACCAACTTTGCTCTGACATTGAGAGAACTTGAAATTTTCCTTTTCATCATTTAGTTAAATGGGACATGAAATTTATTTGTCAAAATACTCCTGTTTATTTTAAGGCCTCAGTTTTTCAGAATTATATATATTTTTTGAACTGCTGTAATTTAATAATGATTGTGTTTTAGTTTATATAGACTACTCACATTCAGCTCATTTATCTTTTCACTTTGGTTTCTAACACTTCATTCCTTTTCCCCCCAAAATCCTTATAAAAACAAACAAAAAACCCTACATACATCCCTTCTGTACAGGGAAAGCCGCTAATCTCAAATTCTTAACTAGATCATCCAGTTTGCACACATTTTGGCTTGTCTTAAAGTTTGTATTTCACCTGTCTCAAAGCCGACAGACTTAGCTTTCATTAGTTCTTAGAACAATACTTGGTGTCACGGATTAAGTGTTTGGCAGGTCTTTCCCTGTATACATATACCACAAGTTGGGATTGAGGAGAAATTAAAACACTTTCTTCTGGTATTAAAAAAACCCCAAAACTAGTGCTTAATGCTTTATTGTCATGAGTGTGACAATGAAGTCCTGTGTTATTTATTTACTGTGACTTTGTATAGTTGTCTGATTTTATACTGAATTAATCAATATCATTTAACTTTTTTATAAGACATATGTTTATATGCAATGTGTATGTATATGGCATTTCTCTTTGTTTTGGGTTGCTGGAATATGTGACTTACCAGAATTTCAACAATCAAGAGAAAAAATAGGCCGCCAGCATGCAACCTCCATGTTTCACCAGTGTTTTTACTGCCAATTTCATATTTTTATTATGTTTTCATTGTCAAAGTTAAATTATCTGTTTTTAGAGCATATGAATTCCTATCTATCCAAATAAATAAAGCAAGTAGAAATAAAGCTCTACTTGCACCCGAGCAATCTGTATTTCAGAAATAACTTTGGTGGTAAACACCAGCTTTGCTATGTATAAGTGTATACGTGAACTTGTTTTTATTAAAAAAAATTTAAGTTTGCAGACCAGTTTAACTTTACAATTAAGTAACAACTTGAAAAATTGGAGACCATCAAATAGCATAAATTCTAAGCTTAATATGCCATTTTCTTCACTTCTAAATTAAGAAATGGGTATGTACACCCATTTCTCAAATTAATGTTTCCAAGATTTTACTGTTTACCTCCTAAAATGTCAACCAAGGTTGTGATGTTCCCTTCTTAAAATACTTTCATGTTTACCAAGTTTTCTTGGGTTTAGTTCTTTTGAAAAATAGAGTGGATGAGTGCTTTTCTCTTTGGCGAAAGCAACTAACAGAATTATTAGTTGTGGGTGTGTTGTATCCTTTTTGCAGACGTCAGTTTCTCATGTATGTCATATAAAATGATGATGGCATTTCTTTCTTTTGAAAGAAAGTCTTATGTGCTTATAATTTCTCCTTGCATTTGGAATATTTGAGTAATGCCAAGGATTAACTTTGGTTTGAAATAGAAAATGATTGAATTAAAATATAGGAGTGTATTCAGCTGCAAATGAGACTATCCAACTTTAGAAGGAACAGTTCTAAAATAAATGAAAGATTAAATCTGCCACCAGTTGAACTGGAACTTGGGCAGCTGGTGACACAAGCTGGTATTAGTACTGGCAAAACAAAGGGAGCAATCTTGACACAAGAAGGAAGTGATACCAGGTCTGGAACAATTTCTCTTGTGTATAAGACACAAGCGGTCTTTTCTTCATTATTAGACAGGTATGCTTTCTTGTTCCAATGACTTTTTTCCCCCTACGCTTATTATGGTTAAGTCAAAGATAAAAATTTTTGTTTAGAAATGCCCTCTTCATTTGAGTTTTCTTCATGTCTTCAATCTACTAGTACATAAACCTTGTCCCCAACCTGTGCTATTTAGCGTTCTTACTTTGCCACACAGCTGTATCACAGCAACTGCTCTCTGATTCTATTTGTGACCCGAATATATATAGAGAGAGCAGGTGCAGGACACAAAGTTCTGAGGACCCTGGAAAGGTGTGGGCATCGGAGCATCTCCGCGTCAGGTTCTGTGCTGAAGAGGCCGCAGACTGTTTTCCTGATATGACCTCATGCGGTCTGTCTTCAGTTTCAACTGTAAGAGAATTTTTTGTCAGCAGTAGGGCTGCAAGTGTTTGGAAAAAGAGATATTTGAGTATCTATGACTAGTATTTGCTGTGAAGTCACATAATTATCTAATTACTTTTGTTGAGATTGGCAGTAAAAACACTGGTGAAAGATGTAGGTTGGGTGCTGGTGACTGGAGGGCAGTGGTTGGGGAGAATGTAAGCAGTGGAACTACTTCTAATTGAAAAATAATTTTTATAAATAATTGTCACATATTTTTTCACAAAGCTAAACATTAGCAGAATAACTTCTGAGTTGCTTATTAATCCTCATTGAAGATTTATAATTTGTTCTTATCTTTCCACACTGTAAAAATACAGGTTCATGGAATTGTACGGCGGTCCAGTTCATTCAATACAGGTCGAATTGAACATCTGTATAAGAACCCACAGGCTCATATTGAAGGAAGTAAGTAATTTTCTTTTTCTGAACTCTCTTTCTATAGCTTCCTATATTATAAGGTACTTTCAAATGTCGTTTTTCTCAGAGCCCATCAAGTTGCAGTTATTTACTCATGAATTACCTGCACTGAATGCTATCCACATGCATCATGGCTTGCTGCCCCTGGGTCATAGTGCCATCTTGGTTAGACTGTTACTAGGATATCAGTCAGGTGATGCCACTCTAGAGACCGAGAGTAGACATGCCTTTGATCACCTATTTCCAGGCGTCCTTGTCCTCTCAAGTACTAAGATCAGCTCCTTATTCACAGAGCACCCTTGCTTTCTACGTTTGGTCTAATTTAATTAGGTTAAGCAATCTTTGTACATTTATTTATTTTTAAAAATAATTTCTAAAGACAGGTCCAAAAACAAATGGCAATAAAAACTGTATTTAATTGTTTTAGAGATCACTGTCAATATTTGGAGGTGTTTGTTATTTTTGTTAATAAAATTGCCTGCCTGTAGCTGTACAGTTTACACAGCACAGTCAGTGTTTTCTCATTTGATCTTTCCAGCAGCTCCCGAAGTTGTGAATGAGACCATTTTATAGATGAGGAAATGGAGGCAGAGAGAGGTTGTGACTTTTTTAGTGCCACAGACCATGTAAAAGACAGAGCTGGGACTAGGGCACAGGGTTTTTTAACTTCAAGTTTGGCCTGCTTTACTTGTCCAGTTTTTCCAGTTAGCAGGGATGATCTAGTCAGCTTGTAAACAATCAGTGATTTTGTATTCACCTCAGAGCCTGGAATAGTTGAAGGTTTGGGTCACTTGTACAGATAGTGACATCATCAGGAAGATGACCTAGTTGTCCCCAGTAACGGCTTTTCACCTTAATATTTAGGTTATTCATTAATCCTCCTTGAAAATTATTATCATTTTTGTGCAAAGTACATACTGGTATGGCTGTTGGAGCTACACAGAGATCAAGATTGTGTAAAAATAATGAAAAGACCACATTAGCAAATCGCCCATATGTATGTCAGATCCTTCTCCCAATGAAATCAGTGTGAGGGTCTGCTTAGGTTTTGGGTTACACTAGGCTAGTGGTCCCTCAGTCAGTTATGTCACTACTGCAGGCAGCTCGTGGGTGGCTTAAGGACGATGTTTAGGAAGCACTTCACAAGTGCTGCATGAAAGTCTCTGAACATCGTGGCCTGCACCTTTGTCATTGTGTTGGAGTTCTTTAGAGTATACACACTGCTGAGAGAGTTTCTTTTTCTGAGTCTCACTCTTATGTAGCACATAAGCACCTGTGAGCCGTAAGATATCTTAATTATATGAGGTGTGACAATTAAATCCGTAACTTGCTGCAACAATGTTGCTAACCTTTTTTGATATCAGAGGAATTATTCATTATGAATTTGTATCAACTGGACAGTTAAGCAAGTTTACTATTTGGAAGTGCTGAAAAGGCTGTGTGAAAAACTTAAATGACCTGAACTTTTCTCCAACGATTCATGGCCCTTGCATCGTGACAGTGCACCAGCTCACATGGCACTGACTCACCGATCTTTCCCCCAATGCCTTCTTTCTTTACCCGAAGATAAAGGAAATATAGGAAGGGAGACATTTTGATGACATTCAGGGCATCAGGGATAATACGACGACAGCTCTGATGGTCATTCCAGAAAAAAAGTTCCAAAATTGCTTTGAAGGGTAAACTAGGCACTGGCCTCGGTGCATAGCTCCCCAAGGGGAGTACTTCGAAGGTGACCATAGTGATATTCAGCAATGAGGTATGGAGCACTTTTTCTAGGATGAGTTCACAAACTTAATTGTCATACCTCATATAACATATGATTTTGTTTTTGAACTTCATCTGAGTTTTTACAAATCCTGTAGAGACATACGCAACAAATGTGAATATCTTTCTACTATTTAGGTTTTTAAAGACTCTGCTGCCCTAGAACCAGTCTGTTTTTCAGACTTTTGGAATATGCATTTCAATGTTGATACTTTACAAAACGGGGCGTATGTTGTTTTCTTCTATTTAATGCTATGTTTTGAACCCTAAAGACATGAAGTTGCATTATGGTGACCTCACCGACAGTACCTGCCTTGTGAAGATAATTAACGAAGTCAAGCCTACAGAGATCTACAACCTCGGAGCCCAGAGCCATGTCAAAGTAAGCCATTTCCGTTATTGTGGTTTCTCTGGCTGTTCCTGACTTACTCTGTACTTTATCTTTTGTCTGTTGCTTCTGAATACAGTACTACAACCACAAGTCCTAGTCCTCAAGTTTAATCATCAATACTAGTTTGAATATTAATGAATCCTAGTAAAAATACTAGTACAGTTTTAAAAGTACATTCTCTGTTATTGAGCAATATAATAAAATCTTACTGCTAGCATTAAAATGGCAGCATTCATTTATTTTCGGTTGATTTTGTAGTTATGAACCCTGCTTAGATATATTTTCTTTAATTTCAAGTCACATTGTAAATGAAGTGGTTTGTTAAAATATTGCAAAATGTAACTCAATAAAACTCCTATTTTAATATTAATTTTTGGTAGTGGTTATATTACTGGCTGAGAAAATAGTATTTTTGAGTCCCAATAATATGTTAAAATTAATGGAATTAACTTTATATTATAAGTGGTAAAAATCATTGGAAGAAAAACTTTTTAGCCTCTTCTCTCCTCAGTGTGATACAGCCAATATTGATTTCTTTCCCCGTGTTCAGATTCTCTGGTTGTCTATATATCTCTCTTTAGTTTTTTGTTCTGGAACAAACTGCATTAAACCTGCGAAGCCCCTCCAGAGGGTTCTAGCAGTTTGCTTAATTCAAGTTTTTGCTTATCCTAGTGCTCTCTTGAGTGCGTGAAATCTGAAGCCAGGTATGATATGAGATCTAGTTAGACACTTTTTAACCAGTATAGTTAGTGGAGCTTCGAAATAAAAGCAAATTAACTCTATGTTAAAACAGTCCAGAAAAAAATCTATCAGCATTTTTTTGCTGTTTGATGACTGAATTTAGCAATCTTATATCAGAAAGTCTTTAAGGTGATTGGCTATTTCTCCATATCCCAACTTTGGGCTGAGTGGAAGCTGTATGCCTGTTTTATATCTCTGTTAGTTTAAGGGAGAAATTGTAAAGTAGCTCAAAGGAAACCAGGTGTAGAACATACAGAAAAAAGTGGTAAGCACAGTTTTGTAATTGATGTCAAATGTAAAAATTGAGGTAAATCCTCATAATTTTTCTCTAAAATGTTAACCTTGAAGGATGGCTGTGTGTCCATCAATAAAAATACTTCTTAATTTCTGTGTTATTTAAAAAGAAATTAACACCTTTCTTAATCTCTGATGGTTGTTTTGTTTCTAAGTTTAAGCTTTGAGCTGTGAAAGGTATTGCGGACAGAGCAGAGCAGAGCTGTTTTTGTAAACGTGTTTTCTCATTTTGAAAGGCTGTCTTATGTGCACTACGCCTTGAGAGATTATCACCCACTTTCCTATGGAGAAGCAGTGACTTTATCACTCCTGGAATGAAGACTTCATTTATCCCTAACTGGAGCAACCAGTCCATCTGCCACATTATAACTTATCTGGCTGCTTCTTGGCCTCCTGACCAACCATGAGACTATCTTCCAGATAAAATAGAATGTTTTGGATGAATGCTCTGTTATTTAATTTCCTTCAGATTAAGAAGTTTCCTCTGTGATTGTAGTGAGTTTATCACCTCTGGGAAGCTACAAACTGGCCTGGTGTGTGATGCAGAAAATTTTATAAGATTTATTTCTAGAAGGCCTTCCCCCTACCATTTTGGTAGTAAATGAGCCTGTCTTTTCCTTTTTCTAAAACGTTTTTGTAGTTCAAAACATCTGACATACTTTCCTTATTTGAAGTGAGCCTACTAGTATCTGGTTATCATTCTAGGGTAGGTGTACTCTCAGTGTAGAAAGCATGGGGCATTGAGTTGATTCCTTCTAAGTTGCTATATATGTGAAGTTACCTTTTTTATTGTGTTTTGCCTGCTTCTCTTAAAGGCTGGTTAATTGGCAGAAATGGTACTTAGTTGAACATGAATTTTGGCTTGTAAGATCATTTAGCCCTTTGAACAAATATTTGCATGTATGGTAGAGTGGAAGACACTCAACTACTCTAGATGTATAAAGATATTAAAACCCACTTTTGCTGTGGGGGGTTTCAACTTTCATAGTGGTGATTTGTGGCAGGTGACAGGCTGACGTGAATACCTTTGAGTCTTCAGAGAAGGGTGAGAGAGAACTTGAGTTTGAGGGGATTGTGCATGGTGTCGCGGAGGCAGTTTAGGGGGGAAGTTTATAAACACAGTTTGTAGGACGTGGTAGACAAAAGGGAGGTAATGATGTAAGTCACAAGTTAGAAAATTTGGGACATGTTGGCAACATGAGCATTCTGGATTACCTGAGAAAACGTTTGGAGAAGAACTGTGACGTGAGGAATCAGGGCTACCTCGGGGCAGCCTCAGCATGTCTTTGAACAGGGGCAAATAGATTCAGAGCTGAAGTTTACAGGTAAGAGTCGAAGTAGTGCTTCAGAAGAGATAGGAAGCTGTCGGATGAAAATGGTGGCATTAGAAGTGGAAATGATGGGGATGAAACAGGAAGCCTGGTAGGGCGATCCCTCTGCTGACAAGATATGGGGGTCAGGGGGGAGGGGGAACGGTGTTCCAGTGTCCAGGGGGCCAGGCAACTGAGGGTACCTCTACTGGAATCGGGCATGTGGAGGCGCTGTTGGACTTGTGTGGAGGAAATGAGCAGTTCCCTCTTGGATACATTCCACTGCTAGTACTTAAAGGGCATTCCCATGAAGCAGGTCATGAGGCAGTTGAAGTATGCTGTGAGGTCTGAGAGAGATTTGGGGTACAAAGATGTAAGTTCATCCTGGGAGTTTTTGAGATGCTAAGGCAGCAGATGGAAAAAGAGGAGGGAAGCCTGAAGCCTGAAGCCTGGGGGCATGCATGTGCTTATAGTGTGGAGGGAGCAAGAGTCCTCACTGGCGACGGGGAGTAGACATGGAGAGGCAGGAGGGTGGCATTGGGTCACAGAAGTAAAGAAAAAACTAAGCAGGCCATTTCAAGCAGGAGAAGATGTCAGCAGTGCTAGATAAGTCAGGCAAGTCCCGGGGAATGAGGACCGGGCAAGGCCACTGGCCTTGGCAGGAAGTGTACAGAGGATTTGTGACTTTTACAAAGAGGATTTTAGCAATATGATAGAGAAGGTAGCCAGAGTGCAGAGGGGTTAGAAGTTCAGGGATTATGGGGTGAATGCAAATTGAGTGGATTCTTTTCTAGAAATTCATGGTGTAAGGAAGAGAGAGAATATGATAGAACTCACTTCAGCATCAGCCGCAGTTTACTGGGTCCTTTTCCAGAATGTCTGATCCGTTAGGCTAGAGGGGCCAAGAACTTGCGTTCCTAGGACCTGTGCAGTAATGCTGCTCCTGGTCTGGGCACTTCACTGCTCTCATGTTTTGGGCTTTTTGCTTTATCCAAATAGAATGTGCACCTTAAATGCATTTTTCTTAGGTCTTCTTCCTTTAATGTATCAGCTTTTGAATTTGGTAGAGAATAATCCTGTTCCTTGCCAGTTTAATGACTGTGTGAGCTTTTGAAGTCTAAAACTATACCTACAATCAAGAATGATGACAACAGAAAGAGTCTAAGGAGAATCCAATATATGTTTATACCAAAATTCTTCACATTTGGGAAGCCTTTCCTGAGCAGTCCATGAGAATGAATACTTCTTGGGCACTCCTAATATTTTAGGGGAGTAGTACGAGGTCTGACAATTAAGTTCACCAACTTGTTGCAATGATGTTGCTAACTTTTTTTTGATATCAGAGGGAATATTCATTATGAATTTGTATTAACTGGACCAACAGTTAACCAAGTTTACTATTTGGAAGTGCTGAAAAGGCTGCATGAAAAAGTTAGACGAAAATGACCTGAACTTTTTGCCAACAATTCATGGCTCTTGCATCACGACAAAGCACCAGCTCACACGGCACTGTCTGTGAGGGAGTTTTTAGCCAGTAAATAAATAACTGTATTGAAACACCCTCCCTACTCACCTGATCTGGCCCCCAGGGACTTCTTTCTTTACCTGAAGATAAAGGAAATATTGAAAGGAAGACATTTTGATGACATTTAGAACACATCAAAGGTAATATGACAACAGCTCTGATGGCCATTCCAGAAAAAGAGTTCCAAAATTGCTTTGAAGGGTGGACTAGGTGCTGGTGTTGGTTCATAGCTTCGCAAGGGGAGTACTTCGAAGGTGATGATAGTGATATTCAGCAATGAGGTGTGTAGCACTTTTTCTAGGATGAGTTTGCGAACTTAATTGTCCCACCTCGTGTGAGTACCAGCCACTGTTGGAACGCCCCTTAAAAGCCCGTGTTCCATGCCATATTTCTACTGTGATCTAATGTCAGATTGATTCTTAGTCATGGAAAGAGTGGATGTGGGGCAGGGACTGGCATGATGGCAGCTGGTGATGACAGACTGCCAGGGTGCTCGGGGGACGCTGCTCGGTCCCTTACAATTCCCAGCCTCTCTGCGTTGGGCTTCAGTTGTCTGCCTTGTCTCCTGGCAGCCTGTTAGCGGGTAAGATGGAAAATACATGTGAGTATTTTGTTTCTTATAATTAATTTCTCTGTTTTAATCAGGTTTGTGGGATTTATTGATTCATAGACAATAGTTTTTAAACAAAAGGTCTTTCAGACAGTGGAATGCCTGCAATTATGTTAATTAAAATACATTTCTTATTATTTGGTTTGGAGCTCTTTTGAAAGAAGGTTCTAATATTAGCACATTTTGTATTTAATTTTGAATCCATGACTTCTACACTGGGAACTGTTTGTGTTGGCTTCTCTTTGCACAGAATAAGGTCTTCTATCACTCTCACTTCTAGTTAATTTGATGTGGGCTATGGTATGCTAAAAGTAAGGAAAATAAAATAATAGGAAGTTGGTCTGGTTTCCTGTAGGAAACCAGTGAAGATGAAATTGGTTCTTGGAATAAACCCACAGCAGTCTGGGAAATACTGACTGAAGACATTTTTCTGAATCATAAACAGAAAAATTATGACTCACGAAGTATAGGTCATTGAAAGGCTGATTTGCTCTTATGTGGGAGAAAGTGAGAGATGACTGAAATGTACTAGTTATTAAAAGTAGTTAAACCTCGCATGACGACATCATCTAAGTAGGAGCAAACTATCCAATGTATAGTGTTGCCCATTTTGATGGGGAATTGTTTTAGGAGCCTGTTTATTTTATATTTTTCTGTGTAAGTAATAGTTATTTAGTAATTTCTGTCTTAAATTTCATGTTTGTTCAATATTCATTCCTGTCATGATTTTGGATTTTTCCACCATTCTTCACAACTTCTTTGATAATCTTACATCACTTTTGAAGTCATAGTGTTGGATGAGATCTTTCTACAGTAAATCTAGTTCAGTATTACTCCCTTTGTCTCACAATGTCAGTAGAATTGCCTTTATTTTTTTCAGAGAATGAAAATTATGCAGTCATCGAATGTTAGAGTTAAAAGGAACTTTGGAAATATTATAATAAGATTTTTATTTTATAAATGAAGTTACCTGCTGACAATCACACATCTGGTTCCTGGCCAATCCAGGACTGGGACTCACATCTTTGTTTCTACAGTTTATTTTAAAGACCATTCAAGAAAATGATTATCTCGGCTAGTAATAATTCTATTGTAAGATAGCCTTTACCTTAAGTACTTTTTTACCCTACATATCTAAATTTTTTCTTAAGCTTATTTCCTCCCTCGTGTCTTTAGTACAGGCAGAAGAGGTCATTTACTCTTCACTTTTTAGTTTTGAGAAGGCTTTTCAAATTCTTTCTCAGTGTTGAAGACCTTGATTAAGTTTTTCTTTAACTTTCTCTTATTCAAATCGAATAAGTCCATACTTTTCATTCATTTTCTAACTCTTTAATTATCTTTTATTATTTTCTTTTCAATTCTCTATAAACTATTTAAATTTGTTTCATGACAGGTAGAAGGCCTAAGTGCCTGGGAGGTCAACGGGGGCATGGCCGAGTGAGTGGGAGCAGGATTTCCTATTCTAGTTGTGTGGGACCAGTTAGCAGATTCTGAACATGAAGCACAAAGGAGCCAAGTGTAAATGGTCCTCATAGTGGTACTTCCAGCCCAGAAACCTAGGCAAAGAGCAGAGCCACTTGTGAGCCAAGTAGGCAGACACCAAGTGAGAATCAGGGAGAGATGAGACAGAAAAGCCAGTCCACGGACTGAAGCTGGGAATTAAAACATGCATGAGAATTAAAGAGGGGACTGAGCAATTTCATCACCCGAGTTAAATAATTGTCATCTCGAGTGGCTTTTTCCTGGCTGGCCCTGAGAGTTGAAATTTATAGCTGGAGAGCTAACCCCCATATTTATCTCCAGGAAGCCTAAACCTCTTGTGGCTGCTCTAATTGAAGGGGGCGGGGGGAGAGGGCGCGGAGGGGTGGTGGTGACTGCTTGCACTGGGAGAATTGTGTTATGGTGGGACGGGCAGGTGCCTGGGTTGGACATCTGGTTAGTGCCTGAATAACCCACTTAGAGAACAAAACAAAATTGCTACAATGTGGCCCCTTCCTGGTAATTATAGCAAGGGTAGGGGGTGGCCTGTTAAAACCCAGAGCAAACAGCAGAGAGGACTGCTTCTGTGTCCTTGCTCATTCTCTTATTTATGTTGGGTCCTGGGGAGCCCTACAGGGAGGTGCCAGGAGAGCAGGAACATGAGGGCTAGGCAGGGGCTGTTAGAGAGAGAACTGTCAGAACATCCTTAAATGTGACTGAGGGGCTGGCCCCACGTCCCACGCAATTCCATCAGGTTGTGTGACTGCAGCTATCTACCTGTGCGCTCTGCCCGTTGCCTTTTACCAGGTCCTGTGCCAGCAGCATGCACAGGAGGCTCCCAGATGCAGACCATCGTGATGAGTATGCAAATAGACGACTGTCACAGGGCAGAAGGCACACTGTCTTACAGGCACGAGTTCTCACATCAGGGGTATACATCAGAATTCCCAGGACACAATTTCAGATCCAGGCCCACTCCAGAACCTGGGCTTCCTGTTCCCCTGGCTTCAGATCCTGGCCATGTCACATGCTACCTGTGTGACTTTGGCAGGGTGCTCAGCTTTACTACGATTCCTTTTCATCTCTAAAATGAGCACCTACCTTATTTTGTGGAGCCTATGGACCTTTGCACTTGCTTTTGCCTGTAAGTAATACTCTTTCCTCCATAGCCACCTGCCTAATTCTCTTAACCCCCTCCCCCCACTCCTTCCCCCGTCCCCTTTACTTAAATGTCAGCTTCTCAGCAGAGCATTCCTGATCATCCCATTTACAGCAGTACCCCTGGGAGTGGCTGCACGTCCGTACGTCTGTCCGTACGTCTGTCCTTCCTTCTGGAGAGAGCAGTCCAGCAGATAAATATAGCAGGAGCTGGGGGCGGTGGGACAGGAAGTGCGAAATGGCAGCTTGCTGCTCAGTCCTCCCCCCCTCCCCCCAGGCCCGGTGTGCTTTCAGCTCATAATGTAGGCCACCCTGAGGGGCTGTTCTGAGAAACAACGAGTGGGCTCTGGTGACGCAGTGAGTCCGCGGCCATCCACTCGCTATTGCGGAGGCCAGCCCTTTGCCACAGCTGCTGTTGGAAGTCATGTGCAGGACTGTTGTCCTATTCAAATGCCTGCAGTTTCTGCCACTGAAGCTTTAATTTGGCATGACATATTATAAAGGGCCAAACGATGTTTTGGAGCCGTTGTTTTTATCAAATGGGCCCTAGAATTCTGAGGCGAAAGACCTTGGCGATGAGCTGGCTCGGGCTCTCACTGCCGAATGCTGCTTGCAACTTCCGCTTGCTGAGGGGCAGAGCCTGCAGTCTAGGCTGGGACCCAGATCTAACCCGCGCTGTTTTCTTGTCATACTACTAATCTGAGAAGGCCGGATGGGCGGGGGGGTGTTACTGAAATACGAGGGGACCATAACACAAGACTGCTGTGTGAGCTTTACCTTTCTTGTCATTCCCACCTCTTATTACGCTGAAATTAAGTTTCGATGCAATAGGTTTCAGTTAAAAATATTGTTTTCTCTTTGCTGAAGGGAACTGGTTATAATTAATACCATATGAGTAGTGTTTGCATAGCTAGGAAGATCACCAAATATAACAATGCAAGGTGTGATGTTAGCACGTCAGTGATACTAAAATAAAATTCGTATATGGGGAAGATAGAAATCCCCAGTTACTAACTCATCAGGAATAATCACCATCTTTTTGGTTAAGATAGGTCAGTTCAATTCAATATAACCTGTTTATACTGAGTGCCTATACTCTCCTGGTGTGTAAGTAAGTTTCCCTAAAAGCTCTGGGAGGTGAATAATACATGCTACTTAGGTAATCAGAAGACTCAGTGGCTGAATACCCAGAATGAACAATTTGTTTCTATTTACATGCTTACTTTTTTAAAAGAAATCGTCAAGTCAGTTATTTGACTATACTGTCAGTTAATCTGTTTTCTAAGATTTAAAAATCAATATTTCTGTTACAATACTGCAAATATATTTTTGTCCGTGTGTGTGTGTGTGTGTGTGTGTGTATAAATTATAACTCCACGTTGGATCTATGAAGATAACTTATTTTGCTTAGTAGATATATAAATTGATACAGTCTTATGTATTTTATGAGGTATTTTAAAATTAAATCTTATATTTTTACATGTAATTCTTATTTGTGCTCAGAGCAACATAAAAATCACTCTAATTTGATAGCAATTTATTAATGTTGAAATTATGAAGGTACCTATGGGCAGAAGGCTTTACTTTGTAAAGAGCAGTGAGCATAACTTTGAGAACCTGAATATTTATAAGGTGTGTTTGCATTTAGACCTCATATCCATGCACACTATAATAATGTCTGTTTCTTAAAAATTAGCTCCCTTATATATGAAGTGAATAAGGTGGATGGAGCAAACACTGGATGTTTTTACTCTCCTCAGATAGACATCTTGGGTGATAGAAACCTCCACACTTAAATAAAGTGTGTTTTTCCTTGTTTTTGGTCTCCAAATGTCCATTTCTTTTTCATCGATCTTGTTGTCTGTCACCTGTGTGGGCAGTCTCCATGATATTTAATAAATTTGATAACTAGTTTGTTAGGCTAAATTGCAGTACAAAACCTTTTCATAATTTGATGTTTGCTCTTGTAGTGCATAAACTGCACTAATGTAAGTATGGCTCATCAGTTCCTATGGCTCTTAGTAGAAGTTTCAGCATTTTTTATCTTATATTCCTGAGGGTGAAGCGGGACTGTACGCTGCTGGTGGGTCCCATGTGTCATCTGGCTCAAATTCTTCTTGGAAGTCTGTTATATATTTGAGCAATTGAATTCAAATCTAAAACCACTTAAAAAGTTCTTTATAGTCCATTAAGAATTTATATGAGAGAGAACACTCTATGAAAGTTCTCCTCTCCCTGTTCAAACAGATTGTTCTGTTTTATTAGATCTAGGTGGTATTGTAATTTTGATAACAGCTAATAATGTTTGGAATTTTGCTTATAATTAGTGGACCACACAAAGGTATGTTTGTTGGGTTTTGTACTTTTAATCCACTTACAATAGTGACTTGTTTACTAAATAAAATCGAAAGTATAATTTTAGCTTTGCAACAATTAAGCTAAAATTAATGCAAATAGCTAAATGTACACGTTTATCTTAACGTCAACTTCTAGATGTATTTAAACACAAATAGTAAACAAATCTAAAGAGTAAGTCAGTGAAGGCACTGTGAGTGAAACTTTTTTGCCTTAGACTTTTACTGATGAATGGAAAAGTGTTTTTTTGGATTCCCAATTAGATAAAAATATGTAACTTGCATAAATTAAAATGTAGACTTAAGTAACTTGTTTAATACCATGGTTAGCTATATCTGTTCCCCTCCCCACAAAAAAAGAACTTGTGTGTAAATATAAGAATTTAAATGTAACGGTTCTTTTAAAACACCTAATACAGCTTGATATCAAATATAATTTCTACTTTATCTTTTAGTACAAGTGGGATTTATAAAATTCTCTTTGTTAAAGTTAGATTCTTAATGTTGGTTTAGTAAGATAAAATGAAACCTTTTCTATTTCAAAGAAATTTAATGCAGAAAATGTTTTATTAACTTCTGTAAATCACTGATTTGGATACCTTGTCAGTGCCAGCAAGAAATAAATTCTAAGAAAATTGCTTTAATTTAGATTTCCATTGTTTGAAAAACTTCTAGCATCAAAAATTAGTAGGTTTCATTATGTTAATCTTTTTAGTAATATTCACATAATGTATACATTATTCTGGGATGTTAATAAAAAAATCATCTATGATGAATTTGAATTTGCTTTATTTACAAGTACATATGTATGCAGGCGTGGTTTGGCCTGTTAAAGTATGTTAAGTATGTGTGTTGATATGTTGTGTTGATAGAAATTATGCAGTTACTGTAAATGGCAAATTAGTGGAGAGAAGGCAGCCAGTGTGAGGTTTTCATTTTGTTTGTTATGTCAGGATAAAACCTTTCCTGAGTCTCCTTTCCACTTCCACCCCTATATATTTTATTGGTACCAGTTTATTTAACAGTAAAAAATCTGTATTGACAAAATCAACCTTTAAGGAGCATTCTTTAGGACTATTAACACATCATTAGTCCTGATTGAAAATATCAATCTTTACTGTGTGGATTAATTGTTAAATGGCTTGTTGAGGAAAGTTGTTTGTTTGTTTGTTTGTTTGTTTGTTTTGTTTAAGGTTCCCATATGGTTCACACTGGAATGTTTCTCTAGTGTGTCTGTTTTTTCATCCTGACTTTTGTCAGGACAGTTCAGAGCCAGCCTAGTCAGTTCTTAAAGGCGAGGTTCGGAGTTTCACTAGTATTCTGATGTATTTCTCCATTTTCCGTAAAAAAGAAGCACTTGAGTGTTTGACAGAGATTAGCTGATTATTAGGTCACAGTATTTGAGTTACTGTTAGTTTACATAATGTAAGTAAATACTTTTTTATCTGGTTGCTTTACATTTACTTTACATTAAATATTATGAAAGTGTTTTGGCTTAGTGACCATTTCATCATATCATTTTATAAGATATTTAGATTGTAATTTTGTAAAAAATAGCTCATTTTGTTGTAATTATTTAAGTGACTTAAAACTTCAGCTTTTCTTGTTACTTTTTAAAAAATAATAACTATAGAAGTTGCCATATTAGCTAAACTTGATCAGCAGCGATAATGGAAAAAACTGTTATGGTTTATGTTAAACAATGAATCTTCAGTACTCTTTCAGTTTTAGAAAGTTGCTTCACAGAGAAATAAATAGAAATTCCTGGTGAGCTTCTACATTTTTGTGCGGAAGCAAGTTATTTCTGAAGCTCCCCTTGTCATCTGTCTAGAGACATGATTCTTTCTGGAACGGGGGTAGTTTCTGGTGTATAGAGGAGTGTTGTGCCCTTTTACACACATAGATGGCAGCAAAGTGTTACAAGACAGTGGAAGTCAACCTTGTAGTTGTGAAAGATGAGTGACAATATAAACTGATCTCTATCAACGTAGCTGCCTGTGTCCTGTAGTTAAACATAAAATAAGAAAGAAAGTCACTATTGATAACACAAGAGTATAGGAGAATGAAGAAGGCTCTAAGAAGCTATAATACACTGAATTTCTGGACAAATCCCAAGTGGGAAAGCTTAATCTTTTAAGGTATGTCATCCACTCCTGTAAGGTGATAGAAATCAGCTAAGATAATATGCATGTCAAAATAAAAAGACAGTGAAGGGCTGGGGCGGTGAGGGGGGGTGGTAGGGAAAGAGGGAGGTAAAAGAGAAACCATACCCAAGTTTCAGCAGCAAGTAATGGCCTGCTGCCTGTGGGTCCTGTAGAGTTTGGCCTGCGTGTCTCCTTAGTTAAGCAAGTTACAGAGCGGAAATGTCAGTCCCGAATCAGGCAAACATTCCATGGGAACATTTGCTCAAATGTCAGCATTTTAGAAAATAGAACTGCAGTCTATTATGGTCTGGTCCCCAGGCTGGTTTTGCTATTAAACACACAAGTACAAATATATTTCTTCAGAATGCGTTTGCAATTAGCAAGTAATTTTTTGTCTTAATTAGCATTCCTAAATAATGACATGATCACTATAAAATATGACAGTCATTATAACTAATATTTAATGTGTCTGTTTCTGAGGAGCTTTCTGTGGCTCCCCACAAATTTCCAAGCTAATTTTCAAGTTTTAGAATTGAATTTGGTAAAATCACAGTCATGAGGATCTAATGAAGTAAAATCGTGTATATTAGAAATCTGAGATATGGAAATATGTTATAAAAATGCAATTTATAACATGTTCTGAACTATCAAATCATGTCAGTATCTTACTACTTATAAACATAAGGGCTCCTTAATACTTCTAGCGTAATGGTAATATAGTTCAGGAAAACATTTCCCATACCCCTCACTTGTTTTCTGATCTGCTCGCATGCGATTTAGTACCACAGAATAATCTCTGTGTCAGAAAATCGAGTCCAAAGGTGTGTATGACAACTAGCTCAAATGCAGGGTCTGGCAAGTCTCTCTCGTGACAGCAACTTACTTCTCACATAATTATTTTTTTAGTAAATTTGATATCTTAACAACCTTTTCCCTCATTTCTGGGTTCAAAAAATAACACTTAATATAATTTATTTCTCATACTTAATAAAGGCTTACTTGAGAGTATATTGCCGTTCACTCTCTAGCAGCTTCAAGCAAACGCGGTTAGGAGGGAATGTGGTTTGCCAGGGTTTGCGGTGGTTTCCAGCCCCATTTGCTGTGCACTGTAATGGGCCTCAATGTTGTTTTAATGAAGCATAAAACATATTCCGGCTGCTGCTTGTTACTTATTAATGATTAAATGGTTATACTCTGTCACATATCAATAGGAAAAGAAGATACACACACGTATGTGTTCTGTTTTTCCGTTTTAAACAATCGATTGTGTTAACTTCAATTTGTATGCACACATAGGTCTGTGTTACTCTTTTTTTCCCCTGTAGTATGGGCTGTGTAAACACAGAAACTAAGAAAAATTTGAATTAGTCAATTTGAATTTAATTCTAAACATGTAATAATTTTATAATTTTGCAGGCTTTCAATTTCATTAATTAAATGGAATTTTATGAGATAAACTTTCACCATCATGTAATTCTTAAAACCAGAGTCTAATATGTCACAGTTACGTGTACATTTATTTATAAATCATTCAAAATATCAAATGTATTTGTTTTAGGAAAGATATTAGTATATATAATTTGTTTTAGATTAACATATGCTTTTGATAACAACTTTTAACCAGAATACAGTACGTTTTGCATGTGATGGCATACTTTTTCTCTTACACTTTTTATTCCTCTTTGGCAGTCATTGGATTTAGACTGTGCACTTTTTTCTTAATGGGCTAGTATCATTCACATTACATATGTGACCTTTTCACTACCACACTTTTCACAAAAAGGACAGTATTGCAACACCATTCCTCCAACTACTTGGTTTCAAAGAGTCATGTCTAAAGTAGGCAAATTCAACAGAAGAACATTGTTTTAAAACTTTCTTTAACCAATATGTTGCTATTCTTAATGTGGGCATATTGATGTTCCTTGATAAAATGTTGTAAATATTTTACATAAACAATTCAATGTTGAATAATTACATTTTTTTCAGTTTGTTTATCAACTTTTAAATGTATTTTAGAAAGGATGCACTCTATTTATAATTTTTGATGTACTTTTTAAACTAGAAAAACAGTTTTATATCTGTTATTTTATTAGCATCTTATGACCAATTGTAATTTGTGATGGCTTTACATTTGTAAAATGACTAAATCTTACATCTTAGATACTTGAAAATTTCCACTATAACATGATAGCTTATGTCTTGAGTATTTTTTCTTATTGTGTTAACTTTAACATAATTATTAATAATTAAGTAGCATTCCACTTGATCAATAAGAGTGGACTGTATTGTTTGGAATTATACTGTGAAAATATTTTTGCTTTTAATTTTTAGCTTTTTTTTGTTATGCCCAAATTATGCTTTATAAAACAACTGATAAAAATATTTTAAATATATAAATATTTTAAAAATTATTTAAATAGGTAAATGAGAAAGACTGTAATCCTAAACCATATTTTCTCTTGTGACCAGTGCTTTTCATGAAGTATTAATAATCATTGAAAAAATTAATTTTATATAAATGCCCTAACGTCCAATTTTGGCCCCAAATTTATCCTTTAAAAAACTCCTTTTTCTTTTTTACAGGTTACATGTTTATTTTTGGATTGCACACTTAAATTCATAAATGTATTGCCCATAGTTTATATTCTCTGAGGAATGATTTTACATAGATTTCATGTGCTCTCGTTTTGTGGGAGATTCTTTTATATCTCTAGTTCCCTTCTTCCCCACACCCTCTTTCTATCTCAGTTTCTTCTTGAGGATTCCACTTATCAAATTGAATGTCTTTTATGATGATAAGTCTTGATGATGCAACTTTATTGGCATAGGACCCAGAGACTAATCCATAAAACACGGTTACTGAAGTCTTCAACGTGTGAAATACTAGCTTCTCATTTTTTTCTCGAGTTTTCTCTTTTGACAGGGTTCATTGAATTTTCGTTTTTTTGTGTATTTCTGCCGTGCTAATACTGAAATAATTTATAGATATATCACTTGGGAAAAGTTGTATTTTACCTGACAACATAAATATCCCAGTTATACAGTTATCTGGTCAGAGATTTCAAATTGCAAACCAATAAAAACTCTATAATGTACCATAAATTATGTTTAGTTCCATAAAAACTTCTTAGTAAAATTTTGACAATTGAACGCTATCTCATTTTTAAAAAAGAAATCTCAATCTCAGCTCATATGCTGATAAAATATTTGATAGAAACATCGCAGGTTAATTTTATCTTTTCATAATAAAATAGAAGTTTATGAAGAGTTTTGACTAATCGTACTCATTTTCTTGCACCCTTAAAGAAAATACTAATACAATTGAAAACTTTTAGTGAAATGAGTTCTCTTGATAAGAATTACATTTCTTTGTGTTCAACAACAGCAATAAAATTCAGAGATTTAATGCTTGCCTTTACTTTTCAGGGGCATTTCACTTTCTCCACTCTAGTAATCTTACTTCCAGATGTTAGCACACGCATGACAATTGCATAGTGTTCTAGTCACGTTTGTTTGAGGTGTTTTTTTTTGTTTTTTAATATTATCTTTGTTACCTGATGCTGTACTTAGTATGTTGATTTCTCAGTTATATAGATTTTGTTGCTGTCTTTTACTTTTTTTTGCAGTCTTCCATCTGTATTAAACTGAAGACATATGTGTGTTGCCATATATTAAATCCCTTACTGAATAATCTGTGGTTTATTTAAATTGCATGGTGACTTTAGAACTTCATAAAATTAAATAGTTTGTTGCATATGCAGGTATTTTAATGAATCATCACTATAATGACAAAAATAGTGATGGAACATTTAAGACATTAAGAAAACACTTAAACATGGCTAATGTCTGAAAATTCACAAATTGTTTATCTCTTAGAAATTTGTATTAAATCTAAAAGATAACTACATGGTTGACATCTGAGCTAAGGATTCACTATATTGACAATTTATATATATATTACTTAACCCAGTTTTAATTATATAATTTATGATTTCAGCCTCATTGACCTTATATCTGTGATCGACATATTGAAATGTAAAACATTCTAAATGCTAGGCTAGCATAGGGTATTTTTCGTTATGAAAAGAAATAAAAGGAATTAGATTTGACAGAGGCTTAGTCTATTTAGTCATGTAAAGCAAAACTTTGGAATAAAACATATAACTTCTCTGGGCCTCAATTTCCTCATCAGTAAAATGGGGTGTGAGACTTTGAGAAGGAGGGAAAAGTTAGGTTATATGCTTTCTAAAATGTCTTTCAACCCTAAAATTCTGTGATACTATGATATGTTTTTGCAGTGATATTATTCTTATCAATATAAATTATGTGCCTTGTCTAGTGTAAATGTAAGTGTTAATAAAAACTAAGGTTGAAAAGTTCAAACAATCTTTCTTAAAAAGCATACTTTATGGGAAAAATCAATTGGCACATTTTAATATATAATGGCTTTCCCAAGAAATATTTGAAATCCTCATTTAAGTCGGCTTATACCTTTTTAAAAATTTAATACAGAATAGTGGAAACTCTGGGATGGAAAAAGCATTATATTCCATTTTGTCAGAAAATACAGACTAAAGTTGAGAACTCTGTAAGCTGTTGATCACACTCTTACCATGGGAATATCTTATCTAGAGAAAATTAGTATGTGAATATTTTCTGTAAAATACTAGGTTGATGCAAAAGTAATTGCAGTTTAGAAGGTTAAAAATAATTGGCAAAAACCACAATTACTTTTGCACCAACCCAATAGAAATTTAGATGAATAAAATAAGTTGGTTTTCTGAATAATGCATGCTAATTTTTCATATACATATTTTTGTGTATTGATTTTTATAAATTGATTCTGAGGTATATAAATAAATATAGGTGCCGCTGTTAATTTGTTTCTGCATTTCACTTTAGTACTTATGTCTTTAGTTCTTAAAACTTTTAGACAATTGCAGAAGAATCTGATGTGCCCCAAATTTGTTTATCAGGGAAAAATAAACAAAGCTATTTTCATACCCTGGATATATTGAATATACAATTTGTAATTATAGAAACTAAGCTTCTAAATATTATAAGGAACTTTCATTAAAGTACAACTTTCCATAAATTTCAATTTAATGAATTGTTGCTTTAGCAAAGTTGGGTGGTGAAGGGATTTGTTTGGAGAAGTAGTTAAGTTTAAAATGTATGTTTGATTTGTAGTGTAATAGAGTTTGTTACTTATCATTACTGGGGGCTCTACTAGATTTTTGCAAAACGGGAGTTTATAGCATGAAATGTAGTGGTTAAATATAGACAATGATTTTAGAAAACAAAAAGTGAAAGTTTAAAAAATGTATCTTTGAAAAATAACATCATAATTTCACTAGCACAGCCCAAATTCATCATTTGGCAGAACAAAAATAAAACTTTTATTTTTCAAGGTGTTTATTTTTTGTTGTTTTTATTTGAATAAATAAATTGATATTTATTCCTGGAGTTTATAAAAGTCAAACAGAAATACTACGTACTGATAAAACCATGTGTTTTTCTTTTAGCTATCATTGTATTTAAATATTGTATTCCCAAGTGAGAAGAGTCCGACATAATGTTATGATAACTAGCATAGATTCAATTATTTTTAACTCATCCAGATTCCTTTTCATGCATTCAAGGTGGCAAACTTGTTTTTAGGTTGGTTTTTAAAAGCTTTTTATCAGTCTTATTTTAATACCAATTAGGGTATTTCTAAAATATTTACTCTCTGAGATTTTTATGTTTTCTTACGTGACTTGTGGAAATCTTCAAACTTTTATGCAGGGATTGCTATAAGGGTAACTCAAGTAATCATATAAAAATTTGATTTTCCCCACTTCTATGTACGTACTATAAAGATTTAAGTGTTAGTTTCTAAAATGAAAATTTTTTTTATAAATTACATACAAATTCTTAGATTAGTCTTTGTTTTTTGCTACCTACAATAAAAGCTAAAATTTTTTTCAAATAGATTACTTTCTTTGTGACTAAATTTTCATTATTTGAAGAGCAATTATAAAAATAATTTATGTGTAATTTTCTTAATAAAATCCTAGATTATTTGCTTTTGCTAATATAAGGAAGTATTTAGTCAGCTTTATATTGTGTTTTCTCATGCTTTGGGTAGCTTATTAAAGATTTTTTTTCCCTTAAGCTGTGGTAGTAAATTTAGGAAATACCTGAAAATTAATTGTATACTGCAATTAATGGCAACAATTTATTTATTTGACATTTCTTTTGTTGTCATTATCCTAACCATCTAGACTGGAGACTGGCTACCTTCTTATGACTGGAAGATCCTCTTCTGATACCTTCATTTTACATACTGTGTTTTCCCGAAAACAAGACCTAGCCGGACAATCAGCTCTAATGAGTCTTTTGGAGCAAAAATTAATATAAGGCCCGGTATTTATATTATATTATATTATATTATATTATATTATATTATATTATATTATAGACCCGGTTTTATATTATATAAGACACGGTATTATATTGTATTATATTATATTATATTATATTATATTATATTATATTATATTATATTATATTATATTATATTATAGACCCGGTCTTATTTTATTATAATAAAATAAGACCGGGTCTTATATTAATTTTTGCTCCAAAAGACGCATAGAGCTGATTGTCCGGCTAGGTCTTATTTTCGGTGAAACACAGTATTAGATAACTGAATCTCTCAAAGTAAGTTCCATGCCTTGGGTTGCCCAACGTTAAAGAGCTAGGTCATGTGGGGCGCAACTGGGACTAAAGTCAAGGCTTTGTTTCTCTTTATTGAGAGCTAAATCTTCTCTCCCCATTGCCTCTCACTTGCTTTGTCAAAGTATGACATGGATGGATTGCTTGGAATTCTTCCAAAGCCTTTCCTGTGTAGTAATGATGGCAAAGATTTCAAGCATTTGTCAGCGGCCACTAATATGTATTGTGACAGCAGTTTAAGGGGGAAAAGGTGGATTTATTACTAATAAAACATGAAAACTCTATATTAAAGCCAAGCATAATTTACATTCGGTTCCATCCCTCTCTGCTCCACCTGTCCATTTGTGATTTAAACTCCCACTATCTTTCTCGTCACTGCCGCACACACCCTCCTCCTAGCCGCCTCCACTCCTCCTGCCCCTGCAGTGGATCCGTGGTAAACGCGGAGCTGTTACAGGAACCATATGTTTTGCTCTCAAAGCAATAGACCAGGCGTTATTCCATGGTGGGGTGGGGGGGTGGGGGGCTGGGGGGGGTTAGGTATACAGTTATCAATAATAATAAAATATAAAAATACAGAATTTTGAGGTTCCGAAAATTCAGTGATCCTTAAAAGTCTCTTTTGGACTTCTGGGTATTCTTGGAATTCTCTTGTTCTTTTATTACCTGGAACTTACAAACTTGTATGGTTTGTTTTTCCTTTTCCTTTCAAATAGCATTATTTTCTTTGTATTTTACACAGAAAGACATTATGATGAAACTGTTAAATAGATTCACATTGTCAATATGTATACATCATGCATCTGTCTTTAGAAAAGATAAAAAAACGTATTCTTTGACTAAAATATATGGCATTTTAGAACATAAAATTCA
Organism: Rhinolophus sinicus; assembly: GCF_057876585.1. Lineage (NCBI taxonomy): Eukaryota > Metazoa > Chordata > Mammalia > Chiroptera > Rhinolophidae > Rhinolophus > Rhinolophus sinicus. Next base: position 93,394,717 of record NC_142514.1, read on the forward strand.
TAGTCACGAACTTAAATGGTATAGATGTGTATATACACACAAATAAAACATGAAGATAATGTTGGCTTTTTATGGTATGTGTTCATTGTGACTTGGTTGGGATTTTCATGAGATAACTACTTTAGAGCTGTTGTATCCATTTGTTTGAGTTGGGAACCTCCCTGTTTGACACAGGTCAAATAGGTTTTTACTGTTCTCACGCTATTGAGAATTATTTTTTCCTCTTGCTTTGGATTAGTCCTAGAATTACTGAACCATTTGTGAACTTCACAGCTAGAATACCTATTGAAATATTTATTAGAACCAACCATACATTGTTGTTAATGATTTTGAATTGCACTTGACCTAGTAACAGCTGTTACCTAACTTGTCATTTTCCTTAACATGACAATCCATTGATGTAGTGGTTTCCACTACATCATTACCATTAAAATTTTTATTTCTGAAATAGACACAGTGAGTGTTGCCCTTACTGGGTTGTGCTTAAACTATGCTCAGGGATACAAGTGTGTTGTGTTTTCTTAAAACATAAATTCTGGTAATGAAAGTAAAATGAGATAAATTTATGTATTTTTATTTGGAAATTATAAAATTATTTCTCTGTATAGACATTATACTATACTGTCTTTGTACTTCAAGAAAGCCTGATGTGTAAAAACCTTAATTTAGGAAATAAATTAAGATTATCATTTTTAACTATAAACTGAATGCCTACTTTATAAAAATAATTCATTTCGGGATTCTTTTTGGTAAACTTTCTGTGTCACTTTACTAAATAGTATTAAAATCTATCCTTTTTTTCTGTATTTCTGATTAATAACAGGTCAAACTTCCTTTATATTGCTATTAGATATTCTAGCGTTCCTTTCTGTGAAATGCCTTTTCCTATTATATGCCTATTCAGTTCTCCTACCATTTATATTGCTGATTTATAGGAATTCCTATAAGTCTTTTATCAGTTATATATGCTGTAGATAAACTCTTCTAGTTTGTCACTGCTTTGCTAACTTTGTGGTGTCCTTCACTGAATATAAATCTTTTTTCTTCTTTTTTTTTTTTTGAGGTTGACCCTTTTTGGGGGTTGCTTTATGTGATTTGTTTGAGAAATTCTGTTTAGGTTAGTATACTTTCTCTATTAGGTTTCACTGCTGGTATCCTTTCAGCTTCTTTAAAAGCTGTCATCCAATATATTAGGTATATTGTTGAAAGGATTCGTACATTAGACTGGGTTAGACCAAAAGAACTCCAAGGTTCCCTCCAACTCTACAATTCTAAGATTTCATTATATGAGAGATTAAAAACAAAGGGCTATGTGGCATAAAGTATGTACCGCATTTACAAGAAACACATTGTATTACGTTGAATCTAAGATATCACTGATTTTCAGATGCATCATTATTGTATGTGCCATTTGGAAAGGATAAGCTTTTCTAATTGAACTATCATACAATTCTTTTTATCACTTTAAATTTTGATTTTATACTTACTGAAAAGCTCATTTAGATTTGAGACAGATTTGTATTGTATTTTACTCTTGTGCACATATCAAAAGCAAACTATAAGCGAAATAAATTGGTTACTTTCTAAGAAAATATGGAATTGTAGACATTCTTCCAGTGGTAAATATCTACTTGAGTTAATACTGAAGTTTTGTCCCACTGTGTATTTTAGTTCCTTTTGGTGTACAATAACTGTTTTAGTGCTGAATGATAGTGTCATTAAAGGTAGTGTGGAAGACCTGCAGTGACAGTGTGAATAGCGGTGATCAGCTCTGCGCATGCTAAGGCCCTGCCTGTCACAGTGCCACCATCACCCTGCTGACTGCAATTGTGTGAAGCCATGGATTAGGCGTAGGCTGACTGTAGAGGTATTAGCACGTGAACAAATATCCACTGTAGAACGTCTGACATTCTGTGCTATGTTGTACCAGCGAGGTGCGTGTGTTTAGGGCTTTGAGGCAGTGTGCCATCTGTTTCAGCTTCCAAATAATCGCAGAAAATAACCATTTGTCTTATTTTTAACAAGAAAATTCCATATAGAATTCTGTTTTATTTTCAGTGTTAGTATAGTTGTGGTGCCTGCACTGCACCTTAGTCGGCTTAACAAATCATGAAGTCTAGCAGTTAGAAGAGATTTTGCAGGGAGTCTAATCTTGTCTTTTCTATGGTACAAGAATCTTTTCTGTAGCTTCCCCGACTATAAATTCCTTTATGCTTCTGTCTGAACTCTCAGTCATGGAGCCAAATGCCTTCACTAGCAGCCTGCTCTGTGTTTGGACTGCTTTCTTGTCAGAAAGGTCTCTGTAGTCAACCCAAATCTGCTTCTTTATCTTTACGCCTTTGATTCTAGCTTTCTCAGATGCCCAAACTGCACCAAAACATCTGCCCCTCTTTTTATATAATTTCCACTTAAAATTGTGAATGTAGCTTAAGTCTTCCTTTTTTTCTCTGAGTGCTCAGTTTATTAGTGTCCCCTGTAAATGTGGGTTTAGTAAAGCATATGGCATCCCAGGGCTACCATCTTCTCTTTCTGTGCAGTCTGGAATCTTATTTGTTTTCTGTGCTGTTGAGTGACAATTAAAATATCTAAGTTTTTCTCAGATATTTGGCCCATTGGCTGTGTTTTATACAGTCCTACTTTTATAGTTTAATATTTAGATTTAGGGGAAGATTTCAGATTCACTGTTTTTTGAATTGCCATCTTGCAGATCTAAGTGAAGTTCTAAGTGAAGTTTTTCCAGTTGCAAATTTACTCAATTTACAAAAAAATGATTAAACAAATGTAAAAGCTTTATATTGTTTTACAGTGTCCAATATAGTTGTAATCATTTCTAATATTATCCATTTCTAATATGCTCACCATGTTTTTTAAGCATGTGTCCACTTTAGTGACAGGTGTTGAACAGAACAGACTTGAGCAGAGCAGCCTGTTGCATCCTACAGAATCTTCCTGTGGATGTATGTTGACCCTGGTCTTGAGCTTCCTTGGGGAGCTAAATGTAGGTTCCAGTGTCATTTAGCCAGTTTAGAATCTCCTTGGTTTCTCTCAAGGGCCTCCTTTTCAGTTATCCTGTCTATATGCATATCATGAAAAACTTTAAGGTTTGAATATTGTTGGGAATTATCACAGGATTGTTTCTTGAGAAATCTGTTCCACCTTAAGCACTGTTTTCCCATTATATCAAGTCTTAAAAATATTTTTCTTTGAAATTTTGTTTTTAAATTACAAAAGTAACATTACAGCAAATCTGGAAAACTGAGAAAAATTACCTAAAATCTTAACACGTTGCGTACGGTGGGGTTTAAATCCCTCGTGAAGATTCTCGTGATCCGTACGCAACGTGTTAACACTGGAACCCACATTTTGCTATTTTTTGTTTGTTTGTTTTGTTTTTCTTTGTAGTCTTTTGGCTTATATTGAATCATAATATGAGTTCGATTTTGTACCTTTTTTGGAATTAAATTTTGTAAAACAATTCTTTACAATAAGCAGCATTTCAGTGGCTACATAATCTTACATGAGTCTTTCAATTTGAAGAATCATGCAGAATGATTTTTACCTGTACATTTATATTAAGCATTATAATTAAAATTCTTTCTTGTGCAATTTTTATTTGAGTCCTATATCTATAATTGGTACTATCATAATCTTTAACTACTTTCTCTAGTTAGGGGATTAGATTGAATCTATGCTGACCATGTCAAGTGACTTGGATGTTACTTTTAAGACAAATCCATGTTTTTTTCTAACATTTTTCCTTTCTTAATTTACAAAAAATAGAGTACATAATGCAAACAAAACCCCACCAGTTTTTGGTTTGTTTATTTGTATTTTTTTCAAGTGGGTTTTTTTTTTTTTTGGTCTTCTTTTACATGTGAAAGAATGTTTTGTGGTCTTGTAGACCTATTTTTCTTTTAATAGAGATTTCTAAAAGTCTGACAGTAATAGCATAGGCTAAATATGTTTGAATCTAATTCTCAGTCCATTTAGTTACAGCTGGAAAGACTGGTCACAGTGGAAATAGAGTTGGTGGTGACACTATGGGTTTCCTGCTTTGCCTTGCTTTTGTACTTTTGGCATATTTCAATGAGCATGTTCAAAATATAGCCCAGAAAATAGGATAATGAATAATTTTTGTTCTATAAATATGTATAATCTGATAACTATTAGCTTAATAAACATACCTCTATATTTCCTGACAACCTTTCAGTATCTCTCCTTATCCATCAAATGTTCTGCTTTAATTAGAATATGATTTATATTGCCATTAAATTAAGCTTTCTTATTTCCAGGACCTGTAAAATGCCCAACTTCTTTCTGTGGAGTTGTAGTTGAACATTTTTTTACTGTGGGGAGAAATACGTTGGATTCTGGGTCTCTCTATTTCATTTTAGCGGTATGTTTGTAGTATTTTTTTCTTCCATGTTTACTGATAGTGATATCAGTGATAGAGCACCTTCTGTCTTCACTGGTAAGAGGCCTTAAAATTGTCTACATTTCCTAGAACCATAGAATCTTAAAAAGTCATGTAGCCTGACTCTGCATCTAGTATTTGACTATTATCTGAATTTGAAAACACATCTGTTGCCTACAAGATGACAGACACTAAAACTATTCCAGGCACTATATAGATGCCCGGAAAAAATAATAATAATTATGGTAGTTCTTATCTTCTATTACCACCCGTTAGTGTAGGTAAATATTGCAGTAAAAGAACACAAGAAGTGCTACATGGCTGTGGGTGAAGGAATGATTAATTCTAAGGATGGGAGGGTTTGGAGAGAAGGGTGGTATCAGGGAATATTTCAGAAAGGGGACTGCATTTGAGCTAGAATACAGCCATGTTTTGCCAGGTGGTCAACGAAGGGAATTGGTTCAGAGAGGACAGCATAAGCTGAGGCCTGATTGTGTAAAGGTGTGTGGGATACTCAGTAAGAATTGACAAGTATACCCTGAGGAGTAGTTGAACCCTGCCACTACTGCTCGTCATGGCAATTCATTTCATTCTTAGACATTTCTATTTGAAAAACCCATCTATCTGTAGCTTGTTTTATATCCATTATTTCTAGTGTTTTCTTTGGGAATTCATGCAAAACAAACGCAACTATTTTGTTACCTTTCTACTCTCTTAATTTGCAAAGGGTTATTATTCCCATACAGACACCCTTACCCTCCACTTCGGCCCTGACCTTCTCTCCTCAGGGGCAGACAACCCTATTTTCTATAGTTGTTCTTCCCATTATGTGGACCTAAGTTCCCTTAACTATCCTGATTCATGTCTGCCCAGCACATCCCATTTGTCTGTATCCTTCTTACAGTGTAACGCTAGGAACTAAATACCTTCTAGTAGGTTTGTGGCCTGACTGGTGTGGAAAGAAAAAGACTATCATTTTCTTTGTTTTAGTGACTAAAATTCTGGTTTTCAGACCAATATTGTGAAAGTGTTTTGGTAACCATATCAAACTGTACTTCTAACTCTTTATCACCTGACATTTATGGAGATACTGATACTATTAAAAAAAAAAGAAAAAGGAAAAACACAAAATGGATATAATTCATGTACCTGGCAATAGAAAATGTAAGAATTAAGTTCAATTCCCCTGAAAATGTTTTAATGTGTTCTCATCAGTTGAACTTGTTAAATGTATGAGGTTATGTATTATACATCTAATGGTATTTTGGATCTCCTTTTGATATGTGTTGGTTTCACATCCATCCAAACATCTGGTGAGGATATTTCAGACCACATTGGGTTTTCTATCAGCATTCTTTAAAAGTAAGCAATTCCAGCTAAACATTATGAAGTCTTCTATACTATAAACCAAGAAGCAATTTAGTTGGCAACTCAAAAGTGGAATGTAGAATGAAAATCAAATGAGATAAATTCCCCCCAGAGGCAATCCACATTGTACACCCTAAAGGGATGAATGCTGATATTGTACATAAAGTGTGCTTTTATAAAAGCTTGGAATTTCCAAATATTTATCATGGCAGTGTTTTATACTTAAATCACATAATGAATATAGTGTCATTTTTCCTTTTAGTTCTGTTAGGCTGATAGTTTGAACTAATAAGTGATGAGACCTTGAAACTTCAGCTAAATCCTTCTTTGATACTCTAAAGCATATATTCCACTTCAGTTGTTGAGAATTGTTCAAATTATTTTATGCCATTATAAACACAGTAAGAGTTCAGATATTTCAAAATATTTGTTTTAATTTGAGCTAGTATCAGTATACATCAAAATACCATTCCACAAACTTGGTTTTTATACCATTGATTAAGAATGAGAAACAAGGTTTTTTGGTTTTGTTGTTCTAGGTTGTGATTGAAATCCTAGAAGTCAATGTAAAACAGGTCATTTTATAAACTTAAAAGTTTTAAAAATCTATTCTTGTTTATTCAGGTTGAATATTGCTTTAATATTTAAGAGTTTGTTGATATTTGTGATGCACTTCATTAGGAGTATTTTATATTTAGTCATATTAGGTTGCTATCCTAATAAAATGATTTAGTTTTTAGTCGTAAATAACTTTATTTATAACCATCAAATGAATATGTTAATTTTAGTTTTTCAAATACTTATTTTTTTCTATAGGTAGGAATTTCTTATACTTGTCTCCTTCTCATTGCCAGCAGATTTTAGACCACGTATTTCCTTAATTTACCACAATACATTTTGTGTATAGAGATTTGAATTAATTGTTTTGTTCTGTATCCAGGGATACTATAGATTATTTGGATCAAATCTTCTATTGAAAAAAGCCAAAAGTACAGGATAAAATATATCTTAAATCTCCTTAAAACAATTGAAGACCAAACAAAATAGTAAGCAGTTATCAGGCTCATACATTCTGGAAAGTAGGGGAGGTAGGCCACACATTCAGGCTGTTTTAATCCTGAGAGCGTTCGCCCATTTGGCAAAGAGGAACTTTGTTTTGACAGTCTTGTGTGATGCGAGAGAGAAGTTGGAGGGCTGCATCATGAAGTTTAGGATGGATTAGCTATAAACCCTATATCCACTTCCAGGGGATTCCACAAGAAAATTGCTTTGATGCTAAGCAGAGCAGAGTGGAGGGAAATTCCTGGGAAGGAGTAACCACAAGTAGGCCCTCAAGCATATTGTAATCCAAAATTACATCGCATGGGTCCAGAAACCTTTAAGCCCAGGATTTAGTTTGAGGGGTTCACAGACTTGTAGAACCGTTAGGTTCTTGACAAAGCCTAACATAATTCTTCTCCAGAGGAAATGATCACAGATAAGCCTCACAAATAATTTTACAAAGGCAATTAGCAGTACATAGTAAAAAATAACCAGACACTCAGTGAAAACAGTAATTTCTAATGAAATTTCTCGCATCTTTTCTTCTTTGTTCTGCTTCATGTACAGCTTCTCTTTTCCTTTCTCCTCTTTTCTCTCTTTCTTGCTATCTACTCTTGTTTCTTTAGTTTTAGCAGCTTAGAGTATTTTCACTGAAAATTATCCTCTGCTATAAGACAGGGTCTTATATTAATTTTTGCTCCAAAAGACGCATTAGTGTCTTTCAAGGGATGTCTTATTTTTTCATGTACAACAATCTACATTTATTCAAACACAGTCATGTCATCTTCTTCTGGAACATTGTCATAACATACTAAATGCGTCCGTCTGTCTGAAGATCTTAACTGGGGTTTATTTTCGGGGTAGGTCTTATTTTCGGGGAAACACGGTAGCAGATCTACCTAATACATAGAGACAAACACAGGGAGGCAGCCAAAATGGGGAGACAAAGAAACATGTCCCAAATAAAAGAACAGAACAAAGTTCTTTTTTCTGGAAAAAGAACCAAACAAAATGGAGACAAGCAATCTACTTGTCTTACAGCAGAGTTTAATTTTTAGTGAAAATACTCAGGGCTGCTATGAAACTAAAGAAACAAGAGTAGATAGCAAGAAAGAGAAAAGAGAAGGAGAAAGAAAAAGAGAAGCTGTATATGAAGCAGAAGAAAGAAAACATGCGAGAAGTTTCATTAGAAATTGCTGTTTTCACTGAGTGTCTGGTTATCTTTTACTATGTACTTACTGCTAATTGCCTTTGTAAAATTATTTGTGAGGCTTATCTGTGATCAATTCCTCTGGAGAAGAATTATGTTAGGTTTTGTAGACTCTCAAAGCATTAGTTTTTCATTCCCAGTGCTATTGCTTAGGTTAAGTCCTGATGCCATCTCACAAATGGGCTGTTGTTACAGCCTTCTGGATGAGTGTAATTTCATTTTTTCTTCCCAAATTCAGTTGCAAATCAGGTTCAGGCTAATTAAGTTCATTCTCACAATCTTTCAGCAGTTTATGAAAATTCCATTTGATTTCCCAGTGATCTGGTCACAGCTGAACCTTCCTTCATTATATTAAGGTAGGGCTGAGGTATTGGGAACTGGGGAATGGTTGGGAGCTATTTATTCATATGATTCATTCCCATGCTATATTACTATATTACAAACTAACCTCTTAAGCTCTTTGAGGAATGACAGTTCTTTTATTTTGTTTTAGTATTGGCACTGACTCTTCATATAGTGATTTACACATAATAGTTGTCTAATAAATGTTCTCTGAGTAAATAATGACTAAGAGAAATCAGATAACTTTGCTGAAAGAAAGCATGAGTTATGAGGCAGGTTAAAGTTGATAGGAGGAACACTGCATTCTTTGGTGCTTTATGGTTTACAGAGCATTTTCCCAGGTACTATCTATCTCCTTTTATCATTATACCAACCTTGTGATACAGGCAAAGCAGATTCCTGTTACTGCCATTTTATGGGCAAGTTACCTTCTAGCCATCCTTTATTTTTGAATATGAGTCACTTAGTTCACTTTCAAGAAGCATTGACTCAACACCATATCCCCCACACTCTGCTCTTGACTACATTTTTTTTTCGTGATCTTGACTACATTTCTTTTTCTAATTCCTGTTACTATCACTAATTTAGCCTTGTAACCTTGGCAAGACACTTGACTTTTTTTTCCCATAGCATTCTCATTTGTAAAATTAATACTCCATATCAGTGTTTTATTATAGTTGTCTATTTCTCGTTTGACCTTTTTAACCATCTCTCTTTCCTCCACTCAAATGTATGAATATAATATATTGCATTATTTTGCAGACAAGTAGATAAACCCTGAATTAATTGTTAAGTGCAAAGCTCATTTTTTAGGTCTTGTGGGGTTGCGAAGAATGAAGGCCTTACTTGTGTAAACAAAATATGTCAACAGAGCATATACAGTATTATGTCAGAAAGAACCTTACAACACAAAACTTGGGTGATGTAGATAATCTACCTTGATTACATACACTTCACTCAATCTAAAATTTTGGCAAAAGTAAAAATTTCTTTGAATATTAATATTTAAGAATAGAGCCAAACTGTGTTCGGTCTTCAGATCATTAAAGGTTCAAGACACAGGACTTATTTTCAGTTCCTTAGGACAGGCAGTGGCACTCAGGGAACACTACAAGGTCTCATGAGTTTAAGTGCTAATGCCTATAGTTGAATTAGCATAGCATATATCTAGTGCCGGCAGTTTCCATGTATTGAGGATAATCAGTAGAGCATTCTGTCCTTAAGTTTGAAAACTGAAGATGAAATCAAGAGCCCGAATGCAAATTCAGTCTCTGCTGTTGAATATTATTTTGTTTTTGGTAATATTTTATTTTTCAATTGCAGTTGACATACAATATATTAGTTTCAGGTATACAACATAGTGATTAGACATTTAAGTAACTTACGAGGTGATCACCCAGATAAATCTAGTACCCATCTGACACTATACATGGTTATTACAATATTGTTAACTATATTCCCTATGCTTTACTTTATATTCCCATGACTATTTCATAACTAACAATTTGTACTTCTTAATCCCTTCCCCTTTGGTACCCATCGCACAGGCCCCCTTCCCATCTGGTAACTCACAAAATGTTCTCTGAATCTATGAGTTTGTTTCTGTTTAGTTTGTTCGTTTATTTTATTCTTTAGATTCCACATATAAGTGAAATCATATAGCATTTGTCTTTCTCTGTCTGACTTACTCCACTCAGCATAATACCCTATGGGTTCATCCATGTTGTTGCAGATGCCAAGGTTACATTCCTTTTTACAGCTGAATAATAATCCATTGTGGATATATACCACTCTTCCTTATTCATCCATCCATTGATGGAAACCCAGCCTGCTTCCACATCTTGGCCATTGTAAATAATGCTGCACTGAACATGGATTCACATGTCCCTTCAAAGTACTGTTTTGGGTTTCTTCAGATAAATACCCAGAAGTGGGATTACTGGGTCCGTCTTTGTTTCTTGTTATAGTCTTTGTTTTAAAGTCTGTTTTGTCTGATATAAGTATTGCTATCCCAACATTTTTGTTTGTTTCCATTTTCATGAAATATCTTTTCCCATCCTTTTACTTTCAGTCTTTGTGTGTCTTTCAATTGGAAGTGAGTCTCTTATTGGCAGCATAGGTAAGGGTCTTGTTTTCTTATCCATTCAGCCACCCTGTTTTGATTGGAGTATTTAATCTATGTACATTGGAAGTAATTGTTGATATGTAGTTATTGCCACTTTATTATTATTCATGTTTTGATTTTTTTCTTCTTTTTCTTAATGAAGTCCTTTTAACATTTCTTGTAGTACTGGTTTAGTGGTGATGAGCTTTAGCTTTTCCTTGTCTGGGAAGTTTTTTATCTGTCCTTCATTTCTAAATGACAGCCATGCTGGGTAGAGTAATCTTGGTAGTAGGTCCCAGCTTTTCATCAGTTTGAATATTTCGTGTCAATTCCTTCTGGCCTGCAGAGTTTCTGCTGAGACATCAGCTGACAGTCTTATGGGAGCTCCCTTGTAGGTAACTAACTGCTTTTCTCTTGCTGCTTTTAAGATTCTTTCTTTGTCTTTTAACCTTTGGCATTTTAATTATGACGTGGACCTGTTTGGATTCATCTTGTTTGGGACTTTCTGTGCTTCCTGGGCTTGTATATCTATTTCCTTTTCCAGATTAGGGAAGTTTTCTGTCATTATTTCTTCAAATAGTTTTTCAAATCTTTGTTTTCTCTCTTCCGCTTCTGGGACCCCTATGATGTGAATGTTGGTGTGCTTGATGTCCCAAAGGCCCTTTAAACTGTCCTCATTTTTTTTTGGGGGGGGGGATTGTTTTTTCATTTTGCTGTTCTGATTGGGTGTTTTCTGCTATCTTATCTTCTAAATTGCTGATTGGATCCTCTGCGTCATCGAATCTACTGTTGATGCCCTCTAATGCATTCTTTATTTTAGTTATTGTGTTCTTCATTTCTGACTGGTTCTTTTTTATGTTTTCTATGTCCATTTTTGTATTTCCTTTCTCTTTGTTGAAGTTCCCTCTGAGATCAGTGAGCATCCTTATAACCAGTGTTTGGAACTCTGCATCTGGTAGATTGCTTGTCTCCATTTTGTGTGGTTCTTTTTCTGGAGCTTTGTTCTGTTCTTTTTTCTTTGTCTCCCCATTTTGGCTGCCTCCCTATGTTTGTTTCTATATATTAGGTAGATCTGCTACCGTGTTTCCCCGAAAATAAGACCTACCCCGAAAATAAACCCCAGTTAAGATCTTCAGACAGACGGACGCATTTAGTATGTTATGGCAATGTTCCAGAAGGAGATGACATGACTGTGTTTGAATAAATGTAGATTGTTGTACATGAAAAAATAAGACATCCCCTGAAAGTGTACCCTATTGCATCTTTTGGAGCAAAAATTAATATAAGACCCTGTCTTATTTTCAAGAAAATACAGTATAAGACACAGTCTTATTTTCAGGGAAACACGGTATGTCTACCAGTTTTACTAGAGTGGCCTTATGTAGTAGGTGTCCTGTTGCACCCAGTGGCACAGTTTCCCTGGTCACCTGAGCCAGGTGCGCCAACTGTGTCCCTTGTGTGGATTGTGTGTGCCCTCCTGTTGCAGTTGAGCCTTTGTTGCTGTTTGCATGTCAATGGGAGAGACTGATCCTCGGGCTCATTGGTTGGGGGGACTGGCCGTGACTACAGTGGAGGAGCTGTAGTGCAGGAACTGACACTACAGAGCAAGAACTGCCTCAGCAGGACTCTGGTGCCTGCCCAGTCTACCCTGGTTGGCTGGTACCCTGGTGTGATCCGAAGGTGGCCACTGGGTGTGTTGCTTTTGGGGTGTTTTGGAAGGGGCTCTGGTGCAGGCCAAGGTCAATTGCTGCCTGTGCCCGGATCAGTGCTACTTGATATGAACTACAAAGTGATCTTCAGATGGTTGCTACTTGTGCTGGGCTTGGAGGTGCCTGGGAAAGACTAAGCTGTGAACCGAGGCCAGCTGCTCTTAATACCAAGCTTGAGGCTGCTTAGTAAGAGGTACAGGGCACACCAAGGCCAGGTGCAGCTTGTTTGGAGTTTGTGAACCTTTGAGAGATTTTAGGAAAGTGTGCAGCCAAGAGAGGCCGTTTGTATGGAAAAGCTACTGGAAGCAGCGTGGGTGTGTCCGCAAATTGGGTGGGATGGGGTCTTAGGGAATCACCAGGAAGGAGTGAATGGTGTTAGCCGGGCTAATGCATACTCAGATATGGTACCGGTCTGAGTCTGCATTCTGGGTGGTGGGAGTGCTCAACAAAGTAGTAATGGCTTCTGCCAGTGCTTCTGTTTGGGAGAAAGCTTTCCCTCCAGCCCTTGCTTTGAAGCCACACAATTAATTTCCTTCACATATGTCCCTGCACTTTTCAAGCTGCTGCTCCAGTGCTATAGCTCAGAGTGAGTGAGTATGTCAGCAAGTAAGTCTGTGTGTGGTCCCTTTAAGATAAATGCCTAGGACTCCAGCTGCCTTCCGCCTCAGCCAGCCATAATCTCTGCTGGTTTTCACACCGAGAAGTTTTGGGGACTTCTCTTTCTAGCACTGCAACTCTGGGCTGAGGAGGCTGGTGTGGGGCTGGGATCCCTCGCTCCTCCCCTCCTACCAGTCTCGAGATGGGTTCTTCTGTATATCCTTAGTTATAGGACTTCTGTTCAGCTAGACTTCAGGTGATTTTCAATGATGGTTGTTCCGTAGTCTAGTTGTAGTTTTGATGTGGTCCTGAGAGGAGGCAAGCACAGTGTATACCTATACCACCAACTGAAAGCCAGCTGTAATTTCCCTGTAGGAGATTTTCTTAGTGAGAAAATTTGCACTAAATTGTTTGGAGAGCAGTCATGAACACCAAAAGATTATTTATTTTACCAGTGTTGAGCTAACCTCTTCTTCTATAGGAAATTGTAACTACTGGTAACTTGTTCAAATCCTTCAAGTTGAAATCCTTCAACTTGAGGAAATCAATCTACAGTTAGGATTACAGAAAGAAGAAAAGCATACCTATATAACATACAAAAGAGAATTCACTTTAATTTCTTTAAGTGAATTGTAAGGGCTGTTTATTGGCTTACTAAATGTATTTTTATTCATGATGGAATCATATAGTGCTCTTTCCTCATCATTCTAATCTGTTCTGTAAGAACTTCAAGAATCTCCCAAATCTTTTCATTCTGGCTGGTGGCTTCAGTGTTGTATGAAGAACAATACCAAACATTTGCCTGGTCAGAATGGAAAAGCCTTTGTGAGGCTAAGACACTCAGATCCCTATAAATTACATCTATGGTAATAATTCTTTAGTATTTTAGCTCAACATTTCAACAAGGTTTTTTTTTTGTTAATATTTTATTTGGAGCAATATTGTGATTTTCCAAGTGATTTCTCTTATGGAAACTCTTGAGTCCATGAAGGACACAGACAAATATTTCAGGGCTTTTTTTTTTATTACTCCAGACAGCAGCAAACACATGGCAACAATAATGTACTAAAGGAAAACTATTATAGTCAGCCTAAACATTCTTCCTCAAAGCCCTTCTTTCATAACCTTGACCATAACGGGCCTGGAAGTGTACACTGCCACCTCTTCATTGAGTTATTTTCTGCCAGCACACAGCCCAGAAGGGAAATAAAACATACTTAACTGATGTGCATCAGCAGAATAAAGTCTATCAACACTGTCTTTAAAATGTCTATTATATGAATTGAAAAGTATGTACATGCTGGGAAACAGCCCTCCTCGCTACTGGAAGAAGTTTCAGAGTCCCTGGAGTAGCTGCAGAAGAGCAGCTTTCAGGAGTAGCTACATCACTCTGGTTACTTTGTGATTGGTTAGTCTTGTGACGTAAATAGAGATACTACCTTGCCAGTGTGCCTAGAAAGGCCTGGATCTCAGTAAAAAGTCTCTATTATATTAGAATGATGGGAACCCAAGATGTGTGGGGCATGATTGTTTATTTTGGGAGACCAGGTACTTCTTTGACTTGTGTCTTAGAACAAAAGAAATGTTTCTAATAGAGGGATGAAAAGAAAAGGAAACTCAGGTAGGGTTTTCACAGATTCTGCCAGTAGGCAGGAAGGTCAGTGCTTGTACAGAAAGAGTTATTGCCTCAAGATGTACAATGGCTGGGAAATGATCCTACAGAGAGTGTTAGTGGAGTGTCCTAGGTGTCAACTTTGGAAGCGTATCTTTGCGACAGTGTCTGTTTTCACCAGGATGGATCAACCAAAGCATGTTAAATAGTGGAGATTCTGGATTTGAATACAAGTCTGTTTGAATACAAAATATCTAAATTTTATGGTAAATTTTATTTCTCTTCCGAAGATGTTGACATGTAAAAAAAGAGGTTAGAAGTAAGAGCATATGATTGCTAAAATGTAGGTGTATTGGCAGTTAATTGAAGGAATGTTATGATTTCATCTTGAATTAAGAATGTCATCCTTCATTTATTTCCTTGACTAAGTGAGAAAACAAGCTTGATTGATTTGCTAGACTAAGAAGCTGTAAGTGAAAGAAAAAAAAGTGAGAGAAAAATTAAATAGTATGTATGACCCATGTTACAGATACCTAGGGAGATGGATAGAAGGGAAAGAGAAAAAAATGGGGGTATGGGAGTGGAGTTGGGGTTGTCTTCAAGATATGTAAGTCAAGAAAAATTATTTTTTTTCTTCTTTAAAGAAAGAGTGAATACTGTCATAAATTTATATACTGTTGTAGAAGAGGGAAACCTTTCTAAATGTGAATGTGTTAGTTGAGGATATTTTCTTGGCTTCCTTTGCTTTGCCTAGTAAAGGCTGTTATAACCTTGGAAAATGATAGGGTTGCTGGATTTGTACTGACTGCTGAATTTGGTTATGGTTTTATGTGACTAATTGCAAGGCTGGTTCTTTCACTTTAATAGTGTTAGAAGGTCTCTGATGAAAGAGATGGCCCTCTCTGGTTTGCTTAAACTGTATGTAAACCAGCCCTCTTACTTCTGAAAACTTGAATTCAAGAATTTTATTTGGATTATTTTATTGTAGCTACTTGCTGTGAAATGAATGGTCATTGACTAATCTAGGATCTGGTAACAATTTTAGAGATTGGAAAATTGGATCTCCATCTACCACTTGAACAAATAAGCAGCTTCTCAAAGTACATCCAACCAGTTTATCCAAAACGGTGTATTTACAAGGGCTGCCTCTTGTTTTATTGGTTTAGTATGGTCTTTAAGATTTAGAAATATCTTGGCATGGTAGGATGGCTCAGTTGGTTGGAGCATGAGCTCTGAACAACTGGGTTGCCGGTTCAATTCCCACATGGCCCAGTGAGCTGTGCCCTCCACAACTAAATTGAAGACAACGAGCTGCTGCTGAGCTTCTGGAGAGGTGGCCGGATGGCTCAGATTGTTAGAGCATGAGCTCTCAACAATAAGGTTGCCGGTTCAATTACCGCATGGGATGCTGGGCTGCGTCCCCTGCAACTAAAGACTGAAAATGGCGACTGGACTTGGAGCTGAGCTACAGCCTCCACAACTACCATATTTCCCCGAAAATAAGACCTAGGTGGCCAATCAGCTCTAATGCGTCTTTTGGAGCAAAAATTAATGTAAGACCTGATACGGTATTGTATTGTATAGTACTGTATTGTATAAGACCCAGTCTTATATTATATTAGATTAGATTAGATCGGGTCTTATAGTATAGTAAAATAAGACCGGGTCTTATATTAATTTTTGCTCCAAAAGACGAATTAGAGCTGATTGTCTAGCTGGGTCTTATTTTCAGGGAAACACGGTAGATTGAAGGACAACGACTTGGAGCTGATGGGCCCTGGAGAAACACACTGTTCCCCAATATTCCCCAGTAAAAATTAAAAAACAAAAAATTAGAAAATAACTCGCCTCCCTCAAACCTCCCAAACCCAGAAATCAGGTACCTCTATATTATAGATAAAGGTACTTAGAAATGCATAGGCTTATATGAAAAGTATCCAAGAGGATGAAGGGAAAGGTCAAGATTACATGATCAAGTGTAACTTTTATCATCGAACCTGAGACTTTGGTCAGGAAAAGTAAGTTACCTGAATTTACCTAAAATACAGAGTCTTGCAGAGTATTTTACATATAGAGGGCATTTGATAAAATATTTGTTAATTTGTTTTTCTCTACCCGGGACTGTCCATGAGACACATAATTTTGACTGACTTGCTTATTATTCATTGTATCTGGAATATTGTTTAGTTTAGCATTAGCTGTTTCTTTCTATTCAAGTTGAAATAACTTCTGTTAATGTGGGACATTGGAATGCCTACCCCCACCCCAATTAACTGGAATGTTTTGGTAAAAATAGACCTCCACTTGAGTATATCTGTCAGGAATCAGTGGCAAATGATAAATATACCATAATTTTAAAATTACTTGATGAATATGCTGTAGTCATATTTAAGAGTACTGAAAATGTCACGAAGACTTATGAGAAATCTGAAACCTTCTTGTAAAAATCAAAGCAAAATTAGCTTTCTGAGAGCATAGATATGACCTTCACCTCCCATCTCTAGAAAGTGTCGAGGCTGTTCTTTCAAAGCAGTTAGAATTAACCAAAGTATCATAATGGTTAATACTCTGAAGTGACATTTCAGTTTAAATATATCTGATTTGATTTTTTACTTCCTAAATAGTTGTTTTGGATCTTGTTTTTTCTGTCCATTTCATTTAATTTTGTAACCCATTAGAATAACTCAAGGTGTTTCTATGGTTTTTGTGATTTCTTTGGGCTGTTAACAGATACTTGAAGAGTTATAAATTATCTAATAATGCTAGATACAGCTTTTGGGCAGTTAGATTGGTTGTTGTGGGAGATTTTCTATTGTTTTGGGTTATCTGCGCTCAATCTAGGCTCAGGCTACATGATGGAAAAGTAAACGAGGTATGACTCAGGAAGATATTAGCATTTATTAAATGCCCAACACTGTATTTAAGTCTTATTTGTTAAATATATCTGATTTTGTATTGATTAATAAAAACACAGTGTCTGGTTTCTAACCTCAGTTTGATTTTACCCATAGAGCCCAGATTTACCAAGTAATTTGGAAAAATTATTTTAATTTTTATGTTCAGTTCTCTGAAAAATTTATGAAATACCTGTTTTGTGTTTTAGACAAATGCTGATGTTCAATGAGACTTAAAAAAATAATTACAGAAAATGGGATTGTGTGTTTTAAGAAAGACATGTTATGAAGAATAATTAGGTTGAGTATTTGCTGGTAACAAATTGCATAATTGTGGGTAAGTCTTTTAACCATTTTGGGCCTCAATTTTATTATCTGTCAAATAAGGATATAAGGTTAGATTGATGTTTTCAAACTTTTTTTCCACTGGAATGCACGGTAAGAAATATATTTTATAAAGTAGTCTAGTAATCATGTATGTTACAAACAAGTGTCCTCACAATGTACAGTATATATTTTATTTTACTATTTTATTTTGGAAGGGGAACAGGACTTTATTGGGGAACAGTGTGTATTTGCAGGACTTTTTATTGGGGAACAGTAGTGTGTTTTTCCCAGAACTCATGAGCTCCATCCAAGTCAAGTTGTTGTCCTTTCAATCTTAGTTGTGGAGGGTGCAGCTCAGCTCCAGGTCCAGTCGCCCGTTGTTAGTTGCAGGAGGTGCAGCCCACACCATCCCTTGTGGGAGTCGAACTGGCAACTTTGTGGTTGAGAGGCCGCACTCCAACTGAGCCATCTGGCCACCCGGGAGCTGAGCGGCAGCTCATTGACTTCATTCTAGTTGCGGAGGGCGCAGCTCGCTGGCCCATGTGGGAATCGAACCAGCAGCCCTGCTTCCCAGAGCTCACGCTCTAACCAACTGAGCCACCTGTCTGCCCCTATTTTGTTTTTTTAAAACCCCATTTACTAAATTGATTTCATGACCCACAACCATCACTTTCAGTTTGGAAAACTGGATTAGATGCTCTTAGCCCTTTCAGTTTTAGGATTTAAAATTGAATTTTAGGAATCAATTTTAGGATTTTTTTTTGGACTGAGAATGCAAGTTGAGTTTGTGATGATGACAAACTGTAATCCTTACATAAAGTGGACAATGCTCCTTGTCACACATCGCTTCTGGTATGGCACTTTCTGTCAAATAAAAACATTACGGTGTGTCCTCATTCACCTTATTTACCGAATCTGGCACCATGCGACTTCTGGATCTTCCCCAAAGTCAAAATGACCATGAAAGGTAAATGTTTTGAATCGGTTCAGGACATTGAGGCAGCCATGGCGGAGCAACTAAAGACACTCACAAAAGAGGACTTACAGAACTGCTTCAGAAAGTGGCAAGAGCGATGGGATAAGTGTGTTTGAAGGGAGGGGGAGTATTTTGAGGGGGATTAATGAGAGTGTGTCTTTTACTATAATAATTTTTTTTATTTAAACGTTCACCGTATCTTTTGATCATACCTCGTATCATATGTCTTCTTTATTTTGTCTGTTATTGCTATGCATATAAATTTTTTCATAGTTGGGATGAATGGTATAAGTAGTTTTCAATCATGTTAGTACAACAAGATGGTTCCCCATGGGGCTAAATTTCCCAACATTTCTGGCAGTGGTGAGATTGAGCTGCTCACTTGTCCTACCCCTAGGAGTCAGATACTTTTGAAATGGGTAGCATGTGTGAGAGACCACCTTTATGTAATATGTGGAGATCATTTTGCTTGGGGCAGGGAGAGGGAATATCTCAGGAGTAAGCACATCAATTCTGGACTTATAAGAATAGATGGACGGGTGTCTCAGTTGGTTAGAGCGTGAGTTCTGCACAGTCTCTGGTCAGTGGGGCTGCCAGTTCAATTCCCCAATGGGCCAGTGCGCCGTGTTCTCTGCAACTAGAATGAAGTCAATGAGCTGCTGCTCAGCTCCCGGGTGGCCAGATGGCTCAGTTGGTTGGAGTGCAGGCTCTCAACTACAAGGTTGCCGGTTCAACTCCCACAAGGGATGGTGTGGGCTGTGCCCCCTGCAACTAACAACGGCAACTGGACCTAGAGCTGCGCTGCACCCTCCACAACTAAGATTGAAAGGACAACAACTTGACTTGGAAAAGTCCTGGAAAGTATACACTGTTCCCCAATGAAGTCCTGTTTAAAAAAACAAAAACAAAAAAAACAGTGGAAATGTAATGGCTGTGTGCGATGTCAGAGGGATAGTGGATAGGGGGAGGGGAGTTGACACAGCGTGAGGGATATAAATGATAAATGTCTAACAATAACAACAAAAAAGAATAGATGGAAACGCGGGGTGGAGTCCACTAAACTACCCTGAATTTCATGTGGTGATAGCGTCTAAAAAAAGAAAAGGGCTCCAATTCAAACCAATACTCCTAAGAGACCTGTAGGGCTCAGCACGTCAGGTCAGTGTAGAATGTAGCCTGTGGCCTGTGGTGTTTGAGATAGTGTGCAGCCTTAGCAGTGAAATGCCAGTGCTAGTTTCTCTGGCCCTTGAGGGCTGCTCATGTTGGAAGAGTGAGCTGCAGACCTGGATGGGAAATCCAACTGCTGAGGTGATGTGAGGGCAGAAGGATGAGGACAGCCCGGAGCAGGGCGATGGGTGGGGACCAACAGGCAGGACGTGGTCTGGATGCGTCCAAAGGCAGCTGCTGATCCCTGGGACAGCTCGTTGTGCAGCCCTTCCTAAGGCTGCGGAGGCGTTCCGGGGCGGGGACGGAGCCCTTTTACTGCGCTGCATGGAGAGGGCACCTAGCAGTACATGGCGGGGGCGGGGGGGGGGGGGGGGGGGGGAGGGGCACCCTCACAGTCTGCGCACTGCGTGGAGTCAGAGACAGCCTTTATGTAGTGTTGAGGGCACACTCCTCTGTCCTGAGTTTTCTGCTTTTGTTTTTTTCCTTGCACAAAGTCTTCATTTTACCGTGATCCTTTTTTCTTCTTTAAGAAGTTTAGAAAATAGAGCAAGGTTTCTCACTGAGAATCTGACATCCAATATTTACTAATATACTTACAAAGAAAATTTTAGTAAAAACGTTGAAATAATTTTTGTGGTACTACTGTATGCTCTCTCCTACAATAGCCCCATTAAGTAGGGAATACTATCTCAATATTACAGAAAATCAAGGCTCCCGTTAATTAAGTATTCAGTTGCACCATACGAAACTGCCATTTTGTAGCCCCAAAATAGTTGAATATCAGCAGAATTAGTTTATTCAAGCTAATAAGTAACCAAAGTTCAAATACCTGGGGAGTGGCATTCTAATAGAACGCTGATGACCCCAAAGCCCATCTTCACCTTTTTGTACTGTTCTTTACTGCTTTCTGTATGAAATTTACCACATTTTAAAACCTTGCTAAATGAGTAGTGTAAAAGCCACAAAATGTTCTTCCATCATGATACAAAAGCATTCTTTCTATGCTGACACCTGAAAATGGAAAGGTGACGATCAGAGGGGACATCTTGTCCAGTATTGTTTTGAGTAAGTGACAATTAAGGATTTTGGAGGGAAGCTTGATTTCAGGGTTCCCGATATAATCATTTTGAAGTTCATTTATTTACTGAAGGTGAGCATATTTTTAGGATTTGAATCTGAAGCAGAATAGCATTTCTCAATACTAAATATGTACCTTTCGCGGTGTCTGCTGAGTGACTTTTTTTTGCAGTAGTTTTTTATTAGTTTCAGGTGTACAAAAGAAGGTAATGATTAGACATTTACAAACCTCACAAAGTGATAACCTTCCAATCCACTACCCCTCTGGCACCATACTTAGCTATTACAATACCATTGACTATATTCCCTATGCTGTACTTTACATCCTGTGACTATACTCGTATATACATGCACGCGCGTGTGTGTATGCACATACATATTTAATTATACTTGACATTCAATTTTACTTTAGATTAGTTTCAGGTGTACAGCACAGTGGTTAGGCATTGATATAATCTATGACGTGATCCACCCATAAGTTCAGTACCCATCTGACACCCTACATAGTCTTTACAACATTATTGTTTATATCCTCCATACTGTGTTTCACATCCCTGTGACTATTTTGTGACTATCAATTTGTACTTCCTAATCCCTTCACCTTTCCACCCATCCTCCAACCTCCCTCCCATCTAGCAACCAGTTTTTTTCTCTGTATCTATGACTATTTCTGTTTTGTTTGTTCATTTATTCTTTAGATTCCACATGTAAGTGAGATCACATGGTATTTGTCTTTCTCAGTCTGACTTATTTCACTCAGCATAACATCCTCTAAGTCCATCCATGTTGTTGCAAATGGTAAGATTTCACTCTTTTTTATAGCAGAGTAACAATCCATTGTATAAATGTACCACAATTTCTTTATCCAATTTTCTATTAATGGGCATTTCTGTTGTTTCCATATGTTAGCTATTGTGAATAGCGCTGTAGTAAATGTAGGGGCACATATGTTTTTTAAATTAGTGTTTTGGATTTCTTTGGATAAATACCCAGGTATGGAATTGCTGGGTTATATGGCAGTTCAATTTTTAATTTTTTGAGGAGCCCCCATACTGTTTTCCATAGTGGCTGCACCAATCTGCAATCCCACCAACAGTGCACAAGGGTTCCCTTTTCTCCACATCCTCACCAGCACTTGTTGTTTGTTGATTTATTGATGATGGACATTCTGACAGATGTGAGGTGGTATCTCATTGTGGTTTTTATATGCATTTCTCTGAAGGTTAGTGATGTTGAACATCTTTTCATAGGTCTGTTGGCCATCTGTATGTCCTCTTTGGAGAAATGTTTATTCAGGTTCTCTGCCCATTTTTAAATTGGATTGTTTGGTTTTTGGTGTTGAGTTGTATGAGTTTTTAATAAAATTTGTATATTAACCCCTTATAAGATGTATCATTGGCAAATATTTTCTGACATTCAATAGGCTGTCTTTTTGTTCTGTTTCCTGTGCAAAAACTTTTTAGTTTGATATAGTCCTATTTGTTTATTCTTTCTTTTGTTTCCCTTGCCTAATGTCTGAGAGTTTACTTCTATATTTTCTTCTAGGGGTTTTATGGTTTCAGGTCTTACATTTAAGTCTTTAATCCATTTTGAATTTATTCTTCTATATGGCGTACGTAAGAAGGTGGTCCAGTTTTATTTTTGTGCATACATCTGTCCAGTTTTCCTAGCATCATTTATTAAATAGAGTGTCTTTACCCTGGTGTAAATTCTTGTGTCCTTTGTCACAGACTAAATGACCATACAGGCATGGATTTATTTCTCGGCTCCCTACTCTGTTCTATTGGTTTATGTATATGTTTTTATGCCAGTACCATGCTTGTAGTTCTGATTACTATAGCCTTGTAGTATTGTTGGATACCAATTAGCATGATACCTTCTGCCTTATTCTTTTTTCTCAGGATTGCCATGGATATTCAGGGTCTTTTATGGTTCCATATAAATTTTTGGATTATTTGTTTTAGTTCTGTAAAAATGCCGTTGGTATTTTGATAGGGATTGCATTGTATCTATAGATTGCTTTGGGTAGTATGGACATTTTAACTCTGTTGATTCTTCCTATCCATGAGTATGGTATGAGTACGGGTCTTTTACTTCCTTGGTTAAATTTATCCCTAAGTATTTTATGTTTTTGATGCAATTGTAAATAGGATTGTTTTCTTAATTTTTCTTTCTGATCATTCATTATTAGTGTATAAAATGAAACAGATTTCTGAATATTGATGTTTTATTCTTCTACTTTACTAAATTCATTTATCAGTTCTAATATCATCTGCAAATAATGACAGTTTTCTTCCTTTCCCATTTGGATGTCTTTTATTTCTTTTTCTTGTTTGATTGCTGTGCCTAGGACTTCCAGAGCTACGTGAATGAAAATGGTGAAAGTGGACATCCTTGTCTTGATCTTAAGGAGAATGCCTTCAGCTTTTCCCCATTGAGTATATTACCTGTGGATATAGCCTTTATTATGTTGAGATATGTTTCCTGTATTCCCACTTTGCTGAGAGTTTTTATCACGAATGGATGCTGGATTTTGTCATACACTTTTTCTGCATCTATTCATATGACCAAATGATTTTTACTTTTCATTTTGTTAATGTGATGTACCACATTAATTGGTTTGCCGATACCGAATCAACTTTGCATACCAGGAATGAATCCCACTTGATCGTGGCGTACGATTTTTTGAATGTAATGCTGAATTCGGTTTGCTAATATTTTGTTTAGGATTTTTGCATCTGTGTTCATCAGGGACATCAGCCTGTAGTTTTATTTTTTTGTAATGTCTTTGTCTGGTTTTGGAACCAGGGTAATGGTGACCTCGAACAATTATCTTGGGAGCATTCCCTGCTGTTGAATTTTTTTTGGAATAGTTTGAGGAGAATAGGTGTTAATTATTTTTTGACTGTTTGGTAAAATTCACTTGTGTAGCCATCTGGTCCAGGACTTTTGTTTGTTAGGAGCTTGTTGATTATTGATTCGATTTCGTTATTAGTAATTGGTCTGTTTAGATTTTCTTTCTTGATTCAGTCTTAGAAGATTGTATGCTTCTAGGAATTTATCCATTTCTTCCATATTATCCAATTTGTTGGTGTATGGTTGCTCATAGTATTTTTTTGTGTGTGTGTGTGTGTGTGTGTGTATTTCTGTGGTGTCCATTGTCACTACTCCTCTTTCATTTACTATTTTATTTATTTGGGTCGTTTTTTTCTTGTCGAGTCTGTTTACAGGTTTGCCAATTTTGTTTATCTTTTCAGGAAACCAGCTCTTGGTTTCATTGTGTTTTTTTTGTGGTTTTTTTTTTTTGTTTTGTTTTGTTTTTTTGTCTATTTCATTTACTTCTGCTCTGATATTTACTATTTCCTTCCTTGTATTTATTTTGGGCTTTTTTTTCCCCTCTGTTCTTTTTCCAGATCCCTTAATTAACTATAAAGTTAGTCAGTTTATTTGAGATTTTTCTTGTTTCTTTAGGTAGGCCTGGATTGCTATGAATTTCCCCTTTAGGACTTCCTGTACTGTGTCCCATAGATTTTGGGTCATTGTGTTTTCATTTTTGTTTGTCTCAAAGTGTCTTTTGATATCTTCCTTGCCTTGAGCTCGTTGTTGGCCCATTCATTATTTAGTAGCATGTTATTTAGCCTCCATGTGTTTGTGTGTTTTTCAGTTTTTTTCTTGTAATTGATTTCTCATTTTATACCATTGTGATCAAGAAGACGCTTGATATGATTTGAGTCTTCTTAAATTGACAGAGACTTCTTTTGTGGCCTAACATGTGGTTTATCTTGGAAAATGTTCCCTGTGTACTTGAAAAGAATGTGTATTTTGCTGATTTGGGGTGTAATGCTCTAAAAGTATCAATTAAATCCATCTGGTCCAGTGTGTCACTTAAGGCTGCTGTTTCTGTGTTGATTTCAGTCCGGAAGATCTGTCTGTTGGTGTCAGTCGGGTGTTAAAGTCTCCTACTATGGTTGTGTTACTGTTGATCTCTGCCTTTATGTTGATCAATGTTTGTTTTATATATTTAGGTGCTCCTATGTTGGGTGCATAGATGTTTACTAGGGTGATGTCCCCTTGTTGATGATCCCTTTATTATTATGTAATATCTTTCTTTATCTCTTAATATAGTCTTCATTTTGAAGTCTGTTTTGTCTGACATAAGTATTGCTACCTCAACTTTTTTCTCATTTCCATTTGCATAAAATAGCTTTTTTCATTACTTTACTTTCAGTCTGTGTATGTCTTTCTGTCTGAGGGTCTCTTTTAGACAGCATATGCATGGCCGTTATTTTCTAATCCATTCAGCTACCCTATGTCTTTAGATTGGAACATTTAATCCATTTTCAATTGAAGTGATTATTGATAGGTACATAGTTATTGCCATTTTATTATTCATATTTTTTACTTTTTTTTAAGTTGGGGAATATTGGGGGACAGTGTGTTTTTCCAGGACCCATCAGCTCCATGTCATTGTTTTTCAATCTAGCTGTGGGGGGCTGGCGGTGTAGCTCGCTGGCCAATATGGGACTTGAACCGGCAACCTTGGTGTTTATGAGGACCTCACTGTGTTTATGATGGTGCCCTCCTGTAGGCTACACACAAGGCAGGCTCCACGTGGGGACAATGGCTGGTCTCTCCAGCCCTCACTCCACTGAGCCAACTGGCCGCCCACTGGTGGCTCAACTCCAAATTCAAGCTGTTGCTTCTCACTGGTCCATGTGGGACTTGAACTGGAGGCCTTGGTATTATGAGCACCACACTCTAACCACTGAGCCAACGGGCTGCTCACCGGTGTCTGAGCTCCAAGTTCAAGCCATTGTTTTCAGTTTAGTTGTGGAGGGCACAGTTCACTGGTCCATGTGAGAATCGAACCAGCAGCGTTGTTTTTAAGAGCTCGTTCTCTAACCAACTGAGCCATTCTGCTGTCGGATCTTTTTTTTTCTTTTTCCAAATCTTCTTAGTGAAGTCCCTTTAACATTTCTTGTAATCCTGTTTTGGTGGTGATGAACTCCTTTAGCTTTTTCTTGTCTAGGTAGCTCTTTATCTGTCATTCAATTCTAAATGATAGCTTTGCTGGGTAATCTTGGTTGTATGTAGGTCCTTGATTTTTATCACTTCGACTGTTTTGTGCCAATCCCTTCTGGCCTGCAAACTTTCTGTTGAGAAATCAGCTGATATTCTTATGGGAGCTCCCTTGTGAGTAACTTGTTATCTTTCTCTTGCTGCTTTTAGGATTCTCTCTTTGTCTGTAACCTGACATGTGTCTTGGTGTGGGCCTCTTCAGGTTCATCTTGTTTGGGACTCTCTCTGCTTCCTGGGCTTGTACGTCTATTTCCCTCATGAGGTTAGGGAAGTTTTCAGTCATTATTTCTTCAGATAGGTTCTCGATCCCTTGCTCCCTGTATTCTCCTTCTGTTTCTCCTACGATGCAAATGTTAGGCTTGATGTTGTCCCACAGGTCCTTTAAATTACCTTTGCATTTTATTTTTATTTTTTGCCATTCTGATTGGTTTTCTGCTACCTTGTCTTCTAAATTGCTGATTCGATCCTCTGTTTCATCTAATCTGCTATTAATTCCTTCTAGTGTATTCTCCATTTCCATTGTTATATTCTTTATTTCTGACTGGTTCTCTTTTATGGTTTGTATGTCCTCCTTTATGCTTACTATCTCATACTTGAAAGTATCACTAAATTCTTTAGTCATTCTTATAATCATTGTTTTAAACTCTGTCTCTGGTAGGTTGGTTGCCTCCATTTTGTTTACCTCTATTTCTGGGGATTTCGGCTGTTCTTTTATTTGGTACATCTTTGTTTGTTTCCTCACTCTGGCTGCCTCTCTGTGTTTCCTTCTATGTTTTATGTAGCTCTCCTATGTTTCTCAGTCTTTGCTGGGTGGCCTTATGTAGTAGGTGTCCCATGTGGTCCAGTGGCACAGTCTCTCTAATCTCCTGTGTCCAGGAGTGTTCCTTAAGTGTGTTGTGTGTGATCTCCTGTTGTAGTTGAGCCTTGATTGCTTTGGCGCATCAGTGGGTGGGATTGACTCCTAGGCTGACTGACTGTGAGGGTTGGCTATACTCATGGTATATGAGTAGTGGTGTGACGGTTGACCATTTTGAGTGGGGTTCGCCCCTGTGGGCTCTTATGTCTGTTACGTCCACCCTTTGGGTGTGCCTCTTGTGGGGCTAACCAGGTAGTGCTCTGGTGTGGTCTGAAGCTGGCCTCTGGGTGTGTTCTCTCTGGTGTTTCTTGGGTGGGACTCCCTTGCAGGCCTATTTCAGCCTTGCCTGTGACCAGCCCAGGGATACCCTGTAGGAGCTGGGCAGCTATATTTAGTTGGCTGCTGTCAGTGCTGGACCTGGAGGAGTGTGGGAGTGTGGCCTCACTGTGGACCGAGGCTCGCTGCCACCAGTATTGGGCCTGGGGCCACTTAGCTAAAGGCCCAGGGCCCCCTAGGCCTGTTATCACCCACTAGCTGCCCATAAGGCTTAGCCATTGAAAGAGCCTCCTTAGGTGCATGGTCTTGGCTGGTTGGCCCGGTGTTGAGTGTCCCTGGAGATGCAGCACGAGGTGGGCGGGGTCCCAGTAAGTGATGGGGTGTGGGCATTGTTTTTTACTTTTTATGCATTTTCGGTTCTTGTACTGGTGTGGGGCCTGCAACCACTTTGCAAAAATGCCCCGAAAACACCTCCACCAGTCACCGCTTGCCTTAGGCCTGCAGGTCCCCGAGAGCTGTCCAAGAGAGGCTGTGATGCAGGGTGTAGCTTGCTGACCAGCACCAAAAGTTGCCCAGGCTTCTGCTGTTCTGAAAGACTTCTACAGCTTGTGGGGCAGAGCGGCCAGTTTGTAGCCAAGTATGCCCCCCGGCCATTCAGTACTACTGTCTGTGCAGGGCAAGTTCTTGGGGTCATCAAGGTTGGTGCGTATGTGCGGATTTTACCAGACTAATGTGGTCTCATATTTGGCCCTTTGGGGGAGGGTTCAATGTAGAAGAGATGGTGCCCTCCTGTAGGCTACACACAAGGCAGGCTCCACACGGGGACAATGGCTGGTCTCTCCAGCCCTCACTCCAAAACCACACAGCTCAGTCTTTCGTGGTATGTGTCTGGTGCCTCTTGAGTTATCACCCCTCCACCAGAGACCAGGTGAGTGTTTGCAAGCGAGTGAGTCAATGTGCAGTCCCTCTAACAGGGCAGCTGGGTTTCCAGCTGTGTTCTTTCTCAGACAGACAGTCCTTGCTGATTTTCACTGCCAGTTGTTGTGGGAACTCTTCTTGGCACAGGACCCATGGGCTGGGGAGCTCAGTGTGGGGCTTGGACCCCTGCCTCCTTTGCGGGGTCCCCAGCCAAGGAAGTGTTCCTCCTGCTGTTCAGCCACTATCTGTGAGTTTGGGGTCAGCCCATTTTGTATTTCCACTGCTCCTACCAGTCTCCATGTGGCCTCTTGTTAATATCCTTTGTTATAGGGGTTTCGGTTCAGCTAGTCTTCAAATGATTCTTGAGGTTGATTGCTCTAATATAATTTATTTGTCATTTTAGTGTGATGTAGTGTGATCTGGTAGGCGGCAGGCATAGCGTTTACCTAGTCCACCATCTTGGACCTTCCTCTGCTCAGTGACTTTTTCACATCCTGGAGATTGGTTCTCTGCCCTCCCAGGATGCCATGATGATGAAGAGTAATTAAATATGTTTAGAAAAGATGCCTCCCCAAGCCCAGAACGATTCCCAAGATGCTCTTTGTACTCAGCACAGAAATGGCATGTGAAGAAGTTAACATGAATTGTGGCAGGTGGGAGCTGTATTAATTTTCCCTGTGCACTGACTGTCTAATCTAAACATTCCAATGTTGAAAACAAAACCGATAGTTAATATTTCTAGGGAAGGGTCATTGAACCTCAAATGGATAAAAAGAATATATGCAAAAAGAAAATAGTATGTTAATGCAGAATATCTGAACCCGAGATAGAGAAAGGTCACACATTCATCTAATTTAAGGGGATAGAAGTTCACAGATGTGTTTGTGATTTTACCAGCTATAGAGATTTCAAATATTGAAATGGCATTTGGAACAGGAAGATAGGGTTCAGATTAGAGCACAGTGAATAACAAAGTGAAAATTTTGTTATTCTAGCAGCTTACAGATACTTCATTGTGTTTGCCTCTACTAAATCCTGATGAAATGATCCTGAAAGAGTGACGCCTGTTGTTCTTGGCTTTTATTGATTTTGTTCCATGCAGTGTGAAGGATCTGCTCCTTGTCCTAAAATAATGAAATTGAGAGAAGATTGATTTTGGATGACTTTCAGTGTCTTTCCTTAAGCTTCACTTTGCAGACATTGGTCACTCAAAAATAAAACCGTAACTCCCACAATTCACTCCCTGCTGCTATGAAACCAAAACTTACAGTTCATGCACCTAATAGCTTTGAGAGAATTGGAAATTCCAGCCTATTTTGGAGCAATAATACTTTAATGTTTGATCAGTTCTATTAAAAAAAAAAAAAAAGTTAGGTCTTTAGACATCCCAGAGCTTTCTGGATATTTTGCTTTTCTTGAAATGTGTCATAAAGAGCAACTGTTGAACCTTTGGAGAATATTGAGGGTTGAGGGTAGAGGAAACTTCACCCCACCCTTTTAGATTTTAAACATCTTAGGGGGGGAGTCTAAGTTGTAGAAACTAAATAAGTTGCTTTTTAAATGAACTAATATCAGTTTTGCCCTATGGCATGCATTTTCTATTGTGTAAAGGAAAAGTTAAACAAAAGAATGTATCCATGGCTAAACACGCACATACACACTGTCATCCTCCTCTATATCCCCTTCTCCCCCCACACACACCCTCCTGCCTGGTGTGAACCTTCTGACTCACATGTTGATTTCTTCATTAATAAAGATTGACAGAAGGCTTTACTGTAATTTTTACTCATTTTTTTTCCTTTGGAGCCTTAATGTTTACATTTAGAGATGAAGAAAATAAGGCCTAGGTATGTGGTGTGAACAGCCCAAGATCACACTAAAAGTGAAAAACCTAGGCTTGGGCAGCTTAATTGGACTGTCTTTGGGTTGGTACTCAGTCCCTATCATGGCACTTGCCATTTTGCTATCTTGGGAATTTCAAATATGGCCATGTAGGTGGCTGAATGGGGGTTTGGGGTTTGAGGGTTTAGAATTTTAGTATCTTCTTTTTTGTAAAGTATTTCATATATCATTGTTTTTCACATATTTTTTAGTCTTCAATTTAATTGTTAAGGAATATGGAATGCTTATTCTTTGTTAAGAGATTCAGCCTCTGGCACATCTTTAGTTTCTTATTTTCACTTTGTGGTTCTTTTATTCATTCAACATTTATTGGGCTCCTGTTATGTATAAGGCAACTGTGTAGGATATATAAATGTATACAACATTGTTTTTGTCCTCAAGGAATTCATTACCTATTACGGCAGATGGGTTCAGGGAAAGGAATCACGGAGTGCCTCAGCAGGCCTGATTCTCGCACTTACACTAAAGGAATAAAAGGGGTTCTTAAGAATTCTTAGCTAAGTTCAGCTCACCAAAATAAGAAAGATATGTAGGGATAAATATAAAAAGACTGCTAATATTGTCTGTGCATTATAATGTTTAATTTCTAAGTTAAAATTTGGCTATTGTAGGCAGTCAAATGGGGGTTTAGGATTAGTGGTATTCTAGTTTTGGCCCAGTTAACATCTGGGATGTGTGGTTGTTGGGATACACTGGCTGGAAAATCAGATTCTTACGAGAAGCTGTGTATATGTGGACAATGAGCAGAAGAAGGCATTGGGAAAAGATGGTGAATGATATTTGCCTTTGCTTGGTGGGAATCTGTAATTTTGGGGCCAGGGGAGTGATTTCTGAGGCAGGAGCATGTCTTCTACGGGCAGACAAGAGTGAGGAAATACTACATACAGTAACTGTGGTACGGGGTAGTTGGAGGTAAACACCAGGAAAGCCAATCAGGAATTTACCAAGTGGTGTGCCAAGAGCCATTGGTACTATGATGCATACTCTGATAAGAAACCTTTGGACATGTCTCTTTTCACAAATTGGAAAAAGAACTAATGGAAGGAGCAGAGACAGGAGTACTGGGAATTTTAGGGGGAGATGCAGGTAAATGTGGGGTCTTAGAAGCCCAAGTTGAGGGGGTCCTGGGGCCCAAGCGTGCCAAGGTTAGCAAAAGTAGCACTGAATAAAGCCTTCTGATTAGAGAACCATTGGTGTACCTAGAGCTGACTTTTGAGATTATCGAACTTTTGTCATACTTTTTTTTCTTACCTTTGCTAATCTATTTTAAAATGTACTTGGTATTAAGAATGTCTATAAACACATATAAAAATGTATTATATTTTTGACTAGAATGTTTTATTACCTTTCCAGCCTCAGCTCTTATTGTGGAGTCTTAAATAAAGGACATATATTACTATATCACAAATTTGCCTTTGAAAATATTTTGATAATGATATTTCAAATAATTTGCTTCCTTTGTATCTTTATGTATTTTATTTTGTATTTTTAAAAACATTATTCTGAGAAAGCATCCATAGGCTTCAAAGATGGCCACAGAAGTCCATGGCAGAAAACCGGTATGGGCCCTGTGTGTGCCCTGCACTTCCATGTCCCTACACAGTGGCTCATAAAATTGGATGATAATAGAAAAGGATGTAAGAATTGTAGACACATTATGATTATGGTATGTGCTTGTGCATAAATAGCTAGAAGCAAATAAAGATGCTTGGAGTGATAAGAATTTGTATTAATGCTATTTTTACTTTCCATTTTCTCTATAAAATGTCTTAGTTTTATAGCATTTACAATACATATCAGATATAAAAGACTGCCTCTTGTGTTGTTGGCAATAGCGTTAAAATCATAATTTTCATACATTAACTTGCTAATTTTGAAGAAGTGTGAGATGGTAACCTGGGACCATTTTTATGACACCTGTTGAAATATGAGTGTACTTTCACGTTGATAATAATCTTTCTTCTTCAGTGATTATGTAATTGAAAAGGACCTTACCTGTAAACTCGTTCACCTAGTTCAAGCTATATTCTAGTATGTCAGCTTTGAGTACCTGTAACACTTTGTCTATGCAATGATTATAACAATTTAAATGGTATATTGTGATAGTTTATAAATTATATATTTAAAAGAAAATAGAATGTGAGCTTCTTGTTACAGGTAAATTGAGTAGATAAATTTTCATCCCAAAGATTCTTTTAGTGCCTATTATATAGTGGGCATTTGGTAACTTTTGAGTAAATTATTTTTATCTACAATAAGACAGAATATTTGTAGTTATAGGCTTTCTACTTTACATACAGCATTTGATATTGTTAGGTATTTCTTATTTTTGGAAAATTTTTGCATGTGTTAAATGTAAGTGTGCCTGGGACACTTATTCATGGTCTTAATTCTGGAGTAACACAGAATAAATTTCTCCTTTTAAAACACATTTTTCTTCCTCCCATTTGTAAACATATCCCTTCCTTTCATCTGTTTCTGACAGTGACCCAGAATCCCCTCACCCGGCATACTCCCCCAAGTTCAGGTACTTCCTTAGCCAGGTGGGTTCTGAGGTCCCAGCAATGGAAACACCTGCCTGAATCCAGCAAGTCGTCTTCTACTTGTGTGGCCTGACATCATTTTTAGCTTAAAACATTTTTACACCGTCCTGAAAAGACTGAAGTTCTCTGGTTTTTAACACATTAACTGTTTAACTGCTATCAAATCATGTCTCTCCTTTCTTAATTGTGGATATTTCTATAATTATGAATGTCAGGTGTTACACTTTCTCCCCCTTGTTTTGGTCCAAAGCCATTTAAAATTGTTTGATTGATTGGTTTTGCTACCTACTCAGAAACCCAGAGAGATAAAACATTACGACCATGTTTTCTTCAAGAGACTGGATTTTTCATGAATTTATAATTTTACTTTTATTTGTTTTGCTTTCCTGTCATCTATTGATTATGAGATTTGGATTGTAGTGGGGGAAGAACTATAATTCTACCCTTTTAGGGTCTCTGGCTGGGCCTGAGAATTAAATTACCATAAAACATTAACAGGAGAAAAGCATACAGATTTTTACATGTACATGGGAGTCCCTTTGGGAAAATGAAGACCAAAAGAAGTGGCTAGGCTAAGTATTTATATACTAGGTTGAACAAAGAGAGGCAATTGTAGGAAAATAACTAAAATATAAGGAAGATAAAAGTTATTTTAAAAAGGTCCATATATATACCGGGAGTGCCAAAAAAATGTTTACAAGTGGATACTTTGGTCAACGTTGCTCAAGCAGTAGTCCGCTGTAATCAGAAGTGTCTGAACACCAATGGTAACCACTTTGAGCACCTCTTGTAATTGCAGAATCAAACGTGACTTGTATTCATCTTTTGTTATCAGTATATATTGAGTATTACAATTTTAATACAGTTTTCCTTTCTTAAAACGTTTATGCATTTTTTTGGCACCCTCTGTAGATATTCCATTGTCTTCGCTCCCCATCTCTGGTGATAAGAATGTTTCTTTCCTTCTGGTATCAGGAGGGTATCTTTCACATGGGAGATTTCTTCCTGCTTCTGGGAGGAAAAGGGGAAGTCAGAGTACCCTTCTTGCATGTGATATTTTTTAAGTACCTTTAGCTTAAAATAATCCTTATGCCAGTGGTATATTTTGAGGTGGCATATTCTGCCACCCTTCAGTATCAATCTGTAATGAAATAAATACCATAAGAATTTTAATAGAAAATCATTGAAACCTCAGTTTTATTTACTATGCTTTCTTATTTGGTTTGCTGCTTATGCATTCTAAATAGAATTTCAGAGAAGAGAGTGTCAGGGCAGTAGGGTGTAGTGGTGCAGAGCATGGGGTCTGGAGCTAGATGGACTGGGCTCAAACCCTGCTTCTGTCACTTTCTCGCCTTTGTGATCTTGGGTAAGTCACTTAACCTTCCTGTGCCCGTTTCCTTGACCATAGCACAGAGATAATGGTATTTACTTCATAGGGTTATGGTGAAGTTTATACGGATATAAATGTTTAGAATGACTACACACACACACACACACACACACACACACACACACACACACACACCACAGTCTATAAGTGAAATAATGTGGAGTTCCTAAAGAACTACCTGACGTGAAATCAGAGGAGCTTTTCTGAAAGCTGGTGAGGCAAGACTACGTTTTTCTTCCCACACCAGCTGCATGACCAACCTAGTACCCTTCAACTTACTATTAGAACTCATGTCCGGAAGTGTAAAAGTAGGCAGCAGGGCTGGAGGACCTGGAAAGACAGGCTGAATCAGATAAATGGGGAGCATGAGGGGAGAATAAAACTAGAAGAAACTGTGTGTGAGGAAGAGATGGTTGGGGACGGGGCTCAGGATGACAGGAAAGGGGGAAAAACAGACTTTCCCTAACTTGGGCCAAAATGTTTCTGTCAGCCAGCCCAGGGAGGAAAATAATGGGAACATATTCAGCAAAGAGCTAATTTGCTGGAGGTATGTCAGTGGATTCAAAATATATTTTTTCTCTCTCCCCCCACATTATCTACCTCTATTTCCCTGCTTACCCCTATTCTTCCGTTCTCCTTCCCTCCCTTCTTCCCCCAGTACTCCTACCTCTTTGGATTCTTTTAAACATTCTCTTGGCCTTGGTATGTTTTATCCTCATTTCTAAAATATTTTACATTTTGACAAACTGAAAAATACAGTAATTACATATATTGTATTTCCCCGAAAATAAGACCTAACTGGAAAATAAGCCCTAGCATGATTTTTCAGGATGCTCGTAATGTAAGCCCTACCCCAAAAATAAGACCCAGTTGAGATCGTCAGCCAGACCAGACGGACACATTTAGTATGTCCATTGCAACACATGACGGACATATCGAATAATAAAATAATATTAATATATAACTAAATATAAATAAGTAATATTACTGACATTAATACTTAAAATAAATGATAATATAAATTATATTAAGTATTTGAAAATACCCAAGCGGGTGCCTTAGGATGAGAGGTAAATGCCTATTAAACAGATAAACTTGAGACTTATTGCCGAATGACCAATCGGAGTGCAGATACAACGCACGAATAACGTGCGCACTTGATAACAAACGGCCGTAGTTGTGTCTAATATGAATCTTCATAATTCAATACATCATATGTTGTAACGGATGTACTTAATGCACTTGTGTGAAATAAAGAGACGTTTTCTGAATTTTGGTGCCTGCAATTTTTCGTCGCTTTTGTGTGAACCATCATTCCTAAACTGTTATCATTTTTGTTGCCACTCCTGTCTCATAACTCTTCAATTAACACTTGATTTAATGGTAGACTTAAAGGAATACTATTTTGACCCCCAGACAAGATGAGTGAAAAAAAAAAGAGCTATTCCGTCCAGTACAAGAAAGTAATTGTGGAGGACTCCCGGGGCAAGAATCTTATGGCTTTCTGCAAAGAGAAGAGGGATCTCCAATTGGTCTGAAAATGGTGAGCAGAGTACAATAACCTCAGTCAACGGGTGGACGAGGGAAATGCTAAGAAGCACAAGTGCGGATCAGGTTGGGACCCATTATTTCCTGAGCTGGAAGACATCACCTGTGAATTGATTGCTGACAGGAGAGCAAAAGCTTTGGTTGTGTGCAGAGCTGATATTCAAGCATTTGCCTTTGCAATGGCACCATACTTAGAAATATCCCCAGAAGAATTCAAAGCATCACCACACTGGCTGGATGGCTTCCTTCAGCGATATGAACTGTCTCTACGATCGACAACACTGTTCAAGCTGGAAGATACTGAAGTTATTAAATGTGCACTTGCATTCAAGTCCTTTGTTGATGGCATCGACTTTTGTAAATACCAACTCTCCAACATGATTGCTATGGATGAAACCAGTGTTTATGGGCCACAGATCTCAAACGACAATTGATCAGTGGGTACCTCGTCAATCTACATTCCCTCCACTGGTTACGAAAGTGCATGTGTTACCTGTATTTTGGCAATTCATCTGGATGGAAAGAAAGCCCTGCCTCTAATCATCACTAAGGGCAAGAAAGATAAGGTTGAACGTGTTTCAGGCATTTATGTTCTTGAAACCGAAAAAGCCTGGTTCACACAAGCAGTTATAAGGAAGTGGGTCGACTTAATACTGCCACTTGTTTTGCCAGGTGGCCAAAGAGGTCTGCTAGTCTGGGATTCAGCCAGCACTCACCACGCTAAAGACATGAAGAACTTCCTTGCATAGAGCAGAATAGATCAAATAATGATTCCTGCAGGAATGACTGCCTATCTCTAGACTCTTGATATTGCAATAAACAAGCCATTCAAGGACCATTTGTACATGGAAATCAATGACTACATTGAAAATAGAATGGAGAGAAATCAGTATGGAAATTTTGTGAACCTGGCCTGCAAGAACTTGGGTGAAGAATTCATGGGATAAAATCATTGACAGCTGTGTTGCCAGTGCACTACGAGCAGGCTACATGGACAAGAAGTGCTAATTTAAGGGGAGCTCTGTTGCTGGACATGAGAGATTGGGGCCAATGGTTCTACAGGAAATGGATTCGCAAGAAATTCAAGGCAGAATTCGGGGTTTGGAGAGTTATGACGATGTTCCAGAAGAAGATGACATGACTGTATTTAAATGAATGTAGGTTTTTGTACATGAATAAATGTAGATTGTTGTACATGAAAAAATAAGACATCCCCTGAAAATAAGCCCTAATGCATCTTTTGGAACAAAAATTAATATAAGACGTGGTCTTATTTTCAGGGAAATATGGTATACAATTGTGAATAACTAATAACACGTTTGGTTTTTTTAAATGTAGAATAATTAAGTAGTTCCCTGAGCTTGAGTTACCTTTTAAGTATCAGTTTGATGTATGAAAACATAATTTATGACTAGGGCTACTTTTCAGGTGACAGAAAAAATGAGATCTACTCTTTGTATTTTGAAAAACATTTCATTACTTACCATTTGTTGATGCTTTAACTTTGCAAGATATCTTTTCTGCCTGGTCTGTAATTAATTATTCATTCTTGATATCTTTATTTGTAGGTCACCTATTTATATAACTCAGTTTGTCTATCACCTGGGCATGTAGCTGTCCTAGTAACATCTGTTAATTCATGAGTATTTTTGACCAGTAACATTAGAGGTGTTAACGAGTTTTATTTATTGCTGTTCTTTTAAAACTGTTCAGAGTACTTCTAACCTTCAAACAGCGTTTCTTAACTTGTTCTGTCAGCACATCTGACATGCAACAAAAGTGACTTTTGACTTGTTATGGAAGTGGGCCAAATTGTTTGACATAATGACAGGTGGGATATTATTTAGAGCTGCTGAAACACTGGGTTCCACGGGTGCTTTGTTCCCTCCAGATTGCATTTTGACTTGTATGTTTCAGACAGCCATTGTGGCATCAACCTTCTTTATTGAATTTGGAACATGCCTGCAAGAGTCAGCTTTATAAAGGTCTTAGCTACAGAGTTAGCATTTCCTTAAACATTTTATATATTAGTATTTATTATAGTTTGGTTGTATTAGCAGTTCCAGAGTTATATGTAGCATTTATTATGGTTTTGTTTTGTTTGTATTTATATGGTTTTCCATTATGGGAAACACAACCATTGTGTTTATGGTTGTGAATATTTGTGCTTTTTGATTCCTTGGCCTTGTAAGTCTCAAAGTAGGGAATGTCGTGATACGTATTTATTTGCAAATTGAAAGCATACAAGAAATTTCTACCGCTTTAGACAAATGGTTTTCTTAAGAAATTAAAGATCTTCCTTTTGCTTACTGGATATCCTTAATATCCAGAAGTATCAGAGTTTATTATTAGAGCAGGAAGTAATGCAGAAGATTAGACTGATCTCAACTTTGAGGTATATTAAAATACCTTTCTTTCTTAGTCAAAAAGATATTCAGAACCTTTTAAATTCAAGGCACTGTGCTATGCACAGAGAAGGTAACATAGTCAGACAGACAAGCTCTCTGTTCTGCAACTTTGGCCCTGGGCTTATGTGTAACGGCTTGTGTCCATGGCTTATTGGGGCAAACAGCAGGTTTATAGCATCTGACCAAAAAC
This sequence comes from Rhinolophus sinicus, assembly GCF_057876585.1. Classification (NCBI taxonomy): domain Eukaryota; kingdom Metazoa; phylum Chordata; class Mammalia; order Chiroptera; family Rhinolophidae; genus Rhinolophus; species Rhinolophus sinicus. Next base: position 93,432,665 of record NC_142514.1, read on the forward strand.
AAATTCTAAAGCAAGCTGGTAGTAATAATAACTACAGTTTATTTAGATCTCCAGGCTTTGTGTATGACACCTCTAAACCCTTACTAATGAGAAGGAGCTATTAATATCTTCATTTTATAGGTAAGTGAACTGAGGCTCAGAAAAATTAATTTACTCCACATCACAGAGCCAGTGCTGAGAATTTTAAAACTCCAGTCCCTTTGTTGCCAGTTGATCTTTTCCACTGTGGCTCATTATCTCTCAGTATAGGTTTTAGACTAATACTACTAACTTGTTTTTAAGATGAAGTCAGCACTTTGCAATTTCAAACTTGGTGATTTGGATCATTAACAAAGAAATTGTTATTTTTGAAATTTGAGTTTTTTGGCTTTTAGGTGAAAGGAGAATGATGAGCCTCAGAATTTTATTGTTTTAAATAATTTCTTAGTTTTCAATTACAGTTGACGTACAGCAGCAGTATATTAGTTTCAGGTGTATGATATAGTGATTAGACATTTCTGTAACTTACAGAGTGATCCTCCTGACTAGTCTATACACTGTTGTTGCAATATTATTGACTATATTCCCCATGCCGTACTTTACATCCCTATGATTGTTTTGTAACTGCCAATTTGTGTTTCTTAATCCCTTCACCTTTTTCACCCAACACCCAACCCCTTCCCCTCTGGGAACCATCAGTTCTCTGTATCTATGAATCTGTTTCTGTTTTGTTTGTTCATTTATTTTGTTCTTTAGATTCCACATATAACTGAGATCATATGGTATTTGTCTTTCTCAGTTTGACTTATTTACTTAGCCTGATACCCTCTAGGTCTATCTATGTTGTTGCAAATGTGTACCACCTTTTTATTCACTCATCCACTGATGGACACCCAGGCTGCCTCCACATCTTGGCCATTGTAAACAATGCTGCAATGAACATATAGATGCACATGTCCCCTCGAAGTAGCATTTTTGGGTTTTTCTGATAAATACCCAGAAGTAGGATTACTGGGTCCTTCTTTGTCTTGTTATAGCCTTTGTTTTAAAGTCTATTTCTAGTATAAGTATTGCTATGCCAGCTTTTTTGTTTGTTGGTTTGTTTTCCATTTTTGTGAAATATCTTTTCCATCCCTTTACTTTCAGTCTGTGTGTGTCTTTCGATGTGGAGTGAGTCTCTTGTAGGCAGTGTATGTAAGGTTCTTGTTTTCTTATCGATTCAGCCACCCTATCTTGATTGGAACATTTAATCCATGTACATTGAAAGTAATTATTGACAGATATGTAGTTATTGCCACTTTATTATTATTCATATTTTTTATTTATTTTTTAAATCTTCTTCTTAATGAAGTCCCTTTGACATTTCTTGTAATACTGGTTTGGTGGTGATTAACTCCTTTAGCTTTTTCTTGTCTGGGAAACTCTTTATCCTTCAATTGTAAATGACAGCTTTCCTGGGTAGAGTAATCTTGGTTGTATGTCCTTGCTTTGTATCACTTGGAATATTTCCTGCCACTCTCTTCTTGCTTGCAGAGGTACTGTTGAGAAATAAGCTGACAGTCTTATGGGAGCTCCTTTGTAGGTAACTAACTGCTTTTCTCTTGCTGCTTTAAAATTTTTCTCTTTGTCTTTAACCTTTGGCATTTTCGTTAGGATGTGTCTTGATGTGGGCTTCTTTGGGATCATCTTGTTTGGGACTCTCTCTGCTTTCTGGGTCTGTATGTCTATTTTCAGTCATTATTTCATCAAATAGGTTCTCAGTCCCTTTGTCTTTCTACTCTTCTTCTGGGACCCCTATGATGTGAATGTTGGTACACTTGGTGTTGTCCCAGGGACTCCTTAAATGGTCCTTATTTTTTGGAATTCTTTTTTCTTTTTGCTGTACTGGTTGGGTGTTTTCTGCTACTTTGTTTTCCACATCACTGATTTGATCCTCTGCTTCATCTAATCTACTGTTGATTCTCTCTAATGTGTTCTTCTTTGGCCTTAGAATTGTAGGAGCCACATATTTGTGAATATGGTTTGTGTATATATTCACTAAAGTGAGGGCATGTTTTTTCTTATTTTGGTGCAGACTGATAATATGGCTATCACAGTTCTTCTTGGGGTCTTTGTGACTATCCACATCAGTCCCAGTGATCCTAAGCATATAGAATCCTTCTTCCTAATTTTTGCCATTAGCAATGCATGTTCTAGGCCAACAATGCAGAACAACACATAGCATATTTATAGTATTTTTTCCCCAAATTGGACCTACTTGTATAGTTCTATGAGATTTCCTACTATATAGATTACAGTTGACCATCGAACAAGTTGGGAGTTTGGAGCACTCACCACTGCACAGTTGAAAATCCATGTATAAATTTTGACTCCCTTAAAACTTAACGACAGTTGTTCCTTGGTATCCAAGGAACATGGTCCAGGCGTATGGTTCCACGACCCTCAGTGGATACCAAAATCTGCATATGCCCAAGTCTGTCCTATAAAATGGTGTGGAACCAAGCATTCAGTCAGCCCTCCACATCTGTGGATTCCCAGCCTCAAATGGAAAATACTGTTTTCCACCCACTGTTGGTTGAATCTTTGGATGCAGGACTCTAGGATACAGAGGGCCAAGTCTATATTTATTGAAAAAAAAATGTATATAAATTGACATACGCATTTGAAACCTGTGTCGTTCAGGGGTCAACTGTATATTTATTGAAGGCAGAAAATGACCCAGAAGGGTGACTGTTGCACATGACCTTCCAGGCCTCTCACAGTGCAGGACGCAGATGCTTTCTCTTGGCTCTTCAGACACTCCCCAGCACTGTTTTGCTTAAGGTGACTGCGGTTGGGAAGGTAACTTAGGGCTAGCTGCAGGGAATGTTGTAGCAGAACACTCTTTCTCGTTTCCTGTGCTGATCTAGGCCTAACTGTGGTCAAGAAAATGAAGGATTAACATTTACTTCTCAGTTTTAGTCAGCTGCCAAACCCTTAGCTCTAGGAAATAATGCAAGCCCACCACCTTGTGCTGGTTTAGGTTTCCAGGTGTTAAAGTCAAAATTTAGTTATAGAAGTAGTGAAAGCTTCTAATGTACTGTGATTACAAAGAACGACTAATGAGCTAGAATGTAAATCAGTGCATTTCGCTATCCTCTTGGCTCCTATTTTATTTGGGGCTGTAATAAGAGTCCCAACAGAGAGAGTTTCAGTAATGTGGGTTGGTAAACACTTAAGATTTTTAATACTGGTCAATATCTAACTTCATTTTCACTTTCCAGAATAATAGCATTGTACACTTGAACATAGATTTTTGGGAAATTACCAGTCCACTTTCTTCTGTTTTTACACTGCCATAATCGTTTCTTATTTGATGACCTCTAGACTCAGCAGTACGAGGTTCAGGGATAAAGGATGTGAGTAAGTGTGGTGAGAGTAGATGGGGAAGGCCGTGCACAGGCAGTTGAGGGGTTCTACAAGCTTCAGCAGGACCTGGCCCCACTCTGACATCCTACTGTTTCCCCCTCCATCCCGTGGTGCCAGCCACATAGGCCTGGCTCATGGTGGACACCAGTCGTGCTCCTCCTGCTGTTCCCTTTGCTTCCAGATGCCTTCACGGCTCACTTCCTTCCTTTGAGTCTTTCTTGAATGTTCCCTCTCAGTCAGGTTTTCCCTTTTCCTGCTTAGTGTATGGTCTACCCATACCTGTCTCCCTTCTCTGCTTTTATTTTTCTCCATAGCACTTATCATTATCAAACACACTCTGCGTATTTGACATTTATTTTGTTTATTGCCCTTTTTTCCTCCCTAAAGTATAAGACCAACAAACAAAGGCAGAGATTTTTGTCTCTGTGGCACCTTCTAGGACGGGTTATACTAACATGGAGCCTAGAGTGGTAGAGGCCCATAGTACGTGCTTTACGATGTGCTTTCTGTCAGGTATTTAAGGGGAAAAAGTGATCATCTCGGAAGCCTCTGGCCCAGCTGTCATGGAGACTGAGCATAGAGAGGCCGTTGTGATGAGGAGCTGAGGAGCAGAGGGGTGGAGAGTGTTGGGACTTAGGGAGCAGGATGCCCAAGTGCCACCCTTGCTGGGGCAGGGGCGTTGGTTGCATGACCTCAGTTAGCTTTTCACTTGTAAAATCAGTGTTTATGTCTGTGGTTTATTGACAAGGGCGAACAGTTTAGAAAATTGAGAACATAGTGTACTGAAAAAATGAGGGAGGCTCATTTACTGATATATTCTTTTGTTCTGTTATTTTGAAAAGGTTGTATTATATGTTGTCATTCAACTATAAAGCTTATTTTATAATTTTTTTAAAAAATTCAAAATCCAGTCTCTAATAACAGTGCCAAAAATGGAACAGTTCTATTTTCATTAAAAACAAAAACAAAACAAAACCATACTTTTTACTTTACAGGTTTTTCGGTCAATGTCTCTGAGCTTCGTTCTCTCAGAATTATTTATTATATATTTGGGGTTGATAAACTTAAAAGTATTCAAGGATGAAGTACAATTTTTTTCCCTTAGGATTTGAACAGTAGTGCATTTTTAAGGTTTCATAATTAAATTAATAATCTTCTAGAACATTACTTAAGAAAGGGAATGATAAACTCTATAAGTAAAAGTATGAACTATTTAATGATATTTATGATTTTAATGATCAGATTTCAATCTTCCTCAAATTCAAAGTAAATAATAATTCTAATAAATTACACATTTTCAAAGGTAGCTCTCTCGTTGGTCTCCTAAGGAAACTCTGGGCACGAGAACATGTTTAGTGGACATCACTGCCAGCAGTTTGAGCTGAAACTAAGAACCTTGAAAACAACTTTAAAATATGACTGCCTCTATTCTTGTGGACAGAATGGGTGCAGATCTGCTCCCAGGTGCGTGTGTGATTTATACAGCAGTGCTGTGACAACCAAGTTCTTTTTTATGGAGTCTGTTGCTCTCCACCTGGACTTACAAGCTTAGACTGATGCTTCCACCCCACGTACCTCTCCCCACTCCAAATCCCTTTTCAGTGACACTGAATGTGGTGCATGGAGGCATTCTTGGATATCTTTGGTAATTTGGGAGTCACTACCTTTCAAGATACTCCATCTGCCTTTAGACAGTATTTGAAAGCTCTTCCTACGCTCATGATAAATCTACCTGCCTTTAACCATTACCTTAGTAATAAGAAAACATTACATTGCTCTTCTATTTTAGGTTTTTCCGGATATGATAATAATCATTATGGTCTATCATTATTCCAAGTTAACTACTCCTGGCCTTTTTTACAGCTTCCCCAGGAGTGGTTTTGAGCCTGCCAGTACCTTCTTGGTCCCTGTCCATGAGACCTGCCCCCGTTGGAGCAGGCCGTGCTTTTGGTGGCACCCCGACTTAGTCCATAAAGCAGGAACAACTTGCCAGCCTGGAGAGGGTGAAATGCCCATTCTTCCTCATTTTGGAAACTGCTTCTATTTATATATAGCTCTAGCTACCATGTTTCCCCCCAAAATAAGACCTAGCTGGACAGTCAGCTGTAGCGTCTTTTGGAGCAAAAATTCATATAAGATCCAGTATTATATTATATTGCACCCGGTATTATATTAATTATATTATATTATACCCAGTATCATATCATCATATATCGTATCATGTCATGTCATGTCATATCATAAAGACTTGGTCCTATAGTAAAATAAGACCGGGTCTTATATTAATTTTTGCTCCAAAAGACACATTAGAGCTGATGGTCCGGCCAGGTCTTACTTTCGGGGCAACACGGTATGATGACAGCAGCTTCTCTGGGTAGTCAGGGTCAGGAGTCACTGTTGACATGGTGAGCTTCAGTTTAGTTAAAATCTGTTTTGTTTTCTTTTCCCTGATTGTATACCAGTGAGTCTACACCATCGTCATCCTGTCCTCATGAGGCTTTTTGTTTTTATTTCTGCTTTTGGTTTGTTGTTTAGTCTGCTAATATTCATTTTCATTAACTGCTAGATACAGATTGTGGTACCAGTGCTGCCATGTCTTTTTTAGGGATATTACTCCTCCCCTCTTTCCAGCTTTCTGTCACTGACGTACGAGTATTTGATCTGGGGGCTTAATACAAATATTGACTGAGAGGAGGTTGAGGATAATGCCAGTGCTGGGGTACTAAGGTGTACCCCAGCTTACTTCCACACCTGCACTGCACAGTATGGTAATTACGATAACTGTTTATATTTAAATTTTCATTAAAGTTAAGTGAAATTAAATATTTAGTTCCCAAGCTGCACTCGCCACATGTGGCTATTAGACAGCAATAATATAGAATATTTCTATCATTGCAGAAAGTTGTACTGGATGGTTGTTTCTCTGCTCTGATATTGAACCATTAGTTAATACCATGAAACAGAAAAAGAATGTCATTAATTTTTCTTTCCATATTTCTCACATTGATGCCTTTAATTTTATTATAGCAGATTATTAAAGTAACATTTTATTTGAGGGGATAAGGTAGGTTTTAAAGGAACAGATGTAATTTAATTTGCGTTTGGAAGAGATGAATATCATTTTGAGAGTAGGTATTAATGGAATTGTTAATTTCTTGGGAAAACTGGGTAATACAGAGAGACATGAATAATTCAGCATTATGGGGATTAAGGTGTATGAGGATTTGTAGTCAGAAATATACCTGGAAAAGGAAGTGGGGACACGGATAAATTGTATTTATATATACATACACATGTACATATACATATACATATATGTATATATACGAGGTCTGACAATTAAGATCCTGAACTCATTCTAGAAAAAGTGCTACATACCTCATTGCTGAATATCACTGTACTCGCCATGGGAAGCTATGCAATGATGCCAGCACCTAGTCCACCCTTGAAAGCAATTTTGAAACTCTTTTTCTGGAATGGCCATCAGAGCTGTCATAGTACTCCACTTGATGAGAATGTCATCAAAATGTCTTCCTTTCAATATTTCCTTTATCTTCAGGTAAAGAAAGAAGTCATTGGGGGCCAGATCAGGTGAGTAGGGAGGCTGTTCCAATACAGTTATTTGTTTCCTGGCTAAAAACTCCCTCACAGACAGCGCCGTGTGAGCTGGTGCATTGTCGTGATGCAAGAGCCATGAATTGCTGGCGAAAAGTTCAGGTCGTCTAACTTTTTCACGCAGCCTTTTCAGCACTTCCAAATAGTAAACTTGGTTAACTGTTTGTCCAGGTGGTACAAATTCCTAATGAATAATCCCTCTCATATCAAAAAAGGTTAGCAACATCATTGCAACAAGTTCACGAACTTAATTGTTGGACCTCATATACATATACATGTATGTAAATGCTGCCATGAAATGTGTACCTGAGGAAAAGAACACTCATTTGTTCCCTCATTCATTCTGCACTCATTTGTTGAGTTCTTCCTCTCTCTGTCCTGGCCCTGACCTGTGTGGAGAAGATATCATCATGGGGTCTCCTCTGAGAGGTCAGTGGAGGAGATACAAGCAAGAGCAGGTCGTTGCAGTTTGCTGTGTGCTGTGGCTGAGATAGGAATGATGTCCTCAGGAAGCAAGCCCACTGGCCTGGGAAGGCATTACCAGCGGGTAGTTTCAACATTTGTCACTAAGGTGGAAGTTTGACAAACACTGATGCTGTTTCCTTCAAAAATACTTCGCTTCGTTTCCCTGGTTTGTCTAGGTACTGCTGTATTCCATCATCTCAACATGCACAAAATGTTTGTAGTAATGCTGCTTTTATGCAAAACGAAGATTCTCAGCAGTCCAGATCACATGGAATAAATGTTAAATTTTGAAAATGTAATGAGGTTAATTTAAGGTTATATTAACATCAGAATTCTTTTGGTTAGTATACAGGCAACATTGTGTTACCTGGGTGCAGATCACTGGAGGTCAGAGTAGCGGAGAGTGGACTGGTGGAAAATTAGGTAAGCAGAAATGAAGTGATTGGCCCTCACAGCTGGCTGTGGAGCAGTCACTTCTGGAGCACCAAGGGAAGTACACACCCTGCACTCTCCTCCTGGAGGTTCTGATTCGGACAATCAGGGGTTGGTTCCTGGCATCTGTGGCTTTCTAAGTATATGAGGTGATTCTGATGGGTAGCCAGGGATGTAAAGCACTAGTTTCTTGTGTAGGATTTTGTAATCATTGATGCCACATTGTGTCTTCTTGTGATGTGGGTGGCCCTCTTTGTCGCCAGGGAGAGCCTGACATCCTTGCAGAATTGAGTCCTGTTGTATTGTTGAACATTTAAGATTAACAAAATGACAGAACGCAAGACAGACAGGGACGTTAACTACACTGGCTGACAGGAAGAGTTCAGGAACCAGCTTTCCTGTCTTTGAATCTTGCCTCACTGTTTACCAATGCTGTGACTTTGGGCAAATCACCTAACTTTGTGAGTCTTAGTTTCTTCATCTGAAAAATGGGGATACTAGTATTTATCTTGTAAGACTTCTAAACAAATTAATATATGTGCCTTATTTCATTGATTCTAAGATGTACATGTTACCGTCTCTGAAATTAGGAGGTGACATACAAGCAAGAGAATGTTCAGGTTCACCTGGGAACATTATTTCTTTCTGTGTGCTACATAAAATAAGAGTATATCGGATGAGAACCAAGATGGCACTGTAGGTAAACGCTATGTTTACCTTCTTTCACAACTATATCAAAATTACAACTAATCCACAAAACAACCATTATTGACAATACAATCAAGGTGAACTGAAGCCTTTCAACTAAGGGGTGCAGAAGAAGCCACCCAGACTGGTAGGAAGGGCAGAGATACGGAACAGGCTGGTCCCACACCCGTGTGTGATCATTAAAGATCGGGAGGGCTGTTTCATCTGCGGGGTTCCCCCCACCTGCTAAAGGAGTGAGAGATCGTAGCCCCACCCCAGTCCAGGGTTCCAGTGCCGGGGAGAAAAGTCACCATAATTTCTGGTTGTGAAAACCAGCGGAGACTGTGACTGAGCGAGACTGAGTGTGGCTGCACTCCCAGGCGCTCCTCTTAAAGGGACCGTGTGCGGACTTATCCACCAACGCATCACTCGCTCTGAGTTCCAGCTGGGGCAGTGACTGGAGAGGCAGCAGGGACATATGGGGGAAACTGAGTTGTCTGGCTTGGGACAGGGGCTGGAGAGGTGGCTTTCTCCTGGATGGGGGAGCTGGGAGAGGCCATTGTTTCTTTGCTGAGCCCTCCCCCTTCCCCATGTGCAGACACAGGCAGCTGCCATATCTGAATCTCCACGTTAGTTTGCCTCGCCCTGGTGATTTGAGACCTGGCCCCTCCCAACTTTCGGGCACAACCCAGGCTGCTTTCGGTGACTTTTTCGTGCAGACTGCCTGCCTTGGGTCAAGCTGCAGACTTTCCTAAGGTCTCTCAAAGGTTCGCAGAACCCAGACAAGCAGCATCTGGCTTGAGCATGTCCTGTGCCTCTGGCTGAGCAGCCCTAAGCCGGCCTAGTGGCACCCAGCCTTGGTTCACGGCTTGGCCTTTCAAGGTGCTTCCAAACACAGCATGGGTGGCAGCCATCTGTGGATTTCTTGCTGGCTCTTGCTGGGTGGCCCCAGGTGAGGCATGGGCTGTGACTGAACTTGACCTACAGCGGATCCCCTCCAAGGTGGTCCTGGGGCTGGCACCCCTATGGCCAGCTTCAAAATAAGCTGGAGCATCACCTCCAATATGGTACACACAAGGGGCAGATTGGGCAGACACCAGAGTCCTGCTGAGGCAGATCCTGCTCTGTAGAATCAGCCCCTGCACAACAACTCTTCCACTGTAGTCACAGCCAGTCCTCACAACCAGTGAGCCCAAGGGTCAGTCCCTCCCACTGATGTGCAATTATCAACCAAGGCTCAACTACAAGAGGAGGGCACACACAACCCACACAAGGGACACACCTGGAGTGAGTGGCTCAGGTGACCAGAAAGATTGCGCCACTGAACCCCACAGCACATAAGGCCACTCTATTAAGAACAGAAGACATAGCAGCCCTACCTAATACATAGAAAACAACACAGGGAAGCAGCCAAAATGGGGAGACAAAGAAACATGTCCCAAATAAGAGAACGGAACAAAGCTCCAGAAAAAGAACAAGTGAAACGGATATGTGCAATCTATCAGACGCAGAGTTCCAAACACTGGTTATAAGAATGCTCAGTGATCTCAGGGAGAACTTTAATAGAGAGATAGGAAGCATAAAAATGGAGATGAAAACCATAAAGAACCAGTCAGAAATAAAGGATACAGTAATGGAAAGGAAAAATATATTACAGGGAATCAACAGTAGATTAGATGAAGCAGAGGATTCAACCAGCGATGTAGTAGATAAGGTAGCAGAAAAGACCCAATCAGAACAGCAAAAAGAAAAAAGAATCCAAAAAATTGAGGAGAATTTAAGGGGCCGCTGGGACAATATCAAGTATAGTAATATTTGCATTATAGGGGTACCAGAAGGAGACGAGAGAGAGCAAGGAATTGAAAACTTATTTGTAGAAATAATGACAGGAAACTTCCTTAGCCTGGTGAAGGAAATAGACATACAAGCCCAGAAAGCCCAGAGAGTCCCAAACAAGATGAACCCAAAGAGGCCAACACCGAGACACATCATAATTAAGATGCCAAAGGTTAAAGACAAAGAGAGAATCTTAAAAGCAGCAAGAGAAAAGCAGTTAGTTACCTACAAGGGAGCCCCCATAAGACTGGCAGCTGATTTCTCAACAGAAGCTTTGCAGGCAAGAAGGGAGTGGCAGGCAATATTCCAAGTGATGAAAAGTAATGACATACAACCAAGATTTCTCTACCCAACAAGGCTGTCATTTGGAATTGAAAGACAGATAAGGCGCTTCTTAGACAAGAAAAAGCTGAAGGAGTTCTTCACCACAAAACCAGTATTACAAGGACTCTTAGAGGGACTTCTTGAAGATAGGAGAGGGATTAAGAATGGGTGAAAAGGGAAGGGATTGAGAAGTACAAATTTGTTGTTACACAGTAGTCATGGGGATGTAGGGTATAGCATAAGGAATATAGTCAATAATATTGTAGTAACTAGGTATGGTGCCAGATAAATACTAGATCTATCAGGGTGATAGAAGGGAATGGGGCTGGGGGCAGGGTGAAAAGGGTGAAGGCATTAAGAAATACAATTGGTAGTTAATAAACTGGGAAATATAATCAACAGTGTTGTAAAAATCATGTAAGGTGCCAGATGGGCATTGGATTACCCGGGGGATAACTTCTTAGACTGTGTCCAATGTGCTATACACCTGAAGCTGAAGTAGAATAATACCGAATGTCGGCTATAACTAAATATATAGGTATATATAGGCATGGGATGTAGAGTACAACCTAGGGAAGATAGTCAATGGTATTGCAACAGCTGTATAAGATGTCAGAGGGGTAGTACCGTGTTTCCCCGAAAATAAGACCTAGCTGGACAATCAGCTCTAATGCATCATTTGGAGCAAAAATTAATATAGACATGGTTGTATTTTACTATAAGACCAGGTCTATAATATGATATGATATAATATAATAATATATAATATAATAATATAATGTAATATATGCCAGGTCTTATATTAATTTTTGCTCCAAGAGATGCATTGGAACTGATTGTCCAGCTAGGTCTTATTTTCGGGGAAACATGGTAGCTTGGGTGTGGGTTATGACTCATGAGGGGTTTAAATATATAACTATTACGTTGCTTTGTACACCTGAAACTAATAAAAAATAAATAAATTGAAAATAAAAAGAACAAGGCTAGAATCTGATAACTCAAAAGGGTGTGCTATAGTTTTCTACTGAAACATAAAATCTCACTATAGTCAAAATAAATGGTTCATTTTCACAACAGATATGCTAACAGACCATTAACGCACGCGCATGAGTTAGCTTTTGCTTTTTACTCCTGACAACTATTTAAGCTAGGGGATTTTCCAAAACATATGTTTATGAAGTGTGTATTTCTGTTTTATGACTTTTAGTTTTTATTGTTAATGTTATCAAACTAAAAGGATCTCAAATCATAAAAAAAGAGTATATCTTACAATTGATCATGTCTTAGATTCATTTATTTTAGGAAATGCAAATGATTAGGTGTACTAATTTTTGTTTTGTTTTAATAAAGTGTAAAACCTTGTGTCTTCTTTAAATTTAATTGTGGTGATTATAATTTCAATTAAGTATCGGGCATTTTCTATGTGCCAGGGATGGTGCTAAACACTAGTCTTCATAACAGAGTAATAATAGTACGTATTTTTTAGATGATGATTTTGAGACAGCTAGAAAGTCACAAAACTAAGAATCAACATGTTTTGCCCCAAAGCCCAACCTGTTTCCTAACCACTGTTCTATATTGACTATCCTCATATTTAATCTACAGGTGTGTGTGTAACGCTAAGCAGTGGTTAGTTCGTTTTGAGTAATGTGGCAAGAAATATGAGCTGAGGGAAATTGAAGTTAATGTTTCCACTCCATCAACAGCTCAGCCCTGCGTGCTAACATGACTACCTGTGAAGTTGAGGGATGAGATGCTTGAGAAAGAGAGAAAATAATTTTACATCCTTGAGGCAAGATTCTGGGTAGTGTAGATACCAGTGTCATCATATCCATACACGACAGCATGTAGGAGGACTATGAGTGTCATATAATAAACAGTGACACAACTGACAATTAGGTAAGTTTCTTTTTATCTCTGGTTTTCAGTGGACTGACACGCCTACGTGTGGTTTTCTTTGTATTTTTCCTGCTTGATGTTTGCTGAACTTTATGAATCTGTAAATTAATGACTTTTACCCTGCTGGGAATTTATTTCTTTTGCCCTATTTCTTTTTTCTCTTTCTCTCTTGAAGCCCAGTTACAGGAATATTTTAATATTGTGCTACAGGTTTCTAAGGTCTTTTCCTGTTGTTCAATATTTCTTTGCTCCATTCCTCAGATTCCATAATTTGTTTTGTTCTATCTTCAACTTTACTGACTCTTTTCTCTGTCATCGCCCATCTGTTACTAAGCCCATTTGCTGCTTAACAAAGTCCATTTCATTTCAGTATGATATTTTATACTTCGAGAATTTTTAATTTGGTTCTTTTTTAAAACTAGGTTCTATTTCTCTGATATTTCTTTTCGTTCATTATGCTGAGATTTCTTTTCATTCATCATAAGTGTACTTTCCTTGATCAAAGTTATAGTAACTGCTTGAAAATTCTTGTCTGCTGATAGCAACATCTGGGATCATCTCAGAATCAATCTATGTTGATTATCTTATTTTTGGAGAATGAATCAGCTTTCCCTTTTTCGATTCTGTTATGATGTTGGTTTTTTCATTTTTGTTTCTGCAAAAAATTTATTTGGATGACTCAAACTGCAAACTCTGTCTTTGAGCAGTAGCTCAAATCACAGTTTAGTTCTTTTAGTCTTATCCTGGTTTCCATATCAGCCGGAGATTTATTTGAGCAGTGTTTATACACAGAAGCGTGGATTGTCTTCTCTTTCTGTGTCTTTACTGGGATGCCCTGTCCCTGCCAACCTCATTTCTAGTCACTGTGGTTGCCCTAAACTCTGCACTGTGGTTCTTCAAGCCAGTAAGACGGTAGTTTTCTGTAGGAGGTTTTGCTGCCTTTGCATGTACAAATGGAAGCCTGACCTTAGGCTAAAATTCATCAGAAATAGGAAATTCACTTAGAGTCATTCTTTTATCTTTATTTCAGGTGTCAACTCCCCTCCAGAATCTCCTTGCTTTGAGATGCTCTCAAATACCTTCAAGCAGTTTTTTTTTTTCCTTCCTGTTTTGTTGACCTTGTCAATGGTTGATGCTGTTGATGTTTATAGTTATTATCTGCCAATGGTTTAAAAAATAGGCATTTTTTCTTCTTTGGAAGAGTATTCTTCTGAGCTGCTTACTTTTAAACACCTGAAAATCTTCCTTTTTAGGCATATATAAAGGTTGCATTTTGTGCTGTAAAAACAATGAAATTTCTGCTTCCCCACATGGAACTTTCCAGCTTTTGTTTCATTTTCCATGAGAACTCTTTTGACACTTCGGTGTCTTTCATGAGTAGAATTTATCCTGAATTCTGAATGAGCACATTTGACGTGTTTCTTGTAGAAATTAAAATGTTTTCTTTAATATTTGATTTGGAAATATTTGATTTGCTAAAAAAGATACTAGCTTTTACAAATCGTGTAAAAATCTTTGATGATTCAAGTAATTTGAGGAAGGGGGAACATATATATAAGTAATTACAACCTTGTGTAAATTGTATATATAATTATAGGAAAAGTGAATTCTGATTAATTTGCCTTGATAATTGCCCAACTATTTACTTGATTCACATAACAACATAATTAGCAATGCATATTTATTAATTAAATATTTTATTTCGAGTTATTCTGTGATTGTATTTACAAAAATCAAGCCTTTTTTGGTTTTGTTTGACCATATTGAACCTGAAAAAAAATTTTTCTCAGCGCGTTTAATCTCTTCTCAAAATTGTGTTCTGTGAAACTTTAGTCTCTTTAATTACATTAGTCTCTTTAATTACATTATTGCATTAAAAATATGTGCCTTGCTCTTCTGTAATTTTCTCACATTTGCATTATTATGATACAAATATTTGATAAGGCAATTATAAAAAGGTAGTAGGTATAAGTGAGGATATGGATAATTGTGAAAAATTTTTTAAATTTAATTTGTTTTTGTACTTGTTAATTTATTGAAAATCAAAGAGCCTTAATTCTTGTGAAATGCTTCATGCTGGCTTAATCATACATGAATGGGCGTATGTGTGTATGTTCCTGGGATTTAATTATATTCATTTTTATATATTATATTATTATTTTTAATTCTTTGTATTTCCCTTCATCATGACCAGACATAAAAACTTTATTTTCAAAAAGAATTCCTATAAGACTATTATTTTTGGGATTATAGAGTGGTAATATATTTTTATTATAATGTTTTTAAAATTAAATTTTTTAAATATTTTGGACTATAATGAAATATATACGTATATCAGTGTTTTGGGGAAAAGTGAAAAATACATTTTCTTGCAAAAATTATTCAATTTTGGAAATTAACTATTCTTCTGCAATCCCTTGTAATTTAAAACTGGGGATTAAAAATCAAGAAGTGGTATAACAGTATGCATCAACTGCAAGGAGCAAAAAACCCAACCAAAAGTCTCCTAATCAATGAAAAGTTATAAATTTGCATAACAGTAAGTCTGGGCACAGGGCTGAGTTAGCACATCAGTGTGGACAGAAGTTCCTTCCATCATTTTGGCCTGGCAGCCTTATCATGTTATGTTGCTTCTAGGACTAGTTCCCTCATTACCAAAAAATGGCTACTGTAGCTCCAGACATCCAGGTTTCCTTCCATGAATGTATTATTAGAGGGGAAAACCTTTTCCTGGTGTTTCCTCATATCTCTTTGGCCAGGGAAATAGAATTATCACAACTGGCTTGCAACAATTATGATTTACCTTCTTGGACTAGACCATGTGTTTCCTGACTAAATAGCAGAGTGAATACCAGAACAAAATTATGACTCTGGCAGACAGCAAGAAAGGAGTATATGGTGGAGACTATTGTTCTTACAAATTTTAGGTATTAAAGATTTTTTTAGTTCCTTGAAAGCACCATATTCTCCCTTGCTTCTAGGACCTTCTCATTGTTGTCTGGAATTTTTCCTTCTATACCTAATAGTTTTTGACGTGTTTTTTTTTTTTTTTTTTTTTTCCTCATAGCTTAGATATAACTTCTACCAGCTTAGATATAACTTCTTTGTGGAAAGTCTTTCTGAATATCAGAAAAAAGGGAGTCTTTAAGGCAAAAAGCACTGCTACCAGTATACTACCTTTATAATGATAAAAGTGCAGTTCCTAGGAAGAGATCATTCTAAATTTGTCTGCACTTCTCGATCTAGCATCAAACTAGAAAGCAAAGTTGAACTAAAAGGAGCAGTAGACATATCGTTAACTATAGTAGGAGATTTTGCCCTACTTTCCTTGTAAGTGCTAGAAGCAGAGAAAAATATGTGTAAATACCGAAGAATTGAGCAGCGTGATTGACTCACTTAAGCTAAGTAATGGATCATGCTGCTTGATATATACTTAGGTCAAGTTATATAGTACCAGTCTTACACGTACTCTTCCAGGGACTATAAAAAGAAGAAATACTCCCCAACTCATTTTGTGAAGCAGTATAACATGGATAGTATAAGTTAACAAGAATATTAAGAGAAAGGAACATTACACACCAATCTCACTTGTGAATTTTCATATGAAAAAATTGTAAACAAAATAGCTGTGACCAAAGCCAGCAAAATGTAAAAAGGAAAATACATCATTATCCAATTGAGTTTATTTTAGGAATGCAAGTATTTAACATTTTAAAATCAATGAGTGTATTTCAACACATTATTTAAGTAAAGGAGATAAATTATATATTTTCTTACCAGAAGCAGATAATTATTTGATAGTAATGGAACTTTTAAAATCTGCTATGGTGTATATGTTAGTTTCCTACTGCTGCTGTAACAAATTATAACAAACTTAATGGCTTAAAACACCACACATTTATTATCTTACAGTTTTGGAGGTCAGAAGTCCAAAGTGGGTTAGCAGAACTAAGTTTATTCTGGAGGCTCTAGGGGAGAATTCATTTTCTTGTTTTCCAGCTTCTACAGACTGCCTGTATTTCTTGGTTTGTAGCCCTGCATCACTCCAACCTTGGCTTCTGTGGTCACATTTTCTTCTCTGACTCTGACTTTCCTAACTCAGGACAGCACCTGGATAATTCAGGACACTCTTACAATCTCAAGATCTTAACTTCATCACATATGCGAACTCCCTCTTGCTATAAGGTATAACTCATCCACAGGTTTCTGATCTATAGGGACATGTGCACTTGGGCGAGAGGATTAGTCTGCCTAGCATAGTGTAGCTAACAAAGTGTACAAAGAAATTATACTTAGTTACGAAAATTTTTCTGGCCTAGGAAGTGAGACAAGGCTGCCCATTAACACCATGCCTATTTGACATTACAATGGAGGACATATTCAGTGCAGTTAGGCAAATAAGTAAACAAACAAACAACTGAAATACCAGTTTGGAAAGGAAGAAATCTCCCTTATTATTTGCAGATGAATATGATTATGGACAAAGGAAAATCCAACATAAAGTATAGATGAATTTTTGGAATTAATAAGTAATTTTAGGAGTTGACTTAGCTTCGCCTCTCATAACAAAATACCATAGTCTGGATGGCATAAACAACAGAAATTTATTTTATCAAAGTTCTGAAAGCTAGAAATCCAAGATGGAGGTGCCATGCGGTCGGTTTCTGATTAGAGCTCTCTTCTTGTGTTCTCATATGGTGGGAAGAGAGAGCAAGCTTTGTGGTATCTCTTCTCTTAAGGGCACTAATCCCATCATGAGGGCTCTACTTTCATGACCTCATCTAACCCTAATTAGGTCCCAAAGGCTTCATCTCCAAACACCATCAAATTGGGGCATAGTGATTCAGCATAGGAATTTTGGGAGGACACAGACATTCAGTTCATGATATTCTGTCCCTGATTCTCCCAAATTCATGCCCTTCTCGTATACAAAATACATCCATTCTATTCCCAACAACCCTTAAAATTCTTAACTAATTCCAGCATCAACTCTATAGTGTAAAATGCAGAGTCTCATGTAAATATCTAAATCAGGTGTGAATGAGACTCGAGGTACAATTCATCTTGAAGCAGAATTCCTTTCCAGCTGTGAACCTGTGAAACAAGACAAGCCATGTGCTTCGAAAATAACCATGGTGGGAGAGGCATGGATGGTATCAACATTCCAATTCCAAAAGGGAGAAATCAGAAGACAAGAAAGAGGTAATGAGTTCCAAGCAAGGTCAAAACCTAGCAAGGCAAATTCCATGAGATCATAAGACTTGAGAATAATTCTGTTTGGTTCGAACTCTGCCTTCCAGGTCCACTGGGACGTAGCTTCACCCCTGAGGTTCTAGGAGGGGGTCTTGCCCTCTGCTGGGCCGGTTCCTGCCCCCAGGGTTCCAGGTGGCTCCACCTCTGTGGCTCCATGGAGTGGCCCCGCCCCCCAAGGCTTTGGGCAGAGACCATCTAGTCTCTTGAAACCAAGGTGGTGGTTCTGATAATCTCTGAATCTCCTTCAGTGTCATTTCCCTGCTTCTTGAAGAAAAGTGGGTGTTCACAGCTGAGTAGCACCATCTTCATATCCTGTCAAATCCAAGAAAGTCCTGCAGCCTTCCTTTATTTTTTGTTCCATCTCCATCCACTTTGGTTCAAACTGGCAGTGTTTCTGCTCATATAATCCCATAAATTCTTTATCGAGTGATAGTTTAGCTCTTCAGAACATACTTTCTGAGTATTAGTAATGTGCATAGACTGAGAATTTCCCAAATATTCAAGTTCTGGTTTCTTTTTGCTTAACAATTTTTCTTCAGTCATATTATTATAAGCAGTCAGGAGGAACTGTGTTGCTCCTTCAGATTTTGCTTAGAAATCCACTCAGCTAAGAATTTAATTTCATTGCTAGCAAGTTCTACCTTCCACAAAACAGTAAAACACTTTTCATCCAAGTTCTTTGCAACTTTATAACTGGGATTATCTTTCCTCCTGTTTCCAGTAACATGATCCTCATTCCCTTCAGAGACCTTACCAGATTCAACCTTGATATCCATATTTTCAGTGTGCACTTTTAAACCTTCCAGCCCCTACCCATTTCCCAGTTAAAAAGCCACTTCCACATTTTTAGGTATTTGTTGTTAGAGCAGCACTCTACTCTCAATACCAAACTCTGTCTTATTTAGCTCACGCAGCCATAACAAAATAGTATATGAGGTTAGACAATTAAGTTCACGAACTCATCCTAGAAAAAGTGTTACATCCCTCACTGCTGAATATCACTATGGTCACCTTCGAAGTACTCCCCTTGGGAAGCTATGGACCGATGCCAGCGCCTAGTCCACCCTTCAAAGCAATTTTTCCTCCTTTACTCTGAGTCAAGCCATTGTTCTCAGTCTAGTTGTGGAGGACACAGGCTGCTCTTGCCGGCTGCTGGCCACTCATGCTGGCCACTGGCCACTCACGGTTGCTCACGGCAGCCCAGCTCCAGGTTGAGCCATTGTTCTCAATTTAGCTGTAGAGGGCGCAGCTCACTGGCCCATGTGGGAATCGAATTGGTGGCGAACTCGGCATTAGGAGCACGATGCTCCAACCACCTGAGCCACCGGGCTGCCCCCCTTCAAAGCAATTTTGTAACTCTTTTGGGAATGGCCCTCAGAGCTGTCGTCGTATTACCCTTGATGTCCTGAATGTTATCCAAATGTCTTCCTTTCAATATTTCCTTTATCTTCAGGTAAATAAAGAAGTCATTGGGGGCCAGTTCAGGTGAGTAGGGAAGGTGGTCCAATACAGTTATTTGTTTACTGACAGTGCCGTGTGTTGTCACGATGCAAGAGTCGTGAATTGTTGGCGAAAAGTTCAGGTCGTCTAACTTTTTCATGCAGCCTTTTCAGCACTTTCAAATAGTAAACTTGGTTAACTGTTTGTCCAGTTGATACAGATTCCTAATGAACAATCCCTGTGATATCAAAAAAGGTTAGTAGCATTGTTGCAATGAAATTTGTGAACTAGTCATGCCCTGTAGATTGGGAGCTTAAACAATGGAAATTTATTTTCTCATAGTTCTGGAGGCTGAAAGCCCAAGATCAGGGCAGATTCATTTTCTGCTAAGGGATCTTCTCCTGTGTTGTAGATAGTTGCCTGCTCACTGTGTCCTCAAATGGCAGGGAGAGAGAGAGAGCAAGCTCTGTGGGATCTCTTCTTGTAAGGGCACAAATCTCATCCTTAGGACCCCACTTATGGACCTTCATGACCTCATCTAATCCTAATTACCTCTGTGGGGGTGGAATAAACTTTACCCTTCACAATTCTAATAATTAAATCTACATGACACAGGTTAACATGAGAAAATAACCATATTTGTTTACAGATCTAATATGGGAAGCCCAAATACACGAGAAGTTCAGAGACAGAAAGGGAAAATGAGGGGTATATGGCACCTGAGTAAGGATGAGGTGAGGTGCCTTGGGGCTTCAGAGGGGAGGAAGGTCCTTTACAGGAAGGTAAGAAGAGCTGATGTTCAGTAATTAGAAGTTCGCCTGCCCTATAGATGGGTCATCAAAGGTTATTTCTGCTGGTAACTCTTATTAATGGCAAGATCCCTAATCTAAATCCTTCTAGATAGTTGAAGGGAAAGGCAGAAGTTTCTCTTGCCTTTAGCTCAAAATACTCTGCCTACTACAGAGGCACATCTTGGGGTGACTTCTGGACCTGTCCACGTCCTAAAGACTCCACCTCCAAATATTGTCATCTTTGGGGTTAGGATTTCAACATAATGAAATTTGAGGCTAGGGCACAAACATTCTGTTCAGTTTATAACAGGATGTTACTAGATACAGAGTCAACACAGTGAATGAAATCAGTTGTATTTCTATATAACAGCAGCGAACAGAAAACAGAATGTTAAAAAGATACTGTTTACAATAGTAGATAAATATCAAATAAATGTAAAAATACGTAATTTCACAACAGGAAAAAAATATTATTGATAGGAAATTACAGAAGGCCTAAACAAAAGGAAGTAATACTATACTTCCTACCATAGATGGGAAGATGCAATATCATTAAAATGTAGATTCTCCCCTAGTACATCTGTAGATTTATATGTAATCCCAGCAGGGGTGTGTGTGTGTGTGTGTGTGTGTGTGTGTGTGTGTGAGAGCATGTGTGCAAGCATGTGTGTGTGAATGAGCATTTGTGTGTGTGAGCATGTGTGTGTGCGTATGTGTGAGTGAGCATTTGTGTGTGAGCATGTGTGTGTGCATATGTGTGAGTGAGCATTTGTGTGTGAGTGTGAGCACATGTGTTTGTGAGTGACCATTTGTGTGTGAGCGTGTGTGTGTGAACTGATAAGCTGCTTCTAAAATTTATATGGAAATGCAAAGGGACAAGAATAGCCAACACACTTGTGGAAGAAAACATAGTATGGTAGAAGGAATGGCTCCGTTGGTTATTAAGCTTTATTTTAGGTCATATTCATTAAAATCCTGAGGCGTCGGCCCGAGAGTAACAGATAGACTAGTGGAAAACAGTATTAAGGAAGGTGGGGAAAGACCTAATCTTTTCACTAAATGGTGTTGTATCAGATGCCTGGCTATATGGGAAAAAACCTTACACCAGATACAACAATTATAGGTCAATTACAGATCTGAATGTGAAAGGTAAAATAAGTAATCTCCTAGAACATCATATAGTGGAATATTTTCATAACCTCATGGTAGGGAAAGATTTCTTATATACAGGATATATAAAGCTTACCAGATTAGTTGGTTGGTCTTTGCAGTTTGAATTCATTCTTGACTGTTGGCTACTCCTTCTATCAGAGAATATTAGTGAGAATGGGTAAATCTGAAGAATGATCATTGATTTATTGGATACTAGTTTGAAGAGTTTACGTACCATACAATTTTCGTGTTGTTATTCAGTGTAAACAAAATGATATAAGCATTTAGTAAACACTGACATAGCTTTATTTAAAAGTACCTGGAATGGAAGTTCAGTTGTCAAATTTTGATGCCCAATTTTCTAAAACTAGATGTAGTTTGCCAGATAGAGTAGTCTTTATAGGTTAACAGTGCATTTAAAAAGTATTCAATATGTATAATCTTACTTTATATGATTTTATTCTTAAACTTGTGAATGACTTGGATATAATTCAGTTTAAATAAAATCGTGCCAGGCAATTTGCTATTTCAGAGGCATTCTCGCTAAATTTGCTTTACAAAAGCTGAGATCCCTCTGGGACCCAGTAATCATGCCCTCTTTCCCATTCCTCCAGTTCGTTGTTTCATAAAATTAGATTGGTTCCTTGGGTTTACAAGGCTACTGCAAAAGCTTTGTGCTCAAATGTTAATAAACTCAATCTCTTCATGATCATCTAAAGAGAATTGCCAGAAGATTTGTGCTCATTTGACTATATCAAATATCCATTACAATAAAACTATAATCTAGGGTGTGAATTGGGTATTGGTTTTAGTATATATTCAGGCTGCTTCTGATTTTTCAGTGTCTGGAATTTATCCAAACATAACTAAAAAGTGAACTTTGTACTTAAATGATCAGTTTCTAGTAATTCTTATATGTGTGCAAGCATGCTTATGCGCTGCACACACTCATGAGTTCAAATAAGTAGAAAACAGAAATATTTTCACTTCAATGTAAAACTGATTCCTCAAACCGCCATTGAATGTAAGGACTCTGAGGGTTTTTTTGGGGGGGACTGGGGGGTGGGTTACAATACTTTTATGCACCAGAAAATGAGTAGTCTAGTACTGCTTTATTCAACTATTTTATTGCACGTAATATGATAGAAGATATTAAAAAATCAATGAAATGAATTTCAGGAAAATAAAAATTATATGATATTAAAATTGATTCAAGAAAACCTAAACTATTAACAGAAGATCTAGTAACAGTGGTATATCTACAATATCCCCAAAAGGCTCTTTTTCTAGATAGTTTTATAAGCCTTTAAAGAATAGATGATTCTTACGCCATTTAACTTTTGGGGAGCATCAAAAATGGTGAGATGGTTCCTAATTGAATTGTGAAACTAGCAAAGGGCTGAAAACACAAATAATAATAATAATAAAAATCATAGGCTAAAAAAGTCTCAAACTTAAATAAAAAGAAATCTATCTGAAATCATCAACAATAGTATTTAACCATGAAATACTTGATGTGTTCCTACTAAAAAAGGCCTTTCTGTATTTGCTTTGACGATATGCTGCACATGAAGACAGGTTTATTTTTTACCTCACAGATAAGAGGCTAAGCCAGCAATGTCCCATAGAAATATAATGTGAGTCGCATATGTAATTTGAAATTTTCCAGTAGCTACATAAAAAAGCAAAGAGAAACAGGAAAATTAATTTTGATAAAACATTTTATTTAATCCAGGATATCCCAAATGCTGTTGAACATATGGCAGTAGCCACATTGTTCATCTGCCTCATGTGGTTAGTGGCTTCCATTATGGACAGCTCAGGTGTGAGCTGTGTGGTGCGGTGCTGTGGTACCGCCTCTATCTGTGTTAGTTCTCTGTGGCCCCCCATGCGCTGGCTGGGGTTTGCTCTGGCTCCATCCAGCTTACCAAGCTGTTAAGAGTGTTGAGATAAAAATGGGGGAGGAGCTCTAAGATTTTAGGATATACACTAAGGTACTATTTCTGTAAGATTTCTTGAATTAGCAAAGGTTTGTAGGAGCCCTATTAAGTCACAGAAACAGGATTTTTGGACATCAGACAGAATGTTCAACCTACGAAACCAGGAAAGCTAGCTATGGAGCAGGACAGCTGTCCCTGTGGCCTTGTTCTCTCGGCCCCCATAGGCTAACATGTTGGGAGATGGCAGTAAATTGTGCTTGGACAATAACCCCTGTGTGTTCAGGTGGCTCTTTTTGACCATGAGACTTGATCAAACCCCAGAGAATTCAAAAAATTCTATCCTAACTATAATGCTATCTTTATTAGTACTTCGGTGAACCAAGGAAACTTACAGACAGTGTTATGTGAGTGAATGATTTAGCAAAGTGAGGGGTGATTATGGTCTAAATGTTTTGGGGTGTGTGTGTGTGTGTGTGTGTGTGTGTGTGTGTTCTGTTACCATCATTGGTATAATGTTTTAATGTAAAGAAAAGACTCCAAGTGAAAAGCAAATGATTAAAATCGTCAGTAGGCTTTGTTAAAAAATATTAGGCTTTTTAAAAAAAATGTTACATTCCTTTGTTTATGAGTTGTTTTGAAAATGATGAAGGTTTGAATCTCCTAGGCCAGCACTATCAAAATAGTTTCTGAAGACCACTTACTTCAGAATTATCTGGGCTTCATATTCAAAATCCAGGTTCCTATATTCTAAGCTGGACTTTATCAATTAGAATCTCAGTCCAAAAACCTCATAAATCTGTTTTGGAATAAATTTCCTATGCAAGTCCTATGCGTAAGCTGTGGAGAAGAGAGGTACTGGCTGCTGTGTGGACGATGGTTTGGGAACGGGCTGTATTCAGGTTCCATCAGAGAGGAAGGAAGGAGAGGTGCTGGGTGGTGTTGCGGGGAGACTTAGTGACTGGGCACTAGGAGGAAGAGAAGTGTCCGGGGTAATTCCCTCTCCATCGTGGACACTTTCTAACACTCATCTTTCCCTTACTGTTGAATGCTTTAAAGTGTTTACCAATTGAGGTAATGGTTATTAAAGTAGAACAGATGGGGGCACTTGTAAATGGAAGCACATGGCATTCACACGAGTTAACTTTTTTGATTTTTCTTTTACTACCTCTTCTAAAATTTGAAGTCATTCTGTCATGATTTTCCATTGTTATCTCATATTATGTCCTTCAGAAAAAGATTTCCCTAGTTGATCCAGGGTGTTCTACCTAAATTCAAAGTGTGATCCCTTCCATGAAAGTGATTTGGTTGGGGGCTAGAACGTGATACATGTCTGCACTGTGTGTGGTGTGCCTCGCAGAGAACTGGCCCCATGGATGGCTGAGATTATCTCCTCTGCTGGATACGCTTTTTTCCTAAAGCTGCTCTTCACGTTTTTTGCTTTCACTCTGTCCACACTGCTAGTTGTGGCATACATTCTAACCTTCTTACCTGAAACTTTTCTTAATAGTTTTACAAAGTCATATAAACACTCAGAATAGATGTTTAAAAATTTTATTAAGCAGTATATTTAACAGACACCCTTGCTCCCTACTTACATTTTGGACCCCCACCTCTCCCTGCTCCCCACCTGTCCTTCACGCCCAGGGATGGGAGGTGAGGATTGGGGATGGGCTCCCCTCTCTGTAGCATGTGTGAGTGGGTGAAGTTTTACAAGTTGAAGGTTCAATGGTAATTTTTCTTTAAGCCCAGTCAGAACGGCCTTGGTATCAAAATGGCTCTGTACAAATGTCCCAGGAAAAATAGCTTCATTAAATGGTCTGAGATAAATGTCATGGGTGCTGTTATTATTACTTGTGGTCCTTTACTTAACGCACTGTACTCTCAAGGCAACTAAAGTAGTCAGTCTCCTGTGTTTCATATTTTCCGATCATTAACTTCTTTTTTTGGCCTACATATTATAGTATCTTTTAGGCATTCTATTTGCCTAATTTTTTTCACCTTTATAGCAGGCTTTGCATTTATTGGAAATTCTGTTCATGCAGGCACACATGTGTATGTACGTTTTTGTATGTAAGTGTACATGCATTTGTACCTAGTGCAGTATTCCCTGAGCATTTGTCAGTTTTCCACCGCAGACGCAGGAAGCCAGAGTTCTGCAAGTGAAGCTGCCTTCTGTCACTTTGATTCCTCCCAGGGAGTTCTCTGCAGCTCCTACAAGTTGACATGTGTTATTTTAAAAATTAATCTACATCTCTGGTAGTAAAGAACATACGAATCATTGATCCAAAGATAATCTTATTAACGTGTTTGCTGTAAAGAACACTATTTTCTAATAGGTAAGTCAAATAGATCATATAGCTCTTTCCTAATACCCATTCTGAGTGGTAACCGGTCTCTACTTTCACAAACTCACTGATTCTGTCTTTAAATAGCATGCATATAAAATTGTATTCACCTAAATAGCATTTCACCCAGATGAGTGATGTGCACGTGACCTGATACTAGTTGGTGTTCATGAATGCTCACCTCGGATTAGCGTCACTGTTGAGCTGATGTCATTGTCTGCAGACATGGCAGCCAGGCCCTGCCACATTCCTTTTCTCTGTGGAGAGAGGTAAAGGCTGCCCAGTGTGTCCTCTTACTCAGGTGGCAGGAGCTATTTGGCCCAAGGGGGTGTGTGAGCAGCATCTCAGCCCTCCAGTCTAGAAATTTAAATGAGGGACATGCTCCTGAAGGAAAAGATTCCTTAAGGTCAGTGTGGGATCCTGTCTCCCATGCCCTCTGCATTTAATTAGCAGCTCTATGTCCAGGGTACTTAGTAGTTAAAACTCCAAATTAATCACATTCTTTTTACTTCCAATTTCATTTTGTTAATAAAAGTTGGAGAAAAATGTATGTCCCTGTATTCCTCAGCAGTCATGGATCCAATGAGCAGATTTCTGCAGGAGTGTTTAATGCTGTCTGTGCTTCTAAGTAGGAGTTTG
Source organism: Rhinolophus sinicus (assembly GCF_057876585.1). Lineage (NCBI taxonomy): Eukaryota > Metazoa > Chordata > Mammalia > Chiroptera > Rhinolophidae > Rhinolophus > Rhinolophus sinicus. The sequence continues at coordinate 93,458,870 of NC_142514.1, forward strand.
AATTAGGAAGAATACTTTTGAGAAAAAGCTATATGGAGAGGTGTATCCTTGCAGGCTTTTTTTTTTTTTTTTAATATTTGTTTTGCCCATATGAACAGGATATTGCTCTGACATATCAAAGACTCGGTCTTGCTGCAAGCTCAAAGAACACTGAAGCATGCCCGCCTAGGAAGGTGGGGACCCTGAGTGACTGCTAAGGATGTGAAAGCTCGAGCTTCCACCAAACAAGCCCGCATTCATTCCTGAGAGGCTGTTCTGGCAGTCTTTCTAGCTTTTGCCAGTGTAGCTTGCTTATCAAAGCACTTTATCAGTGGGGAAGGGATGTGGGTTAACCACTTCACTTAGCTTGAGCTTCCCAGCTCACAGTCTGTCAGCAAACAGCTGCTTTTCAACATGTTCGCCCTGTGCTGTGCAGCTGATGCAGGAACGGGGACAAAAACAGCATTGTGTCCCGAGGTGGGGGTGGGAAGGGGCTGGGTCTTCAGTGAAAAGTGTTCTGAGCCCAACTTCAGGCTTTAATTTAGAAGGGGTTCTTTGGTGAGCCAAGTCCCCCCACCGCTGCCTTTATTTCAAGGTTCAAGGTTACCTTTAAAAGTATGGCTTACCAAGGCAGGTAAACTATAGATATATTGTGGCAAGGAGTGGTTAAAACATTTATTTTTGTAAATCATGGTGTGCTCCTATGGTAGCTTTTCTTCTGTCACTTCCCACCCCCCACTCTGTCTTTCCTCGGCTTCTCCTGTCTTCATAGACTCGTTTTCTTTCTGTCTTCATTTCCGGCTACTTTAGAAATAATGAGCAAGTTAGAAACTTTTAGATCTTAGTGGTAAGGGGAGACCGGCCCAGCTTTAGTTTTTGTAAACACTAGAGAGCAGCAGAACCAAGTCACGAGACAATTAGATTCTCCTGTTCAGGAAATCCAGGCACTGTCATATCACAACTTCATTTGTAGAAATTTCTTAAAAATGTGGATGTCACAGATGTTCAGTTTTCAGATCCAGCCTCTCAGCCCCTTTGTTTTCTGCCTTTCCTAAAGCCAGTTTCCTTTGCTGACCCCATCCCCACCCCCCAATCCCCCCATCCCCGGCCTCACTGCTGTGGAAGGGACATGTCAGGATGCAGCCTCTTTGTCCCTGGGGTTCTGGGTGAGCAGAACCTGCCTTCTGAGGGACAGGAAGTGTAAAGGAGCATATTTCAGTGGAAGGGTTTTGTTTGAGGGCCCTTGTTACCACAGCATAACATAGTTTATTGACTAATTCCACAGAATAGGAAGTTAATCTGGTTTGCCTACTTTTTGAACTATTTGTAAATCTTCTCTCAGATCTTCATCTCTTTCCTACCTTCTTTTCCTTTTACAAAAAACAGCCCTCAGAAGGTGTGTACTGAAAGGAATTGGGAGTGGCACGATCAATTAATGTGAGAGCGCCAAGCTTACTAAGTGTTGGTAACCACACAGTTTAATTGAACCATTTCCCCAGTTTTGTAAGTGGCGATATATTTTATTAGAGAAATGTTATTCATAATCATGATGCTACCACGGCTCTTCTCCTCCTCCTCCTCCTCCTCCTCCTCCTCCTCCTCCTCCTCCTCCCTCTCCTCCTCCTCCTCCTCCTCCTCCTCCTCCTCCTCCTCCTCCTCCTCCTCACAGTGCATATTTTTACCTCAGTATTTTTCTGCCTCCAGAAAATAATTTCAGGTCAACCAGAAGTGGACATTAAAGCATCTAGTGAGTATTTTAAACTTGCTTCTTCTGCAAATATATTTATTTTATGGCTCAAGATGCCATAAAGTGATCTGTGGTAATATTAATTTGGGGAAGCACTGCTTACCTTGCCATTTTCACAGGTATATCAAAGGCTCTGAAATCTTTCCATAAAGCAACTTTTTTTTTTTTAAAGTTTATTTTTCCTATAAAATACTCTTCATGAGGTTAACTGCTTACTCTCGGTATATCCTATATTTACTTCCTGACATTTATAGGAAAAGATTTATCATTAATCAGCATATATGATTCCATTGTTTTAAATTCTCTTGGCATTTTGCCTGGAGCCCTGCTTATTTGGAATAGACAACTACTATAATGGATAATGTCAGGAATATCTGCATGTCTAGTATACACAGCTGAAGCCTAGACCAGAAGTAGTATGGGGTCCCTGAGACAGACCTTCCCATGGTAGATGTAACTTTGACTTCTGGGTGCCAATAGCTAACCAACCTGATGTTCAGCAATAAGGCCCTGAAAAGCAAGGATTTTGTTCCCAGTTAGCAAACATATTGAAGAATCAATAAGCTACTTATTCCTGGGATGTCCACTCATAAAAGACAACTTCATAATCTGTTGTACTGATATATTTAGATTTGCCAAAACCTAATTTATCAACACCTTGTTATCTTAAATACTTTACACAGAGGGGTCATAAATCCTCCTTAAAAGGTCTTTATTTCACCTTTTAATTAAGTCTCCCTGATTTCCTTCATTGACTTTAAAAGGGAGTTAAGGGTTGAGTTGATTTTCATTAGGTACACAAATACTTATATTAAATTAAAGTTGGGTAAAAGGAGAACATTGTCTTTTAACTCTTAATAGCACAATAAATTGAAGGCTGAGACACTCCATTAGGCCCTAAGGCATGAGATTACTCGTGGAGGGGGCATTTTTGAATACTCTTTTGCTCTGTCCTATGGTGTTTTCTCTTTCCTAAAGAACTTGATTATGGGTAGTACTACCGTGTTTCCCCGAAAATAAGACCTAGTCGGACCATCAGTTCTAATGCGTCTTTTGGAGCAAAAATTAAAATGAGACTTGGTATTATATTATATTATATTATATTATATTATATTATATTATATTATATTATACCTGGTTTTATATTAAAATAAGACCCGGTCTTATATTAATTTTTGCTCCAAAAGACACATTGGAGCTGATGGTCTGGCTAGGTCTTATTTTCGGGGAAACATGGTGCTGATATAATTGACAGACTTTAGTTTTTATTTAGTTCAAAGTTCTGTGGTAAATATGACACAGAAATGAATCAAATGTAAAATGCAAAGTGAAGTACCATTTGAAACACAGATGTGGGGAGGTAAGAATAATGGGTGATTCTCTGGGAAATAAAAGGAGTTATGTTTTTGAGGAGGTGACTTGTTAGTTAGGTTGGCCTTGGAGAATGGATAAGCTTTGAACTTTGGAAGATGAGAGAAAGGACATCCATGTAGATCAAACAGAGCATTCAAAAGACCCAGGGAAGAAAGCTTGGTGCCTAAGGGGAGGGGACAGTTGTTTTGACCTCTTTGCTGTTTCACAATGAGGCCTGCCCTCCATGGTGGATAAGCTAGCTAGACTAGGCAATGTTCTATATAAATTTTGGAGAGATGTGATGCTGTATACATAAAGACGTTTATTAAGCTGCAAGTTATAGAATCCTGGAAAACAGCTTAAGTAATTTTATTTTTTTCATGTAGTAGGAAGCTTAGAGAAGGAGACTAAAGATTGTATAGCCATTCCACAGTGCTGTCAGGGGTGGCAACTTCTTCTGTTTTCCACTCTCCACTCTCCTTAACCTGGATTTTCTTCCTCATGGTCTCACAGTGTTTGCTTCACCTTGAGCATTATGCCCACATTTCAGGCAGGAAGGAGGATTGCTTGGATTCTCATATCTGCCTCTACATTTGGTCTGTTTCAATACCATATGTCATGTAGCCTCTGGAAAACTTCACTGTATACATGTGAGAATACAAGAATGAAAAAGTCAAATAATATCTTAGCATTTTATAGTAAAAATTTTGACTTTGCAGCCCCTTCAAAGTGTCGTACCCCCAGGGGTTCCTAGACCACACTTTAAGAACTGTTGCTAGTATAAATAAGTGGTTGACAAGCCATGGCCTGTGGGCCAAATGAAGTCCTGAGATAAGAATAGTTGTTGCATTTTTAATAACAGCTTCACTGAGATATAATTCACATACTGTGCATTTCACCCATTTAAGTGTAAAATTCTGTGGTTTTTAGTAGATTCACAGTTTTGCAGCCATCATCTCAGTCAATTTTAGAACATCGTCATCACCCCCTAAAGTAACCCTGTACCTGTCAGCTGTTCCACTTAATTTCTTTCTTAATCCCTCTAACCTATGACAACCTCTAATGTACTTTCTGTCTTTGTAGATTTGCCTGTTCTAGACATTTTGAATAAACGAATCACACAATATGATAATTTTTGAGGGAAATAAACATTGCTTTAGTTTATCAGTTTAAGAGCAGTATAATGTGATATTTTGGGAACTTTTCACTGAGTTCTTTACTATTAATCACATGACTGGGTTTATGACTGGGCAATTATTTATTGATTAATGAATCATTGATTTAATGATTATGCAATTATTCCATTGTTCATATGGTTTGGCTCAAATTGCGAATGAAGAAAATACCAATTTAAAATAATCCAGGAGTGGAAATGACTTGAATTGCAAAGCCCTCAATATTTCTTTTCTTGCATGATTATTCATTCAACTGACTGCAAGATTTAATATAGTCTTTCATTTGAATAAATCCCAGTAACTTAGTTTAACCACATGTTACATGGGTTTTATTTATTTTACTTCATTTTATTGTCTTTTAATTTAGAATTTTTGAAAATGAAATTTGAAAGATCCCAAATTGGTGTTAAAATTTTTCTTTGAATTCTCTTTTTCTAGGAGTCAGTGAGTTATATAGCACATCAGTAAAAGGAACTATTTTGTGTCTGTCAAGATGGGTTATATTCCAAATGCTGACATTTTTTACTGTGACCTTGTGGAAGACATTTCCACTAGCAGTAAATTAGAAGTTTTACAAAGACGAGTGGAGACCTTACTACTGATTTAGTTGTTGGTTAAATCAGACATTTTGTGAACCAGATACTTTTTTCTTGTTTGCCTATATATTTTTTTTTTAATTTTGTAAGCTCCCTAAGGGCAGGGATCTTTTTCTGTTTTGTTCTCTGATGTATGTGGAGCACCTAAAATAGTATCTGTTACTCAATAAATATTTAATGAATGTGAATGGATTCCAGAACTTTAGAAGAGAATTTAAGGAAACTTGAGTGTGATCATACATACAATATGCCAAGAGAAAATAAATTTAATATTGCTAAGGAGAAACTGAGACAATTGGAAAATATAGGTAGCAATGTAAGATGGTACCAAGAATGAGATTAGAATATAGGGTACATATATGAAACTCTACAGACTTCCCAGAGGAGGGGTGTAGATTTGGCTCTGAGATTTCCAGTTGTACAGGATTCTGTATCTGAAAGAGAAAATGCATATTAGATTTACTGTCTCTTCAGGCATCCGTGGCCTGTACCACTCTCCTTTCAAATGTTTGACATTGATTACAAAGACACCGAGGAAGGGGCGTCTCCGGTACAAACCTATCACCACCACCAGAAAAGCACTTCCCAGTGTGTGTCTTCCAGATGATGGGCTAGAGGCAGCACATTCATAGAGGAAGGACACCTGAGTGTTATCTTTCGTTGGGATTTTATTCCATCCTTTGATCATCGAGAGATCCAAACTCATGTACTTGTTCTTTGTGGATCTTTGCATGCACACATTTTCAATAATAAGTTCTGATAGCAAAATTCTATGTTTTCAATATAGCTGAAGAGTTTAGAAAAAATTAGGTTAATGATAAAATGGCTAATAATTTTTTTCACAAAGGGTTTTATTAAAATGTTAGTTGTATTTTCCAAGTCTTGCCAGAAAGTGATGACTACAAGCCTAATATTTTGTTAAGTACATGACTAGTTGTTTAGCATTTATAAATCAGAAGATAATATGTAAAGCATTTAGGTTTTAATGCTTTAATGCCAATCTTTTCCATGTTCACCTTGCTTCTCAGCCACTGGCCTCCGTAGCAGTCCAGTTTACCATCCCAGGAATGCTCTAACCCCAGTTTTTACAACTTGGCTTTGTTCTTACCCCAGATATCCTCATAAATTTCTTCTGCATCTTCTTTGAGGGACTCAAATGTCATGTCCTCAGTGAAACCATCCCTGGTCACCCTCTCTAAAACTGTGCACCCGCCTGCCCCACACACATTGTCCCTCTTTTGACTTTATCTTTTTTCCTAAGCATTTGCCTCTAGCGTCTACATTTTTCTTATTTATCTGGATGGGTGCCTCCCTCCTCCTACTACTGAGTTAGTGCTAAGGGTGTGCATGTGTGTCTGTCTGGCTCAGTGCTGTGTCTTCAGTGCCTGGAATGCCCGGAACATACACAAGGTTGGCATATTTGTTGAATGAATGGATTTCCAGCTTCTGAGAAACTGGTCAGCATTAAGTGTGGTTGCATTCCTATATGGGGACTGTCATCTGAGGTAGTCACAGAAAGGGAAAAGAGCTCTCTAGTGCATTGCTTCTCAAGGAGTGCATTAGGAATTCAGAATCTTGGGCTCCACTCTGAACTGCTGCGTCGGGATGTGCACTTGAACTATGAGTCCTTTCTGCACATTCAAGTTCAGGAAGTACCGCTGGAGTCGACCGTACCACACCTGGCTTGCCCCTCATTTTTACATTACACGTTTGGCCTGTAGGCATCTGAATTTGTGACCCCGTTATGGAATGTAATATGATCATTTTTACCTGTGAGAGAGTTGACACAGTGATAATTGATTCTATTTATAATAAAGGAATTGGAGAAAAGCTTTGTTATTCTATTGGTATTGAGTCACGAGGATAATACTCATGTTCTAGGCTTTTCACATTTTAGTGAAACGTGGGCTATATATCACTGTTTTCAAGCAATGTGTTTTGACCTGAAGTATAGTCACGTTTCAGTGAAGCACTTTACAACAGTTTTACTGTGTTTATCCAATGCACAATGCCTTGTTTGGCGCCAATATGTAGTTTGGCAAGTGTGCTACTTTTAAAAAAATATCTATTACTTTTCCCATCAGAAAGTAATAGTTCCAAGGGAACTGTTACAGTGAGTCCTATAAATTCTTCTCTGCACTCATGTCATTGATCCCTAGAGAGTATTAGAGCCTTTGAGACTTATTGTGGTCAAGTCTGTTGAACAAACTCTGCTTGCTTCAAACCCTTGGGGAAATTTTAGATAACAAAGCATTTTATGTGCATTTTATATTTGGAGCAAGGTCCATGTAAAAAAGAAATTGGGGCAACATTTGAAGTTGTGTTTCCTCTCTTAACCTCTCCCTGCAAATTCTCAGATACTGAAATAAGCACAGCAAAGGGTCAAGATGGCACTGTGCTCACCTCCTCCCATGACCGCGTCTAAATTACAGCTAAATTACAGAATAACCGTCATTGAGAACAGTCTGAAGACTAGCTGAACAGAATCCCCATAACTAAGGATATAAGGAAGAAGCCATAGCAAGACTGGTCTGTACATTTCTCCACCTGTCTATTCATCCATCAACCCATCTTATTTTTTAGCATTTCAAAGTAAGTTACTTACATCAGTATACTTTACCATGCACATCATGTGTTTATTTATCAGTTTTAAATTTTTTTAGGTCAGACTTGTACACAGTGAAATGCACAGATATTAAATATGCCCTTTGATGTGTGTGACCGTGTGCCCGTATAATCCTATGTGCTCTTTTAGTCAGTCCCTCCCCCACCTCTCCAGAGGAAACCTCTATTCTGATGTTTTCACCATAGATTTACCTAGTCTAGAACTTCACATAAATGAGTCAAATAGTGTGTATTTTGTGTCTGGCTTCCTTTACTTTTAACATAATGTTTTGGGGATTTTTTATGTTGTTGCCTTGTATCAGTAGTGGTCCGTTTTCACTGCTGAGTAATAGTCAATTGTGTGCAATACCCGTTGATGGGCACCTGAGCTGTTTCCAGCTAGTGGCTATACAAATAAGGCTTCCGTAATGTGTTTGTACAAAAAAGCCCAGCAAAATACCATTCAGGTGCTTTACCAGCACCAAATTAAAGTGCCTCAGTCATCTTTTTCTCAGCTTTCCAACTTCACAAATTTGACACAGCCATTCCTGTTATCCTCACAAATACTTTAGGAAAATATGGGTACATATTTATTCGTGTTCACTCTCTGTTTTGACGAAAAGAAGAGACTCTTATGGAGGAGCTGGCCAGTAGCCACCACTAGGGCGCTGCTGCCGGGGTGCTGACCGTGCTGTGGGAGCGGCCTGGAGTGGGGCAGGGTCCTGTGTGAGCACCCCATTGTCTTCCTCCTCTAACCTGTCCACATGTCTGCACTGGCCTGTGGTGCTTGTTACCGTGTTTCCCTGAAAGTAAGACTGGGTCTTATAGTAATTTTTGCTCCAAAAGACACATTAGGGCGTATTTGCAGGGTATGTCTTATTTTTTCATGTACAACAATCTACACTTATTCAAATACAGTCATGTCATCCTCTTCTGGAATATCGTCATAACGTACTAAATGTGGCTGACGTCCATCTGGCTGACGATCTTAACTGGGGCTTATTTTCGGGGAAACACAGTATCTCATGGGGAGAAACAGCTAAACAGTTAGGTGAAATATATGCAGTCTATTTTATAATAGAAGTTTGACCAGGACCAGATTAAAATCCTGAAGGGACCAGAAGCATGGAAAATACTACTTAATGCTGTCTCCTACATACCCCAATATATAACTAAAAATTACACAAAATTTAAAATCGTGCTTAAATTAGTGTCTTTAAAATATTTCTTTGAAAAATTTTTATGTAAAAATTCTAGATAACTTTACTGTAGATAATTTTTTTCTTTTGGAGTAACACGTGGAACCCCAGGCAAATACATACTCAGCCTGTTACGTGATCCAGCACGGGGTCAGCCCCAGAGCCTGCCATAACACAGTTCAATAATATTTCATAATAGAAGTGATGCTTGACAAAAGTCTTGTACAATGAGCAAGTGTTTTCCAGTTTTATAAAATTTGCCACTTACATTGCATGGAGAGATTGGGCTGAATTGAAGTTAGGGTTTATAATCTGGTCTCCCTTCATTATCGAGGCAGTTCTTGGAAATCACCAATATTCTGGACAACTTACAGTAGGTTTTTGCTAGGTAGGTAATTTATCTGCTTTTGTATACCTCTCAGTTGAGGTGTTAAGAAAGAGCAAAATCCCCAAGGATTATCAGTAGATGGTGAGAAGGAATATGAGGGTATCAAAGGCAGGGAGAGTTGACAGATCAGTCATCAGCTGAGTAATTAAATAAAGGTTGTAATTTATTTTATCGTAGTTGAAAAATACCTGATTAGGGTGGAGGACAGAGACAGAGAGAGATGGAGGAAGCCAAAATTAAATTAATATTTTTTAGATATTGATTGGAGTTATTTTGTTTTGAAGGAGATCAGACTTTAGCAAAATGCTTTATATATCTTAAACATTTACAGTAAATTATTTTTAAAAAAGGTATGATAAAGTAGTCTCAGGCAATCTCTGCCTTCTTTCCTTTGGTTAAAAAAAAAGTCTCCTAGCAAAGCCATCTGTCTTGTATAATTATCCTCTTAAACTTCTAAAGTGAGCTTCTCTCCCAAACGTTATTGGCGTTGGTCCTGGCATACAGTCATCACACCAGTAATTACAACCCTTAACTGGAATACAGTCATCAGTATTTACTAGCCTCTATTATGAATACATAAATCACTTACTAAAATGGTGACTGGACACATTACTTGTCATTTTGTTTATGTTAGGCATTCTCTGCAGGTATTCTACATGAAAGTTAAAGCAATCTGAAGCTCTTTTTGTAGACTGTGCTTATCATTAATAGAAAGCAGTGTGTGTGTATCCTGCAAACCCATTTCCTTATTTAAAGTGGGCATCCTTCCTTTACTGAGATGTGCTTCCTCTTCTATTACAGCACAGAAGACCAAGCCTTTGTAAACCCTTCAAGGCACATCCCTTCCAAATGACCTTTTGTCCTGAGCTCCTAAGATGCATTGTTTCGTTCACTCAGAATTACACGGGGTGTCCTAGGAATTTTTGTTTTGGTTAATTAAATTTGGAAATGTGTCATTTTTTTCCTATTTAAAGCATAAATGAAAGTCCTGTCAAATTGATTTTGGAGTTCTGGTAGATGAGATAATTGCAGAGGGTAAATGATTTAGGATTTAAAAAAATGTGACCCTTTTCTCCACTAAGAACTTGAGACATATTTAACTTCGATTAAGTTACCCTCTTGTCTGTGCTCCTTTCCTCTTACAAAGGTGTTTTATATCCATGTCACACGCTGAACGAATTTATCCTCACTAGTTATACTAAACAGATTGAGACTCTGCTTGAATGAAAGTATCCGTTTTCTACTTAAAGATACTTGTTTAGGGAAACTAAAATAGAGATCTACTGCAGAACTTACTAAAATATGTAAGATATTTTTTTACCTTCTTTAGTCCTCTTTAGCTAGGCCCTTTTTAGTAGCTATCTTTGAGTGACTTTTTTTTTTTTTTTGGCTAGGAATTCTTTGTTTTTCCTTAAATTTTCAAAGTGCCATGTTTCCCCGAAAATAAGACCTAATCGGACAATCAGTTCTAATGCATCTTTTGGAGAAAAAAATTAATATAAGACCTGGTCTTATTTTACTATAATACAAGACCGGATCATATAATACAATACAATACAATACAATACAATAAAATACAAATACAAATACAAATACAAAACAAAAACAAAAACAAATACAATACAAACCGGGTCTAATATAATCCTGGGTCATATATTATTTTTTGCTCCAAAAGACACATTAGAGCTGATTGTCCGGCTAGGTCTTATTTTCGGGGAAACACCATGTTTTTAAATCTTTGTTCAAAGAAGTATAGATATGAATGTTTTTGAGTCTAAAATGTAGAAGAAAAGGACTGCAGTGCTAGAAAGTTCATTAGTTATATCACTATAGAAAGTCTATTTAATTATGCAGATAAAGTTTTCATTTTTCATTTACAAATCCATTTTAATGAAAATAACTTTCATACACTTTATGAAACATAAATTCATGACTCATTAAGTTTGTATTATGACATGCCGGTTACCTTATTTTCCAGTAACTATCATGTACTGTGCTGTCCTCTGATTTCTTTACGTTTGTTTCTGGAAGAATCCTCTTTTATTTGCCATTCTGACATCAGTAAATTCTGTTTTCGTTTTGTACTAATATGCCAAATATACTTATTATATTGATCACTCTTATTCTTATTCCAGACCCTAACACTTTTCTCCTGGACTTTCTTTTTCTTGTAAGAATAATCCCCTCTATATCTGCATATGTTGCGTATCCGAACAGAATCATCTTTCTCAGTTGTCCACTGTCAGCTCTCTTCTGAGCATACTAGAAATAAAGAAGAAAACAGGATGAATCCAGCCCCTCGGAGCTTTCTACCTATTGATCTCGCCGTGTTGGACGGCCGTTACTGCCCCCTGCGCTTCGCCTGTCCCCCCACACAGCTGAGCTCTGCCCGTGCCGGCCTGCCTCAGTCGGCCCAGCGCCCGCCCATGTGCCCCACAGGATCCCCGCTCTTCCCTTCGGAAAGCCGGCATGCCTCAGCTTCAGAAGGGCCAGAAAAGATCGTCTCATGAAGCCATTTTAGACTAATTCTCTTGATTTAGACAATCTTCTCTGGTTTCAGTTCCTACTGTACCGTGATATTTTTGCTTATGTTCATGTTGATATGTATTACATAGTTCTTGGGGTTTTTATTTTTGGTGTTTTTCTTTTACCTTATTATTGTCTTATTTCTTACATGGTCCATACTCTTCATTGGAAGAATTTATTGACGCGTTTCCTATGTTTTGATTATGCCTAAGAATTAGTACAGAGGTCTCCCATAGACCGTATTCAATCACCTAATGAAGATGTAAGGTGCATTTTACAAAGTAGCTACTTTCGACTTGATTAATACGCACTGGCATCCCACTTGATCTGGTGGCCGGCTAGCTGCCTGTCCCATCCACCACAGGAGGTCGAAGTCTGCTTCGCGATGTGCTCACGGCACCATCAAAAACAGTCCTCATGAAGATTTCCTAGGAAATCCTGAGAGTGGCTCTGAGCAGTTTAAGAAATGTTAATGCTGAAATTAAACATTTTGCTGATAACATGTACAAATCATACGAAGGAATAAACTGATTTTCACAGTGAGTTTGCACCTGTAGCAGTGACATAGAAAATGAAAATGTCTATCCCAGATGCTGATGGCTCTGATTAGCATATTCTCATTTACCAAGAAAAATGGGTTGTGTGTTAATGTTAAATCTTCTTTGTATGGTTCACGTATGAATTACAGAGACCTTTTCGCATGACTTTTGTGTTTGGAAAAGTTCTGTTATCCTTATTTTCCACTTCGTAAAGCCATGATGCATACTGAAGATGTTTAGATTAGGGCTAGACAAGTGATGCTGGCGACCAGCAGAGGAACAAATGGAACCTCTAGAATGCGGCGTGAAGGTGCGCGGCTGGGAAGCAAGGCCTGCTGAGCTTGCACTGAGAGCAGTTGCAGGTTTTCTGCACCTTGAGGTAGAGACACTCCCAGAAAGCCGGGAGTCTCAGACCCAGCACCAGGGTGCTCCTTAGACCTTCCTTTGCCTTTTGAGCACTGTTTTTGTATTGGCAGCTGAGTGGGGCTAATTGAACTTGAAGTGATTGTTCTAAGGGTTAAACCTTTTACATTAAAAAAAAAAAGTAAAATGTGAGCATTTGGTCAAAATGTGCAACAGAATTTGAAAATTAATTTTATAAATTATTTTTTAAAAATTTTAAAATAACATCTTAGAGTAAGGGAGACATGATAACTTAATATGTGACTGGTGAAAGAGTTGATTATTCCTTCAAGCAAGTATTATTTTCTGTGCAGCTTTGTAGGATTAAGAACGAACTTGCCCATTTTTTTCATTATTTCATTTTCCAAATACTGACTGCAGTTTGAAACATGTTTTCACGTTGCCAGAGAACATCTTGACCTGGCAACTGGCTACATGGTACATCCTTATTCATCCTGAGTTATCAAGCGTTCATTCATTTATAGATCCTGAGGTTAAGGTACAAGGTAGAATGTACTTTCTTTTGAGCTAGCGTAGTCATTATTCATGCAATATTTTAGTTGAATTTACTTAGCTAATAACAGCATGTGTAAAGTTATCACTTGAAATTTTTTCGAGTATGAAAAGAAGTACTCATTTATGTGTGTGTGTATATATGTGTGTGTGTGTGGTTGTGCACACATGCGCTTTAAGAATTCTGTATATTTTCAATAGGCTCTAAGCTCCTTATCTCTCTCTCTCTCTTTCTCTCTTTCTTTCTCTCTCTCTCTCTCTCTCTCTCTCTCTCTCTCTCTCTTTCTGCTCATCAGATTTACAGAGCTAATAGTTTCAGTTTTTGAATTTTTCCAGCATCTTTGTATTTCAGACCTTAGTTTATAGGTTTAGTAAAATGTGAATACAAATGGAAACAAATTACATTTCTTTTCAAAAAGTCAATTTTAGTATCTTCTGTTTTCTTTGGGTACTTTTTCTGTTTCTTCTTCTGTTGAATTGTTAGGCTCATTTATTTATCTTTTTTCCTAAATGACTGTATTGAGGACTATAATCCCACAAAGTACTAAAATCTCCCACAATCGTTGTGGATTTATGTTTTATCCGTGTTTATGATTATCATATATGTTTGGTGGATGATTTTACCAGTGTGTAATGTGCCTCATTCTTGGTTACAAGCAAAAAAAGGGTTAATATTAATCAATCAACTTTTTTTTTGTAAGTAGCTGTCTGGCAGTTCTTTTAATATTCCTTATATTTTCAAGCATTCAGTGTCCTTTTGCTTTCAGTGTATATTTATAAAAACTAATTTTTGTAACTTCAATTTTATTATCACTTTTATAGAGAATTTAATATGTCTACATTTATTGTTATTGTTATTACTGATATAAATGCTTATTTCTATCTTGTTAATGTGTTTTTCTTTTTGCTTGTCGTTATTCTTTTTTCTTGCCTTTGGTTAGTTTTTATTTCTTCTTCAGCTACTGGTTTAGAAGTTATACTTTCCATTTGTATTCTTTTGCTGTTATGCTTAATTTTAAGACACATCTTTATAAAGTGTAAACCTAATTAATGGTTTTTACTGTGTACTCAGAACACTTTTAACTCTGATTTGCTACCTGTCATGCTCCAATTTATTGTCCAGTAATTTAATTCTACCATTTGCATATCCTTCAAATGAATCATTGTTATTATTTTTGTTTTTAAATATAGCTTGTCATTGTTTAGATTTATCCATATGTTTACCAATTTATTTACTCACCCTTACTTCTTCCATCCTGTCCTGCTTTTTGAGTTTAATGTTCTTCTTGTTAAAGCAGTGGTAGTTTCAGTGAAAGTGTGAGTTACAAACTGTTTGCCTTTGTCTGAAAAATGTCTTAATTTTGCCTGTACTCTTGAATGGTAGTTTGGCTAGTGTTTGGATAATTTTGTTTACTATTCACCCTATCCATTCACATCTTTTATTATTTTACTAACTATATGGAATTTCTGTTTAGTGCTTTCTTCAAATCCGCCTTTTCTTACTTTGTGGCTTTACATCCTCATTTTATTTCTTTGAATATTTCAAATATGCTTATTTTAGAGAGTCTTTCATATTCTCTTATTTTTCACTCTGGGAGTGAAAATTCCTGTGTGGGTCGCAGCCCTGCTTTGTGTGGACTGTGTGTGTAACGTGCTGTAGAAGGGTCTCTCAGGAGGGGTCTCTCCTGCCTGTGCCAGTGCTGCCAGCTTTCACCATTTTCAACCAAGTTCTTAGGTCTTCAATTCTGAAAATTATACCACAGAACAGTTTGTTTCTCTGACAAATACTTATGAAGAAGAGACAGAAGCCCTGTACTTTTGTAGCTTGTAATTATCCTAATTAATTACATTTAAAAGAGGTTCATCTATGTGTGAAAACGACAGGAGAAGCTTTATTCTGAAGTCTAAATAAAAATGAATTTAACTTGATAACTAAGTACATATTTAGGTAGCTGCCACTATTTTCAATGTTAGTGTCATTTACATGTGAGATTGAGTATAGTCTTCAATATAATTTAAAATGAAATTCAAGTCAGCTATTTGAAAAATGCCTGTAACACCTCTGGGAACACAGTTTGACAACCATTCACTTAGATTCTAGGACCTACGTCGTATTGCCTGACATGGTTTGCTAAGTAGGGCCAGGATCTATATATTTAAGGAAATAAATTGTAAAAGTCAATTGTAAATCATTTTTTAAAAAATCTCTTAATTATATGTTAAGAACACATAGTTCTTAAAAGACAAGTGCCTAAATAGTAGTTATTATTCCTCAGGAGGAAAGCTGGTTAGAGTATTGGGGATTCTCTTAGTGTGTTCTAAAGCTTCAAAATTATTTGCCTACGATGATGTCTAATTGACTGATTGCAACATTATTTACGTATGAAGTAAAATCTGTTTTGGGAATGCTTTTCTCATGGATCGTCAAATGCAGAATGAAAGTCGAAAATACATATATGTCAGTGTAAAGTGTCTCTGTGCACCAGCCCCTATGGTAGGTACATACTAAATGTTGTGTAGCTAAGAAGCCCACTTTTATACTGCATTAAATGTGGTTGTAATCTGCATAATTGCTAGCAGATTTAACAAGTGATCTCATTTGTGACTTTTTCCCCTTTCAAAATTTAAATTTTAGAAATGAATGAAGCTCTGTATTTTTCAAACAATGTATGACATCACTATACTACTGTTTATATGATGAATCTCAGAAAATACAAAAGAACACCAGAAAAATGCCACCGAATTATAATTTGGCTTTGGGAACAGGAGTTTCTGCTAGTCAGGGAGCTTCTCTTTCCATTTACATATCCCACCATTTAGTATCTGGAAGGTTTGCCCTTCATACTCTGACTGATCTATTTGCTTTCAATTTTTCTTCAGGCCCGCCCCCCCTGCCCCCTCCCCGCCCTGTCTCCCGAAAATTTTAAAGAAATTTTGCTCCACTTTGGTTTCTTTAGACCGTGTTCCTTGACATTTTGGCATTGCATCTCCCTGGTTTTGTGACAGCTTACATTGTTGTCTGTGCCATCTTTCCGTACTCTGTTGCCTTGCTAGGTTAGGGAGCCTGTCATGTTGTAAAATAGATACGAAAGTCAGATTTCAATAAAAAGCATTCCCTCATCCGCACGTCCAGCTTTTCTCATCCTGTGTCTTAATAGGATTACACAAAGGCCATTTGATGCTGGGCCTGCTGTTGAGAAAAAGACAGTGGCCAAGTCTTAATGAGACTGTCATTTCACAACCTCTAAATCAAGACGATGCAGCTGAGGAAGTCTGGCTCCTTGCCACCCTACCAGCTGGGTGGCATATGCATTGTTAGTATCACCTTCCAGTCTGACTGGAGCTTCAAGGGAGCAGGCCGTGTGGTGTGATGTGGGGAGCTATTTCCTGAATGTGCGGGGTGGGGACGCACTTGGAACGTCTTCATTAGTGGATGTGACTATGTCCTACCCCCCCCCCCCCCCCCCCCCCGCGAGACTCTAGCACATCAGTGTCTTATATCTGGGATGAGAGCTTTAGGCACTGAAGTTAAAGCAGCACCTAGAGTCCAAGAAAGTCATACATGTTTTACTTATTATATTAGATTTGACTTTTTATACCTTTAATTCTGTATTTCCTGTTTCTGGAGACTGAATCCTTAAGTTTTTGGACTCAGCCTTTAAATACTCATTGTACGTCTCTTGGCTATTAGGAAAAAGGCAACTAGGTCTATTAGTCTGTTCATTTAATATTTTAATGGTTTTAAGATCACTAGAACTAGCCTCTTACCTACCGTAGCTGTTGATCACTACTGTTTATTTCAGATACCATGTAGTTATCCATTCTTTTCTGCTGTATTCCTAAATTGAAGGTTTAGTAGATAAAGAGGGTCAGTATTTGGCTCCTTGGAGTGGCTGATTATAAATAGACCGGAAAATAGCAACAAGCTGGGCTGCTGCTTCACTAATGGTCCCTTTCAAATACTTAAAAGCAAATGATTCATCAAACAGAATCACTAAAAGCAGAAACCTGCCAATTTGTAGAATTTGACTCCTCCTAATCAGAGTGAGGCAACAGGATGTTGAGTTCCTGCTCTGCACCTGATTAAAGCCAAATGTACCAGGAACAGCTGGGCCCAAGGCGGAAGCACAAGAGTATCTCGGCTGGGGGTAGGAAAGCTAAAGAAATTGAGAGGAAAAATGATTTCTTAAAAAAGTTTCCACGTTTGTTTTATTTTTCCAGATATGCTTAGTAGATAAACACATATTCAATTTCAGGATTCACATTTTTTAAAGTAACGTTCCCTTTATGATTTAAGGAAAACAAATATATCTATGTATGGTTTGAGCAAATTTCTTCCTATGAAAGTAGATGTGTTATTTTCAGATAATTTTGTTATCATCCTGATTTGGCAAATTTTGTCTTTAGGCATTTACTCTAGCTATTAAAAGAGTCACTCTTTTTTACTTACATTAAATATTAATAATCCCCCCCATTGAATTTCTATTTTATTGTTTTTTTCTATTAAGGGGCTCTCTGATGATTTTTATTTTTAAATAATATATATATCTGAATTTACTGTAGTATTTTCTCACGATTATTAAAGTACTGCAAAATGTAATATAGTTATTTTAATATTTTTACAAAGTTAAGCTAAAACTCTGCTTCCCTAAAAATAAATTTAAAAAAAATGGACGCATTCTGCCTACCTATTTAAATAGTAGAACTGAGAAAGTATTTAAAATTAAGAATATTTTATATTATTTTAGTTTCAAAATCTTGCTGTTTACTCGTCTGTATTTTATCTCTGATAATTGATACATAAATGTATTTAGATATTATATTTACATATATATGTATATATTATATACCCCTACATTGTACCTTTTAGGAATACATATTGAGTGTTGACATGTTTAAATAATGCCTATAAAACCTGACAAATCATGTTTACATATACTTATATTATTCCCAAGGGTAATTTCTCAAAATATCATTTTCTTGGGGTAATATCATGAAGGTGTCCAGCATCAGTCAGATAAACAAACTCCTATGCTCAGCAGTTTTCTAGACTTTTGCCAGTTTAAGATTTAGGTGAAACTCGTAATTTCAAATGTCAAAAACCAGATAAAGACATCACAAGAAAAACATATCAATATCTTTCTTAAATAGAGACAAAAGTCCTGAACAATACATTTACAGACTAAATCCAGCAAATACAAAGAGGATTATATACCATGACCAAGTGGGATTTAGTGCAGGAATGCAAAGTTGGTTTAACATACAAAATTTGATTAATATTATATAGCATATCAATAGAATAAAAACAAAAACCGCATCGTCCTCTCAAAAGACAAACAGAAAACTTGACATTTGAAAAACTCCAACTCTTTCGTGATACTGACACTAAACAAACCAGGAATAGAAAATAATTTAACCTGAAAAAGGACATATACAGTAAACCCACTGCTAATATTATACTTAATAGTGAAAGACGGGATGCTTTCCTGGCAGGATAAGGAAGTAGAAAAGATTGTGGGCTCTCTCCACTTCTATTCAACATTGCATGGAGGTTCGAGGCAGAGTAATTAGACAAGGAAAAGAAATAAAAGTTTGGAAAGGAAGAAGTAAAACTAGCTCTTTAGCAGATGGTACGATCTTATATTGTACATAGTAGATAATCTTAAGGAATACAATAAAAATTATTAGAGCTAATAAATCAGTTCAAGGAAAATTCAGGATACAAGATCAATATACAGAAATCACTGGTATGTTTATACATTGTCAGTGGCCAACAAACACATGAAAGCATCATTAACCATCAGGGAAATGCAACTCAAAACCATAGTGAAATGCTACTTTAAACCCACAAAGATGTCTATAATCAAAAAGATAGAGAATACTGAGTGTTGGCAAGGATGTAGACAAATTGGAACCCTTGTACACTGCCGGTGGGAATATACAGTGAAGTAGCTCTACTTTGTTTTTGTGGTTTTTTTTTTGTTTTTTTTTTTTGGTGACAGCATTTAGCATGTTTCAGTTGTCTCTTAGCATATTTTATTCATACATTACAGTGCTACCAACTAGAATCATCATGTTATACATTAAATCCTCAGACCTTATTCATCTTATAGCTGAAAGTTTGTACCCTTTTACCAGCCTCTCTGTATTTTCCTCACCCACCAACCCCTAACAGCCACTTTTACTCCAATCTTTAGATTCCATATGTAGGGTGATAACATACAATATTTGTCCTTCTCTGTCTGACTTATCTCACTTAGCATAGTGCCCTGAAGGTTCATCCATGTTGTTGTAAATGGCAGGATTTCCTTCTTTCTCATGGCTGAGTAGTGTTCCATTGTGTATATTTATGGATGTATCTGACATCTGCTTTATCCATTCATCTGTTGACAGACACTTAGGTCGTTTCCATGTCTTGGCTATACTGAATAACGCTGCAGTGAGCATGGGGGTGCAGAAACCTCTCTGAGGTGCTATTTCATTTCCTTTGGATTTATACCCAACATTGGGATTGCTGGGGTAGTTGTATCTTTAATTTTTTGAGGCTCCTCTGTACTGTTTTCCACAGTGACTGCACCAGTTTACACTTCCATTAACAGTGCATGAAGGTTTCTTTTTCTCCACATCTTCACCAACACTTGTTATTTCTTCTCCTTTGATGACAGCTTTTCTGCCAAATGGGAGGGAATAGCTGACTGTGGTTTTGATTTTTCATTTTTCTCATCGTCTCATTTGTGATGCTGAGCCCCTGTTGTGTACCTTGGCAATCTGTATGCCTTCTTTGGAAACTGTCTATTAGTTCCTCTGCCCATTTTGTAATTGTATTTTTTGTTTATTTTTTGCTATTGAGTTGTGTGAGTTCTTTATGTATATTAGGTATTAACCACTATCAGATACATGATTTATAAATATCTTCTCCCATTCTGTAGTTGGCTTTTTTAATTTTGTCGATGGATTCCTTCTGTGCAGAAGCTTTCAGTTTGAGGTAGTGCCATTTGTTTATTTTTGCTTGTGTTGCCTTTGCTTTTGGTGTCAAATCCAAAGACCGATGTCAGGAGTATTACCCCTTATGTTTTCTTTAAGATTTTTTATAGTTTCAAGGTCTTAAATTTAAGCCTTTAATCCATTTTGAATTGATTTTTGGATGTGGTGTAAGATAGGGGTCCAATTTTGTTCTTTTGCATGTTAAGGGTTTCCTTTGGGTTGTCTATTCTGTTCCATTGATCTTGTGTCTGTTTTTGTGTTGTGTCATACTGCTCTGATCACTGCAGCTTTGTAAAGTAGTTTAAATTAGGAAGTGTATGCCTCCAGCTTGGATCTTCTTTCTCAGGATTGCTTTGGCCGTTCTGTGTCTTTTGTGGAAATTTTGGGTTTGTTTGTTTGTTTGTTTGTTTGTTTTTCTATTTCTGTGAAAATGCTGTTGGAATTTAGAGAGTCATAGCATTGAATCTGTATATTGATTTGTTTACTATGAATATTTTAAACAATATTAATTTTTCAAATCCATGAGCATAGAATATCTTTCCATTTATTTTTATCATCTTCATTTTCTTTCATAAATGTCTTATAGTTTTCAGAGTACAGGTCTTTCACCTCCTTGGTTAAATTTATTCCCAACTATTTTATTCTTTTTGATGCAATTTAAAATGAATTGTTTCCTTAATTTCTTTTCATAGTTTGTTGTTAAGGCATAGAAATGCAATGAATAAATTCAGTAAGATTTCAGGATACAAAAGTGATATATAAAGGTAAGTTTTATCATGCTGTTATTTAAAGAGATAAAACTTCCTAGACTCAGTGACACAGGTCCTTCTTTCTAGTTTGATGTCTGTGTGATATCATTTCTCTGGACTGGTAATTTCTCTGATTTGAAATGCCCTGCTCATGATTTTCTCCTGCTATAGGCCCTTAATAATATATATGTATATATTTACCTTCACCTCATCTCTTAAAACAACAAAAAAACCCCAAGATGTTAAAATCATTCAGAACAGTGTGAAAAACTCACTGAGGTCACACGATCTGTTTTTCTGTATCTTCTTCATCCTTGGAGTTTGGTGATTACCTTCTTGTGTTATATTTTGATGTTCTGTGTTTATATGCGCTTGTGAATTGTCTAAGCTACCAGTGTCCACAGCAGAGATGATCTTAAAGTCACGATGGACAACAGAATTAAATGTTTTGGTTTTTTTAATTATATAAAAAAGTTAATGGTGAATTGTGGAAAATCAGACAATTGAGGGGGCCGAGAAGGCATTTATTAATCAATTTATGTAATTACCCAGCCCCCAGCTTTTAGATGATTAATGAGCTTTCTTCCCCCCTCCCCCCATTTTCTTCCTTGTGAAAATGTTTCAAATACAGGAGAGAATACAAAGTTTAATTCCCGATCCCAATGGACACCATGAGGCATCCTGGATTTTGGTTGAACTGAAATAAGCTTTTCTAGAAAGGCAGCACCTTTCATGCCTCATTCCCTCACATTCAGGATTTTTTTTTTTTTTTTTAAGATTTTATTGGGGAAGGGGAACAGGACTTTATTGGGGAACAGTGTGTACTTCCAGGACTTTTTTCCAAGTCAAGTTGTTGTCCTTTCAGTCTTAGTTGTGGAGGGCGCAGCTCAGCTCCAGGTCCAGTTGCTGTTTCTATTTGCAGGGGGCACAGCCCACCATCCCTTGTGGGAGTCTAACCGGCAACCTTGTGGTTGAGAGGACGCACTCCAACCAACTGAGCCATCAGGGAGCTCAGCCGCAGCTCAGCTCAAGATGCTGTGTTCAATTTTAGTTGCAGGGGGCGGAGCCCATCCATTGTGGTTGAGAGCCCACTGACCCATGTGGGAATCGACCAGGCAGCCTTCGGAGTTAGGAGCATGGAGCTCTAACCGCCTGAGCCACCAGGCCGGCCCGATTGATGAGCTTTCTTAGCTATCAGCAAACACAGTTATAGGAGTACTGTTTAAAATCAATGATACAGACACAATTAAAAGGTTCTCTGGGCTCAGATCTAATGCATTTGTGAACAGATCCCCTCTGCCTTTTTAAAAGCATATCTATGTGGCATTGCAAAAAGTTCCCAGGCCTTTAAGTTGGGCGTTTTCTACTCTAGTTTTTCCAGCAATTAGTTGTAGGACCCAATATCTCTGAAGTGTAGTTTTCCAAACAACTGGTTCCTAAATTTCACTGTACATCTAAAGATAATGTTCCTTGGAGCCATCCCTCAAGATTCTGAGTTTGTTGTAGGTCCAGCTTAGTTAGGACTTCGGAAGGTACCTATTTCACTGAATGAATGTCCATGAGGATGTGTAAATATACATATGGGGAGTTTAGTGTGGGAATAAAAGGCCCAAAATATGTTTCCTAATGTAACTGATCAGTCAGGAAGTGGTACTAAATACAAACTTAACCGTTTTCCTCATTTATCAAATTAGAATAATACTCATTTTATTGGATTGCAAAGATTAAATGATACCTTGATGTAAAATAATGACGGTAAATAGCACCTAGCACTTTAATCTTGCTTCTTAGTTTTATTTTTACAAAATGGGTTACTGTCCAGCAAGTTGCTTTTCATACAGTAGTTGGTGAAGCAAATGAGATAGAAAACAAAAACCCGTGTACAAACAGAAAGTGTGTGGCCTGCTGAGTAGCTAACACACAAGATGAGCGTCATGGGGGGCTTGTGCGCACCTTGGGGCACCTGCCTAGGACAGTTTTGGAGCTGAAAGGATTTCCGGCATGGTTCATACCTATAGGAGGCGCGTGAAGCACTAGCTGATCTAAGATTCATTCAAGATCTAAATATTGTGGTCATTTTTCTAAATTGAGCCATTTTTTACTATCCTGTCCTGTAGATATGGATGGATGGAGGAAAATGCAAGCTAAGGTTCTTAATTTTCAGTCAATACATATAAGATATGCGTTTTTTGTCCAGCAATGTAGAATTATAGCATTTCCGTCACTACCCACAAGTTTGGTAGTACATTGGCAGTTAGTTATTCAGCTCTTGTCAGGAGTACAGTAGATCAGCTGAGCAATACTTGAAAGGGACAGCCATGGGACATATTAATGATCACTGTCAGCACATCCCAAAGTACATTCCTTAGCATATTAATTCCACTGTCAGTGAAGGAAAAAAATGTATCGTAAGTAAGTGTGAGAAATGTTGGTTTAAATAGTTATAAATCAAACTGTATTTTTTAATCAAAAAGAAATATAAGAAACAATTTTAGTACGAATATTTGTATTCAGTAAAAACGATGTTGAAAATAGTTTTCTACTGAAATTTAGTACCAAGAAAATATTTCTGTCTTACGAAGAACTGATATGTAACCTCTTAATCCGATGATGAGAAAAGATGATACGGTTTCCAACTAATTATTATTATATCTTATTTCTGAAGCATTTTGGATGTAAATAGAGTATGAATTACAAATTTATATTTTTGAAAAGTATTTTGGAAATGAATGGAATAGAAGTTATAATTTTAAAAATATTCTGAAATTAAACAAAATAATAAAATGAGATCACAGTGTATTTTATTTTATAATACATTGCAATACACATTTAAGTTTTGATATTTAATTTACAGAGAAACCTGAAAAGATTTGTGTAATCAAATACCCAAGATATGAGAATATATCCTTTGGCACAACTGGATTAACCTTTTTGCTGAGTATCCTACCATTATTTGAGCATTTCCCCTCCAAAATGTAGCACTTTATAGTATCATCCATTTACTAGTAACTTTGAAGAGCTATATATGTTTAACAGTGCAGATGGTTTTAAACTTCAAATGCCAAGAAATGAAAAAGTTAGGCCTTTTTATGAGAAAACTAAGTAAATTTGAGAACATAGTGAGAAAACAGAGTACTGAACTGTATACTCTCACATTCAAGAGGATGTGAATGAAAACACGAGAAGTAGCAAGAGGAAGTTAATTAACTTACAGGGTAAATTTCTTATAGAATCTTTTGTTATAAATAGCCCTGGGGGATAATATTCTCCAGAGGTACATATGCTTAGAATTGTGAAATGATGTCGTTTTTTAAATTAGGGGAAACCCCATGGTTCATTATAATGGTATTATTTGCTTTTGGTCTGGTGTTCCCTCAGTGAGTAGTACACTCTGTATTCCCCACCGAAACAAACAAACAAGCAACAACTATAGATATATACCTCTTGAGGCTGTGGTTTCTTGGGATAATTGCATCCCTGATGGAATCTGAGACACTTCATACTGCGTTTCATACCTTGAAGCTATTGATGGAGGAGATTTTTGCACAATGACTCCACCCATCAAAACTTGCTCAAATCAGTCTAGGTATTTTTAAAGTAATTTGTTATTTTCCGTTATATTTTTAGGAGTACAAAGACTACTCTATACAAAACTTTCTTTTATCTTCTGTCATTTTTTTCTCTACCCCTAGGATAAATTTTAAGGCAGGAAATTATATAACAGCAGATTGGTATTTTCCTCTTACATAAAACTTACAATAAGCATATTGCTCAAAACACTTCTACATTTGAGGGCAAAATATTTGCCGTATGCCCTGGAAATGGCTCTCCCAACTGCTTTGAACACTTATTGAAAACTGTGCGCTTTGGATTCATGTAAATTAATTTAAAGGTCAAAGTGATGTAATCTGTGATGATTTATTTGGGGGAAAGTTAAATACCTTGCTAACTTTTGGTTACAGAATGGAAAAGGTGGTGGAAAATTATTGGTGGGCAGACACAGTAGAATGATGTTGAATAGTGTGTTTTCAGTTTGTACAGAGTATATACATAAATAAAACAATAAAAATACTGTATTAAATTACGCATTTTTAGGTTTACCTATTTAGTAATAAATACAAATTCTATTTTGTGTCAATTTTTATAAAATGTATTGCTATGAACAGAGATTTAGAACCCACCTCTTCTCCTTGACCCCTGAAGCCAATTGTTTTTTTTGTCAGTGCAACTGGGTGAAGGGTGGTGGTGAGAGAAGTGTAGGCAGAGCTATTCTAATGGCAGCTGGATGTGCTTAACTGCAAATCAGAAGGTGGCTGAATTAGAGATAAGGATTTGGAGGTTACTAATGTATTAAGTGGTAAGTGAATGTGAGCAAATCAGTCTGATAGAGCGAGGTCAGTGGGAAAAAGGATGGTGTTTGGGGATACCAAGAGTTAAGAGTGACGAGAGAAGCAGGAGGAGAATTAGGAGTGGGTGGTGCTCAGAAACCAGGGGAAGGAGTGTATTTCAAGAAGCATGGTACTGTCTCATCTCAAGGATTGATACATGCCTTCAAAAGGACTGACAAGGGGTGAGGATCCAGCTGAGTGGGGAACCAGCTGAGTTTGGTAGCCATACACGGGGAGTGTGTGCCAACTGGTGTACCTGTGGTATTCTCCCTGAGACTGAACACGCTTGGTTTAGGAACAGAGAAGACTAATGCTTAGATTTGAATCGCATTAATGGGTGATCAATAAAGGGAGGTATTGGTCCTGACAGAGTGCGTAAAGTGATAGGTGGTGTGATTTAGGCTTTCCTAAATCTTACCAAAGTTTCTGACAAGTAGGCAAAACTGTTAAACTCGATTTCACATGTCAAAATGCCCTTTAAAGTAGGACGTTAACTCCCATCACTGCCCACTCCAGGCCACTTCAGTTTGTCTCTTCTCTTTATTTTAAAAGTTGAAATCGTAAAGGAGCAATTGTTTTCTGCGGGGTAAGTGGCCCTGGTAGACTGACTCCGACCAGAATTTTCTTGCCTTCGCTTGGCCTGTACGGTGAACTCCCTGAATCCTAGTGGTACTTAACATCTTGCACAAGGCCTTGTGTTTTGAGGTAATTCGAAACCTTATTAATCCAGGCCCCATTGAGTCAGGATTTGAGCAATTCCAGAACAGGGCTTATTAAAACTCACCGTAACAGTCTCTGAAAAAAGTTCCACTAAGCAAACTAATAGTGCAAATGAGATTTTAGCAAGAATGTTCAAACTACTTAAAACAGGACTTTGTTTATAAGCAGCCGTAAGTATTTCTTAAGTACTTTAGAAGCTCTCACTTACTTATAAACTATCTATACACTCACTGCAAATCACCCGTATCTAGTTATTAAATCTATGGATTGAAATTGTGTAAGACTTTATTAGTTTAATTCCAGTTGCTGTATTTTAAAGACAGTTTTCAGTGGCTAATGTCAAACATTAGCTCAAATAATTTTCTAAAGAGCAGTATTAAATCCAAACACCAGAAACCCATTTAAACATGCTTGAAATTAGGGTCTGTCTTTGTATTCCTTGCTATTTTATCCCACAGTCCTAATTTCCATCACTCCTGAACTCTCGCCATGCAACTTGAAGAAATGTCAGTGGATGAAGTGTTTAGGACTTCTTTGCCTGTTCCTAGAGGGGTGGTACCAGAAATTTAGAATTTTGGTGTCGGCCAGGATACCCAGTGATAGTTCAGGAAGCCTCAATCAATAACAATTTTGGACCAGACCCAGAGGGTGGAGTCTATAAATCAAGTCCCCCATGTCCAGCAGCTCAGAGTTCTGTTGTCATTTAGTATCTGGTATAGTATGTACTCGTATGTATAGTATGTATGGTATAGTATCTGTTATCATTTGGAAGGACTTCAGATAAGAAAAACTTTAATTTTTTAAATTAGTTAATATTACAGTACATTACTAAGTGATTTTAAAATTCAAAAATGGCTCAATTCTGTTCTCAAATTTTGAGTTGTTTTGAAGTTGTAACCAGTAGCTGTTTCTGGGAGGCCTGATGAATGGTGGCTTCTTCACGGCTTCCATGGTTCCAGATCGCCACTGAGTCCTCTACCCAGAAAAGGTGCTTCAGAAATTGTGCTGCTTTAAATCTATATCTGTCCTTTTAGGGAGTAGGTGTGGTATGACTAATAAATACTTTCTAAATTGTTGGTCTCGTAGAAGGGTCTTACCCTTTCGGCAATGGACATTCTCGAAAAAGGGTTTAAAGTATAGAGATATACACCCAGATTAATTTTTATTTCATGACCTGAATGTTTTATACTCTTTCAAAGAGAAGGGCCTTTTTGTCACAAGCTGAACTGCAGCCAAAGAAGATTTAATCATGTGGTGTACAGTGCAGGGTGTTATGTGACCATATCATTGGGTCTTACTTTAACATATGGTAAATGTCTAAATGTCAAAATATAAATACCCATGTTGGATCTTTATCAGAAATTTAGGGCAAAATAATCCTCTTGGACAAACATAGCCGAGGAAAAGGGGTCACAAAAAACAGGATTTGGGTGCATACAAGCTTAAATAATGGGCTCTGGCACTAATCTGAGGCAGTGTTTTTCCTTCCCTCACTGAAAGGTGTCGATTTTGTCCTGAGATGACTTGATCCGTCCCTATCACAATGCAGGTTTCAAAATTCAAGAACTTGCTAAATTCTGGAGTATTACAGTTTAATTATTCTGAGATCGTAAGGCCAGTATTTTATGATCAAGGAAAATATGAAGTCTGGTGTCGCTCTTCATTCCTGGCAAGTCTTACTCTAAGAAATGACCTTGGAATTGGCTGCTGCTGCCATTTGGACATTTCCATCTTTATGTTGTCACAGATTCTGTTGGGCAGTGGGTGGGTTATCAAAGACAAGTGCTTTATAAATTTACGGCTTAATGGGCAGAGTTCTTCCTGGTCATTTAGCTTGGCAGTGATTTTACTCTAAAATTTTAAATAAATCGTTGTATTTATTGTTTCTCATGCAAAACTGCAGTAATATGTGTTGTCTCTACTTCTCAAGGACGTAAGGGATATTAATAAGATAACATCTAAAACCTCATTGGGGTTTGATGCCACATAAATATATGGCATCATCATCGTTAATCATCATCCATCAACAACATGATCATTTTGGCTTTCTCGATACCTAGATTAATTGTGACTAAGCAGTAAATAATCCTGTTTATGGACTCTGATTTTCATTCGGATACACCTTTACAAGTATATTAGCTTAGGAAACATGTGCTTTATGATTAAACAATGTTGCAGAAGATGGTCTTGTTTTAGCCAAGATTCTACATGTTCAGACGGGGACACTTCATAATAAATGTATTTTTTTCATGACTTTTGTTAGTTGGAAAGTAGTTTCCAAAAAATTACAACTTTTCAAAACAACCTGTACACCAAGAGCTTTTCCACAGCCAGTAAGATTAATAGATATTTTTGGCATTATTTAAAAGTACCGTCTAATTTGTGAAGACAAAAATACTCTATTGAGTTTGGATTCCTGTTTAGGTACAATTGTTTGAAGGTGCTAGACACTCAACAAATAGCTATTGCATTTGACTGTATTCTCTAAGTGTAGTATTTGTGATTTCTGTTCTGGTGTTTTAAAAAGATTCTCTTATATGGTCTGTGGTGCCAGAAATCTCTACTGTTTGTTTTAGATGTACTTTGAAATTATTATGAAACAGAACTGTACTGCCTAGATCCTTCAACATTTAATCCCTCATATTTGTATAGGATAGGATTTCATGACAAGATATTTTTAATTTAGTGAATAAATAATAGTGACTGAAAGAACTGTTCATCTTCAGCTTAATGCTTTTCCATTATATTCAACGTTAGTTCCTAAAAGTACCCTGGAAAGTTTAAGAAAAAAAAAAGATTTAAACATTGAAGTTGGAAAATTTTTTGACAGTATGTTTTCATTTTTAATTCAATGTCTAAGTATATTCCTCATTGATCCTGCATTATTTCCATAATGTTTTTCACCACCTGGTATATAATTTTTTTGACAGCTTATCTCTCTCCACTAGGACAGAAGAGCCATGAGGACAGGGACACTGTCTGCTTTCCCCACTAGTGTTTAACATATGGTAGACACTCAACAATGTACTCGTATCTTAAATGAATGAATGAATGAATGAATGAATGAATGAATGAATAAACGCTTAGTTCGTGAAGATGGTAGAGCAAAGAAAATCTGATTCAGGAACTTTATATAAATCCAATATTTCCTTCAAGACCATTTTTAAACAAACTTGAAAACAAATTTTAAACAGAATGTGGGTTATACAGCACCTAGGTACTCTTCTTGGAAAACCATTTGAGAATAGCCAACAAATTGATGAATCAAAATAAATTAGAATGGTGAAATCATAGTCAAGTAAATTGTTGGTACAGTTATTCAATTGAAATATAAACCTAAAGCTGTTACATTTAGGTCTTTAATCAATTTTCAGCTCAGTTTTGCTAATGGTGTGAGACAAAGGTCCCACCTGCTTCATTCTTCTGCATGTGGTTATCTAGTTGTTCCTGCACCATTTATTGATAAGGCTGTTCTTTTCCCCATTGGATAGTCTTGGCATCCTTGTTGAAAATCAGTTGATCATAGATCCCTGGGCTTTTTTTTTGGACTCTCAACTCCATTCCATTGATTTATATGTCTTTCTTTTTGCCAAAACAGTGTTTTCTTGATGACTGTTGCTTGTATAGTAAATTTATAATAGAATTTGGGAAGTGTGAGTCCTCCAGATTTGTTCTTTTTCAAGACTATCTTAAAAAAGAAGTTCTTCTTTTTTAAGTTCTTCTGGATCTTTTGTAATTCCATAGGAATTTTATAATCAGTTTGTCAATTGCAAATACCTAAATGTAAGAGCTAAAATTGTAAACTCGTAGAAGAAAGTATAGGGGTAATTCTTCATAACCTGAAATTTTTCAATGGACCTTTAGATATGACACCAAAAGCACAAATAATGAGAAAAAAATGGTAAGTTGGACTTCATCAAAATTAAAACTTTTGTGCTTCAAAAGATACTTCTCAAGAAAATGAAAGGCAACCCATAGAAAGGGAGAAAATATTTGCAAATCTTTTTTTTTAAATTAAAGTTTATTGGGGTGACAATTGTTAGTAAAGTTACATAGATTTCAGGTGTACAATTCTGTATTACATCATCTATAAATCCCATTGTGTGTTCACCACCCAGAGTCAGTTCTCCATCACCATATATTTCATCCTCTTTACCCTCATCTACCACCCCCCTCCCCCCGTGCCCTCTGGTAACCACTAAACTATTGTCTGTGTCTATGAGTTTTTGTTTCTCATTTGTTGGTCTTGTTCTTTTGTTGTTTTTGGTTTCTATACAACATATCAGTGAAATCATACGGTTCTCTGCTTTTTCTGTCTGACTTATTTCACTTAGCATTATATTCTCAAGATCCATCCATGTTGTCACAAATGGTCCTATTTCATCTTTCCTTACCACCGAATAGCATTCCATTGTGTATATATACCACTTCTTTATCCATTCATCTATCAAAGGGCATTTTGGTTGTTTCCATGTCTTGGCCACCGTAAATAAAGCTGCAATGAATATTGGCGCACACGTGTCTTTATGGATAAATGTTTTCAGATTTTTTGGGTAGATACCCAGGAGAGGGATTGCTGGGTCATACCGTAATTCTATTTTTAATTTTTTGAGGAACCTCCACACTGCCTTCCATAGTGGCTGCACCAGTCTGCATTCCCACCAACAGTTTATGAGGGTTCCTTTTTCTCCACAGCCTCTCCAACACTTGTAACTATTTGTCTTGTTGATGATAGCCATTCTGACTGGGGTGAGGTGATATCTCATTGTGGTTTTGATTTGCATTTCTCTGATGATTAGTGATGTTGAGCATTTTTTCATATGTCTATTTGCCATTTGTATGTCCTCCTTGGGGAAATGTCTCTTCAGGTTCTGTGCCCATTTTTCAATTGGGTTGTTTGTTTTTTTGTTGTTGAGTTGCATGAGTTCCTTGTATATTTTGGATATTAGCCCCTTATCGGAGGCACTATTTGCAAAAATCTTCTCCCATTCAGTTGGTTGCCTCTTTATTTTGTTGATGGTTTCTTTTGCTGTGCAGAAGCTATTAAGTTTCATATAGTCCCATTCGTTTGTTTTAGCTTTTACTTCCCTTGCCTTTGGAGTCAAATTTCATAAAATGCTCTTTGAACCCCAGGTCCATAAGTTGAGTACCTATGGTTTCTTCTATGCGGTTTATTGTGTCAGGTCTTATGCTTAAGTCTTTATCCATTTTGAATTAATTTTGGTACATGGTGACAGAGAGCAGTCCAGTTTCATTCTTTTGCACGTGGCTTTCCAATTCTCTCAGCACCATTTATTGAAGAGGCTGTCTTTTCTCCATTGTATGTTTTTAGCTTCTTTGTCAAAAATTATCTGTCCATATTTATGTGGTTTTATTTCTGGGTTCTCAATTCTATTCCATTGGTCTATGTGTCTGTTTTTCTGCCAATACCATGCTGTTTTGATTATTGTAGCCCTGTAATACAAGCTAAAGTCAGGGAGTGTGATACCTCCAGTATTGTTCTTTTTTCTTAAGATTGCTTTGGCTATTCGGGGTCTTTTGTGGTTCCAAACAAATCTGATGATTTTTTGTTCTATTTCTTTAAAAAATGCCATTGGGATTTTGATGGGGATTGCATTGAATCTGTATATTGCTTTGGGTAATATGGCCATTTTAACTATGTTGATTCTTCCAATCCATGCACATGGAATGTCTTTCCATTTCTTTGTGTCTTCTTCAATTTCTTTTAAAAATGTCTTATAGTTTTCAGCATATAGGTCTTTCACATCCTTGGTTAAGTTTATTCCTAGGTATTTTATTCTTTTTGCTGCAGTTGCAAAAGGAATTGTTTTTTGTATTTCTTTTTCTGAGATTTCATTGTTAGTATATATGAATGCAATGCAGTTTTGTACGTTGATTTTGTAGCCGGCAACTTTACTGTATTCGTTGATTGTTTCTAATAGCTTTTTGGTGGAGTCTTTAGCGTTTTCTATATATAGCATCATGTCATCTGCAAAGATTGACAATTTAGCTTCTTCATTCCCAATTTGGATGCTTTTTATTTCTTTCTCTTGCCTGATTGCTCTGGCAAGGACTTCCAACGCGATGTTGAAAAGCACAGGTGATAGGGGAGAGCTCTGTCGTGTTCCTGAACGTAGAGCAAAGGGCTTCAGTTTTTCACCATTAATTATGAGATTAGTTGAGGGTTTGTCATATATGGCCTTTATTATGTTAAGGTATTTTCCTTCTATACCTATTTTATTAAGTGTTTTAATCATAAATGGATGTTGTATCTTGTCAAATGCTTTTTCTGCATCAATTGATGTAATCATATGATTTTTGTCCTTTATTTTGTTTATGTGATGTATCACATGGATGGATTTGCGGATGTTGAACTCTCCTTGTGCGCCGGGAATGAACCCCACTTGGTTGTGATGAATAATCTTTTTAATGCATTGTTGTATTCGATTTGCTAGAATTTTGTTTAGAATTTTTGCATCTGTATTCATCAGAGATATTGGTCTGTAGTTTTCTTTTTTTGTGCTGTCCTTACCAGGTTTTGGTATCAGGGTAATGTTGGCCTCATAAAATGAGTTAGGCAGTACTGTCTCTTCTTCAATTTTTTTGGAAGAGTTTGAGCAGGATTGGTATTAGATCCTCTTTGAAGGTTTGGTAGAATTCGCTAGTGAAGCCATCTGGTCCAGGACTTTTACTTTTGGGAAGGCTTTGGATGACTGATTGAATTTCCTCACTGGTGATCGGTCTGTTTAGATTTTCCAGTTCTTCATGGTTCACCCTAGGAAGGCTATATGTTTCTAAGAACTTGTCCATTTCTTCTAGGTTGTTGAATTTGGTGGCATATAGTCCTTCATAGTATTCTTGGATGATCCTTTGTGTTTCTGTGGTGTCCGTGATAACTTCCCCTTTTTCAATTCTGATTTTGTTAGCTAGTGTCTTCTCTCTTTTTATCTTAATGAGTCTTGCCAAGGGTTTGTCAATTTTGTTACTCTTTTCAAAGAAACAGCTCTTTGTCACGTTAATTTTTTCTATTGTCTTTTTGTTCTCTATTTCATTTAATTCTGCTCTGATTTTTGTTATTTCCTTTCTTCTGCTGACCTTGGGTTTCCAATTTTCTAGTTCTTTAAGGTGTAGCATGAGGTTATTTATTTGGGATTTTTCTTGTTTCTTGAGATAGGCCTGTAATGAGATAAATTTCCCTCTTAAAACTGCTTTCGCTGCATCCCAAAAATTTTGGTAGGATGTATTTTCATTGTCATTTGTTTCTGTGCTTGGTATGATTTGAATCTTCTTAAATTTGCTGAGGCTGATTTTACATCTCAATGTATGGTCTATCCTTGAGAATGTTCCATGTACACTAGAAAAAAATGTATAGTCTGATGTTTTAGGATGAAGTGCTCTATATATGTCAATTATGTCCATTTCATCTAATGTGTCATTTTGGTCTGCTATTTCATTATTTATTGTCTGTTTGGATGATCTATCCATAGCTGTCAATGATGCATTTAAGTCTCCTAGTATAATTGTATTTTGGTCAATTTCTCCCTTTAGTTCTGTTAGTAGTTGCTTGGTACATTTTGGTGCTCCCTGATTGGGGGCATAAATATTGATG
The DNA here is from genome assembly GCF_057876585.1 of Rhinolophus sinicus. Lineage (NCBI taxonomy): Eukaryota > Metazoa > Chordata > Mammalia > Chiroptera > Rhinolophidae > Rhinolophus > Rhinolophus sinicus. Next base: position 93,492,341 of record NC_142514.1, read on the forward strand.
ACCGTTATGTCTTTGTGTTGTATCATCCCCTTTACTATTATGAAATGTCCATCTTTGTCTCTTGTTACCTTTTATCACCCCAAAGTCTGTTTCATCTGATATCAGTATAGCTACACCTGATTTTCTCTGGATACCATTTGCTTGGAGTGTCAATTTCCACCCTTTCACTTTGAGTCTATGCTTGTCCTTGTAGCTGAGATGTGTCTCTTGGAGACAGTATATGGTTGGGTTTAGTTTTTTGATCCCATCTACTACTCAATGCCTTTTTTATTGGTGAGTTCAGTGCATTTACCTTTAGGGTGATTATTGATATGTGAGGATTTCCTACCATTCTGTCTTTAGTTTTCTAGTAAGACTGTGTCTCCATTGTTTCTTTGCCTTTTTGTTGTTGTCTATTATTTCTGTATGGTGGTATTCTATGATGTTTCCCTCTGTTTCTTCTTTTATTACAGTATATATTTCAGTTCTGAATTTTTTTGATTGGTTTCCCATAAGTTTATGTAAAAGAAAGTTTGATATTTAGAGTATTCCATTTTTCAGCACGCTTACTTTCTCCATTCCCATATTCCGGTTCAGGCCTTTACTCTCTCCCTTTTTATGTTTTGGTTGCCACAGATTGTCCCTGTTGATGGTGGTCGAATAGCCTCCTTTAGTATTTCTTGTAGTGCAGGTCGTGTATTAGAAAATTCCCTCAGCTTCCGTATGTCTGGAAAGGTCTTTATTCCTCCTTCATATCTAAAGGGTATCTTTGCCGGATATATTATTCTTGGCTCATGATTTCTCTCTTTCAATAGTTTGAATATTTGGTCCCACTCCCTCCTGGCTTGCAGAGTTTCTGCTGAGAAATCTGATGATAATCTAAGGGGCTTTCCTTTGTAGGTTACCGTCTTCTTTTCCCTGGCTGCCTTGAGGATTCTTTCTTTGTCGTTGATTTTTGACAGCTTCAATACAATGTGCCTTGGAGCACATATCTCTGAATGTATTAAAAACCATTGAATCATACATTTTAAATGGGGAATTATGAACTACAGCTCAAGTTGTGAATATGTGAATTATGTTTCAATAAAGCTGATATTAAACAAAGTAAGGCTGAACAACTGTGTGAAATATGGCTACACAATGGAATGTCAGTGTTAACAGTATAAAAACGGTAGTATCAATTGACAAAATTGGGGAGATTTCCTTATCTTTTGTAGCATATTATGTAGCCTTGGCCTTGAAGTCTTTAAGTGATCCAGCCCTTAGCTACATTAACGTCATTTCCCGTCAGGCTAGTCCATGTTCACTTCCCTCCACATGAACTGCTCTGTTGTCCTAGAATTCTAAATCCTCCGTGTGAATCATTCGTCCCCTGGTACTTACATGGCCTGTTTTCTCACGACATTTCCATCTCTGTCCAAAGCGCCCCATCAAAGAGGCCGTCTCTGTCTGCCGTATCTGTTACCTTTTCTTCCCTTACTGCATGTAGCATCAGCAGGATCTAGCAGAGAACAACCTCTGAGCCAGACTGCCCCGTTCGTCCATCATTAACTTCTACTCTGGCCAAGCAGCTTGGCCGCTTGGCGTCACAGTCGCCTTCCATGTAAGATTAGGGCCAGAACAATATCTGCTTCTTAGAGTTGCCATGAGAATTAAATGAGTAATACAGCCAAAGCTTTTAAAACAATGTCTGGCTTGTGGTCAGTGTCCTATAGGTGTAATCTGTTACTATTACTACCCGACATACTATAAATTGGTGTAATGTAGGCACTTTTCCACCTGAATATAAGCTCCATGAGGGCAGGGACGTTACATTTTGTTCACTACAGTATTCCCCAATGCTTAGAATACTGACTGGAACATAGTAGACTCACAATAAAAACCTGTTGAACAAATGGATTTGTTTTTGGATCGTCTTATCTTTTAATTCTTATTTTATTGAATTTATGTCCTTAGTGTGATGCACTTGTTGAAGAAAAAATTATTCTAACACTTGTTAAAATGGTAGGGAAGACTTTATTCAAGACTGCTGTAACAAGGGTATTGCAGTTGAGGAGAGAGCAGACTGAGCTTCAAATACAAAATGACAAGTGGGATTTATGGCCAAGAAGCAGAGTGAGGGGGTCTGTGGATGGAAAATTACTATGAAGAAGCATCAAGGGCAGGGAGATTCTTGCTAATCCAACTTAACAAGAATAATAAAGTGTGGTTCTGAAGAGATAGATACAGGAAGTATCAATATGTCTTTGTTTCTTGCTTGATGCTAATCCTTTACTTTGTAGTAAGATGTTCTTTATTTCAACATCTGCCTACAACAGATGTTTACTAAGCACTTACTGTGTGCCAGGCTGTCTGCAGCGGTATTGCGATATGCAAATGGAAAAGCCTCTCTGCCCTCAGGGAGTCCACAAATCAGTGTGGTGGGGTCTTATGTTAAAATTGGTAATGCAATGTCAAAAGTGATAGAGGAAGAAGTATCTCATTCAGTTCCTGGGATGTAGGGATTACCAAAAGAAGGATGAGATGATCAGGAATTTACTGTGTAAATAAGGCAGCATTCTTCACAATGAAACAAACAAAAATCTTAGAGGAAAGTCCTAGAAATGAGAATATGCATGACCCATTTGGAAAACAAAGAGCGGTTTTGTGGACTGAATGTTTAGTGAGTAGAGCTAGAGCATGGGTCTGGCTGGGAAAGGGTGAGACGAGAGGTCACAGTGGTAATGATAGGGGACATCCAGGCCAGGAAGGGCTGTGTCACGTAGCAGAATCTGGACTTTATTCTGCAAAAGAGCCTAGCTCGATTTGTGTACATACCTCATGCCTGACAGTTTCTTTTTTATTTTTTCCCCGTTTTTCCACCTACCCCTCACCCACTCCGGTTCAAGCCGTCGTTTCTCAGTCTAGTGTAGGACACAGCTCCCTGGCCCATGCTGGTATTGAGCCTTGCGCTCCCCCTGGCTGAGGCAGTGGTCACCGGTGATCGGTCGGCCGCTCACAGCAACTCACGGCAGCTCTCGCCGGCTGTCGGCCACTCATGCTGACCACGGGCCGCTCATGGCAGCACACGGTAGCCCGGTGCAGCTCACCGCTGCCTCCTGCCATCGACAGCCCCGCTCCAGGAAAAGCTGTTGTTCAGAATCTTAGCTGTAGAGGGCGCAGCCCACTGTCCCATGTGGGAATCAAACCAGCGACCTAGGCATTAGGAGCATAGCGCTCCAACAGCCCGAGCCGCCATGCCGGCCCTCTAATTTCTTTTTTAATAGTGCTTTCTTTTTATTCATGAGTTATTTCAAATAAAGATCTATTGAAAAGTCTCTATACCTTTTGTGTGGGCAGTATGTGGGGTGTGTTGGGTGGGACAGAAGCTGGCGACTGGATGCCCTTAAGAAGTCTGTTATTCTGCTATAGGTTAATTCACTTAGCAGTTCATGCCTGAGCCCTTCTCCGTGCCAGGTGCTGTTCTAGGTGTTTGGGACCCCCAGGGAACAATTTAAGCACCAGTGAGATGCGTGTTCATGACCGAAGACAGTAATGCTAAACAAATAAGCAGGTGGGCAGGCAAGCAGATGATATGTTCCCCTAAAAGTGACGGATTCCGTAGGCCAAGGGTGTCAGGAGTGCCAGGGGCTCGGGTGCTTGGGTATTCTTTGGAAAGTAACAGTTGACCCAAAACTTGAATGAAGTGAGGGGCTTAGCCATGCAGATTTCTGGGGGAAAGTGTTTCTGGCGGAAGGACTAGCCAGTAAAGCTCCCAAGTCAGGAACTTCTATGGCCAGTGCAAGGACTGGCATGGAGGCCAGAGCTGGTGAGTGGCCGTGGGCCTGGCCTTGGAAAGTGGCAGTAGGGACAGAAAAGACGTGCCATTTTAGGCTCCAGAGGGGAGAGCAGTGCCAGTGACGCTCTTCCCTTGAGGTGGAGATCATGCATCGTGAGGCAAGGGGACAGGTTTGACAGTTCAGAGACTTTAGTCAGGTTGAGACAGAGGTGCTTACGCCCAGGGAAGGTCCAGTGCTGCTCAGTGTGAGTCTGGAGCTCAGGAGGGAGAGCTGGGCTAGAACATATGTGGGGGCTACTCTGACACTAGGGGCGGGGAGAGTAGGGTAACAGGAGAAAGGACCCTGAGTGCATGCTGCTACATTGGTTTCTTAGGGCTACTGTACCAAAATACCACAAACTGGGCGGCTTAAACAAAAGAAAGTCCGTCTTACAGTTCTGGAGGCCACAAGTCTGAAATCAAAGTGTCATCAGGGCCATGGTTGCTCCAAAACCTATAGAGGGATCCTGTGTCCCTCCTGAGCTCTGGTGGTGGCCAGCAGTCTTTAGTGTTTGGCCCGCAGCTGCCAGTCCAGTCTCTGCCTTCACTGTGACATGACATTCTCCCTGAGTGCATCCGTCTTTAATGGCCATCTTCTTACAAGGATACCTGTCATATTGGATTAGGGCCTACCCTATTCTAGTGTAACTGATCTGCAATGGCCCTATTTCCAAATAAAGTCACATTCTGACGGACTGGGGCTAGTAGCATATCTTTTTGGGGGGACACAATTCAACCCATGACACGAGGCAATGAAATAGGAAGACCGTGAAGAACAAGAAGGGCCAGTGTAGAGAAAATGGGGACAGAACAATCTGAGAAGTTAGAGAAGAATTTGGCCAATATAAAGTCACAGAATTTAGAGCCAGGTCACAGGAGACTAAGAATTATTGGTGGTAAAGAGGAGTAACAGCAACTGAAACTGTTCTTTTAAGATGTTTGATAATGAAGTGAGGGGGAGATGGGCAGTAGCATGGAGAAGGGGGTGCTTGGGGGGAAAGAGGTGTGTTTTTTTAGGGTGAGCCCTTGAGCTCATATATGAGAGAAGAGGAAGAGAGGATGGAGGTGGAGAGGTAGAAGCAGCTGTGAATCGGGACATGGGCAGATTAGGCCTGGAAGGGATAATAATAGGCACGTCTCTCCCACTGAAACAGGAAGAAGTGAGGTTAAAAGAAAAACCTCAGTGTTTTCCTACTGTGTTGGGAAAATTCCAGTTCTTCCCTACTATGGCTTTCCTTCCTGGGTATCTCCTTCATCTTCATAGGGAACACATCACTTCTTTTTTTTTTAATAATTCTTTTTAATTTCAGGTGCACAAAACAACATGTTCAGACGTTTAAACCCTCACAAAGTGATGACCCCAACAAGTCTACTGCCCCCGTGATGCTGCACACAGCTATTACAATACCACAATACCAGTGACTATATTTCCTATACTTTACATCCCATCACTATATATATTATTATAGTCACATTCAGTATTATTCTATATTCGTTTCAGGTGTGCAGTGCAGTGGTCAGGCATTTATCTAATCAATGAAGTGATCCCCCAATAAGTCCAGTCCCCATCTGACACTCTCCATGAGTTTCACAACATCATTGACTCTATTCCCACACTGTGTTTCACATCCCCGTGACTATTTTATGATTACCAATTTGTGCTTCCTAATCCCTTCCCCTTCTCCCCTAGCCCCCTCCCATCCAGCAATCACCAGTTTGTTCTTCACAGAGAACACTTCCCTTCTGACACCTCTGGTCACCAAGTGTGTGGAGGTTTTTCCTCACATAAACAAGCAATTCTCTACCACATCAGCAGCGTCTCCAAGAATTCAACTAAATCCTGTCACTCTCCACCTGGAGCTAGAATCAGATTCCTCTGTTAAGTGTTCAGTCCTACATGGCGGCCTCTCCCCTCAACACTGCCGACGCCAGTAGCAAGCCCAGGTTGTCACGGACCAACTACAGATTGGGGGATCCTAACATCCCCTTCTTGAACTACAGATGCCAGTCACATGTCCAGGTGTCATCTGTACTTCTAATCAACTAGCTGGTCATCAGAGGTTCCTATGAACCCCTCCTCAGGTTCGATGAATTTGCTAGAGCAGCTCACAGAATCACAGAAACACTGTACTCACTAGATCAACAGTTTGTTATAAAAGGATGGAACTCAGGAGTAGCCACGTGGAAGAGATGGTTGGGGTATGGCACGGGAGTAAGGTGTGGAGATCCCACGCCTGTCAGGGCTCCACTCTCCCAGCCTCCATGTGTTCACCAACCCGGAAGCTCTCTGCATCCCTTCCTTTTGGGTTTTTTAGGGAGGCTTCCTGACAATCATACATGTATGATCGATTCCTAAAGTCACATCATTAACATAACAGTAAGACCTTTATTGCTCTTAGGAAATTCCGAGGGTTTTAGGAGCTCTGTGCTAGAAATGGAAGCTCCAGTATGATATAATATTTATTAGAAGTCACAGCAGGGAGGTTCAATGAAGTTTATTTGTGTAAAATATTTGAGAAAATTCATGCCCCAGTGACTTCTGCTTTCTGCGCAAAATAGGGAGCTAGCCTGCTGGAGAATAAGAGAACTAGGAAAGGGTAGGAACTCTGAAGAGAGGCAGGGAGCCCTAAGGCAGGGAGGTAGTTCATAGGTTGTGACGTGACTGCAACTGCATTGAAACTGCATCGACTGCTTTGCTGACACTGACAGCCATAACTTCGTAATGTTATTAATCTGTCTGCATATGCTATTCTTTGTCAACCAAGGAGTGGGGAAAAAAAAAATAGTTGAGGAGAAGTTGGGTTTTGGCAGAGGTTGTGTTCCAGTATCAGTAAGAATTATAGATTTATTAGTTGACCAGTGGGGAACCAGCTAGATTACCAAAAAGAAATAGAGACAACGTGGGAATAAAAGTTCAATTGTGGGGAATTTTCTTCACCCCAAAATGTGGCTTATAGAGGCCACCGTGGCAGGCCAAAAGAAGAGGGGTCTCAGCAGAACAGGGTGCTGAGCAGAGTGGCTGTCAGATCTTGAGCACGTATTGTGCAGAACCTTCACGGTTGCCTCATGGGGTAGGTAGTATTAATATCCCTCTTTTACAGATGAGGAGACTGAGGCACAAAATGAATGGTTCAACAACTTGTCCAAAACTGCCCTTCTGCCGAGTAGAGCTGGGACTCAAACCTGAGCAGCCTGACTGCAAGGGTGCTTTCTACATCCTCCACCCACCTCTGATTCGCTCCAGACCACGGAGGGCAGGGCCGACCTGGCCAGGGATGAGGGGGCAGGGGTATAGGAAGGTGTGCCATGGAAAGTGATTATATGTCTCCGTTGAGCTGAGGAGAGGAGTGATGTGAAGAGAATGCTCAGTCCTTATTCCAGGTAGGTTGTTGGTGCAGTGAGAAGAAGCCTCTCCCCAGGGTCTGGAGACCTGCCGGGTACGTCTCTGGTCATTCCACCTCTGAAACAGCTTTCCATAGCTGCCTGCCACATAGGTAACACAATCTGTAGGTAGTTTCTCTGCATCCCAATTTAAGAATTGGTCATATGTAGGGGGAAGATCTCTCAAAATCAAAAATATGTGTCAGGAATATGCTTTGTGTGTGTGTGTGCTGGATTTACCAAGACAGTAAAGAACCTGAGCCCTGTTCCTTCAGGTTTCCAGGTAGTGGTGAGGAAGACATGCTTACCCTCCCCACCTGCGTCCCGTGCACTGGTGCTGGGGGAGTCCCTTTGACCTCTGGTCTGTGAGGCATGGTCCTGACACTTACCAGGTAAAGTTTGATAGGTAGGATGCAGACAGATGATGGGAGACTGAAATACAGACTGAATAATTTAAAATTTATCTTGAAATCTGTATGAAAGTTCTAGTAGCTTCTAGACCAAAGCAGTAACTTAGCAACAATTTGTGGGAAGGGCGCATTTTGAATTGGGGAAAGGGAAAAAATTGAGGGCTAAGAGAGAACTTTTGAGGGCTAAGAGAAGACATTTGCATAAATTAGTCCTGAGGTAATGAATTTTAGGAAAGAAGCAATTTAAGAGGAAAGGCCCTTCCTGAAAACTTGAACGGTGTACTTTGCTCTATTCTTAACTATCAGTTAATGTTCTGTGAGAGAGATGTGTATGAAAAAATAATTTCATTTTTATTGTATGATATATAACAGACTCTCAGAGACTTCAACAAGTCGTTAAGCTCTGATATAGATTTGAAGGACAGATAAAAGCCGTGAGCAGGAAAAACTGACATCGAGGTGTGAAGCGGGGGAGAAACGACTCCATTGCCTGTGGCCCCAGCTCCAGCATGGAGCCAGTGTGGTCTCCTTTCCTAAATTCCTCTTGTTACAGTAAAGTACTTGTATACACTTATTCTTCTATTACCTTACAGTTTCATAAGTGGCCCCAGTTGGAACCCCAGGACCATTTCTAGGAGACTGCTGCTGTCAGAGGAGGGCCGAGCACCAGGCAGGCTCACGACCACACGACCACTCCCTCTACTTAGTGCAGAGCTCGAATTCGTGTTTTTGTTTACTTCACATAAATCCTCACAAGTGGAATTGCTGGGTCATAAAGTAGTTCTATCTTTAATGTCTTGAGGACCCTCCAGACTGTTTTCCATAGCGGCTGCACCAATCTACAATCCCACCCACAGTATACGAGGCTTCCCTTTTCTCCACGTCATTTCCAACGCTTATTTGTTGACTTCTGGATAATAGTCATTCTGAGAGGTGTGCAGAACCTTAAATCATCTCAGGAAAAGTTAATTTACATGCAATAGGAAAATAAAGAATAATCCCAAAGGAAAAAAATTGTAAATAATAAGAAAAGAAATCTACATATAACTATTTTGAATAGTACGTTGGTTGGTCTCTGGCATTTTCTACCATTTTGAGTTTAATACTAAACTAATGTGGAGAGAAAATAAAAGTGTATACAATGTATATGCTATTTTCATTCCTATCTGGTCTACATTTATCTTAAAACCAGATAGGAAACAACTTTAAGTCTACACATTAGGTTTTTAAAGTTTCTGATTTTGCCAACTCGAGCAGCATAAATATGGAAGTGTTAACCTAAAATACATTGAAATGTCTGGAATTGGTGTTTCACATCTAACTTCCAAAATGGAAACTTGTTTTGTTTCCCTGAGTAATCGTCACACTTCCATTTCTTGATTAATAATCAGGATAGCACAAACTGGACACTTTGGGATATATTTCTTGATAGCGTACTCTGAGTTCTTCCATTACCTTTCTTATTTTCCTTTTGTTGTTTAAAACTTGACCATTTCTTCTTTAACTTGCGTGTGTGTTTGTGTGTGTGTGTGTGTGTGTGTGTGTGTGTGTGTGTGGTACTTTGTCCATCATGAGCAGCCTTCTTTTTTTCTCATTCAGTAAGTGTTTGCTGTGCCTGCCACCACCTATCACACCTGGAAAGCTCTGGGCCTGCGATGGGCCTGAGTGTTTGCGTGTTGTCTGTTAGGACAGGTTACAGCAGCAGGTCAGGTATGTGTTCGAAAGGCAAAAGAACACAGGGCTACAAGTTTTGTGTGTGCTTCATCGTGGTTAGCACAAAACGTGAAGCATACTCAGTGTGGGAGAAATTCATAAATGCTCTGTAGTCCTCAAGAGTCAGTTATCAGTGTTTCTAGTCATAGCTTTGGCTTATTAAGAATGATTGAATTGTATTATTTCTGCTGTGTTTTAAATGGTAAGAGAGCACTTTAGAAATACAGTGAATTGAACAATGCCTAATCTTTGGTTATCCAGAAACTCTGTCCCTCACAAAGTACCTTACTGCTGAAATAAGTGTTTCTAGTGATTGGAGAGCTTACGGAGGTTACTATTTTGTGACTCTCCCGTATACACATATTCTGAGAAAAACAACGGAGAAAATCTGAGATTAAAGAGCAGCCTTTACCCATGGCACGTAACAGTCACCTTTATCCTTCCTCTGTAAAAGCTAGTGACCTCGGACATGGGTCTTCCCTTTCCAGTTTGTTGTGTCAGGGGAACCAGGGAAGTTAGTAATCATCCAGTGCTCGAAATGCTCTAGGCACTCAAATAACATTTGCAATGACTACACAAGGTCTGTTGATCTCTTTCAAGTGCTCAGAGTAAACTTCATTTCTCTTTAAATTTAAAGTGTCTCTTTGGGTGAAAATACTAATGTGTGAAAGCAGGACATTTCTTCTTTGGGAACTTCAGCCCTAGTACAAGCCCTTGGTCTCTCTTTTTTTTCCCCCAACCATGAGTGTATACCACCCTTGCTCTTCTGAAGTTAGGTGTCACTGTTCCCTAGGGATTTGCACGTGTAACCTCCTCTTCCATCACAGCCTCTTTACCAATCCTCGGCCCCTGTTCCTAGCTCTAGGATTCTAATTATTCAGTTCTATCCATTTCTTTTCTGGCTATATTAGAATTCCTGAAGAGTGTTACTGCAGGTAACCACTAGATTTTCCCAAGATCCCATATGCCCTTGACCTTCCGCTGTGCCAGTTCTGCTGTGTGGAGTAAACGTCCGTAAACTTCCTCCATTTCTATTCTCAGGAACATTACTGTAAGAAAGTTCTGAGGCCTGTGCCTCTCTCTACTCTGAATGCTTGTTGACTCTTGCAACGTCCTCCCCAATCTGAGAGGATCACGCTTTCTGTCCTCACTGCCTGTGACCCCAGCGTCACTCTCCTTTGGTCAAGCCTCGTACTCTGCACAGGGCAGCTTGACAGTTTCCTCAAGGTTTGTGTTTTTCCTCATTTGTTTGATTTTTTCCTTTTCACACCATTTATCTACATCCTATTCTCCTTCAAAGCTAGATAAAAAAAAACATATAAAATATTTAAAAATCTATTTCTCATTTAAATGTATTCATTTTAATTCATTTTGTTTGTAAACATAACAGTTTCAACATAACTACAGCTACCCTACTCTGGTTGCACATCCGTGTAGGATACTTTTTGTTGTTAAATACAGGGTGTCATTGTTAGATGGCGTGCATGTTCCTAAAATCCGCATAAAAGGGGGCTCTGACAATGAGGAGCATGCTTTCAGGGTGAGGTGGGTAGGGAGCCCAAAGTGGAGCACACTGGGCTGTGGGCTTAGGGCCCCTGCACCGGAATTGACTTTCGTCCCAAAGGGATGTAGCCCTAAACAGGCGGGATGAGGCTGGGATCGGGAGGCAGGAGTGAGTGGTTGCAGCGAGCACGCGTTACTGGATTCTTTCTTTTCTAAATTGATTATACACACACACACACACACACACACACACATTAGCTGCATTCTGAACCAAATAGGCTCATGTATAAACTAAGCTACTATTTATAATAGTGCATCTATGGGAAAATATATTCTGAATTATAAAAACCATCCTAAAATATGATATACTATTATAGGCAATCTGATTGTAAGTCATAGCCACTCTGTTTTTAGAAAAAGTAACTCATCATCCTGATTTTAAATTGCACAGAAGAATTAGGTCACCAGTTCTACAAGGTGTGATCAAAAGATACAGTGAATGTTTAAATAAAAAGATTTATTGCAGTAAAAGACACAAGCCATTAATCCCCCTCAAAATACTCCTCCTCGCTTTGAACACACTTATCCCATCGTTCTTGCCACTTTCTGAAGCAGTTCTGGAAGTCCTCTTTCGTGAGTGTCTTTACTTCATCCTCCATCATGACAATGCTTCGTGTCACACATCACTTCTGGTACGGCAATTTCTGTCAAATAAAAACATTAGTGTGTCCTCATCCACCTTACTCAGTAGATCTGGCACCATGTGACTTCTTTCTGGCTCTTCCCCAAAGTCAAAATGACCATGAAAGGAAAATGCTTTGAACCCATTCAAGACATGGAGGCAGCCATGACAGCACAATTAAGATACTCACGAAAGAGGACTTCCAGAACTGCTTCAGAAAGTGGCAAGAACAATGGGATAAGTGTATTTGAAGTGAGGGGGAGTATTTTGAGAGGGATTAATGGCAATTTGTATTTTACTGTAATAAACTTTTCTTTATTTAAACGTTCACTGTATTTTGTGTCTATACGTGTATTCTGTATTCTACTTTCACAATTCTTCTGGTTATAGAACGTATCCTGTATTATAGAAAGCATTCAAGTAAAGAATGAGTGTGTGTGTGTGTGTGTGTGTGTGTGTGTGTGTGTGTGTGTGTTGGCGGTTTGGTTGTTTCTCTTATATTAGACAAGCTCTTTAATGGCTCTAGCTTCATTGTTTCCAGATGTAAAATAGATACAATAGTAGCCCCTGACTCAGACTTGTCCTGATACTTAAATGACAGAGTATTTGTCCCAGTGCCGTGCGCACAGCAAGTTTCAAACACTTGCGATGCCTTCTGTGGCTACTACATTTCTATAATGACTTTTACCTCTTTTGCTCAGTGAAGCCTCACCTTCTTAAATAGTATGACGTGACATTCCCCATTTTCATTTCCTGCTTTGTTTCTAGACCTCTTATCACCATCAAGCTTACAATACACTTTACTTCTTTATATTGTCTGTTTTCTCCTCCACTTACTAGAAAGTAAGCTCTTGCAAGGGTAGGGGTCTTGCTTCTTCCGTTCACTGCTGCGTCCTTGGTACTACCTAGGGCAGTGCCAAAGACTTAGCTGTTGCTCTGTAGACAATTAGTGAATGAGCAACAGGAGCACTTTAAGACGATGAAATGATAGTTTTGCAAATATTATGACTCTGAATGTATCTGAACCAGAAAGTGAAAGTATAATAAAATGAGAGAAATTATATTTTGAGGGTATTTTAAATATATACAGAGGGTGCCAAAAAAATGTATACACATTTTAAGAAAGGAAAAAAATTGTAATACTCAATGTATATCGATAACAAAAGATGAATACAAGTCCTCTGTATACATCATTTTATTTTGGCACCCCCGGTATATATATTGATAGAGAAGAAAAAAAATAGTTGAAAAAGATTTTTAAAATTCCTTTCCCATATTTAGTCTCAGTCTTCTGTTTCCCTTGACACAGACGAGGAAAAATGAATGAGCTATCTCTTTATATCTTCATATTAATATTTTCTGGTGATTTTTCAAGTCCCCTTTCTGCCCTTTAACTTCTGAGCAGCAGCTAAGCTTCTCGCACAGCTGGATCTGGCTGTGGAAGCGAACTCACAGAAGCTCGCCACGTCAGTCACCGTGGACGGCACAGCGTTGGCTCAAACAGCAAAACTGTGTCTGCCTTAGCTGTTGGTTTCCTGTGCTTTTTACAATGTGAGATAAAGAGTGGTGCTTAAAATACCTCCTTTGAAAAAATGTGGTATGTTTCTTCTTTGCTTATTCACCATCACTCATACCTTCCATCACGACCCGGCCCCCTTAGTCTCAGATTCTATACAGTTTAAAGCTAAAAAAGTTTTTAATGGTGGTTCAGAGATTATCCTAAAAGATAAACTGCTTTCACCAAATATCCCTGACAGCGATCCAGGTCAGGAAATTAATAGCAGTGAATGGAGAGAGAAGTAAAACTAATGGCAAGGTGAAAGTTTTCTTACAGGGCTTAGAGTTGTCATGATTCTTGTGGTCTCAGGAGATCGCTCCCACTCTGCTCATCTTGGTTTCATATTGTAATACTCATTTATGTAAAATCCACCTTCATATGGAAGTTTGAAGATAAGCAATTAAAAAAACATGATTATGCAGTACCTCACTCTTAGGAACTTAAAGCAACTTTGTTATTGAATTCTTAATATATTTTCCGTTCTCCTTAAGGTAGTGAAAGGTGAAGTTTTCATAGGGAAACATAAAACAGAAATGGTTGAAACTTTCCATAAGTGTAAGTTCTGGGTCACTGAGGATGGTAAATATACAAGCACCCAGCCAGTGCTGGAGTCTGGCATTGATGGCAGTGCACAGTGTCCATGTGAGACCTGTGCAAACTGCACTGCACTTCCCTGGGGAGATAATCACAAAAGCACAAATAATTTCAGGTGGATACAGCAGTAATAACATCTCATTTTACTTTAGAGAATGCCAAAGGGAGATCCCTTTCTCAGATGTTTTTCAGAATAAACAGAACATCATATACAGATGACCTGTGATTTAAGACCTTGTCTAGTGTAATAAATCTTAAAGGAAAGTGCTATTCTTTGAATAAAAGAACTGCTGAAACTTGAACTTATTGGCAGTCACTAGTTTCCTAGGTCATCAGTTTTTCAAACTGCTATAAATATGCCACTGTTCAAGCTAAGCTTTGTACATCATGAAGTCATAGAGGAACAAAGTGGTTCTACTTACAGTACACAAATGCACCGTTTCTCAAAAACCACCTGTGCCATGTGCAAATCCTGACATGCCTGTCGCTCCAAAGCAGGGTGTGCAAGGCTGCTAAACTTCTGCCACCTTTCAGTTCTCGAACGCCCCAGTTTGGGTCGTCCAGCCTGGCCTTTCATTATGATCATCCATGCCCACCCATCTTCCTGGTTTCACTAAACTTGTATGTTTCCTGCCTGCATTCCTGCTACTCTGCTACAGAGGGAAGATTAAAAGACGGCACGAGTCTTCACAAAATGCACCCATTCTTCTGGCATCTATTCTTGCCATGATATCTCTAGGGATATGTTCTGAAGATTTGTGCTTTTCTTCAATTTTTATATTTTGGGTTTTGCTGACTGTGTTTTATTTCCACAATTGTGATTCTTTTTCGACTCTCTTCTTGTTTCATTTTCTCTGTTTTTAAAAATCATTCCTTGTTTTTAAGCGGATGTTATTTTTTATTCTTATCTTTGAGATATATTTTAAAGTCAATGTTAAAGAGATATTAAAGAAATTTTCTGAATGCAATACTATTTTCATTTCCTCTGGCGTAAATTCTTCCTTCAAGTGTAGATCTTTTTTTAAAATTTATTTATTTTTACTAATTTCAGGTATACAAAATAACACAATGATTAGGCATTTATACCACTCACAAAGTGATGACCCTAGTAGGTCTACTACCCCTCTCACACCGTACATAGCTATTATAATAGCATTAACTATACTCCCTATGCTATACTTTACATCCTGTGACTATACACACACACACACACACACACACACACACACACACACACACGTGTACCAGGGGTGCCAAAAAATTGTATACAAGTGGACACTTTGGTCAACGTTGCTCAAGCAGTAGTTCACCGTAATCAGAAGTGTCTGGACGCTGATGGTAACCACTTTGAGCACATCTTGTAATTGCAGAAGTCAAATGTGACTTGTATTCATCTTTTGTTATTGGTATATATTGAGTATTACAATTTTAATACAGTTTTCCTTTCTTAAAATGTATATGCATTTTTTGGCACCGTGTGTGTGTGTGTGTGTGTGTGTGTGTGTGTGTGTGTGTGTATACACACACGAGGTCGGACAATTAAGTTCACGAATTCATCCTAGAAAAAGTGCTACATACCTCATTGCTGAATATCAGTATGGTCACTTTCAAAGTACTCCCCTTGGGAAGCTATGCACCGATGCCAGTGCCCAGTCCACCCTTCAAAGCAATTTTGGAACTCTTTTTTCTGGAATGGCCATCAGAGCTGTTGTTGTATCACCCTTAAGGTCCTGACTGTCATCAAAATGTCCTCCTTTCAATATTTCCTTTATCTTCGGGTAAAGAAAGAAGTCACTGGGGGCCAGATCAGGTGAGTAGGGAGGGTGTTCCAATACAGTTATTTGTTTATTGGCTAAAAACTCCCTCACAGACAGTGCCGTGTGAGCTGGTGCATTGTCGTGGTGCAAGAACCATGAATTGTTGGTGAAAAGTTCAGGTCGTCTAACTTTTTAATGCAGGCTTTTCAGCACGTCGTTTTCAGCACTTCAAACTTGGTTAACTGTTTGTCCAGATTCATAACGAATAATCCCTCTGATATCAAAAAAAAAGGTTAGCAACATCATTGCAACAAGTTTGCAAATGTAATTGTCAGAACTTGTGTGTGTGTGTGTGTGTGTGTGTGTGTGTTATACTTGACATTCAATGTTATTTTATATTAGTTTCAGGTGTACAGCACAGTGATTAGGCATTGGTATAATCTATAACGTGATCCCCCGATAAGTCCAGTACCCATTTGACACCCTACATAGTCTTTACAACATTTTTTACTATATTCTCCATACTGTGTTTCACATCCTTGTAACTATTTGTGGCTACCAATTTGTACTTCTTAATCCCTTCACCTTTGTCCCCCGTCCATCAGCCCCCTCAGTCTGGCAACCATGAGTTTGTTCTCTGTATCTATGAGTCTATTTCTATTTTGTTGGTTCGTTTATTCTGTTCTTTAGATTCCACATATAAGTAAAATTATATGGCATTTCTCTTTCTCAGTCTGACTTATTTCACTCAGCATAATATCCTCTGGGTCCATCCATGTTGGTGCAAATGGTCAGATTTCATTCTTTATGACAAAGTAATACTCCATTGTATAAACGTACCACAATTTCTTTATTCAATCATCTATTGATGTGCATTTCAGTTGTTTCCATATCTTGGCTATTGTGAATAGCCCTGCAGTAAACATAGTTTTTGGAAAAATTTTTTTGGATTTCTTTGGATAAATACCCAGGACTGCAATTCCTGGGTCATAAGGTAGTTCTATTTTTAATTTTTTGAGGAACGGCCATACTGTTTTCCATAGTGGCTGCACCAATTTGCAATCCCACCTACATACAGAGCACAAGGGTTCCCTTTTCTCCACATCCTCACCAACACTTGTTGCTTGTTGATTTATTGATGATAGCCATTCTGTCAGGATTGTGAAGTGGTATCTCATTGTGGTTTTTATTTGCATTTACCTGATGATTAGTGACATTGAACATCTTTTCATATATGTATTGGCCATCGGTATGTCCTCTTTGGAGAAATGTCTATTCAGGTCCTCTGCCCAATTTTTAATTGGATTGTTTTTGTTTGTTTGTTTGTTTTGGTGTTGAGTTGTATGAGGATTTTTTAAAACAAATTTTGTATATTAGACCTTATCAGATGTATAATTGGTGAATATCTTCTCCCATTCAGTAGGATGTCTTTTCGTTATGTTGATGTTTTTCTTTGCTATGAAAACACTTTTTAGTTTGATGTAGGCCCATTTGTTTATTTTTTTCTTTTGTTTCCCTTGTCTGAGGAGCTATATTAGTAAACATATTACTAAAGATAAGTCTGAGGGTATGCTTTCTATATTTTCTTCCAGGAGTTTTATGGGTTCAGGTCCTACATTTAAGTCTTTAATCCATTTTGAGTTTATTCTTGTATATGGTGTAAGGAGATGGTCCATTTTCATTGTTTTGCATGTATCTGTCTAGTTTTCCTAACACTGTTTATTGGGTAGACTACCTTTACCTCAGTGTAAATTCTTGATTCCTTTGTCATAGATTAAATGACCATATAGGCATGGATTTATTTCTGGGCTCTCTATTCTGTTCCATTGATCTATGTGTCAGTTTTTATGCCAGTACCATGCTGTTTTGATTACTATAGCTTTGTAGTATGATTTGATGTCAGGTAGTGTGATTCCTTCAGCTTTGTTCTTTCCAGGATTGTCATGGCTATTTGGGGACTTTTATGGTTCCATATAGATTTTAGGATTATTTGTTCTAGTTCTGTGAAAAATGCCATCAGCATTATGGTAGAGATTGCATTGAATCTGTATATTGCCTTAGGCAGTATGGACATTTTAACTATATTAATTCTTCCTATTCATGAGAATGGTATATGTTTCCATTCTTCTGTATCTTCTTTCATTTCTCTCTTCAATGTCTTATAATTTTCTGAGTATAGGTCTATTACTTCATTGGTTAAATTTATTCCTGAGTGTTATATATATTTTTGATGCATTTGTAAATGGGATTGTTTTCTTAATTTCTCATTCTGATAATTCGTTATTGATGTAAAAAAATGTGAACTATTTACAAATATTAATTTTGTATCCTGCTAATTTACTAAAATCATTTATCAGTTCTAATTGTTCTTTGGTAGAATCTTTGGGGTTCTCTACATATAGTATCATGTCATCTGCAAATAATGATAATTTTCCTTCTTCCTTTACCATTTGAATGCCTTTTATTTCTTTTTTTTTTTTTATTAAATTTATTGGGGTGACAATTGTTAGTAAAATTACATAGATTTCAGGTGTACAATTCTGTATTACATCATCTATAAATCCCATTGTGTGTTCATCACCCAGAGTCAGTTCTCCTTCCATCACCATATATTCGATCCCCCTTACCCTCATCTCCCACCTCCCACCCCTCACCCCCCTTACCCTCTGGCAACCACCAAACCATTGTCTGTGTCTATGAGTTTCTGTTTCTCAATGGAATACTATTTGGCAGTAAGAAAAGATGATATAGGAACATTTGTGACAACATGGATGGATCTTGAGAGTGTAATGCTGAGCGAAATAAGTCAGACAGAAAAAGCAGAGAACCATGTGATTTCACTGATATGTGGTATATAAACCAAAAGCAACAAAGAACAAGACAAACAAATGAGAAACAGAAACTTATTTCTTTTTTTTCCCAGCTTTTCCCTGTTGAGTTTGATATTAGCTGTGGATTTGTCGTATATAGCCTTTGTTATGTTCCCACTCTGCTGAGAGTTTTTATCCTAAATGGAAGCTGGATTTTGTTAAATGCTTTTTGTGCATCTATTGATATGACTGTATTATTTTTATTTTTCATTTTGGTCATGTGGTGTATCATATTTATTTATTTGTAGTAATTAAACCAACCTTGCATACCAGAAGTGAATCCCACTTGATCATGGTGTATGATCTTTTTGATGTATTCCTGAATTCAGTTTGCTAATATTTTGTTGAGGATTTTTTCATCAGTGTTCATCAGAGATATTGGCCTATAGTTTTCTTTTTTTGTAATGTCTTTGTCTGATTTTGGAATCAGGAGAATGGTGGTCTCATAAAATGATCTCGGGAGCTTTCCCTCCTTTTGGATTTTTGGAATAGTTTGAGGAGAATAGGTGTTAACACTTTTTTGAATGTTTGGTAAAATTCACCCTTGAAGCCATCTGGTCCAGGACTTTTGTTTGTTCAGAGCTCATTGATTACTGATTCGATTTTGTTGGTAATCTTCAGTCTGTTCAGATTTTCTGTTTCTTCTTGCTTCAGTCTTGGATGATTGTGTATTTCTAGGAATTTATCCATTTCTTCCAGATTGTTCAATTTGTTCTCATGTAATTGTTCATAGTATTTTATTTTCTTATAATCCTTTGTATTTCTGTAGTGTCAGTTGTCACTTCTCCTCTTTCATTTCTGATTTTATTTATTTGGGACCTCTTTCTTTGTGTTTCTTGATGAGTCTGGTTAAAGGTTTGTCGATTTTATCTTTTCAAAAAAATATCTCTTGGTTTCATTCATCATATGTGTATATATATATGTGTGTGTGTGTATATATATATATATACATATATACACATATATATTAAATGAAAGAGACTAAATGTATGTATATATATGTGTGTATATATACACACACACACACATATATATATACATACATACATACATTTAGTCTCTGTTTCATTTATTTCTGCTCTGATCTTTATTATTTCCTTCCTTGTACTCAATTTGGGCTTTGTTTGCTGTTCTTTTTCCAGTTCTCTTAGGGTTAAAATTTAGACTGTTTACTTGAGATATTTCTTGTTTCTTAAGGTCAGCCTGCATTGGTATGAATTTAGGACGGCTTTAGATTTGGGGTTGTTGTATTTTCATTTTTGTTTGTCTCAAGATATCTTTGATTTCTTCTTTGATCTTATTGTTGACCCATTCCTTATTTAGTAATATGTTATTTATTCTCTGTGTTTCTGTGTTTCTCAGGTTTTTGTTTTGTTCGTTTTTATAATTGATTTCTACTTTCATACCATTGTTGTCAGAGAAGACACTTGATATCATTTCAGACTTCTTAAATTTATTGAGACATGTTTTGCGGCCTGACCTGTGGTCTATCTTGGAAAATGTTCCATATGCATTTGAAAAGTATTTATGTTATGCTGCTTTGGGGGTGAATTGCTCTAAAAGTATCCATTAAATCCATCTGTCATTTAAGGCCACTGTTTCAGAGTTGATTTGCTGTCTGGCAGAGTTGTCCATTGGTGTCAGTGGGGTGTTAAAGTCCTTTACTATGATTGTGTTACAGTCAATGTCTGTCTTTATGTCAGTCAACATTTGCTTTTTATATTCAGGTGCTCCTATGTTGGGTACATAGATGTTTACTAGGGTGATGTCCTCTTGTTGGATTGATCTCTTTGTTATTATGTAATGTCCTTCTTTGTCTTTTACTATAGTCTTTGTTTTAAAGTCTATTTTGTCCAATATTAGTATTGTTACGCCAGCATTTTTTTTTCATTTCTATTTGCATGAAATATCTTTTTCCATTCCTTTACTTTCAGTCTGCATGTGTCTTTCATTTTGAGGTGGGTCTCTTGTAGACAGCAAATGCATGAGTCTTGTTTTCTTATCCATTCAGCTACCCGTGTCTTTTGATTGGAGCATTTAAGCCATTTACATTTAAAGTGATTATTGATGGTATATAGTTAAGGCCATTTTATTATTCATATTTTTTTTATCTTTGTTTGTTTGTTTTCTCCTATCTTCTGCTTAAAGGAATCCTTTCAACATTTCTTGTAGTACTGGTTTGGTGCCAATGAATTCCTTTAGCTTTTTCTTGTCTGGGAAGTTCTTTTTGTCTTCTTCAATTTTAAATGACAGCCTTGCTACATGGAGTAGTCTTTGTTGTAGGCCGTTGTTTTTCATCACTTTGAATATTTCCTGCCACTGCCTTTTGCCATTTTAATTATGAAGTGTCTTGGTGTGGGCCTGTTTAGGTTCATCTTGTTTGGGACTGTCTGCGCTTCCTGGGCTTGTTTGTCTATTTCCTTCACCAGGTTAGGGAAGTTTTCTGTCATTATTTCTTCAGATAGTTACTTGATCCCTTGCTCCCTCTCTTCTCCATCTGGGACTCCTATGATGCGAATGTTGTTATGCTTGATGTTGTCCTACAGGACCCTTAAAGTATCGTCATTTTTTTAAATTATGCTTTTTTCTTTCTGTTGTTCCGATTGGGTGTTTTCTGCTACCTTGTGTTCTAAATCACTGATTCGATCCTCTGCTTTATTTAATCTGCTGTTGATTCCTTTTAGTGTATTCTTCATTTCAGTTATTGTATTTTTCATTTTTGACTGGTTCTTTTGTATGGTTTCTATGTTCTTCTTTATGCTTGATGTCTCTTTGTCGATATTCTCACTAAGTTCCTTAAGCATTCTGATAAGCAGTATCTTAAACCTTATCTCTGGTAGGTTGTTTGCCTCCATTTCATTTAGTTCTATTTCTGGAGGTCCCCTAGGCCTATTGCCACCCATCGGCTGCCCGTAAGGCCCAGCTTTTGACAGACGCTCCTTAGGTGCACAGGCTGGGCTAGTTCACCTGATATTGAGAGTGCCTCCACCATGCAGCATTAGCTGGGTGGGGTGGAGTTCCAGGGAGTCATGAGATGTGGCTGGTGGTCTTTACAACGTTAGTGTAGATTCAGTTCTTACAGCAGTGCCTAGCCTATGATCACCTTGCCCAGTGCCCCAAGAACACTGCAGCCCGCCACTGCCTCAGGCTCACAAATTCTCGAGAGCTGCCCCCAAGTGGCTGCAGCATGGTTTTGGGGTCAGTGTTCACCACCCAAATCTCCCCAGGTCATTGCAGATTGTCCATTTCCGTGGCTTGTGGGGGTGGGGCCGGTCACCCAGGTACCCAGAGCCCCCCTGGCAATGTAGTTCTAGGTGGGCAGCGCAGGGTTCCAGGGAGCTAAGGGGTGTCGGCGATGGTTTTACAAAGTCAGTGCAGTCTCAGCTACCGCACCAGTCGCACCAGCGCCGGGCCTTGGACCACCCCACAGAGACGCTCCAAGAACACAGCACTGCCAGCCTCAGGCCTGCAGGTCCCGAATAGCTGCCCAAGAGACACTGCCATGCAGGTCTTGGGTCACTGCCCTCCACCAAATGTTTCCTGGCTGCCGAGGCCCGTCCACAACCAGGTTTCTGTGGGGTGGGGCCAGCAGCCCAGCTGTCAGGAGTGTCCCAGACACTGCAGCACCAGCTGTGTGAGGGAAGAGGACCCAGGACGTCACCAAGGTGGTGGGCACGCCTGGGTCCTACCAGACCAATGTGGTCTCAGACTTGGCCCTTTGGGGGAGGGCTCAACAGGGAAGAGATGGTGACCCCCTGTAAGCTACACATGTGCCAGGATCCACACAGGGATAATAATGGTTGCTGTCTCTCCATCCTTTTCCCCATGCCACACAACTCAGTTTTTCCCGCACGTCTCTGAGCTTCTCGAGTTGACGCCCCTCTACCAGAGACTAGGAGAGTGTTTGCAACTGAGTGAGTTTGTGCAGACTCTGTACCAGGGTGTCTGGGTTCCAGCTGCTTCCCTCTAGATAAGGAAGGAGCATTTCTGAAATCACTGTCTCTTCGAAGAATATCTGCGATATTTGGTGATTTTGAAATGCTCTGCTCTTATTTATTCATTTCTTCAAGAAATATTACTGAATGCCTATTATTTGCCAGGCACTGGGCTAGTCACACAGTGGAGAACAAGATGGAGCTAATCAGTATTATTAACTTTACCTCTGAAGTTCATGGTTTCTTTTATGCATAATCTGCTTCTTGATAGACTGAGTTACTCCAAATGGAGCAGATTAAACCAATTGTTCTTCAGATATCACTGATATGCACACACGCTTCTGGTTTGTTCATTTAGCACTTAATCAGGCTTAAGCCCAGAGTGTGCCTCATGTAAGTCTTCTGGACCCCTAAGTGAGCTGGTTTATGGTCTTTCTATTGATATCCTTACTATTGTACAAAGCCTTAATGATTGTGCCCACTTCCTGGCTTAGACTTCACAAACCAAAGAAGAGCAATTTTTTAACCCTCTCTTTATGTGATAGCTGCTATGTTTCCTTTAACATTTTTCTTGTGCTTTCAATATTGTTTGAGTTCCAGGTCTTAAAGTACATTGGCAGGACTTCACGGCCTCCCAGGGATGCAGGAATCACAGTCTTCTGCAAAGGACACTGCCTTTTTCTCTCTGCTGAGCTCATTCCAGCGACATTTACTTTTTTTGGCCTTACAGTGTCTCACCAAAGCCTGATGTCTTCAGGAAATAGAACTCTGGGGACGTGGGTCCAGTCATTCTTTTTCCCCCCTCCTGTCTTAAATACATTATCTTCCAATTGCGCAGTTTGAAGTGTCTTGCCATTTCTCCAGCCCTTTAGGTAGCTCCACGAGCTCTTGCAGTTTACTAACCCTAATGTGACTTTCTACTTTTCTGGACAAATGGGGGGAAGCTTTGGAGGTTTTCATAGTATACCTTTCTTCCCAGATAGTTTTCAAACCATGAAGTAAAGACAGGTCCTAAAACTGGCTAGTGACAGGATCTGCTTTGTGTATTTTACTCTTCCAGTTAGTATGTTTTTATTCTTCCTTTCAGTGTTCTATCTGGAAGTTCCTTTTGCAGTGGGTGGGGTACTGGAGCTACTGTTAGCACTTAAGAGACAGGATATTCTCCCAGTGGCAGAGGTATTGTTCTGTGTGGTGTTTGTCAAGGCCTCTGACAGTCTAGGTGAATTCTGTCCACGGGCTTCCCCCTCACTGCGCTGGCCCACGTGCTTGTTTATTCTTTAGAAGTAACGAGGCAATCCCCACTCTCACAAAGCCACCTTCATTGTTTTACCTTGCCATAACTTACTATGCACTGATTCTGCCCATTACCTTATCCTTTGCTAGATTACTCACTATGGAAGCAACATGCAACAGCTTGGTGATTTGAGCTCCCTTTTCGTGTACCTGTCAGCTACCTTTTTGTGCATTAAAGTCATACTAGTAATCTGCTGGTATTTTCATCACAATGTATATGGTTTTGCAATATCACTAACGGCTTCTTGAATGCTCCTCAGTCTTAGTGATTTGTCTGCATTTTGGTTTGTCTCTTACATC
The DNA here is from genome assembly GCF_057876585.1 of Rhinolophus sinicus. NCBI lineage: Eukaryota > Metazoa > Chordata > Mammalia > Chiroptera > Rhinolophidae > Rhinolophus > Rhinolophus sinicus. The sequence goes on from NC_142514.1 coordinate 93,516,133, forward strand.
TAGAACAGCTAGATACTTACCACCGTACCTACCTACCTGCTTCAAATAGCAGTTTGAGAATCAGAACCTCCCTGTGTATTGCCCAGCTAAGAGAGCGAATCTTGCGCTGTCTCTCTGGCCGCTCCGCCCTCCTGTTGTACCTGGATCTCTCAGCAGCCTTCTCTATGTCTGGTTGCACTTCTTACTGATTTTGGATTTGTCCTCAAACCACACCTTGTTCTTTCTTGAGTTTTATTTAAATTTTATTCCAGTTTAACGAATGCACCTTTCCCCCAGTTTTGCTCGCCAGTTTGCCACGCAGTTGTTTGTTTTGAGCTCCTGGTTCTTTCCAGCGCTTTCAGTAAAATATTTTCAACAAAACAGCTAGGTTTCTTGTTAGGGGTTACTTACTTAAATAAAACTTTTGTGCTTTTCTCCCATGCCTTAGGTATTTTTCTTGTATTATTCCTTCTAGAATTGACACTCTATGTGCTATTTGTGGAAAAGAGAGTAGGCAAGAGCATTGGAGGTAAGGAAGGACAGAAAACGGTTTATAGGTATTCCCAGTTTCTGAAAATTTGCATTACACCAGTCCACTTTTATGAAAGACCTACATTTGTGCCTGGTTTTGCTAACCGAAAGAAATCCAAAAAAAAAAAAAAAAAAAGGGAAAATAGCCCTAGCATTTGTTTTGCAGCAGCCATTGTAGAGGCAGCACACATCCCGAGCAGCGAGAGGGGCCCCACCAAGCTCCTTTCCGGGAAACACACTCAGCATCAAGCCCCAGAGGTTTGAGCTGTGTCTGAGCATCTAGGCTCTATTTCCATTTATTCTGTGTACCTATTAGCAAGCTGCGTCCTAAGGTGATTGCTTCTTCACTTTATGCTATGTAGGCTTGTGAAAGGTTTCATGGGAACGCTCTCCTTTCAGACACGGGGGAACCTGTATTACCCATGTAGCATGCTGCTTTGGTCTCTCTTCTCTAGTGACTCAGACATTTGCATATGCCAGTGCCAGTGGGATTGAAGCTCCCTAAACTCGTTATTTTTCCTGCCTAGAAACTTTAGCTCAGTTTCTTGTCTGATGAACTCTTCCATGTGGGTAACTGAAACCTTCAGAATTCATAACTAAGGTCACGTCATCGCTTCTCAGACACATTGAACCATTCTAGTGAAGTCTCATTTTTTTGTTCAGATGGTCTATTAACTAAGGAATGATAAGTGATTTAACTGCAGAGGTAAATGCTCTGTTCCTACTTTAATGTTTATATACATATAGTAGAGGCCATTACAAGTGTAATTATAGTAGTCATAAAATGAAATTAATGCTTTACAATAATAATGAAGACTATAAGATTTTTTTTTTTTTTAGTCTGCTTATATATAGTTGAACTTTTATACCCTTTTCATTATTTTGTCTGTGCAGAGAATACCCCAACTTACCATAACCTGAGTCATAGTAACTGGCACCAAATATTAAATCCTGTAGTCATCTCTGGATTATATTCAACACATATTTTTAATCCGTTGGTTTAATATTTTAAGGCTCTTGGTTAAATACTCCTGATTTAAATAATCCCTTTATGCATTCCTGTGCCATCAACTTCTGCCAACAGAGAGCTTGGGGAATGTTAGATCATTTTGAATATGTGTGATCAAATAATTCAGATGATTAAAGTTATAAAAATTATAAAATAGATCTGAAAGCTAATTTGATTATCACTTTTTTATTTATATGTACAACTCCAAGGTCACATTAATGCCTTAGTGTACTTACAGAGTTTTGATACTTAGTATTGAGGTCAGGAATCTACTGAATGATTCAGACTATAGGGTAATTGAGTATGTAACAATAATGCCTTTAGGTTATGTATGAGGTGTGATCAAACAATATGGTGAATGTTTAAATAAAAAAAAAATTATTACAGTAAAAGACACATTCCCATCGATCTCCATCAAAATACTCCCCCTCACTTCGAACACACTTATCCCATCGTTTTTGCCACTTTCTGAAGCAGTTCTGGAAGTCCTCTTTCGTGAGTGTCTTTAGTTGCACTGTCATGGCTGCCTCGAGGTCCTGAAACAATTGACAACATTTACATTTCATGGTCATTTTGACTTTGGGGAAGAGCCAGAAGTCACACAGTGCCAGGTCCAATGAATAAGGTGGATGAGGACACACTGTAATGTTTTTGACAGAAATTGCCATACCAGAAGTGATGTGTGACCTGGAGCCTTTTGTGTGATCACAAAATATGGTGAATGCTGCTGCCGAGTGCCATCCAACGGAAAGACAGGGATCTTCAATATGGGAAGTGATGCGTTGAACCTTAGTAACAGTGTGTGACAAGTTTCAACTTGTTCAGTGCAGTCAGTCAGGTGTGAGCTATGGTTGAAAGGCTGTTTTAAAATGTGCCATAAATCATCCTCCATCGTGACAACATTCCGTGTCACACATCGCTTCTGGTACAGAAATTTCTGTCAAATAAAAACATTACAGTGTGTCCTTATCTACCTTATTCACCAGCTCTCGCACGTGCAACTTCTGGCTCTTCCCCAAAGTCAGAATGATTCAGGCCATCGAGGCATCCACGACAGCACAACTAAAGACACTCACGAAAGAGGACTTCCAGAACTGCTTCAGAAAGTGGCAAGAACGATGGGATAAGCGTGTTCAATGTGAGGGAGAGTATTTTGACGGGGATTAATGACAACGTGTCTTTTACTGTAATAATTTTTTTATATATAGGCATTCACCATGTTGTTTGATCATACCTCCTACATCCAGAATTGAAAATGGCTGATGAGAGCTTATTAATGGTGTGGATATGGGTTCTAAGAGAGATTGTAGGGCTTTCCTTCTTCTTTTTATTCAATTTACTTAAACTAAACTAAAAGAAAAATTTACCCATTTCTCCTACCCTCCACCCACTGCCTCTTACAACCTCCAGTCTGTTTTCTGCATCTGTGACATTGGTTCGTTTTCTTTTTTTGAAGAGTCCACATATAAAAGAGATCATATAATATTTTTCATTCTTCATCTGACTTAGTTCACTTAGCATGATGCCTCAAGTTCCACCTTTGTTGTTGCAAATGGCAAGGTTTCATTTTTTTATGGCTGAATAATATTTGTGTGTGTGTGTGTGTGTGTGTGTGTGTACACAATTTCTTTATCTATTCATCCATTGATGGACACTTAGGATTGCTTCCATATCTTGGCTATTGTTAATAATGCTGCAGTGAACATGGAGGTGCAGATAGCTTTTTGAATTAGTGTTTTTATTTTCTTTGGATAAAAACCAGAGAAGTGGAAATGCTGGAATATATGGTAGCTCTATTTTTAAAATTTTTTTGAGGAACCTGCATACTGTTTTCCCATAGTGATTGCAGCAATTTGCATTCCTATTGACAATGCATGGGGCTTCCCTTTTCTCTACATCCTTGACAACACTTTTTTATTTCTTGTCTTTTGATAATAGCTATTCTAACAGGTGTGAGGTTTTGATTTGCATTTCCCGGTTGGCTAACAAGTTGAACATCTTTTCATATACCTGTTGGCCATCTGTATGTCTTTGGAAAAATGTCTATTCATATCTTCTGACCATTTCTTAATTGGATTATATGTTTGTTTTTGTTACTGAGTTGCTTGAGTTCTTTGGATGTTTTGGATATTAGCCTTTTATCAGATGTATTATTTGCAATCATTTTCTCTATTCGATAGGATGCCTTTTCATTTTGTTGATGGTTTCCTTTGCTGTGCAGAAGCTTTTCATTTGATACAGTCCCACTTGTTTATTTTTGCTTTTGTTGCTTTTGCTTTTGGTGTCAGATTCCAAAATCATCACCAAGATCTACGTCAAGGTGCTCACTGCCTGTTTTCTTCTAGGAGTTTTATGGTTTCAAGTCTTACATTTAAATCTTTGATTCATTTAGAGTTAATTTTTGTGTGTGGTGTAAGAAAGATAATAGTCCAGTTTCATTCTTTTGCTTGTGGTTATCCAATATTCCCAGCTCCATTTATTGAAGAAACTGTTTTTTCCCTATTGTGTATTTTTGGCTCCTCTGTCATAAACTAATTGACCATCCATGTGTGGGTTTATTTCTATGTTCTCTATTCTGTTCTATTGATCTATGTGCCTATTTTTATGCTGTTTTGATTCCTGTGGCCTTGTTGTGTAGTTTGATATCAGGGAATGTGATACCTCCAGCTTTGTTCTTCTTTCAGAATTGCTTTGGCTATTAGGCTTTTTTTGTGGTTCCCTACAAATTCCCGTATGGTTTGTTCTATTTATACAAAAAAATACCTTTGGAATTTTGATAGGTATGGCATTGTATATTACTTTGGGTAATGTGGACATTTTAACAGTATCAATTCTTTCAATCTATAAGCACAGAATATATTTCCATTTTTTTAATTTCTTCTTCAGTTTCTTTCATTAATATCTTGTAGTTTTTAATATACAGGTCTTTTTATTTCTAGGTATCGTATTCTTTTTTATTCAATTGTAAATGGGATTTTAAAAAAATGTTTCTTTCTAATAGTTTGTTGTTAAAGAAATGCAACAGATTTTTGTTTGATTTTGTACCCTGCAACTTTACTGAATTTGTTTACTAGTTATAACAGACAGTTTTTTGGTGGAGTCTTTAGGTGTGTTTTTTTTATATATAACATAATGACATCTGCAAATAGTGACAGCTTTACTTCTTTTTCAATATGGATGCCTTCTCTCTCTCTCTCTCTCTCTCTCTCTCTCTCTCTCTCTCTCTCTCTCTCTCTCTCTGCCTATTTGTCTTGTTCCTGATCTTAGAGGAAAGCTTTTCACCATTGAGTATGATGTTAGCTGTCGGCTTGTCATGTATGGCCCTTAGTATGTTGAGCTATTTTCCTTCTATACCCATTTCATTGAGTGTTTTTATGATAAATGGATGTTGAATTTGTCAGATGCTTTTCCTGCATTTATTGAGCTGATTATGATTTTTAACCTTCATTTTCTTAATGTGGTGTATCACATTGACTCACTTGCAGATGTTGAACTATCCTTGCATCCCTGGAATAAAGCCCACTTGGTCATGGCAAATGATCCTTTTAATGATCGTTAAAATAATTTGATTTGCTCATTCGGTTTGCTAATATTTTGTTGAGGATTTTTTTCATTTAGGTTCATCAGTGATATTGGCCTGAAATTTGTGTGTGTGTGTGTGTGTGTGAGAGAGAGAGAGAGAGAGAGAGAGAGAGAGAGAGAGAGAGAGAGAGAGAAATATCATTGTCCAGTTTTGGTATCAGGGTACTGCTGGCCTTATGAAATGTGTTTGGAAGAGTGAGTTACCCCTTCTTGTATTTTTTTTGGAAGAGTTTGGGAAGGATTGGTATTAATTCTTGTTTGAATGTTTGGTAGAATTCCTAGTGAAGCTGTTTGGTTCTGGACTTTTTTTGTAGGGATGTTTTTGATTACTGATTCAATCTCCTTGCTAGTAATCATTCTGTTCACATTTTGTTTTACATCATGATTGATTGTTGTGTGTTTGTATGTTTTAATGTCTTCATTGAAATGTCCTTATTTCGATGTCTTCATTGTCTGTGTTAAAGTTGTATATTTCTTCTGTAGTCATGATTTTTGTCTTCTTGATGTTCAAATGCAGTCCTGCTTTAGCATTTTCTTTTTTCACTTTCATCCAAAGTCGTTTCAAATCATTGCTACTTTCTGCCATTAATAAAGTGTCATCTGTGTATCTTAAGTTATTGATATTTTTCCTACAGATTTTCACATCTTCTTTTTCTGGATCTCTTCCAGTTTTTCGTGTAATGTGTTTTGCATACAGATTAAACAAATAGGGAGATAAAATGCACCCTTATGTAATACCTTTGCCCGCAGGAAACCATTTTGTCTCCATATTCTGTCCTGACAGTGCCTTCCTGTCCACAATACAGGTTACGCATCAGGACCATCAAGAGCTGAGGCGTGACCATTTCTTTCGGAGCAGCCCACAACTTTTCATGATCCACACAGTCAATGGCTCTACTTTATCTATAATACAGATGAACTTTTCCTGAAATTCTCTGGAGCACTCCAGTATCCAGCAGGTGTTTGCAGTTAGATCTAAGATGCCTCTTTCTTTTCTGTTTCCAGCTTGAACATCCACATTTCATGGTCCATATAAGGTGGGAGCCTTTGTTGCATCACCTTGAGCATCCCTTTACTTATGTCAGGAATTAGAACAATGAATGGACCCACAGTTATTGCACCCTTTGACATCTGCTTTCTTGAAGACTGGGATGTATATGGAATGTTTCCAGTCTATAGGCCATTGTTTTGTTTTCCATATTTGTTGACATATTCTTCTTTGGATTTTGACAGATTCAGTCTCTGTGGCTAGAAATAATTCTATTGGTCTCCTGTTTACACCGGTGATTTGTTTCTTCCCAGTACTTTCACGGCTGCTTTCACCTCACTTTCTAGAATTACAGGTTCTTCCTCACAGAAATCTTCTTTAAAGTTATCTGTCATTCTGCTGCCCCTTTTCAGTACCCGCGTATTGTTTCCGCTTTCCCTTCATTTTCTCCTGCTTAGATAGTGTGCTTCCTTGTTGGTCATTCAGCATTGACAGTATAGGTTTGAATTTCCTTTTTATTTCTTGAGTCTTCTGGTAGAGATCTCTTGGTTTTCTTTTTTTGTTGTTCTCTTCTATCTCCTTACATTGACTGTTGTAATAGCTCTTTATCCCAACATCATGATAATTGTTGAAAAGCTGTGTTCACGGTTCTAATCCTGCTTTTGGCACCTTTAACTGTTTCCTCTCACCAGTTTTTAACAAATTTTAATGTTTCTTCTGTCATCCATCTTGATTTTTCTCTCCTTTTTACTTTTGGCATTGTCTTTTCACATTCTTCCCTAATAAAAATTCTAGTTTCAGTCCACAGTTCTCTGCTTCTCAATCAAGATTAACCATGCAAATCTATTTTACATGGATTTCACATTTATCAGGAATGTTATTTACATTATATTTTAGCAGTACGATTCCTTTAGAGCTCTTCTTCTGCTTTACTCTAATGTTTGGTATTAAGGGTTCGTGGTCAGTACCACAATCAGCTCGTGGTCTTGTTTTGGCAAAGAGAATACCGCTTTTCCATCTCTTGCTTCCGATTATATAGTCTATTGGATTTCTATATCAGCCATCTGCTTATGTCCATGTACACAGCTGTGTGTTCACTTTTTTAAAGCATGTTTTTGTGAGTCACAAGTTGTTGGCTTCGCAGAAACCCACGAGCCACTCTCCTGCCTCATTTCTGAGCCCTAGTCCAAATTTTCCAATGACATTTGATTCTACTTTATTTTTACTTTTGCATTCCCATCACCTACTATTATCAGCATGTCTGATTTTGGAATGTGATCAATTTCTTCTTGGATACTTGCATAAAAGCAGTCAGTTTCATCTTCTTCAACTTCTGTAGTTGGAGCATACGCTTGAATGATGGTGATGTTAATAGGTTTTCCTAGAAGTCTGATATACATTATTCATTCACTCAGAGCTTGCATTGTAGCCCCTGACTGTCTGTGCTACATCTTGCCTCATTATTAAAGCCATTCCATTTCTTCTGAGGTAATTTTGCCTATCTTTAAATTTATCCATGTTGTTTTTTTTTTTTTTTTCCAGCTGAAAAGCCTAAAAGAAGTTAGGCCTTATTCATCAATTTGTTATGAGATTCTCTTCTGCTGTGTTTGAAATATTTTTACTAAAATTTTTATTCAAATACTTCTTTTATTTGTTTATACTTTAGAATCTAATAGTTCTATTAACATTTGTAGGGCAGTTAAATATAGTTTTTATTTAGTTCATTGTAAATAAATACAGCTTTTCTTCAAATGGCTTTTCATTTTTAAATTTCAGGTACATTTTAAATTCTAGGGAATTTAATGGTGGGCAGAAATAGTCAAGGCCCCTGCCCCTATGAAGCTTACAGTCTAGTTACCTACTATGATTGAGGGGGGTGTTGTTTTTTTCTTTCACCTTTTGCTTATGGATTTCAGAAGTTTTGAAGTGTGCACTCTCTTTTTAAGTCAATATTTTGAGGTTAAGAGGACAGTATGTTACTAGAAAGTACGAGGAAGAGCCTGTGGGGTAGTTCTGACAAATTGCTCATACTGGACTCCCTCTGGTGACTAGAGCCGTCTGCCGTGCTCTGGACTCCCAATATTAATCCCTAAGCTGAGGTTTGTTCCCCGAGGCTTCTTATTATAAGAAACAGAACTGGTCCTCAGGCGTATGCATGAGAGACTCGGGGTCAAGGCAATAAGGAGTTGGAACACTGAAAAGTCCCGTGAGTGAGGTGGTAGACCTCACCTGGAAAGTTCCAGCATGGTTTCCAATCAGCAATCTCTCAGGGAATATCCAAAATCTCAAGTTCAAGGACTGGAATGTTATTTGCTATGCTTCTTGGGTAAAGAATCACAATGTGTGACGTTTCTGACCACAAGTATTCAGTTTTGGTGGTCGTTTTTATAGGTAAAAATGGAGCGCTCCAATCACCATTGTATGTGTGATAACCACTCTGCTACTTGGACGCAGTTCATGTTCTCCTGTAATGATCTAATATAAATAACATTTTGATTGTTGTCATTATCAATACATGTTTCTCATCCTACTTGATTAGATTGCCCTTCTCCATCTCTGCTCAATTTTCCTGTGGTTATAAAATGAACATATTAATAATCATATTTGAGACAGCAAAAGGGGTTTAAGATGTTGGAATTATCATTATTTGCCTTATTTGATATGAGGCCTAGCATAGTAAGCCCAGGCCTGCTGTGATAATAGTCTGATACAATAAAAACACTTCTGGATTTTTCCTTGCAAGCTCTATGCTGTGCAGAATTGCAATGCATTCCTTCATTTCCTATGTGTGAGTCCCACACAGCTCTTTCAGGGACCATTCCTAATTTCATTTTTGTTTCATAAAGGCCGTGATTTTATCACTCGTATCAATGAGGATAATTCCAAAAATATCTGTTTATATCTTTGAATGTTGGTAAGGACAGTTTGCTTTATACTTTAACTTAAATTTACCAGTTTCCTTTGACTTGAAATTTTTCTCTGGTCCTACAAGGCTTTACTACTCTCCTCTGAGACTCTCCTGACAGTGCCTTCAGATGAATATATCCCACTCCAGGATCTTTGCATATTTCAGTAATCCATTTCTCCTACATCCAACTTCATTAATTATGATCTGACATAGTTCTCTGTTACTCTCAACTCAACATCTTTATATGATGTAACTCTTAATCCTTTGTCATATTTGTCATACTAAATCTTTGAAATTTATGTAGTTTTATCTATGTTGCTCTGAAATGTTACCTATTTCAGTACTATTAAATTATCAGTCTTTTCTAGTGATGTCTGATATCCTGTTTTCTATTACTTTTTGTATTTTTATTTTGCTATTTATAGGTTATTTGACATTTGAATTCATCATTAGTTTACATGCCCTCTTTATTCATCCAACAAATATTATCAAGGGGTCTGTCAGATGCAGCAGATACTATAGAGAAGAAGATAAAATCCCTGCCCCCAGGGAGCTTTCGTTTTAATGGAGATAGATCATAAATAAGTAAACAGATAAAATGAAATGTTAAAATGAAGAAGAAATGAAGCACCATGAAGGCATGGATACACCCAGACATGGGTGTTTTAGATGGAGAGGGAAGGGAAGAAGTCCTTTCTGAGGGGTAACATTTGAGCAGAGGGGCAGAGGGATGGGGAAGACGGAGGAACACGTGCCCACAGACGGCATAGAAGTTACAGGCTTGAGGCACAAGCTGGCACCGGTCCAGGGGCAGCAGAATGACCAGAGAGGTGGGGTCCTTCATGGGAGAGGACAGTGGTAGGCGATGAGGTGGAGAAGTACCTGGGAGCCAGGTGGGAGAAAGACTAGTTGAACTAATTGGAGGCTACTGAGTAGTTCTGGTGAAAGGTGATGGCAGCCCTGTAGGGATGCCGGAGTCCGTAGTGGTGAGAAGTGCTTAGATTTCTGTGAGCTGTGAAGGACCAGAGGAGTTAGCCATGATTCCTAGGTTTTTGTTTTCAGCAGTAGGCAAACAGGTGCATTTACAGAGAAGGAGGAGCCAAAGGAAGAAGCACTTTGGTGACAACATCAGTAATTCTGTTTGGGGCCAGCTCAGTGTGAGGAGCTATTAGGCATGTGAGCTGGGCAGGAAGGCACTTGAGGCTACTCCTGGGGTTGGTACTTAAGGGCACTGCAGGTGGCCCTGTGAGGTCATGTGCACAGAGCTGGTGCATGGAGGCCCTGGACTCAGTGAGATGCCTGCAGAGCAGGAAAGAGGCCCCACACTGAGCCTCACAGCACAGTGTGGGTGCGGGGCAGCACGAGGGCCTGGAAGGACGCTACCCGTGAAGTGCGGCCGAGAGCTAGAAGCATGTGTGGTAAAGAAGCCATCACTAGAAGCGGAAGATAGGCAGGTGTTCTGTAGACGGTTTTATTATTATTTTTAATCAGTCTAATTTTTTTTCTCCTTATTAGGTGAAATAAATTTGTACTGTTACCTGAGTCTCCACGCCTTAAAAAATGTAGCGCTGTTCATGATTGGAAACACTTCATTTTCATCATGTAGTACGGAGAGAATACGGAAAAGTAATGATAAACAATTTAAAAATTACTCTGCTTTCAACTATAACTATGTTTTGTAGTGCAGGGATCAGAAATCCCTTTCTGTAAAGGGTCAGATAGTAAATAGTTTTGTTTTTGTAGAAAATAGTGCTGTCACAACTATTCAACTCTGTTATTGCGTGAAACCAATAATAGAAAACACATAAGAGAATGAGTGTGGTAGTGTTCCTATAAAACTTTATTACAAAAACAAGCCTGGGGACAGATTGAGCCCATGCACTGGGTATATGTAATTTTCCAGACCCCTGATGTGTTGGTGTATTTCAGAATCACCCTTGTAACCATTAGGACTTTATCAAGCTACAATGTCTCGTTTTTTGTTTTTTTTAAAGCAAGCCAGTTAATTTGTTGCTGTACATTATTAAATACTTTGTGAACAAATAGATTTATTAGCCAATCCCATTCCCCCTCATTTTGAATATCAAACATATGCTTAATTCTTGATGGAGCTACCTAAAACTCTGCACACATGCAACTGTCCTACACATCCCCCAATTCCCCTGCCTCATTTATTTCTTCAATCTGCTTGGAAGTCTTTCCATGTTTCAGTCCTCTGAATAAGGACCTATTCCTTGCCTAATTGGATTTCCTAGCATAATGAAACGCTCTTAAGTTGTGCAGTCTCCTTATCCTGTGTTCCAGTGACTGCGGCAGTTACACAAGAAGTTTTGGTTTACTGTGACTGGAACGTGATTATATAATATATACAATGTACATAATGTTCTCCATGAATATAATATGTGACTCCACTGTGCCTCAGTTTCAATGCTTACCTGTCCTTAGGATTAAATAATGTATATATGCAAAATGCTTAGAGTGATGTCTGCCTCATATTGCGTACTCAAAAAATGCTAGCTTTTCTTTTTGTGTAGCTGTTTAGATAGCATTTATATAAATTTAAAAACAGCCAAAGAAAGAAAAGAAAAAAAAGCAATATGCTCTTTGCTATTCGAACTTGAATGGTCCCATCACAAAGACTGAAAATATTGGATATAAATTTATCTATAAAAAATATTTACATACTGACTTGGCAGATACGTAGTGTTAGAAAGGACCTTCGAGATCACCTGGTTCGGGTTTTCTTCATCTGTAACCCATGGACCCCTAGGCAGCACTGTGTGCGCGTTTATGTGTGTGCACTTGTGCACGTGTGTGTTTCTGTTTCTTGTCAGTGTCTGAGGCTCTCATGAGCTCCTCACAGAGCCCGAGTCTCAGAAAGGCTGAACCCTGCTTTCGTGGGGAGCCCCATTCCAGAGGTGGAGACTGCTTTCGTTCCCAGTCCCGTGGCTCCACACTTTCAGTGTGACTTTTTATCAAGTCAGCTCTCTGAACCTCAGGACCTGGTTTCTGTTTGTTCCAAAATTGTTGTAAAGCTCCAACAGTGCTTTTTAATTGCAAAGTGTCATGTAAATGTGTGATTGTGGCACTGTACTGTAAGAAAGCCACAGCAAGGGAGAGTAGTTGAGTGGTCAGCCAAGGGTACCCCCAGGAGTTCCACTGCCCTGGCACCTCTATCTCCTAAAGTCTGCTCTGTGCCCTCAACATGGGGCCACAATTTTCCCTAAAACGGAACGGCCCAGCACTAAAGAGGGAAAGAATAGCCTTTTGAACAAATGGTGTCAGCACAACTTATATCCATATGCAGATAATGAATTCAGACCTCTAAACCACACCACACGTAAAAATTAACTGGATTGAAGACCTAAATGTAAGAAATAAGACTGTAAAACTCTTAGAATAAAACATAGGAGTAAAACTGCATGCTCTTGGGTTAAACAAAGCATTCTAAGACATGACACCAAAAGCACAAATGACAAAAGAAAAATGAGATGAATTGGACTTTTATGCTTCATAGGACACCATTAAGAAAGTGAAAAGTGTTTGTACACCTTAAACTTACACAATAGTAAATGTCAGTTATATCTCAATATAGCTGAAAGGAAAAAAAAAGGAAATGAAAAGACAACTCTCATAATGAGAGAAAATTTGCAAGTCACGTGTCTGATAAAAGACTTTTATCCAGAACATATAAAGAACATTTACAACTTAATAATGAAAAGTCAAGTAACCCAACTTAAAAATGGGAAAAGGATCTGCATAGACACCTCTCCAAATAAGATATACAAATGCCCAATAAGCACATAAAAAGATGCTCGGCATCATTAGTAATTAAGGAAATGCAAGTCAAAGCCATGAGAAATTTGTATGGATCCAAAAGACTCTTAATAGCCGAAGCAATCTTGAGAAAGAACGTATCACACTTCCTGATTTCAACTTATATGACAAAGCTATGGTAATCAAAACAGTGTGGTACTGGCATAAAAATGGACATATAGATCAATGGAACAGGATAGAGAGCCCAGAAGTAAACCCACACATACATAGTCAATTAATTTATGACAGAGGACTCAAAAATATGCAATGGGGAAATGTCAGTTTCTTCAATAAATGGTGTTGGAAAACTGGACTGCTCCATGCAAAAGAATGAAACTGGACCACTATCTTACACCATACACAAAAATCAACTCCAAATGGAGTAAAGACTTGAATGCAAGACCTGAAACCATAAAACTCCTAGAATAAAACACAGGCAGTGAGCTCCTTGATGTAGGTCTTGGTGATGATTTTTGAATCGGACACCAAAAGCAAAAACAAAAACAAAACTAAACAAGTGGGATTGTATCAAATAAAAAGCTTCTGCACAGCAAAGGAAACCATCAACAAAATGAAAAGGCAACTACAGAATGGGAGAAAATGATTGCAAACCTGTTAGGGGGCTAATATCCAAAATAAATAAAGAACTCATACAACTCAATAGAAAAAAAATGCAATTTCAAATGGGCTGAGGAACTCAGTAAACATTTTTCCAAGGAAGACGTGCAAATGGCCGACAGGTACTTGAAAGGGTGCTCCATATCACTAATCATCAGGGAAATGCAAAATCAAAACCACAATGAGATATCACCTCGCACCTGTTATTGATAGAATGGCTGTTACGAAAAAGACAAGAGATAAAAAGTGTTGACGAGGATGTGTAGAAAAGTAAACTGTTGGTGGGACTTCAAATCTGTGCAGCCGCTATGGAAATCCTCAAAAAATTGAAAATAGAACTACCTTATGACCCAGTGTTTCCTCTTCTGGGGATTTATGTGAAGGGCACGAAAACACTAACTCAGATATCTGCACTCCCATGTTCACTGCAGCATTACTTACAATAGCCAAGACATGGAAACAACCTAAGTGTCCATTGATGGAAAAAGAAAACAAGTCCTTCCATATGGGACAGTATGTATATCTTAATTTAAAACAGAAAATAAAACTATCCTTTTTAAAATCAACTGTGCTCTAAAGCACGTTCTCAATCTTCTCTGGGAGTAGAAATCAACTGGAACTCAATAAAATGTGCATTTCTAGGCCCTCGCCCCGAGCTGGAGCCGTTTGGCCCTGTTTTAGGGAACACCCCAGGTAATGCGGAGCAGGGGCTGCACTTTGAGAAGCGCTGCCCTAGGGACCTGAGCCCAGGATGAGAAGGTGAGGTGTGGTTCTAGTGTTCTTCATTTTACCGTAGACGCTTATTTCTTAAGGCATTCTCTTCCGGGTGCTTGGTGTTGGAAATAGATGACCTCCACACTCTTAAGTCTGTTATTAGAAATAATGTTTTCTCACAGAAAACATCTAAGTTTCTCACAGAAAGTTATCTAAGTATGTGAAACTGTAAAAAGTCTCTGTTACCCTTAATGAGCAAGCACTGCCTTCTGCTGTTTCCAGATTTCTTTTGACCTGGCAGAATACACCGCAGATGTGGATGGAGTGGGCACCTTACGACTTCTGGATGCACTTAAGACCTGTGGCCTTATCAACTCCGTGAAATTCTACCAAGCCTCAACGAGTGAACTTTATGGGAAAGTGCAAGAAATACCCCAGAAGGAGACCACGCCCTTCTACCCTCGGTCACCATATGGTGAGAATGCCCATGTGCCACTCTCTTCTCTGTGTGTGGGGCGTGTGTGTACTTCTGCTTTAATTCTGTTCCCGTCTCATGGCTGAAGTCATTTGGGTGTAAGATTAACATTAAGATAGGCTAAAGTGACTAGACTTGTTGAGAAGCATACCTTTATACATTGCTAACTACAAGTATTTGCAGCCGTTGCCTCCAGGGTGCAATTACCACCTCACCTCACCAGTCCATGTTCACTCAACCTTTTCTTTCATACTTTGAAAGGAAAATTAGACCCAACATGATTCTTTTTTCTGAACTGTTGTGAGATTCTGCTGCACTGATAAGGTTTCATGTTTTTTATCTCCCCGATGAAAGTCTCCCTGAGTTCAAACCCTTAAAAAAACAAAAACAAAAAGGTCTATTACATCTTATATATTTGTAAAAAGAGTATTCATGAAAGACTTCAGTGATAAAATTTCCAAGCAGCTAGAATATTGAGATCTCATATTTTCTACTTTCTAATTCCTTAGTGCTAAACAGAAGGGAATAAGACCTAAGAAAGTCCACTTGATACGTGGCACACACTGTATTCTAAATCAGTTAGATTGTGAAGGAAAGAACTATGGGTATTACAGAAGTAAGAAATTCTTAAATATTTCTTTGTGCTCATTATTAACCGGCAAAAGAACCTTTATTTTTGTCTTTACCTTTTGACTCATCTTTTTCTATCTCGATATATTACAAATTATAATTTTTGAACGTTGTTACTTAAGATGAGTGACAATCACTGTTTTTCAATAATAAGACACTGTCTTTTATATAATCATGTCTTTTATTTGCTTTTCAAAAATTATTCCAACAGGGGCGGCAAAACTGTATGCCTACTGGATCGTGGTGAACTTCCGCGAGGCATATAACCTCTTTGCAGTGAATGGCATTCTCTTCAATCACGAGAGTCCTAGAAGAGGTTAGTAAATGTATTACCGGGAAAGAGAATTTCAGACTTAAAAAGAACAAAAAGTTGTATATATATTCTGCATTTATGCTATATAACCTTGGGAAAACTTTACATTTTAACTATTATGGATATCAGAAGCGGTAAATGAAGACATGTACATCCAGTCTTAATTACTTAAGTTTGTGCTTTTTTTCCAACATGAAACGCCAAACGTCCCGATTTCACCATTTTCATTGGAACGTTTTATAAATCATGTTTTCAACCTAAGTATTAGGAAGTTTCCTTATGAATGCAAAGGAATAAGTTGTAAACTGATGCTTGTCTGGAAGTCACTCTCATTCATATAGACTTAACTTGTAGAATCTATGTAATTTTTACTTTGAATCGGTTGGATAGTCAATAGTTTTTCTTTATATTTCATTTAAACAGTCATCCAGAAATGACTATGTTTCTAGAGTATATTTTTAAATAATTTTGAAATCAGTTCTTACATTTAGAATCATTGTCTTTTTTTTTTTCTTTTTTTTTCTCAAAAACCGTGTTTGTTTACATTGCCTTTTTGCCTTTTCATAGCTGTCCTTGAGACTGTTAACATATGCTTGGTCTCCTGTTTCAAATATTAGGTTCTAAATAAGAAAGTGTGCATTCCTATCATTATATCTGCTTTACTGATGCGTGAGAAACCTGATGCATTACAAAACATGTGCACTCTGCAATTTAAAAATTATCTGTACAATTTAAGAATTTTTGTTAAATTTCACTATCATGTAGCCTTTTAGCTTGAGAATAAATGAGAGGTCCAGTGTTATAAGTTGTTTCATGCCCAACAACTAGTAATGCTTGTAACTTTTTCAATTAAGTTTTGTGACTATAGCGACATAATTGAACCAAGTTATGAAGAAAGATTAAAGTGACAGATTTACAAAGGTATCTTTAGCATCATTACATTTTTATTTTATAATTGCCAAAGTTAAAAATTCTCATGATGTGCTCTTAAAGCAGAAGAGCCCAGCCTGTCATCTCTGTTGCTCGAAAGGAAAGCAGTTACCAAGCAGCAAGAATCATTTCTTTAATTAATTTGGTGGTTCTGGGTGTCCTTAGACGAAAAAGGAGAAGGAAGAGCTTACCTAGCTATCCTTGCCTACAGCATGTGATATGTGGGATGCTGAGGAAATCTGTTCAGTAAATGACAGTCCTTGTCTCTGTAGTCCAAACGTGTTTATACACATTGTTTGGGTTTTTGTGCTTTCCCCCACCTGACATTGCCATCTTCCAAAAAACAAAAACAAAAAAACAATGCATGGAAGTCAATCGTTTTGTATTAGGTTAGGATAGAGAAAAGCATTCTTAGTTGTAGCATGAAAAGATAAATTTCAGTATACCCCTCAAAATCCTCTATTTACATATCTGATAATGAGAACTGTTTTTGTCTTTGTCGATGTTAATCACTTTCTTTTTAAAAAATTTATTTTAAAATTAATACTTCTCTTTATTTAAAAGAAAACAGTAGAGTAGGGTGTCAGGAGAAAAGTAAAAGTTCTGCCCCTCTCAAAAGTTCTCTCCCTCCCAGCCCTGCCCTCAGGCCCACTGTTAACTTTCCTTCAGAAATGTTCCAAGTATCTTTATTGTAAAAATAAAAATAACATTATTCTGTGCATAACCTTCTGCTTCTAGGGCTTTTGTTGAATGTTTGTTGAATTCTTGACCTTGTGGCATACACCACTTTGTTTTGTTTTGTTTTATTACCTATCGGGAAATCAATGATATCTCATTTTTTATTTCATTTATATGAATGTAACTAAATAATGAACAATAATAGAGGTATATATGGAAATGATGGGAAATGATGCAATCCTTATTTGATAAGCTATTTGATACTTAGAGCATTTCCTGAAACTTGAAAATTAATTTTAATATTAGATTAATCTGACAATAATACTGTCGTTTTGTCACAATAAGTTGTTATTTTCTGAGGAGATTCTTTGCCAGACTTAGAATTCCTTAATGGTAGGACTTCATGGAACTCTTGTTTTCAGCCACGAACACAATGCCTATCTGCTAATAAGCATTCATCAAATATTTATCAATGAATGAATAGCTCATGTTTCAGTAAAGCTGTGAGCTAGGCACTCTGAATTAGAGAGCAATAGGGATTTATGGGACAGTTTTATGTATCCGTAAATGTTTTACTGATTTCATGCATGTACTAATTGAAGGTAAACAATTTTGAAGTAAAGATTCCCTCTGATACTTTAATAAGTAGGTAAAATTTATTTTTAATTAATACTCTTAGGTATATACCTATAATTGCCATAGTACTTTAAGTGGGTTTATTTCCTTAAGTAGGTTGAGCATCAGTCCCCTTTGCGTGGATCACAGGGCACAAACTTGCTTTGTTTAGGTGGTTCTCTGGTAAACTTCAGTCTTGTCTCAAGTATTTCATCACAAGTGCCCTGTCTGAGTCCATAACTGATACAACTTTTTCAGGATATGTACTTTTCACCTAATGAAAAGTAACTGACAGGGCCCCTTTTGACTGACTTTTAAAAAGGTGTGGAAGAAGTATTTTTTAATATAAAGATATTCTAGACCAGAGGTTGGCATACTATGGCTCCTGGATCAAGTCCAGCCCACTGTTGTTGGTTTTTTTTTCTGTCTCACACGGTACTGCTATGTTTTCTCTGCACTATTCCAGCTTCTCTCACAATGGGGGAATTCCCTGGGAGACAGGCTTCTCCTCTGTTAATAGTTCCCCTGGGTCACAGGGTGCAGTGTCCCGGTGGGTATGCGGGGAGCTTTTGAAGTTCCAAAGCTCTTCCAGCTCCTGATTCAGAGCCCGTGTGTTTCAGCAGTTCTGTTTACTCCTGCAGGGATCCGCCCAGATAGGTGGGGCCAGGGGCGGGGTGAGCTGTGAGAGGTGGCCCAGAGCAATGGCGGCGACCACCACCACAGCCGGTCCTGCTTCCACAGTTCCCTCCCCTTTGCCGGAACTAGTTGGGCTGCGAATCTGTGTCTGCGGTCCACAGTTCTCAGAACTGCAAATATTCTATTCTTTTGCTCTGACACTGCTACTGTTCCGCTTCTAGCACCGGGCAGGTGGGGGCGGGGCGAGCTCTGGGAAGGGAGGGAGGGGGCGGCTAGTCTCAGTGCCTAAGGCTTCCGTTCTCTGCTCAGCAGTGCGGGCTTAAACCACCATTGTCAGCCTTCTTCCCTCAGTCTTTTCTCCGAGGTCTCTGCCGTGAGCGTTGGGTTCAGCCGTGTTATATGCTGCCCCCTCAGCCCTGTGGGCCATAAGCGGAGCCCTAGCAGTCCGAGTTCTTCCCTCTCCCGCAGCTGCGGTGGTTCCGGGAAGCAGCGAGCTCGGAGCACTGAGCTAGGTCTGCGTCCTCCACCTGCGGCTCCGTCTCCACACTTCTCCCTTCCCTCCTCCCCCGCTCGTGGGATTCGCCCACCTTAGGTGAATTCAGTAGTGGGCCTCTTCGTCTTGCCTGTCTGCTGTGCAGGGAGTCCTTTGTGGAGTTATTGTTGTTCGATTAGTTGTAAATTCCAGGGGAGCTTTACAGAGGCTCACCTCACGCCGCCATTTTGATGACGTCTGTGGGGACAGAGCCCCAGAAAGTAGTTTACAGGCTCTCGGCCTCACGTGGAAGGGTGCTGGCTCAGGTGGTGGATGGCCGTCAGCTGTGGCTGATTGGCCGTCAGCTGTGGCCGGTTAGCCAATTGGCCGCTGGTATAGCTGCTGCGGCTATGGAGGAGAGCCGAGGACTGCCGAGCAAAGCCGAGCAGAGCCGAGGAGCGGAGGAGAGCCAAGGAGAGCGGAAGAGAGTGGAGGAACAGAGTTGAGGAGAGTGGAGGAGAGTCGTCGGTTGGTTGGCGGAAAGGCTGACGGCAGGTCGCGCGTCCGGTGGGCCCAGCCTCCAGTGACACCATAGTGGTATGACTCCCCTACCTATGGCTCCATGGGTGTTCCTTTTTGGCCTCACCATATCCTGCGTTCTTATGTGGGGAGCGGGAGCAGAGACCCCGCAGGCCGCCCTGCCTGAAAAATGGCGCAGCGAGCAGGGTCTCCTGCACAACAAATGGCGCAGCCAGCAGGGTCTCCCGCACGACACATCCTTTTTATTTTCTGTATTTCTGATGATTTGATGTCTGGGGCCTTGTTGACTCTGGAGAGCCAGCCCACTGTTTTTATAAACAACGTTTCCATGCTGCCCAGCCTTGCCCATCTGTTTACAGACTGGCTGCTCTCCTGACCCAGTCCTGTGGCCTGCACAGCCTAGTGGATTTACTGTCTGGCCCTTTAAGAAAACATTTGCTGTCCCAGTTTTAGAATAATCAGATCCTCAAAATCAAGAAACTTTCAACTGGCCTCAACATGGGTTTCTCCCAACCTAGCAAGATAATCTTGTAGAAAGTTTTCTTACAAATATTAAAGTCAAGGAGAGTCAACAGTTAACCTATCCCTAAAGAGTTCCTGAAGCATTTGGGTCGGCTGGTACTCTGCCGTGCTTACCAGGTCTTGGGATGTGGAACCCAGTTAACTCGTAACTGACGGGAGACCTGCAGCATGGTTCCCACAGCAGCTCGACTCCTGAGTGTGATACTTTCACTATTTCATGTCTTTGCTTCATTTCAATCCTTTGTGGTTTTCTTTTTAAGATTCTTGTTTTGTTTTTTTAAGGGAAGTTTATAATATCGGTAATGATAGTTAAGAGATATGTACCTGGCAGGGGAGATACCGTGATCAAGGAGGTAGTTTTTCCAGGGCAAGGCTTATCCATTGCACTCCGGATGTGCTGACCCCTGTGATTTCCCCAAATGTTGGAAACTTGACTGCATAATTTGTGGTGGGGGGGGGGGGGGGGGAGATAGTCGAGAACCCCTGTGGTTGCACAGAATTAATGGTTAGAAATCACTGATCTCGGGGATAAAGCCATCCGTGTAGAGCTTCGGCCTCCATCTCCTCCAGTCAGCGATCTAGTCATCTGTCAAGTCCGGATGATTGATATGCTCATGCTTTAGGCTTGCTTTTCATAAAATGGAGGCACTTTAGTAATAGTTACTACAAATTAATAATGAATAATAGCTAAAATTCTAGAATTATATGTCCATAAAGGCATGAAAATGTATGTGTCATATAGTCTGTGAATAACTGCTGTGTGTTATATAATGATATTCACAGATGTTAACAAGGTGCTTTTATTCATAAGCCCTCAACTTTTTAAAATAAATAATGTACTTTTTTAAAGAACAGTTATTTTATGAATAAATTGCACAAATCAGACGTGTATCTGAAAAACTTCTCATATGGTTTCTTCAAATTTGAAATTTTGTATCTGTTTCAATTACTAATCTCTATATCTATATGGACATAAATACTGTGTTCTGTTTGGCACAAATGTAACTGTCATGACACCTTTTTGTTGGAAACACAGATTTATATATTCTCTAGGAAATAAAATCTGTGTTTATTGTCTAGAGTTGTTGAATTTCTGTGAGGAAAATCCTTTTGTTGCTAAGTTTCTTTGAAAGGCTAATCAGTTAATAAGATTGATGGCATAAAGCTTTTAACTATAGAAGCTATGGAATACATACTGAGAAATTATTAAATTACTTTAAAATAGATTGAATCAAGATATTAGAGTTTGTTTTCAAATGTATTGCTTATCAATATAAATTTTCTTAAATTTAAATTATTCTACAAACCAGAACATTAAAATCAAGCCTATTAGTAAAGCTAACAGCAGTATTTCTAGTTCTGATTTTTTTATTACTTTAGAAGATAATATAACAGAGTACCTACTGTTAATCACCGAGATAATTAAACTATTTTGCTAATTATGCTTTATTCTTATATCAGCAGACTACTTTGGCGTGTCACAAATACAAA
The DNA here is from genome assembly GCF_057876585.1 of Rhinolophus sinicus. Lineage (NCBI taxonomy): Eukaryota > Metazoa > Chordata > Mammalia > Chiroptera > Rhinolophidae > Rhinolophus > Rhinolophus sinicus. Next base: position 93,537,580 of record NC_142514.1, read on the forward strand.
TTTGCTGACCTTTAAAAATTATAAATAATATTAACATATTGTAAGTAAAATAATGTAGCACAAATTACAAAAAATATATTTTGCATGATCATGAAGACTGAACAAAGAAGAGAGATATCCCCCCTTCTAGTTTTAGCAGACAGAAAAATCAAATGATTGAATTAAACTTGATTTACTTTCCTCACTTTGATGACTATAGCCACTGTGATTAAGGCTGAGTGCAAATGATATTGAGCCTTTTTTTTTGAATGGGACTTTTCCATTTTCAACGTGAGTGTAGAATGAGTGTCTCAGGTTCTCACAGTTAAGGAGCGGTGTAGGTTTCTGACTGTTTTCCCAGAGTCTGTATCCTTGAGGAGAAAGCCCACAGCGAGTGTGCCTGGTGAAAGCTCTCTGCTGTCTGGCGTTGGCAGGCAGGCTCAAATGTCTGCTAGTTCTCGACAGTGAGGTTGTTTACTTGTGACTCTCACTTGGATGCCACTGGTTGTGGAGAAGGAGGTCAATTTAAGAGTTTCAGTCTTTTTATGAGGGTGTTTTTCTTATGTTAACTCATCTTAATGTGTAGCTCATTAGGTCAGTCTGGACAATGGAGTAACTCCTACTTCCAGAATGAACTGAAGAAGTAAAGTTTGGCTTAGTGAACCTGCCTCCTGGTCTTTTGTTTACTAGCAGTGAGTCACATTCAGTGATTGGCTTCGTCCCTTGGGTACCTTTAGTCTGAGTCAAAAATCATAGGCCATGTAGACAGTGTTATTTCTTCTCCTCCTCCACTTCTCTTCCTCCTCTTTCTTCTTCTCCTAAATGTTTAAGAATGAAGTACTGTCTCTTTGTAGTAGGTGTTTTCCTTTTCTCTCTCCATCCATGTTGACTTGTAAATGATGCTACATGTGATGTATAACTATGCTACCTTCTCTGTGACCGTGGAACCTTGTAAAGACTCCGTCACTGCCTTCTTTAGAATTCCAGGAGAGCCTAATGAATACCACTAAGAGGCTGGTGCGTGTTCGTGTTTATTTTATTTTGTATTTCTTTCTTAGTCAAGAAGAACTTTTCATCATTTCCCAGCTGAAGGAATCAGAGTAGTTTGGCCTTTGTCATCATCATCAAACATGATAATAATGAAAAATATTATACCCACAAGCTGTCTTTGTTGCATTTGACATAGTGATTTCATACTTTAAAGGTACTTTTACAGGCGTTTTGACTAACATGTTTACCTTACACATTTCTTTATGTGTATATGAAAATTTAGATGTACTTTTATTTTTCTAATTTTTTAATTTAAAAATGTATTTTATAATAACTCATTAGATAACATTATTGCCTTGAAATAGCTTTTAGGGAATAAACAGTTAGCATTCACCTGTACGTATTCTCCCTAAATACCCTCAGAATTAGTAAGATAGAAAGGAGTTTAAAGTTCCTTCCATCCCACTTATTTCATCAATAAGAAACTGAAGCAGCACGAGACGGAGTTGCCCAACGTCACAAAACTACCAAATGTCAATACTGAGACCAGAAATCATCCTAAGGAGGGGCAGAATGACATAAGCACTGTTCATATCTGTAGAAATAGCACATGTATGAATTTGAGAGTGGGAACTGGAGCAAGTCAATTCACATGAGGCAGAGCTGGTATTTGTACGAAGCAAGTGGAGAAGGTAGATATTTATCCTAATTGCTCTAATCTTTTGTAAAAGACATTACTTAGTTTGATTAAAGGCAGTATTTTTTTTCAGATGTTCAGCAGAAATAATCATAATGAAACTAGTTTTATAAGATTAAAATATAAATGTGGTATGAAACAAATAACTTAAGTATGACCAAGAAGTTGACAATGAAGAGAAAGAACTGATACAAAATACATCAAAACTCACGTGGCAATAAAAAGTTATAAAGTACTTTAAACATACCCATAATTAACAGTTTAAGACTACCACAAATGGATGGTGTACTACTGTTGTTTAGCTATTGAGCCATTTTTAGATGATACAGCACGTTCCTCTAAATATGGGCTTCATAAGAATTCATGTATATGAGTCTAAACACGGTAGTCACCTAACTGAGAGAATCTGACATTAGAAGGTTCATGAACTTGTGGTTTTGAGTTTTAGACTTGAGCTTTTTTTCTAGCTGCCAAGTGTTTTGCTTCTTAAAATATCTATATTTATTATCATAAATTAATCTTCATATTTTTAAAACTATAATTTATGCAAAAATTAACTCAGTCATAGCAAACTTTTGAATAATTTTCCCCTTCATTTTTTTTCTAAAGATTGTTCTTTATTTATTGCTTTAAAGTTAATACTCAAGGACAGTGGTTCTCAACAGGGGGTTGAGAAATGAGTGTGGGGAGAGTGTGACTTTGCCCCCCAGAGCACATGTGACAGTATCAGCCCCCACAGCACAGCCCCCACAGCAGAGAATACCCAGCCCAAAGGTCAGCAGTGCTGTGGGTGGGAAACTCTGCTGTAGAATTTCACCCTCCAATGTTGTTATCACCAAATCTAGACGAATGTCTTCTGTAAGACTAGGATCTTCTCTGTCTTTACATACCACTTTTACTTTGCAGTAAATTCTTCAGAGCTTTAGCAGACATTTACCTAAATACAGAAGAAAATAATGCTGACTTAAATACCTCCGTGTGGAACTGTGTAGGCCTTAGGTATTCTGGCCTACTACAGCTCAAACCCAAGTCAGGGAAGCCCAAATAACAGAGTTGTTATTTCAGGGCGCTTTTAATCATTCAGAGAATTCTCACTTTGTTGACCAACTGGTCCACTGAACCACGCCCAGCTGGGCCCAGGACTTTTCCTCCACCTCCAAAATCAATGAGCGTAATTATCTTTTGTTATAAATTATCACAACAACAAAACTTTCATTTGGGAATAAGTTATAGAGTCCATGGTCAGGCTTTGCTATTAAGACAACTATTATAATGATTCAAGATTATCTTTCAGTGCATATTAATGTGAGATGTTCACATTATTTGAGAATTTTCCATTCAAATTCATAGATACTTTAGTGCTTTAGAGGATAACAGAATGCATGATATAAATTAAATAACTGGAACTTGTTTTTATTTAATCCCAGTATACACACAGAGAGCTGCCTCTCTCTCTCTCTCTCTCTCTCTCTCTCTCTCTCTCTCTCTCTCTCTGTATAAATAATCTTTTTATAAATTACTAAATTAATAAATATTTGCCTATCTGAGTAGCAAATTCAAATCATGCTGCTATACCAATATGAAGAAATATACGAACCAATATCAAACAGCCCAATATTTTATTTGTATTTCTATTAAAGATGCCCTGTGATTTTTTTTTTTTTTAGATGAGCATCATAGCCTTAATTTATTGAAAAACAATATTAGCTGCCCATTGTGAAATCAGGATGAAGTAATTTCATGTTACAGTTCAGAGCATTATAGGTTTTACACAATACCGTTTTGTCTGTGTGTAAATGGTTAAATTGGTGGCCACTCACTCTGGATCCACCAGGCTCAAGGTGGCCTTTCTGGTTGGGCACAGAGTGACATCATTTGGTCTGTAGACTGTGATACTTCATAGATGACATGTACACTTGGAGATCACAGAGCTGTCACCTATATTATTCTTTGTGGAGAGATGAGGTGTAATTGCTTAAACATGAAAGACTCTTGAAGCAATAGTTGGTCTAATTGAGGTGGTTATTACCACCAAACAAAGTAAAGTTTTTCCCACCTACTGAGGTGAGGCTCTGGGATAGTTAAATTGTTTCCTAATTTCTGTGATACTTACATTTGAAACCGGGCTGATGACTGTCTGGTTCCCACAGTATCAGCAGGCAGTGTACACAGTGGTTAGAGTGTGTTAAGCCACTCAGCCAGGCCTGGCTGGAGTCAGCTTCACCATGTGCCTCCCTCAGGCCTCAGTTTCCTCTTCTGCATCACTCATAATGTCACTGCGACAGTGTGCTTACCTGTGGGTTCATGGACAAGACTTATGTGGAAAAGATGAATGCAATGCCTGGTAGACTTTGAACATTTGTTTCCTTTTCCCTCCTCTTTTCTTCTCTCTTCCTGTATTTTCAATGCTGAATCTTAGAGTAGTATTTTCTTTACTCCTCCCCTTCTAAGCTGAAAGGCTCTGTGGGAACCCTATTTGGGGGATTCTAGTGGCGACTAGCATAAGACTAGGACAGTGAAAACTGTGAATCCAGCAGGGCCTGCTAAGTAGAGATGGTTTTAAATGGAAAACTGAGACTATATTAATGATGTTTACAGATGAATTAGAGTAGTCACTGAGACATCCATGAATTGCAAAAAGAAAAAATGTAAGTAGTATTGGAGAATTGCTGGAATCACGGGAAAAGCCATCTACAAATGAGATTCTGGCAATTGAACCGATGAACATTTTTAAATTAGGGAAGTCACAAAGAGATGATGATGAATATGGAAGGAAATGGGTAAACACCAAAGGCCTAGGAAAGAAAGATCCTTGGGAAAATTATGAATCCTTCAAGTATTTTTTTAAATGATTCAGATATTTTTATTAATGTTCCTGTATGAAGCATATGTGAGGTACAAAATGTTATTTTGTCAAAAAAATTTCAAACCAGAAAAAACACTTTTTGTATATACTAAGAAAAAACACATAAGTACAATTATAATTTAAATTTTATTGTTTATAAGATAAATTGCAAATTTTTTCAAAATGGCATTTTCCACCAAATTCAGTTTGAGTCCAAGCTTTCTTTTTTCACTCTTTGTTATGGAATTTTGTTCCCCCTTTTAATTGGCTCAGGTTCAGGTAAGGGTACAGAAGTTTTCGACTGCTTGGATTCAATCCAGGTTCCACCGCTTACTAAATGAGTGACTTTGCCAAGTTTCTCAGTTTTCTCACTGGTACGTGGGATAATAATACTCTTTATGTAGGGTTGTTGTGTGCATTAAAGGAAATACTGCAAGTAAAGTTACTAACACATTGTCATTACAACCACTGCTATTGCTGATGTATCTGGAGAAGTAGGGTCGATTTGTGCCACCTCACAATTTAAAATGGACTAATAAAGGGGAAATTAATAAAGGGATGGACAACTTAGCTTTCCTGAGCAAGTTAAGAAATTGAGCTTTCAGAGCTTGGAAACTGGTAATTAAGGTAGATAAGTTGTGATAAGGTAACTCATAGAATACTGAACACGAAGTATTGGTGAGAGTAATGTTCTGTAATTCTGTTGTTTATGGGATGTTTAATTCCCAGAGTTCATTTAAAGATTGGACTCTGAGCAGAATAGATTCTTCTAGATAGAAGATTTAAAACCCATGTTATTCTATGTTCACCCTTTGCAGAAGAAAATGTATACTATAAGAAAATACTGGGGTATCAGATGGATAGTAGACTGATTGGGGTTATCACTTTGTGAGGGGTGTAAATGTTTGATCACTCTGTTGTTTTGTACACCTGAAATGAAGGAAGGGAGGAAGGAAGGAAGGATGGAAGGGAGGAAGGAAATAAGGAAACATTGGTTGCAAAGAAAGGAGAAGAAGATCACAGATGAGCCGCAGCACTGCAGACCCGCAGCAGCATCCTGGGAACGCAGAGGAGGAACCAGAGCCGAGCACAGGAAGCAGCTGACCGTGGCAGTGCCAAGACTGTGCTGAGACGGAATGAGAAACTCCGGGGACACAGCATCAGGCAGGCCAACCTGCAGGGGACGGGAAGAGAATCTGCCTGGAACAGAATGGTCCCTTAGGTCAAGTTCTTCTGTGTGTTGGGCGGTAATGGGGCACTGGGCATTTTTATCAGAACCTCTGACTATCCTTTATAGTTTTTTAGACAATTGTAAACGTACTTACTGCTCAGCCTGAACTAAGATTAAGAGTAGGACTGGCACCCTTTGAAGCTGAGACACATAACTAGGTATGAGAAAGGAGAGATGGTGTAAAGTGAGGGCAAAATAAGCTTTTTTTTTGCTTTTTTTTAAAAGAAATTTGTGAGACCAGGCAGCTAGGGATGCAAGAGGTACTCCTTTGAAGATCAGATTACAGACTGAGACCATGAGTTAGGAGGGGGTATCTCCCCACTTGCTGCTGTGAGGCTCAACTCATTGAGGTTGGTGCATGGCCCCTTAGAATTGGGACCTGTGCAGCACTGAACCCCAGAGCAGAAGCCCCCTTGGCAAGTGGGGTTCTTGTGTACAGTTCTGGTGCCTGTGACTCCTCCCTAACTAGTTTAATGCTAGCAGGGTGAGGATTTTAGAACATTGAACATTTCCCTGGAACTCCTAAAGGTAGGGGCATTGAGTCACCAAAAGTTGGGCCCTAATGATGCTCTGACTTCCTTTATAGTGACAGGCTGACAGAGTCTGGGGGCTTCCAGTCACCTGATACAATGAGTTAGCTGTGCATGGTTCTTGTCAGCCTTTGGGCTCAGCCACTCAGTAAATTCTTTGGCCACCTTTGTACTGTCCTGGTTGGTGAACACTTCCAGGTATTGTTGTACATGCAGTTGTGGTCTGGACAGACCCTAATGACTGACAGAGCACAAATTCCCAGAGTTCATGTTAAAGAAGGCTGATTACTGCCAGAATAGCCAGATCATTGCAATTAAATGTTTTAAATGTTGAGTAAGTTTGAGATTTTTTTAAAAGGCGCTAAATAAAGCAGGACTTACATGAGGGTAACTAGCCCATAATGGGATGCAATTAAGGAAGTGAAAATACAGTCTGATGACAAAGCAACACTTCCTGGCTGTGAGAAGGGTAGGCATGCAGCATAATTTCATCAATGAATAGGGGAAGCCCCAGTGCCCATAAGAATCGAAAGAAGGCTGTGTTGAAGTGCACAGGAAACGTCTCAGCCCTGGTCCAGGTGCCTCTTAAAATCTTAACAATGAATTTGTACAAAAGGAGCAAAACCTTTTTTTGAAGGAAGAGGAGGGAGTTTCTCAGGGGAGCACTGATTAATTTTTTTTGAGGAAGACGAAATGAATATTGGGAAGAACCTTAGTACTAATACATGTTAATGTAGTTAGCCATAGGACGATTTACTCTCAGAAGTTTGTGACAGACGTTTGGGAATGTTTCCTAAACCTTCAAAGGGAAACGTTCCTTATAGGAGGCAAATATAAGGCAGGGAAAAGCAAATACAAAAAAATGAATATACTGTACTCTTCTATGCCTAGTGTTACAATGAGCTAACGTGCCATATATGGGAAAGATGGCAGGTGTGTCTCTCTCTAACACAGAAGCAGGAAAACTTGGCAGACACAGCTGAATACCGCTATTTAATTAAGATCGATGGTTATAAAAGTGGAGTCACTTTACTAGAATGGATTTGGGGGTGGGGATTCTAGGAGTTGAATGCTCCCCATGAGATAGGCTTCAGGATCTGGATGACACCGCCACCAGGCGGAAGGACTCCTGCGGGTTCTTAACTGTTCACTTTGACGCCTTACCTACTTGGCATCAAGGTGGCTTCCTGTGACCCTCTCCTTTCCTCCAGCTGATGGATGACGTGCCCTGTGGACACTCCCCCAAGGCCTGGGATACAAGCATGATATTTTTAGCATATTCCCTTTTTCCTGGGCTGGATTCTAAATCTCCTAAGACTGGAATCTTTAAGCACAAATCATTCTTGAGAAGTATGAATAGCTTCCATTTTTTAAAAAGTGTTTCTATATGGGACTGCTAGTGATACTATTAATAATAGTGATAAGTAACATAGCAGCTAACACTTACTTAGCCTTTATTATGTGCAGGGTACTCTGTTTTTCACTCCTTCCTTTTAACCCCCAGAATAAGACTATTAAGCAGCTATGCTTATATCCATTTATAGGTGAGGAGACAGAAATTTAGAGAGATTAAAATTACCTTCCCAATGTAAGTGAAAGGCACAGGATTGGGACCCAGGAAGCCTGACTCTAGAACGCCTGGGATTATCGATTATATTGTGCTGGCTCCTAAGGTGGCCTGTCTGTCTCTTTAGTCAACTTCATTTCCCAAAATGAGCTTTATTCTAGTCACATTAACCCCCCTTTTGACCCTCAGATTTTTCCTCAAGATCTTTTTGACATTTTGTTGTTTCTTCTTTACTTTCCTGTTTTTTGTTTGTTTGTTTGATTTTCACTAATTCCTAAATTTAATTAGCAAAAAATTAAATGACAAAGCAAAGTATGGAAGCTCATTATTTCACCTGAATATTGTCATGTAGTTGACATAGAAACCGGGACAATATATGACTAAGCTATCTTGTAACTCAGTCTTTTAAGTTTCAAAAACTATGTTTCATGGTATTTAGTTTATAGAGCCTATCCAGAGAATGCTATATCAATAATGCTGCTGAATGATAGCTACCCTCCTTTTTAGAATCCTTTGTATTGTTTATATATTTTATTAGGTTGGTGCAAAAGTAATTGCCGTTTAAAAGGTTAAAAATAATTGCAAAAACCGCAATTACTTTTGCGTCAACCTAATATATGATTGTTACATCTGCAGTTTTGTTGATAGGGACCATATGTGTTCTTCCAAACTAATTTAAAGAACATTGGGTTTTGCAGCTCACAGACACTTCTTTCATGCAAATCAAATATGGGCCTTAAGAATAATATGAGCAGACTCTAAAATTCAAGGCAAACCTACTTGAACCAAAAAGAAATTTGTGTTAACAGTTTATTTCCTTGCATATTGTGTTCTAGTGTCAGTATGTCTTAAAAACATGTAACACTGACTGTTGAGATTTCCAGAGAAACAGAACCAATAGGAGCTATCTGTACATATATGAGTTTTATTATAAGGAATTGGCTCCTGGTTATGGAGGCTGAGAAGTCCTGTGCTCTGATGTTCGAAAGCTTGAGATCCAGGTGTAGTTCTTCTAGTCTGAATCTAAAGGCCTGAGAACCAGAGGTGCTCATGGTGTAAGCACCAGAGGGAAGGCAGGAGACCAATGTCCCAACTCAGTACTCAGGCTGAGAGAGAAGGAATTCTCCTTCCATCCACCTTTTTGTTTTATGTGGTCCTCCAAGGGATTAAATGAGGCCCTCCCACATTGGAGAGGGCCCTGTGCTTTACTCGGTTTACTGATTCAATCAAGTGCTAATCTCACTAGAAACATACTTACAGACATACCCAGAAATAACATTTAGCCAACTCTCTGGGCACCCCATGTCCCAGTCAAGTTGACATATAATTGACTGTCGTACTGACCAAATGTCTTTGCTTCTAATCATTACCTAAATTTCCAGAAGGCGCACTAAGGCCACATTCCCCATTGTGGTGCAGACTCGGTTTGCGTCCCTGTCCCTGCACGCCTTCGGGAAGCACTGCTAGCATCCTGTTTGCTCCTCAGGCTCCTAGAGTGCGCCTGCTGGGGCGCCAAGTAGATGCAGCGTCTCCAGAAGGTGTAGCTGGCAGTGAGGAGAGAGATTGTGCCCCCAATAAGGAGTGCCCCCATACTTTACCTTCCTTGTGTTTTTCCATTCCTTAATATTGTGCGTCTATCCCACATCAACTATTAAGGGGGTGTTGACAGCCTGGCAGCCAATACTTAGAAGTCACCCTTTATTTCTAGTTATTCTTGCCCTTGGATTCAGACTCTTCTTGAAAAATATTTCATAAACTGAAGTCCAAACCAAGTATTAGCAACAGTAATCGCAGAGGAGACAATGTTACTTGCTTTCCTTGGGTGAAAAGTACCATTTGTACTGTTTTTTTGTTTTTAAGGTATTGCATATATTTACTTTTCTGTGACAGGAGAGAATAACAGAAATTCTATGATAAGAGCCAAGTAAGATTACTGTGGCAGAAGATACAGTTGCCTCATTATATAGACATTTGCCTTGTCCCCATTTTCTATAAGATGAATTTTGAAGATTTTCTTACTCTATAGTCTTTACTCTGGAATGGCGATAAGCTACTCTTGGGTTTTGTTTTTTTTAACTTACTTCTAACATGAAATTTATATGAAATGGCTCTGCTTTACTTCTCAAAGTCACTACAGTTCTAAGTCAAGATGTAAGCTAAAGAAGAAACTTTATTCAAGAGGTTTAAGTATGAGCATTGACAAATAGGAATACAAACACTGTCATTCTGTTAAATCACTGTATGTAAATTCTGAAATAAAGCCGAAACATAATATAGAATGATGCGGGATAGTCATTTTTAATGTTAATAAATAATTTCTATAAAAAGGAGTTGATTTCAGAAGATGATATGCATATTTCTTTATTATTCCCATGCATTTTTCATTCTTATGTAAATTGAATGTATTCTCGTTACAGAAAGTTTGATTCTTCTGCATTATATTCCCCATCTCTCCCTTTCCTCTCCCCACCGCCACCTCTTACTATAGACGCAAAACTAGTGTACAGAGGTCCTGACAAACATGGAGGCCATGAAGAAGTTCTGACTAAAATGTGTCAGAAGAGAGACAAATTGCCAACTATGACCAGACAATTTTCTTGTCATTTACTAATATCTGTGATGTTATTGTTATTCTTACTGGTGGGCATGTCCTTGTAAACCAAACATACCAGTTTAAGAGTTTAATCATTGCTAGAACTCTGGAATTGTGGCAAAATAAATAAAAGAATTACGTTCATTATGAAATTTACCAATGAAAAGATATCTTACTCTCTAAGCTGCTAAATACCCTACTTTCTTAAGTTCCTATCAGAAAATGTTTATTGAGAACCTATCACATTATAGGCACTGTAGTAGACACTGGTGAAGGAGGTAAAGAGCGTAATGCTTGGCATTACAAACTTCCCAGTAGATCTGAGTAAACTGAAGTTTGTAGTGGAGTGTCCTAAAAGTGTGTGGACACAGCAGGGGCTGACTGACGAGCACAGAGGGACACTCACCCCTGGGGAAAGGTGACTCAGGAACTGTCTGTCCATTGAGGTGATACTTGACGTGTTACAGTTGGGTAGCGAATGTGGAGTAAAGATATTTGTCACAGTGGAGGGGATGTGCAGACGAGAGGGGACCCAGGCCTGCTGAGGGACCTGCACACATTTGGAGGTAGCTGAAGTGAGCCGTGAGGTGGGAAAGAAGCAGGAGGAAAAGCTGGAAGGTGGCAGATGACAGGTCACACAGGAATATTGTCACCATGGAAGAAACAGAGGGTTGTGATCAGATTTTCATGTAGAAACCCTAAGGTTTTACAACAGACTGAAGGGAAAAGAGACTCAGGGAGAGAAGAGCATCTGGTAGCCATGGCCATAATCCCAAGAAAGTGATAAGAGCCTGGACCAAAGGAGTTGTTAACAGCACTGGGCTTGTGTATCTGAGGAATCTAGGCCTAGAAATGGCAAGACTTACCTTAGGCTTAAACAGAATAATTAACTAAACAGAGCGTTAGATGGATGTTAGCCACATGTGGGAGAGACAGGGATATATCTAGCCTGACCTCCGGGGCAGCTGCAACCAGAAACTCAGATGTTGTCAGGATGCTCTCTCCTTGGCTTCTGTCTCCGTTTTTCTTCCCATCTTGGTTACATCTTTTCATACCACTCTCTTCCGTGCAGCTAGAACTAGGGTCACTATCAGCTTCAGTCTCGCTAGCCTGAAGGAGAAAGATTTCTCCCTCAGTGCTCTTTGGGAAAGATTGGGAAGCGTCCAAAGCCCCCCTGGAGCAGGTGCCTGCCCCTCAACCAGTCCTTATGTGGAGGACAGTGTAGTTCTCTGGGCTCGTGTCAACCTCATGCTCTTGAATACATCAGCACAGTCAGAGAGCCACTCGGGTTGTTGTCATTAGGGTCGGACAGGAAAGGAAGGGACACAAAATGCCCTTGGAGGAATCTGCAAATTAGGCCATCACCCCAATGATGGTCTACTAGAAGCTGGCTTGGGAAGTTCTGTAGGAATGTCTGCATGGAGTTAGAACTTGAGCAGTTAATTGACTGGAGGATTTCAATGAGAAAGGAGTCCAAGGGGGAGACTCAGAGGCAGCTGGGTAGATGGTATGCCATTCATCAAGCCCTGACAGCCAAAAAGTCATTTCAGCTGACATAAAGGAGACATGAATGAGGTGAAGGTTTTATCCACTGAGGTGAACAGGAGGGAGCCCTTACTGGGAACTGGCAGGTCCCATAAAATGGTTGTCGGGCAGAACAGCTCAGCCTAAGCTGGAGAGCATAAGTAGAGCAGGCGTGTGCTTTTTCTCCCATAGCTCGCAGAGGCCACCTCACAGGAGGAAAGACAGTGAGTAGATGGGAGGTTTTGCAGAGTACGTGAAGTGGAACAGCTCAGAGGGCAGAATGAAGGGCATTAGCAACAAAATGCCTGCTATGATAGATCAGGATATGAACAGAAGGGAATAGAGATTGGGGGACCTGGATAATCAAGAGACTGGGGGTTACCGGGTGCTCGGGTAATGGCTGCAGTGCCGCCGTGAGGATGGAAATGGTGGGCATGGAGGACATGTCATGGAATGCAGGGTTGGTTTAAGATCTGAGGGGAGGATAGGGTCCGAGACAGGAACACCTGCACACTCTTTATATTTGTGTTCTCTCTGTCCTCTCTCCTGTGCCCAGGGAGGAGCTGTCTGGAGAGCTCACCATTCGTCCCCCAGCTCCTGTCTGTAATCACCTTCTCAAAGGCATGACACCGGCAATTTTCACCTGTCTCCTGGATCCGTTTTTCCCTTATTTCTAGCGCTTTCCCTTTAGCATGCAAAGATGCTTCTTTTCCCCTCTTGAAATAAAATTCTCTTAATCATACCTCCTTCTCTACCATATAGCAAAAGTCCTGAAAAGAGTTGTCTGCACTTTTCCATTCTCTCTCAAACCCTCTCACCCACTGGACTTTTGTCCACATTCTCTGACGCATCTAAACAGGGTTTGCAGTCACCTTGACGCTGCCATCACTAGCAGTCATTTTTCCGTCTGTCCTCTGTCTTCTTCCCTGACTTGTAGGCACGGTGATTAACAACCTCCTAGTCACGCACTTCCAGACTTTCAGAATTCCTCCATACTCCTGTTTTCCTTCAGCCTCACTGCTCTCTCCTTTTTGGTCATTGTCGCTGCTTCCTCCTCATCTGTTTGACCTCTAAACATTGTAGTGTTAGTGGATTCGGATCTTGGACCATTTCTGTTTTCTTGCTCACTTCCTTCTCTTGGTGGTGTCACCTGGTCACAGGGCTTGAAATACCATCTGTACATCAATGTTTCCCAAATGTGTGCTTTTCTCTAGACCATCCTCAGGAGGCCAAACCCATGTATTCACTTGAACTTTAGAGGAACACTCACCCTGTCTCATCATGATTTAAATATTTCATGTTTATTAGTTCCCTGATAGCTCCGTCAGTGTATCAGATGACTAGACTTAAAATAACACAGTATATCTGTGGGTAGGATTAGCACTTATATATAATTTGTTTAAATTTTGTGGGATTTTGTCTTTGTCATAGTTGGTTTGTTTAACTAAGGAAGTGGTATCAACAGGTAAAATTTGGCAATGTCTGCAGACATTTTGGTTGTCATGACTAAGGAGGGGGATGCTATTAGCATTTAATGGGTAGAAACCAGGGATGCTTCTAAACATCCCCGACAAAAAAGGAATTATGCAGCCCAAAATGACAATAATGACCGAACCAAGAAACCCTGAAATGAGGATTCATGAATTTGAATTCTCTAACTCTCAGTAGAAAAGGCATTCAGCATTTGATGCAAATAACAAAGTGCTTTGAGCCTTTGTCTTTAAAGCACGTGTTTGTGAAAGTTGCCAAAAAGTGGGAGCGGTCCCCAACAAATGCACATCGTGAATGGTCCACTTGTGAGCCCGAGATTCCTTTAAGCATGCCTGTTGGGTTTGGAGTACCTGCAGTTAAATAGTGTTGCTCTTGGCAGGACTCGGTGAGCAAATGAGGTATGAGCGCTCTGATCTCGGTGGTGTGCTCGGTCAGCCATGACCTTGCCAGTGTCTCTTCTTTCTACACTCTGTCCGCACTGAGCCGTGGCCCAGGCAGATCTCAGTGGGCGCCAGAGACTCCCACAGGGCCAGTGCGGGGGCCCGAGGCAGAGGTTCACATGGGGTTCAGGATACATTGGAATGATTTCTGTTTTCCCATGAATATTGTCCAAACTGTCTTTGTATTTTCTCTAACTCCAAAAAATCTTTACATCAAAAGCTTTGGGGTGAAGCTCTGGGCAATGGAATAGAATTTTTATTAGAGAAATTGCAGTTCAGATGCTGTTTGGGTGCTGACAGGGATAAATTGTACATGTGTGTGTATGTCTGTGCTCACACACACAATTGAGTGTACATGTATACAAACAAACAAAATTTGCACATGCTTAGAGCTACTTTGCTTCTTCGGAGTGAAATAGTATAATTGCAGGGCCTTAATAACATATATGTTTGAACAAGAAATAATTTTGTGGAATCTGATAAGCAGAAGAATTGTCCCTAGTAGGATTTAACTATTTCTCCCTCAGTGTTTCTTCCTTCAGTTCCACTTGATCATCATAAGATGTCCAATGTTGCATTTTGTATTTAAAAACTAAAACTCTACTGAAATATAATACATTATGGTAAAGACTGTGATTTAACAGATGAGCTAATTCTTTAAGTTCAATGTGTGCTACTATTCATGTCTTAAAGTTTAATGCTGCTAATTTGAGGTGTATATTTTATAGATTTTGTCAGTTTTCCTTTTCCTTCAATTTTTTATTTTAGAAGATATTTGATTGTGAGAATATTATATTGGTATAATTTATGATATTATAGTAGAAAGTTTAAATTAACAAGGAATGTGTACATACATTGCACACACACATACACACACACACACACACACACACACACACACATACACACATATTGATGTAAGGATTAAACACAAGAACAAAGGCAGGGAAGTAGAAATTTGGCTTTAGTTCTGTATCTGAGTTGGTCCTCACCATCTGTCGGGACAGGAAGTGAGGCCCAGTGGAAAGGGGAAGAAACACGAAGACAAGATGGTGTTGTGGTCCAGAGTTTCATAAGGGAAAGAAGTATAGTTTGCCTGGTATATGAAAAAAGTTTTACAGATAATTGTATTTGAGCTAAAGAAATAGTGTGAGCAAAACAGTGAGGCAAATTTCAGGTTTATTCATATATTTTTATAAACATATATTCATTATACAGAAATACTCCATAGAAAAGAAAACATAAAACTCATTTTTTTCTGAAGGTCTAATGCAAAAATAAAAATAAATATGTACAGGGTGGCACAATTATTTACATTACATCCAGGTGTGCAGAGCAAGCAATTCTTTTTTATTTTTCTAAATCTGTCTTCATCTTCCTGGGGCTTTTCCTCCTACTGGTAGGGGGGGACCACGATGGACACCGAGGTGGTGTCCAATCCTCACGTGATGTGAAGCAGGGACTTTGATAGGCCTGTAGTGATGGCCACACCTCTTTAGCTAGAAGGCTCGGGTTTGGCCTTAGACAGCAGCACAGTGGAAAAGCAGAACTGTGCTCACCTGGGCGCTGTGGAAGGGGATGGACCGTCCCAGAGATCAGTATCTCCTGGCTTCTCTGAAAAACAAATGCTAACCCTTTCAGGAGGAACCCATCATTCTCAGAGATGCCCTCTGGTTTCCAGCAGATCAAAATGAGTAAACATGAACTCTAGTGTCACCAAATGCACAAGGAAACAAACAGCAATCAAAATTAGCAGAAATTACAAGAAATTAGTCCTTCAAGAACTTTAAAGGACTGGAACTTTAAAGATTGGAATGATCAAATTCAGAATATAAAATTAGTAAGACATATTTAAGTTAAAAAAAAGATGTCATAATAATTAAGCAGCAACAGAATATAAAAGATGTGAAAAAAAGAATTTTAAGTATAAAAATAATTATTGAAATAAAGAATTAAATGGCTGTCTTAAATATAGACTGCTGAGGGAAAATTAGATCTAAGTAAGTTAACCAGAATACTGCAGAGAAGGATAAAAAGATGAAAATTATAAGAGATTGGAAGGTAAAATGAAAAGATCTAACATTCTTTCCCAGAAGGAAATAGAAGACAATAGAGTGAAGAAGAGGCAATATTTGAAGAGATGGTTGCTAAGAAATTTCCGGACCTGATATAAGAAATACCATGACACAAATCAGAAAACCGTGTCTAGAAACATGGCATTGAAACTCCAGGATACTAAAGACCAAGAAGATAACTTACAATGCAATGACAGTTCAGCCTCACATTTATCAATAGCAACAAAAGGAAACCAAAAGACAGTGGAATAATGCTTTGAACATGCTAAGAGAAAACAATTTTCACCCTGGAATTGTATAATTAGCAAAACTGTCTTTCATGTATGAGCCAGACAATTTTTTTTACATTAAAGGAAGTTCTAAAGAATTCGTTTTAAGAAGGAAGGAAGTTATGTTAGAAGAAAGGTTCAGGAAGGAATGATGAGAAAGGAAATTTGTAAATACAGGAGTATGCACAGCATTTCCAGTCCAAAATTTAAATAGATGTATATTCTCTGAAGAAAGAGAGCCAGGGAGCTGTTTCTATCAATTGGGTCTAGCTTGCAGATTTTAAATAGAGAGGAAACTTATTTTATCACCTTTAAATTAACATTTCACAATTAGAGACTCTATTTCACTATTATGCTCATAAATATGTATAATTACCCTTACAATGATATTAGAATAATATAGCAATGCCTGATTCATGTTTATCATATTTTTTCAAATACTCTAATCCTGGATCCTTATAGCGGGCTAAGTGGTGGCCCCAAAAAGATACGTCCACATCCTACTTCCCAGAACCTGTGAATGTGACCTGATTTGGAAAAAGGTTCTTTGCAGATGTGATCAAGGTTCTTGGGATGAAGAGATCATCCTGGATTACTAGGGTGGGCTCTAAATCCAATGACAAGTGTTCTTGCAAGAAACAGAAGAGGCCAATACACAGACACGCAGGCAAAGGTGATGTGAAGATGGAGGCGGAGACCTGAGTGATGCAGCCACAAGCCAAGAGTGCTTGTGGCTGTCAGGCATAGAAAGAAGCAAAGAAGGGCTCTCCCCCAAGCTCCCAGAGCAACGTGGTGCTGTTGAATTTCAGACTTGTGGCCTCCAGAACTGTGAGAATACATTTCAGTTGTTTTAAATCACCCAGTTTGTACTAATTTGTTATGGCAGCCACAGGAAATGAATACAGTCCTAAAAGATTACATTTATACTTTCCTCAAAAAGAACAAATTGAATTAAAAATGATTCAGTGTGTACTACAATATAATGTTGAAGTCAGATTTTCTAGTTTTGCCATCTTCCCTTGTTTGTTCTCGAGATGGCATATGGGTGCACGGGACACAGATGTGGCTTATTTGACCTTGTGTTGACAGGGAACAGCTGACATCCTGAGGCCCAAGTGGCACACTCTGCGGGCCTGCTGTGCTCAGCTCAGAGCTGCTGGTACAAGTTACTCCCTTGTCTGGTGGCCAAGGAGGTGGCACAACCCCAGGGATGACTCTTCCTGATGTTTGCTGCTGATAAAACTCGGGCTTCTCCACAGGACCTGGGGCGAGCTGTCCTCATCCACCCCTTGTGGGCATATGCACTAGAGACCTACGGATCCTTGGCCTCAGCTTCCATGTTGTCCCTGGCTTAGGAGGTCTGACGTCCGAGCCTGGGCTACCAGGCACCCCGCCCTCACCACCTCAGGCCCACTGGGGGTCCCATGGTGGGCCTGCCTGAGAGACTCGCGTCACCGCCAAGTGGATCCTGGTGCAGCTGCCCGGATCAGTCTGGGTGGCCTCCTAAGGAGATGTCTTCAGACTCTCCAGTGAAATAGGCGGGAGGCTCCTCTTAGAGATTTCTTCAATCAGTTACTAGTTATCTCATCCCAAAGACGCCACGTTAAAACACCGCAGCTTCACTTCTCCCACTCCCACTTTTGTCCTCCCTCATTTAGAAAGGGGAGCCTGGAATCTGTCTGCCTACTGCTTTTTGTCTGCTTTGGGAGGACCTCAGGCTGCATGCCCACCCATCAGAGCCCGAAGGGGTAGCTTGTGAGAGACTCTCAGGGCTGTGACCACATTGGGTTGCATGCACTACAGTTACTTAGAAAACAATTTCTCCATGTTGCCTTGCTTTCAGATTTTCTGTTTTTTACAGATTCCTGTTTTGAATCATAGAGATGCATATTAACTGTTTATTTTTGACTATCCATGTAGTTCTTCTAATCTTTTTCCAGCCGTGGGCTAACTGTGGAGATGACCATGTAAAGAGAAAAGCAAAAAAAAAAAAAAAAAAAAAAAGCCTCCCTATTCTAAAAGTTTTATCACAGTAAAAATATCCAGCACAGTAAGTGTTTATAATTAACATTGATGCAGTGTTCTGCATGCGGCCTTTGATTTGTAGTTCCCCATTTGATTCTAAGTGTGGATTA
Organism: Rhinolophus sinicus; assembly: GCF_057876585.1. Lineage (NCBI taxonomy): Eukaryota > Metazoa > Chordata > Mammalia > Chiroptera > Rhinolophidae > Rhinolophus > Rhinolophus sinicus. Next base: position 93,555,946 of record NC_142514.1, read on the forward strand.
TAATTCTACTTTATAGATAAAGCAAACTGAAAAGTTAAAACACTTGCTTAAGATCCTAGCACTGATAATAGTAACAGAATTATCAGTAACTCACATAGTATGTCGCCCTACTTCCAGTGTCCTGCCTGAAAGACGTCATCCTTCACCTCAGATTGGACATAAAGCTGGAGCCTATTTTCAGGTCCTGAGATGGCATTCCAGTTCTGCTCCTAGCACACACCCTGACCTATGCTCAGGAGCTTCCCCTTCATCTGGGCTCTTCTTGGAGACTCAGCTTTGAATTCACATAAATGGTAATATTTTATCCAGCATATCTTAGTGTTTTTCAGTGTGGCAGCTTTTATTGTCTACCATATTGCTGAAACAAATTCTGTTCTTTTCATTCTGTCAACACTAGCAAAACTCACGATCTCAATCTTACAACTAATATTGGGACTAAATCCCTTCTTAACTGATCTCTTTCTTACGAATATACATTTATGTGGGAAGTTTATTTGCCCTAGGTTAATGAGTTTTCATTGAGAAATTAACCTACAGTGCTTTAAGAAATATTGATTTGTGCTTTCAGTGTGTGAGTCTGCATGTCTGCCTGTAGCTGATTGTTTGTTTAAATTTATTGGGTGACATTGGTTAATAAAATATATAGGTTTTTCAAGTGTAAAATTCTGTAATACATCATCTGTATATTGCATTGTGTGTTCACCACCCAAAGTCAAATATCCTTCCGTCACCATATATTTGACCCCTTTTACCATTTTTTACCTCCCCACCATGACCATTTTCCTCTGGTAACCACCATACTCGTATGGTTGTCTTTGTGAATATTTGTTTGTCTTGTTTGTTTGTTACTTGCAGTTTTATATCCCACTTATGCGTGAAGTCATATGGTTCTTGACTTTTTCCATCTGACTTATTTCGCTTAGCATGATATTCTCAAGATCCATCCATGTTGTCACAAATGGTGGTATTTCATCTTATGGATGAGTAGTATTCCATTGTGTATATATACCACATCTTCTCTATCCAATCCTCTATCGAAGGACACTGGTTGTTTCCATGTCATGGCCACAATGAATGATGCAGTGAATATAAGGATATATGTATCTTTACAAATACATGTTTTCAATCTCAGAATTGAAACAGAGCTAAGAGACTTAGTCATAAAAAAACTAAGAAATCTGAACTTTTCGTTAAGGCTTAATTATGGAGACTATTAACATTGTAATACAATAATTATAATAATAGCTAACATTTATTGAGAACTTGCTATTCATATTACCTAGATTTTTTTCACTTAAACATCAAACCTACGTGGTAAGTACTGCGATTATCCTTGTTTTATAAACAAAGACATGTTGATATTAATTTCTTACATTTCTGTGGCGATTTATGTTCTACGACACATTTCACCTACATTAGTGTACCTTGTGATTGGCTGTGGTAAATATTACTATACTGGTAGTCTACAGAGGAAACTAACTCCAGAGTTATTAAATGGTTATGCCAGTTACTCACAGCTGGCCTTCTGTCCATTCACTGGGTTAACTTCTCATTTCGTGGTCTTCTTCCTAGCTAGGGTCTAGTTTAAGGCTCTTAGAAATCAGGTATGTATTTAAAATACATAGGAAGCTCCATTATCCACATGTGTTGTATATAACGCACAACCACTTAAGTGAGCCAATGTGAGGAGGGCTGCCGCCTGTATTGGACTGTGGATCAGTGAAGCTAGCACGGGCTGGGGCAGGCTGAGGCCAGGCACAGCTCCTTGCCCTGACTGTGGGCAGTTGTGCGGCCTCTCTTTGCCCCTCTTTGTTCTCCTGCACATTTGGGATGGTTGGACACAATGACCTCGAAGACTTAGTTTTCAATGATTTTATATAGTTCTCTCCTAACACCAGCAGTCTTGCATGATAAAGAATAAAAATGACGAGAGCAAATATTTTAAAAATCATTTTAAGTCTCTCCTAAGAATTTAACTAGTAAAATGTATGGTAGCAATAATGTTTAAAATTAATCTGGAGATGAAAGTAAGAAACCAGTCACATTTATATGAGATCAAAGAGAATAAAATACTTAGGAACAAATTTAACAAAAGAAGTGCAGGACTTACTCTCTGGAAACTACTAAACATTGCCGAAAGAAGTTTTAAAAGACCTAGATAAATGGAAAGACATCCTGTGTTCATGAGCTGGAAGATGAAATATTGCTAAAAGGGCCATATTCCCCATAGTGATCTACAGATTCAGTGTATATCCCTATCAAAATCTCAGTTGACTTTTTTGCAGAAATTAGCAAGCTGATCCTAAAATTCATATGGAAATTTAAGGTATTTTTATAGAAGAACAAAGTCGGAAGCCTCACACTTCTTGCTTTTAAAACTCACCTTAAGCTACAGTAACCAAGCATGTGTGGTGCTGTCATAAGGATAGATATACACATCAACGGTGTAGAATTAAAGTCAGAAATAAACCCTCACATTTATGGCTAATTGGTTTTCAACAAAGGGAGAAAGAATGACCTTTTCCACATATAGTGTTAGGATAGCTGCATATCCACATGCAATGAAATTGGACCCTTTCATCATACCATACACAAAAAAATAATTAAAAATGAATGAAAGACCTAAATGTTAAAATAAAATCAGTAAAATTCATTCAAAAAATATAGGAGAAAATCTTCATGACCTTGGGCTAGGCAAAACTCTCTTGGATATGACAACAAAAGCTCATACTACCAAAGGCGGGGAAAAAGACAAATTGGACTTCATCAAAATTATAAAAACTTTTGTGCATCAAAGACACCATCAAGAAAGTGAAAAGATAACTTACATAATGAGAGAAAATATTTGTAAGTTATGTATCTGATAAAGGACGTGGATCCAGAATATATAAAAACTCTTACAACTCAAATAATAAAAAGATAAGTAACACAATTTCAAAAATGGGCAAAGGATCTAAACAGACATTTCTCCAAAGTAGGTAAACCAATAGCCAACAGTGCATGAAAATACAGATGCTCAATGTCATTAGTCATCAGAGAAATGCAAATCAGAGTCATAAGGAGATAATACTCGGTACTCAATAGGGTAACTATCATGAAAAAGATAAACCATAATCAGTGTTGGGGAGGATGTGGAGACATGAGAACCCCAGTTCATTGCTGGTGGGAATGTAAAGTGGTGTGGCCCCTGTGGAAAACAGTCTGGCAGTTCCTCAATAGGTTAATTGTCGAGTTGCCCCGTGACCCATAATTCCACGTGTAGGAATATACCCAAGAGAAATTAAAACATAATATCCAAATAAAAACTTGTGCATGAATGTTTATAGCAGCATTATTCACAATAGCCAAAAGATGGAAACAACCCAAATGTCCATTTACTGATGAATGAATAAATAAAATGTTATATCCACATAATAGAATATTATTCAGCCATAACAAAGGAATGAAGTAGTGATTTATGTTGTAATATAGATGAACCTTGAAAATATGCTAAGTGAGAGAAGCCAGTTACAAAAGACCACATGTGTGATTCCATTCATATGAAGTGTTTAAAACAGGCAAATCTATAGTGACAAAAAGCAGATTTGTGGTTCCCTAAGGTCAGGAGGCTTGGCGACAAATGAGTGACTGCTAAAGGCTCTGGGGTGATGAAAATGTCCTAAAATTGATTGTAGTAATGGCTGCACAGTTTCTCAGTATATTAAAAGCCATTGAATTATATACTTTAAATGGATGAATTGTACTGGGATGTGAATTATATCTCAGTAAAGCTGTTGTAAATAATAATGTTAAAAATTTAAAGAACTAGAAATTTCCAATCAATTTGACTAGTTATCCAAGATAATTTTTGGATCCAGATAAGAAAGGCTCTAATACTTTCTAGCGTGCATTCTAAGTCCTGGGAAGGTGAGAGCCTGGCTTTACAGTCACATACACATTGATCTGAATCCTGTTTTAGAATGGCAAGTTGGCATAGCTTCTTTAAATCTCAGCTTCTTCTTCTACAAAGGAAGTAATAATAATTCTCAGTTTGTGGATTGCTCCGAAAATTAAATGAGTTTCTGTGTCTAAGGAGCTTAGCTCAAAGCAGTGTCCATCGTCAGCCGTGCCTTGGTTGTGTTCATTACAAGGTTCCGGAAGTGTGTAGAGAGAAAAGCCTATGACCTGGCCCTTCCCTGTCTCAGCTGCTCCTTCTGCTTGGGTCACTGTCTCTGCTTCATAACCAATATGTTCCTGACCTCACAGGGAGACCAGTCCTTTTCTGGTGGGTGTTTCTTGACCGCAGCCAGCAGCTCTGTAAAGGCCCTGACTCTTTCTCTCCTTGCAAACCTGTCATTTCATTTCGGGCAGCACTGGTTTGCCTCTCTCCCCCTCTCCGTGCTGTGCGAGAGTCAGGATGCTGCTCAGTTCTGGGCCCCCCAAGCTTAGGACTTGGTGTTTGCCAGCTGCTCAGTTAGTACTGGATGAAAGAAGAAACAGTGAGGGTAGGGCCTACGTCGATTGTTTGAATAAGGTCACATGCTTAATTACGTTTGACTCCTCAACTTAATTTATTGGTAAATAGAATAATAACTTTTCTGTTGGGGACTTCTTTTAGTGATTTGGCGTCACACGTTTCTCTAGTGTATTTTGGAATGACACTGTAGTCCTGACACTATGTGACAGTATAGTCTTGACGTTAAAGTAGAAAGATCGACTTCAAGAAACCTAAATTTAAGTATAGATTTAATTGTTACAACTGAATAGAAAATATAATATTGCTAGTTGGTAATAGATTGAGAAGGATTGCACCTAATATTTCTTCATTTTGAAAAGCTCTTTTTTGAAGGCGTTCTGTGTGTCTTATAAGCTGCCATGGAAAGTTGAAACTTTGGATTTCTAAGGTCCTCTGTGAACTGCTAAAAGAAACTGAACATCTGACTTTCCATGGAAGTCCCACCGTCATTTTTAATGATGTGGCATTGGTGTAGATGTGTACCGAGTTTGTGTAGGAAGTGAACCTGGTCTGTGTTTGAACTTGCACTGGGCCATAGTCTTGCCAAAATTTAGAAAACCTACTTAGAAAAATTCCCCTTATCCCTGTGCCAGTTTCTCTGGAAGCCAAAACTTTTCATCATAACATTCACCTTCCTGCTTCACCTGCAAAAGAACAAAGCTAAAGTAATTGAAATGTGATAAGTTATGATAATAATCTATCTAAACTGTATGAAGCCATTATTGGCTAGTTTGTATGTGTGTTATTACTATGACCTGGAGAATCTGGCATTCCTTGGTGTTTTGTGATAAACTTACTTAGATAGAGGGACATGATAAAATTGTCTCAGCAGTGTCTTAATTTTCTCCTTTTTTGTAGTCTTTTAAAAGTAGATAGATGCTTTCATTAAAGACCAGAGAATATTAAAACAATTTCATTAGTTTCTTCAATTTATGACACCTTTCATCCATTCATTTCAAAATATTTATAAAGAATTCAGGAGCTCATTCCTGTAGCTAACATTTAAATGAAGTTGGAAAGTGGTGTTGCAGTAAATACAACACAGAGAAACTTTTGATTTAGAGCTGTGGCATAATTTATAATTCGGTGGCTGAACAAGTTTCTAAATGAAAGTGATCACCACTTATTGACAACCCAAATGCATATCTGGTTTGTTTCTTTTAATTATTTGTATACCCTGTGAGCCAAATTACTCCCGTCTTCTCTCCCCATGAGCTCCAAAATGGCTTTATTAATAGGAATATGTGCTGTTTATGTTCTTAAAAAAATCAGGGTGGTCTTAGATATCTGTCTTCCATTCTGGCATTTCCCTTTATACAACCCTTTTGAATTTTCTGTTTAAAAAACTGGCATTATGATAGCTTTTCTTTGGCCTAATGCCTAGGTCGCATATTGCAGCAACAAATTAGGAATGTCTAAGCCGTCCCTCAAAGAAAAAATGTTTGTTATGAAAGTAGAGCTGATGTGACACTTAGAATTAGAGCTTCTTAACTTGTCTAAATGACAGTTAATGATCATTTTTTTCTTTTCTTTTTCTTTATTATTATTTTAAGGAGGGGGAAAAAGAATGAACAGCATGCCCAGAGGCTGAGGTAGGGTTTGGTGCACCAACCTGTTAGATGTCAAATGTACTCTACTGATAACACATCTTTTGTCTCTTTTTAGGAGCTAATTTTGTTACTCGAAAAATTAGCCGGTCAGTAGCTAAGATTTACCTTGGACAAATGGAGTCTTTCAGTTTGGGAAATCTGGATGCCAAACGAGATTGGGGCCATGCCAAGGACTATGTAGAGGTAGGAACTAACTCATGTTCTTAAAAATACTTGTATCAAGTGCTGTTTGAAATGCCAGGCTGCTAGTGGGAAAGTATGACCTGGAGTTGGTGGAGTTGGTAGCATGTAACATTTTGCGAATGCAGATATGTTCACACTCATACTGCTTTCGATTTAGGCTTGTTGGTTCAGCGTACGTTGTCAATTATACTGAATGCTATTTGAATAAGGAAGCCTTTCACAATTGTTTAATTATTTAAAATGTGCCTGCCAGTGTTTTGGATGATGGATGAAAAAAAGGTTTCAATGGTATTCTTCCTCACTTTCTAAAGATATTTTTCAGCTCCCCAGTCTTCTGAACCCTCTCCCTTCTCTGTGCTCAATACACATGTAACTAACCGTGAAAGAATACTTTGGTGTAAAGGTACTAGTTCTCAGATCTTCATGAAATACTACCTAATTGCAATGTGTATAACCTAAGACCTTCAGATTGATATTATTCTACTAAATTACTCTATGAGTAATATTTTGTGGAGCTTTTGGTTCCTGCTGCTGAAGAGTCTGGTTATTACCCTATGCATTCTTTTTTTTTTTTTTTTCTTCTTTTATTTATTTATTTATTTATTTATTTAATTAGTTTCAGGTGCACAATACCCTATGCATTCTTAAAGTGTGGCTTTGCATGCCAATCAACTTTATCAACTAAAGAGAGATAGAGATGTTGATGATGCTGCTATTGCAGAATAATGGATATAGTTGAAGGGAAATTCAAATTTTCACTCTTGGGATTTATATACGTACTAAGTTTTGGTTTGAGTTTCGTATGTTATATATATCTAAGTAGTGTGATTTTTCTTTCAATGAATAGTTAAGTTTTACCTTGTCTGATTAGTATGCTTTTAAATATCTCTGGTGGTTCTGTGGCCAGACCTGAATGAGTATGTTAGTGATATTGTCCTTTTCCCTGGAGCTGCTTGTCCTTGTTTAGGTGCTTGCAGATTTCCTGTGCTCAGGAGACTATTTCTGTCCTTAATGATTCCTCTCTGGGAAACCGGATCTGGCTTCCTTGGTCATTGATGTGATTCCAAAGGAACTTGAACATTTGCAGAAGAAAGCTAACTAGCCGTTGGCTGGCTAACACAGAGGTTAGCTGCAGTAGTGTCGGTATTTTTGTTTATAACAATTGAAAATGTGTATTAACACTGATTTTTATATTATGAACAAAAAAGAGTTCTGATTTTTAAATTCTGAAAAGTACAACATTTACATCATTTAAATATGTTCCTCTGAGCTATAATTACAGATAAACATTTTATGACAGTAATCCTTCGATATATTTTAAGAACATTACATTAAAAAATATATAAGGCCACACTTTCAGAAATTGTAAGCAAGTGGGAAAAAGGAGATATTAGCAAGAGAAGCTGAAACTTTCTTTTGTCTAACCTATGTGGTCTTACCTACTTAAAAATATGAGGCAAGTTTTGTAAAAATGCATTATTTCTTCAATAATCCCATTTTGATGTACAGGATATACTTAGAGTCAGAGAGAGAGAGAGAGAGAGAGAGAGAGAGAGAGAGAGAGAGAGAGAGAGAGAGAGAGATAGATAGATAGATATGGCTCTTTATCCAAACTCTGGTTCTCCAAATTCAGGAACCAAATAGATCAAGTGTCATTCGATTTTATTTTACATTTGTGCACTGGGGTAAAGAAAATAAAAGTTTGTATTGGAACTCAGAAATAGATTTTGACAGTGACAGAAACACTATACCAAAATGTTAATGCTTCTTACCAGTTATACTTATTTTCTTCTTTATACTTCTATCTTTTCCTTATACTTGACATAATTATATATGCACTTTTTAAATCAGGAAACAAAATAAATTTTAAAAATAGGCCAAAATATCCACCGAGAAATGCATGACACTGTTGAATAAACCCATAAGTGATGAGAAAACCTTAGGTGAGCTCAGTGGATCTGGAAGGAGGACACTGCTGTCATTCACTCCCCAGGTGGCACCACTGGCACTGTTCCTGGGTGTAGCTCACATCTTGGTACAAAGGGCCCACATTTGTATTTATTTAACATAAAAGTATTTTATAAACCGTTTGGCTTAAAGACTTCACACAGAATTTACAAATGATGTCATTTTGAAGATTCCTTGACAAGATGGTGTCAGTATAGCATGCCCAGAAGCCAAAAGATTCCCGTGAGAGCAAGATGTTTTGGCCTTTCAGTGATAATGTACAATTTTCACATTTTACAGAGAGACACGTACAAAATTAAGTCCTTGTCTGTCGCATTCAAGACCTGATGTGTCCCACAGTACAAGTGAGTTTTTCGAATTGAGGATCCCCCTGGGGTTCTGATAGTGACGTGTGTTGCTGACGTTAGAAGCATTTTATAGTCCTCATTTCTTGGTTCTGAAAGAAGTCTTAATTTCTTGGTTTTTAAAAAAGTGTCATTATAAGTAAGAATTCATAGTTTGCTCTCTCCATTTTAAGAAATATTACCATCCCATGCATTTCTAAATGCATTAAAATGAGATTACTTCACAGACTTATGGCTAAAAGTAGATGTTGCCATAATTAAAATCAGAAAGCATAAGAGTGAAAAAGAAGCAGCGTTTGTTTAAAATGCATCTGTTACTGGCCCTGTGATTAGCCTCAGAATGAAGAAGCCTTGGTAGGCGCAGATCCAACAACTCATAATAGCATCTCATTTACACACGTTTTCATTTGTGTCATCCGGGTCACACACAGACATGTTGTAGTGATAAATCTTTAGATTACACCACTTACACTTTTTAATTTATGGATAAATTTTTATGATGAAGAGTGTTTGACAGACGAGGTGTAGGTGATCCCAGCTGTGTCAGCGATTTGCTCTTCAGCCCTAGATGGGTTTTATATCTAAATTTACCCATCTGTGAAAAGGACATAATAACAACCCTGTAAAAAATTAGCTTTAATGTGCTGTACGTAACATGATTAGAATCTACCTCTGTCTTGTAAACATTTTTGTAACAATTTATACAAAACCACTGCCTGTTGCTGAGTCAGGTTCATTAACATCCATTTATAATCTTCTTTCCTAGATGAAAATGATTTTAAAATTATTTGAGTGCGTAAGAGGTATTTCAGTTTGAAATGAAAAATATACAAACTATATTAAATTATATTGCACTTCAGAATAAACAAGTTATATGCAGTTACATCTTTTCCAATATTTTATTATAAACCCTTTAAACATACAGAAACATTGAATGACTTTTAACATGAATAGCCATATACCCAACACCCATATCCTAAAATTAACATCTATAATTTTTGTTGGACTTTCAGAAAAAAATAGTATTTCAGAATTGCTGTAGTGCTAATGGAGCAAAGCTATAAATACTGAATTTACACAAACAAGGGTTAGCCAACTTTTGCATTTCTTAGGTGATATAGTCAGTTGGCAATTCAAACTTTTAAAATATTTTCATTTTTGTAAACTAACTGTGATACCTACCACACACCCTGTTCTCATGCCTGCCTATGTCCATGTGCATTAAGAAGTCCCTCGTATCTGTGAGAACACCTGGGGGCTGTATACCCCGTTCGGGCAAATTCACATAATCAGTATTGTACTAGTGGTCCTAAAAACCACAAAAGAGAGAATCTCTAGCTTCTCTGGGTAACATTGTTCCTTCAACATACTCGTATCTTCTGTTGAGTACTTAGCCATGGCCATAATTCTAGTGGCTACAAGTGACAGTCTTCTAAACTTTGTCCAAAGTCAACTAAGCCTGCACAATGCTATGTTGCACAAAGGTAAGCTAGCTTCTTTATTTTAGGACAGACTTCTCAAAACTTATGGGAATGTGTACTGTAGCCTGCCCAGTTTCTCAAACTTACTTACCTTTCTACTATTTTAATAAATAATAAGTATTAACATCTGGCAGGACAGAGTTGGGAAATGGCACCATATGTTTAAATAAACTTAATGCTAACAGTTTGGTTAACAAGGTTCCACTGTGATCCCACCTTGACAGAAAACTAGCTGGAACACAGCGGTAGCCAGAAAATATTGAGAGATAAGCTAATTGATAAGGACTGGGATGGAAGTATCTTTAAGCTTTCACCACTCACAAGCTGGTCCCCTGCTCTTGGGATACACAAGTAATCAAGTGACCGAAGTCTGAGCTCTTTCCAGGACTCAGTAAAAAGCCATTACTGCCAACAGCTGACCATACAGATGCTCCCCAGCAGTTCTGCTGGTGCAGAGGCAGTGGGGGTTGGGGGTGGGCGTGGGGCTTTCAGATTGCTGGGGGAGCCTGGAGATTCAGCTACATTGTAACATTATATTCACACACACCTTTTCTTCCTTTCTCTTTCCTTTTTTTTATTTTTTATTTTTTTTTGGAAGGGAGCACAGATTAATAACAAAAAGCTACTTTTAGAAATTAAAATAATAATTGCCAAATAATTATTGGGCATTTATTATGTGCCAGAAACTTTACAAAGGACTTTATATGCTTTATCTTACAGAGTGCGTACAACAGTCCTGAAAGGTAGAGCGTATGTCCTCATTTTATGATGAGGGAACTAAGGGTTGGAGAGTTGAGATAACATATTCGCCCAAAACCGCGGCCAGCAGAGGTGGAGGACGTCAGAGCCCCAGGCCTGGCCCGATACCTAAGCCATGTTCATAACCACTCGTTTATATTGAAGTGAGGAGGGGAGGGACATTAGCAGCGAGGTCTGAGTAATCTTCCGTTTCCCAGAGAGACAGAAAATGAAGCTGCTCTCACTTTTCTCTTTTTGCCATAAGTAGTCCAATGGGAAGAGAAATATCTGAAAGAAAAGAGGCTGGCCGAGAGATCGGTCCCATCTTGCTGAACTTCAGCAGATTGAGTGTATTAGGCAACAAGGCAAAGGTTGTGTTTGGGGAAAGTGGGTAGTGAAGTGTCTTTTGGCTTCTAGACGAGTTCACCTTCATTATAGCTTTCAGTTCTCAGCTGGGAAGAGGCCTGGGGCACACTGGGAGCCTCTGGCTAACACAGTGGGGAGCATACTGTGGACAGAGCTGGGAGGACTGAGCACTGTCCCCCAGTCCGTCCTTCTCATCCAGTCTGCAAGGGAAAGCTTCATTATCACAGCAGCATCAACCACCTCTGTTCTTTTGTCCCCACATTCCGGAGAATACCTTGATTTCTTCTTGTGTTGGAGTTCTCTAAGTGTTCGTGGTACCAGCATCCATTCTTTAGTAAGGCCTCACTTAGCGGAAATGCAGAAAGTCATAGTTGCTTTATGTGACTCTGGCCAAGTCTCAATCGCAACAGCGGCCATGCTCCCAATTCCCAGAAACTGTAGGCCCTGTTTAAATTGTTGTTTTAAGAACTGAAGCCTGCACTATCCATATTTCTAGAATGGATTATTCATTAAGTTTTCATCCACAGACAATGTAGAAACATGGAGGTGGGTGCATTTTTAGATCATATTTTCAGTTGTATATTTAAAATATAAAATTGATCATCTGCCATTAAATTAGAAAAGTTAATCTCGGCAAATGTATGTAAGTACGTGTGTGTGGAGAGACTGGAAATGAATACAGAATGGACTTGCGTATGCAGTAGGTGCAGTGCCTGTGGAAATGGATTATGAGACTGTGTGTGAATGGCATCTAGGTTCTAATGGGCAGCGATCACCACACTAAGGTGCACGGCGTGCTCCTCCCTTACTCCCTGGGTGCCACGTGTCATCACACCATCATGCTCAGAGAATGCCTGCTTGGACCTAAGAAATTATGGCTCTCTTCCTGACAGTAAAAGTCCTTGGAAAACAGTGGGGAAAGCGCTTTTTTCACTTGGATTATGATGCTCACCCACTTGCATTGGAAATGTCATCGGATTCCCAAAGCTTTCTCCTTCCACCCCAAGTGGGCCTGCTCACACCCTGGTCGCTGAGCCACGTCTGCAGTCACCTCTGTGCTTTCTCTGCCCCTCCATCGTCTCTCCTGCCCCTGGTGTCTCTCACTTCATACCTGCTTCCGCCCACAAATGGAAACTGGCTATTTAATTTTAATAACAAGACCATGCATGTGATATAGATGTAATTGCCTCAGAAAATATGACATCATCTAAATTTAGTGATGATTTTGCCTATAGCAGATATATATCTTTAATATCACATGCTTCATTTTGATACTAATGCACTCTGGAAAGTGTTTGCAATCAGGGTAGTCTTTCTCTTATTTTCATTTAACTCTTGCCCACAAGCACCCAGCAAAAATAATCTCTCTCTCTCTCTCTCTCTCTCTCTCTCTCTCTCTCTCTCTCTCTCTCTCTCTCTTTCAGTCTCTCTCCTTCTCCTAAGAGTCAAAATGCTCATTTTTAAATTCATTCTAAAGTACTGTTTGGCTTTATCCTACTTCTTAGTGCTTTATTGCAGGAAATCATTTACTAAAATTGCGTGTTTTGTCCCCACAGAGCCCTGGCGCTGAGGCCCTGCTCTGTAACTTCCTCAGACCACGTGCCTGCTCCTTGCTGCTGTCCCAGGAGCTCAGGAGACAGGCTCCCAGGCTTGGCCTCAGGGGACCCCTTCATACAAACGTGTTAATTTTGCCTTTGCATCCAAAGCCACAAAGCAAAAAACATTTACCAAGTAGAATGTTCCCCAAGCCAAAGACACACATTTCATTTTCTACTTCTGTTTACTCCATTCTAGAAAATATGTCTTCTGCTTATTCTCTGCCATAGAATCATGGCTGTGAAGTCTCAGAGATTCTCCTGATTTTTTCTTTTAGGCAAAGAAAAAGTTTGATCCCCACTATGAATGTTTGGTCATTTGCATTTGTACAATCTGTTATTTCTTTTTCTACCTCTTGACTTTAGTAAAACTGAAAGAACTGATGGCTTTGTCTGGAGCACTTAGATCTGAACTTGGGCACTGTGACGTTCCCACTGACTGTCTGCTCTCCAGGACAGTGGCTGTGAGACCAAGAGGCAGATGCCTGCAGGAGAAGGCACTGCTTCGGATTCTTGTGTGGAATGGATATTGTGCAGGAATAAACGCTGGACGCTTGGACTTGCTAGTGAAATAGCTTTAATGACTTTGTTCCATGGTCTGTCTTCTGTGCCTTATTGGAATTAATGAATAGTCCAAAGCCACTATCCTCTTGGCACCAAATGGCCAAAGGGTTCCCCGTGTACCTTTTGGAGTAGCTCCAGAAACTGTGGCTGTAACATGCATGCAAGCTAAATATACCAAATGGATGAATTTGGGGTACCATTAAGTGAAGATCCCATTTTCATTTTAGAAAAGAAGAAGATAGACTTAGGCTTCCACTAACCCCAATTAATTCTCAAGTTCGATTTTACAGAAGCCAAATTATACCGGGGTGCCAAAAAAATATATGCAAGTGGACACTTTGGTCAGCGTTGCTCAAGCAGTAGTTTGCTGTAATCAGAAGTGTCTGGATGCGGATGGTAACTACTTTGAGCACCTCCTCTAATTGCAGAAGTCAAACGTGACTTGTATTCATCTTTTGTTATTGGTACATATTATTACAATTTTAATACAGTTTTTCTTTCTTAAAATGTGTATACATTTTTGTGGTACCCTCTGTATAAAGGCAAAATTGATAAACCATTTGCAAAATTGTCTTTGCATTGTTGATTTAAGCCTCACGTGGAAATTGTTAGTAATTGCCTAAAGAAAGAGATGGAATTACTCCTTAATATGGCTTCCCCAGCTTCCTTTCAGAATTAAGTCAAATGTTTGAAATCACTATTGGCTATGTTTTGTCATTTCATAAAGAGAATGGTTGGGCGTAAATCATGACTGCTCATTACTTCATGCATAGTTTGAGTAGACCGAGATCTCTGAGAATAAAATTGTTCTCCACAAACACAGGACATGATGTGGTACCAGTCTCTCAGGGAAGCTCCTTGAAGCTGGGATCTGGCTGTTGTTCCTCTTTGTTGTAATTGCGTCTCCTGCATGCATGGTCGAGAACTGCTCCCTGATAAATACTTAAACTTAATGGAAACTCCTTATCTGAGCATTTCTTTATAAAACTTATAAAAATGAATATGTATCTATGAAATGTGGTTTATTCCTCTTACTGTTAACAGATTGTCCCCTATACCTACCATAAGACATTTCCCACTGAATATGATCTTACCAAATTTCAGTTTTAGTTGTGATGGATTTACTTAATTCCAGCAAAATGTTTTCAAGGTATGCTCACTCTTATTGCATGCAGACCATAAAGGGAAACTGAAAAGTGTCCATATATTCTCATACTGTGGCAAGTTTCCCAATTATCGCTAGATTCTACTATTTTTAGACTTTATTCCTAGTTTTAAAAGAAAGATATTTGAGCAGATGGGAACAAATGGAAAGGGAGAATGATTACACTGGCCCTGACTTATAAGACACAATTTTAAAAATCACAAAAGTAGCGTTAGTTTACAAGACCAAATGCCCCTCAGTACGACCGGTAACTGCTCTCTGCTTACTCAGAAACCTCTTTATTTGTGTGGTCATCCCTTCCTCTCAGTTTCCAAGAGTCTCATTTAGTAGCGGATTCTACTAGATTGAGTGAGATTTCCATCACAGATTTTATTCTGGAAAACTTTCACTCATCCATTCCTTCCCCTCGCTCTATCCTGCCTCCTGGTCCATATCCGCCTACTAACACACACACACACACACACACACACACACACACACACACACACACAGAGCAGGTCATTTTCTAATAGTAATAGCCTTTTGTTTAAATACATGTAAAAGTGAACTTAAACATTCTTAGAGTTATTTGATAGTAGCTGTAGAAAATCTGCAAACTGTGCAGTTAGAAGAGAAGAGAACCATTGTGCAGTATCTTTTGGGGTTCTTTAAGTGTATAGTTTCATTCTGCCCCCCCCCCCCCAGCACATTACCCACATGTTCAGAGCTCAGATCTCTGTTCCCAGCTCGCCCTCCAGCCTGACTCATGAAGTGGAGTGGTGTGCCTCAGCCCCTGGGCCCACGGTGTGTGGGTTGCCGGGGTGGAGCCCGGGTAGGCAGGTAGCATTCCAGGAAGGTGACTCTTGGCCATTTTGTAAGCAGAGCCACTCAGTACAGTGCTGTGTGCCATGGGTGTGGTCACGGCCTCTTCCTCCTTTTAGCCATTGCAAAGGCAAAGGTTGGAATCTTGGGGGCTTCCTGGTTTCCTGGTGTGTGTTTTTAATAGTGCCTGTTTTAGGTCAAGAATTACTCGCTAATTTTCACTGGATCTTAAATTTCAAGTTTGAAAACAAAATACAAAGAGCTTTCACTAGACCTTTTTTAAACACGTGAAGGTTATCCTCTTGTATTTGTGTTTGCTTTGTCATTTACATCTTTGTATTTGAATCTCCCAACAAATGTCAGTCTCTGATTAGGAGAGCAGGAATTATTATTTGCATTTTCCATATGGAGAAGCCAGCTTTGAAAGGAGAGGCCCTGGCCGGAAGTCCTGCTGTGCTATGCAATGGGTTCAGCGCCCCACTTTCTCTCCAGTGCAACCCCCGTGTTCCTGTAACAGCACAAGGCTTCTCGCTGATGCTTGGTGTATTTAGTCATTTCTGTGAGATTTTAAAGCCATTTTTTTCACTGACTTCAAATGTTGACCATTTAACGAAGTATGCTTACTCCACTAGGAATTACAAATAAACTAGCACTCTCATTAATGGCCTTCTAGAATCTCTACTCATCCTGTGAAACAAAGAGCACAGATAAGAGAAATTGAGTTAGGAAGAAACTATGAAACACTGGAAGAGTCAAAAGTTAAAAGGCCAGGTCATATGTCCTATAGGAGACTTCCTCTGAAGTAGGGATTCATTTAATAGTTGTACAATCATATAATTTGAAGAAGATATCAACTCTGCACAGGAAATACAGGTTTAACAGAAATCATTTCATTTGATACTTATCTTCAAAAAACCTGAAGTAGGAAGTTCGAAGAAATGGCATAGGTGGCAGAAATTCCATTGCCTTTTGTCAGTGGCAGCCGAAAGCTTCATTGTAGTTAACTATCTGCTGGAGCCTTTGGGAAACCAAAGCTTCATTAACTGGCTGGGCCCAATGAGTCATCTGTTAAAATTAGCCCTAATGAATTACCGTTTGCTTGTTTAAGTGTGTGTGATGTAGGGCTCGGGATGTTAGGAGGCCAGTGAGGCTCAAAGAATTATGAGTCCGCTTAGGGAGTTCAGCATTTCAGCAGGTTCTTGCCTGACTCACCTGCACTGACACCCCCTCCCCTCCTCCCTCCTCCGCGCTCCCTCCCTCTCACCTTCTCTCCCTCTCCCCCCTCCCCCCTCCCTCTGCCCTCCCCTCCCCTTTCTACCTCTCCTTCTCCCCCCCTCTCTCCCTCTCTCCCTCTCTCCCTCTCCTTCTCCCTCTCCGTCTCTTTCCCTCTGTGGGGGCAGAGCCCCAGAAAGCAGTTTCCAGGCTCTCAGCCTCACATAGAAAGGTGCTGGCTCAGGTAGTAAATGGCCATCAACTGTGATTGCATGGCCATCAGCTGTGGCTAGTTGGCCGTCAGCTGTAACCACTGAGCCACTGGCCACTAATATAACTGCTGTGGCTACGAGAAGGAAGAGAAGAAAATGGGGGCTAGCAAGAAGATGGTGGCTGAGCCTGCAAGCAGCGTACTGTGGATTGCGGATTGCAGAGAGAAGGATTGCAGCTAGCAAATGGAGAGTCAGTCGGTTGGCAGAAAAGTGGACAGCAGGTCGCAGGTCATGTGACTCCAGCCTCCAGTGAGACCTTAGTGGTATGACTCCCCTACCGATGGCTCCGTGGGTGTTCCTTTTTGGCCTAGCCACATCCTGCGTCCTTATGTGGGGAGCGGGAGCAGAGACCCCGTAGACTGCCCCACGTGACACCCTCTCTCCCTTGCTCTCTCTCTCTCTCTCTCTCTCTCTCTCTCTGTCTCTCTCTCTTTCCCTCTCCTCACTCCCCCTCTCACTCCTTCCCTCCCTCCCTACCCCCCCCCCTTTTTCCTCCTTCCCCTCTCTTCCACTCCCTGTCTCTCTCATTTGGTGGGTGGTGGGGACAGTATCACAGACTCTTACTTCAGAGTGTTGACATGTGGAGCTTTACCCTCCTGACTTGGCGCAGAAGGCCCTCTGGAAGTGTGATGAACTGCGGGTGTGCCCCCTGCTGGCCAGCACCCTGCACTGTTGGACAGCATGGCAGGAAGAGGTGGCTGCTGGGCTTCTTTTTCTCCTACAGCTGGTTTTCATGCAGAACGGACTAGTGAAAACATCACGAGAAGAAAGGGCTAAAGTACAGGAGACTATGATTATCCACTTGAGTTTGTGTTAAATATTCAATGACAGTTTTTGCACCAGCAAGAATTTTAAAATCTTCAGGTAGCGCTAACCTTCCATCTTGGTCGTGTGTTTGAGACGTGGCTAGCCAGTCTGTGTTTGAATAACTGGGAAATAATTGTGTCCAGGGTGGCCCTCTATTTTGAACTATTCTAATTGTCATTTGTTGTTGTTTTTTTAAAAATGATCTTTTCTAAATCTGAAATACCATTCATTGAAATGTAATTTTAGTTCCAAGTTTAAGACCTTACTGAGTACTGAATTGCATAAATGACTTGACACTCTTCACAAGCTTACTTGCAGTAGTCGAGCGAAATGGATGCTGTTATTCCTTTCCTCCCCCAGACACAAAAAACAAGACTTGGAGAGAGACAAGAACGTGGTTAGTCTCAGATGGGCTCTGTCCTTACACGTTTCTCTTTAGCAGCCCTCCCTGCGTGGAGAGCCAGCTCTGTGCCCACCCCTGATGGGCTCTCCACCTCCCAGAAGGCTGCCATTCCCCTTGGTGCAAGCAGACACCTTCATCTATTTCTCCATCAAGACCGTCAGTGTCTCCACCGCAGTGTGGGGACAGAGTACCAGAGAGCAGTTTCCAGGCTCTTGGCCTCACGTGGAAAGCTGCTGGCTCGGTTCTTAGATGGCCATCAGCTGTAATCAGATGGCCACCCGCTGTGGCTGGGTGGCCATCAGCTGTTACCGGTTAGCCATTAGCCACTAATATAACTGCCGTAGCTATGCTAGGGGGTTGGTTGGTTGGTTGGCAGAGAAGTGGATGGCAGATTGTGGCTAGCAAGGGGGGTTAGCGAGCGCAGATGGTGAATTGAGGATCATGTGGATCCTACTTCCTGTGTCTCGCCCGGCCGCTGGTGAGACTGGGGTGTGGGAGGACCCCTCGTTGGGGTACTGGTGGATGTTTGCTTTTGTGTCTCGACCAGCCGCCAGCGAGAATATAGTGGTATGACTCCCCTACCTATGGCTCTGTGGGTGTTCCTTTCTGGCCTCACCATGTCCTGCATTCTTGTGCGGGAGTGGGACCAGAGTCCCTGCATGACACACGGAGTAAAGGCTGGTGATGGGAGTGTGCTATTCAGGGTCCTGCCAGTGTCTCTCGCAGGCTCTGTGTAGCCAGGTCCCTCCTGCTCCCGCGCGTGCCCTCGCTGTGTGCCTGCCTTACACTGGTCCTTGGACCAGACCCAGCCTTGTGCCCTGCTCAGCTCATCTCCAGATCCTGCTCTGCCACAGGCGTAGCCCGCGCAGCCTCCTCCTTACCTGCTTGACCATCCCGCAGGGGCCCTGTAGCCGCCCCCACTCCCACATTCACATGCCTTCCAGTCCCCACCAGAGCCTTCACCCCACCCTGGCTAGGCAGCCTCTCACAGACACACAGCTGCCCATGTCTGAGCACCACAATGGCCCCCTTTTGCCCTTCAGAACACCTGAAACTTTGGGGTGCTTAGCTGTGTTTATTGAATGAATACCTGAGAGTAATTGAACCTCAAACCAGATTAGCTCCATTGGTTTCTTTAACTTAAAAATTGAAGCAGCTTCAGGCATAATCCTGCCTAGCCTCTTCACTCAGCAGGTAAAGTATCTCATTATTCACAGACATTTACTGACTTGAGGTCAAACAGATGGTTCAGGGTTTAAATTCAACTCCAATCTCTCATGGTCTTCCCACTAACACTATCTGTCATGTCACATGACCAATGAAAGTGCTACATGATGAGTTTTGTCATAACTATGGAGACTGGTCATTTGGGGATTTACGCCTCCGTTAGGAGTGACACTCAGCTGCAGTGACAGAGCTGACCAGGGGTTACTTTTACTCACCCCCAGAAGTCCCGGGTGAGGTGTAGGCCACTGCGTGATTCACAGATGCCAGGGCCAAATTTCTGATCATTCCTTTTCTTGTGCCCCGAGGGTGGCAGCAGCCACCAGCCACAATCCCAGCCCCCTCCACAGCCCAGCCGTCCTGTGCTGTCCCCCAGAGTCTGTGCCAGTCTCTGGGTGACCAGCACCAGCTCTGTCCTAGCCAGAGCCGTGGCCCATGGCCACTCTGCTCTGGAAGGGCTTCATGACTCACAGACTCTGGTGCAGGAAGACCAGAGAATAAATGGGTGCTGCAGGAGACAGGCCTACATCCAAGTGGTGTGTGCAGAGGCGTGGCTGTGTGCTGGCCACAGGGAGGAAGGGCCCTGAGTGGGAGACTGCCCGCGGGAGTTTGTGTCGGGCGCTGTCCCCCACATTTGGACTTCATGTGACTGTGAACACCCACCTTAACTGGATGTGCAAGAAGTGAGAGTTGCACACTGTGGTCGCTTTAGACTCTGTATTTAAAGGTTCACTTTTTAAAAAGTGTTTGTGATAGCCTGGAGGTGTTCAGCCTAACCCAAATCATTCGCTGTTGGTTTCCAGAATTGCCACAGCGTCTATTTCAGGACTGCTAACAGCTTTTCTGCCAGTCAAGAAAACCATGCAGGTCTATGGTAGAGATCTACTGTTTTATTTTTCCTTCCTTTTTTCCCCTACACCCATTTACTGGCGTAGATGGAAACATAGTGCAAAACTAGACTTGTCTCATTTACATAAATCTCCCTTTTAGCTTTCTGTTTTACCATATCTGCATTTTTGTGTTTGACCTATTAGGGCTTTTTTGGTTTATAAGGGAAAAAAAGTGCTTCCCTCAGCAGAACCATCTGGCCTCGTTTCCTGTTCTTCAGCAACTCGATGTGTATTCTAGCAAGGCCAGGCCTGCGGTTTTCTGAGTGCCGCTGTTACACTGGTGGTCTGAGAATTCAACTGGAGTGATAGAAAAGTTATACTACAGCCTTCTTTCCAGGTGAAAAAAACACATATAATTGTCATTTTTGACATATATTCTGTAACTGGAATTCAGTCTTTTAAAAAGAATTACACCATTCTATTCTTTGAGGAAGAAAAGTTGCTTCTAAATAGTGAGCTACCAATTTTGCATGCCAGCAAACTGAGGTGACTGAGAGTATAATCGAGAAATGTTTACAACATACAACTTTTCTTAAAGGTTCGATTAACAATAGCTAGTTTTTTCTTAATTGAGATACAGTTGACATATAACATTATATTGGTTTCAGGTGTACAGCATAACAATTTGCTATATCTATGTATATCATCAAATAGACATATACATTTTAGGAAAGGAAAAAACTATTAAAATTGTAATACAATGAATGACGCTAACATTCATTTGATTAATGCCATCTTTTGAGCAAACGTCACACTACACATTGCTACCGTAATTCAATTCAACTTTGAAAAGTAATAACATAGATAACATCTCTTAAAATGTGTGCATTTTTAGCACCCCCAGTATATATATATATATATATATATATATATATATATATATATATTCACAGAATGATCACCACAAGTCTAGTTAACATCCATCACCATATATAGTTACAAAATGTTTTTCTTGTCATGAAAACTTTTAAGATTGAGTGCTCTCTTAGCAACTTTCAAATATATACTATAGTATTATTACTCTAGTCGCCATGCTATACATTACATCCCCAGGGCTTATTTATTTTATAACTGGAGGTTTGTACCTTTTGACTGCTTTCACCCATTTTACCCACCCTGCACCCTCTGTCTCTGGCAACCACCAGTCTCTTCTCTGTATCTGTGAGCTAGGTTTTTGTTGTTGTTTTGGATTCTACATATAAGAGAGATCATACAGTGTCTGTCTTTCTGTCAAATTTATTTCAGTTAGCATATTGCCCTCAAGGTCCATTGATGTCAAAAATGGCAAGATTTTCTTCTTTTTTATGACTGAATAATATTCCATTGTGTATATATCATAGTTTTCTTAAAGAATCAAATAACAATTAGCAATAAAGGATCAAATTAACAATAAATAGTAATAATAAGCAAATTTTTTAACTGAAAGACTCATTAAACTGGGCATTAGATACATTTCCACAAAGGTAAGCATATAAGGAGGTGAAATTTTGTAGTTTGCTGTTGTAACATTCCACAAATTTTGAAATTTATGTAACCAAATGTACACTTATTTTTCATTTTCTGAAATGCTACTTTGTAATGTAACATCAGTTTCAGAAACAAATCAAAAGCCTCTTTAGAATCAAAAGGTTTTTATTTGTATATGTGCCTCCTTCCCTCCCTCCTTTCCTTCCTTCCATGCATATCACGTGGCAGATCAGATACACAAGCTACAGAGAGAGTGAGGAATATCCCATGGCATTTTTTCCCTTTCTTCTTTGTAGGTATCATGTTCATTAACCAGTAGGCATTGCACTTGACAAATTTTACGATAATGAATTTAAAGTGCTTAACCTAACGCTTAGCACATAAGAAGGACTCAAAAATGTTAGAACCCTCTCCAAAAATTAGGTCACTTTAATTAGGTCACTTCTTTTTAGTGATTAGGAATGATAAGCACTCAAATAATGGCCTATGAAATCTCTGATTCATCCTGTAAATTTAAAAAAATGTAACCTATGACTTACTGTTTTTACGGAAGGGTTTAGAGACATTAAAAGAAACTCTGCACCCAAGGATTCAGTTACTTGTGCTGTTTCCCCCCCAGGATGAGTCTGTGATCCCCCTGGGACCTTGCTTAGCCTAATGCTGTTGGAAGGTGTGCAGAACTGAAGGGAAGGCTCATTTTAAATTTAGGAGGAAGAGAAAAAGTTAAAAATTGAGACTAATAGAAGTTAATGGGGAACATTTAAATCCTTTTGTGGTTAGATTTACATTGCAAGTCGGTGTGGTTAAAGCTATTACTATATGCGTGTGGCAGCATCCTTTCTCTGCTAAATTCTTTTCCTTTGAAAATGAGTCAGTGCAACATGGAAGACATATCGTACTCCTGTGATTTTTGTTCATTCTTTTTTTTTCATATATATATATATATATATATATATATATATATATATATATTTTTTTTTTTTTTTTTTTTTTTTAATGAGACACAGGGCACTTTAAGGGGAACAGGACTTTATTGGGGTACAGCGTGTACTTCCAGGACTTTTTTTTTTTCCAAATCAAGTTGTTGTCCTTTCAATCTTAGTTGTGGAGGGCACAGCTCAGCTCCAGGTCCAGTTGCCGTTGCTAGTTGCAGGGGGCGCAGCCCACCATCCCTTGCGGGAGTCGAACCGGCAACCTTGTGGTTGAGAGGACGCGCTCCAACCAACTGAGCCATCTGAGAGGCAGCTCAGCTCAAGGTGCCGTGTTCAATCTTAGTCGCAGGGGGCTGAGCCCACCATCCCTTGCGGGATTGGAGGAGTTGAACCAGCAACCTTGTGGTTGAGAGCCCACTGGCCTATGTGGGAGTCAAACCGGCAGCCTTTGGAGTTAGGAGCATGGAGCTCCAACCGCCTGAGCCACCGGGCCAGCCCTTTGTTCATTCTTTTGATAAATGCCACATTATTTAAATGTGGGAAAGAACATGCACAAGCAAATTAAAATACAAAGGTCTGCTTTGGGAGTTTGGGGTTTGGGGATTTTGTTTGTTTGTTTGTTTGTGCCATTTCCCCCTTATTTGACAGATTACTGAATAAACCATAGTTATCAGCAGACTGACCATTTCTGACTGTCTCTTTGTGCTTAAAAATTTATTTTGGGATGGGAAACATTCTCCAAACCCAGAGGGTACACTTAATATGCCAGTTTTCATTTGAGAAGAATTACTTTTCAGTTGTAGGTGTTTTGGGATGCAGCCTGACTCAACATCCAATATTAATGGTCCAAAGATAGAGCAGCTGAACTTTCTGACTCACCTTCTTTGGGAGACATTAGCATGTTCCTGGAGACAATTTCCCTAGGTCTGGGTACTTGGATCAGTATGTAGGGAAAGCATATTACTTTCAGAAACGTTACTCTTGGATGGTCCTGTCTGTTAGCCAGCTCAAACAGTGTATGGTGTGCATGGCTGCTTTCTTTGTGTTAGAAATGAGCTAGATATCACTGCATCCCTGACTGCAGAGTCCAAGCTATGGGAGCACATCCTGCATCACACCACCTTGAAAAAATACTCGAACCACTGGGATGAATAAATAAGCCAAACCATATTCATGGAGAAATCACCGCAGTAGTCATAGAGGTTGTACAATGATTCCAGGGAATGGTTAATGTAGTGAACTTCTTTGTGATAAAATTAATTCATCAGTTGCCCTTTCTCCAGAGTTATCAGTGATTCTTCTTAAAAACGCAATACCAATTTTTCTACAGCAACTTTTTAAAGTTAATATTCAACTCATCCAGAAAAGTCTTCTAGCACATATTTTCTAGAGGGAATTAACCTTATGAGCTGCTTTTATTAGAATAAAATTATACTTGTGGAACTTATCTATAAATGGAGCCTGAAATCTTGCATGTTTGTACCTACTGTTTTCTGGGCCTGAAGGCCTTTTATGGTGAGGAAGGTGGCCTGTGTGACCTCACACAAAAGGCCACATGCCGTGGGGAGCAGTACCCTCCTGCTCTGTTCTGGGTCCTCGCCTTGTGCTGCTACTCCCCCCTTTGGAGCTCCAAACCAGTCACTTCACCATTCAGAGTCTTAATTTTCTCATCTCCAAAGTGATGGGGCTAGAGTCCTATGCAGTATAAAATTCATAATCTGAGAATATGATTTCAGTTGAATAAATCTTTCCATAAAAGCCTTATTTACCCTCTAGTATAAAATTTATATTGTTTTTCATAATGTGGAATATGCTTTTGTGTTTCATATTGTGAAATCCCTAAATGAAACAAATCACTTATACAGCCCAATGTCATTTCTTTTTTTTCAATTTTCATCAGTTATTCTGGACTGATATAAGCTAACATTTATTTATTTTTCCATATCAGGATAAACGATGCTGTAGAACATCACTATCCAGTAGAAATATCCATTCAAACCACACATGCAAGCTGTTTAAGTCTATGCAATTTAAAATTTTCTAGTAGCTACATTTCAAAAAATAAAAAGAAACAGGTAAAATTAATTTTAACACTATATTCTATTTAACCTAGTATGTCCAAAATATCATTTAAATGTGTAAGAATATACATTATTGAGACATTTCACATTCTTTTTTCTGTACGAAGTCTTCACAATCTAATAACGTATTTTACACTTTACAGCACATCTCAACTTGGATGAGCCACATTTTAAGTCACATTTCAAGCTGCCCCCTACCGTAGTAAATGCTGCAGTGGGAATTCTGCATGTCTGTAGATTTAGAGATTGCTTTCTTATACACGGAGTTGCATCTTCTAAAACCAGCATTCTTACATATACTTACGGATTCCTAAAGAAGCACATCTATAAGATAAGACAACCTGGATGCTTGTATGGTGCCATTTTTTTGGAATAAGCAATTTGCTACTTTTCTCTGTAGTGGTCATGTGACTTGACAGTCAGTCCAGTTGAGTAGTTGATGGGGACTACAGCCAGGCAGTCCCTCCCTGCTTTAAAGGGGCACGCAGAAGACCCTTAGAGGGAGAGTTTTTGGGGAGGTTTGGGGGTGGCTGTAGCTAGCACCATGCACAGATGGGCAAATTCAACCTTCTGAAATACAAATTACCCTCAGAAAAAGCAGCCAAAAGAACCACCATGTTACTGGGGGCACCAGGTAAAAGACAATCAGCTGAAGCCTCAGCAAGATCCTTTTGCAATCCAGAGGGTCCCAGGTTTTTTTTTCAATGAAGGCCCTTAGAAAACATGTCGTTGTTGACATAGGACTGACCATAAGAACAGAGTCTGTATCTTTGGGTCTTTCATGCAGACAAGACATATTCATTGTAACCGTGTTTCACACAGGCAAGTCAGAGGCAGGTGGAATCTCAGTTGTCAAGTGGAATTCAGGACTAAGCTAATTTACTTAAGGGCTTTAATTCAGACTAAGGTTCCACTTAATTCTTTAAAACATTTTAGCTGCACTTTCCTGTAATGGTTTGTCCCACTCCATTTTGGAGACTGCCAAACTTCACTAGTTACAAAAACCCAAAAGTCTTTGTTTAAAAGGAACTTCATCACACCTCATGGGGTGTTTTTTTGATTCTTAGAGCAGCAATACAGGTCAATTAAATATAACTTCATTGGTATGGCTAATACCCTACGTTTTCAGGTGAATTCATGTCGTTCTTTCTGTTTGCATAGCATCTTTTTTTCTAAGGATCTCAAACCATTTTTCTAAACAAGTTGGTACAGTTTTCCTAACTTCAGAGATGTGGATGCTGTACCTCGCCTTTGTCAGCCACGAGTCTGGGACAAATCTGGGATTTTAGCCCAGGAGCCCTGATTCTTGGATTTCTGCTCTCATTAGTTATTTAAAAATATGAAGAGGCAGGATACTGCAGATCATTACAGTACATGTCCAGCTGTGTGTGAGGAATAACCCATGGCAAAATCCAAACTTCTCCATATCTGTTTTATAGTCTTTGAGCTGAGGAGCAAACAGTTCATGCTTTAGATCGCCAAGTGTGTATTTGAGGATCAGAGCGATAATCAGAAGAAGTAAATCAAGATGAGGAAAGAAATGTGGCTGAACAGAGTGATTTACTTTCCATGACCCCTTTTCTCCTTTCTGGATAGTTCTGTTAGCTTGCGTGATGACATCAAAATGATACAGTCTTTACTGAGTTTATCTCATAACCCAAATTACATGCATCTCAAAGAAAATTTATTTTAATAAATATTTTTTTACCAAAAGAAATTCAGAGCAAAACTGGTCAATACTTGTAAACTACATGGCAAAGAGAAACCTTAGGTGAAACTTTTAAGTAAAAAGTATAAGAAAAATGAATGTATCAAAAACGGTAGAGCTCACTCATTGATCAGGAATTATCTAATATAGTCATGCAAAATATTGTTTATAACCTCATATAAATTTAACATTTTGTTTATTTGTGTTTTTTTGTAAAACGTAAGTGCCCACAGAGGCCAAACTGACTCACAGGGGAGAAGGCTTTCTGGTTGGTTCTATGACAGCCTTACTCTGCAATAGTGAACAATTCACTGACGATTACTTTATGAAATTATTGGCCTATTTGGGGAAATAAATACATTATGGTCTATGAGAAAAGTGTTCACCTATTTTAGTTAAAAGACCCCTTCAAGGTGGAACATTCCTAGGAGAATTTATATTACTTCCCTTATTTAATCACTGTAGTGGCCCAAAGTAGATATCCAGCCTTTGATTCTTAAACAAAACATCTTTTAAAAATATGTTTAGAAAGTTATCTCTGTTCATATGTCACAATATATTGCTTTGTGCCAGGTTTGTTTTTGTTTATTTAAATTGTACTATAATTCCATTTTAAAAATTGGTACACAGGACTGAGTGATTCTTGATTTGCGAGAATTCATCCAGTGGTTTATCATCTCCCTCTCCCTCATATGGAGCTTGAAAATGTCTGAGTTGAAGTTAACGTAGCTGCACACACAGACACAAACGCACATGTGCACTCACCTACTCGCAGGCTTCTGCCCTTAGAATCCGACAAATCAAATGAGCCAGTACCACGTATGCAAAAACAAGTGATGATGGGGTGAGTTTGCACAGGCTTATGGACACATTACCCTCCACCTCAACTTCCTGTTCCCAGATTGGCAGGGGAAATGATGGGTCCTGGATGCATGTGGCCAACAGCTCTTCCTTTTGTCTGTGCACTCACCCTCAGTGGTCAGACAGAGGGATATGTGCCGTCTGACTCCCGCCTTCTCAGAGAATCAGGGTTTTCCCTGCACAGGGAGCCCCCTGCAGCAGGTCCTCTGCCCCTTCCTGCTGTGTCAGTGTCACTGGGCGGAGAATGAGTAGTGAAAAGGACCTTGCAGCCTGTGCTTTAGGGAGCCTTGGACCCACAGGGAGCAGGAAACAGTCTTTGCAGACCACTTCAGCCCTGCTTGTTTCTAATGATTAGGAGGCAGCTTCTTGGGGGACAAAGCCGTTCCCCCTGCTCTCCCTTTCCAGCACAGAGTGCAGGGGCTTCCGCAACCTCCAAGAGCCTCAGAATCTTTGAGAAACTAGGAGATCTTAGAGATATGACAAGAGTTTGATTTCCAAAATAGTGAATAGATGTGTTCGATAGCACTTCTGTAAGGTCTATACTGGGCTGCTTACTGAACAGTGCTGTGTATTAACTTAAACCTCAGGTCTAACAGTTATATTAACCTTGTCACAGGGTTACTCTGTAGGTTTAGGTAGAGATTACTGTAGCTTTAGGAGCACTCATACGTGGCTGTGAAGGAAGAGTCTGACTACTTTCCACTCCCATGTGAGCATGACAGAGGGCACACACTTGCAGCCGCCTGGGCAGTTCTTCTCAGAGACCCCTGCACAGGTGCTCACAGACACCTTTGGGGTGGTTCTTACCTACCAACAGCCATGTACCACTGCGGCACACAGGTGACACGGGGCCTTGTCTTCCTCTGTCCCAGTCTCTAAACCTGTGTCTGGAACACCACGAGTACCCTGTCTACTGTGGTAAGAGCTTTACAAGTGTTTCCTCTGCTCCTTGAAACAGCCCTGCAGGATGAGGGTGTTTCATGCCCATTTTGCCCGTGAAGGAAAGCAGGCTCAGCGCGCTTATGCAGCCTGCCTAGAGCACGCGTGCTTAGAGGCTGTAGCGGAGGGTGAGTGTTACCCATGCCATTGCTTACTGCTGTGCAGTCTGTCAGGCCGTGCCGCCTGCCTCTGTCCTCTGTGCCCTCCGCTGTCCTTCACTTCACCTCTCCTTTCTTTTGCAACCATTCTTCCTACTATTATCTCTCTTCAGTGAACTTAACTTTGCCTCTAATGATCTGACAGTTCTCTTTTGTCACCGTGTTCCTTGTAACAACAGGCAGCCACTTGCACTGGGGCTGGTGCCCTGTGGGAGGGAGGGACGAGGGCTTGGGCAGCTTCAGAGGAGCTGCGGGAGACCTCCCGCTCTCTGTTCTGAGCTGACAGCAGCACAGTTGAAGGTGTAGAGAAGCATTAGCTGGATTTTCGTCTGTGCACCCTCTGTTGGCACTTGGGGTCACCATGCTGACGTGGCTGTGCTCAAGGAGGTGGCGGTGAGCACAGCCCATGGTGGAAGCCCAGCCAGGAAAGAGTACTGCTGATAGCCTTCCCATGACAGAAACAAGCTCATCAGTTCAGTTTGCTACTTTTTCGTCTTTGTTTAATCAAGTAACAGTCTCTTCTTTTGACTTACTCTGTCTGACTGAAAACAGTCACATGGCAGACCTGCCCTTATTTACATCAGCCAGAAGATGTTTGTGCGCTGGGAAGAGAAGACATCCTGGAGGATTTTCCTCCCGCTAGGAAAGGGGCGTGGCTGGACCAGGCTCCCTGCATGCAAATGAGAGTTCTGTTTAACCAAACGCCCCACTGGGATTTGTCCTTTCCCAGAGATAAGGCCTGGCCTTCCTACCCTGCTGCAGTCAGCTGGCCAGTTCAGGAACCGATTTCTCTTCCCGATTGCATTTATTTTGTTTTGTACGATTTTATGTTATTTAAATCTTAGATTTTTTTTTTTTTAAATGGCTTTCTCAGAGACTGTTCTGAACCGTTTGTCCTCCAGCCCTCGGAAGTCTGGAGGTCCTGTCCTGCCATCACGTGTTCTACATTCAACAGCGCTTTTCTGTTCTGAGCTTGCCCTCCTCCCCAGAGCTGAAATAAATCAAAGTTGGTTGAGACTCAGTCGCAATAAATCAAGACCTGTCCAGGACTGGAGCCTGCCCAGTCAAAATGTCATAGCTTGGCTTTCACTGAGGATTAATTAAAGGCCTGATATAAAGCCCAGATGTGCTTCAAGAGAGTAGCAAGCTGCCTAGTGGCTGCGTCTCCCCAGGTTTCTGCCCACCCAAGAATATGCTGGAGGAGGATGGGAAAGGCATCCAAGGTTGGGAGGATTTGGAGGGGGAGGGAGGCGCCCATCAGCACATCTGAGTGGACTTTATCTACTTTGGAGGGAATAGAACAAGCTTTCCAACAAGGAAAAAAATTTTATCTATGTCAGGCTATGTGCAGACAGTATTTAAATGGAAGGAAAATAAGTTTCCTTTTAATTGAGGAGACAAAAGAAAATGAACCAAGTAAAGGAGCTTGCATTGTAAAAAAATATGGTAATGAAATGAATGCCTGGTTCACACAGCCTGTAAATTTTTTTAGACTAAAGAAGCTGTGCAGATAAAACGCTCTTGAGGTGTTAACAGATCTATATGAAAGTGAATATGCAGCATGAACTAATTTTCAATATGTACAAACAAAATACGGCATTTGAAATAGAAAACAATATATAACTTGTTTAAAACCATATGTGGTTTGCTGTGTTTTGTAGGACTTTAAACTTAGTATTTACCACTGTAGAGATTTGATTTCTAAAGTTGAAAAAAAAAGACACCATCAAAGACTAACAATAGATCAATAATCTTTTCCTATGGTAATATGTACATTTTCCTAGTTGAATATCTGAAAATCAACTATTTACAAACTTTATAAACAAAATAAAGTGAATTTTCTGATTGCTATACGATCTGTAATAGATAATTGCTGCCAATAATTGGGATACTTTAATGGGGAAAAATGAGGTTCTTTGTGATTGGGACAGCTTGCTATTTTATAATGCATGTCTTTATATTAACATGAAGCTTTTATCAATGGAAACTTTAGCTTTTCCCAAGAATGGTAGATTTCCTCACAATGCTAAATTAATGTTTACATTCTGGACATGAAAATTTTGTTTTTTATGAACTTAAATAATGAAACTACATTTAGATATTAAACAGATTTCAGAGAAACATTGCGGTTTCAACTAAAGTAATCTGAATGCTTTTATGTCTATTATTTGACCCAGGTATTTAAATATACAACTATATTCAGTTATAAGGATTTAAAAAAATCTGCTGAACTGTTAATAGCCACATTATAAGTGATCACATATAGCTTCTTAGTATTTTTTTTGTCTTATAATCTGGCTATCTTGTGGGTGAAGGAGTAATTTAAATAGACTTTTTAGCATTCCTGTGCAATTTCTCAGAGATAACAATTTCAGATGATCAAATTATGTATTTCTGTTGCGATTACTGAGGACTGGTAGATCATTTGGGGTTGTTAAGGATCTGGCAGCATATTTGGTTTTGTAAGGATTTCCTCGAGGATATTTTACTTTCGTCAATTGTCTAGAAAAAAATTACTTACTGCAAACTTACATTTTGTTAGTCCAGATAATTGATTTCTCAGAAAGATTGCTGTTTCATGCATTATTGCTTAGTCCATAGTAACCTTTATATTTCTCACTGCTTTTAATTCTACAATTAAATTTTACTAACACTGTGTAAAGTTGAAAGGCACAGGTCAGTGTGTCTCTAGAGTAAAGATTGGGTGGGGTTTTAAGAGTCAGGAAATTTAGAGAAATAAACCTTCCCTATTGTCTATTTTAAATACTCTTGCATACTCACCTCCCATTATACAGACTTTAATTACACACTTCTAGAACTTTGAACCAATTGGCAATAGGTATATAACATAGCATGTGGAATTGTAGAGGAGCTCCCTTTCCCCCAGATTTTTCGAATCCATTCTTTTATATTTCAATTTGGAGTATTTTCAACTTTAAATAAAATTACACTCTTTTACCTTTGGACTGTAATCTTCTCAGCACCCACAATAACCCTTCTCCCCTATCTAAGCCCCTCAGTTCATGCAGCCTGCATAGCAATGATTTATTACTTAGTTGTTTATGTGTCTGTCTATCCAGACAGATTACGAATTCCTCAAGAGGATGTTTCCTTTGGTTTTTTTCAGTGTCTAACTCAGTAACAAGCACGAAGTCTGAGCTCAATATATGCAGATGATTGAATAGACAGAAGAGTGACATGTGTCCTTTCAGACTAGTAAAGGATGATGTGCTACATCATTGCCACAGCACACGGAGGCCACCGCAGATTTCTCTGACAGCGCTTCAAAACTACTCTCCAAAAATGTACCAGCCCTGAGGGGAGGAGCAGCAGAATTTTCTAGTACATGAAGTATTTGAGGGAGATGCATTATGTTCGGATAACTTTTAGTTTCTGGAAATAGTAATATATGATCCTCAACTATCTAAAAGAGTTACTGCAGTTGTCTCAGAAAGGTGGCTGGCTCCTAGAATAATCTTTTCCATTATATATTGTTCCTTCTCTGTTTTTAATCACAGGGAGGTAAAAAGCTGGCTTAGCAAGACTTAATGTAGTTTTGATAAGTGTGAGCATGTACACTGTTAGAATTACACTGTCTGTGCCAGCAAGGACATCTTATTACCAAGTCCAAACATTTGTACACTATTAACTTTCAGAAAAGACTGACTTGAAGAGTTTGCTGTATTCAAGTCAGAATCACGGTCCCGCTTGAGGTGGGAGAGGTAGCTGGATTAGCACAGGTGTCTGCAGCCCGGAGCGTTGGGTACAGGGTGGTGCCTCTGCGCTGCCTGCTTGCTGGACTGACTGGGGACAGCGGGGCGACGGAGCCCACAGCTGCCTCCTCAGCTCCTCAGAAATGGTGTGGGCGCCGAGGGCCTACATGGCTTTGCTGCCAGTGGTCTGCCAGCCTCTCATTGTGATTGTTGCTGAACACACGCATTTCTTGCTAGTGAAACGTGTGGGGAAATGGCCTCAGAAGGAACAAAAGGTTACAGCCTTAACCTAACTCCGTGTAGTATAGTAGTGTGTCACTGTAGCACATTGGAATAAATGAGTCGTCTGAAACACTTTCAGTGATATCATCCAGAAGCACTTTCTTGAAGTTATACAGCCTACATGTCAACGGATAACATTTTAGACTAGAAGGTACACTTTGAAATTGTCTACTCCTATCAGATGTGGAAATTAAGGCCAAAAGAAGCCAATGATTTATCCAATGCTATACAGCCAGAACTAAACAAAACAAAACAAAAAACACAGAAACAAAACAAACAAAAAAACCGACTATTAGCATCTTTTTCTTTCACTATTATCTCATATTGTCACGTTATTTTAAAGATGGGTAGAAGTTGCCCATAAAACTTCATGATTAGTTGCAGAAAATACATTTAGCCATATGCTTATAATATGTGTACTTTTTAAATTTGTATATCATACTTCAATATGTTATCTTAACATCGTTGTTCATGAAATTTGACATCATACTCACTATCATGAATTCTTCATGAGCATATTTTTAATAAGTGCTTAACCTTTAGAGTTGAGAGGGTAGTTATGAAAAGATGGACTTGCTTGCTGCTCTGTTGTGTGCTAAAGTATCAGTTTTTCCCTTCATGCATTGTTGGCAGTGTTTGTTGGAGACCCCACATGACAGAAGTATTCAATTGTTACATTTTAGCAGTTCTCTACTGCATCTGCTCAGGAACCGCCTCTACTTGGGTGGTCTCCCACCCCATGTTAGAGCTCCAGGAGGAGGTCACCCCCACAACTGCACTCCCTGCTCTCCCTCCCTCCCTCCCTCCCCCAGCACTTTGCCCCGTGGGAGGCCCTGACTGATGAAGAGACCTTCCAAGCCACACTTTGGCACGAATGGGGCTCCCTGCCCCTCAGAGCTCTCTTTCCTAGGAAAGGAACAATTCGTGAAGAAAATAAAGTGACCCAACCTTACATGTGAGCTAGAAATGTGTGGGTGGCTCTGTGGGCTCTCTCAGAGGACTCAGGACAGCCACCCTGTCACGGGTGCCTGCTCGCTTTGCTGCTGCCAGGTCCCAACCCACGCTGTCTTCAGGAAAGCTTCCAGTTATGTTCACGAAACAGTCTGAACTGAAGGTCTACTGAAGCCTTCCGAGATTGTTTTTTGGCTTTGAAATTTATTTTATGGTAAACTTATTAAAACTTATGCTTTTTCCCGTTATTTTCAGGGATGGCCCAAGGATTTTGTCTCTCTTGGTTCCATGCAGCCTTAGTTTTGGGCTTTCTTAGTGAGGGTCTTCTCTCTTTAATGGAGGCTACTCTTTAAAAATCTCTTGAATCACCTTTTTCTACTTTGCCACATTGAGACTTGTAACCATTACTCACTTTACCTGTTCTCCAGGTAGCCATGAAGCATGGAAACAGTGGTCTTACATTTTGTCGTAGTTATAAAGTCAGATATTGTTAATTATTCCAGTTTATCAGTATTGGATGAAAGCATTCAGAAAAAAAGTAATGCTGGTGACATGTAAATCTGACACTGTAAGTATTGTTGATAATTGATGTCTTACCAGCCCCATAAACAGGATGGATAGATGGAGAAAGAAGGAAGGAAGAGGAAAAGGAAGCTTTCCTTCTAATTTTATTCTCTCATTGCCATTTCTAGTCTTGACAAAAAGGAGCGTTTATAAAGAAGGTGCTCTTTTTTCAAGCCCTTGTATATACACGATCGCAGTTCTTTTCTTTCTGGCATGAATCCCAATTGTAATTAATTCATTATTTGTGTAATCCCCAATGATTCCCTCTTCTCCATGCTTTTGTAAGCTCCATTAGGGTAGGGCCCTGTTTGTCCTGTTCATTCCTTAATCCCCGGCCACTGGCTACTTCTTGGCCATGACAGTCTGGCCATAAGTATTTATTAAGTGAAGGGGTGATGAGACTGGATTCTCATGGCACCCGCACCTTAAGTGTGATGCTCCCAGGAGGTTCTTCTGATCCCCCAGTCTAAGAACCCATTGCATGTTGTTCTGTATTTTGAATCTCAGAGAACACTTCCAGGTGGTTATTCAGTCTTTCTTCCTTGCTGGACTGCCAGGCCCAGGAGAGCGTGGCCCATGTGTGAGCTCTTGTCCCCGAGTCCCTGGGCCTAGTGCAGCACTGAGTACATGTGGACGCTTACTCAAGCTTTGTCAATGAACAAACAAGTAAACACACTCCCGACAGGGGGCACGGATACTGTCGTCTTGCCTGATTCTTAGAAAAGTGAGTTGGACTTGAGAGCGTGAGTGGGTTAACTGGGTCACGTGGTGTGTGGTGGCGCCATCAATAGCTGTTGTCCTGACATTATGTTCTACACTTTTCCGTTGTACCACTGTGGGGACAGAGTCCCAGAGAGCAGTTTCCAGGCTCTCGGCCTGCATGGGGAGGTGCTTGCTGGGCTAGTGAATGACCCTCGACTATGATTGGTTGGCCGTCAGCTGTGATGGGTTGGCCAGTTGGCTGCTGATGTAACTGCGGGGCTGAGTTGATTGGTTGGTTGGTTGGCAGGCAGAGAAGTGAATGGCGGACTGCGGATCGTGTGGCTACTACTGTGTGTGTTTCGCCTGGCCACCAGTGAGACTATAGTGGTATGACTCCCCTACCTATGGCTCCGTGGGTGTTCCTTTTTGGCCTCACCATATCCTGCGTTCTTGTGTGGGGAGCAGAACCAGAGGCCCCGCAGGCCACCCTGCATGACAACCACCCTGACTCAATGTGAAATCCACTCCATGATTGCTCTGAAGAAGACAGTTTCCAGGTCCTGGGGGGACCTGCAGCCCAGGGGTAGGGGACCCAAAAATAAAACTTAGCAGCAGTGGCCAATGCCTCCCGTGTCCTTCAGGGTACACACACAAGGCTGAGTTTGCCCTGGTCAGGGTGACACGCTGCTCCAAGCTGTCTCCAGCACAAGTGAGGTAACCTCACCTGTGGACTTACAGGTCACCCAGCCTCCCTGAGGAGTTCCTAATGAATCACTCCTCAAGGAGATTTAAAAAAAAAATTTGTCTTCTGAGTTCTCGAAGGGATTTTGCCCTTTGGTATAATAAACCCTCCTGATCAGTAAATGTCACCTGCTGAAAACAATCACGTTAAGTGGTGCTTCCTTGGGAGTAAGGACACGGGTACATCTACTGTGCTTACACACGGTGTCTGCTGCTGGAGCCTTCGGGCAACAGACATCCATTCATTCATTTACTTACCAAACACTTCCTGGTGATCTGTTCTGTACAAAGTGATGCCCTCCTTCAGTAGCTTAGCAACCAGTAGGACACAAGTTGATGATATCAGTTCAGAGACAGACCTAGATAAGTTTCTAAAGTATCTTGTAATTCTAACTTAAAAAATAATTCATAAGGTTTCTTTTCTTTAGTGAGTTTTGTTGTGGACAGAAACAGCTGGAAAGACCTTGAGGATCTGCTATGGGGCAGCGTCTGCATACAGCGTGAGGCCTGGGCAGAAAAGGGGGCCGCAGGGCCCATGGTATCCCAGGTGGGCAGGGCCAACTGTGGTATGAATCCAGCCTGCACAAAAGATCAGATACCCTCACGTTTCAAGGAGGTTTTTGTCCAGGAATCATTCAGTGTGAGATAGGTCCGTATCGTGGGTCCTGAGAACCAGGATCAGTGCCAGGTCCCTGTCCAGCTCTGGGAGGTGGTTGGTTACCTTTGGCTCCCCTGGTCCCCAGTGCTGTCTCATAAAGAAGCTTGAGACTGTCATATGACAGCACTATGTATTCACATTTGAATTAAAACTTCAAAAAAATCTTCCTTTTTAAGCTAGGAGAACTATTTGTATAAGACTTACAACTGTGTCCTGGGGGAGGGGCGAGAAAAAATTGCAACTTGATTGATAGAAAGGGATACTTGTACACTTAGAGTAGAAATTCATTTTACAAACGGACTCCCAAAGGATGCTTTGAAATTGTGAGATCTCTCAGTCCAGTAAAAGTATAAAGCTATACATTTTTGATTTTTACAATTTTGAAAGAATACGTCTTTGCCTTTCTCTGTGCCTCAAAAGATGTGTCAGACTTTTGTGGAATTTGAAGGGCCGCATTCTGATGTAAAAACATCTAGCTGCCTGAGAAAAGAGAGCATCATGCCACAGAAATTGCCTACCAAACTTGTTTTGCAATACCATAGTTGGCAGAAGGCATCCCACCTTAATGATGAGAGGCTTACTGCTCTGAAAAGGCTCTAGTGTCCCTGTGACCAAGCCTTCTGTAACCCATTGCACTTGTCACCACACTGACACAGATGCGGCACGGGCCTCATCGCAGGGGGTGCTCGTGGGCCCTGCTTCTAGAGCAGTACAAACACTCTTTGCTTCTTCACCTGGTGCTTTCAAATTGGAGCTTAAACTCCGTGGTCCTGAACCTTTGCCTCTTGGAGTTGTACCATCTACTAACAACCTGCTTTTTGTTTAGTTTTTGTAACATTTGTCATTTTGTCCCGCCGCAAAATTCAGCTAAATTCTCACTCTAAAAATAATGATACATCGAATATATGGTGATGGAAGGAGAACTGACTCTGGGTGATGAACACACAATGGGATTTATAGATGATGTAATACAGAATTGTACACCTGAAATCTATGTAATTTTACTAATAATTGTCACCCCAATAAATTTAATAAAATAAAATTTAAAAAATAAATAAATAAATAAATATAAAATAAATAAAAAATAATGATACAGCTGGGAAGGAAGCCTCATTCTAGCAACCTTAAGACACCCCACAATGAATTTCTCAAAAATTTATTATTTTTTCTTTGAAGATTTTTATGAAAATAAAGCTAACATACAATATTATATTAGTTGCAGGTGTATACCATAGTTATTCATATTATTTGTACACCTAAAGAAGTGATCACCATGATAAATCCAGCAACCATCTGACACCGTACCACGCTATCACAGTGTTATTGGCTATATTGCCTATCCCCGTGACTTGTTTGATACCTAGAAATTTGGACTTCTAATTCCTCTTCACGTTTCCCCCGTTTTTAATTTTTCCATTAAAGTTGACATTCATTATTACTTGATACTAATTTCAAGTGCACAGCATAGTGGAGAGACATTTATATAATTCAAGAGGGGATTCCCCCTCACTAGTCTGGTGCCCACCTGACACTACACATAGTTGTTACCGTATTACTGACTATATTTCCTATGCTTTATTTTACGTCCCCATGACTCTTTTATAACTACCAATTTATACTTCTTAGTCCCTTCACCTTTTTCATCCTGCCCTTCAATGTTAATTGCAGCGTTTTTTACAATGGCCAAGATGTGGAAGCAGCCTGGGTGTCCGTCGATAGAAGAATGGATGGAAAGGGGTGGTACACATATACAGTGGAAAATTGCTTAGCCATGGAGGAGAATGGGTTTTTTTCCCCATCTGCGGCGGCTGGATGGACCTGGAGGCTGTTGTGCTGAATGGAGTGTCAGACTAAAAAGAAAGCAGATGCAGTGTGATTTGCCTGTCCCTCAAGCCCCCTCCCATCTCTCACCCTGACAAATCTAGTACCCATCTGATACCATGCATAGTTTTTGCAATACTATTGACTACATTCCTTATGCTATACCCTACATCCCCATGACTACTGTGTAACAACCAATTTGTACTTCTTAATCCCGTCCCTTTTTCACCCACCGCCCCAATCCCTCTCCCACCTGACAACCATCAAAATGTTTTCTGTATCTATGAATTTGTTTTAGTTTTGTTTTATTTTTTTCTTTAGATTCCATATATAAGTGAAATCACACTGCATCTGTCTTTCTTTTTAGTCTGACATATTCCACTCAGCACAACACCCTCCAGGTCCATCCAGCCACCGCAGATGGAAAAAAAACCATTCTCTTCCATGGCTGAGCAATTTTACACTGTGTATATGGACCACCCCCTCTTTATCCATTCTTCTGTTGACGGACACACAGGCTGCCTCCACATCTTGGCCATTGTAAATAATGCTGCAATGAACGTATAGATGCACATGTCCCCTCAAAGTACTGTTTTGGGTTTCTTCAGGTAAATACCCAGAAGTGGGATTACTCGGTTCTTCTTTGTGTCTTGTTAGAGCCTTTGTTTTTTTTGTTGTTGTTTTTTAAGAGAGCTGCCCTTTTTTTTTCCTTTTTCATTTTTTTGTTTGTTTTTTAAGATTTTATTGGGGAAGGGGAACAGGACTTTACTGGGGAGCAGTGTGTACTTCCAGGCCTTTTTTCCAAGTCAAGTTGTTGTCCTTTCAATCTTAGTTGTGGAGTGTGCCATTCAGCTTCAAGTTGTTGTCCTTTCAGTCTTAGTTGTGGCAGGCGCAGCTCAGCTCCAGGTCCAGTTGCCGTTTCTAGTTGCAGGGGGCACAGCCCACCATCCCTTGCAGGAGTCCAACCAGCAACCTTGTGGTTGAGAGGACGCATTCCAACCAACTGAGCCATCCGGGAGCTCAGCGGCAGTTCAGCTCAAGGTGCCGTGTTCAATCTTAGTTGCAGGGGACGCTGCCCACCATCCCTTGCGGGACTCGAGGAGTTGAACCAGCAACCTTGTGGTTGAGAGCCCACTGGCCCATGTGGGAATCGAACCGGCAGCCTTTGGAGTTAGGAGCATGGAGCTCTAACCGCCTGAGCCACCGGGCCAACCCTAGCCTTTGTTTTAAAGTCTGTTTTGTCTGGTATAAGTATTGCTACCCCAGGATTTTTTTTGTTTGGTTTTTTTCCGTTTCCATTTTCATGAAATATCTTTTCTATCCCTTTACTTTCAGTCTGTGTTTGTCTTTCCATCTGAAGTGAGTTTGTTGTAGGCAGCATATGTAAGGGTCTTGTTGTTTTTACCCATTCAGCCACCCTATCTTTTTTTTTTATCCAAAATTTATTTATTAAAGCTACAATAAAATACCTTTCAATGCATACAAAAATTATAAAATAACTGATGCTTTTTCAATAAAGATACCAGCTATAACATTTACTGACAAGAGAAAACTATATGTTTAATGACTTTTATTCTGTTTTCAGTCACCTTATTGAACGATACATCATGAAATCATTAGTTGTACATCTAGGAAATTTACCAATGGAGCAATGGAGCTCTCTTCCACTGGTGTATATATTCTAACTTGTCTCATGTGAGTGTCTCTTCCATTTTGTTGATTGGCTAGAACAGCAGTCTGTATCATGAATGTTTCTTATGATTATCAATCAGTTAAGGGAACGTGAATCCAGCCACTTGGTTCCATCAATTCAAGTTGTCGAATTTCTTGGAGATTGTGGAAATTATTTCCTACTCTGACTGAGATTTTGCTTGGAGTATAGCTTTCATCAGATTTGTAGTCTGCATAAATACATAGTCTTCACTGTTGTTTTTCTTCTGAATTGGATGTTCACTAAATGGGGCTGGCAGCCATCTGACTGCCAGTAAGTTTCTAGACTGTCATCTCATTACTAATCCACCCCACATCCTGGTTTGCAAGATGAGAGTGAGTGACCAACCAGCTTGTGACCCACTTTTCCGTACTGTTCCAGTCCTTTCTGCATAGGGTCAGCACCAGGAGGTGTCTTGTTTGGTGTGGTCATTTTTAAAATAGTAGCTTGCAGACCTGGCTTGCCGCAGCTCAAGGGTTTAGGCTTGCCGCAGCTCAAGGGAGTGCAGCTCTGTGCCACTCCCACTCAGCTTCTCAGGATAACCTGGCTTCCCCAACGACATTGAATTGGTGTCGCAGCTCAGCCATCCTGTCTTTTGATTGGAGCATTTAAACCATTTACATTGAAAGTAATGGTTGATAGGTATGTAGTTATTGCCATTTTATTGTTCATAGTTCTTTTTTTGTTTGTTTGTTTGTTTTTTAAGATTTTATTGGGGAAGGGGAACAGGACTTTATTGGGGAACAGTGTGTACTTCCACGCCTTTTTTCTAAGTCAAGTTGTTGTCCTTTCAATCTTAATTGTGGAGGGTGCCGTTCACCTCCAAGTTGTTGTCCTTTCAGTCTTAGTTGTGGAGGGCGCAGCTCAGCTCCAGGTCCAGTTGCCGTTGCTAGTTGCAGCGGGTGCAGCCCACCATCCCTTGCGGGAGTCAAACCGGCAACCTTATGGTTGAGAGGATGCGTTCCAACCAACTGAGCCATCCGGGAGCTCAGCGGCAGCTCAGCTCAAGGTACCGTGTTCAATCTTAGTTGCAGGGGGCGCTGCCCACCATCCCTTGCGGGAGTCGAGGAATCAAACTGGCAACCTTGTGGTTGAGAGCCCACTGGCCCATGTGGGAATCGAACTGGCAGCCTTTGGAGTTAGGAGTACGGAGCTCCAACCGCCTGAGCTACCGGGCCAGCCCACATTGTTCACAGTTTTGATCCTTTTTTTCTTTTCTTTTTTTCTTTTTTTTTTTATCTTAAAGAAGTCCCTTGAAGATTCCTTAGTATTTTCTTGTCTGGGAAGCTCTTTATGTGTCCTTCGATTCTAAATGATAGCTTTGTTGGGTAGAGTAATCTTGGTTGTAGGTCATTGCTTTTAACCACTTTGAATTTTTCACCACTTTGAATATTTCCTGCCAATCCCTCTGACCTGCAGTTTCTGTTGAGAAATCAGCTGACAGTCTTATGGGAGCTCCCTTGTAGGTAACTAACTGCTTTTCTCTTGCTGCTTTTGGGATTCGATCTTTGTCTTTAACCTTTGGCATTTTAACAATGATGTGTCTTGGTGTGGGCATCTTTAGGTTCGTCTTGTTTGGGACACTCTGTGCTTCCTCGGCTTGTATATTTATTTCCTTCTCCAGGTTAGGGAAGTTTTTTTGTCATTATTTCTTCAAATAGGTTTTTAATCCCTTGCTCTCTCTCTTCTCTTTCTGTAACACTATGATGTGACTGTTGGTACACTTGATATTGTCCCAGAGGCCCCTTAAACTGTCCTCATTTTTTGGATTCTTTTTTCTTTTTGTTGTGCTGATTGGGTGTTTTCTGTTGCCTTATCTTTTAAATTGCTGATTTGATCCTCTGCTTCATCTAACCTACTGTTGATTCCTTCTAATATATTCTTCATTTCTGTTATTGTATTCTTTATTTCTAACTGGTTCTTTTCTATGTTTTCTATCTGCACTTTTATATTTTCTATCTCTTTGTTGAAGGTTTTCCTGTGATCATTGAGCGTCCGTTCAAAACCAGTGTTTTGAACTCTACATCTGGTAGATTGTTTGTCTGCATTCTGTTTAGTTCTTTTTCTGGAGCTTTATTCTGTTCTTTTATTTGGACATGTTTCTTTGTCTCCCCATTTTGGCTGCCTCCTCATGTTTGTTTCTATGTATTAGGTAGGGCTGCTATGTCTCCCAGTCTTAGTAGAGTGGCCTTATGTAGTAGGTGTGCTGTGGGGTTCAGTGGCACAGTCTCCCTGTTCACCTAAGCCGGGTGCTCCAGGTGTGTCCCTTATGAGGGTTGTGTGTGCCCTCCTGTTGTAGTTGAGCTTTGGTTTCTGTTTGAACATCAGTGGTGGGATTGATCCTCAGGCTGATTGGTTGTGAGGACTGGCTGTGACTATAGTGGAGGAGCTACTGTGTAGGGGCTGACCCGACAGAGCAGGATTTGCTTTAGCAGGACTCTGGTAACTGCCCAGCCTGCCCTTGGAGTTTGATGTCCTTGGAGGTAGTCAATGATGCTCCCACTGTGTCGGTGAAACTGGCCACTTGGTATGCCAACCACAGGGCTTCCTGGCAGGGGCTCTACCACACGTCAAGTTCAGCTGCAACCTCTGCCCTGCCTGAGACCACCTGGTATGAACCACAAAGCAGTCGGCAGATGGGCGCCACCCACATTGGGCTTGGTGGTGCCTTGTGAGGCCAAGCCACAGACTGAGGCTGGCTTTCGCTAGTGCCAGGCTTAAGGCTGCCCAGTCACAGGTACAGGACTCACCAAAGCCAGATGCTGCCTGTTTGGGTTTTGTGAACTTTTGAGAGATTTTAGGAATGTCTACAGCATGAGCCATGACAGGTCATTTATATGGAAAAGCCACCAGAAGTAGCTTGGGTGGGCCCGACATTTGGTGAGGTGGGGTCTCAGAGAATCAGCACAAGTGAACAGTGTTAGCCAGGTTGATGGAGACTCAGATCTGGCAGCTGCCTGGGCTTGCACCCCAGGAACAGGGAAGGGCTCAATAAAGAAACTGTAGCCTCCCCCAACACTTATGTCTAGACAAAATCTGCCCTTCCAGCCCTTGCTCTGCAGCCAGACAACTCAGTTCTTAACCATATGTCCCTGACTCCTTTCAAGCTACTGCCCCACCACTGGAGCTCAGAGTGAGTGAGTCCATCAGCAAGTAGGTTCACGCATGGGCCCTTCATGATGACTCCACCTACCCTCTGGTACTTCAGCTACCCTCTGTCTCACTCAGCCATAATCTCTGCTGGTTTTCACAGCCAGAAGTTATGGGACTTCTCTCCCCAGCACTGAAACCTGGGGTGGGGAGCCTGGTGTGTGGCTCGGACCCCTCCTCACTTCTCAGCGGAGGACCTCCACAGCAGAGATATCCCTCCCAGTTTTTAATGGTCACACACAGGTGTGGGACCAGCCTGTCCCATGTCTCTGCCCCTCCTACCAGTCTCAAGGTGGCTTCTTCTGTATATCTGTAGTTGTAGGGCTTCAGTTCAGCTAGACTTCAGGTGATTCTCAGTGATGGCTGTTCTGTGATTTAGTTGTAATTTTGATGTGGTTGTGACAGGATATAAGCACAGCATTTACCTATTCTGCCATCTTGACTGGATCTGCCTTGAAAATGTGTGTTTCTTTAATGTTCATCAGAAGATACGCAGTAAGGAGGCAAAATTGGGACCATAAAAGAGGTTTTAGTTAGTATTTATGGTAAATTTTATGCTTTGTGTATATGTACAGATTATACAGTAATCAGTCTAGGTCTGCTTATATACAGTTTTTTTAGATGAGTGATTTTGATAAATCACAATAATTAAAAATTAGAAGTCCACACATATACACTCCTTTTATAAAAAGTAATTTAGTCAGTAACACAGGTACATCGTAAATGACTCAAACAATTTTCCATTCATGTTTGAGAGTTTACCAGTTAGCTTTTTCTAAGACTTCCATTTTTAATACTGGTATTTGTTTTGTTTTGTTTGTAGAGCACATTTTCTTCATAGTATTCTGAATATAATACAGTTACCTTTGAGGTGTGTTTTCATGCACTTTAATCATACTTGTAAAACCTAAAATTTTCATATGGATAAGTATGCCTGAAGTC
This sequence comes from Rhinolophus sinicus, assembly GCF_057876585.1. NCBI lineage: Eukaryota > Metazoa > Chordata > Mammalia > Chiroptera > Rhinolophidae > Rhinolophus > Rhinolophus sinicus. The sequence continues at coordinate 93,599,445 of NC_142514.1, forward strand.
AAGCTACATTGAAGTCATATGCTATTTTAAACAAAATACATTATATAAATTTATGTAATTTTGTGAGAATTTTAGTATATGTGCTGCCAAAGCGAGCATGTTTTTGTGAGAATTTTAAACATGAAGCAGTCAAGTCAAAAAGAAAGATTTCTTTACTAAATCATCTTTCTTGGTGTTTTCAAAAATTAAACTATTTGTCAACTCTTTGTATTTTTTATGGTAATTCCCTATAATACCTCTTTTTTTCCCCAAGACTCTATTGGGGAAGGGGAACAGGACTTTAATGGGGAACAGTGTGTACTTCCAGGCCTTTTTTCCAAATCAAGTTGTTGTCCTTTCAATCTTAGTTGTGGAGGGCACAGCTCAGCTCCAGGTCCAGTTGCCATTTCTAGTTACAGGGGGCACAGCCCACCATCCCTTGTGGGAGTCAAACCGGCAACCTTGTGGTTGAGAGCCCACTGGCCCGTGTGGGAATTGAACCGGCAGCCTTCGGAGTTAGGAGCATGGATCTCTAACCGCCTGAGCCACTGGGCCGGTCCTATAATACCCTTTTTAATATATGCTAGATATGGCATAAATATTTTGTCTTGAGCCAAGAAAATCCGAACTCAATTTAAAAATTAAACTATGAAAACCTTTTTACTTTTGGTACTTGAGTTCATATGAAAAAGATTTCAAATTTTAATATAGGCAACTTATAGAAAGAGGGGTAGAGAAAGTGTACTTGCATTTTTCCAGCCAGATTACTTTCATGAGCATTTTAAAGGCAATAATATTTAAAAGAACATTACTAAAATCTTTTTTCAATGTGTAACATCATCTGTTCTGTGGACAGAATTGTTTAGTGACTTCGGTACAATGTTTGTGTGGTTTTTTTTAATTTATCATTATAATTATGGATCTTTGGGTAGTCCTAGTCAACAGTGATTAAAAAAATATTTTCTTGAATCTCTCTCACACCCACCCATCCCTTTCTTAATGGATCACCTGAGGAGAGCTTTGTCCCTTTTCAGATATTTCTGTTTTTTGAGTTCTCTGATAGATTGAAAAGGGTTTCAGAGTGTGGGTTCTTCATGTAGTCTGCGACTGCATCCTGGCCTGCCTTTTACTTCCTCCACAACCCAAGAAGCTCTCACTGTAAGATTTGGGGGTCCTATTTATTTCATCTGGTGCATGTTCAAATAGACGTTGAAACCATGGCACATCTATGATTTGAGACCCAATAATCTAAGATTTTCAATGGGGAATTGTGAACTCAGACCTCTGGGGTGTATGAGACTTACAAGGTGGATTCAGGTAGGCCAGCTTTGTCAAATTGGGATTTTGGTAGTTCCAGTGATGGTTTCGATACTGCTTAATACAAACCCCCCTACTCAGGGCACTGGCTCCCTGGTCTGTATACTGAAGCCCACATTCCTTGGCCTGATAGTGAAGGCTGCGTATGTCCTACCCTGACTTCACTGTCTAGCCTTTCGTTCAGATTCTCAGCTAGAATGTCCAGGAAAATATCCAGATCCCAGGATAGAATGGGGTTTTCCTCTTCCAGATTTGAGTGGCAAGTCACCAGCACCACTTTCTACTTTGCAATATTCATTTCTGCAGGCTTCATCTCCCCTACTAGGCTTTGTTCTAGAAGCAAGGATTATGTGCCTCTGTGGTGCCTATCAGGGTTTTATACACAGTTGATCCTCAGTAAAGTTTGATAAGTGAATGCATGTGTCCTCTTGAAGCCTTCATGAATCATCTGTTGGTGGTAAGTGATCAGAATTGCCCTGAAATGTGTATGAAATGATAGGCAGTCCCTTCATGGTAGGGTTGCCAGATTTAGCAAATAGAATTATCGGAATCCAATTAAATTTAATTTCACATAACAACATATAATTTTTAGTATAAGTGTGTCCCAAATACTGCATGAAAACAGTGATGCAAAAAAATTATTCACTGTTTATATGAAATTCTAATACCACTGGATGCCTTGCATTTATCTGGCACTGCTATTCTGTGATTGTGGCTAAAGTAGTAACGGGGCTAATTCTGCTGTCCAAAATGTCACCCTTCCATCTGGTCATAGTTGTCAGATGTGTGACGTTTCCTTACAATGCACATAGTCATGGTGAAGTCAAACCTTTTTGTTCACAGACACCACCTGAACAGACATGAACTAGACTGTGTATCCCTCCCCTCAGCTGCCCTGTACTGAGCACAGTGCCAGGTGCATGGAGGGCATAGCAGACGTGGTGCCTGGCCTCTTGGAGAGAGTGTATGTTCTAGGGGAAAGGTTCGTCAGTCAGACGGCAGAGGCACTGTGATGATCGGCCATAAGCACTTTACGGGAGGTGTGGCCTGTCCCTGAGCAGCCTGACCCAGCCTTTGTGTTCCTGGGTGGCATCTGAATTTAGATCTTTCAGGCATAGCTTTGTGTTTGGAGGCCTGTGGGTATACCGTGTTTCCCGAAAATAAGACCTAGCTAGACCATCAGCTCTAATGTGTCTTTTGGAGCAAAAATTAATATAAGACCCGGTCTTATTTTAGTATAAGACCCAGTCTTATAATATAATATAATATAATATAATATAATATAATATAATATAATATAATATAATATAATATAATATAATATAATATAATATAATATAATATAACATAATATATAATACAATACAATATATAATATGATATAATATATAATATAATATAATACCGGCTATAATATAATATAATAATATAATATAATACTGGGTCTTATATAATATATATACTGGGCCTTGTATTAATTTTTTCTCCAAAAGACCCTCTAGAGCTGATGGTCTGGCTAGGTCTTATTTTCAGGGAAACATGGTAGCTCGTTTGTGAAGCTAGAAGAAATCCATTGAGGCTCCCATGAAAAGCTGACGATGGCCCAAGGTAAGGCAAGCGACAAAGATATGGGTCATTTCAGCGGGAATGAAACTAAAGTCCGGAATTGTTTAACTTATTCAAGTTCAGTGTCCCTGCCCCTGAACCTCTTGTTACTCCTCTACACCACCTTGTTGCTTTGAGGGCAGCCTCTAGCTCCTGACCGTCATCACTAACTACGCAGTCCTTCCCAACCACAGCTCAGAGTTGTATGTCGTCGGTGGAATCAGAAGTGCCACATCCGTCAAGATCTCTTAGGACTTACCTCACTTATTTGCATTTGACCCCTTTCTTCCATGCATTCTTCTTGCTTCTTTCTTTACTCTCTCGTTCCCCCTTCCTCTCTTCCTCCCTCCCTTCCAGAAATAAAAGCCCTTATTATGTATAAGCTCTATCCCAGAATCGGGGATCCTGGTGAATAAGCCACGGAAGTTTGCCGCTTTCTTGACCTTACACTTAAATGAGAGGAGACTTGCATTCAAAGGCGAAGTACTGCCCCAGCTTGGAAGCACAGTGCTGTGACGGAGTGGCTGGGACAGGGTAGTCACTGAAGGGGAAAAAGTCCTCTCTAAACAGGTGCCATTTAAGCTGAGAGGTGGATGATGAGACAGAGCCAGCCAAGCAATGAGCCAGTGCAACAACTTTCTAGAGAGACAACAGCAAGTGCAGAAGCTCTGAAACAGGTACGGGCTTGACTCATTTGAGGAACAGAAAGCCATAGTTCCTGGGACAAAATTAATGAAGAGGAGAGTAACATAGGCCATGTAAGGACACAGTGAGAAGATGGCTGTCTTGAAGCCAACGAGAGAGATCTCACCAGAAATCAGCCCTGCTGACATCTTAATCTTTGACTTCTGGCCCCCACAATCATAAGAAAATAAATGTCTGATGTTTCAGCCCTCCAGTCTGTGGAACTTTGTGATGGCAGCCCTAGAAAACCAATCCAGCCTTCTTGTCCTGCCCACTCCTTTTACAAAGCATGGCTTCCACCAGCGCTGTGTACGGAGCCCTGCCACCTGCCTCACTAGTCCAGCCCTCCTCCACCTACCACCTGCTCCTTCTCCTGAATCTACCACCTTGTTCACGTGACCATACGTAGGTGCTCTTACCCAAAACTGGGACTTTGTCCTAAAGATTTCCGCTCATCATCCTCCTCCCCCTCCCCCTCCCACAGGGAGTACCAGGGCTTGTCTCTTCCACTCCCAGAGGCATCAGGCAGACCCGTCTCCATGTTCATCCCTAGCAGTGTAACCTGTAACTTGGTTATCCTTACCTAGGAAAGGGCTCCTAACCTGCTGTCTGCAGAGTAGGTGTTTGATGGCACTTGTGGTAGTAGGTCACATTTTGATGACATAATGTCTATACCACCATCCAAAACGTGTGAATCGTGTCATTCCCTTGTTCAAGTGTTCTCAAATCTAAATCTGATACAACTGCATGCGACGTACCAGCACCTGCACGCTCTCACTCAGTCTCCCTGTCTCAGTTTCTCTTGCCACTCCTCTCTCCTCACAGCACCAACCCATTTACCATTCTGTAAAGTTCCCAGATATTGACATGCCTCTGTGCTTTTATACCTGTTGTTTCCCCATTTGAAATCGCCTCCACCTTCACCCCACCTGTTCACTCTAATTTCTGCTAGAATGTCAAGCCACTTAACGTAAGGGCCTTGTCCTCCCATCCTGTCAGCCACACCAGTTAGCACGCAGTAGTGGCTCTGTGAATTTCGTTGAGTAAAAGAAGGAATGTGTCCTAAAGGCCTTCCCTCTGTAGTTTTCCAAAGGAGGTGATTATGTACTCCCAGGGGATATTGGCAATGTCTGCAGACATTTTTCATCATCATATCTAGTGAGTCAGGCCAGGGGTCTGCAACACATTCTACTATGCATATGACAATGGAGAATAAATAACCTAGCCCTAAATGTCAATAGTGCCAATGTTCAGAAACTCCACCTTAGCTTCTGTCCCTCAGGGAGCTGCCCTTCCCAGCCAAGCTCCTACTCCCACAGCTCTGCTTGTGCCTTTGTGGTGGCTCTTAGGAAATGACTCTGATCAGGGCTCTTCTTTATCCTACCCTTTCTATATGAACTCCTTGAGGCCGGGAACCTTTGTGCTTGTAGGTACTGCCCTAGGGCTCTGTAAGTAACAATTGAGAAGAATGAATAAAAAAAGAAATGAATGGTAGAAGATGCTATATATATGCAATTATAGTTGATATTCAATATTATTTTACATTAGTGTCCTGTTGCCTCCACATTTTACACATGGGTCAGCTCTGCATCTCTGTATCTGGTGGTTAGGACTGGAGATGCAGACAAGAGATGGGTGGAGCATGAACAGAGCTGTGTGAGAGCTTGTTGACCAGGGCACTACTGTGAGACAGACTCTAGGTAATTGGCATGCAAACTAATTTCATGATTCATTTGTACTGTGTGTGCACTAGACTTCACAGAGGAGAAGGTGGCAAGAATAATTATTGCTGCCCAGTGGAAGACTGCGGTGCTGGAAATGTCCAATACAGTACTCAGGAGCCCATGTGGCTCTGGAGTTCTTGAAGTGTGGCTGGTGCAACGAAGGAGCTCGATGTTCAGTTTTATTCATTTTAATTAAAGTAAACTTAAGTGGCCACATTTGGCCCATGCACTACAGACTTGAAGGCTGTTTCGGGGCTGCTCCACCACACATGGTAGTCTTGGGAACATTTTCTTAACCTTATCACAGCTCATCGTGGGCAGGGAAGAATGAGAAGTAATACAAAGTTCTAAAAAATAAAAAACAATGCAGTGGGAAAAGTAGTCCATTTTCCCAGAGACCTTAATGGTCTGGGTCACGTGATCAGCGTGTGGCTAATGGAAGTCAGGCTTAGCTGGGCAGGAGGGGAAAAGCATGACAGGCAAGCCAGGGCCACCCTCAGACACTCCCAAACTCACAGCCCGGGGCAAAAAAGTACTGCCAGTGCCCAGCCATGCCGCAGTAATGTTCCCGGACCTCTTTGACCTTTGAACAGGTTCCAGTGTACACTACTTTCAGATGGGAATGAGTAGAAATTAGTTCTAGAATATAAAATTTGTTAATAAATTATACAGCCTATGGCGAGATGAGAATGTCTTTTGGCATTTACTTTGAGGGGATGTGATTTTTAATAAGTATTTTTAATTGTTAATAGATAAAATAAGCCCAGTCAGCAAATATATTTTGAATGCCTATTGCTATGACCCCACTATCAGTCAGCATTGGGGCATTGTGGGTACAGAGACCCAGAGAGTAGTTTACAGGCTCTCGGCCTCACGTGGAAGGGTGCTGGCTCCGGTGGTAGATGGCCGTGGGCTGTGGCCGATTAGCTGATTGGCCGCTGGTATAACTGCTGCGGCTACGGAGGAGAGCCGAGGACTGCTGAGGATTGCTGAGGAGCCGAGCAGAGCCGAGGAGAGCGGAAGAGGAGAGCCAAGGAGAGCGGAAGAGAGGAGAGGAACAGAGTCGAGAGAGTGGAGGAGAGTCGTCAGTCGGTTGCAGAAAGGCTGATGGCAGGTCGCGCGTCCGGTGGGCCCAGCCTCCAGTGAGACCATAGTGGTATGACTCCCCTACCTATGGCTCCGTGGGTGTTCCTTTTTGGCCTCACCATATCCTGCGTTCTTATGTGGGGAGCGGGACCAGAGACCTCGCAGGCCGCCCCGCACGACAAATGGCAGAGCGAGCAGGGTCTCCCGCAGGACAGGCATATTTGAGAGGACTGTAAGACAACCCCCAAACTCCATGGAGCTCAGACACTTTTGCAAAAACATTTGACTTTTTAAAATACGATTTTTTTTCACTCCTATACCGTTTAACTGTAATATTTTTGGCAAAATAGCCTTTAATACTTGGGATATGTTTATTCCCTTACTAGTTTCAACAAAAGTTCATCGTCACCAAGTCAGTGCCAACAGGAGTCCTCAATTTGGGGTGTGGTGAGGGGAGAGACTTTATTCAGTGAAAACAGCTCAATTGTGAAACATCTCATCTCGTCTGTCGAACAAGGAGGCTCGACAGCTCAACTGTGATACACTTCAGCTGTGGAACCCTATGGCTGTGGAACAGCATGGTTGTGAGGTGGGCCTGGGCAAGAAGACCTCTAGGGTTATAGCCCAGCTCCCCTGTCTCAGCTCCAGCCAGGAGAACGCAGCCTTTGCCTCACCTGGAGGGATTTGAAGCTGGCTCATACAGAGACGAGTCCCCGCCTCTGGTCCCTGATTGGTCCATTTTCATGCAAATGAGGACTCTAAACTATGAGCATAGTTTAATTGGTCCTGATTGGTCAGAATGGAGCTGCTCTGACTGATTAGTGAAGACGTAAATGAAGCCATAGCTTGCATCTCCGATTAGAGGGGAACGTTCTCAGTCCTATTGGTTGAATTTTGATCCTAGGAGCTCTCTTGTAAGGGTTGACTCAGAAGGCAGGAGGCTTGGAAGCCCAGTCCGTGGCCTGTCCCTGAAATGCAGTGTGCATGAGGGAACTGTGCAAACATTGGCTGGTAGGCTCTGGTTCTGCGTTTGATCCCAGTTACCCAGGAGGTGTCCTTTTTGGCAGGTATATTCTTTTTGGTTTAACACTAGATAGCTCGTGGAACTAAAACAATAGATGTAACATGTTTCTTTCTACATAATAAGAGAAGAAAGATTTAGGTGAAAATGAGATAAATGTGTTTTCACTTTGGAATTGTAAAGAAAGCACTCAGCAGTATTTAAGATATTTGATATCATTATTCTCTCCTATTCTATTAATGTTTTAATATTAAATATTTTAATAGTAAAAGTAGATGGTTATTTAAGGAAGAAATTTTTTCACAACTGGATGATTTTTAACAGGACAATTTAATATATGACCCTTTTGTTAGTAGCTACATGGCCATTCTTCCAGGTGGAATCCCCCTGGCTTTTCTCAGAGTGGTAGTATGATCAGATTAGAAGTGTGAGTAAAATATTATTATAATTGGTTAAAGCATTAGGCTCATAAATTGATCAATAATTTTTCAAGAACATCATAGGTTATAATTTAATTTCATTAAAGAAAAATGTGATAGCTAAAATGACAAGATGTTTATTTTTGTGTCAGGTATTCTGTGATTAATTAATTAAATATTTCTCATCGGTGGTGACCTCTTGTCTCTCAGCCACACACTGACTTTCACAGCTGTGCCTCCTTCCTTCTGACTGCAGTCGAGAGAAACCAGATTGTCCCCCGCCACCTCTGAGCTCTGTCTTACCTAACTCGGGGGTGCCTGTCTGCCTTCCAGAAGGCTCCCTTTGGAGACGAGTATCAATGAGCTTCTGGGGTTCTGAACCCAAAGGTCTCAGGTTTATAAAAGGTTCACGGCAGGTCAAATATTGTTCAGTATATTTTTTTAAAGGGTTGCTTGAGCTAATTGAATTTCTTATATTCATTAATTCCTCTTCTTCCATCTCCACCCCCCTCCGAATAAATGGCCCTTCACAGGAATCCAATTTAGCCTCAATGCACCTTATTCACACTGCCTTTTATTGGAGCCACATTCCAGCCAGCTGTAAGACTGCCTGGCTGCCTCAGGTTTCCCAATTTAGCTCTGGAAATGATTTCAACATGGCAAAAACTTTTCACTGGCCAATTTGGAAAACAGGATTTAATTTGTGAAGAAAGCCCAAAATGGCAACTGAAAATGAAAAAGAGGATGGAGAAGGTTGGGACGGGGGACAACCAGAGAAAGGAGAAGAGAAACCTTTGTAATTCTCTTCCCGGTGCTCCTTCCTTCTCCCCAACCTGGCCTGGTTCCATTTTCTTAAGTTGAGGTTAGGACAGGGAGGTTTATGTAGGAGAGCTGTTCAGCCTTGCACTTTTGTCACTCTCCTTGGGGTTTCTCTTCTTGGCTTCAGTTTAATTGCAGCACTGGTATAAACAAGGGGCTAGTGTGGAGCCCTCTGCAGCTGAAGGAGAATGGGCAGCAATGGTTAGGAGGGGTCTTAGAACCCAGGCCGAATCACGTGTCTTGTCTGGGAGCAGCAGGTAGGAAGGGCACCGGTGCGCAGCTGTGAGGGAGAACGCGTGTCTAATTAAAGTAGGTTGGGCATCAAATGTTCACATTTCCACGGCAGGGGAGCAGAAAGTACTAACGCTTCCCTTACAAAACCATTGAACTTAAGCCACCCTGCTCAATTGGAGTCTGTTAGATCCGAAAGTTATTTTTAAGTAATTCATATGAGGTGTTAAAAGGTTAATTAAAAGTGGATTTCTTGTGGGCTTTGGTAAAGGATACGTTACTAAAATGCACACAGGTAGATTCTAGGTTCCGTAGGCAGATTGATTTCCAAGTCCAGGGAGAACATAGGTGTACTTCTAGGTAAGTTGTGTGTGTGTGTGTCCTTGCTTTCCTCTTTGGGTATATGCTTTAGTCTCTCCCAAGAGAAAAGAAATACTGTATTTACATTACTAAACATAATTTAGTAATACTGGTAAGTTTTATTTACATATCTACTGTGTTGCTTCTGTTGTATGGAATTTGTAATATCAAAATAAGCAAGTTTATTATTTGTAGTGGGGTTTTTTTGAACACTGCTTTTCGAATAATTTCAAAAACCTAATTAATACCTTCAGAAGTTAACCATTGACCATAACACTGTCTGTATTTAGCTGTATCATTTAGACATAGCTCCTAGATGTTCATCGTTGATTGAATTTGTGCAGTTCTTTGGTTTCATCAGCCCTTTCGGCACCTAGAAGAGATGTTGCTGGGGTCATATACCCTCCTGACATTGACACTGTTTCCCAGGTTTCTGGATCCTTGCCTCTGTCAGCCTAGCCCAGAGGTTCTCAAACTTCTAGCATGTATCAGAATGACCTGGAAGTTTTGTTAAAACACAGATTTTTTTGCCAACGCCAGAGTTTCTCATACAGTGGATCTGACTGGGTCCTCAGAATGTGCATGTTTAACAATTTCCCAAGTAATCCTGCTGCTGCGACTCTTGGTACCACAAGTGGAGAGCTAGCCATTCACCCACATCCTGACCCAACAATATGAAAGTGGTTTTAAAAATTTGCAGTTCTGGAGATCTAATATACAGCATGATGACAGTAGTTAATACTGTAAATTTGCTAAGAGGGTAGATCTTAAGTGTTCTCACCATGAATGAAAAAAGAAAAACAGAACATAGTAACTATGTGAGGTGATGGATATGTTAAGTATCTTTGTTAAGGTGATCATTTCACAATGTATAGATAAACACCGTATCAAGTTATCAAATTTTATACCTTAAATATGTACAGTTTTTGTCAGTTATACCTCAATAAAGCTGAAAAAAATTAGAATGACTAATTAGGAACTCACATATTTATACTAAGTTGATAATTTCTTTAAAATAAGGAGGAAGTGTTCTAATTATCCAGGACTGCCACTAACATTTTTCCAAATTATCATCATCTATTCTAGAAGTTCTGGGATTGGGCTAAGAACAGGAGTGGGCCCGCACTCTAGCACAGCCTCTCATGACAGCAGTTTATTCCATACTCCAGAGCATTTACTCTCTGCTCTGACCATGTAGGTATCACGGCTTGCACTTGGAACAGTTCTATACACCAGGGGAGATATGGATTTATATCTCAACTATCCTGAAGCCAACCATAGTGAGTGTTCCATTTAGGACAATGTCATGGAGAATGTATAGGAAAGAATAAAGAAAATGACTTGTAGAAGTGGAAACCACATGGCTCGACAAATGTTTGTGCACAGGAAGCAAAGGAAAGAATCAAAAATGACTCCACATATCAGACCAGGAGAATTAATGGCAGTGCCATGTGTTTTTTTGTTTTGTTTTGTTTTGTTTTGTTTTGTTTTGTTTTGTTTTGTTTTGTTTTGTTTTTAATACCAGGAGCTGGATTTGGGAAAGGAAGTAAAGCTTAATTTCTAAAATATTAGCCCCTACATTTGTAGTCAGTTGGTTTTCAATAGGGTACCAAGACAATTCAGTGGGGAAAGAACCTCGTGTCATACACAAAAATTAACTCAGATTGTAGCTATAAATGTAACAAAACTATAACATTCTTAGGAAAAAAACTTGGGGAAAGCTTTCTTAGATATCACACTTAAAGCACAAGCAACAACAACAACAAAATAGATAAATTGGACCTCGTCAAAATTAAAAACTTTTGTGTTTTATAGAACACTGTCATGAAAAAGCAACCCACCAAATAGGGGAAAATATTTGCAAGTCATACCTGAAAAGCAATCAGAATATGTAAATAAGTCTTACAACTCAATAACAAAAACAAATAACCCAATTAAAAATATGCAAAGGACTTAAATAGACATTTCTCCAAAGAAGGCGTTTGTCAGTAAGCACATAACGAGATGCATCATTAGTCATTAGGGATATTTTATGCAAGTCAGAACCTTGGGATACCACCCCACACAGCACCAGAATGACTCTAATCAAAAAGACAGATTCCTAACAAGTGTTGGCGAAGATGTGGAGAAATGGGAACCTTCATTCATCATTGGTGGGAATGTAAAATGTCTCAGCTACTTTGTAAAACAGTTTGGCAGCTCCTCAAAATGTTAAATATACGTACATATCTTAGAAAAATGAAAACACATGTCCACACAAAAAGTTGTACACAAATATTAATGGCAGCATTATTCATAACAACCGTAAAGTAGAAGCAACTCAAAAGCCATACAGATAAAACGTGGCATATCCGTATGATGGCATATTACTCAGCCATCTAAAGAATGAAGTACTGATACATGGGACAACATTGATAAGCCTGTGAGCATTATGCCATGTAAAGAGAAACCTAAAAGGCAACATGTTGTATGATTCCATTTGTATGTCTTGCCCAGAACAGGCAAGTCTGCGGTGACATGAAGTAGATTAGTGAATTGTCTAGTACGGGGGGCCAGGGACGGAGAATGATTGTGAATGGGTACGGGGGATGATAAATGTTCTAAACTTAGATTGCTGTACAACTCTATGACTCTGCTAAAATCCACTGGATTATGCACTTTAACTGGCTGAATTGTATGGTTTGTGAATTATGTATCAATGACGTTTTTTTAAAGGAAATAAAAATTTTAATCTCAGCACACCAAGAGTACATGCAAGGGCGAAGTCCAGTGGTGTTTGAAACTTGGGAGACAGGGCTGGACCAAAGGGAAGCATTTGAAGCTCAGCCTGAGGAGTGGGTGAAGCTGTGGCAGTGAATCGAGAATCCCGGGAGAGCGCCGGGAGTCAACAGTGAAGCTGTGTGAATGCAGACCCTGACAACACAGCTGTATTTTGTAAGGTCAGGAAGAAGACAGATGAAAAATGGGCTAAGAGGTAATGAAGGAACAGATAATGGTACGGAAAAATGGAAGGGAAGGAGAGGAGAGGCACAGAGGAGGCCCTTAACAAAGGCAGTGCTTATGGAACGACTACGTATGTGATTGACTTTGCTGTTTGTGAGACCAATTTTTCAGTTAAGGGCAATGGAGGTGAAAGCCAGATACAAAGTTTTAATGAGTGAGGCTTAAGGAAGGTAGTATGGACTGGTTTTTCAAGGAGTTTGGGTGGGAAAAGAAAGAAGAAATTACTGAGGGTTAAAGGAAGTTTCTGCTGTTAATAATGACATTGTTTAGAAAGAAAAATCTTAAGAAAATTTAGAGACAGAGGGAAAGGAGCCAGGACAGAGGAATGGTTGATAATTAGGGCAGAGCAGAAAATATTCGTGACAAAATAAAACTCTTAATCTAGGCATTATAAACACTTGGTACCCACCCCACAACCAGTGCCCCTTCTTCACATTTTGGAGGTGGGCAAGAACTACAGTAGAAATCTTTTTTTATTTACTTAATGAAAAATATACATTTAGTGTTTGGTAACTTGTCATTCTGTAAAATGTTTCCAAAATCTTTGTCCTTTTAACACTGAGAACTCCTCCCTGTGACATGCCCCTTGGATCCAGCACTGCCTCTTATGAGCTTTGGCGCAATTTTGTGAACCTCTTCAAGTATGTGGTCTCAGCTCTAAAATGGTAATAATAATACCTATTTGCAAGATTTCTGTTAGGGTTATTGAAAAAGTATTACTGAAAAATGTAGCTGCTAAGTAATTGGTAAAATAAAATAAAGCCTTAGAATAGACTGTCATGGGTTCCAGTCCAAATCAAGTTGCTTACCCTCTCTATGCCTCTGTTTTCTCATGAGTGAAATGGGTATAATAGAGGCACTTATCTCATGTAATTGTTATGATGAGTAAATGAGAAAATGCATATAAGGCCAGAGCCCGGCATATCGTAGGTACTCAGTAATTTCAAGAGGCAGCAGCAGCCTCATGAGTACTCAGCCTCTTGAGTACTTTTACCAGTACTCAGAGTACAAATCTAGGAACAAACAGGAAAAAGAAGAAAAATTTTCTCCAGTTGTTAATGAGAGCTAACCAATAGGAATGGGCCCTACTGATTTCATCATTATTCGAATTAAAGCCTGAAGCTGCTGTGATAAAGTTTACCATCTGTTAAAACTGACAAATCTAATCTCTTATTACAGTAACCAAAAGGTTAACACCTCTGCCTTGCAAACTTTAGTCTTTTTTTCCCTTAGTCATTGGCACTGATAAATGTAATAGAATAAATATTGGTTTTGTTCTTGATTTTTTTTTTCAGTTTTTTTCAATTTTTTATTCATTTGCCAGAAGGAATTTAATTTCTTGTTGTTTTGGTTGCCATCTCTTCATTTCCTAGAGAATTTGAACATTTTCCCATTTGCATATTAATCCTGTTGAATTTCCTCTTTTTTTAATTTAATTTAATTTTTTTAATTAAAGTTTATTGGGGTGAGAATTGTTGATATTTTTAAAAAGTGCAGTTAATTGAAATGAAGTAAATAAAGCACGTCGTGAAGTGGTCATCGTTCACTGCAGAAATCCAGGGTCAGAGTAAGATGTACCAGCAAGTAATCCTAACAGAACATTTTCTTATATAGGATGCTATTAACAAAGTAGCTATCAAATTTGTAGGCCACTGTAAATGAACGGTCTTGATTATATAAGCCTACTTGTGTTCTCAACTACAGGGTCTCTAATTTATCTTTACCTTTCCATCTCTGATATGTGATGAAGTTAGTTGATTTATTGCAGAATAAAATCTATGCCGTTTCTGGTCATTATCCTTTTCCCATTAATATTTTAGTGCTTGTTACAGTCAAATTCCAACAGAATTACACAACTGAGAAAGAATGATTTGATAGGTCCTAAAAGCATGTACCCTGATGGATTTCTGATGGAGATTGAACTTGATGGCAGTATGTTAAGTTCTTGAAGTTGGAAATTAATGTTATATTTTTAGGGGACATTCTTGGCATTGGTTTTACCTTTTGGGAGGAGGGGAGGAGGACGATCATAACTTTTCTTCTTTTCTCAGACAAATGACCAAGCAGGAAATTTTTTATAAATTACGAAAACATTCACTTTGAATAGCATGCTGTGATTCCCAGCAAAGTCACTTTGGTCCAGCCTGTCCTTCTCACGTCTGCAGACAGCAGTCATCAAAGCAGTATGGGAATCACGCACCGTCTGATTGGTCGGTGCGCCCAGTGAGTTCAGCAGTGTTGGGGTGTGGGACAAGACGAATGGCTGAAGCTGGCCCCTCCGCCTGCAGCTGGATGGCCGAGCAGTGCCCCAGCTTGCCTGCCAGTGAGTGGTTAAACAAAGTATGTGGGCCTCATGGTCTAGACCAGAGGACACATGTCTTGGAGGGAGTGGCAGGTGGGTGGTAACATAGGAGGATGGAAAGGGTGGAAACATGGGAGGGGAAGCAGGCAGCCTGCAGACTGGTGAGATGGACTCCATTTGCCCTTTGACACCTAGGAAGCCTCAGAAGCCAAGGAACAATCATGCAATTGCCTTGGCACTTTCCACTGTGATCTTTATAAACTAAAAACACAAGGGTGTTTGTAACATATGAAAACACTGCTTTGTCCCTTGCCTTTGTAGTCTCCAGCCAATGTCAGTTAAAATATATTCCACCATTTCTCCTGCTCTTCCTTGGTATGAGAAAGTGACAGAAAGTTCAGATTAAACACTTGACTTCTTTACTTGGATTTGCAGACACATTAATTTGATATATGACGAAGATAAACAAGCAGAAAGAGAATGAGTGGGAGAATCCACTTATTCTAAGATAGCTTTTCTTTTCCAACTTCAAAATGAAAAATAATTATATTTATCTCTGTAGTGTGGAGATAACTAGGCTGTAAATTAATTTCCATGCAGGCTTCTCTGTTAAATTATAGAGTTTTGCTCTTTTCCAGAATCAGAAGTCCGGTATGGCGTTTCTGGGTCAAGTGCTCTGGGCCTCCTGACCTTATTTCTTTATAACATGGGCTTTATCCCCTCCAATCCATAAATTATTTGAAACATCCTTTCAACTTCTCAGAGGAGAGGTGCCAGCTTGCTTTAATATTTCCTGCTTTATCAGAGTTCTATATTCATTTTTCACTTGTTTCCAACATAGTTTCCTCCTATAGTTAAATCAGCGTTTCAAAATTTAACATTGAGTTGGGAGCTTACAGTTAAATGATAGAACTCTGTGGCTTAAGCAGATAAATCTTGGGCCACTACCCATAGGTAAATAACCAACTTTTATTCAAGTAGTTTAGAAGTGATCAGCTACAAGGTTGAGCAGCTCAGGGCACTGCAGTCGAATGCACTTTCTAATGAGTAAATCATTGCTAACTGATGCTTTCACAATTTAACTCCTTTTTGTAATATACTGCCCATGAGTTATGCCCCTAAAAAGCAAGTGAGGTACCCTGAGGGCCAGAAGGGGACTGGGAACATTTACAAATGAGCGTGACACTGATGTGAACCAGTGGGTTATTTGCATTCCACGGCTTCAGTTATCACTTAGTGGCTGCAGGCTCCGATGGCAGCCTGCGGACTGCATTATGTTAGCTGCAAAAATAAATGCTAATGTCTGTGATGTTTCCACATTCTCCACCATATTTGGTAAATTGTACAAGTTTAGCCCCCTAAGGGCTGCCAAGAGTCTTGTTGGCAAAAAAGCCATTTTGGCGAAGACGTAACTGACCACCAGTCCTATTTGTAGGCTTTCCCTCGTGGATGCTGCATCGTTTCCTTCCCAGGACTCTGGGATTCATGCTTTTTATTAAATGTGATGGTTTAAGTTATCTACCGTGTTTCCCCGAAAATCAGACCTGGCCGGACCATCTGCTCTAATGTGTCTTTTGGAGCAAAAATTAGTATAAGACCCGGTCTTATGTATTGTATTATATTGCATATATTAATTATGTTATAAAGACCCGGTCTTATATTATAGTAAATAAGAATGGGTCTCATATTAATTTTTGCTCCGAAAGACACATTAGAGCTGAAGGTCCGGCTAGGTCTTATTTTCGGAGAAACACGATGTAAATTGTCCTCCTATGATTTACTTTGTTGACACTGTTTTGATCTTTGGATAATTTTCATAAAGGACGTTCTCAACTGTGTGAGTTTAATGAATGGTTGCATTGATCTGATTTCACATAGATATTGATTGGGTGGTGGGTACCATTTGGTGAGAAAAGTAAGATAAGAGGTGTAGAAGGACAATAAGTGAGTAATTCAAGTCCCCACATGGAGGTTGATTATGACTTCTTTCTTAAATTGAGGCTCTTGGTCTAATTATCATTCCATTACATCAAAATCCTTGCTGGTTGAAAATTGTATGCTAAATATTATTTAGGTGGCCATGTTCTATCCATTTTTAATTCTAAATGAAATGGAAGTAGAAGTAGGTAATAAATTTTGTAATAATTGAAGACTGTTGTTTGATTAAATAAACATGTAGTAATGTACTTGAGCCTTATAAATTTTATTTGGCTAATAAGGAAACATAAAACATGTAAGGTCAAAATTCCTTTTCGGTATATTTTATATTTAATTTAATTAACATTAAAATGTAAATGTTAATATTGTAGTGCTGAAACTTTTTACATTATTTGGCTTAATATACAAAATAATTTGTGCATATTTAGGTAGGAGGAAGAGTCTCCAGGTACCAGGGTGCTGACCATTAGTCCTATATCTGATCTTCATCTGTGTGTGTCTGTGCAAGTTAAAGACTTACCTAAATTTTTTCACTAAGACAGGGTTTAAGAGTAGATAGATGATATAGCTAAGGGCCCTTTTAGCTTTTAAAATCTATTTTCTAATATATGTGAAAAGATCTTTTAATTGTTTAAATTAGTCTTTAAGATATTTAATTTGTTTAATTTTTCTTCTTTTTTATTACCAACTTTTCAAATCCATTGATCAGTAATATTAAAAAATAGATCCATAGTCCATCGTGATTAATTCCATAAAATTATGTTTTTAAATAAAGGTGTGATGTATGTATTTATTTTTAATGTCACAAATTTCCTGTGTGTAAAAAGAGTGATCCTTTCCTCTAGGTAATGGCTGTACTCCTACTGCCAGCATAGCTACCATTTTAGGAGCTACTGTGAACCAGGCTAAATGCCATACACTATCTCATCTAATCGTCACAGCAATGCGCATGATAGGTATTATCAGATCTGTTTTACAGATGACAAAACTGGAGCTAAGTCCAAAGGTATATAACACTAAAGATGGGAATTCTGAGTTGAATAATCCATGTGTTTTTTTCTATTACATCATCTTGCCTTATCCTTATATATCCATTCTTAGACATCCTCAGATAATGAATTCAAGAGCCAAAGAATGTAATGATCTTATATGTAGTTATGTTAGTGCTTATTAAAATAATCATCAACAAACATTGTGTTAGGATTCTCTTGCTCATTGAGTCTCTATGACTGTAGGTCACTTGTCAGGTATTGCTAATGGTATTAATTTAAAAATTGAATTTCAGACTTTTTTCCCCTCGTAAGGCCTTATGTAGAGTTTCTTCATGTCATTAGTCCTCTCTTTTCTTTTTAAGTGATCCTAAGTCATGATCATTCTAATTGCAAAATATGGAACATTTTAGTCAACTTGTCATCCTATCCTAAGAACGCCCAAAGAACACTTCTGATTTATACTTAGGTTTGTTTCATCCAAGCCTTTTATTCATATTTTAGTGTATGCTCGTGTACATACACATATGTGTATCCTTGTATATGTGCAACTAAATGGGATGATTTTAATTATAACCAGTATTTGTATTTCTAAGTAATATTGTATTTCCATCGTAAAAAGCCATTCAAATAGTTCTTTGGTCAATCTCACAGAGAATACCGTGCATGAATTTTCTCTGCCTCCACTTCTGAGGAATTAAGGGCAGCAAAGAATTCTCTGACCCTCGCTGCCTGGTCAATATGTTTAATTTAGACAGTATAAATTGCATGTTTTAGTTTGAAAATGCTACACCATGTTTTTAAGCCATGGCCTCCCTTGGTAGATTTAGAAAAAAAGTTCTAAAAATAAAATACCATAAATAACCCTACTCATATGCGTGTTAGAAAATAATCATTTTTATTATCTTTTGTGGATGAAGGTTCCTTGACATAGGACCCTATCTGGGAAAAGACTTTATTAACTTTTTCAGTAGCTGCAAGACTTGGGATCACATGACACTGCTCTCTCTCGCTCTCTCTCTGTGGTTCTGGAAAGTTGTGCCGGCCTCCTTCCACTTCTTATTCCTGCCAGATCTCTTCCTGACTGTTGGATGATTTGCCCGATCTTCTGCTTCACCCCACTGGGCATCTTCAAGGAAGCAGATGCTCGTGATCACCTGAGTGATCTGAGTCCTGTCATTGCCAGGAAACTCAGTGAAGTTCTGGGAAGGAAGTGGGAGCTGTCCTGTGGAAACACTGAGCAGACAGGTGAGAAGTGTGCTGAAAAACAGAACAGACATTTGTTGGCAGATAATTTTGTCTGATTCCCGTGGCTCTTATTTTAATCACATCTTTGCAGTTTCAAGATGAACGCATTATTTTGTCAGATTCACTTCTTTTGACTATATCAATATTGCCCTTGCAAGGCTACATGATAGAGATTTATGATGATATACTTTAGGATTTATTCAAAATCACTTCACTTAACCCTATGTTCAGCCCCTTTTTGCTAGAAAGTAAGCCATCTTAATTTCCAGTTTCAGTTTGTTTGTTTTTTGTTTGTTTGTTTTAGTCACTTAATGAATTTTTAAAATTTTGGGTCTTATAAGTTTGATTTTCAAGACAACAGCTTGGCTGCAAATGGGTTAAAATGTAGTATAGAATATTATAGTTTCTCTTTTTGTTTCATCTCCTTATTCATTTCTTCTATGTTCTGGATACACATCCTAAGTTTATTGTACGTATCAATGGTTCTCATTCTGTAGGAAAAGTCTGCTTTTCTAATGTGTTTGATCTGTTTGATTTCTCTGTGCCACTCCTTTTCCTCCTTCCTGGTTTTTTGTTTTGTTTTGTTTTTTAATTTAATAGATGAATGTCTTCTTAACTAAGAATAGAAAAATGTGTATTTCTAAATGTATTCTTTTTCCATCTATGAAATATACTTCAGAAGTTATTTTACCTTTGGTTCAGTCTAAAAATCTTCAAGATAATAAGATGTTCTTCTTTTGTGTCTTCATCCCTGATTTCTACTATCATATCTCATCAACAATTCATATCCTTCTTTCTAGTAGGTTGGTGTAAAAGTAATTGCAGTTTTTGCAATTGTTTTCAACTTTTTAAACCTCAATTAGTTTTGCACCCACCTAATAGTTTAATTTCCTACTAAGTGCCTATCACTACCTCACAGGGATGCATATGTACTTACTTATTTCAGTGTTCACCAGAATACAGATAGAGACCTTGTCGTAGGTATATGATGTTTGAAGTTCCCATGCATGTGGTGTATTGTTTTTGCTTCTAAAAGTTACTTTTGTTTCTGATGATTCTATGTCTATTGATGGAATTTGGAATTGAGAAAATACTGACGCAACCTTATTGCTTGTCTCCCTTTGCCTTGAAAGACGCCCCGGAAGTGCACGCTTTCTGTTACCGGGGGAAGTAACTCCAGCGGCTGTTCAGACGTTAACCGAAATGGGTAGTGTCCCAAGCAGTGGGCTTGCAGTACTGGGTGTAGCAGGGTACTAAGCAACATTGGGTAAAGCAACCGTAGGAAGCCCCAATTTAACCCAGTTACATTTTAAAATTTTTCTTGTAACAGTAAAATGTTTTTGCAAATGTTCTTTGTCATTCTCATACTTTGCCTCCCTACCATTGTAATACAAACTCTGTTTAAGAAAGTACATCACCATTTATTCACTCTCCTACATGTCAACTCAAATATTTGTTGAATAATAAAACCAATTGCCTCTCTCCTCATGTTTACCAAAGTGCACTCCGCATCTCAAAATGGGGAACAACGTCATATGTTCTTGTAGCAAAGTGAGTAGTGCTTTCCTGACCCTTTCAATACAGAACTAGGGTCAACAGTGTTATCACCTAAAAAGACTGCACTGTGATGCCTCTAGAACTTTCCATTTCTTGAACACTCTCCTCCATCTCATGCACAATACCTGATCAGAACTCACTATATCAAGAGTTTTTAAGAGATACCTTAGCAACACAGTGCATTTCCAAACTGACCAACTAAAGCCATCTCTCCTGTGCTTGACCTGGCGAGTTAGTGCGTCAGTCTGTCAGGATGTTTACCAGCGAGTAGCAGGTGTTCTGCTGCTTCAACACAGAAGTAAAAAATGAGAGAAAATCTACAGTGAAAGGAACTTCTATATATCACCTCCATAGAAAAACTTGGGTCACATGCTGGGAAATAATAAATTTCCCTCTTCAAGAAATATTTAATTTTTTATTTAACATAAAAATGACTAGACTGGCTCATAATTCTGAGGTCACTTGAAGTTTACTTACCCAGCCAGCTTGCTTCCTTAGCAAGTCAATATCCAAACTATGCAAGGTGTGCATTTCAAAGATTTCTGAGAATCCTGAGAAACTGGTAACTTGTTTGGTGGTTTGTCCCTCTTATAGTCAAGCAGTCCTTCTCACATATCTAAATATTATTCTGTGTTTTGTACCTATTTAAATAGAAAATAACCAGTTAATTATTTTCTTTTCCATGCCCATAACTAGATTTTAGAATTAATTCTTGAATTCTTTTCCCCCTTTTTCTTCATTCACAACTCAACTTTTTATAATAATTTATTTAGCCATTTATTGAGAATTTACTGATTTGCACTGGGAATGGATGGCAAGATGAATACAACACAGCCTCTGACCTCACAGGTCCACTGCGTAACAAAGAAACACACTCACTGAAATAAATTACACTAAGTGGTGGTGAGTGTGATGACAGCTCTGGGCCCAGATATATTTAGAAAAAGTTAGTGCTGTTTCAAACCCCACTTTCTATCATTTGCTCTCTTGAGTTCATATCTATTCGGAAAATACTCACCCTTTTAGAGTCTTCTAAATTTTATCCTGAAGTGTCATTTTTCCATATATCTAGTCATTTACCTGGTTTCCCACTAGATTCTG
Source organism: Rhinolophus sinicus (assembly GCF_057876585.1). Classification (NCBI taxonomy): domain Eukaryota; kingdom Metazoa; phylum Chordata; class Mammalia; order Chiroptera; family Rhinolophidae; genus Rhinolophus; species Rhinolophus sinicus. The sequence goes on from NC_142514.1 coordinate 93,620,828, forward strand.
CAGAAAGCACACTGGGTTCATTTATACTTCAGTTCATATTTCCAGTGATTAAATCGTATCTGTTAAGAGCATTACCTTGTACACTGGCATTTTCATCCTACACGTCTCACAATTCTGTAAATGTAACTTTCTTTTTTCACACAGAGTTCTGTGTGGCCATAGAAATGTTAGAGCCCAGCCCCACAGGACTAGATGTCACACATCTATATCTGTACACCCCGGAGCCCATCTGTAGAATCAAGAATCCCCCAGTGGTTGCTGGTTACATTTTTGAGGGTTAACACATCACATCATCCCTTGAAATACCCATGTTTGTAAAAATGAAAGGATGTCCCTGAGGAATAAAACAATATAGATTGTTTTGCATAGCTAAGCTAAGAACTTTTTAAAGAGATGATATTTTTGCATTTAGTTTTGTGTCATAGCTGCTGGGAATCAGATATAACCCGTCCTGTGGTCAGGTAAGCTGGAATGTACAAATAGGTATGGCTGACCTCTGAATCGTGCAAATTTCCTTCAAAGAGCAAAAGCATTTTGCTTATAGATGTTACAGCTTGTATAATTTTACTCCTCAAAGGAAGCATCCCTCAAAAAATGTGCAATTCCTCCAAATCCCACATACTGGGACATACATAAGTACCTGTTATGCCAGGTGGCCAGTGAAGCAATGTACCTGCCAACCATTTTAAGGGTCACGGGTGACTTGACAATAGTAGGTGTGCCTTTCAGTCCTTACCGTGTTTTAGGCCTCTTAATTCTGCCCTGTCGATAGTTCTGCTGAATTCTGGGAGTCTGCGGCAAAGTGAGACCTCTCTGCTGTGGGTCTGTGAGACTTCAGAAAAGTTATGTGAGTGCAGTTCCTCCCTCCACAGTGGTAGACGTAACTGTCAGTTCCAGCAGCGTGACTTTTCTGAGGTGACCCTGAAGGGTAAAGAAGATCAACATGTTAGAAACCAGAGTTTGACGTTTAGCTTTTCTGTTACTCTGAGAAGTACTGGGGTTCCGATGCAATGTAATAACAGAAATTTGTATTAACCTGGCATTTTAGCCATAACTGTTCCCCAAGGTATTTTTTCCTATAAGGTCACTTTCTCCCGGTTTGTCCACTATGGGAAGAGGTAAAGATGCTCAGAGAACCTTTGTACATATGAGAATTATTTATCTTATTTTTCACTGTAAGTTGAAAAGGAACGGAAAAGTTTGATATCATGGTATATTCTAAGTAAGTTTCTTGAACAAACAGAAATGTCAGTAATTATACCTAAACTTTATATTGCATGTCCAAGTTTTCTGAAAGTTCTCCTTTAAGTCACCATATTTACCACTCCTCACAAAGCACTAGTTACTATTATTGTTCCCATGTTAAGTGTGGGAGATAAAGATTACAGAAGTTCAGGAATTGTCCAAAGTCAGGCATGAACCTCGGTCTTGACTTCCGATGGCCTCTGCTCTCTAACAGCCTGGCGTCACAGCCTCCCACTACCTGGGCACCGGTTTGTTTCTTTGGGGAATCATCACATTCATTCTCAGAATCTGTTGATTCCACCATTGAGGATTACATCCTTAGGTTAAAGATTATATAAATCAATAAATGATCTCTTTTATGTTTCATTTCAAAAACCTCTTCTTTACTCATCACCTTCAGCTCTTGAGCATAACAGAAAACGTGATTAGATCATGTCTTTAGCCTTACATCGAATTATCTTTATTTTTTTAATGAAGATACAATAGAAGACTGCATAAGGCTATTTTGTCTACATAGTTTAAAACATTAAATTAATGTTATTCTTATTTTGATAAATTTTACTTTGTCAAAAGTTTACTTTGACAATAGTTTGCACCTAGAAATTGTGAAAATATTTGGCAATACTATAAGGAAAAAAACCATTTAGAACATCTTGAGATGCAATACAGTAATTTTAATAATAGTAGTTAAAGAGTCTATACTCTGAAAATTTCTTAAGATTCCTGTTCCATCTATATAATTCTAGTGTTTAGAGGTTTCAAGAAGTAAGAGTCCCATGGGTTTTATTTTGCATACGTGTGTGTATGGGTGCATGTGTGTGTGTGTGTGTGTGTGTGTGTGTGTGTGTGTGTTAAATGACTAAAATCTTTATAATGTATCTGGTGGCATTTATGTACATTTAAAAACCTTTCTAATCCTAACACTCAGAGATTGCATTAATGCATAACCTTCCAGTGTGTGTGTGTGTGTGTGTTTATGTGTATGTATATAAATAGAAAAAAGACTGGAAATAAAATATATTTTGTTAAATTAAAAATTCAAATATTTTCTATAAAATCTGAATTGTAAATATTAATGTTCTTTTAAATTAGTTCAAATTAATTCGTTTGAAATAATTTTTAATAGAACTTTTTTGGATATTCTTACACTATTTGACAGTTTTGTATTCTTTTTATTTTGAATTATATATGCCCAAGAATAGGTAACCTCAAATATGAGACAGTTCCATATTTTCTAAAGAGAAGAAATAAAAGTTATTCTAAGCCAACTAAATATTTAAACATGTTGGAATGTGGACAACATGGTCAAATGACTATAAATGTTTAGGTTACTAAATTAAGTACATATACATATTACAAATAGCATTAGGATATGAGGGAATATTGAAGGTTTTTTCTACTCATATTTTATAAAGTGATTTTATTCAGTATTCTCAAACATACCTTTTTGAGTCCTCTGCTCTCCGAGCATATCACTTTCATCCAGGGCTTCAGAATCCATTGCTGGTGCTGTCACAAGGAATCCTGTTTCCAGCCAGAGTCTCCAGTAAATACTGCTTCACTCCCCATGTGGAGATATAGTCATGCCCACCTAACCATAATATATTCCTTTTTAAGTGACTTCCAAAGCACCATTGGCATCAAACTCGTATAATTATGAGGTCATACTCACAATAATTATAGCTAATTTTTGACCTCTTTGTTTAAATAGATTCTTTCACGTGACCCCTTGAACTATATAAACTAGGATTGATTGGTGTTATTTCAAATTAATATGTCTTCCCTCTCACTCTGTGACCCCAACACAGCACTCGGTTGTTCAAAATAATGTAATTAAGAGACTGCCTCATAATACACAGGATTTTGTTGGTACTCGCATCTAAGGTGACTCCAGTTTTGCTGGGGGGTATTGGAAAGGAGATTTGAAAATTTAAACCACAACTATAAAAGAAATGTCACCTCTGCACTGTTCTTTCTGTATCACCTCTTAAATTTCACATTTCTTCTGTTAAGCTTTTCTATATAACCAAAAGAGCAAACTTGAAATTCCATCAGGCCAACGTGACAAAGTACAGTCACTAGCAGAGTGACTCCTATCCCTGGTGGCCGGGTGGCTGTGCCATCCCCAGTGGGGTGGCACACTCCCGTGCACAGTGAGAGACCACGGTGACCCCTTCTCCTGTTTGTCATCAGCCTCCTTCTATCTGTAATTACAGCATGGCTCTAATACAGCTGTGGCCACTGGGGACTACGAAAGCACAGTCGGTAGATTGTTTCACGTGAATAAAACGAGTGTATGGGGTAAGGGGATTTAATGAATTGTGGTGGTTGCTGGTACTTTGGAAGAGGGTGACACTTTCCTTTCCTTAGTAAACCATGGCCCCTCCACGCAAGGTAGGGTGTTGGGTTTTCCTGCTGTCACCAGCTTCTCTTATCGATCGTTTGTCTTTTACCAGGCTGGCCTTACTGAGGTACTTGAAACCACAGATAAAGAGGTAGGACCTTTTTCACTTTAAAATAAGGACACTGCTTTAGTGTTCCGGGTCTCAGCTTTCCCTTCAGTCCTTCCCTCTCAGGGCGGTTTCCTCACTGCTGCCAGAATACCAAGCACATCAGCCGATACTGCATTTCTAGGTGTCTGAACTTGTTGTGTGCCCTGTTTCCAGGGGAAAAGTGGCCCCCGTGTGGGTATCCCTCTGGGAAGTTGCCGATCAAAATTGCATTCTTTTGCTGAACAGGTAGTTGTGGCATTCCTGCAGGCCTCTGCAGAGGTGGGGCGGGATTAGGAGGCGTGCGCGGGTCCAGCCCAAGTGAACGCTGTTTTCAGAAAAGTGGTGGGAGAAAGTTACAATGCAAAACACCCTATGACATTCACAGTGATGTTCCATAATGAGCATCCTGGGACTTAATAGATGACACTTTTCATCTCAGAGCATCTTATTAACATTTAGTTAGTTCATTTTCCCAACACCCCTTTAAGATACGTTATCTTCATTTTCCTGTAAAGCAGCTGAGACAGAGCCTGAAGTCACCGTGGCTGCCCCTCACTGAGCCTCAGTCTGTCTGTCTGCCCTCTCCTGTGAAATAACTCACTGAATAGAACTGTGGGAATGTCAGCAGTTCACAGAAACCTGCATGCATGATGCTAGAATCTAATGTCACTTGTTGCTCCTGAAACACTGTGATGCCTGGTTCTGCACCACGGCTGCTCCCAACAGCAGAGCACAGACTGAGAACATGCAAACAGCTGTTGGGGGCTAGGGGCAGGCCGGCCGAGAGGCCGAGTGTAACAGAATCGGCTGCCAAATTGTTGGCTGCCATATGTGCTGTGTAATACTTGTCATCCCAAGTGAGTCATTAAAAGGTTTCCCCCTTAATGGGGCTTTGAAGTGCTGGGACAGCTTGAGCGCATCTATAAATTGCCACAAACAGCCCTCTGACTGAGTTAGCTAATTGCTTGCTCTTTGACTTATTAGGATCAACTGAGTTAAATAATTTGTCACATGTGTGGCTCATAATAAATAATGTGACTAGCCAGTTTCTGAGCTGTTTGGGTGATGTATTGTACCCCTTTTGGATATTGTCACATGCAGCTAGCAAATGTGGGCTATTTTAGCCATAGGACTGTCGTGTCCCTGCAAAAAGAGTTCTTACAGAACAATTAGAGGAAAAATTTTAAAGAATCTAGTTACAAACAAATGTGTGCATTTCTTCTCCAACCTTTCCATAGCACATTCGCCATCATTTTTCTTGGTTATTAGTCATATATGACACACACATGCAACTTATAGGCAAAAGAATATAAACAATAAGTATTGAATTCTTATTATCAATATGGATTATTGAATACAGTTAAAATTTCAATCCCCTTTGTGAAAAATAAGATACGTCTGCCCGCCGCTTGGCGGATGTCCTCAGCCAGCTCAGCTCTGCATTCAGGCCAGCGGGCATGCTGTGGGCAGCACGGAGCGGGTGGGTATGCCAAAGGAACTGTAGCCTGCTGTTAGAACACAGGGTAATAAGTGGAAGAGATAGACGGTGGGCAAGGGAGAGCTTAACTTGTGAAAGGGAATCTGGGAAGTAATTGCTCAGTTGTGGGGGAGGGACCGTGATATGCTGGCTAGCAGTTAACTTCTTCATTTGCCCAATAAAGAATGTGGTGCCAAAGAGTGTTCACTGTGTTACACAGAAAGGTGATGTTGCCGGCACATCTGGGCTGGCTGGCTTTGATATCAATGTCCTGTATTAGATTGGTGCAAAAGTAATTGCGGTTTAAAAGCAAAAAACGCAATTACTTTTGCACCAACCTAATGTTTGTTCCCATTCAGAAAAAAAAGGGCAAATGGCTTGTCACATTGTTAATCTTAGTCTGGGCAGGGCTCTTGTAAAAAGTATTTATGAATAATAGAAAAGAATTGAGCTGTTTGTAACTTTTTTTTAAATACTTAGGACACATTGTAATTGACTTTCCTTATCATTAGTAACAGCAGCTTAGAACAGCATTTTTATTGGATTTAGCATGGAACAAATATATCTGAAATGAAGGTAGTTATCCTTTTTCATAAAATTGGTAGATCAGTCCTTTCACCATTTCGTGCAGAAGTAATTCTATAACAGAGAAGGATGGGTCGAGTCCACCTTACCAAAGTTTTCTTCTAACTTTTTATTTCATGAAATGTCATTTATAATTTATTTATTTGTCTGTACTCCCCGAAGCACTCAACTGAAATAATAATAGCCTTAGCTAACACTTTTATGGCAATTTTTAAAATTAAAATATTGCATTCTCTATACGTATTATTTCAAAATTAATGTTCTTCTGCTATTTTCCTCTCATGACCTATTCTTTTTCTCTGTTTGAATATATTTACTTAGGATTTTAATCTCTCTATGCTTGCACATTATCACTGAGACAACAGGCAATAAAAATGCCAGAAAGCCTCAAACAGTAAGGCCAAAAAGTCAAAAACAGGCCCCAGCTGGAGGCATCCCTGCTTGTTCTTCCTTTTCCCTCGCCCTGTCTTGGCCAGCCCTTTCTTAACCCTTGGTGCTTGGTTACTCTCCTTTTGGGTGTTCACAGTTTCATTAGATGGTGGTTTCAATGTGTGGGCTGGGGTCTAGGGGACAGGGGCATGGATGGCTGTGTTCGGAGAGGATAGCGATTTACTCTCAGAAGGGAAGCCACCCAAACCTGGGTCTGTTGTGTATGTGAGATAGTAAACTTCTGCAGCCAACCGATGTTTGTTTATCTGGCATATGGAACAGGAGACCTTATCAGACCTCTGGCCCTGTTAATGTTTATTTTTGCCTACAAACATTAATTGGCTGGTGCAATCCCCAAATGTATCATGTCTGTCTTCTATGAGAAGTGATATAAAGAAAAATAAAACTATTAATATGGGTTAATTTAACTAATAGTGTGTTTTGCATTTGTTTTGAATACTCTTCCTAAATGACTTCTTAAACTTCATAGGTGTGTCTTGGGTGTGATGAAAATAATGATTCTATTAAGAGGAGCATGTGTAAGGGAGAGTGTATTTAATGATACCCACCGCAAGGTAACTAACACTGGAGGATGCGTCCTCCTCTTTAAGGACAGAAAATGCCGAGGTGGCACCTGCACAGCCCAGCTGAGGCTTCCCGCACCACAAGCAGACAGCCACAGTGACGGTTTACAGCTGTGCTTGTGTGTGCTTGTGCGCATGTGTTGGGGGGCAGGAGAGAGGCTGAGATGATGGGTTGATTGGCACAAGTACATGTTCTGCTTATAAGAGTCAAGTGCACAGTGGTCGCTGCAAGTCCCAGCGGATGAAGCACCCACCTTGGCTCTTCCCCACTGTGCCCCACAGAAGGTGGGTCCTGGTTTTCCTAGTCATTGTGCACCGACAAAGCAGGGACTGGAACTGCCCTTCTATGTACAGATCTGTGAGACCAGTCACAGGGCTGTCATCGGGCGCTGAGCACCAAGGACAAACTAGACAAACTGATTTTGCTGCTTATTCCTGAAGAAAAATCACTATAAAGTGGCCACTGAAGTAAACTTTTCAAGTGCCAATGATGGCATGCTGGCAGGAACAGAGCAGGTTGTGGCTGTTTGTCAGGGCCTGCTTCCACCTCCCTGTTGCCCTGCAGTGGAGCGGCCCTCCCCACTTCCTCTTGGGACAGCTGGTGCAGACAAGCATATCAGACAGAGACCACCTCAACCCACAGCACCTGCCCTGTGGCAGAAGGACCCTTTCCAGGGCACACGACATAATGCCCTCCTCTCTGCTGCCAGGCTTTGAGGAAACACTCAAGTCAGCATGTCTCTGCTCATGACAGGAGGGCAGGCAACGGTCAGGGGAGACAGCCCATCCTCAGCAGGTGTCCTCCAGAGTGTGACAGGGGCAGTAGTTGGGGACAACACCTCATCCTTTGCAGGTGTCCTCCTGAGTGTCACAGGAGCAGTAGTTGGGGATGACACCTCGTCCTCAGCAGGTGTCCCTCAGAGTGTGACAGGGGCAGTAGTTGGGGATGACACCCCGTCCTCAGCAGGTGTCCCTCAGAGTGTGACGGGCAGTAGCCCACCTGACGCTGCAGAACAAAACTGGTTCTGCAGTGCGGTCCAGACGTTGGGTCTGTGATTTCTTCTGCAGATCCTCAGTTGGCGTCGTTGTTGTTTTCACATAAGAATTTATTTGCAACCTCTAAGCATTTCTGCTATCTTTTCCTCCAGAGGCAGATGGTCTCTGATTTTTCATGTCCTATCCATATCAGAAATGTCCCAGCGTGTACGCCTACAGGCTCTGGTTCCATACAGATGCATGATTCAGAATGCACACGTGCCAGGCGTTCACAGGGAGTGAGGTCTGGACGGTCCAGCGAGTCAGACACTGTTGCCGCTTTAAGAAAGACATCATGCCATCCTCTGCTCTGCTTATAAACCCTGTGCCCGCCTCAGATTAGATCACCGCAGAGAAAGCTGGATGTATTGTCCCCACCCAGATGTCCCACCCTGGGTGTGATTTCCCTGTGACCTGCCTCTGCTTTAAGAGTGCTAAAGTGAAAACAAAAGGCAAAACCCAAAGAAACACGTTAGCATGTAAAAGACACCTTTGAAAACACTCCCACTTGTGTTACTCAGTATACATGTATGAGAATTCATGTGCCTCGTGCCAGAGAACAGCATTCCTGAAGAACTAGTACTTTCCTTTTATTCGAACAGCAGGAACTGTATAACCCAGCAGGCCTCCCTCTGGCTTCAGTTGTTTTATCTGCTTGATACTGAGAGAAGCTGATGTTTATGTGCTTTCCTCCCATAATCGTAATATGGTTTCCGATCTTTTTCATATTATTATTTCAGTTGTAGGTATTCAAATTATGAATAAGCTTTCTTAAATCATTTTAGAAGGAAAGTAGATATAAATTATGAATAATTAATTTAAAATGAACATTTTAAACTTAAAATATACATAAAGAATCTCCTGAGTTTTTTCGACTTTATTGAGATATAATTGACATACAGCACTGTGTATGTTTCAGGTGTGCAGCATAATGACTTGACTCACATATTGCAAAATAATTAACACAATAAATCTAATGAACATTTATTATCTAGATACAAAAAAAAATGTTTTTTCCTTGTGATGAGAACCTTTAGGATCTACTCTCTTAGCAACTTTTAAATTTACCACACAGCACTGTTACCTGTAGTCATCATGTTGTACATTATATTTCCAGCACGTATTTGTCTTATAACTAGAAGTTTCTCCCTTTGTGCTCCTGACTTCATAACATACGCATATTGCTCTGTAAGATTCTGGGTTCAAAGGCTACGTTACCTGGATATTAAGTATCTCGGTACGCAGTAAGAGGTAATGTGTTCTGTACATTCTACAGTTCCTAAACATGTGTCCCCTTTGTGTCAGAGCCCTCAAAGGGGACGAGCCCTCAATTTAAGTCAGAGATTTAGGAATGAATCCCAACTCTGCCATATTTGACACCTCTGAGATAAATTTCATCATCTCTAAAATCCTTTAACTCAAAGAGTCTTAAAAATTATTAAATGAAGTAAGGAATGGAAAAGTGCCTACCTCGGTGCTCCACAAAATAGTGTCCTCAATTTCTCGCCAACCTGTTTTGTTGTCTGGGTTTGAGGTTATCTTGAGATGAAGTGTATTCGGTTTATGAAACTAAGCACATTCAACTCAAATTATTGGTGTCTCCTGTGGGTCATCTGTATATTCACCCCATATTCACTTCATCAACGTAGAAAAATACATGCCAGGTTACCTGATTACCCATTTAGAGTAAACTGGTGAGTAAATTTATGGGCAAACATCTCCAGATTACAGAACAGCCCTTGGGAGATGAAATTAACAGCGAGGACCCTGTCTTCCTAAAACTGTCTCAAGGGGGAAGAAAACACCTACCCACAGGCATGTAGGAACACCTACAATCACCGGCTAATTGTTGACAGTGTTTCTCCCACCCAAACATTCTGCCTTGTTAGCAGTATTCCCAAATGTGTGTTTTCTTCATAATTTCTCCTCTCAGTGAATTTTACATTGTATTCTGATATTTCTTTTCAGAATTGTCTTTTGATTTACTGACTTATTTTTACTAAACATCTTAAAGTCTTACTAATAATACAAAATTACTTAAGCAATAGAGGGAAATTTCCTCGTATGTCTTTATTCTCCAAGATATATGTTCGTTTCTTTCTAGGGATCTTTATGGTGGGGACCTTGCTGTGTAACCGCTTAAGGAAGGCTCCCAGCTGTACGTTTGTAGTCTGGGTGGGTATCAGTATGTTGGTGGGGAGTAGGCTATGGATGGAGTAGGTCGTCTGAGTGCACAGTTTGTAAAATCCAGGTGAATGTGTTCTAGATTTGTCAGAATTATTTCTGTGTGTATTTGCCTGCAAATTCTATCAAATCTCTCAGACATAACCTTATTATTATCTTTTAAAACTCATGTCTAATTGCTTATATTACCCAATAATAGTATAAATAAAACATGTCTTCATTAACATTTAAGAGGAGAAAAAAACCTTTTCTTTATAGAAAATATGTAAAAATTATTTTATGAGACTTATTTAACCACTTTTTAGAGTAATCCTTATTTTGACTCTATTAGCATGAACTTCAAGAAAATGCAATATGTGACTATTTTAACTTAAAAATTGTAGCAATGTACAATTCTTTTGAGTTCAAAGTAATTTTTCTATGTATTAAACAATTCACCAGAATTAATATCATTGGAAGGAAATACATAGACTATAAATTTTTCATAAGAAAATTGAGAAATGTGGCTGAATATATCCATGCAATTTGCCACTGAAAGATAACACTCTAACTTTTTTGGGTATTAATTAAAAAGTTAATAAAACTGTCAATTGTAAACTACAGAAATATACTGATGTTATCTTTCAGTGGGTGTGGTGTGCCGGATGAGTTTTCTTCCTGGAAAGGACATGGGAAACCACCCTCAGTGCAGCCTGAGGGCCCCAAGGGGACCTGCACGGAGTGTGCTTCCCCAGCTTCCGCAGCCTCTGTCCTCACAGGTGGCCTCCCCCTCTTCACTGAGGACCACGTTGCTTGTCACCAAATACAGTCCATTGGCCTTTTCAAAAATTAAGAATAAAACCTGTATAGATTATAGTTCGTAATTTCAAAAATAATTTAAATGTTTTCTTTGTCATGGGCTGAGCAGGTTTTAATGGTTGAACTTCAGTAAATACTTACAGAGTGACCCATTGACTGACTGCTAGTCAGGAGGAAATTGAGGCCCTCCCTTTAATAAATAGACAACCAAGCGATTAGCAGCAGAATTAGCTCATACTCACTGCTAACTACCTGCTTTCTGCATGGCACTCAGTAGCTCCAACCACTTAACATTTTAAGCCTTTTTCCCCTCTGTAATATAAACTCTGTGAACCTCAGGCTTTTTTAAAGCTTATACCCTTCACTAAGGAAGCTTGACACAATAAAATCTTTGTTCTCTGCAGCATTGCAGATTCATATATGTATATATACACACGCACTGTCTAATATTTATCTGGTCTGGAATAAGCATTAATCTTTAATTACTGTATAAACATTTTAAACAGGTGTGGAATAACTGCGCTCTCAGAAATGCAGTGTTTATCTCCTCACTGCCTGATGGCTTTCGCCTCCCTGGACTGGAGGTGGAAATGGAGAGGCAGTGGGTAGAGGGCAAAGAAATGCCCCAAATCCCACATGAATCAGAAATTTCCAGTTATAAATTATGCACCACCATAACATCCTTTACCACAGTTTGTGAGCCAGGAATTGAGTCTGAGGTAGTTTATAGCAGAAAAATGTGTTTTTCTGTATGGTGGGGGTGGGGTGCGGGGTTGTGTATATATCCATGCATTTTTTTCTTCCTGTGGACTGTACACTCTCAGCTGCCTTTTCTCGGGGCTGTGCATGGAGCCTGTGGTGTGAGGAGATATAAAGCAGCATTTTTCTAACTGCCTTTGAAAACAATGAAGGCTCTGTTAGCAAGAGTCCAAACCTCTGCAGACAGCCTCACTGGTTGGAAGGACTGGTGGAGACCAGGTTCAAAGCCATTGGTCTCCAAGTGCTTTAATTCAGCATTATTTTTCTTCTCTAACATCTTTTTTTTTTTTTTTTTAACTTAAATTTTCTGAGGTCTCCTTGTTTGGTAGGGAATTGAGCAGTGACTTTTCATAATTAGATTAAAGTTAATCAAATGAAGGCTTGGATATTTTTTAATGTCATTTAATCTCCTTCTCCTCTTCCCCCATGGATTTTATCACCTTAGCTTAATTTGTTGTAAAATTTCACCTCGTTTTTGCCTAGTTCCAGGTTTTCCAGTTTGAAAAAATAGAGGAAAACAGGTATTTTCAGTCATCTTTGTTTTTCCTTGAAATAAACACAAACTCAATTGTGTAGTAGACATTATACCAAATAGTGATCTTCCTACTGCTTTTTCTGCTATTACAAATCTAACAGGTTGGAGAAGTAAAAAAAAGAGATCAAAGAAAAGATTCTGCAATCAAAGACAAAACAGGGAAGAAAGATTATAAGGAAACCCTGAGTTGAGCAATATTTTATACAGAACGTGGTTTATGTCTGTGGTAAGTGCAGACTGCTTCGTTAGGAGATTTTGGCCAATTTCACGGGATAATGCTGTGAAGAGGAGCTGATGAGTGCACTTGATGGCCTCTCTATCATTCCTTGTTCAAAACATATATCCTCTATAGTACGTTTTGCAAATGAAATTTGAAAACAAGACAAAGGAAACAATGACTTCAGAAATATTTTTACACCCAGCATTGTTGTAAACTCTGAATACCACAGGATATGTTACTTTATTTAGAATCCTTCTGCGCTTCTGGTCTGGAGGGAGCAAGCCAGAGAGAGGGATCAGGGCTTTGCCTCTCAGCAAGCCTAGCAAGTGTGCTTTCTGCTCAGGACAGGAGGTCGGGTTTCCAACTGCTGGGCTGGAGGCAGTGGCATGGTGCGCTGGCGCGTCTGGTTCTGATTTCTGAGTGGTGTTAAACAGGTCAGGGTTCACATTTTTTCCATTTTATCCTGAGTTCATCACCAGCCAATCTACCTTTGCCACATTTAGTAAACACTACTAAATGAATGAAGCCCAGGAATGGAGAAACAAAACAGATTTGTTTCCTCCCCTGGTTATTTGCTGACATCCACTACAGAAAAAGAAAAATTCATGGCATTATGGATTCATCCTATGGGTTGACCCATTGCTTCATAATTTTGACTACTAGTCTGATACTTAGAATGTTTAGTTAACATTTCTTATTTATAGTAAAAATAAATACTATTTCTAATCTTTGAAAATGAGTTGAATGCTGTTTTATCAATTCATCATTTTTCCTTGGTCATGGTTCTTTAAATTTACACTTCTATTTTTTTCAAAGTTTTGTTAGGAACTGCATTATGTAAAAATATATATTGAAATGCCCTGTCTTTTTTTCTACTATAGAAGTTAACAATAGCTCCCCTAATCCCTGCTTTGAAAGATTAATCAGAGTATTGCTCCTATGAAGTAAATAATAAGAACACTTTATATAAATAACTCTTTGATAGCTATATGTTTTATCTTCTAGGGTAGTTTTTGAACTGTTAATAAACTAGAAAGCACATTTCTTATTTGCATAAAAATTTACTTAAAATTTTTATGAATAAAATGTTGTGACCTACCCCTCAGGTAGTTTATCAGTTGAACCACTTTGGTTGTTTATTGGCTAATTTGTTTAGCCAATTGGTAATGTCTTTTTAAAGGATACACACTAGAAAATGTTATGAAACTTGTTCTTTTCTTTTGTGATAACTTTGAAGGTTGGTGATTTGTTATGTTGCTAAAATGCACAGACATAAAGGAATGTACTAAGTTTTAACTTAAGAATGAATTTAATTTATAAGATTTAAAGAAGCTTCTAAGAGGTTTCAGAATCATTAAATTACTAATAAAATAGCCCATTTGCATGCTGTTCAAAAGTTTAAAGAAAAACTATTCAGATACTTTATGTAAATTTAGAGGTGTTGATAGGATGTTTTCCCTCATCTACTTATATTGGAACACACACACACACACACACACACACACACACACACACACACGGACATGTACACCTGTATACATGTGTTCCTGTGTTTTGAGGTACCATATTGTGGGGACAGAGCCCCGGAGAGCAGTTTCCAGGCTCTCGGTCTCACATGGAAAGGTGCTGGCTTGGGTAGTAGATGGCCGTCAGCTATAGACAATTAGCCAATTGGCCACTGATATAACTGCCGCGGCTGCGCTGGGGAGAGGAAGTCGGTCGGTTGGCAGAAAAGCGGACAGCGGGTCGCATGTCGTGTGAATCCAGCCTCCAGTGAGACTATGACTCCCCCACCTATGGCTCGGTGGGTGTTCCTTTTTGGCCTCACCATATCCTGTGTTCTTGTGTGGGGAGCGGGAGCTGAGACCCCGCAGGCCATCCCTCACAACACATATAAAGAAGTAATACTTGGACACATTACATAAAACTTTAAGGTTTCACAGACAAGTACTTGTGTGTGCTATTTCCAGTTCACTCTCCCTACACACAAACATGTAGTAAAACCAATAGGAAGAATATACTCTCTAAGGTAAAATCCTAAAACATTTGCTTGTTTACTTGCTTGCTAGAATTTTTCCTATGGTGAGTTCTCCTCAATATGTTAAAAGAAACTGTCATGCAGGGTGGCATGTGGGGTCTCTGGTCCCACTCCCCACATAAGAATGCAGGACATGGTGAGGCCAAAAAGGAACACCCATGGAGCCATAGGTAGGGGAGTCATACCACTATAGTCTCGCTGGCGGCTGGGTTGGAGACACAGGAAGCAGGAGCCACACTGTCCACAACCTGCCGTCCACTTCTCTCTGCCAACCAACCTCACTTGCTAGCTGCAATCCGCTGGGCTAATTGCAATCTGCTCTTGCTAGCTCAGCCACCATCTTCTTGCTAGCCCCCATTTTGCTGCTAGTGTAGTCACGGCAGTTATATTAGCGGCCAATGGCTCACTGGTTACAGCTGACGGCCAACTAGCCAAAGCTGATGGCCATCCAATCACAGTTGATGGCCATTTATTACCTGAGCCAGCAGCTTTCCACGTGAGGCCGAGAGCCTAGAAATTGCACTCTTGGCTCTGTCCCCACAGAAACTAACGGTTATGTATGACTGTAACACCTTGTAATAATAGCTCCTTGATATGTTCATGTTCAGACCTCTGCCACCTCTTTTAGTCACATAGGTAATCAAAGTCATTGAAACAACAGAAAACAGCAGAACCTTTGGAATTGAATGTCTGAAATCAAATTCCCTAAAAAATATGTCTTCCTGTTCTGCAGAGTAAAAATACAAGCATCATCTCTTACATGTTAAAAAGTAGAATGATGTAATTAGTTTAGATTCTAAGCAGTTACTACTTATAATAAATTATAACTTTAATATCTAACCTCTCTTAACTTCCTCTAACATGTTTTCTACTGTCTTGCGTAAGTTGTGTATGTAAGTTTATGTTTGGAAGTGAGAATGCGGCTTGAAAAGACTCTTAACAATGTTATGAACACTGTATGCATAAAAATTATATCTCTTCCCCAATAGATTTTATATTATGCCCATTATTGTAGCCTAAAGAAAAGTATTGCTCAATGATACAAACTAATAAATCCACAATTTTTTACCTAGGAAAATATTCTATAAATAAAGTGTTAAATGTTCTCAAGTTAATTTGACGTTGTCGTCAATGCAGGATCTTACTGGGTACTGCTGACAAAGACTAACCAGCACAAGCCATAGCAGGTTGTGGAAATAACATGCATCACACACTCATTTGTTGGACGGTTTTAATGTTTGTTACCCTTGTTCTGGCTAATGCAAAGAACTTCTTGGAGTTACACATTTGGTATGTTCAGCAAAGTCTTTTTCATAGGTTGGTGTGCTGTACCCAGCATTAACATAGCAGTGGCGTGTGTCACTAATATACTTGGGTGACATCGTTCTCCCGGAAGTCTGAAGCTGAGCCAGGAGGGCTCTTTGTCTTACGCTGTTGTCTCCTGTTCAAAGTGTGTTTATGTAAAGGGAGAACTGCTGTTTTAGTTTGAAATATTAAACAAAATAATTTTTAATTCTATTTCATTACCGATGGATCACCCACACCCTCTAAAGTAAATAAATAAGCTTAACTCATCAAACAAAACATTATTTTCATTGGTCTGGTTTAAGAAGAATGAGAAGTCCTAGTGTAGAAATATCTGTTCTTTCATCATCATCTCCCATCCTGTTCAAGTTATTTTCTGTAAATCCCAGTAAAATACTCAGAGATTTAAAGTGTAACTAAAACTTAGGTTGTTGGGAAAGTGGTTGAAGCAAATGTTCTCTGTGAATCGCTTTTATTATTTTTAGGTTTGTGTAATTTCTGTGCTCTTTTCTTCAGCTTATTCAATACTACCTGCTTGTCACTTTGAATTTTAACAAAAATAATTTTCAGTATAATACATAGAATGTATTTTGTCTTTGTTACGTGGACTAACTTTTTGAAAGGCAAGTCAAGTGGGACCGAGTGTGTTTATTACCCCTAGACTGACTTGTGATCAGGGACTACAGTGGACCTGTCCAGATTCTCTCACGTCAGCTTCCCATACGAGTCCCCTGCCTAGCACCAGGTTACTCTCAGCCAGTTAGGCAATTTTCCTAGGATCTATAGACACCTCTTGGTTTTTTTCAATATTTTAGGGGAGAAATTTTCATGATGACCTTTAGTCACTGACATTTCTGCTTCATGCCCTGAAATCAGAGAATTAGATCAGCCTGCAGAATTAGATCAGAACGCTAGCATTCCAGCCCTGCAGGGTGCTGTTTTCACAGAAATCAGGGTCTCTGGATTTCCCTCTAAAAGGCAAGATAGGACCCAAGGTGCCTACCCCACTGGCTATGTCCCTGAGGTATACTGAGCTGGACTGGCCCTTCCTGGTTCCCGCTCTCTGCCATTGGGATAGCGCCATTCCCTGCGGTACATTCTGAGCCGTCTTGGCATCTGTTTTTTGAGATTATTCAGCCTTTCAGCTCCTGCAGTTTCTGAATTATGCAGGGCTGATCTGCTGTCTACCAGAGAGAGGTGGACAGAGAAGGACCCTTTTGGTGATGAGGTTAAGGAGTCAACATCATTTAGTGGTAAATCTGAACATTGCTTAGAAACTACGTCAGTACATGTTTTGACCTAGGGCGGAAACATAAAAGCTACGTTTTCACATTTGAAAGGCTGTTATTTAATAGAGGAAATAGAAATCATCTATGTTGTTCCAGAGGTTAAAAAAAAAAGAAAAAACAATCTAAAAGGAAAGGTTCTTACTTTGTGTGAGACACTTCTGCCAACCAGACCTGTATAATGGCCAGGGCTAACTCGGGCAAGGGAAACGGCCTGGCATTAGGCCTCTTGTTCCAGAACCCCTGGATTCTCAATCCCGTTTGTTCACGATGCAAATGTTAGTTTTGTTTAAATGTTTCATCATTTTCCAGGTTTATATATATGTTCCTTCCTAGAATGAACTTTAAGTCGACATAGGAATGGTGAGCCCAGAACTTCAGCGATGGCAGCCTGGTGTCATGGTCCCCACAGACCAAGGGTCCCTCACCTTCCTTGCCTTTTACCCTGCAGGTGGTTGGTAAAACTTTTCTCCAGTGATCTACTCACAAGCAGACATCTTATTTAGTTTAACAGTACACTAACTGGAAGGCAGAGAAAAGACAGATCTTGTTTCTGTAAATTACATTCTTGATATTTCATTGCCCTGATGGTCGGCTCTGGGCCAAGATATATAAATGTGAGTGTGCAGCTAACTGACCAGTAGCTAATGTAGCAGGATGAGAAAAGGCACCTTTCCCAGGTGGTGTAATCATAATAAAAACTGAAAGGTTCAGATTCTTATCTCCTCCCTACCAGTGCTCGGTTGCTGTGTAGCTCAGCAAACTGGAGGACTTAATGTATTTAACCTTTGCAAAGCACCCTGGGATTTTACCTTCCTAGTCAGGTCCCTGAAAATCCAAACCTGTGGACCAGACCTTCTCTTTCACAGACAACAACGTAAGATCTTAGACCCTCTTGTCCCTTTTTTGGGCAAAACGTTAGCTGATTTTCTTTTTTTTTTTTTTTTTTGAGTCAGGTTTATTGAGGTGGGACTTACATACCGTTAAGTTCACCTTTTTTGGTGTATCGTTCTATGGTTTTTCAAACTGCATTAATCATGAAACTATTACCATAATCAAGATATGGAACTGTGGGGCCGGCCCAGTGGTTCAGGCGGTTAGAGCTCCATGCTCCTAACTAGAAAGGCTGCTGGTTCGATTCCCACATGGGCCAGTGGGCTCTCAACCACAAGGTTGCTGGTTCAACTCCTCGAATCCCTCAAGGGATGGTGGGCTGCGCCCCCTGCAACTGGCAACAGCAACTGGACCTGGAGCTGAGCTGCACCCTCCGCGGCTAAGACTGAAAGGTCAACAGCTTGAAGGACTTTTTTCCCAAGTCCTTTCAATCTTAGTTGTGGAGGGTACCGTTCAACCCTCCACAAGTAAGATTGAAAGGACTTGGGAAAAAAGTCCTGGAGGTACGCACTGGTCCCCAATAAAGTCCTGTTCCCTTTCCCCAATAAAGTCTTTAAATAAATAAATAAATAAATAAATAAATAAATAAATAAATAAATAAATAAATAAATGTAAAAAAAAAAAAAAAAAAGATATAAAACTGTCCACCACCCCCAAAATTCCCATTCCTCTGTAATATTCAGTTTCCTCCCTTGTCTCCACTCCTATCGCCTTGTAATCACTGATATGCTTTCTGCCCCATCATTTCTTCTTCTGTAGAATGCCATATAAATGTAATTGTACCACAGGTAGCCTTCAGAGTCTGCTTTCTTTTACTTAGTATATACATTTGAGATTCATTCCTGTTGTTATGTGTATCAATAGTTTCTTCCTTTTTATTGTTGAGTAGTAGTCCATACAATGGACTTTTCACTTGTGATGAGAATTTTTAAAATTTTTATTAAGTATAATTGGCACATTATATTAGCTTCAACATAGTGATTCCACATGTACAAGGTGTGATCAAAAGATACAGTGAATGTTTAAATTTAAAAAAATATTACAATGAAAGACACATTGCCATTAATCCCCCTCCCTTCGGATGCTCTTATCCCATCGCTCTTGCCACTTTCTGAAGCAGTTCTGGAAGTCCTCTTTCATGAGTGTCTTTAGTTGCACTGTCATGGCGGCTTCCATGTCCTGAATCGATTCAAAACGTTTACCTTTCATGGTCATTTTGACTTTGGGGAAGAGCCAGAAGTCGCATGGTGCCAGATCCAGTGAATAATGTGGATGAGGACACACCATAATGTTTTTATTGGACAGAAATTGCCATATACCAGAAGCGATGTGTGACAGGGAGTGTTATTACGATGGAGGATGAAGTAAAGACTCTCACAAAAGAGGACTTCCAGAAGTGCTTTAGAAAGCAGCAAAAACGATGGGATAAGTGTGTTCAGAGCAAGGGGGATTAATGGCAATGTGTCTTTTAAAGTAATAATTTCTTTTATTTAAACATTCACCATATTTTTCGATCATATCTCATATATACCTTAAAATGTGAATACCATGATAAGTCTAGTAACCATCTGTTACTGTGCAATTACCATATTATTGACTATTCCCTGTGCAGTACACTACGTCACTGTGGCTTATTTATTTTATAACTGGAACTTTTGCCCCTGTTATTCCCTTTCACTTTTTTTACCCATCTCCCTACCCCTTCCCCTCTGGCAACCATCAGTTTGTTCCCTGTATCTATGAGTCTGTTTCTGATTGGTTTGTTTTGGTTTTTTTTAGGTTCCATGTATAAATGAATATGGTATTTATCTTTCTCTGTCTGACTTATATCACTTAGCATAATAGACTGTAGGCCTATCCATGTTATCACAAATGGCAAGATTTCATTCTTTTTTATTGCTGAGTAGTTTTCCATCACACACACACACACACACACACACACACACACACACACACAACACATCTTCTTTATCCATTCATCTACTGATGGGCAGTTTCGTTGCTTCCATATCTTGGCTATTATGTATAGCACTGCAATGAACATAGGGGTGCACATATCTTTTTGAAGTAGTGTTTTGGATTTCTTCAAATAAATACCCAGAAGTGGGATTGCTAGGTCATAATAAGATAGTTCTATTATTACTTTTTTGAGGTCCCTCCATACTGTTTTCCATAGTGGCTGCACCAATCTGCAATCCCACCAATAGCACAAAGAGTTCCCTTTTCTCCACATGCTCACTAACACTTATTTGTTGATTTATTGATGATGGCTTTTCTGACATATGTGAGGTGATAACTCATTGTGCTTTTTATTTGCATTTCTCTGACGATGGTGACATTGAGTGACATTTTATATGTCTATTGGCCATCTGTGTGTCCTCTTTGGAGAAATGCCTATTCAGGTCCTCTGCCTATTTTTCAATCAGATTCTTTTGTTTTTTTTTAATGTTGAATTCTGTGAGTTCCTTATATATTTCAGACATTAACCCCTTAATGTATATGTCACTTGATAATATCTTCTCCCATTCAGTGGATTGTCCTTTCATTTTGTTTATGGTTTCCTTTGCTATGCAGAAGCTTTTTAGTGTGATTTAGTCCTGTGTGTTTGTTTTTCCTTTTGTTGCCCTTGCCCGAGGAGACATATCCAAAAAGAAATTGCTAAGATCACTGTCAGTTTACTGCCTATGTTTTCTTCTAGGACTTTTATGGTTTCAGGTCTTACATTTTATTAAGTCTTTAATCCATTTTCAGTTTATTTTGTATATGTTGTAAGGAAATGGTGTGGTTTCATTATTTTGCATATATCTATCCAGTTTTGAAAAGACTGTTTTTACCCCATTGTATATTCTTGCTTCATTTGTCATAGATTAATTGGCCTTATAATCTAAGGTTTAATTTTGGGCTCTCTATTCTGTTCCATTGATCTGTTTGTCTATTTTGTGACAATTTTTATTATTATAGCTTTGTAGTATAGTTAGAAATCAGGGAGCATGATACCTCCAACTTTGTTTTTCTTTCTTAAGATTGCTTCGGCTAAGCTATTTTTCAACTGAAAAAAATTATTGAACTTCATTGTAACATTTTAGTTATATATCAAATTTATATTATATACGTTCCAAACACTTTCAAGTATATATAATTAAAATCTGAGATCAGTGACTTGTTTTGAATTCATGTATTCCTTTTTTTTAACACATTACTATGTAGGTGTTCAGGGTTTGTTTTTCTTTTTTTTAATTGCTATTTGCTTAGTTAGTCTCTATTCCTCACTAGAATATGCGGTCTAGATGACCCAGTGGGGACACGACAGTCTTCTGGTCAATACAGGTCAAGCCGTTTCATGGGCTTGTAGTCCAATCATGTTAAACAAGATTTTCTAATCTCTTGAAATTTGTGCTTAAGTACTATTTTCATAAAATGAGGATTGAATGTATTTGAAGGCATTTAATAAGTAAATTATGATATTCATTCTTTGGATACAGTCAAGTGTTATGATTCACAGTTCCAGCGTGAGTTCTCTGAGGGCTGTAGAAATCATCTGGACAGCCCCCTGATTTTACAGTAGGGCATTTCAGAGGGTGCAGGGGCCACTCAGACATCCATAGGTAAAAGGGCAGGAATGGTGGTCTCTAAACGCCCTCCAACTCTCCCTCCAAGGGTTGTGGTCTTTTGACAGACCATTCAGAAACAAAGCTTTAAGATCATTTTTTCTTACTTAAAAAGCAAAACAAAAAAGACAAAGATTTGAAGTTACGTATCATGACGAGGCATGAACTATAAACTAATTAAGGCAGTTAGACTCATTTCATTGCATTTTTGGTGGTCATTACAGCTAAAATGTTGCAGTTTTATACCTTATTGAATTAATATGTTCTATTAATTTTTTTAATCCATTTTTATACCTTATTGAATTAATATGTTCTATTAATTTTTTTTAATCCAACAAACTACAGCCTAGCCTAATTTGACCGTCTGCCCAACAGAATTTTTGTTTTATTTATTCTCTGTCATGAGACACATTTTGGTAAATAGTTTGTAGATGGCCTTTCTATTATCAGAGCCATTTGAAGAAAGTATTTTCATCAACAGAACTGAAACAGCACATGGGTTTCCAGTTCGATTTCTGTTTTCTGATTAAGTATCAATGTGTACTGTTGGTCTCCTAGGTAAGTGTTGTCTCTGGACGTCAGAAATGATCACGTACAATGTGCTAGTCAGTTAATCACTGCCAGGGCCTAGACTGAATTGCCATTTCTGTACAGACCTGAGTACAAAATTCATAAAGTATAAACCAGTGGGATGGAATGTGTCTCCTCAGACCTGAGAATCTGGCCACAGTGTTGATTTCATCATAGTCCGATGTTTAAAAAAAAAGGGGGGCGGGGGGACACTGAAATGTGGCTGACATTTTCTCCTTTAATGTAGTCTGCCAATGCTTGTAAATGATCCAAAGCCATTAAAAATCTCTTTTAAAAAGTTGAATAGATTTTAACCTCCCATGTAGACAGTAAAAAAAAAAAAAAGGGAACAAAAATTATCATCTTTGTTGAATTCTCAATTGATAGTCTTTAACATTAATGATGCCAGGAAGGTCTACAGAAATGGTACAAATGTCTTTTTAAACTTGTGAATGAAAATGATAGTAGGAGTTAAAAAAGCATTGACTCTGGGTGTTGCAAATAAACGTTTGAATTTATTCTTCTTTCTTTCCATTATGTTTCTTTTTCTGTTTTTATCCTTATTCAACAATATATAATGCACTCAGCAAAAATAACAACCAAAGAAAGTAATTGGAATAAATAAAATGTAAACCAAATACTAGTGTGAAGTAGTAGAAAAAACGAAATGGAAATCTAGTGACAAGCAAAGCATTGTTATTGAAAGGTTTTGGAAAAAAGCCTCTTTCACGTTGCTGGCCCAGTTAGGAAGTTTGGTCCCTGGTACAAAGCCATACAGCTGCACACAATATAAAGGAAGGTTAACAGCATATTTGGTGCGTTTATAACTTCCCTGGGGCATTTTAACAGTAAAAATAGTGATTGTTAACCTGGTCTATCTGAACTTAAATATGAGCTTACTTTGCAAGAAATGAGGGGTAACGTCTAAACACTCTTTTCTAGGTTTCATTATTGTTTGAAGATTTTACATTATAGCTCCTTTTTGTCTGTTTTTATATATGTTTTATTCAGTGTGCTGAGATATTTGGAGTCATAGGCTAATAAGCTATACTACTCTCAGCTGTGTAACTTTACTCTTACATAGTGTGACGTAGATCTTCATAAGTATACACACTTTACTGTGCTTTGGAGTGACATGTTCATAAATGCAGCACAGGCTGCGGTGGATGTGGCAATAGTTTATCTTAAAATTGATCTGGTGAGTTTTCCAAGACGATGATTGTGATGGCTGCCTCAATGTGCTTTGCTTACACGCACAGAAATGCAATTCCCAACAGTGGCAACTCTGACTTTCACAATGGTTGCAGCCATATTTATGACTTAATTAATAAACAAAACCAAAAGTCTGCATATGGACCACAGCTCAGACCTGCTATAAAATATAATGAATAATTGAAGTACATTTTTATATCCCCAGGAATGCAAAACAGGTAGAGATACTAGTCATGTCAGGGCTTCGGGACGTGTGCATTGTGCTAGGCAGCTCTCAGACTCACAAACAGGAAGCCCATAGAATCAACCCTTTTCTAACAAAAAGAAGTTTAGAAACACTTTCCAAATTAACCCCTACTGTGACCCTAAATCAAACAACTGTTAGCCAGAACCAAACAGCAGTTTTCAAGTGTAAAGAACTAAAGACACTGAAATGGACATCCCGCCTCAGCCCAAGTCCCGCAGAAGCACACCACAGAGTCGGCTGTCCCTTTGTGTCCCCAGGCCTTATTTATTGTTCGTGGGCTTTGGAAGTTGTTGCTCAAATAATCCGGTGCTTCCCATTATGATGGCTGGAACTAAACTCAGCATATAGGACTATCAGGTGATTTCTTGTATTGTGAAAACAGCAAGACCCAGTTACACTCACTGCAGTGACTGTCACGTGTATGTTTTCCTCTGTACCATTTCTAATACGTGCGCATCTTCATACTTAGGAACTTGGAAATGAAGTCAGTGTGGGGACAGAGCCCCAGAAAGCAGTTTCCAGGCTCTCAGCCTCACATAGAAAGGTGTTGGCTCAGGTAGTAAATGGCCAACTGTGATTGCATGGCCATCAGCTGTGGCTAGTTGGCCATCAGCTGTAACCAGTGAGCCATTGGCCACTAATATAACTTCTGTGGCTATGCTAGCAGAGCAAGAGGAAAGAAGAGGAGGAAAGAACGGGGGCTAGCAAGAAGATGGTGGCTGGGCTGGCAAGTGTGGATGGCAGTTTGCAGACAGTGTGGATCCAGCCTCCAGTGAGAGTATAGTGCCGCCAGAGAAAATATAGTGGTATGACTCCCCTACCTATGGCTCCGTGGGTGTTCCTTTTTGGCCTCACCATATCCTGCGTTCTTGGGTGGGGAGCGGGAGCAGAGACCCCACCGGACGCCCTGCATGACAGTCAGTATTTTCTAAGACGAAAGCCTTGGGAGTATCTAAAGCAGATAGGTTCGAATTCTCAACACTGTGCCTCCATGTGTGTACTCAGTATGTTTATTCCCTCTGGAAAGCTCAGTGAACTCAAGGTCAGACATCTGTTAGCATGTGGCACAGCTACGTGCATTCTGGGATGGATGGCCCTTGTTTAATTTCTTAGACTGTGATGTCCCTCACCTCCATGATAGACATAGGAAAGAGTCTACCCACTTCCATGCGGCTCTGTGGGGAGAGAAGTGGTTGCACAGAAGGGTGCAACATCTAGCAAGGAGCATCAGAACTGCTCTTCGAAAGGGAGCTCTGTAAGCAAGCTGTTGGGCCTAGGGTGGAGCCCCCAACGTGCTGAACCCCATTGTGAACAAGAGGCTCTCCTCTTGCATTTTGTCCAAATGAGGCACAGCTGTCAGGCTCTGGGCAGTGTGCCAGTGTAGCCTGTCTTGAGCAAAGCTGGGGCATCCCTGTCATAAAGTGAGTGGAGTTAGCTGCAGCTGCAGACTGTTAAAATGCAAATTGTGCAAATAGGCTAGCACTCAACCAATTGAAAAGCTAACATCTACACCAGTGGCAAAGTTTGACACTCCCTAAGGTAGCTAACAGTGTTTTAGAGCCAGCAGGAATTTTCGGATTTATAGAAGTAAAGGGGGAGCATGTAGGTAGGTGCTGAGTCGTAAGTAGGAATAGATACAGTCAACCTCTAACAGGTAGGTTAGAGTGCAGGCCCGGTGAATTATCAAGGTTTTCATTTTCAACAACTTTATTCGTCAGAATCAGGAGGTGACAATAGTTAAGGTGTTTTAAACACATGTAGACCACCATTATCACTATCACCACCAACAACTAACATATTTGATCTTCAGTAGCCGTATTCCGAAATACGTCTTACCCCTAAAGCAGTCTGTGCACTTACAGGGAGGTTTACATTTCCAGAAATGTTCCAGTGTTCAGCCACTCAGAATTTGGGAGGATGTTGAAACTATTGTGGAGAGGTGTTGGAGTTGAGAGATGGATCCACGACACCTGTAGTCTGTACGAGTGTGTGTGTAAGTCCACAGTAGTAGCAGAGGGAAAGAAGAATAGTTTATGATACAATGCCAGAAGTTTGTTGGAAAGGTACATTTAAATTCCATTTTAAATGTTTCAAATTCTGGAAGGGCAAATTTGTGTATATTTTTTTCCTGAAAACACTTTCCCTGTCAATCTGCTAGTTGGCCTCCTGCTATCATGCTGTATTTTGGTTAACAAAACTATTATTTTTGTAGCTTGCTCCAATTGAATATTTTGCTTAACATACTATCCTTCAGTTCTTTTTGCTCTAATACTTGACATTATTTGCCACTCCTTCAAGACAACTATCAAGATAACAGATAAAGGAAATATATACTATCTTGACAGTGGTATTTGGGGGGGAATGGTATCGACTATCTCTGAACTTGTGAATTCTAGATTCTGCAATGGCCGGCCTCTCTTCTAAAATAGAGCTCCATTCTGTTTAGTGTTAACCGCTAAATCTGCCCCGCCTCCAGCTTCTCACTTCTTGACTCTTTATTTAATAAGTAGACCTTCCTCTCAATGGTAGAAATAAGGAAGTAAGGAGTTGAAATTTCAATTACCAAAATATGTTACTTGATTGATGGTTTTAGCAAATGGATGGCAACTGGAGAAGATATTGACACCAAAAGCTAAAAATGGAGTCAAGGGTTTCCTTTGCTTGTATTTGGTTTGTGCTGTCCTTGAATTTTCCGTAGGAGATCTTCAAAGTACATAGAACTTCCTACTATCTGTCCTGACACAAGGTAGGGAGATCAGTTAATCAAAGGATAAAATATGGAAGGCAGCTGTGTATTTGTCATAGATAAATAAAGTGAATGAAGAGTTTTGAAATGCCAAGTGAGTACCTACCGTAAACTAAACACTTCCGGTTTTTTGAGACAGCTACACACTCCAGCCCAACAGTACGTTGTACCCTTTCAAATAAAAACATAAAAAATAAGCATCAGTTTCTAGCACAGAGCCACTTATTTCTCATCTTCCTTTTTTTCTAATTATCTCAGGGCTTTGTAAAAAGTCTGCCTTAGCAAGAAAGTATAATAATAAAGGAAATCGTCCAGCATAGTTGATCTGAGATTTTAAACTGTCTCCCCTTCTCTAAACGGACAAAGAAAGCACAGAGATGAACATTTTAGGACAGTGGGGATAAGATGGTTTGCAAATGAGGCCCACCTCCCTAATGGATTGCAGGTTTTGTAGGAGCAGGGAACCCACGCTGTGGACAGCTATATACCTCCCATGCTCCTACTGATGAGGATGGCTCTGCAGTGGGGTTCTTGGAAGTAACTTCCAGAGTAGCCTTCATCGCCACTCCTGACATTTGGGCCAGTTTCATCTTTTCTATTCAGCAGCATCACTGGCCTAGTGTGCACACACAACCCCATTGTGACAACTGCAAATGTCTCCAAACACTGCTAAATGTTCCTCGGGGGACAAAATTTCCCCCAGTTGAGAGCCACTGTTCTATAAGGATGGATGAAGGTGAGATAGTGCTGGAGGATGCTATTAACAGAAGATCCTGGAAGTTTCTTGGGAGACTTACTGTGTTTGGTTCTTACAACAACGTAATCTGAGTTTTAAAACTAAAACCCCAATTCAGTACATGGTAATTTTACCCTTGATTTCAGTAAAATAAAGCCACCGAGGTACACCTCAGCACTGGTGTTTCATCCACACACACACATTCATCTTTCTCTAAATTGTTTTGTCATATATCTATATATGAGAAATTGTTATAGATTAAAAATAATACTTCTTGAATAAGCACATTTTCCAGTTTTACAAAATGAAATCATTTCTGCTACCAAAGTTTACCTGGGTGTGAATTTTTACAACTGAGATATTAATCCTTGAAAGGAGATTTTTATAATGGAAATGCTGACACAACCTTAGCTGCCCTGCTTCAAATGGCATCATTATATTATTCCACTCTTGACCGTGTCTGTGTTCTGAAAACAGTGGTGGCATTGTCTGCCTCTGAATGGTGCTAAAGGACTGAGGAGGGGAAAGATTTGGCACTGATATCAGAGTGGGGGAAATCATTTAAAATGAAAAAATACACCTTGTGCATGACTCATTCATTCAACTCAGGAGATTTTCTAAAATGAATAACTAGGTTTGATCCACATCAGATTTGTATGTTTCGCCACCCATAGTAAACCAAACTATTGATAATGACTTCTGGTTACCTCTTCCAGACTATCTTAACTGAGTCTTGAACTACTAAAATGATCGCCCAATTATGAATGTTCTCTTTCGTAAACGAATCATTTCACTGTAGTCTACCTTAATGTTTTAATTTCCTAGTAGGTTCTGTAGCTCTAAACAATGCAGGTATGGACAGCTTGAAATGTTTTTTGTCTTGCTCCCTGTACATGGTCACACACTCGAACACACACATAACCAGTGATCTCCTTATGTAATGGTGAGACAACTTTTTACGAAAAGACAGTATGCTTTGTGCTTGTTTTTGGCAATATTGCATTGTCTTGGATACTTTTCGGAAGTTTCCTGTGTGCACTTGGTGAGGAGGAAAAAAAGAAATGGAAGGAATTCTAGAAAGGCCCACCTGTGTTTCCCCTTCCTCTCAACAAGGACGGAAATGAAAACATTCTCTAAGTGATAAACAGATTCTAGGCTGAGCCCGCTTC
Source organism: Rhinolophus sinicus (assembly GCF_057876585.1). Classification (NCBI taxonomy): domain Eukaryota; kingdom Metazoa; phylum Chordata; class Mammalia; order Chiroptera; family Rhinolophidae; genus Rhinolophus; species Rhinolophus sinicus. Next base: position 93,648,982 of record NC_142514.1, read on the forward strand.
CTACTGTTCTTTCACCGTCCCCAGGAACAGAAAACAATAGTCAAGGGTAGTTAATAGTGAAAGTCAAGAAAACTCGAGAAAGAGAAAGACAAAATGCAAAATGATCAAAGCAAGAATTAGGAGGAAAAACATATTTTAATGAAGGGAAGAGCCTGGGGAAAACAAATGGTGAGATACTGCTTTTAACTGGTTTGCTGTGGAGCATAAGGCAGAGAATGAATGTATCGCTGAGTCTAGAATAGAAAGGGTCCTCAAGTTTCACACTTTTTAGTTTACTCATTAAACAAAAAGCTTTTGTTTTAGAAAATGTACTTGAAATGTTTTTGACCAAAAGGAAGCACTAGTAAATGTAATGTGCTTGGCACTCATACGCCACCTGTGTGTCCACATCTTCACTCCGGGTCATTTCTGGCCACGTGGGGGAGTGCGGCTTCAGCATGGCACTTGGAATTCCAGGGGCCTCCAGAACTGTGGTGGTTGGAGTGACAGTTGTGGAGGAGACATATTTCAGGGCATCCAGTCAGTCACAGAAGAGAATAATCCATTGCACCTAGAAGCATGCTGTCATTCGTGTCAGAGGGTCCGTGTGGCTGTCAGTGAAGCTCCGCTGCCTCTTCTCTCCTCTGCTGTTGCTAACGGCAGGTGATAGTGGGATGGTCTGTTCCAAAAACAGCACTGGTAGCTAGTGAAGGAACACGCATGTGGGGCCGCTCTGTGCTGTCTGCTGGGTAGCCTCCCTTTGTTTGCTCATTTGAAAGTGTTAATCTCCCCAAATAAAAGGTGCTTGTTCTGAATAAGAAACAGAACAGGGCTTAGGAGTGGGAGATCCATGTTACAGAAATGACAAAACAGTGACCTCAGATTGTCATTAAAAGGACTTCAGGTTCTGTGGCTAGTTCTCAATTCAAGCTTTTCTTTTCTTTATTCTTATTTTTAAAAATACGGTGTTTCATGGTGAACACCAGAGTAAGGGAAAGCGCTGGCACTTTAGTGTTGGTGATCACTTCCTTAGTAGTCGACCTGTGTTTGTAGCCCTAAAAACACTTTCCCTTATGAAATGCCTAGGTTCTGCCATCCAGCGTGGGGTCTGCTGTGCAATATGTGTGTTTTCAAACAGTTAGATAGTAGCACAGGCAAGAGGCACATTCCTGCCCTGAAGCTCCTAACTTTAATAACTTTTATTTCCAGTAAGCCCCTTAATATGCGTAGAGTATTATTTATTGTTCATCAAATGTATTTAAATATGTAAATGTTTAAATGACATTAGCCGGCACCTAAAACTTATTTCCTGTTGCAATAAAACACATGTATTTTCTCGGTTTTATAACTGAACATTAGTACTAAGTAAAAGGTTAGAAGACAGCCTTAGTTATAGCTGATCGCTCAGCCTAGCCCCTCATTCTTTGGAACAAACATGTTTTCTAAATATCTTAAGTAGGTTGTCTTATATTCCATTATTCTTTTTTTGTTTTTAACCTAATGTATGAGGAAGAGCGTTGGATTGAGGGGACGACCCCGTCCATAGCCCGTCTGGTAAATCAGAGTCCTTGACTTTGTACACCCTGCTGGATGGAGCACTTGCTGCTGTTTATAATCTGTTATCCTTGAGATTGGGCTTTCCTTGTAATAAAGGACTAAAAATCTCATAGAGTAGGATCAACTTGGGTGTTCTGTGGTTTGCGTGTTGGTTGTTATGCCTAATTCCCACAGCAGAGAAGGGAATTAGAGAGAGCATCATAAAGAACAAAAGTTAGTGGGTTGCCAGCTGAGTAAAGCCCTCCCCATGAACAGGTTTGGGTAATAGCAATATTTCTGAAAGGGAGGGCAGTGACACTTGAGTGAGGTTGGTCCTAGGAAGCAGTCGCAGGTCTGGATCCAATAATGTATCATTGACTGCGTCTGGAACAGATCGCCTGGATAAATTGAGTGAACTCTTACCCTGCTGGGAGCTTTTTAGCTGTGTGCTCTGTGCTTATTAGCCTCCTAGCCCCTAGTTTGACCCTGTTCCCTTTTAAAATTAATGCATCTCCAATTCCCTAATCTAGACATTTTTTTTCAATCTCATGTTTCTTTGTTTCCACCCAATTTGAGGAAATAGCTGAGGAGTTTTCAACTGTTTACCCAGAGGCAAAATTAACAGGTGCATTCAGGGTTATTGTAAGACTCATCAAATACTGGGGGGGTGGGGGGGGGGGTGCTGGCCTAATTCCAGTTCTGATAAACAAGCCAGCATTGTAAATTAATTGAAAACTGACAAAGATAAAAAGCGCACTTAGAGGCCTACATAAAAGTTTTACTGTGTGCCTGCAGAAGAGCCTAACTGCCACGCGTATTTTGACACTTATGTCCATAGTAATGAGTTTCTAATGAACAGACCTTGGGTAATAGAAGCTGAAGCTGAACCGAAAAAGGCCCATTTCTAACACAGTCTGGGAGCATACTTACATCCGATAGCAGCTTGGCACAAGGATTCAGAAGCTTGCCATTGGTTTGCTGCCAGCTTATGCCTTTATTTGGAGCAGGAGACCCATGAGCCTGCATGTGTATGAATGAGGAGAGGTAGGAAGAAAACACACCAAGAAAAGGAGGATGTGTCTGGAATTCTACACAGCACACATGAGGGTCATTTACAGGGAGCCCAATGGGATTTTACATGCAACGCATATCTTCAGGTACAAAAGCTCTTTAAGATCTAACTTCCTTATTCTGAAAAGCAAACTTCATATTTTGCAAAGAAGACCCATTTTTTCTAAGCAATTCTGGCTCCTGAAAAGCGTTTTGAAAAGTTCCTTGTTACAAGGAGAAAAGGGATTGCAAAATTGTTTCAAAATTATCCCTGTGGTGTTGCTATTTGTATACTACGGCAAAGGGCTTCGATCTGCATGGCTGCCTCTCTGGGCATAACAGGGTTGTACTTATGGTATACTCTCTTTAGAATGAGGAGGCTATAATAAAAATTTAAGAAACTCAAACTCATGAAAAAGCTACAGCAACAGCAGTTCGTTTTTGCAATAACAAAATTATCTTACTCCATATAAGCTGAGAACATTTACTGGGTATTCACAAGTTATTCACAAATAAGAAGCCTGCATGCTTTTGTGCTTATTAACAAGTCAACAAACTTTTCTGCATCTGGAGAATAAAAGAAATACCAATGTGATTTGCTTCTTCACCCTGTGTTACCTGCTTTAAGAAAGATCATCATTGTACATCAAGTCACTGTATTTCTCCTCCACGGTATCATTTTATTCATCAGTACACATGGCCTGTGGCTGTGTGACTATGAAACTGATCTACGTGCTTCCAGTGATCATAGTCCTTTATGAACACGCATTACCAGATTTGTTCCTGAAATGTAGCGTGTTTTTCATTTATTGACTAAATATGTACTTATTACTAAGCAGCTAGCACAAACCTTCGGTGTTAGCACAAGTGCCTTATACATAATAGATGTTTACTAAGTACTTGCTTAACCATTAATTTAATCAACAACTGACTAAATCACAGGAAGAAAGAACCGTACTTAGAACCTACACTTACAGGTCTAGGCCAGTAGCTCTCAACCAGTGGTGATTATACTTCCGAAGGGACATTCAGCAATGCTGGAGACAGTTTTGTTATGGGGGGCAGGGGCAGTACTACTGGAACCCAGTGGGTAGAGGCCAGGAATGCTGCTACACATCCTGCAGTACACAGGACAGCCCCACGATTAATCTGTCCAGCCCAAAAATATCCATAATGCCACTGCTGAAAATCTGCTCTAGTAGAAGAGAAAACGTATGCACACCCATCCCCAGCTTCCAGCTGTCTTTACTTTACACATACACACACCCAGGTGATTCCTCCACTCTCAGGGTTTCTATAGCCACGTGCGCTCTAGTTCCAGATTTTTGTGTCCAGTCCAGACCTGTCCCTGCCCCCAGCCCTGTGCAGCCTGCCCTCTAGACATTCCCACCCCACTGTCTCAAAGGCTATCTCAAGCACTGAGTGTCCAAAATGGAATTCACCATCTTTCCTCCAAACATTTGCTTGCAGCACTCTGTTAGGCACATGGCTGGAATGCAACACAGAACAGTTTGGGTAAATCAAGTTGTATAAGTGACCGAAAGCAGAAAGAAAGTAGTCAATGTTAAGAGAGGGTACCAGCTCCAGTGGTAGTTCAGACACAGTGCTTCCTGCTTTAAGGGCAGTGAGGATATGGAGGGGGGATGGGAGGGGCAGAGATCCACAGATATTTTATCGAGAAGGTGCCATTTGAGCTGGATATTGAAAGGTATGTAACAATTAGACATCTGAGCTTCTGGGTGGATGTAACAGACGATCAAAGGTGTCTTCTGTTCCAGGTGAGCTGGAAAGTAGGACTGTGACCAGGAAATACACAGTGGAATGCACTGTTTGGAGTATTGCTACTTAAGGGAAGAGTAGATGATGTAAATGGAAAGCTAAGTTGGAGCCTGATCATGGAGAATATGAAAAACAAAGCTCAGAAGGCTGCACTTCTTTCTGGAGGCAGTGGGCGCCATGAGATTGGAAATGGACCTGATTGGAGACGGATTTCAGGAAGATTAAACTAATAGCAGTGCCTGGACCACCCACTGCTTTTCACCTCACATCCTTGAAGTCTCAGTTTCAATGTCACTTCCTCAGAGAGTCTTCCCCAATTCCCAAGGCTTGGCTTAATGCCCATGCTATACACTCCCATAGTATCTTATATTTCTCTTCCGTAAATCTTGTGTCACTCTTTCCTCCTCCCCTTCCTCCTAGACTATAGGAGAAGTCTACCTTCCCCTTAGACTGGAAACTCTCAAGTCAGGGGCTATGTCTGTTTTGGTCTACCAGAACACTCAGACCAGCACAAATCAGAATGTCAGCCCTAGTTGACACTGTGGAATTTACTAACCGATTAATATCAGGGCAAAGTAGAAGAGTGAATGAAGGATGACTTCAGGGTTTTAAGCCTCCTCACAGGGGTCATGTGTTGCATTAATAGGGATAGGAAACAATGGGTTGACACATGTCTAGCTGAAAAGAAGCTGAGTTCCATATTGCCCATGCTGAGATTGAAGCGCTGGTGAGTGTTAGTGTGGAGAGATTTAGCAGGCATGGGAAACATGGCAGAGAACTAGGGATGTAGAGTTAGATGTGAAAGCCAATTGCAGCTGTGGTATTTAAAAACCAAAGAAAGACTGGATAAGCTTCTGGGATTTTGATCTTTTGAACATTGATTGCCATGAATGGAAATTTCATCCCTGCCCTCATCATCTTTTTTTGCCATCTTCTAGATTTCTTCGAGAACATTTACCATCTTTCCAGTCAAATGTGCATAATAATGGTTATTAAATACAGCTGAAGGATCAGGAATGATGTCAGCAGCTCCTCTTCCCTTAGAGTTTTTTTCCACGATAATCATTTGTTTTGCCAGTTTTTGCCTTCTTGGATCATTAGAGTCCAAACTGATAAGTTTGCTACATCTTAAAAGACATGAGTTATAAATGTTCTAAATTTTACAACATATCTGCTCAGTTGCCGTACTGGGGTTTTGCTCCACTGCAAACATGATGCTGCTTCTGGCCACATCTCTAACTTTCATTTACTCTCTTCACTCCAGTGCCCTGCCTTGTGCCCTAGTTTTCCAGAATACAGATTGTGAATTTAACAATTCAATGGAGGCAATAGAGGTTTATAACCTAGAATTTCAGAAGATGTAGAGAATTTCTTCTCTCTGTGTGTTCACCCTATGCCTTCCAAACTGTTTCACCATTCCTTCCAGACTCACAGTTTTTCAATCTTTCCTACTCTCTATGCAGAGAAACTTATTCATCATGGTTTTATAAACTGTGTTTCACTTTAACCCAGTGTTGGAGTAGTTTTCTGTCTTTTTATTGAATTTCAGGATTTTAGAGATGAAAAGACGTTAGAAGTCATGGTGTCTAGCCCCTCCTTTAAACTCCCACTTCATATTGTCAAGGAGGCCAGAGTATGACTGGCTCTCCCAGAAGGCCCCACTTCAGGCCTGGGGTTCAAACCTGCCCCACTGGGTCATCACGAGTGGATACTGCTGTGAGGACTTAGAAGGTGCCCTGTGAACAGTTTATAGTCTAATGGGAAGATAATAAAGAGCTCTCCAAGAAGGACTCAATTATGTTAAGTATCCATTTAACATTCATAAGCAATGAAATGGCTGGATAATAAAATTACGGGCCAGCATATTATTCTGCTATAATTTATGTGCATTTTCTGTGAGAACTGTGTTTATATACATATGTGTGTTCTGGGTGTATATCTATGTTCACTATTGATAGATGTTGTAAAGAGAATCTAGATATAGTTTGCTTCCACTAAAAGCATAAATAGGAGACTTCTGGGCATGATGGCTGAGTAGATAAACACTGTGCTCACCTCTTCCCATGACCATATCAAAATTACAACTGAATTATAGAAAAACTACCCTTGAGAATCCCCCGAAAACTAGCTGAACAGAACTTCTATAACGAAGGGAATAAAAAAGCCATGTCGAGACTAGTAGGGAGGGCAGACACGTGAAACAGACTAGTCTTGCACCCACGTGTGGCAATTAAGAATTGGGAAGGATATCTTGGCTGCACAAATCCCCCTTGAGGAGCAAAGGGTCCTAGCCCCACACCATGCTCCCCAGCCCAAATTACCAGTGCCAGGAACAGGAGTTCTCACAACATTTGGCTGTGAAAATCAGTGAGAATTCCATCTGGGTGACACAGAGGGCTGCTGGAGACCCAGCTGTCCCTTAATGGACTCAAGCACAGATGTTGCCTTAAGTTCCAGCAAAGGGAAGAAGCAGCAGCTCAAAAAACATCGAAGACATACTGGGAGGAACTGAATTATCTGGCTTCTGGATGAGGACTGGAGGGGCAGCTCTCTCCGGGACAGAAGTGCTAGCAGATGCCGTTGTTCCTTTGTTGAGGCCCTCCCCCCCATCAAGCCTGTGGGTGCAGAAGATCGCCAAATCTGAGTCTCCATCAACATTCGCTGAGAACCCACCCCTCTCAACTCACACACATGCCCGAACCTTTTTCACCGGGTGTTCCTCAAAAGCGATGACCTCGGCCCACAATGCAGACTTTCCTAAAATCTATCAAATGGTCACGAGCCGCAAACAATCAGCATCTGGCCTCTGCATGCTCCATGCCTATTACTAAGTGGCTCCAACCTCCATACTCCTGTCAGCCCACCTCCGTTCGAAGCTTACACTCTCACAGGTGCCTCCAAGTCCAGCACAGGTGGCAACCATCTGCAGATCACTTTGTAGCTCCTACCAGGTTGCTCTGAGCCTGGCACAGGCAGCAGCTAATCTTGGCCTGCACAAGAACCGCTCCCAGAGGGCCCCAGAACCAACACACCTGGTAGCCAGCTTCAGACAACACCAGTGAACCACCCAATTAGCTCCACAGATGACACATCCTAATGGTGGAAACAGAAGACACCAGATCCATGATAAAGAGAGACCCACTCTGTGGGATCAGCCCCTACACGATAGCTTATCCACTATAGTCGTGGTCTGTTGGGACAAAGTCCAGAGAGCATTTTCCAGGCTCTCAGCCTCACGTGGAAAGGTGCCGGCTCAGTTATGTAACCCACACATGCATAGGATACATCCCTATGTAAGCACTGATGTAACCGGTTGGCCATCAGCTGTAACCAGCTGGCTGTCAGCCCCTGTTGTTCTGTATGCTATAGAACTGTCGTGGCTACATTAGCAAGTGCGGATATTGTGGATCTTGCAGGTCCTACTTCCTGTGTCTCCCTGGCTGCCAGCGAGACTGTGGTGCAGGAAGATGCCTTGTTGGGGTACTGGTGGGTGTTTACTTCTTGTGTCTCGACCAGCCGCCCTCAAGAATATAGTGGTATGAACCCCTACCCATGGCTCCGTGGGTGTTCCTTTTCAGCCTCACTGTGTCCTGCGTTCACCTGCCGGGAGCTGAATCCCTGCATTACATGGTCATTGCTCATCGCCAGTCAGTTTGGTGGTCAATCCCACCCTCTAATGTCCCAACAGCAATCAAGGCTCAACTACACCAGGAGGTACATGCAACCCACACAGGGATTCCCTTGGAGCACCTGGCTCAGGTAACCAGGGAAACTGTGCCAATGAACATCACAGGACACCTACTATCAAGACCAGGAAAAGTAGCAGATCTACCTAACATATAGAAACAAACACAGGGAAGCAGCCAAAATGAGGAGGCAAAGAAATATGTCCCAAATGGAAGAACAGGACAAAACTCCAGAAAAAGAATAAAATGAAATGGAGACAAGCAATCTACCAGATGCAGAGTTCAAGACACTGGTAATAAAGATGCTCAGTGAACTTAGGGGAAGACTGGATGAATTCAGTAGAACTTAAACAAAGAGATAGAAAACAGAAAACTGGAGGTAGGAAACATAAAAAAGATCCTGTCAGAAATGAAGAACACAATAACTGAAATGGTGGATACATTAGACAGAAGCAACACTAGATTAGATGAAGCAGAGAATCGAATCAGCAATCTGGAAGTCAAGGTAGTGGGGGGGAAAAAAAAAAAAAGAACACCAAAAAGAATTTTTTAAACAAATGAGTGCACTTTAAAGGACATCTGGGACAACATTAAACATACGAACATTCGCATCATAAGGGTACCAGAATGAGAAGAGAGAGAGAAGAGATTGAAAACATATTTGAAAAAAATAATGAAAGAAAACTTCCCTAACCTGGCAAAGGAAATAGACACCCAAGTCCCAGAAACGCAGAGAGTCCCAAACAAGATGAACCCAAAGAGGCCCACACCAAGGCACATCATAAGTAAGATGCCAAAGGTTAAAGACAAAGAATCTCAAAAGGAGCAAGAGAAAAGCAGTTACTTACCTACCATGGAGCTCCCATAAGACTGTCAGCCAATTTCCCAAAAGAAACTGCAGCCAAAAGGGATTAGCACAAAATATTCAAAGTGATGGAAAGCAAGGACCTACAACCAAGATGACTCTACCCAGTGAATCTATCACTTAGAATTGAAGAGCAGATAAAGAGCTTCCTAGAAAAGGAAAAGCTAAAGGAGTTCATCACCAAACCAATATTACAAAAAATGTTAAAGGGAATTCTTTAACAAAAGAAGAAAAAACAAGATCAAAATTATGAATAATAAAATGACAATAACTACATACCTATCAGTAATTACTTTGTAAATGGATTAAATGCTCCAACCAAAAGACATAGGGTGCCTGAAGGGATAAGAAAATAAGACACATACATATACTGTCTACAGATCAAAAAACACTCACACAGACTGAAAGTAAAGGGATGGAAAAAAATATTTCATGCAAATAGAAATTAAGAAAAAGAAAGCTGGGGTAGCAATACTTACATCACACGAAATGACTTTAAAACAAAAGCAATAACGATAGGCAAAGAAGGACATTTCTTAATAATAAAGGAATCAATCGAGCAAGAGGATATAACCCTGTAAACATATATATACCCAACGTAGGCACACCTAAGTATATAAAGCAAATATTGGTGGACATAAAGGGAGAGAGCAAAAGTAATACAGTAACAGTATGGGACTTTGACACCCCACTGACATCAATGGATACATCATCCAGACAGAAAATCACCGAGTGACTTTAAGTGCCACCTTAGACCAGATGGATTTAATTGATGTTTGTTTTGGTGGCTTTTTTTTAGAATAGTTTACTCAAAAGCAGCAGAATATATATTCCTTTCAAGTGTTCATGGAACATTTTCCAGGGTAGACCACATGTTAGGCCACAAAACAGGCCTCAGTAAATTCAGTAAGATTGAAGTCATACACAACATCTTTTCCGCTAACAATGGTATGAAACTAAAAATCAGTTACAAGAAGAAAACTGAAAAACAGAAAAAGCTAAATAACATGCTGCTAAGCAATGAATGAGTTAACAATGAAATCAAGGAAGAGATCAAAAGGTACCTTGAGACAAATGAAAATGAGAACACAATGACGCCAAATCTATGGGACACAGCAACAGCAGTCCTAAGAGGGAAATTCATAGCAGTACAGGCCTACATCAAAAAACAAAAACAAAAAAAAAAGCTCAAAAGCACAATCTAACCATACACCTAAAGGAACTAGAAAAAAGAAAAGAAAGAAAAACAGCAAACAAAGCCCAAAGTGAGTAGAAGGAAGGAAATAATACAGATCAGAGAGGAAATAAGTGAAATAGAATTTAGAAAAAAACAATACAAAAGATTAATGCAACCAAGTGCTGCTGCTTTGAAAAGATAAACAAAATTGATAAACTGTTAACAAGGCTGAACAAGAAAAAGACAGGGAGGAATGAAATTAACAAAATCAGAAATGAAAGAGGAGCCGTGACACCACAGAAATAAAAGGATTAAAAACAATATACTATAAAAAATTATATGCCAACAAATAGGACAACCTTTAAAACATGGATAAATTTCTAGAAATATATGATCTTTCAAGATTGAATCAAGAAGAAACAAAATCTGAATGCAGTAATAAGTACTAACGAAATTGAATCAGTAATCAAAACACTCCAAGCATACTAAAGTCCTGGACCCAGATGGCTTTACCAAAAGTGAATTTTACCAAACATTTAGAAAACTTAACACCTATTAAAAAATTTAACAGCTGTTCTTCACAAACTATTCCAAAAAATTGAAGGGGAGGGAAGGCTCCCAAGTTCATTTTACAAAGCCAGCTTTTCCCTGATTCCAAAACCAGACAAAGGCATTACAAAGAAAAGAAAATTATAGGCCAATATTTCTGATGAACATAGATGCACAAATCCTCAACAAAATATTAGCAAACTGAATTCAGAAATACACTAAAAAGATCACATACCATGATCAAGTGGGATTCCTGGGATCAAAGGTTGGTTCAATATCTACAAATCATATGATACACCACATAAACATAATGAAGGAAAAAATTCATATGATCATATCAGTAGATACAGAAAAAACATTTGATAAAATCCAGCATCCATTGATGATAAAAACTCTGAGCAAAGTAGGACTAGAGGGAACATACCTCAACATAATAGACTGTATATGACAAACCCGCAGCTAACATCATATCAATGATGAGAAGTGAAAAGCATTTTTCTTAAGGAACAACACAAGGATATCCACTTTCACCACTTACTCAATATAGCATTGGAAGTCCTAGCCACAGCAATCAGACAAGAAAAAGAAATAAAAGGCATTCAAATTGAAAATGAAGAAGTAAAACTGGCATTATTTGCAGATGACATGATACTATATAGAGAGATCCTTAAAGATTTCCACCAAAAAGCTATTAGAACTGATAAATTAATTCAGTAAAGTAACAGGATAATAAATTAATATTCAGAAATCAGTTGCAGTCTTATACACCAATAATGACCTATCAGAAATAAATATTAAAGAAACAATTTCCTTTTATTTTTTAAAATTTTTTTATTGGGGAATATTAAAGAGCAGTGTGTTTTTCCAGGACCCATCAGTTGTTGTCCTTCAATTTAGTTGTGGAGGGTGCAGCTAAGCTCCAGGTCCAGTCGCCGTTTTCAATCTTAGTTGCAGGGGGTGTAGCCCACCATCCCATGCAGGAATTGAACTGGCAACCTTCTTGTTAAGAGCTCGCACTCTAGCCAGCTGAGCCATCCGGCCGCCTCACCGTTAGCAGCTCAGCGGCAGCTCATTGTCTTCAATCTAGTTGTGGAGGGCGCAGCCCACTAGCCCATGTGGGAATAGAACCAGCAACCCGGTTGTTAAGAGCTCACCGCTCTAACCAACTGAGCCATCTGGCTGCACCAAGGAAACAATTTCTTTTATAATTGAATCGAAATAAATAAAATACCTAGGAATGATTTTAACCAAGGAGGTAAATGACCTGTACTTGGAAAATTACAAAACATTGATGAAGGAAATTAAAGAAGGTAGAAATAAATGGAAGGATATACTGTGTTCATGGATAGGATGAATTAACATTGTTAAAATGTCCATATTACCCAAAACAATCTATAGATTCAATGCACTCCTTATCAAAATAGCAATGGCATTTTTTTTTGCAGACCTAGAACAAATAATCCTAAATTGTATATGGAACCATAAAAGACCCTGAATAGCCAAAGCAATCTTGAAGAGGAATGAAGTTGGAGGTATCACACTACCTGATATCAAACTATACTGCAAGGTTCTAGTAATCAAAACAACGTAGTATTGGCATAAAAACAAACACATAGATCAGTGGAGCAGAATAGTGAGCCCAGAAATAAACCCACATCTATATGGTCAATTAATCTATGACAAAGGAGGCAAGAATATACAATGGGGTAAAGAAAGTCTCTTCGATAAATGGTGTTTGGAAAACCGGACAGATACATGCAAAAGAAAATGAAACTGGACCACCTTACTCCATATACAAGCAAAAACACAAAATGAATTACAAACTCCAATGTAAGACCTGAAACTATAAAACTCCTAGAAGAAAACATAGGCAGTAAACTGTTTGACATTGCTCTTACTAATATTTTTTTGGATATGTATCCCCAGGCAAGATAAACAAAAGAAACAAATGGATACATCAAATTTAAAAGTTTTTACAAAACAAAGAAACAAAAACTCATAGACACAGTTTAGTGGTTACCAGAGGGGAAGAGGGGAAGGGTGGTGGCAGAAAAGGGTAAAGGGGGTCAAATATATGGTGATGGAAGGAGAACTGACTCTGGGTGGTGAACACACAGTGCAGCGTATAGATGATGTATTACAGAATTGTACACTTGAAACCTATATAATTTTACTAACGAATGCCACCCCAATAAATGTAATTGAAAAAAAAAAACTTAAGTTTTTGCACAGTAAACCATCAGCAAAATGAAAAGTCATCCTAGTGAATGGGAGAAGATATTTGCAAATGATACATCCAATAACTGGTTAATATCCAAAATAGTAAGGAACCCATACAGCTTAACACCAAAAAGACAAGCAATCCCATTAATAAATGGGCAGAAGACTTGAGTAGACATTTCTCCAAAGAGGACATACACATGAACAATAGACATATGAAAAGATGTTCAATGTCACTAATCATCATGGAAATGCAAATTGAAACCACAGTGAGATGTCCCCTTACACCTCTCAGAATGGCTATCATCAATAAATCAACAAACAACAAGTGTTGGTGAGAATACACAGAAAAGGGAACCCTCTTGCGCTGTTGGTGGGATTGCAAATTGGGGCAGTCACTATGGAAAACAGTATGAAGTTTCCTAAAATACATTAAAAATAGAACTACCATATGACCCAGCTATTCCAATTCTGGGTATTTATCCAAAGACATCCGAAACACTAATTCAAAAAGATATGTGCACCCCTATGTTCATTGCAGCATTATTTACAATAGCCAAGATATGGAAGCAACTTAACTGTCCATCAATAGACAACTGGATAAAGACGAAGTGGTACGTGTATACAATGGAATATTACTCAGCCATAATAAAAAAGTGAAATCTTACTATTTGTGACAATACGAAAGAACCTCATGGGTATTATGCTTAATGAAATAAGTCAGAGAAGGACAAATACCATATGATTTCACTTAGATGTGGGATCTAATAAATAAATGAACAAACAGACAAACAAACTCGTAGATATGGAGAACAAACTGATGGTTGCCAGGGCCTGGGTGAGAAAGGTGGAGGGATTAAGAAGTACAAATTGGTAGCTACACAACAGTCACAGGGATGTGAAATACAGCTTAGGGAATATAGTCAATAACAATGTAATACCTATGTATGTTGTCAGGTGGGTACTAGAATTATTGGGGGGATCACTTTGTAATTTATACAAATGTCTAACAACTATGTTATACACCTGAAACTAATATAATATTTAGTGTCAACTGTAATTGAAATTTAATTTAATTTTTAAATAACAAAAGTATAAATACAAACTTTAGTATGGGATAATAAACTGTGAATATCCATTATGCTTTCTGCCATTAACTCAGTCTATGAGCTTATTATATAAACCAGTTATTTTATTTTTAATGTATAATCTAGAAATCATTAGACAGTCAGATGATGACACTGACACATTACCTCAATCTCTGGGGTAAAATTCTGTGTGATGTGAAACAGTTTGTCTTGCCATTATTTCAAATGTTTGTAGTTTTCCTTGGTAACCTGTCATATTCATAATTTAATTTGAACTAGAGAAAACTATTAAGAATACATTATTTAAATGCATTGAGCTTTAGAAGCATTTACTGAGTGGTACAGTAAAACCTAAAAATTTCTTCTGAGGCCAAACTTCCAGTTTGCTTAAGGAGGGCCACTTACTTTCATCACTACCTGTTCACATTAAGAAATATTACCTTAAGATTACAAAATTCTCTGTTACTAATTTCTTCTACTCAAATGAAGTTATCTGAGAGAGAAGTTAACATATTTATTAAAAAGTGTGTATTTGCAGTTGGGCCAAAAGTTATTCTGAAATGTACTTTCCTGTGGTAATGATACTGAAAGTTGCTAGAGAGATACAGTACAGGCAGCTGGTACAGCCATATCGCTGCCAGATTTGCCAACCATAGTATTTTAAGCAACAACAAAAAATCAGATGTTTTCCAAAGCCCTCCAGAAAAAAAAGTATTGGTTGTGTTACATTTCTTGGTACAAAGTTGATGAAGTTTATGTTAAAGACTATCCATCTGTCAGTGAGTTTAGGAAAATTCAAACAAAATGTAAAAAAGATGCCAAGCATTTTTAAGTTTCAAAATTCAAGTTAAGTGCAAGAAGTATGGTATAGAAAGAATTTCAAGTTTTATCATAAAATCAGTAAAAACTTTGACATAGGGTTCCTGTAATATTAACTACTTTTAAAGACCAACGTGGAATATTCAACATATGGCTCAAGTACAAACAACCCATTCAGCCTTCAGCGAGGACAAGCCCTCATCCTTTGATTTGGGAAAAATTCATTCTACTTGGAGGTTTTCTTTTTATTTGGACAGTATATCACACTTGGAGAAATGCAAGGTTTAGAGACAAACTTGCATGCACACCCTGCTCTGCCACCTAACCAGTTGTGGGCTTTGGGGGCAACAATCCGTGTACGTAGGATTGTTGTGAGAATTAAATCTGGTGGCATATACAGAACTACTAATATGCTGCCCAGCACATTATTACAATTTTGAAGGAATTGTGGATCTTGTGATCAGCCGTACACTCATATTGTAAATAAAACCTGTGAACTTGGTGAGAGACCTAGAAAGCTGGCCTCAGGGATTACCTGCATTTCAGACAGGCTGGGGGCATGACGGCATCCATCCTGTCCTGCATTCACCTTGGAAGGGCCTATGCGCTGGGGCATGGGGCTGTCAGTGGCTGCCATGTGCTCAGCCAGGATCTTGCACTGCACAAGGCCATTGTAGTGCCCTGCTCACTGTGACTTTGTTGTTTCCACACCTTAACTGCACGTTAATGTAGTTTTTTGGTTTTGTTTTTTTGGTTTGTTTGTTTTTCTAACATAAGAGTCAGGAGGCCCAGAAGGGTTGACAGACGTCTCCTTTTGACCCACAAGGTCATGGCCTGCCTTGTGCATGAGTGAACCTGCCGGCTTCAGGTCACACCTCCTGCCACACTGGAGGCCAGCCACCTGGCTGTGGCCATTGGCACACCACATTGGCACTGGCCCCTAACCGGTACTTCCCATTATCTAACACGCAGGCAGGAGGCAGCCATGCAGGAGAGCTAGATCTTCTCTTACTGAAAGTGTACGGTTGGAGCCTCTATCTCATTGTAACCTCTGAAGGCAAGGAACATCAGGTAGCTTATCTCTCCCCACCCCCAACCTCATCCCCCAAATGAGGAAATGTTTAGCTTCAAGTAACAGATAATTTGAATCAAATTGGCCTTAGCTGAGGAAATACATTGTCACACATAACCTAACATCAGAGGTGAGCTGGGCTTCACTGTTGGCTTAATCAGAGCTGTCCAGGACCCAGGCTGTCCCATCTCTGCTGTGCACACGGTGCCACTTCGTCCTCAGGCTCATCCCTGACATGGCTGTAGGCCAGCTGCCAATAGCAGGCAGAGCCACATTCTTCTCCATGTGGACAAACAGAAATGACATCCCACGGCTTTCCCAGAAGTCCCCGGCACACCTGTCCCATCTCACTGGCTAGTGTTGAGTCATATGCCATTCCTAAGTCCTTTGCTAGTCAAATAAGTGGGATTGCTCTGATTGTCTAAGACTGGAGCTGTGGTCAGCCTCCCTCAGGCACAAGGGTAAAGGATAAACACCCAAACCACACTGGGGTTCTCTTAGGAAGGGAGAGGGAGGAAGTCAGTCAGGCCACTGCAGCAAAACTACCACAGGAGATTTCCTGGGGCAGGCGATCTTTGGACTGGGTTTTGTTTTATTAAAGATTTTTATTGAAATATAGCTAACATATTACTTTCAGGTATTCACCATAGTTATTCAACGTTTATATACCTAAAGAAGTGATCACCATGATAAGTCCAGCAACCATCTGACACCATACCACACTCTCACAATATTATTGAATATATTCCCTATGCTGTATATTACATACCCATGAGTTATTTGTTTTATACCTGGAAATTTAAACCTCTTATTCCCTTCACTTCTCCCCCCCCCCTTTTTTTCACTTTTTTAATTACAGTTGACGTTCAATATTATGTTAATTTCAGGTGTAGATCATATGGTTAGACATTTATATAATTTAAGGAGTGATTGCCCCTGACTAGTGTAGTATCCACCAGGCACTATACATAGTTATTAACATATTATTATCTATATTCCCTATGCTTTACATCCCCATTACTATTTTGTAACTACCAATTTGTGCTTAATTCCTTCACTTTTTTCTCCTTGTTCCCCCAAACCCCTCCCATCTATCACCCCAATAAATCTAGTACCTATCTGACACCATACATAGTTATTACCATATTATTTACTATATTCCTTATGCTATCCCCTACATCCCCGTGAAGACTTTGTATCATAACAACCAATTTGTACTTCTTAATCCCTTCTCCTTTTTCACCCATTCCCAAACCCCCCCCTCCCATCTGGCAACCATCAAAATGTTCTCTGTATCTATGAGTTTGTTTCTGTTTTGTTTGTTTATTTTGTCCTTTAGATTCCATATACGAGTATAAGTGAAATCACATTGCATCTGTCTGTCACTCTCTGACACACTCCACTGAGCACAACACCCTCCAGGTCCATCCATGCTGCTACAAATGGCAAGAACCCACTCCTCTCCCTAGCCGAGCAATATTCCGTTGTATATATGTACCACCTCCTCTTTATCCATTCATTCACTGACGGACAGATGCTTAGGCTGACTCCACATCTTGGCTATTGTAAATAATGCTGCCAGGAACATGGATGCACACGTCCCCTCGAAGTAGCATTTTGAGGTTCTTTGGATAAATACCCAGAAGTGGGATTACTGGGTCCTTCTTTGTCTCTTGTTATAGCCTTTGTTTTAAAGTCTATTTTGTCTCATATAAGTATTGCTACCCCAGCTTTTTTTTTTCCATTTCCATTTTCATGAAATATCTTTTTCCCATCCCTTTACTTTCAGTCTGTGTATGTCTTTTGATCTGAAGTGAGTCTCTCATAGGCAGCATGTATATGTAAGGGTCTTGTTTTTATCCATTCAGCCACCCTGTGTCTTTTGATTGGAGCATTTAATCCAATTACATTTAAAATAATTGTTGATAGATAGGTAGTTATTGCCATTATTCATATTTTTTATCTTTTTTTCTTTTCTTTTTTTTTTTTTTTTGTCTTAAAGAAATACCTCTAAGATTCCTTGTAATGCTGGTTTGGTAATAAGGAACTCTTTTAGCTTTTTCTTGTCTGGGAAGGTGTTTATTTGTCCTTCAATTCTAAATGATAGCTTTGTTGGATAGAGTAATCTTGGTTGTAGGTCCCGGATTTTCATCACTTTGAATATTTCATGCCAATACCTTCTGGTCTGCAAAGTTTCTGTTGAGAAATTAGCTGACAGTCTTATGGGAGCTCCCTTGTAGGTAACCAATTGCTTTTCTCTTTCTGCTTTTAAGATTCTTTCTTTGTCTTTAACCTTTGGCATTTTAATTATGATCTGTCTTGGTGTTGGCCTTTTGGGATTCATCTTGTTTGGGACAATCTGTACTTCCTGGGCTTGTATATCTATTTTTTTCATCAAGTTATTTTTTCAAGTAGATTTTCAATTCTTTGCTCTCTCTCTTCTCCTTCTGGTACCCCTATAATGTGAATGTTGGTACGCTTGGTGTTGTCCCAGAGGACCCTTAAATGCTCCTCATTTTTTTTGGATTTTTTTTTTTCCTGTTCTGATTGGGTGTTCTCTGCTACCTTATCTTCTTAATCGCTGATTCGAACCTCTGCTTCAGCTAACCTACTCTTACTTCCCTCTAATATATTCTTCACTTCAGTTATTGTATTCTTTATATCTGACTGGTTCTTTTTTATGTTTCCTATCTCTTTGTTGAAGTTCTCTCTGAGATCATTGAGCATCCTTATAACCAGTGTTTGGAATTCTGTGTCTGGTAGATTGCTTTTCTCCATTTTGTTTAGTTCTTTTTCTGGATGTTTGTTCTGTCCTTTTATTTGGAACATCTTTCTTTGACTCCCTATTTTGACTGACTTCCTGTGTTTGTTTCTATGTAGGGCTGCTATATGCCTCCCAGTCTTAATAGGGTGGCCTTATGTAGTAAGTGTCCTGTGAGACCAAGTGGTGCAATCTTCCTGCTCACCAGAACCGGGTCTCCAGGTGTGTCCCTTGTGTGGGTTGTGTGTGCCCTTTTGTTGTAGTTGAGACTTGGTTGCTGTTTGCATGTCAGTGGGAGGGATTGACCTTCAGGCTGATTGGTTGTGAGGACTGGCTGTGACTACAGTGGAGAAGCTGTTTTGCAGGGGCTGACCCTACAGAGCAGGGTTCACTTTAGTGGGGCTCTGGTGCCTGCCCCGTCTGCCCTTTGGGTGTGTCATTCGTGGAGGTGGCTGGGTGATGTTCCGACTCAGTCCGAAGCTGACCACTGGGCCTGCCAGTCCTAGGGCCTCTTGGGAGGGGACCCGCTGCAGGCCAAGTTCAGCCACAATTTGTGCCCTGTCCAGGGCCACCTGGCATGAGCCACAAAGCAATCCAGAGATGGCTGCCACCCACACTGTGCTTGGAGGTGCCTCGAGAGTCCAAGCTGCGAACCAAGGCTGGCTGTTGCTAGTCCCTGGCTTAGGTCTGCTCAGCCAGATGTACAGGACATGCTAAAGCTGGATGCTACTTGTTTGGGTTTTCTGAACCTTTGAGAGATTTTAGAAAGCCCGCAGCATGAGCCAACGCAGGCTGTTTATATGGAAAAGCCACTGGTAGTGGCTTGGGTGTGCCTGAAAATTGGGTGGGGCAGGGTTTCAGGGAATTATTAGGGCAGGGCAGATGAAAGATGATAGCCAGTTTGATGGAGACTCAGATATGCATGTAGGGAGGGGGAGGGCTCAACAGAGAAACAATGGCTTCTGCCAGTTCCTCAGTTCAGAGAAACTTGCCCTCCAGCCCTCACCCCGAGGCCAGACAATTCAGTTCCTCCTTGTATGTTGCTGGTGCATTTGGAGCTACTGCCCCAGCACTGGGGCTCAGAACAAGTGAGCCCATCAGCGAGTAAGTCCATGTGTGGGCCCTTTAAGAGGAGCACCTGGGACTCCAGCCACCCTCCATCTCACTCAGCCACAGTCTCTGCTCGTTTTCACAGCCAGAAGTTACGAGGACTTTTCTCCTTGGCACTGAAGCCCTGGGCTGGGGAGCCTGGATTGGGGCTGGGAACCCTTGCTCCTCAGGGGGATCTCTGCAAGTGAGATATCACTCCCAATTTTTAATGGTCACACTCAGGTGTGGGACCAGCACATTCCGCATCTCCGCCCCTCGTACCAGTCTCAAGGTGGCTTCTTCTGTATATCCTTAGTTGTAGGGCTTCAGTTCCGCTAGACTTCAGGTGATTCTTAGTAATCGTTGTTCTGTGTTTCAGTTGTAAGTGGTGTGATCCTAAGAGGAGGTGAGTACAGAGTTTATCTAGTCTGCCATCTTGACCGGAAATCTCTGGACTGAGTTTTAAACAATAAGGAGATGTAGAAGGTGAGGAAGAAACTTTAAGTAGATGGGGCAGCTTACACAGAAAGTTCAGAAGTCTGAAATAACATGTTCTTTTGTAGGGAGCTTTAAGTAGGTTACTATAAGAGAATGAGAATAATGAGATATGCGTCTGAGAAAGAGGTCTTTTTATGTCATGACTAAGCTTGAATGCCATTCTTAATTACAGGCATATCTAGAAAGTGGAGAGGAAGTGATCTTTAGAGAAATACTTCAGAGGTAACGGTTACAGGACTTCCTGGCCAGTGGGATATGAGGAAGCGAGCACAAAGGAGTGGTGGACCTCAACAGATCCTTGCTCTTTCAGCCTCTTTAACCATCTGTGTCATCATCATTTCTCATAGAGCTTCTCTCTGTCTCTTTCTTTCTCTCTCTGTCTGTCTCTGTTTCTCTGTCTCTCTGTCTCTCTCTTTCTCTCTCTCTCTCTCTCTCTCTCTCTCTCTCTCTCTCTCTCTCTCTCTCTCTCAGAGGCAGAAATTTCTATGGCAGTGACATTGCAGCAAAAATAGGGACATCATAATTTTCATTTGTTCTCTTCTCCATTCTAATACTAACAGCTTCCCCTTCCCAATTTTTGGAAATAATTTAAATGAACAATTTTACTTGTTTGAGGATGCAAGACAAGTGACTCTTTTAAAAAAGATTTGGTGATTTCTAATTAGTTGTGACATTGATCTTTAGAAAGAATTGATCATTTTGTAAAACCTCAGTATTTGGTTGTCAGCTACTTGTGAATCTGTTGATTTCCATATAAGTTTCATTTTGTAGTTAGAACTTGGGAAGAAACATACTATTTTCAGTATCATGTTTCTTACAAATGGCTGAAATATGCTTAGTCAACCTCCTCCCTGCATGCAGTTCACCTTTGAACTAAGACCAAACTAGAAATAAGGAACGCCTTGAAATATTTCAGGATGTTTGAAAGCAGGGGATTGTATGATTGGGGTCCGTTTTATTTTTAGCACGTCCAGCTCTTTAGCACTCCCTAAAGATAAATGCCCAAGACTTATCGGCTTTTACTATTTAGGATTTTTTTTTTTTTTTTACATTACCAAAACATTAGTTAACAAAACTTGGGGGAAGAAATCCCAGAGATTTTAAAACGTATAGCTAGTTCAGTCTCTGATACTGAAATTCTGTATAATATTTGTCTGTGTGTCAACCTTAGGGAAACAAAAGAGGTTTGACTCATAAATTTCAGCCTGTGCTATTTATTTTTAATTTGTATTACGCATACAGTGTAGCTTTATTATGCAGCAGTCCACAGCCCTGCGCAAAGTAAGTGGCTGCCAGATCCTGTGCAAGCACCAAACTGCCACTGAGGTGTTTTACCCACGCTGAATGCCTTTACTGAAAATACACTGAAGACCACACATCATGGCTATTATTCTGCAGATTTTTTTAAGTCCAGCTGATTCACATGCCTGTTTTGGCTCCTTACAGAAAACAGGCTTTTGGATCAGCTGGACATCACAGCCCAGTCTCCACTCAGTGTTCTACTTGGAAATGCAGCTGACCCAGACTTTGGTTTCGTAAAGTAGCCAAAAACTAGCATCTGGCCCTAATTTAGACTCAACTTATGAGCTCCCCTCTAGCAAACAGTTCTCTCGCTCTTTTTCTCTTGCATGGGGGAGGGGTGGGCGGAAGAGATCAGTGATACCCGCTTCTATTTTTCTGTCTCCAACACTCTCACTTCCAGTAACATTCTTCTTTCTACTTGCACAAATGTATTTGACATTTCTGGTTAGCACATCTGCCTTTGTATAGCTGTCATTCTGACCGCCATCTTTACATAGTACCCATTCAAAAAGTTATTGAGCACCTACTTTATGCCAGGCGTGATGCGTGTGCCTGGCGGGTAGAGCATGTGACCAGTTGTCATTCCTGAATGAAGGCTGCATCTTCCAGGTGTGATGTCTTGAAATGTCTCAATAGAACAACACCCTTTTTATCTTTTAACATTTGGTATTTGCCTAATGAGGGCTTTTTTTCCCCCAATAATGTGGATTAAAATATGTCTGTGGGGACAGAGCCCCAAAGAGCAGTTTCCAGGCTCTCAGCCTCACATAGAAAGGCGCTGGCTCAGGTAGTAAATGGCCATCAACTGTGATTGGATGGCCATCAGCTGTGGCTAGTTGGCCGTCAGCTGTAACCAATGAGCCATTGGCCACTAATATAACTGCTGTGGCTACGCTAGCAGAAAATGGGGGGCTAGCAAGAAGATGGTGGCTGAGCTAGCAAGCGGCGGAGTGTGGATTGAAGATTGCAGAGAAGCGGATTGCTAGCAAGTGAGATTGTTTGGCAGAGACAAGTGGATGGTGGGTTGTGGATAGTGTGGCTCCTGCTTCCTGTGTCTCCAACCCAGCCTCCAGTGAGACCTTAGTGGTATGACTCCCCTATCTATGGCTCCGTGGGTGTTCCTTTTTGGCCTCACCATGTCCTGCGTTCTTATGTGGGGAGCGGGAGCTAAGACCCCCCGTGACACCCCGCGTGACAATGTCTCTGCAATTCTAACATGTAGAGCACTTGTTTTGTGCATTAGACACTGTGGGAGTTTAAGCGAGGGTGGGAAAAACAGGGGCCCGGCCGCAGAGTGCTTTCATCTAGTGCCTGCTGCCTAAGAACCTGAGGAGGAATTAAAAAAATATACTTCCCAAATCATACCTCAATAAAGTTGATTTCAAACATACAAACAAAGGAAAACAGGTCCCAAAATACTCCTTTCATTGTGAGCTAAATATGAAATTGGTTCTGAAACATCCCACCAAAGGCCCAGGGCTTAGGGCCTGCAGAGCAGCCTGCAGCCACTTTGCCTGATGCCTGCTTGCCACCTTGGTCCGTGTGACTCCGGCTAGGAGCCCATCCTGTTCCTTCCATAGGTAGCTTCTAGTGACAAGTGCTTCCAGCTTTTCCTGACAGAGCTCATTGGAGAACAACAAGGTTTTATTTCCAGTTTCAGGGTGAAAATTACAACATCACTCGGAATAGTATATCTGACTTGGAATTGACTGGAGTGGTCAAAATGATGGATCTGAGATACACTTGAAGGGATAATTGTACACAACCAGTTTAAAAGCGGGTAAATATTTGAGGGTCAGGGGTTAAATGTCAAAGCCACAGTGCTTGGGCTCAGCTCCATAAAGTATCAAGAATGACTGCTAATTAAATCCAGGGTATATTTCACCAAAGGGAAATAAATTTGACAGCTAACAAGCAATACTGGATTACCACCTTACAAAGGTTAGGGATCATGCTAGTAATAGTAGATGGTTTACAGATTTTAACCCAATAGTAATCTGCAGGGTGATTGCTTACTCTTACAGATTACCACACTAAACAAAGTTAAGTGTTGTGAGTCAGAAATAAGTACTATCAAAAGGCACATATATATGGGTCCCCTGGCTCACTTTCTGTTTAAAAATGAATGCCCTGTGGCTGTTGCAGAGCGAATCCCTAAAACAAATGTAGTCAAAAGACATTCTCGCTTTTTCTCCTGAGCTGCAAATTTTTTCTGTGATTAATAATTTGCAACCAGTGTAATAACCAACTGTAAAATTAGATGAATTTGATTTTCAAACCATTGCAGCAAATTGAAAGCAGAAAAAATGTCAGCTAAAGGTATAATAGTCCCTTCCTTAGCTACTTAGATGAGATATTTATTTTACTTAAATTCAGCATTCTTACATGGGCCTGTAATTTGGATGCTACTTTAGATGCCCCACCTGGGGGAGGCACAGTGGGAGCTGTTTACCTTAAGATGAGATATACCTTATGAACACTAAGCAAACAGAGTAATTGTAATATTTTAATAGCTGTGTTTACATGCAGATCTTGAGATTATTTCTGCACTAGGTGATTTATGGGGCTATATTAAGTAAATCACACTTGGAATGCTGCTCCGAAGGATGAGTCACAAAATACTGCCATTTCCCCTTTCTCTTTTCAAAAGAGAGCTCAAAGGAAAGACAGAAAGGAATTCCTCCACTCCCCATACTAATCTTAATGCTAATCAAGAAATCATCACATTTAAGTTAGCATTTCAGCTATTTTCAATATTGATTTTTTTAGTGATATATCTGTTTAAAGTAAAATTGTCTAACGTGAAATTTCACAGAAATAAATATGTAGAAAAAAAATTGCCAAAGCCGTTATAGAAAGCCTCATCATCCCTAATACCCCAGCTTCTGCAGGCTGAACTAATTTACTGCCTAATCTCTACTTGAGGTTTTAGTTAAATCAATTAAGTCGTTAGGAGTCATTTCAATAATGCTAGTGTTTGAGAGAACTACAGAGCAAACATGATTCCCTTAATTAGACTTTTAAATTCAGAGCCTGATCCAAGTCTGGAACCAAGTATTCTGTTTTGAATCTCTCTGTATTTCTCTGTATTCAGTTAGTTGTAAGGGGAAATTTTTTAATATGTCTGGGTCTAAGTAATTAGTTTGCAAATTTGTAATGTGAGATGTGGTAGGAGCTGAGTTTGGGAAGGAAAGCACGAGGAGCCTCCTCCTTTTTCATTTTATTAGCTTTTCCTGTATCTGGAGACTTCCTGCAAGGATGGAACATTCCTTTAAGTTCAACTTGTAGGAGGTTTGCACCAATAGCATAAAAAGCCTCCAGACAGGTATCTGCCAATGACCTTCGTGTACCTTTGCCCTTTACAAAAAAAAAAAAAAAAAAGCAATGCTATTTTTGGTCAAGCCTGTCAGAGCCCTCTGTGGGCAGCCTGGCTATGTGGGACCGCCTGACCTGCGTCTCTCCAGTCGCCCTGTCTCCTCCTCCCTGGGAGGCCCAGGTCTCCAGCGGCTGCCCTCCACGCACGTCTTCCTCTGAGGGGAGATGGAGATCCTGTTCAGACCTGTGGGAAAGTGCACAGAGCACCAGCTATTCATCCATTCCTTTCCCACTCACTGGGAAAGGAACTCCGGACAGGAAGGTTTCATTAGCCTGAAAGGACATCGCTCCTGTGTTTAACTCTTGGGCTCCTGTGGCAGGAAATCCATCGAGGGTAGTATTCACATTTCAGATTTTGAAGTTCTTTCTTTAAAGGGTCATAATTACTTTGCTCCCCACAGATATTTTTTTCAGTAACTTCCTTTCCCAGACAAGGGTTAATCATAACGCATTCCTTCCCATAGAAAGTGCAGACATGGTAGTGGGGTCCCTCACGCTGGTCAGCGCTTTGAGCAATGCCACTGAGCATCATCTGTGCAAACGGAAAGGTCACATTGTGTTGGAATTTGAATCCTCAATAAACTGTACTTTGTTTAGGTTTTTCCATTCTTCAAATGCTGTTTTTGCCTAATTTTATGGTAACGGACTATAAGTTCTGAAGAAATAACTGTGTCCCCTTGATTGGTAAGAGCTCTCTCTCTTCACCCACCCCTGCCCTTTCGTAAGTGCAGATAATGACATACAATGACAGTAAACGTTTAACAATCTTTCCCAGGTTTAACTTATCATCTAAACATACAGGGAGCCCAAGTAGGTTAAGTATCTTTTCCCTAAGGTGCGATATTTCCACACTTTTGAATACAATTTAAATTTTATTTTTAAAGTCTACAGTGACACATTTGAGCATTCTGAAAATTAAACCTTGTGTGAACATAATTGCAAGAGTTAGCGGAAATTGAACAAATGAAATATAAAGACTTCCACATCCTGTATATGAATTTTTAGCCTTTTCCCAAACTTTCTCTATTGTAAACTTAAAACAAAGTCTTATCAGCAAGTAACATAGAGTAGCAGCTGGATATCATTAAATCCCTCTGTCTAAGCTATTCTTCTTCATTACCTTTTTCCTGACAAGCTCTTGCTCTATGTAGAAAATGTAACTTTGTGATAGAGATTTATGTAATTCAGGTGTCCTCTGTTCTGAATGAGAGCTTGGCTGCAGA
The DNA here is from genome assembly GCF_057876585.1 of Rhinolophus sinicus. Lineage (NCBI taxonomy): Eukaryota > Metazoa > Chordata > Mammalia > Chiroptera > Rhinolophidae > Rhinolophus > Rhinolophus sinicus. The sequence goes on from NC_142514.1 coordinate 93,675,050, forward strand.
AGAAAGGGATTTGCAAGAGTCCACAGAATTTTATAAGAAAAGGGAGAACTTGACAAAATTCAGTGAGGAAACACATGTTAATGCAACCAGTTCATCGACCGTTTTACTCAGTCTCCCTTGTATAGGTTGTTTTCATAGTGAAAATATTTTTCTGCAAACTGAAATAGCTAGTAGATTTTATTCTACTAATGCAAAAACTTAGGATGCTTTATCATAAAATGCACAGGAGTACTCTCTGAGCTTTCAGATTCAGTGAACTGTGTTTACTTAGGAACATAATAGAAAATACTGACAGATCTCTAATCATAAACACAAATTGGAACAAGCAATGCAGATGCCTTACTGAGTTTAGCGAAATAGCTTAGCAGTTGGTGAGTTGGTGGTGATGTCTTAACCAATCTGAGCACTTAATTTGGTTTCTACTGGCTTTCATATGTTAAAATCTAAGTTCACTTTTAGGCATTATTGTTTCAATGATACAACTACAATAGAACCACTGGGAAAAGACATTTATCTGTTAGAGACAATAAGACACTAGGGAATCAAAAATATATATATTAAAAAATAAAGCAAATGAAAAAAATCCCTGGTGACCCTCTGGAACATTACATTGATAGCCTCTCTTTTACTTAATGCAATACTTATTTTTCACTGTATTACCAAATTGATGTAGTATTTAAAATATTTTGTAATCAAAAAATACCTACTACATTTATTCATGATTCCTCACAATAAACTATTCAATTGATATTTATGCCTATCTGCCAGCACTTACTGTTTGAATTAGAAAAACAAAAACGTCTAAGAACTTGTAAAACAGATTAATCAAACCTAAAAAGACATAAATCTAATTTAGTGATTTAAATGTGAATATTACTCAGATTATCATTATTTGTGATAGTGACATATCCCCTTTTATTTCACCTTTATTTCACATTATTTTCCATAAAAGCTGGACAAAAATTCCCAGAATTTAACAACTCCTCCCAAAGACTGTAACTGTTATCTTCATTAGGAATGTCACTTCCTCTGAACTGGAGTCAGAACCTGCTTCAGCATAACCCACCTCCGCCTCCCCCCCCCCCCCCCCCCCCCCCCCCCGCCCCCAAACGCCCCGCAGTTTGCCCTGTGTGCTTTCACCTGGCTGACTGCTCATAGGCCTCAGCTGGTTTAGACATCCTGTCCGCAATGCAAATACCTCTAGGGTCTCCCCTACTCAACACTGGGTTTTGTGCCCTCCCTATTTATGTCCCTATCACATATCGTCTCATCTCATTTTAGCACTTAACACATTCTTTCTCTCTCTCTCCCTCCCTCTGTCCCTCTCTCTCTGTCTCTCCCTCTCTGAAAGACGTATCCCAAAAGAACTTTCATCCGTGATGTGGGAAGGGTCATCTATCTACCAGAGTCAGGAAGAGCTCTTGGAAAGCTTATATGTGTACTCTCATTCACTCCTCTCAGTAACTGCATAAAATAGAAGGAAGTTCTCCCTTATATGCACAAAGAAACTGAGGCCTAGAAAAGGTGAAAAGAACTTACCCAAGATCATGCAGATGGGGAACAGCAGAGTCTACATTTGAACTCAAATATTAAAATATCTCCTATCTTAAACAATTAACAATTGTATTTTTTTTACTAACTTACCCAGGAACATCTAAATTCATGCAACTATTATTTTGACACCTGCTCATCTACTGCTTTGGACCCTTTTTGAGCTCTCTGTAGCTTGTCTTTTTAATGACATAAGCCCCTAATGAACACTGGTGATTTTTTAAAATCACCTCCCGCCACCCCTACTCTTACCTCCACTTGATACCTAGGAGGTAACTAGAGCTAGGCCTATAATGGTAGATGCTTAATAAATACTTCTTGAAAATATTAAATGAAAAATTGGATACAGTGTTGTTTATAATAGATAAATGGCAGTCTTCAATTTTGGATCAAACTCAAGAACCAAAAATTAAACCCAAGTGATTAGATATATTTAATTAGAGGCACAGAACTGAATCAAGACAAGATTTTAAAATCCAAAAACACACTTTTCTTTTTCCTTCTTCCTTCCTTCCTTCCTTCCTTCCTTCCTTCCTTCCTTCCTTTTTTTCTTTCTTTCTTGTTACGGGATCAGGGGAGAGGAAGCCTATGTACATCAACAGAGAACTAATTAATGTCTAAATTAAAACACCTAAATTATGATAAACCTATAGTTTAGTTCGATTGCAGCTATAGAAAAGAACGAGAACATTCTCTATGAAACAGAAACACCTCTCGGTGACGTTAAGGTAAAAAGAAAGGTCCAAATAGTGTATATAGTGTAGTATTAAGAAGGTGGGTGAGGAGAATAGGGGTGTTACTGTGGCTGCCTGGTTTGGGGATGCAGACAGCCGGGCGGAGGGAGTGTGCAGGGACTGGATGGAGACAGTTCGCTATATGCCTTGTTAATTTTTGAGATTTTAACCATATGAATGCAATATCTGATTTTTTAAAACATGAGTTAGTCGGGAATTACTGCATATGATATAGTTTAATAAGAAATTGTTTTGTGATTCATTCATTACTTCATACAGAGTAATCCTGTATTCAGATTAGAAATATATTAAAAATGTATGCTGGTGCTTAAACTAAATCTCAGAAAAGTACTGTAAATAATGGGGTTTTTGTGTTTTATTATTAAAATGAAAGGGAGTTGCTGACTCTCCACACAGATGTCATGCACTAAGAAAAGACGGCTCCCACCTGGGGCCAGTGGACAGAAGATGTATCATGGTTCCTCTGACACGCAGTCACCCCGGGAGCAGGGAAATGCACTGTAGGTCTGCTCTCTCCTGCCAGATGGAAATTAGTATCTTAAAATAGCCCAACTGTTTTTTTCCACCACTAAGAACATTTTAAATGGAATCTCTTTTAGATTTTAATGTTTTTAAACCTTCAGTGGACCCTTAATGAAACCTTGTGGAATATCTTTCAGTTTTTTGCTGCTTGAAATTAATATCAGCTGGTTTAACTTCAAAGCACACCAAACCTGCAAATTTAGCCTGCAAATCTGTAACGTTTCCCTTTTCAATTTTAAAATTAGATTTAAAAATATTAGCCCTTAATAATTTCTTTAAGGTTTTAAATGAACTTTAGCTAAAACCTAAGCTCTGCCTTGATGATTCAGTTGTCTTTGTATATACAAGTTTTCATTTTTTTAATGAGCAGGAATCCTGGAGTTTTTCTAAGGATTTGAACGAATGGACATGTTATGATTTCAATGGGAGCATATTTCCCATTTACACATTGACTAGAAATTGAGAAAAGCTAACCAACTACCTCTTAATTTACTTTATTTAATGGGGAACTTGGATTCGTCTTAATTTCTGCCTCTGTAAATTACCTTTGTCTTGAATAATGAAGATTTTTCAAACCACTGCCCTTCCATCTGAAAATTGTTTTTTTTTAAAACCTTGTAGTTTTTTGCTTTACTGGGAGAACTAGATCATCCAAAATATGAGTGGGGTGTGAAGTTTTGTTTTCTGCACAAAAATTTGTCATGAGTCTAAACATTTCTCTCTCAAGTAATTTACTGTTTAATTACATTGTGTCATGTTCCCTAAGGAAGGGGAGGAGAAGATAAATGAAGAAAACGAAGAAAAAAAAAAAAAATTAAAAAAAAGTTTTTTAAAATGTGAGCTGCATTCAGGATTTAGATTTCCCCTTATAAAGTTTTTATTACAGTGTCCTCCTCCTCTCATTGTGCCATGAGACAGTGAATCACTCATGTTTGTCTCTGAGGACAAATGCTGTTCTCATGTTTTATCCTGACACCTCTGAGATGAGCTTTCCATATGAAGAGAAGGGAGGACATTTGATGCTTCCAGTGTTATTGTGGGGCCTCCCCTTTTCTGGGAGCTGCTGACACATGTAGTCTCAGCAGTGAAGCCCAGCAGGAGATGACATTGGGCCGATTCCCCTGCTGATTAATGTGCCTGAGGGTCCCTGCCACCCTTTGCCCTCTTCCAGCGTCTTGGTTTTAAAGAAGGAGGCTTTCATATGCTCTGCTGCTGGCTGAGCTGGGCAGAGCTCCAGTGGCGCCGACAATTTTCCGTCCTTTGTATGAGTGATCAGAGGCCAACCCCAAGAAACTGACAGCGACTTCACCCAGTGCTGCTAACGATCTTCAGTAGCTGAGGACTTCCTTCCTTGTGTGGCCTGAACGTTTTGTTGGGTGAATGTGTGATTTGGAAAGAGGCCACCAAGACACAGTCTGATAAAGTTCATGGCAGGCATCTCACGTCCACTGCCGACATTTTCACTGGAGCTTGTCGGATCTGCACTTGATGAAGCTCAACATAAAAGAGAAATGAAAAGTTAACTTTTGAGCTAAAGGGTTTTTGCAAATGTGCTTTCTAAAATGTGGAGGCTCACTTTGGTAGTTCTTTTTCTTCCGGAATGTTCAGTCAAGCAAACAATTTGTGTGGCAGACTGTTTTTAAAAACAGAGACTCTTTGGCTCTGTCTCACCCAGCCTTGCTGTGTACTTTTCTGCTTCTTCATCCTGAACATCCGTTGAGTCCTGGCAGCCAGGTTGTGTGTCATCTGCGTGACAGGCAGTGGTAGCACTTACATGTCCTTCAGCACAAAACAGTCATCGTTGCACCCCTAGGTCAAAGGGGCAAGATAAAAATTAACATCTAAAGAGTTTTTCTGTTCTACACGCCAGTCTTCCCTTAGCTCTAGCCCATCCATGTAACATGGTACTTTTCACAGATTTATTAAATTTCTGAAGTTATTTTCAAAACCTTCTTCTAGTTATTTATTCTAAGACCCAGACCATAAAGAAGCTCTTTGTTAGAATTATTTCTTTACAAAAACTCTCATGCATGGAGATTAAAATGGTGAGAGTGAAAGTCACCAGAAGTGACCTGTGGCCCTTGCACCCTGGCTGTGCAGAGACCCTGGAATTGATGGTTATTATGGGCTTGAACTAGGCTCCCACACATCATACATCTCATTTTTCAGTATGGTAGTTTGCCCTAACAAATACCTCTAGAAGCAAGCTTTACCCCCTCAGATAAATACTCCCTACAGGTGCTGGTGCCTGGAGAGCTTTCATGATTTCATCAAAAAACCTGAAAAGGGTAGGAATGTCTTTGTTCAGATGAATCCTCATAAAGCTGGAATAAAAAAGTTTGACTATCCCCTAGTGACATGATACTCTAAGGTGTTTGTTTTTATTTTATTAAAGCATGCTTCCCTAAAAACTGCCTCTGGGATTTACAGTTATCGTCAATGTGTGCTCTCCCCTAGTTGCTTAGCTAAAAACTTTATAACTGTATCAAAACTACTTACATAAAAGTGAACCTGGCATCTGTTTAGTGTTTTCCAGTTTATAAACATTTCCTCTTCACCTAACCTCCATAAAGCGGGACTTACTATCATGATTCATCATTTTCCTAAAGGAATTTTAAGCAGCATTTGTTAGTGGTAGCTACCAGTAGAGTCAAGGCCTTCTTGCTTACGTTCCCTGTCAAAGATGGCGGAAGGGACACAACCACTGAAATCCCCTTTGGTTTTAGAAGGGGAGGGCTTTGACCTTATGTCAAGGAGACCAGGATGACCAGTGGAATGATTCAGAGGGAGGAAAGCCCTCTGACTTGCTCCAGTTTCATAATGTTGGTCATGCATTTGTAGCCTTCAGGAAATGATTTACAAAAGGCCTTAACAGAATAACTCTGCTGGTTCATTCTGATTTGGAAACATTAAACCTGTATCTATAACAGCAAAATAAAGCCAGTGTGATCTCCACATTTATGGTTGTTGAATTGTGTTAAGAATAATTTTTAAAATTATACTTTTGTCAAGTAATTTTCTACCATGATTGGGTAAATTTTCACATACCAGTGTAAAAGTTGGAATACTCTCAATTAAACTCTAATAATTATCTCCACTTGTTATCTTTTAGATGTCTTGGTATAGTGCAGGGGATTCCATTTTATATTATTATCAGACAGCATTAATGTGGTATTGATAACAACTATGAAGGATTTATCTCTAAACAGATATCAGATATTATTCACTTATATTCTAGGCAAAAATAATTATATCAAAATGTATTTACTGTTGGCTTTTTTTTTTTTTTTTTTTTACTAGAGAAGAGTTAGAGTGGAAAATGCTCATTTTCTGGGCCTTTCTTCTATCTCCCTTCTTTTCTTCATTTCTAAACATACATTGAGCTCTGTGGTACACCAAGCATGTTGCTTGGTTATATGGAATACAAAGCTGAATAAACATATTCTTTTTTGTCAAGATGTCTAGAATGTAAAGTACTGGTTCTCAATCAACAGCAATGTCTGGAGACATTTCTGCTTGTTACAACTGGAGGGATGCTATTGAAACCTACGAGGTAGAAGCTGCTAAGCATTCTGTAATGCATAGGAGAGATCCCAGGACAAAGAATTATCTGACACAAAATGTCAACAGTGGGGAGTGATATCTGAAACATGGCAGCATGAGGGGTCCCCCTTAATCTCTCCCCTTGAAGGTATGAGTAGAACAGCTGTAATTCAACAAAGGATTCCCTGCACACCACACAAACAAGTCTGAGAGATCTGCACATCGAAACATCTGAAGGTGGATGAATCAACAGTAAGGAAATTGAAACAATCATCCAAAACCTCCCCAAAAGCAAAAGTCCATGACCAGATGGCTTCACTGGTGAATTTTACCACACAGTCAAAGATGATTTAATACCTGTCCTCCTCAAACTCTTCCAATAAATTGAAGAAATGGCAATACATCCCAACTCATTTTATGAGGCCAACATTACCCTGATACCAAAACCTGGTAAGAATAACACAAGAAAACTACAGACCAATATCTCTGATGAATACAGATGCAAAAATCCTAAACAAAATTTTAGCAAATCAAATACAACAATACATTAAAAAGATTATACATCACAAACAAGTGAGGTTCATTCCAGAGACACAAGGATGGTTCAACCTATGCAAATCAATCAATGTGATACCCCACATAAATAAAATGAAGGATAAAAATTGTGTGATCATATAAATATATGCAGAAAAAAATTTGACAAGATACAACATCCACTTATGATTACACTTAATGAAATAGATATAAAAGGAAACTACCTCAACATGTAAAGGCTATATACAACAAACCCTCAACTAATATCATACTTAATGGTGAAAAACTGAAAGCTTTTCTTCTATGATCAGGAACAAGACAGGGATGCCCCCTCGCACCACTGTTGTTCAACATAGTATTGTAAGTCTCAGCCAGAGCAGTCAGGCAAGAGAAAGAATAAAGGCATCCAAACTGGGAATGAAGAAGTCAAATTGTCACTTTTTGTAGATTATATGATTCTTTATATAAAAACTCTAAAGACTCCACCAAAAAAAAACTATTAGAAACAATAAACAAATACAGGACAAAAATGAACAAAACCCATTGCATCCCTGTATACTAATAATGAAATTTCAGAAAAAGAAATGAAAAAAATTCCTTTTGCAATTGCAACAAAAAGAATAAAATAACGAGGAATAAACTTAACACGTTGCATACGGCGGGGTTTAAATCCCTCATACCCCTCTGTTCCGGCAGGTTTTTAAAATAAACTACTTTAAAATGCACTCTTCTCTTTAAAGCGTAAATGCTTCTATGTCATTTATTATTTTTCTATGGAATTTTTTAGGATTTACTCACCTATGATGTTAGTAATCCTTCCTGGTGTGATACTGTAGAAAGCAGCTTCCTTTGTGCAGTGGGACACAGAAAACGAAGATTCTCGTGATCCGTACGCAATGTGTTAACAAAGGAAATGAAAACTGAAAACTATTACATTATTAAAAGAAATCGAAGAAGGCTCAAAGAAAGGGAAAGGTATCCATATTCATAGACTGGAAGAATCAACATAGTTAAAATGGTCATATTACCCAAAGCAATGTACACATTTAAAGTAATCTCCATCAAAATCCCAATGGCATTTTTTAAATAAATAGAATGAAACATCATCATATTTGTATGGAATCACAAAAGACCCCGAATAGCCAAAACAATCCTGAGGAAAAAGAACAAGGATGGAGGTATCTCACTCCCTGACTTCAATTTATAGTACAAAGCAACAATAATCAAAACAGCATAGTAATAGTAGAAAAACAGACACCCAGACCAATGGAATAGAATTGAGAACCCAGAAATAAACCCATATATGTATGGGCAGATAATTTTCAATAAAGGAGCCAAAAACATACAATGGAGAAAAGAAAGCCTCTTCAATAAATGATGCTGGGAAAATTGGAAAGCCACGTGCAAAAGAATGAAACTAGATTGCTGTTACCGTATACCACAATGAACTTAAAATGGATCAAACACCTAAACATAAGACCTGAAACAATACATTGCATAGAAAAAAAGCATGGGTACTAAACTTATGGACCTTGGGTTCAGAGAGGATTTTATGAATTTGATCTCAAAGGCAAGGGAAATAAAAGCAAAAATAAAATGAACAGGATTATATCAAGTGAAAAAGCTTTTGCACAGCAAAAGAAGCCATCAACAAAACGAAGAGGCAACCAACCAAATGGGAGAACATATTTGCAAATAACACCTCCAATAAGGGGATAATATCCAAAATACAAGGTGTGATCAAACAATACAGTGAATGTTTAAAAACAATATATTACAGTAAAAGACACATTGCCATTAATCCCCATCAAAATACTCCCCCTCACTTCTCCCATCCTTGTTGCCACTTTCTGAAGCGGTTCTGGAAGTCCTCTTTCGTGAGTGTCTTTAGTTGCACTGTCGTGGTTGCCTCGATGTGCTGAATCATTTTGACTTTGAGGAACAGCCAGACGTTGCATGGCACCAGATCTGGTGAATAAGGTGGATGAGTGTGGGGACAGAGCCCCAGAGAGCAGTTTCCAGGCTCTCGGCCTCCCGTGGAGGGATGCTGGCTCAGGTAGTAGATAGCCGTCAGCTGTGGCTAGTTGCCCGTCAGCTGTAACCATTGAGCCATTGGCCACTAATATAACTGCCACGGCTACGTTGGGGAGTGGAGGAGAGTTGGTCGGTTGGCAGCAAAGCGGACAGCAGGTCGCACATCGTGTGAACCCAGCCTCCAGTGAGACCATAGTGGTATGACTCCCCTACCTATGGCTCCGTGGGTGTTCCTTTTTGGCCTAGCCACATCCTGCATTCTTATGTGTGGAGCAGGAGCAGAGACCCCGCAGGCCGTCCCGCACAACAATGAGAACACACTGTAATGTTTTTATTTGACAGAAATTGCCATATACCAGAAGTGATATGTGACATGGAGCACTGCAATGATGAAGGATGATTTACAGCACACTTTAAAACATACTTTCTCTCAACTGTAGACCACACCTGACTGACTGCACTGAACAAGTTGAAACTTGTAACACACTGTTACTAAGGTTCAATGCACCGCTTCCCATATTGAAGATCCCTGCCTTTCTGTTGGATGGCACTCATCAGCAGCATTCACCGTATTTTGTGATCATAATGAAAAGGTTCCATGTCTCACTTAGCTTCTGGTACAGCAGTTTCCGTCAAATAAAAACATTAAGGTGTGTCCTCATCCACCTTATTCACCAGATCTGGCACCATGCAAATTCTGGCTCTTCCCAAAGTCAAATGACCATGAAAGGTAAACGTTTTGAATCGATTTAGGACGTCGAGGCAGCCACGACAGCGCAACTAAAGACACTCACAAAAGAGGACTTCCAGAACTGCTTTAGAAAGTGGCAAGAACAATGGGATAAGTGTATTTGAAGCGAAGGTGAGTATTTTGAAGGGGATTAATGGCAATGTGTCTTTTCCTGTAATACATTTTTTTATTTAAACATTTTTTTATTTAAACATTCACTGTAGTGTTTGATCACACCTCATATATAAAGAACTCATACAACTCAACAACAGAAAAACAAATAATCCAATTTAAAAAATGGGCAGAGGACCTGGACAGACACTTCTCCTAAGAAGATATACACAAATGGCCAACAGATATATGAAAAAATGCTCACCTTCACTAGCTATTAGGGAAATGCAAATCAAAACCACAATGAGATACCACCTCACACCTGTTAGAATGGCTATCATTAACAAGACAAGTAATAACAAGTGTTGGACAGGCTGTGGAGAAAAAGGAACCCACTCACACTGCTGGTGGGAATGTAAATTGTTACAACTACTATGGAAAACAGTATGGAGGTTCTTCAAAAAATTAAGAATAGAATTGCCGTATGACCCAGCAATCCCTCTTCTGGGTGGGTATCTACCCAAAAACTGTGAAAATATTTATCCATAAAGATATATGTAGCCCTATGTTCATTGCAGCATTATATTCATGGTGGCCAAGACATGGAGACAACTAAAGTGTCCTTCCATACATGATTAGTTAAAGAAGATGCGGTATATATACACAGTGGAATACTACTTTGCCATAAGAAACAGATGAAATCCTGACATTTGCGACAACATGGATGGATCTTGAGATTATTATGCTAAGCAAATTAAGTCAGACAGAAAAAGTTGAGAACCATATGACTTCACTCATATGTGGGATATAAAATTGAAAGCAACAAATGAACAAGACAAACAAAGAAAGAAAACACATAGACACAGACAATAGTTTAGTGATTACCAGAGGATAAGGGGGGAGAAGGGTGGTAGATGAGAGTAAAGGGGATCAAATATGTGGTGATGGAAGGAGAACACACAATGTGATATATAGATGATGTATTACAGAATTGTACACTTGAAACCTATGTAATTTTACTAACCATTGTCACCCCAGTAAATTTAATAAAAGTTTAAAAATAAATAAATAAACCTAAAGAAATGTCAATAGTGCTGAGGTTAAGAAACCCTGATTAAGAACAGCTCTGTTGAGTAGAACTTTCTCTGATGATGAAAATGTTTTATAGCTGCACTCTTCCATGTGAAAGCTACTAATCACATGTGGATTTTAAGCATTTGAAATGTGGCTAGTGTGACTGAGGAACTGAATTTTTAATTTTATTTAATTTTTATTAATTTAAATTAAAATTTAAAAGCTGCCTGTGGCTGGTAGCTACCACATTGATGGTGCATGTCTAAAAGAAAAGACTAATGAGTTAATCAATAATTACAGCTCCATGTATGAGAACTCTTTAAAGAAGCCTCCTGAGAGGTGTTAGGGGAACACAGAAAAAGGAAATCTGAGAAAGGCCAAGGCAAGAGTGACTTTCCAGGAACACAGTGCACAGGAGGACCATACATACCCATATAAAGTAACTTGAATATAAGATGATTCTTGTGTTCACCTTATGGGAAGATTCACTGAAAAAAGTGGGTTAGGGGAATGAATATTTTTTTAGGGGAAAATATCTGCTTGTAATTAACTTTTTTCAATTTAGTTATAGATTTAAAATCAGATATATAGATATAGCTATTCGCATATATATACATATATATTTATAAATATACCTACTATGTTTTTCCAGTCTCACATTTTCTGAAATAATATTTTTCCAGCTCTTCAGTTTTATCTCTGTTGTAGTTGCTCATCATCACTAGAGCCCCTGAGTTGTCTACAGATTTTCCCAGAACACACTGTCACTGCTGTCCAAGCTGTTTGAGATACAGTACTTTTAAAATATTTGTGTGCAGCACTTTAAAAATCTGTCCTTGGAAAATGTTTTCTATGTTAGAGGTAGCCACTTGCATGACATTAAGTTAGCTATTTTCCCTTTTATCCTCTATGTATGTATTCTTGAAATCCTTAAAATAACTACCTTCTGTATTTCTTTTTAAGCCAAATTTTAAAAGACTTGTTTTCAACATCTAACATTTGCAATTATGAGAGCATACCTTCAGGAACACAACTACATCTGCATTAAATTTGCCTCCTTTATTACAATTACTATCAATTGACCTATAGAATGGCATTCAGAAATAACATTGAATGAGGTCTTTTCAAGCTATTGAATCTTCCTTAAAGAATTCTTTAGTGTTCCAAATAAAGTAATTGAGAGAAGGCCCCATAATGTAACAAGTAGGATTCCAGTTCAAAAAAGTGGAATGAACACATGCATTTGTTTCTATTACAGCCTTAGGCCCCATTAAAAAAAAAAAAAAAAGTAAAAAGATAAAAGATTTATGTACTGATAACATCAAAGAGAAAAGCAGATGAAGTACTTTACCTGATTTCTGAACACAGAGCGGATCAAAGAATGTTAATGAACTAAGCAGAATAGAAGAAATTGTGATTTAAAATAGCACTTCTCAAACTTGAACATGAGTGTGAATCACTCCAAGCTCTTCAGTGTGTCTCAGATGGGGTTCAGCGTCTGCATTTGTGACAAGGTTCCCAGGTGAAACGGATGCTGCCAATCTGAGGACCACACATTGAGGATCAAGGGCCAAGAAGACATGGAGAGAGAGCCTGTTTGCCCAGCAAACCCGGAAAAACTTTCCACTAGAAGTTGATACACATCACATAAGGCAGAAGTCACTCATAGGTCTGAAACAGGGATTAACTAAGAGTCAGTGTATGCAATGCCTATTCATGCCTGCTTTTACCCTGTAAAATCCAAACTCTTTTTTTCTCTGTAGTATCTGAACAAGCTCCCTTGGTGGAACCAGCATGGCTGAGGTGATTTGGATTCCGGAAACTAAGCCTTGACCGTTCTGGTCTTTGAGGGATCCTTGTATAATGGATGATTCCCTAGTTGCTCCAAAACAGCTCAACAGTCATTCAGCTTCATACATAGACCTCACACTTGGCTTTCTCATTTCTTTATGTCTGTTTATTATCCACAGAGAGACTCAAGAAGACACAACCTCCACAAAACAGGACTTGAATTTGGGGGGAAAAATAAAAGGCATAAGGCATAAATCCTCAGAGGTATAATTTCTAACTGAAAATCACAGGAGAAAAATTTCCAGGATTTTGAGAGAGCTACGAGCCTTTAGGTTCAAAGTGCCTGTGAAAGGCTGGTCAAGAAGAATGAGAAAGACCCTCACATACACTCATTATGAAGTTCCAGAAGACCAAGAATAAAGAGGAAGGCTAAAAACTTCTAGAAAAATAAATACAGGAGCTCCCAGATGGCTCAGTTGGTTGGAGTGCGTGCTCTCAACCACAAGGTTGCTGGTTCGACTCCCGCAAGGGATGGTGGGCTGCACCCGCTGCAGCTAAAAAATAAATAAATAAATACCGGACACCCACAACCACACAAGGATCAGACTTACACTGGAACTTCCTGTCAGCAACAGTGGATACTAAAAAGTGTTGAGCAAGACCTTCAAAATTCTGAGGAGAAAATTATTTTTAATCAACTTTTCCTTATCCAAGCACAATGTCAATGAAGTAGGAAGACTGAAGTCAATTTTGAGACATCCTTCTATACCCATAATTCCAGTGAAATAAGAGAGAAAACAAAGACAGAAATGTATGATAAAGCAAACAAAACAAAGCATCCAATGAAAAGAATCCCTGGTCTGGTGGCAGTGATTCAAGCCTATTAAGTGATCAGTACAGATTAGATCAGACTCAGTGAGTTCCAAGAAGAATGTATTCAAATAGACTGGCATGAACTCCAAGCAGTACATAAAATAAATAAGGCAATGAGGGATAGAAGAGTTACAGTGATGTCTTATCACTTTCTAAATAAAAACTTGGAAAAATAGAAAGCCGAAACAGTCATAGTCCAAGTATGTAGCAAGCTAAAAGAGAATTCACTTTTTTAAACATTTTATTTTAGAAAATTTTAAACATATAAACTTAGGCAGTATCACATAATGAAATAACTCTCAAGTACGTATCACCCAGCTTCAACAATTTATCAACCTACATTCTTGTTTAATTTATACTTTTACTGACTTCTTTCATCCTGTATCGTTTTGAAGAGAACCCCAGACATGATATTTCACATGACGTTAATGCTGACAATATTCTTGTCTTGTAAGACAAGGACTCATGTGCCAAGCCAGAATCTTAGGAAATGAAGTGTGATCCGAGCACATTACCTGGCTCTGCAGAGAGCACTATTTGCATGGCTGCTAGAATGTAAAATTGATTTTTGGTTTCCATTGTTTAGAGTCAAGCTATGACAAAGTCTGGACTACTCAACCAAAAGGATAGAACAGAATACAAATGTTCCTAACTTGACAGCAAGAAATTGGAAGGTGGAGATGGATAAATGCATAATATGATGTCCTTGGTTGTATATTCTGAAACCACTACTCTTCATTAGAGAAGGTTTTTGGTCCCCATCTCTTCTACCAGGAACCTTGGTGTGTGGTACTCATCTTTAAAAAAAAAAAAAAAAAAAAAAAAAGCATTGTGCAGTTGAATTGGTTTCACCAAAATGTTTTTAATTTTACTACAAATCCTCAAGTCGTTTATAGCTATTGTAATTATACTTGGAGACTTAGTCAATCACATTGATCACTTTATTCACTTGGTTATTTTGAGTATGTAAGTATGTAAGTCCTATATGGAATTCTAAATGTATTTTAATGAAGAGCACATCCTCCATAGGCATACCACGGTTAGGTGATATCCACTTCCGCTCAAGCAAGCGTGTCTAGGTGTGTGGATGACCTTGAATATGCTCAGATTTTTTTTTTTTAATCTTGCAAACTTTAGTGGTAAGATAGCAACAGATTTCTTGTGAGTCATCTAAGAACTAATTCATCCCACTGAAGGCACATAACTCCTTGAAAAGGGTTGTTCTAAGGTACATTATTACATAGTTGTGCCAAAGGAGAGAGGTAAATTATTACTGTATTTTGCCATGTATAATGTGCTTCCTTGTATAATGTGCACCCACATTTTTGACCCAAACTTTCAGGGGGAAAAATTCTTTCATTTTAATTTTTTAATTCAAATTTTTATTTGTTTACATTTAGGTACTTGTTTTTGTATTATAAAGGAATTTTAGCATTTATTTTTTTAAATATTATAGTCCAAGCAATTTTATGTAACAAATAATTACAAAACACAAGAACAGATACAAGGAACAGGAAATTTTGTGTACCAGTAACAAATTTACAATATTTAACCATTATAGAAAGGCCAAGAACTCTTCATAGTTGCAAGTTCATCGTTAGTTCAGCAAAACCAATTATCATATTCTAGGATATTATTTTGCACACGGATATCATTGATTTCTAGAGTTACACTTAACTCATAAGCACAAATAAAATAGTTAAAAACATTTATATAGAAACAGAATTAGTATTACCCATGTATAATGTGCATCCTTATTTTTCCCTCACAAATTTGGGCAAAAAAGTGTGCATTATACATGGCAAAATACGGTTCTTTATCTTCTTTGAGTTATATAGATTATTAATACAGATACATGGAGATTCCTGAACTACTACCATGAGATCCACAAAATTAAAAATTGAATGTGTCATTAATAATTAAGAACACTAATATTTTCTACTGATGAACTACAACTGTTTATAGCATTGAGCAGAAAAGGGTAAGGCTTACATGTCATCCTCTTTGTGTGTATATAAAGAGATTGGAGGAGCATAAGCAAAGATATTACAGACATTAGAAATGCAGATTCAAGTAGGACAATGTCAGTTCAAATAAAGTGTATTTTCTCATCAATCACCCAAATTCTTTATAGGAAGTTACAGTTTTCTAAGCATTTTACTTATATTGGATCCTCTTTACTTATATTGGGTCCTCCCTCTAATTCTGTGAAGCAGTCACAGCAGGTGGTATTTACCCTAATTGTAAATAAGGAAACTAAGATTCCAATAGGTTAAGTGGACAAATTAGAACTACATGTTAGTAAATGGCAGAGTTGTACCAGGTCCTTATCTTTTTCCTTCTCACTTTCTTTTGTATATATTCTATAGCTATTTTTGTGTATATTTTCTAGACATTTTCTTTTGTTTATATTCCATAGATACTGTGGTTAGCTGAAGATTACAATTAACATCCTAAAGTTATAACAATCTAACTTGTATTTGTACCAGTTTAATTTCAATACAGCTCTATCACTGCCCCTTTGTTATTGATGTCACAGATTACATCTTTAAACATTGTGTACCCAATAATATAAATTAATAACTTTTTTATACACTTCTCTTAAGTAATGTAGAAAATAAAAGACAGAGTCACAAACCAAAATGATAATGACACTAGCTTTTATAATGGCTATGTATTTACCTTTACTCAGGGTCTTTATGTCTTCATGTGGCTTTGAGTTACTGTCTAGCTTCCTTTCATTTCAACCTGAAGGACTTTCTTTAGCATTTTTTGCAGGACAAGTCTAGTGATAATGAACTTTCTTAGCTTTTGCTTACCTGGGAATATCTTTATTTCTCCCACATTTTTAAGGACAGCTTTGCTGGATATAGAATTCTTGGTTGACAATGTTTTTCTTTCAGCACTTTGAATATATCAAACCTTCTGGCCTCCAAGATTTCCGATGATAAATTGTCTGATAATCTTTTTGAGAACCCCTTGTATCTGATGAGGTTCTTCTCTCTTGCTGCTTTTAGGATTCTCTCTTTGTTTTTGTCTTTTGATAGTTTGATTACATGTCTTGGTACACATCTTTGAGTTTATCCCACTTGTTCTTCATTGAGCTTCTTGGATTTATCGAATCATGTCTTTTATCAAATCTGGGGAGTTTTCAGCCATTATTTCTTTTTTTTTTTTTTTTTTTAATTTATTGAGGTGACAATTGTTCAAATATTCTTTCTGGCCCTTTTGTCTCTCTCTGCTTCTTCTGGGCCTCCCACGG
Organism: Rhinolophus sinicus; assembly: GCF_057876585.1. Classification (NCBI taxonomy): domain Eukaryota; kingdom Metazoa; phylum Chordata; class Mammalia; order Chiroptera; family Rhinolophidae; genus Rhinolophus; species Rhinolophus sinicus. The sequence goes on from NC_142514.1 coordinate 93,691,830, forward strand.
TGTATATGTTGCCCTGCTTGAGGGTGTCCCATGGGTCCCTTAGGCTCTGATCACTTTTTTGTTCCTTTCTGTTCCTCATTCAGAATAATTTCACATGTCTTATTTTCAAGTTTACTGATTCTCTATTTCTCAACTATGCTTCTGAACCCTTCTATTGCATTTTCCGTTTTAATTATTTACTTTGCAGCTCCAGAATTTCTTTGTAGTTCCTTCTTATAATTTTCTCTTCATTAGTATTCTCATTCTGTTCCTATGTCATTTTCCTGGTTTGTTGTTGACTTCCTTTATAAAGCCCTTTGAGCATCTTTTTTTACAGTTTTTAGTAACTCCAAAGTTTGGGCTTCCTCAGGTATATTTTCTGTTAGTGTATTTTGTTCCCTTGAGTGGGCCATACTTTTCTGGTTTTGTGTTGTTGTTCTTGTTTTGTTTTGTGTGTTTTTTGTGTTCCTTGTGATTTTGGGTTGTTGTTGAAAACTGGACATTTAAATCTTATATGTTAACTCTGGAAATTAGATTCTCTTCCTTCCCAGGGTTTGCTAGGGTTTTGTTTGTTTTTTATTCTTGTAGTGTGTGGCTGTGCCAGGAATCATCTTAAAGTGAACGACTAAGGTCTTCCCATGACTTTTCTGAGCCTGCATCTTTCCCTGGGTAAGCATTGTGGCTTTTTAAATTCCCCATAATGCAATTATTTTTGAATATCCTACAGAACAGGTCTAGTTCCTTTAAATCCCCTGAAAGTTGTTTTAGCTGGTGGGGGTTGAAACAATGGCAACAAATTGTTATCTTTTAATAAAACTAACTTACAAGATTGTTAGAGATTCTGCCTTGGGACTTCTTTCCAAACATATGGTATAGTGCCTTGACGTTAGTGTGTATTCAGTAGATATTTGTTAAATTATAATAAACAATAGCTCTTCAAATTCTTCATTTTATACATAGGTTTCTAATGTGAAATGATTTCAGATAGTAATTTGAAAATTTATGGGGCTCAGATCATTCTTGATAAGACCTCAGAACTAAAAAGTAATCAGGTATGTATAACTGAAGTCAGGCTGTTTTAAATTGCCTTATTAATTTGGATTTCATAGCTACTTTTACAATATCTGTAGAAAGAATTTACTTACTATATTAACAGTTTAAGCAAAGTGAATGTGATTACTACCTACAACAAACTTTTAAGCAATTAACATAATTTAGGAGCCTTTGTTTGCACAAAAACAATTTGCTAATATATAAAGTTTGTATCTGTACATAAACATAGATCTCATAGGCTCTCTACTTAAAAATATTCCATGATCCTCTTACTACAGCTGTTCAAACTGGTTCTTCAAATTATTTTTTCAGTATAGCTCAATTAAGCCAACTTGTAATTTATTTGTCTATTTTGCAAATCTGAAGTTTTGTAATGCATTTGGTCATAACTTTTTAAAAGTTAAGAAAATTTATGTTTTGTGAAATTTTTATGCTTTCTCTATCTGACATCCTCACATGTATCAGATATTTTGAAGGAAACTGTACAAGAGAAACTTTATCAGGGGTATTCTCAGTTGATGCTTTGCTTTGGTACATGTAAAAACCTTATGCATTGTATCTCGTTTTGAAACTGTGACTGACTTCCACAAGAGGATTTATTTATTTGCAAGTAAAGGATTTAGATGTGTGTTTTGTTTTGTTTTTAAAGTTTTTAAAAACTCTCTGTGAATCCTCTTTCTCCTTCTCCTCTGCCTCTGTAATTTTTGGCCCAAGAAAAAGTGACTTCAGAAAAATAATCAAATATTTAATAAGCACCTACTATGTGTAAGGCCCTGTGCTAGCTGCTCGAGGTGATTTAAATATAATTAACAAATGCTCTCAACATCTAAAGTCATGTTTAGGAGGTGAAAAAACAATACACGTGCAGTATTAGAACCCAAGGCAGAGGACAGAGGACAGCAAAATCACTACTTGGGAATGAGGATGTTAAAATAATTAGCTACAAAATACTGAGCACTAAAAATCCTCATATTCTGGCTGTTAAATATTATCCACACTTTAGAACAAGTCTGTGATTGCGGAGAGTTGAGGTAGTCTGCAGAAGGCTCCTTGGGTAGTCTGTGCTGGAGCTGACGTGACACATGCGCTCCTATTGCTGCAAACCCTGTGCCCTCCTGCAAAACCCTTGGAACAGACACAGAAGCTAGGTTGCTGGGCATTTGGAGAGGCAAGGATTTCACAGTATTTTTCCAGAACAGAGGGATCATCAGGAGATGTGGCACAAAGGCTTTAAAAAAAAGTTTGGATATACTTAGAGACAGTGAATAATTAATTGTGGAAGGAAGAGCAGTCTTGTTTCTGTAGAAAACAAGACTGCAGAGGGAAGTGGGAAAGATGCTGTGGACAGCACGGAAGTGTGTGTGCCTGGATCCTTGACTGTGTGCATAGCCCCAGGAGGCTCTTTCAGGTCGCATGGAGATGTAGTGCATTTGCATGGTTTATGACAGTGGCCATCCTGGATAGGAAGACAGTTGGGAGGCAAACTCATCACATAGTTCAAGGGTCACAGACTGATGGGATGGCAGTGGGAACAGATGAGAGCAGAGAAGCCTCTGGACTCACAGCAAATTGAAGTTGTTGGGTGACAGAGAAAAGAGGGGTAGAACCTGGTAATAACATAACAAGTAGGCACACAGGAGAAGCAACTTTCTCAGGGTATGGCAGATAACATGAAGTGTGGGTGATACTGGGCTATTTGAAATGGTGTGGGAAAAGGGGGTCTCAATTTTTGTTTTATCCTGTTTTTGAGTCATGGACAACTTTCAGTGAAAAACTTAGATGCTTACCAAAAATGTACATATTTATTCACACATTCTAACAATTTCAGGAGTCTAACAGATCCCCTGAAGTCTATCCATGGACCAGAAGGTTAAAGGTACTTACACCAGAAACATAGGTAATTGAAGCCATATTAGTAGATGAATTTAGTGAAAAACAGTATGGAAAAGGAAAAGGAAGGAAGATGAGGTCACAACTTTAGGAAATGCCTAAATTCAGGTGCCCAGAAGAGGAGGAGGTGGGAGTGCTAGGACAAGGAGGGAAGAGCACATGGCCAGCGCAGATCTTATAAACCCTGGAGAATCTCTTCAGAGAAGACTGCAATCAGCTGCGTTTAAGGTGATACAATTAGGAAGATAGTATCAGAAAAGCTTTGGACTTGATGAATAGACACGTATTGATGTTTCATATTATTATCCCCATTTTTAAAAAAGAATTGTGTGAGAAATGGGCCCATTTTAAACTGAAGAGTTGGTACTGAGAAGTTAGAGATAATATAGAAGTTTGTTGATGTCAAAATATATAATGGCTTTTTTTCCCCCAGTAATATCTGACCCAAGAGAAAAAAAAATCAAACATTTAGTAAGTACTAGAGTGTTAAATTATAGAAGATATATAAATATAAAAAGTAGGTAATTTTATGTATATTTTACAAATACAAAAATTTTGTATAGAAATATGTGTTGCCAAATATTTTACATATGTCTAGTATACATACCAAATCTTTTTAATTATCTTTAAATTTAAAAAGCACAAAAACTTACTAAAATCAAGAGGATGCCTAGAGAAAAAGAAATTTTCAGGTATAAATGACCCAAATATATAATATTTCACATTGGTATAACTAGGTTGAACTATTTTCCCATCACATTTTGTATTTGGGGGAAAACAAATACTTCCCCCAACAAATACTTTATTTCTTCTCTCAGACTTCTCTTTATCAGGGAAAGTTGTAACTATGCTATAACAAAAAATAAAAATACTTGTTACATTATAGATCATTTTTAAATTATATTTTATTATATTATAAATCATTTTCAAAGTTAATAATTAAGTAGTTAAAATATGAAAGAGGCATTTTACTGAGTAAAAATAGATCATTGTTATTTAACTTAGCATCTAATACAAGAAAAAGTAAATTTCTGAGAATGTAAATAAAAAACATGCTTCTGTTTTTGGTTTATTTGTGCACTCATCACAAAGTCTTAAACATAACAGATAATTATGCTCTTTCCTTTTTTCTCTCCCATCTGTCTGAACTGTTAAGTAATTTTGCATATTGGTATTTTTCTTGAATTATCTCATCACTGTGAATTTTGTTTCTATTAGTCCTTTTTTGCACTTTGAGTTTGTTAAATTATTACTGTTTTGGAGTTTTTATATGAATTTTTTCCCTCCTTTTTGTCTTAAGGAACTTACTTCCTGTGAAAATAATCAGAGCACTGTCATGAAACCAGGAATATATGACCTAAAACTTACCCCAATACTTCTCAGAATGATGAGTTTCTTAATATGTCTGGGCTTTGCCAAACCATCACATACTTTAAAATGTAGCTATGGTTTTGAATTTCCAAATGCGTTCGCTTTAAATATTTTGTAGGTGAATATTTTTTAAATGGGATAATGTGAAGTAAGTCAGAATGCTTGCTTTTTTCATGCATCCTTCAGCTCAGGTAATGTGTTGCATCATTTCATTATGCAGAATGCAATGAACAAAAAGTCACTTGTCATAGACGTCTGTTTCCTGGTAGTTTACACACCAGAAACTGAAATCTGAGAACAGTGCTTAAAGGAAAACAAAGAGCTTTACAGTATTTTTTTCTTTTCAGGAAAACACACAGAAGCTAATTTTAGCTTCTTGATCAAATTGACCCAGCCTTTAACCCTGGCAAACGTTACCACAACACACTTCCAATAGACAATAGTTTGCATACCAGCATCACACTGGAAACAGATGTGCATGCAGAATTGGCCTTTTTTTCCTCCTCTGAAGACTAAGCCGAAATGTGGTCCTTCCTACTTGGGGTAAAAACTGGGTCTTCTTTCAAATTTCAGACTACGAGCTTTCCTGACTTCTTAAAAATGTACTTCTTAAAAATGTACTATGACCAAAGTTTCAAAATATCATTCACTAGAGAAACATCTCTTGGCTTCAGCATGATTTTTATCCTGGGGAGAGAAAAAAAAGAAAAATTGTTAGCAGCTGCACTATTCGTGAGTGATGGTTACACAGTTTATATATTAAAACATTTGGAATGTGAACAATTACCTCTTTTACTTTCTCACCAAGTCTCCTATAGTTTATATAAATTGAGTTTTTATTACCAAAGAAATGTCAGTCTCCCCCTCCTCTTCCTGGCCGCCCTGGCTTTGCCAGGCATGCTCCCTGAAGCGCCAGCCCGCCCACCCGCAGCCGGCTGGCCGCTGGTCACTGTCCACCATCGGCGGCTCCTGGCAGCACACACAGCTCAGGCTGAACAGAACCTCCCAGCTAGGAAGGAACCAGGAATGTTGCCTCGGCTTGGGAGTGTTTAGCATCGGCGCTTCTTGGAATCTCGGGAGAGACACACTAACTCTGAAATGTTAGAGACCTTCCCATTTTTGCCAGGAGACAAGAAACAAATATCTGTGTTTCCTTGAAAAATGAAAAGGAATGTTTCCTGTCTTGTTTGCTATAATAATGCCTCTCTCAAGACATCCTTTCACTTTGGGATAGCTATAATTGGGCGTAATATATGTGTCCATATATAGAACCCATGTACTACGTAAGACACAGTGAGGTCAACGTGCTTTCAGTATTTCCCATAACTGTTTTTGTAAATTCCTCTTAGAAACATACTGGCTCTGTGACTTTGCTGAAGTCAATGGCAGGGGGCTGAGTTAGAAGCCCAGGGCCAGGGTCACAGCTGAGGCCCCTACCCACATGTGCAGAAAGACCTAGTGAGCAGGCAGCCCCAGAGTGTTTAGGCTTACAAGCAGGACAGTCTAATGGATCATTTGTATCTGTGAAATGTGAGTTTAGAGGAATGCGTGATTTTTTTTAAAAGCTGCAGACTTTACATTACAGAGCATTATGTAAATTACAGTGTGGATCAGAATTTTAGAAATTAAATGAACTTATTCTTCAAAGCATGAGTAGGTTACCCCGTCATTAAAACATTCTTCTCTCTTAAAAATAATCATGAACACTACTATCCATCTAGGTAAATTGTTTACATTAAAACTTACATAGAATTCTAGGAGATTCTAACACATCTGTATGGAATTACATTCAGTAAATAGAGGTGGGACTGCTATAACAATAATTGTATATCAAATATATTAAAGGCAAAAAATATTCTAAGCTTTATAGGGTACATAAGTAATCATTGGTCAGATATCTATATCAAAATATTATCTTATATTTGCAAGTTAATAACCAATAGCTACATTTAAACTTTGTGAAGGGAATTTAAACCATTTTCCTGGAATTTTTGTTTGACTGCCAAAGGGAGAAAATTCTCATTGCAAATTTTGATTGCGAAATCCAATACTTTTTATGTGTATGTTTTCATTACCAAGGGATTCTTTATCCACATTTTATTTTTTATAATAAAGTTTATGCCTCTTCTTTCAGTATCACGTGAATAACAGATAACTACCCTAAGTTCTTTTTCCCCATTTACAATTCATACTAAATTTGTTTTCAAGCTTGTCAATTTCATTTCTTTAATGATGAGTCAAAGGTAGCTTAGAAACTGCAACAACAGATTAGGAAATATGCAGTTTCATTAAATAATGGTTATACTATCGGGGGGGCTTTTATATTCGTACCAGACAGAAGTTTTTGTGTGATATTTGTATTGTTGTGCACATTACCAAAACAAATGCTCAAAATTGCAGCAATCGTTTCCACTTAGAATGAAGACTCCTACTGTGGACCATACTATTTTATTGTCTTGAATGTTTTCATTCATCACAACGGAGCAACTAGATTAACATTACCCCCAAACCTTCTACCTGTCATAATATCTCTATGAGAAACCTAACCCATAGTACAGATTTTAAAATGGATATAAAGAAATATCTTCCAAGGGGCAGACTTCTTCCATGAAACTTTCCTGATGTGACAAGTTTCAGCCAGTACTTTTCACAAGAATTAATGAAGTGCAGGATATGACACTAATTGCAGGGTATGACACTAGGGCCTTACCTGCATTAACTTTTTACATCTCTCGGTAACCCTGTAAGATGAGTGGTGTTCTCCCTAGTCTGAGGCAAAGAAGGGTGGGTGACTTACCCATGGCCACATGGGAGGTAAACAGTGGGTCTGGGACTTACACCGAGGCTCCCCAAAGTCCATGAGGCAAAATGCACTTATTTTGATGATCCAGTGTACAAGTGTGTATGTGTGCTCCATACATGACATGTTATATACATTATACAAATTCCCCTGCCACCCCCACCTCAGAGAAACCTTTCAGTCTTTACAACAATCTGTCCTTGATATTCTAATTTTCAGAATTCATTAGCTATGCCTTCTCTTGCCTAATATGCTTTAATTCATCCAATTGAATTCCTCAGAAATGTGACAGATGCAGGAGATATCTTCACGTTTGGTAATATTGATATCCATTACCGCATTTATACCCAAAGCATGCATTAATGCATCATTGTGTAGTCAGATGTTGCATTTATGTTCTCTAGTTCTGTAGTTTCTGTAGTTTTCTGGTGGGCTAATGATAATGAAATATATTTTAAGACCAACTCTATATTTTAGAAAACTAAATAGGGGATTCACTTATTTCCCCTTTTTTAAGCTTTTTACAGCATTATAATTTTTCTTTCTTTTGAAGTTCTCAGAAAGAAAGGGAGGGAAGAAAAGAAGAGAAAGAAAAATCTCATCATTTAATTATAATCTTTAGCATTTAGGGCATAGGTGCCTTTGCTCCTGTTAACCAGGCTGTTACCTCCTGTCCAAGGTGCAGCTCCTCCGATGTCGTGAGACAGGGTGAAGGGCACGCAGACTGGAAGCTCCCAGAAAGCCAAGGGGTCCTCCTGACCCAGGTTCATCCGGAGCTGTTTGCCCTCCCAAGGACAGAAGCAGTTAAATTGTTTGTTCTGTTACAAAGTAAATGGCCTACTGAGAACTTGTTTGTATCTTTATATGTTTTTACGGTTAATGTTTTCAGTGACCTATGTCATAAAGTAAACCATAACTACTTCTGTAAGCATGTTACAGTAGCAAAGCAAAACTGTATATGCCTAGGTATTTATATCACTTCACTCAAAGCCTTGGAGTGAAACTTTAAAAAAATTTTTTTTCCCCCAAACATTTCAGTTAGAAACTCAATTTCAGATCCTTGGCAGTCTTATGTATAGGCTTTCTTACATGATTGTTGAATAACATGTTATTATACGTGGGGGAAGAATAGTTCTTTTGTTGGCTGCATTACATTTTGTGGTGAAATTGGAGAAAACAAATCATTAAGGAAGTCTATTTTGGTTCAAGACATTACACACTTATGACGAGTCTGTTTTTTAACCTTGCCAAGTTGAAAGAAAATGCAGACCCATTTGTATTGGAACAGGAAGGCATGTTCTACATTGCAATCTATCAGTAGCATCGTGTGCGCGCGCGCGCATGTGTGTACAAAGAGAGAGCAATGTATTAAATATATGTGTGTAGACACCAGCTTATGTATAGTCATGCTGCTATTTTTATGTATAGTGACTGCTAATTTACTAATAATTAATTTTCTAGATACTGCTTTAGAAGAAAGGGAAAATTTATTTGATTTAAACTCTGATAACCCCATCCAGACATGCTTTATTCTGGCAGTTTCCATGGTCTTCCAAAACTTTATCACTACCCCTCCATTTACTCCCATTGAAGCAGCGTCCTGCTGTCAAAAGACAAAAAGAAACATTTTCACAATTAGAAAGAAAGAAAGGAAGGAAGGAAGGAAGGAAGGAAGGAAGGAAGGAAGGAAGGAAGGAAGGAAGGAAGGAAGGAAGGAAGAAAAGAGATGTCCGTGTGATTTGTTGCTGTTAGCGTGAGCTGAGAAAAAGTTATTAAAAGAAAAAGGCAAACTTTGAACATTGGTTAATTGGTTGAATTCAACTTTGTAAGAGGAGGAGAAAGCCTGTTAACTCTTTATACACTTCTGTGTTCTTTGATTTATTACAATGACAATGTATTACTTTTATATTAAAGTTATAAACTAGTAGAAATCATAGCAAAACATGTCACAATATACTATGAATTACCAGTAGCAGTCTGAAATATTACCTCTCTTGAAGCTTTTAGAAGAGGGTGCTGCTATTATACGTGAATAAATCTAACAGTGATATTTTGTGGAATCACCATAATATAGTCATCAAGAGATCCTTAGCTTTGAAATGAGACAAAATTGGGATGCAGTCATAGCTCAGTCCTTAGTTGACGTAATTTAAGATAACTAAATAAGGTCTTTGAACCTCAGTTTCCTCATGCATAAGTAAGTCACAAAAATATCATTTCCAATAAGATGGCATAAAGGTGAATGGTGGTATTTACAGCTGCTGGTACGTAGCAGGTCCTCCACCTAGAAGGATTCAACACCACCTAGAACACTGCCAACAACACAGTAAGCTCTCATAAGTACTGAATGAATGAGATATGAATGCATGGTTACTTCTGCACCCACTTCCTCTCCCCTTGCCCTGTCATACCACCTGTCAAGGTCAGGTAAAGGCCAGGAGTGCAAACCTCACACCCAACTCAGCGCCCACACCCGTGGACAGTGTACACTCTTATTCATTTACCTCGCATGGCAAATAGCTGGTAATTTGCATACATAGCATGTTAGAAATATGGCATGTATTTGGTCTGATGGACAAAGACTCTTTCTTCCACTTGAGAAGATTCTTTAGTTTCCAGATTCTTTCTTCCAAATTATTTAGTTTTCTCTTTATTTTGCAATATTCTGTCAGCCTGAGTTTTCTTGTGAAAGAAATCTGCAAGAACTAAAACAAGGTTGAACATCAGTGTAAGGTGTAAAACAGGCAGAGGGCCATCAAAAACAGCTCAACTAATTAAATACTAAGTTATCTATAGAACTTGGCTTGGCCTTTTTACTATGCATGTTCTTTTTCATTTAAAAAAAAAAGGAAAAATAAAGAAATTGAAAATCTCATTCCTTGCTCTGTGTGAGTAGGAATGGTATCTTTTTTTTTTTTTTAATCTCACCAATTCCTTTTTTATAAGAGATGTTTGAAAGCATGTGGGCCATCAAAAGGAGAATAACAAACAAATACTCAGACGGATTTTCTCTTAGTTTTCTAAGAAATGGCCTTATTCACCAAGTGGAATAAATGTTTCCTTTCAAGTCAATGGATAGGCCTGTTGTCTATGTCAGGTACGTTTTCGTGCCTGATCAGTGAGGCTGGGACGACAAGTAGCCTTCATTTAGACTTTAATAGCAAAAACAAAGGCACTGAAATTTTCTATCATGGCTATTTATTTCCAAATATAAAGAAGTTATCTAATGTTTATTTTATGAAATTATCTCTTATTTTATACATATTTGCATGATAACTTGTTGGGTTAATAATATTATTTATAGGGTGACTGATACTCTAAACTTGCCTCAAACCTAAGGTGAATTGCTGAATTTTTTAATTAGGTGAATTGCTTTTTATTGCACACAGTACATGCATTGGGGAAAAAGAAGTTGTCTTAAATGCTCTAAAAGTGTTCCAACATAGAGGAAAGCCTCAGCTACCTATTTGAATGAGATGTACTATGTGGGGGTGGGGGGGAGAGGGCATTTAATCCACAGCAGAATATCTCACCTTAAAGAGGAGATTTTATAATGCCGTCATGTATGTTTTGTCTTTAATATATGATGTTTATTGCATGCCTGCTATTGTCCCCAAATTTAACCTGATTTTTCACAGTTAATTTAAAATAAACACCTTTCTTTTTCTTAGTACAAGTCAACTAAGTTCAGAATTTTTCATCCTATCATTTTTAATTGGAAACTGAAATATCCAGAAATTGAAGTATCAGGAAATTTTACAAAATCATAAAATAAATACCAGTAGTTTAATTGATTTTGTATAAAGACGTTTAGAGACTGAATTACAAAGCAGAATTGTTTCATATACGTGAGCTTTGAATATATATATATACACACTTGTGTGATTTTTTTTTTTACATACAACTATAAAATGCCTTCAAATTAAATATCATCTTCCACTTGAGAGTTCTTTAATACTATAGACATGAGGTGGCTCTTCGTATTATTAACTCTTACATTATTTAAGTCTTCACAATCCCCGACGTGTTTACATTTCTCCTGCTCCTCATATGGCAGGCACATCGACAAACTTACAGAACACAGCTTGGGTGGTCCCTGAGTGTCCCACAGGAGCTGCCCCTTTTTACTCTGGGTACCCTTATCTTGGGTATTAATGTTGAAAACATTATAAGACCTTCATAAGGTTCCGATAGTCTTTCCAAAGGTTCCGAAAACGTTCACATTTTTTAGAAAGAAAAAAAGACCGTTCTAGTCACAGTCCTTTGAAAGTGGGAAGCTATTTCCTTTTGTGAAAGGAGTTCCAGTGTCTGCTACAGGCAGTCCTATGAATGAGGATAATGAAAACCTTCCCGGTTTTGATGCTACCCAAACACTTTCTGGCAGCCAAGGTAGATTTAATCAGACTCTTATATGAGCACTGATACTCTGATTTGGTTTTAAATTATGTGGTCAGTATTAACCCATGGCATCACGTATCTCATCTTGAGATTTTATAACGCGGTCATGTATGTTTTGTGTTAGAATTTATGATGTTTTATTACATGCCTGCTATTGTCCCCAAATTTGACCTGACTTTTCACACTTAATTTAAAATAAACACCTTTCTTTTTCTTAGTACAAGTCAACTAAGTGCAGAAATGTTCATCCTATCATTTTTAATTGGAAACTGAAATATCCAGAAATTGAAGTATCAGGAAATTTTTACCAATATGTGAATCTGCTGAAATGAAAATGGAAAGCCAGAAAGGACAGGTAGGCTTCAGGTTCCCTTTGACAACTGAGCTTCATTTTAAAATGTAGCACAGGTTTCATAATGCCAGATTTTCCGAATTTGCTAATGTGAAACAATTATGTTTTATAATTTATACATTTTATACATTTCTTTACATGAAACCAAATATTTTACTATTTATATTAAACAGTGCATGGGATAGATTCTGTGCTTTTTTTCCCCTAATATTTTTTAATGATAAAACAATAGGATGAACAATTCTGTATTTAGTTGACTTGCACTAAGAAAACTTAAAAGGAGTTTTTGTTTTAAATTATACACAAGAACACATCACTACTAAAGAAACGGTCAGTGAGTTGCTGCTTCTCTCTTCCTTGAAGGTCTTGAGTACCTCGTAAGGATGCTGTAATCCTTGGAAAGACGCTCTTACTAAAACCTCTGGAACTCTGTTTTCTCGACCGTCCATTATTGGCCACCTAGAATGAATCACTCCCAATGTGCCTCCTTAGGGATGTTACGATTCTCTGTCTCCTGGGGAATCATGTAAAGTTTTCAGATGAAAAAGGAAGCCCATAAGAGTTCTTTCTTTTTCTCACATTAAATGACATTAGGAATGAGTTAGGAATAGTAGTTTCTAAAATAACTTCGCATTGACTACTGAGCTCTGGGTTTCCCTTCTGAACTTTCATGAAAAGAAACCTTTAAAATGATTGAGTTTATTTATTAGTTATTTAGTAGTGTTTATTCTTTTCCAAGTTTCTTGAAACCATATATTGATGCTTAGTATCGCCTTTTAGAAGCATATAGTCACCAAGAATTATCAAAGAGATAAACCAAGGAAAGCTCTAGCAAAAAAAAAAAAAAAAAAAAAAAAGTTCTCCTCCCAGTGTACATTCTTTTCATACTGTAGTCTAATAACTTTACATCGAACTGGAACTTTTGCTTGTTTGTTTCAAAAAATGAATAAAATACAGAGTGGGCCTCCCTCCCAGCGAGTCCCGAGAATCCACAGCAAGACCCAAGGTGGTTGCGCAGCCCCAGAGAGCTGCCGCGCCCCGGGCCCTGCACTTGTAGCTTCCGGGCTAGCCCACCTCGGTGTGGGGACTAGGCGTGGAGTTGTCACCCTCTGACCTGCCCTTCCGGCTTTACCTTCTCTTCTCCCTTCTCGTCTTTGTCCTCCCCGGACTCCTCCTTCTTTTCCTCCGCCCTCCCCCCTCCCCCTTCCCTTCCCCTTCCTCTGCTCTTTCTTTTTTTATCTCCCTCATATCCCTCCTGAGTTTCTGGGGAGATTCTATAGCTGCTAACACTGGAAAGCCTTGGTTTCCTCTACTTTTCTCAATCCTCAGTGAGTTCTATCCCGTGGCCCCAAGGGACTGACTGGAATCTCCCCTTCACGTGCTCCTCACGGTATCGCCACCGGGGCACTGAACGTCCCCAATGTGCTCTGTGCACACAGCCCGTGTCCCTGGGTCCTGCCATTCACCTTGCCTGGGTAGCACGGCCTCTCTCTGCGTGGGAACTCCTAGGTCCTCAGCTAAAACTTGACCTCTGTGGGCTTTGCTCCAACCCACCCTTTATCCCACTCAAAATAATTCCCTCCTCCACTGTACCTCCATAGCATTGTATAAAGGTCTGTGTTTTAGCATTTTTATATCTTAATTATACGTCGCTTCTCCTAGTTGACTGTGATTTCCATGACAGGAAGACAGTACCATTATGTTTTACATATCCAGCATGTACCTGGAACATATTTGCTCAGTAAATAGTAGTTAGGTGAATAAGATGAATGAATATCAGCGCTTCTAATTCTAAAATATGGAAGCAAAGCATTGTGAAACTAGGTACTTAATTTCAAGTGGGTTTGTGTTATATATCCAAAGAGAATTCTCTGGGCCCAGTACTTACTTTAATGGACTATCAAACTTATTCAGAGAATGACAGGTAGCAGAATAGGAGCACCAACCAGTGTGTCACTGCCCTCAGACGCGGGTCCTACTGGAGACAGCATCAGGGAAGGGTCAGCGATGCCATTATCTTCCGTGAGGGACAGAGGTTGTGCCTGTGGATGTGCCTGTGCGCTGTGTAACAGGAGACTCTTTCCATTAAGTCGCCAAAAGCATTACGGAGCTCTTCAGTTAAAAATATATGTATGTGGTCAATCAAAATATTGGTAGTAATTGTACATATAAAATAGTATGTTAAACATGTATTAAAATGGAATCATCTATAATTAAAAGCAATACTCATTTATTCAAGGTGTACTTAATCACCTACTGTGTGCAAAATACCACTGGAAGTTGCGAAGGACACACATGTGAATAAAACTTAGCTGATAATACTTACACAACTTGTTTGTCAAAATGTCTGTTTAAGGCAGTTCACACGTCATAGCATTACACTGAATATTAGAAAAGACCTCAAGACCATATTCTTGATGGCTTCTATGAAACAGGACAAATTTCTCTTTGACAAAGGTGAAAGTTTTTCAATAATTATTTCATCATTTCAACCTCAGTGGGGCAGGAGAGTTTACCCAGCAGTTAGTCTAAGAAATTTAGAGACAAAAAGATTTTAAAATCTATCCTCTGAACGTGGGACAAACTAATGGGCAAGATTGTATTTCACATTGTCAGAATCTTCCTAACATCATTACAAATCACTGTCTAGAATACTGGACGGGGAAAACCCATAATTAAATGAGAGGGAGCAATAAAGACATGTAAAAAACCTTGTCGTTGTGAATGGACACCTTCCATTTCCACAGAAAATAACTGGACTAGTACATGTGCAGTACATGTAAAAAGAATATAACCGAGTCTGTTCTGCTCTAGTCTTCATAATTAATTGCCACAAAAATACATTTTTAGTTTTCAACATTCTGTTTAAAAGCTAAAAAAGCTTGACTTTGATCATTAAATAGTCTTATACTGGAATTAGCCACAGTGCTGAAACAGTCATCATTCTAAATACCAATCTGACCTTGTCACTGTCCTGCTTGCCTACCAGGTAACGTCCATCCTCCTCTTTGGCAGTGGAAACCCTCGTGCTTGCCCTTCTTACCTCACTCCCTGACCTCTCCCCTGTCTGTTGTCTCCACAGAGACCAGGTTTTTCATGCCTCTCATTCACCTTGTTTTGTCTGCCAGGACAACTGTTTCTCCATCTTTACTCCCCCAGGTTCCTCCCACCTGTCATGCCCAGCACAATTTCTCCTGAGCCTGCCTTTCCCAACTCAAGTGAGTCAGGTGCCCTCGTCTGCACCATTCCGTGCTGGGGACCTGTGTTAACCCAGGGAGTGCAAGTGGGAGTGCTGATTTAACCGTCTCCCTCCTTTCCCAACTGTGAGCCTCTGTGGGACTGAGAGCTTCTCTTGCAGATGGCAGGACCGTGCCTTATTAATTTCAATACCCCAGCCACTGGCCTGAGAGCAAGCAGACAGCAACTGCTCAGTATTATATGTTAGTTGTGTAAATGAAAGAACTATTAACCACATTTTAAAATTGATATTTGCTATTAAAAAATGGCTTTCTAAGGTTTGTCTCTGTGGCACCTGTTAGATACTATGTTTACCTTTTGATGCATTCAAATAAGATTGTGAATATACATACATTTCAAGGTTAACGTGAGTTTTGCTCTTTGAATCACCAGGTGATGGTTCAATTATTTTAATACATTGCCCCTAATAGCATGTTATGTGAATGTTTTTTGTATTACTTTTGTTCCATTCCCCTCTTCTTTTTTTGTAGTTAATTGTGATCTATTCTTAGGATTCCAGTGTTCTTTCACTAGCCCTCTTCTTTGTCACTAGTTTTTTAATTTACACATTTGCTTGGCTGGTTCCTGTTACTCGGTCTACAAATCTGTCCTATGTCATCTCCTTTGAGTAATTTATAACCTCCATAAAATGCCACGTAGAGGCACTTTTTTACATTTTTGAGTAATGGTGAGAAAGAATTGCCCTGGGAATCAAAACTCCAATGAGTCATAGATGATTTTGTTATTTATAACCAGAGAGTGGCCATTGACAATATTTGGCAATTTTACAGCTATGAACCTAGGCTATTGTGCTTTAGAATGTAATTTATTAAGCAAATAAAACTCTTAACTGGTAATGGGTCCTGTTAAATCTGAGGAACCACGTGAGCTCCAGGCCAGAACAGCTGTGGGAGTTTCATAGTAGCCACATACATCTCGGATGTCTGGACACTAATATTTTACACTTACTTCATGGTTTTATTTATTCAGTTGCCTTTATATTCTTGATTGGATTCTGACCAACCATTTTGGTTTTAGAAGTCATCAACTTTGAGTAGAGAGGGAGGAGCTTGGAGAAAATAAAATGAATGTATGTTGAAAAAACGTAAATCCTTCCTTTGTTAGCTATGACATTTAGTAAATTCAGGCTGTAAAGCAACAGCAGATGTGTTCATGGAAAATACTGATGTAAAATCATCTTTGAAAAAGAAAGACAGTACCGAAAACCTAATTAAACAAATACCTGGAGGGAGAGGTAGATAAAAATACATAGATAGGTAAGTATGTATATATTTTATAATGTTGGCTTCACTTCAGTTCCAGCCATCCTTACCCTTTTATGTTTGGAGAAAAAGATAATCTTGAAATTCTCCACAAAGTAAGTTGATCTTTCTCTGAGAAATGCATCATTAGGCAATTCCGTCGTGCACTTACGCAAACCTAGACAGTACCACCTCTAAAATGGCATGTATGTGGATCTTTTTAATACACAGGAATATATTTTTAATAACATATGCTCCCCCTACTTAGAAAACAAACAGCATATCTTATAATATTTCAATGCATGCAGATTACAACAGAAAAAAATAAAGCATACATTTCAGACCACTTCTTATACCAGCACTTAATAAAATCAAGCAGCTTAACTTTGAACTAGCTCAAAGGCCTAACCTAGTAAGTTACATTGTGAAAATCTAAGACCGTAAAGATAGAGCAATACGTTCTGTGTGTCAGAAGAGCGACCCATCAGTTCCAAAACTGAGAGAAAACGGAGGAAAATTGACACTCTATGATAGAGTGAGATGTCTGTCTTGATTTCTCTTTGAAATAGAATGCCGCTCAACTTCTTTAGAAGGTTCGCTATCGGATACTTGGAGACTAGTGTGTTCTCAAACAGAAACTGATTTTGTGGAAGCACTTGGAAAAATATTCCATGGAGGTCCTACAGATCTGTGCCTTATGGTTTGGCAGAGATGATTTTAGCCTATAAAATATTAAGAGCAATGGACATAAGCATATGATGTTAAAGAGTTTTAGAAAAACACAAAATAGAATAAACACATTTCTGCCATGTAAAAATGTCTATTGATTAGGATTAGACGCAGATTTCTAGTAGATTTTTAGAACTTTCTGTTCATTGGCTTTTTTTTTTCTGTAAAGTTTAGTGTATTAATGAATTTCCATAATTTCAAATGAAAGTGTATGTAATTCGTGATAAATAAGAGATGAATGTGTTCTCTGGTAGCAGGGGAATTGGTCAGCAGGTATAACAACTGAGAGGACCAGTAGGCACTGAAGTTCTGATTCATAAAGCTGCACTTTTTACATAAAACCCCAGAAGGAGAGAAAAACAGAGTGGCAGCAGAAGGGTAGGTGGCAGAGGCCGTGGTTGCTGGAGGGTGGGGGTGGGGGGCGGGGGGGTTGGTGGAGGGAACCAGCCTCAGAGATGGCTCAGGTGGTCCCAGGTGCAGCAGGTTGGAGACCCTCTCCGGGCAGAGCCACCCGAAGCCCCGTGAGCATCCATGTGCCCCTGGGTTGTGATTTAAGACTGAAGGGAAGGTCTGGGGTTGGAGAACGACTGCTGTTGGAAAGGACCAAGTTAGTGGGAGAGCGGAAACCCTCCAGCTGGCCAGCCGGCACTGCTGCGCTGGAGGAAAGGTTCTTGCTATTCCTGCTCCTTTAGAGAAAATGATTTTATTAATCAAACTTACCTCAAAACATTGAAAGAATGAAGACAATAAAGGAATGACTGGCAAAGTAACAGTTAAAGTTCCATCTCAGACTTGAGCAGTTGCCTTATTCTTGTCATGTTTTGTTCTAATAAACAGTGGAGTTATACCTTTCTTTTTACTGAAACCCCTAGGATTATAGCCACGCTTTCAACATATGTACTAAAAATCAGACACTAAATTACACTTGTGAGCTTAAAGCAGCAAAAATAATTTACTGACCTTAGCACCCCCTTCAATTGCAACAAACTCCTTACTCTGTATTTCTTGTACCTGGAGTGTGGAGAGTTGGTTTTTTACTTCTGAACCTCTCCTCCACCCTCTCCCACCTCATTTCCCCTCGGTGTAACCAAATACTTTTCAGCAACCGGAGGCCTAAACAATCTTGTTAACTTAAAAGTTTTCCTTCAGATTTATTGACCCGGCAGAGTTAAACAGGGTAAGTGTTGATCAACACCTCTCAGGCATTTCTTTAATTACTGGGCCAGCATCTCTGGGGCCTAATAAAAATTTGCAATGTGAGTTAGAAATAAAGTGACTATTTATTTATTTATTTATTTATTTATTTATTTATTTATTTATTTATTTATTTATTTATTTATTGGGAGGGAGGGAGGGAGAATTTGGGGTTTTCTAAGGGGAGCCTCTACCTTTTGCTATAAATTGTAGCTGCTGCCTTGATAATACTATAGTTGAACAATAAGGTCTCCAGGGCAGCTGGCTGAAAAAGATTAAACTGTAATTAAACTACACTATGAGTAAAGAGGGGGGGGGAGAAAAAGAAATTGTGGTTTTCATAAAGCAGAAAAGAAATACATTGACTGGTGTTTACAGCCCAGCGTCGTTTTTTGCCTTCTCAACTACAAAACAGCCTTATTTTTAGCCAGCCAAGGTTTTGCAAGAACGCCATATCAATCCCACAGTTCTGTTCTTTGAAATAATTGCACCAAGCTGGTCCCAAATCAGCAGTAACTAACTGAAAAGCAGGAGGGAAGTATTTCTCAAACATACAGTGCCGATGAAATTTGCCATAACACTATGAATTATGTCTGCTGCCTGTATGAAGTCCCACATAATGGGAAAAAGAATTTAACTAGATCTTAATTGAACATACAGCTACATAATATCCTTTTGTTTAGGCTCAAAAATGGATTTTTTTAAACCTCCTTATCAGTGCAGCTATTAAATATTGTGGCTCTCCAGCTATCAGTCTCCGATCAGCACAGTTAGTGCATTTTACCTTCCAAGGAAGTGCACTTTGAGCCAGCTGGAGCACGAGAAATGTAGGAGCTGGAGAAAGACGTAATTGAAACAGGCGACTGCTTCAGTACAGACAGGAAATAAAAGGAAGACTGGCCCTCCAACGGATTAAATTAGATGTTTCAAATTCAGACAGTATCAGGAAAAAGAAGACTTATGTTAGAGGGGAAAAAGGTAACAGTAAGTTCATTCAGCTGAGAACCCCCCTTCTCCCCTCATAACACATGTTTTTGCTGGAATCTCACAGTGCTGCCTGTAGGCTAGAATCGCCCAAGTCTCTCTCCTGGCCAAACAACAGAGTAGCAGGTCCCTGTGTTAATGTCACACTATCCTTTCCCTCCTGCCTGCCCTCTCCCTTTCAGAGTCCTTTGGTATTCTATTTCCATAAATTAGGCGTGAAATTACGTTGGGCTGAGAATACATGATTTCAGCTGTTTTATAGTTGGAAAGGAAAATCTTTTAGACCTAAAGCAAAAACATTTTTTAAATATACTTCCTGCCTATTAGTTTGAGATATGCCTGTTATACAAAATACTTGCTTTGCGGAAACTTTCATTTTTCCTTTTCATCTTAACAGAATTTTGTCTTGTCCTTCAGTTCAAGTCAAGTAACATTTATTGAGTACCAACTGTATACAAGACCAAGGCTAACTGGTGTGTTTGATATTTATACATTCATTAACATGTATAATTCAGTTTCTCTTCAGTTCCTGAAGACTTGTACCTTTGTTACAATATTTTAGGAGGTAGATTTAGTTTTACATTGGAATAATCAACTGAAAGTGTTGCAGCGTTATTTTTTTTTCTCTTTCCTTATGTGATACTACATTTCCAGTTTTCTATTTTGGCAAATGCGAGCCTTTGTTTAACATAATTTGCTTTACTATCCAAATCCTAATTTGTTAGCAATGCCTGAGGTGCTGCATGTTAAGGTCGGTGCCTATTTCAGCAGCACAATATCCGATGTCATTTACGCATGGGGAGAGGGTAGCATTAGACGAGGTGTTTTCTCTGAGGTATATACAGACAGGCACACACACGGAAAATGCAACGCACTGAAAATACATTGTCCCCTCTCCATTGTCCCCTCTTGCAAAGCTGATAAAATTGAACATTACTATACCAAGTGGATAGAATTCCAACCTTAAAGACTGAAAATGCCTTCGTCTCTCTGTGTTAGTAAACCAGTCTTAGAGAAATGTGGGGCTACAGCCCACCTGATCCTGGCCTCATTTGCTCAGGTGTGTTCACTGTTTCAGCTTCTCGAATTAAGCCCTGGGAAAATTCCCATGCAAACATGGGCTTCACTTGCCCTGCCTCTCCACCGGCAGTGAGGTAGGGTGAGGAATGCTTCATGCGAGTGGGTTTTGCATGGAAAATAATTGTGGGTTGCTTCCAGTCCAGCTGGACAGCTTTATATAGCTATAAACCTTTACTGCTGTATTAAGGTTCTGTTCCAAGGGTATGAATCTCTGGTATTAGTGGTCCAACAAACTGCTACTAATTACTTATCTACTGCATTGCTACCAGAATTGGCAACTTGAACTGCGATAATCTACGTACTTCATATTCTCCAACCAGGGACCTTTCTCACTCATAAATGGCATGGCTTGCGTTATGAAAACTCAAAGGAACAAACTAGAAATGGATACGTATGTCCCCCATAAAGATCACCATGCTTAGCTTCCTCACAGACAGCATGTTTCTCCTTCTGGAAGGTAATTTCAATGTGGGTCTCAAAGAATAGGGACGGTACAGAGAACTCCGATTTCTAAGCTTTAGGGTAGACTCTGCTGACCTCACAGTGGGGGTCGAGCATTCCACAGAGGACAGACGAAGTGGACTGTGTCCTTGGAGCATACCTTTTCAAGAGCAGGGATGACTTGGTAACTGCCACAGGTAAGATCTGTGACAGCCATCGCCCTAACCCAGGACATACCCTTTCTGGAATTACCAGTCTCCAAGCTCCCTCTTATGGAAGTTCTCCCCAGAAGTTGTTCCCATTTCTCAGCACCTCCTGGTGTGACTGTTCTTGGAAGCCCAGCACCATTGTGCCTTCACGTCCAAATTTATCCCTGATTGCGGCTCCATGCTGGCTGCGTCTGCCTCCCCCAGGCCCCAAGGACGTGTGAATGTGCGACACTAGAAGAAATGGGCATCAGTAGGAACGATGAATGCATCATGCTGCCCTTTGCAAATGTGACCTCCTTTCACCTCACAGGGGCCCTTCTGACACAGGATGATATGATTATCCACTTTTTACAAATGAGTAAACTGAAACTTTAGTAATTCACCAAATCCGTACAACTGGTATGTGGAGTTGTAGGATTCACTCCCAGAGTTCTCAGAATCAGAAGCCTCCTGCTTTCTATAGCATATCACATTACTTAAACTGCCTCATTCACTTTGAAAACCTAATCTGGAGACCTTGTTCAGGAGTGGTTTCCAGAAGTCAGCCGCCAGTCCTAGGAACCTAGTTAAAATGGAAGGGAGGGCAGGGCTGGGAAAGAGGTGAAGGTCAGCTGTGAGCAGGTGAATGAGAGACCATTCTACTCCATTCAACTCCATTGCCCTGGCCTCCTGCTCTCTTTCCCTACAGCAAAGTTCTGAATTGCTGAGACCATCTTAGCTACCTGTGACTTTAATTATTAAAGAAAATTTGACAATAAGGTGTGAATGACCTACTAGCTTAAACCTTGGAGACTTTGTTAATTCCAGTGAATCTCTGTTATAAATGTGTGGGATGTATTTGAAATAGTGGGTGGGTCTTCTTGTTTGTTCAACAAGGAAGTTTCCAGACCAATGTATCTAGGCTTTTAGTCCATGGGGTTTATTTAGTAGGATGTAACTCTGAAATCAAAGATTGTGTGTTAATGATAATATATATCATTAAATGAATAGCATGTGCATGAATCCAAGAATTATTCTCTCCAGAATCTGTCTCCAATTTTAATTCTCTCTACATCCCCAGCCAATTTCTCTTGACTTTCTTCCTCTGCTTTCCTTCTCCTTTTCACGTTAGGGTCATGTGACGTCTGTTTATTCTAGAATGTGGCTAAGGAAGGAAGGAGAATCAAGTTCTATTTTTTTGCCTTCCTTAGCCTCCCTTGACAATAATGAAGACCTTCAGACTTAACATAGAAGTATATCTTGATCATAGTTTTCCTATTAAAAATTTTCCCATTAGAGATATCCCAGTTTAAAAATGAAAGCTAGACCAAAGGTACCTAGTTTAAGTGCACCTCGGCTGAGAGTCACGTGTAACACCTCATCCTTTGTTAGCTTGAGGCCTTTTCAGTATATGCTGTCTAAGCTGACATATCAAGTTTGCTCAACTTTCATCATTGGGGATTAAATCCTGAGAAATCTGACATTTTAAAGAGAACCTGGTTTTTATTATCAGAACATTGAGGGCAAAAAGGCGGGGAAATGGCTGACTCTTCTACCAGTAGGAAGTTCTAGACCTGGACTGAGTGTCAGGAACCCACCGTCCACACCCCAGCCTCCTCACGTCCGTTTTCCCTTTCATTGTCCTCCTCCAGCTCCAGCTGCTTGATTCTACATCCCTTCCTTTTCTCGTCTTTGAACTAAACAATGTTCTGGGGATTGTTAGGTATAGAAATTCTGAAAATACATATTTTAAAATAAGTGGTGGTGATTGAACTGTCTCTTTATTGTCTCATGAATTATTACTGGGCCCAGAACACCATACGTGAGACAGAAGTAAAATTAGGGGTCTGTAAGTTCTTCACATCCAGCTTCCTGCCTTGCTAAATCCATATGACTGCTTCGCATAAATAAGAAGCATGTTTTTCAGCAGCAGAAGGCAGGTTTGCGTTGCCACTGATGTGTTGTAGCCTGCAGTTCACACCCCTTGTGCAGGTGTCAGCGAAGCTGTCTCGTACTCTGGAAGATATAGGGTGCCAGGACCCGAAAGTGTGGTCTGATTGCAAAGGTCCTCGCGAAATAGAAATTTCTAGTGCCTGGTTCTGGGTGACATTTAGGGGACATTCGCTTGGAGGACTTCCAAACAGGCAGTAGGCCCAGAGGAGCCATACTTTCTCCTGAAGAGTCAGTGGGTTGCTGGTGGCAGGGAGAGTTATCATTATAATTCTGACCGAACAAAGGATTCCTGGTACTCCCTCCACACGCTCCTCCCTCGCATTCCAGCTTCCAGAAAGCCTGGTACTGTTCCAGAGCCTCCCACACAAAGGGTTTGCACAAGACTGTGTGGTTCTACAGGTTCTGTTCTCACCTGAGAAGAGCAAAGTACAGGAGGGTTTACTGCATACGTCCTTAAAGATCATGTTTCTTTCTAAATGACCTAGTACCGTCACTGACTAGAGAATCAGAACACAGTGGTGTGGAGTGCATTTTTCAGTAATAGCTTTTTAAATCCTTAAGACTTTTGCCTTAAGGTAGGTACGGTGTGTGTATGTGTGTGTGAGAGAGAGAGATTGCTGGGTAATTAGAAATAAACTTTTCTTCAAAGTTACTCGTTTATTAGTCCTCTCATGAAAACTCTGCTCAGTCACCACAGTGAAAGTCAATGGCGAATCTTGACTCCTTCTTTCTGCCAGCACCAACATTGGCCTTTGCAGTCTCCCCAACTTTATTCATTCTGTTCTGTGTTCCTTTCACTGTTTTCTTGCGCCTTTTTCTTCTCATACAGGCCATATCTTGCAAGACTGTGTTTGGGTTCATTTTTCTTTACATAATCCAAGGAATCATAAGTCATGCCAAAGCCAGTTGTCTTGCCACCATCAAAATGGGTACTGAATCCAAATACAAAGATGACATCTGGTGTGGTCTTGTACATTTTGGCTAGTTTTTCGCAAATTTCTGTCTTAGATGCTGTTACGTTCCCAGGGTGAAGGACGTCGATTACCATTTGTTTCTGTTGAAGTCGTCTATTGGTCATGAACTTCCTGGGCCAGATAGTTACTGCGTCATTCATGATGGCGGACGACCCTCAAGCAGCCAGGGAGGAAAGAATAGAAATAAACTCTTAAATCAGAATTTAGGCAAGATTGGCCTCCTTCAGTATACAGTCACACTTAATGAAAATTCTAGAACTACGGAATGAGTATTTTCCTGAAGCTGGTACAAACTGAGATTGAAACCAAAACTTGGAAATGTGTAAACTTTGTTTCCTTTGACTACTTTGTAAAAGAATTGCAGGAAGGCATTTTCTAGTGCTTTTGAGTATATAAAACCAGGAAATAACTATACGACATTCTTAACATTAATATCCCAAAATGAGTCAGAGACAAAGTTAAAACAGAAAAGTAAGAGTGCCCTGCCCATCACTGAAGAACAAGTGTTTTGACATGTTCCGAAGTCTGTGCTGGTGTGCACACAGACATGGGGTCTGATGGTTATAGAGCGTCCTCAAGGCAGTGCTCACTGGGATCCCCAAGTACACAACTTCCCTTGTATTCTGTGTGAATGATGTCCTGGAGCACAGTTCCAGAGCATCAACTCAGTAGCCAGACTTCCTGGGTTCAGACACTGGCTCTGCCACTTCCTAGTTGTGAAATACTGGGGCGTCTCCTAAGTTCTTTGTGCTTCAGTTTCCCCATTTGTAAAATGAACATAATGATAATACTGACCTCACAGGATTCCAATGGGTAATTAAACACAGTGTATGTAAAATTCATGAAACTGTGACTTTTAAAACGTTAATAACTACGATGATGATAATGATGATGATGGTGATGGTGGTGATGATGATAATGATGGCAATGGTGATAATGATGGTGGTGGTGGTGGTGATGATGGTGATGATGGTGATGATGATGATGATAATATTGATGGCAATGGTGGTGATGATGATGATGATAATATTGATGGCAATGGTGGTGATGATGGTGGTAGTGGTGGTGGTGGTGGTGATTGTGATGGTGATGATGGCGATGATGATGATGATGATGGCAATGGTGATGATGATGGTGGTGGTGGTGGTGATGGTATTGACATGCACTTGCCACCATGTTTGCACCACACAAATCAGAACATCACAAAATTCTTCCTGAGGAGGAGCTTTCAATCTCATAGAAAGTCAGCATAGATGTAAACTAATCTGTTACAATGTGTATAACCTAAACTAAAGAAAGAAGTAAGAGAATTCTTTTTATCAGTACTCTTTTATCATGCCAGCTATAAATTTTAAATTATCCTTCAGCACAACAGAATTATGCTCTAGTGATCATTTGATGTGGGTATAGTAGCACCATTTTTTCTACTTTCTAGAGCCATTTAAATGAACATTTCTCATCAGAAGCAAGACAAATTTTCTCTGATTTATCATTAATGAACGGGAAAAGAACCCCTATGAACATATCAAATGAGTAAAAATCACTACAATTTGAGGAACAAGATTTTTACTAATGCTGAGGAAGGGAAAACCTTATTCTCTGCTTCCTCAAGTTTTTTGCTACAAAAACAGGGAGCATTTGGACAGAAAACACAGCAAATTAATACTTTGTGTTTTTATTTTTAATTAAAATGAGGCAAATCGGTGAATTTTATGTTGCTAAAGGAGCAAATATGTATAGGAGTTCAATATTTCATACTGACATAAAATTTGAGGGTTATGATTTGAGAAGTTAGTATCCCAAGGAAATTATCCCAAATAGGATCAATTTTGAAATCCCAAACATGGCTTGATTGTTAAGAGTACATAGGGAGCTTTATAAAATCAGGAGTTCCCAGGCTCCTCAGCAACTTACCTAATTGCAATCTGCAGGAGCGAGGCCTGAGAATTTGTATTATTTTAAAGCACCCCAGGTGATTCAAAATACACACAGTAAGAGTGTAGTTTATAACTTGAACCAGCTTTGTTTTTTCGTCCTATTTTTTGGAGCACTGTCTTAAGGAAAAATAACAAATTTTATACATTCTTTCTACATATCTTCCTGCATGAGATAAAATGACCAGAGACCCTGGTTGTCTGTAAGCTTCAAGGAAAAAATTTGAGGCCAGGCGGCCCTCCCAGAGCCAGCACTGCAGGGATCTCTGCCCAGAGCCCTGTTGTGGTTCATGGCTGCAGAGCCCTCTCGGGGCCTGTGACGATTAATAGAGAAGTGTGCACATACCACTGTGCTTATGCTCAGAAAGGAACGCATTCTGACTGAGGGTCCAGCTCTGATTACTGCTTTCTGTTCGGCTACAGACATCCTGCTAATTTGGTATAGAAAGAAAGAAACTGGCCAGGCCCTGCTTTTCTCCCACGCCCGCTCCACTGACTATTAGAAATAGGGTCACTGTAAATGAAGATTATGTACTTACAATAAATTATCAACACTCATCTGAGTGCTTCCATAGTGTCATGTTGCAAAAGTTTCTTGCATATCTTTAAATCAAAGAGCGGTTTAAATAAAATAAGAATCACTGTTACTGTGAATGAACTGCTTTCAGAATAAGAACATCTATTTACATATTCTTTATATTGCAGAGCTCATTCCAGTATTGAAACATTTCATGTGGACTTTATGTTTAGACATAATTCATCTTCACATTTTATTTGCATTCAAGGCATAGTTCATACTAATTTGCCCATTTATGACTGCATAGTTATTATTTTTAAATCTAAAAGTTTTATTTCAGATTTCAGCTGTTTTCCAATGAGGAAATATAGTATCTTGATCTTCTCTCCAATAGGCAATTTAAAAGACATATACATATGTATAAAAAAGAGATAGGAATATTCGGAAGGAAAATCAGTACTTAGATTCCACACAGCCATCTAAGCAGTTAGATGAACATTGTATGCATTTATGTAATTTTGGTGCCTCGTGGGTTTTAACTATAACTGAGAATACCTTAAAAATAAAAAATAAAGTCAGTACATCAGAGTGTTTGGTAACTTATAGAAATCTTTATATAAAAATACATTCATTGAGACCACTTAGAACCCTTAGGATCTTATTAACATCTAAATACATTTAGTCTTGAATGGGACATTTCTGTCTCTTTTCAAAGGTTCCAGATGAATTTTATGTTCTTGGGGTAAGAATGGCAAGTTCGTCCTATGTAGTACACATATGAAAGTCCTCTCACTGAATACATATAGCTTTTAATCAATATGTAAAATGATTTGGGGACTGTTGTTAATATTCAGAGTTGATAGGAAACTTTGATATTTAATATGTAGAAAGAAAAGAAAACTCTCTCAACCAAAAGCTTTTCTAAAAGAAAGGGTTTATTGAGCAACGTTCTAGCCAGTAAGCCCCGGGTCCTGGAGCATGAAGTCTGCACCACCAGCCACAAGGCTAGGTGGAGAAGGCAACAGTCCTTGGGCACCTGCATACGTTTATGGGGGAAGAAATGTGTAAGTTGTTTTGAAAGAATTTACACTGGCTACAGAGAAGGGTGGGCGGGAAAAGGTGAAGCCGGGGCATTTCTATGATAGGTGCACAGTCTGGAAGAAATATTTACTATATTTGACTGGTTACAGGCAGCAGTCCTGAAAGTTCCAGTATATGCAGGATAATGTGATGTCTGGTGGTCACTGCAGAAGTTGGTTCAAAGCTCCAACTTACTGTCAGGGATGTGAGCCCGCTACTGTTGGTTGGCCCACAGCTATTAACTGGTTAACTACTCATGTCTCTTCTCTCCCTCTCCAGCCTGCTGCGACTCAATGTAGGACATCTTAGACTTTTCTCTTGTCAAATCATTCCTTCATCTTACGACGACAGTATTAACCCTACTTCTTTATGAAGTCAAACTAAGGCCAGACTCTCCCAAGACTTGTTTATTTCCAGTAGATTACTTCTAATTCTGTCGTTAGACATAGAACCATCATACATGGCCACTCCATGGTTTCAATCACCAAACACAGAGCCATCCCTAAAATGCCACAATTTCCTTTCTCTGATTTTTGCTGATATACAAGTATCTATGTTTATCCAAATGTTTGCACCACCTCAGCAATTTATGTGGTGCTGCAGTTTTCCCAGTTTTTAGTTTTTTCTCAATGACTTAGATTGAGAAATCCTTAAAGTAGAGTAGCTATAAATATAAATAAATGGGATTTGGAATGTAATTATTTAATTGTAGGAATCTCCATAGGTTTATCATAAAAAAGAGAAGGACCACACTATGTGTTGGTTATGGCATTGAAAGGTGGCTTATAAATTCACTTCAAAAGGTTAGGATAAACTCGTATAGATTTATTTTGTCCGTTTGGTTGTTTTGTGTCATTTTCCCTCTCATTAAAACGTGCACTCGTTGGATATCATTCACTTCCCCACCCTTTGTTAACAAGTATCTATTCCATCTCCTGTCCATTTAAACTAAGCCATTCCCATGTAGCATGTAAAGCCTTTTCTGTCCTTTCACTTTCTGCCATCCTTGGGGATCTCTTGTCCTGCCAGGCCCAGGCATGTTATACTTTAAGCTAAGTAAAGACATCTCTATATTTTTGGCTCTACACTGTCAAACTTTCTATACTTTTAAGTCTTGAGTATTTGGGAGAAGCTCTGAGACTTGAGGCAGAGAATTTGTGTGCATTCAGGAATACTAAGTAAAATGAGAGACGCAGAATTCCAGGTGACCATAAAATTGCAGAGCAGGAAGGGAAACGATAGTAATTATCCCCTGGAGTAGGGAGAGGGTCACTTCCTTGGGCATTTTTAAATAAGAAGATGAGCTGCCTTCACAATATACGCACTCATCACCTCTGCATTAGACGTAGCCCCAGCCTCACCTGGGGTGGTCCAGAAGCACCCAGCTTTCCTGGAGTTGACTATATTCACTTACACACAAGGGCAGACTCACCAAATCCGTGGACAGCTTCAGAACATACATCAGGTTTTCAGTCCACGAACTTACGGAAGGAGGTCATTTATAGTTTCCCACACTGATTCAGACCGACTTTAAAGGAACATAGCAATTTCAGTTTACCTGGATTTCTGTTCTGAAGACAGTTGGAACTCTTAGGCTCACCTAAACCCATATCTGTACTCCTGAACAGCTTCATAGGTTCCTAAAACCATTCTGGACTAGAGAATTTCATCATAAATGCATAATCATTTTATCATGGGTGCTGAGACTACCATAAAATGTGGGACATCTGGGAATTGATAATGACCCAGGAAAATGCCCCACGGTGCCCCTGGAGGAAACCTGAAGAACTCATTTGTTGAGACTAGAAGAGATCACTATTACAGTGAGTATAGATAGAAAAAGGGAACCGAGAACTAAGTCCTGGAGCATACCCACATGAAGATTAAATGTAGGAGAACTAGAGGATATATTGAAAAGTGAAAGCATCTAATAAGAATTTCATAATGAGGGGCAGCCGGATGGCTCAGTTGGTTAGAGCATGAGCTCTGAACAACAGGGTTGCCAGTTCAATTCCCACATAGGCCAGTGAGCTGTGCCCTCCACAACTAGATTGAAGGCAAGAGCTGCCGCTGAGCTTCCAGAGGGGCGACCAGATGGCTCAGTTGGTTAGAGCACGAGCTCTCAACAACAAGGTTGCTGGTTCAATTCCCGCATGGGATGGTGGGCTGCGCCCCCTGCAACTAAGATTGAAAATGGCGACTGTGGTTGGCCCTGAGCTGTGCCCTCCACAACTAGCTTGCAGGACAATGACTTGGAGCTGATGGGCCCTGGAGAAACTCACTGTTCCCCAATATTCCCCAATACAATTAAAAAAAAAAAAAAAGAATCTCATAATGAAAAAAAAAAAGGGAAATAGAAGGAAATTTTCAAATAACTTCTTGAAGAAAATGTCCCAGAACTGAAGACTATGAATCTTGAGATTGCAAAAAGTATGTGAGTGTCTAGCTCAGTGAATGAACGAAGACCCACACCAAAGACCATTACTGTGAAATTTTAACATTGAGATTAAAGAGAAGATCCTAAAACTTCCAGGAATACAAACGATCTAGCATAAAATCAGGAGTAAAGATGGCATTGTGTAAGCTTGTTTCAACATTAGAATGAGAAGCCAATGAAGAAAAGCCTTCGGAATTTTGGAAATTATTTTAGTCTGAAATTCTAAACCCAGTCAAAGTATTACAGAAATTTTCAAACATGCATCATTTTTAAAGAAATTTTCCTCCACACACTTTTCTGAGAAAGCTCTTAGAGGATATACTGCACCAAAACAAGGGAATAAAAAAAATTTAAAAAATAAATGAAGGCATAATTTCAGGAGGTAGGGGATCCAACACAAAGAAAAAAGAAGGAAATTCTCAGGATGACAGCAAAGGAAGTCCCAGGAAGACCACAGCAACAGGTGTAGAACAGACAGTAATTGGGGGGTGGGGGGGGGCCTTCAGGATGTGTATATCCAGGAGAAAAAATAAAAGGAACCAATAAGTACTCTGACAGATTTGAGGGCATGGACAATAAATAGAGTTGAAGGGTATAAGAAGATGCAGATATATAAGGAAAACTAATTAAATGACAAAAACCCAACAGTTATTAAGTGTGATGGGGAGAGGGAAGGGGTTTTTAAGAAAGGAACTGAAATCATCGTCCACCAGTTTAGGGTGAAAAAAAATGAGTAAATCTACTAAAACTCCTCTACTTCTGTAATAGGAAGCCTATAGTTAATGCCTAAAATGGATTAACCAGGACATAACAGAATAGACACCTAATTCAGCAAACTTGTAAGTGCTGAAAGTGGTTCTGGATCAGTTGGGAGGAGCAGGGAACAAGGTCTTCTGTTTTTTATAATAAGTCTTTTGCACTATTTAATGTTTAATATTATTTATGTGTAAAATTTGGTTAGTTTAAAAATTAATTTAAAAAACAAATATAATTTGACTATTTGTTAAGCTTCTCCCAACTGGTCAGACCCTCCAGAGCCCCTTTCAATACTTACAACAGTTTGCTAAATGACGTGTCTATTCTGTTATAATTTGACTATATACGTTATACACAATATTAAACTTAAAAAGTATGTTCACTTTTCATCTGAATGCACACTATATTCTAGGAACAGGAAGTAAGGTTTCTTTTTTTATTATTAAGATACAGATAATAACATATCAGGTTCAACTGTACAATATAATGATTCTATATTTGCATATATTGTGAAATGATCACAAAAGCATAGGTAACATTCATTACCATACATAGTTACAAATTATTTTTCTTAACAATGAGAACTTCTAAGATTTACTTACTTGGCAACTTTCAAATACACAGTACAGTATTATTAACTATAGTTAGTATAGTAAACTGTTCATTTCATTTATCTAGAGAAAGAAGATGGGAAAGAAATTAAGTTTCTATTGCTAGTTTTACAAATTAACACAAACATGGTGGCTTAGAACAACACTGCTATGGACTGAATTGTGACCCCCCCAAAAAAAAATGCATGTGTTGAAACCCTAACCCCCAATGTTATGACCTTTGGAGATGGGGCCTTTGGGAGATAATTACATTTAGATAAGGTCCTGAAAGTGGAACCCTCAGTAGTGCCCTTGTAAGAAGGGGAGGAGACGCCATAGTGAGGCACATGAGGAGGACACCTTAGTGAGAAGGCTGCCGTCTACCAGCCAAGGTGAGCGCTCCCACCAAGACTGAACATGCGGGCACCCTGACCTCAGACTTCTAAACTCCAGACTTGTATGAAAATAACTATCTGTAGGTTTAAGCCACCGAGTCTATGGTCTTTTGTTATGACAGCCCAAGCTGACTGAGGCAAACATAAATTTATTATCATATAGTTCTGGAAGTCAGAAGTCCGAATGGGTCTTATACGCTAAAATCACGGTGTCAGCAACATGTTCTTCTGGATGCTCTAGGGGAGAATCTGTTCCTTTCCTTTTCTAGGTTCTAGAGGCTGACTGTATTCCTTTGCTTATGGCCCCTTCCTCCATCTTTACAGCACATCACTCCAACCTCTGCTTTGTCCTCATAACACTTTCTCTGCCTGCTCTGATCCTCCTGCCTCCCCTATAAGGACCTTGCAGTTACATTGGGCTCACTCAGATAACCAGGATAATATCCCCTGCTGAAGATCCTAATCACACCTGCAAATCACTTTTGCCACGTAAAGCAACATATTCATAGGTTAAGGGATTAAGGCATGGACATTTTTTTTTTTTTTTTTTTTTTTTTTTTTTTTTAGTTTCAGGTGTACAAAACAATGTAATAGTTAGACATTTATAACCCCCTCCCCCAATCTACTACTCCTCTGATCTCTGACATCGTATGTAGCTGTTACAGTTCCACTGACTATATTCCTTATGCTGTACTCCACATCCTGTAAATATATATACATATATATATAATATATATGTATATATATAAAATATATATGTATATATATAATTATAGTTGACATTATTTTTCAGCTTCAGGTGCACACTGCAGTGATCAGGCATCTACACCATCCATGAAGGGGTCTCCCTAATAAGACGAGTGTCCATCGGATACCCTACCAAATCTTTACAACATTCTTGATTATATTCCCCAAATTGTCTTTGGTATCCCCATGGCAATCTTTTGGTTACCAATTGTGCTTTCTAATCCGCTCACCTTCTCCTTCATCCCCATCCCCCTTCCATCTCACAACCCTTAGTTTTTCTCTATATTTCTGAGACTATTTCTGATTAGTTTGCTCATTTATTCTACTCTTTAGATTCCACATATAAGTGAAATCATACGGTATTTGTATTTCTCCGTCTGACTTATTTCACTTAGCACAGTGTTCTCTAGGTCCATCCATATCGTTGCAAATGGTAAGATTTTATTCTTCTTTATGGCCGAGTAATAACTCCATTGTATAAATGTACCACAGTTTCTTAATCCAGTCATCTACCTATGGGCATTTCGGTTGTTTCCATGTCTTGACTATTGTGAATAGCATTGCAATAAACATAAGCGTGCATAAAGTTTTTCAAATTAGTGTTTTGGATTTCTCTGGATAGACACCTAAGAGTGAAATTGCTGGGTCATAAGAGTTCCATTCCAGTTTTTTGAGATACCGCCATACTGACCACAATGAGCTACTACCTCACACCTGTCAGAATGACTATCATCAATAAATCAACAAACAAGTGCTGGTGAGGATGTGGAGAAAAGAGATTCCGCATGCACTGCTGGTGGGATTGCAGATTGGTGCAGCCACTATGGAAATCAGTATGGAGGTATCTCAAGGCATGGACATCTTCGAGGGACCATTATTCAATCTAACACAAGAGGTAAAGGGAATCAGCAGGTGTGAACAAACAGAAGTTTACACGTAACCCCCAAGTATCAGGATTATTGTCAGTGAATTGAAATTTATTTAAAACTACATGTTTCTTGTTATAGTCAATAAAATTTAATTTTAGTTATAACTTCGACTATTGAAAACCTTGATATTTTGGAACATTTGGAAGTTTCACAGATAATTTGCCTGTCAGATCATCTCCATTAAAACAACTAAGTCAATAGCAGTTAAGAATTTAGATGCTTGAGTCAAACAACTGATTTTAAAGCCCAACTCCACCATTTTCTGTGTGTATAAGTTACTTATCTTCTCTAAATCTGTTTCCTCATTTGTAAAACAATGAAAACAATAGTCTACCTCATTTGGGTTGTTGTAAGTCTGTTTCTCCTAACACATTGAAGACATTCGATAAATAGGAGCTCTTGTTTATTATTATCAATTATTGGTTTATGTTCTTCTTGACAAAAGGGGCTTATCTAATAACCCATAAACCCTGAAAGTTTATTCCTGAGCTGTCATACTAGGGTGACACAACTTATGTCTGGATTTGTCAATCAGTGTGTAGGATTGATAAGATTGTTGACAAAAAGAGTGAGATTTTCAAGATGACCTTGAAAATGGGAGAAGCAGTTCATGAAATACGATAAGAACTTCAACAGCAATGAATGCAACGTATATATTTAAGAACCAAAAAAATATGTGTTTCTGGATACAAGATGGGGAAAAATATATCAGAATGAATCACAAATAATTTTAACTATAGAAGCTAATAAATGTAAATATTTATTTAAACAGGAATAAGATTAAATGCTAGCATAATATTTAGCTATGTTACCAGCAGCAAGATGCAATAAGAAAAGTTTGTTGTCTACGGACTTCTGTCTAACTCGTGTAATAAAGAGTTACACATGGCCTTTGTTCCTCATTCCTGGAAGGGATGAGTGATAGGTGCATCTTTGTTATTCCTGGTGGACCCCTTGGACCATGCTAATGAGGTAACTCATAGTGGGCCCCTAGCTAACTGTAAGAGGGCACTGGCCATGCTGGAAAGACCAACCACGTGATTCGAGGGCCAGGACCTTGAGCCACATGCAGTCAGCCCAACCTCCTGCCCTCTGGGTAGAAGGGAGCTGGAGGTTAAGTTCAACCACATAGTCAGTAATCCAATCAATCATGTGTGCATAATGAACCCCAGTAAAAAACACTGGACCCAAGACTCAGTGGACATATAGACGTGCTGGGAGGGTTTCATGTCCTGAGGACACAGAAGCTATGAGTTTGGAACCCTCCCAGACCATCCCCTATGTGTCCCTCCATTTGGCTGGTCCTGTTTTTTATTCCGTGCGTATGTGTAACACTTCCTGAGTTCTGTGACTAATTCTAACACATTATCAAACTTGAAGGGACTCAGGGCAACACTGAATGTGTAGATGGTTAGAAGTGCAGTGGCCAGGGAACCCCCAGACCTATGGCTGGCATCAGAAGTGAGGGCCATCTTGGTGGGGGCTGTGCCCTTTACAGCATGGAGTCTAACCCCTTGGTGTCAATGTCAGAATTACAGTGCAGTATTGGACTAACAAACTAGGGAGGGGAAAGAAAATCCAGGAATCTAAGATAGTTAATTAAAATCAAACATATGGTTTTTGAAAAAGTTAAACTTATTTTTCCTAAAATATAGAGTGCTAAGTTGCATCAACAGCATTTGAGCCTAATGGAGCTTTGATACTCTTAACTAGCTAGATTGATGTTTGGCCCTAAATGAGAGGCCTGTTGAACCTCTCATTGAGAGGTCTTCGGACAGCAGCTCTTTTTCTCTTCCCTAAAGTAACGATGTCATCACCTGCAGCCCTTATTGTTCCCCCTCCATTGCTGGTTAAGTATCAGAAACTACTTCTTTCTTCCTTCAACTATTTCCATCAAATTTTCTGAGGCATTTCTGCCAAGAGATCCCAGCATAGTCACCCCATGACCACCACCTGAGAAACCAACAAAAAGGCCCCAGATGAGTCCATTTGTGTGCTACAGCCCCTACCCTCCTTTTTAATTTTGAAGACACTGAAGAGTCCTGTCCACCACGCAGTGTGCATAAGACCTTCTGTGCCTGTGTGATTTCTGGGTCCTCTGAGCCTTCCCCTCGTCCCTTCACCCCTGCTCTGAACTCTGGATCGCCTTCCTGGCTATGGCCTGGGTAGTAGTCTCCTGGTCCCTGCCTCGTGACTCATGGTTTCCTCTCGGTGCCTGCTTTTGGCTGACTTGCCAAGCCTTTCCTCGGTGCCTGTTCCAACCTCTGGGTATTAATATTCCAATTTGACATCTGGGCAACTGAGACTTAGAGAGGGTAAGTAACCTGCCAAGGTTGCAAGGTGAGCATGTGGCCGGGCTGGGCTCCCAGCCTGTGTGCCTCGAGGCTGTTCTTTCCTCTCTCCCACCCCTTCCCACCCACCCAGCCTCTGTTACCAAGTGCAAGTCTGTATTTCAGACCTGTACACACTCCACTTTTAAAATGGTGCGGCAGCCACTGCAACTTGGGAGTTAAGAAGCTTACAAAAACAAGTGTGTCCTTTAAGGATATTCCAAACAAGATGTCATGCTTTTCTCGTATCTATTCATCACAGACAGCTTATGAAACAGTTAGGCTTTATTTCTACTTTAGAGCCCAAATTCTCTCTTTGGTAATTTAGGAAAATGTCTTAATATCATCTCCACATGAAAAACATTTCAAGTATCCAGGCTTGCTCTCGTTCCTTTTTTATGTACGTATTTGGGTCTCAAGCCTTTACACATTAATTTTGTTGCAAAAAATAGAGTCAAACCAATTAGTGTTTAAGTTGTGTGTTTTTAAAAAAGAAAAAAGAAAATCCAAAGGAGCATCTCAAGATCTGTTTTTTCCCTTATTGTAAGTGAAATTCCCATTAGTGACAGCCAGGACCCAACACTGATGGAGAATAGGGCCTCTTGTTTGCAGAGATGGACTTATCACATGGTTAGCAGCTGGGATTTATGTGGAGACTCATTAAATAAAACAGCAGTGGCAGCTACCTCCTGCTGGAATACACTTGGAGGTACAGTACCTGAATTTTTCCAATGCGAGCTAGTCTTTTATACTGTTTTATGTCGCTCTCATTTTTCTGACTGTTCTTGACATTTTCTGACCTCACAGTACTTTTATTATTATTTTTATTGCTACTATAACAATGATAACTTAAGGGTCTGATTTATACGATGGCAATTTAGCCAAGGGGGAGATTATGGCATACCCAAAAAACATGCAGTAAATGTTCAAGTCTATTAGCCTTTCATTTTTATTAAGTGGGAAACTTTCGTTTTGTTTTGACACAAATGAGTTTGGAGAGTCATGAATAACTGCAGAATTATATTTGCTGGGGTCACGTTGCTGAGGGTCCATGAGCACATGAAATGATGGGAGGTGTCTCAGTGTATCGATGGCTGCTACATCATAACTGACACTTAGTTTACTCTGTTTCTTGTGTTTCTTTTTTGGCGTAATCGATAGTCATTGTTTTGTTCTTCCCTACTTTCCAAAGTAATTATAATTTTCAGAAGATAACAATGCCGCAAATTATTGACAAATTTTCTTAATTATAATAATTTCAATACATAACTGCCTCATTTGAGAGATGCCAGTGCCCTGTGAGGGTGGGTAGCACTGCTTTTGGTGTCTAGCCTGGAGGTTTGGAGCCTCAGTGCTCAGCGTGTAGGTACACGAGTGTCCAGCCCCACTCCAGGCAGCACCTGCACAATCACAGTCACCAACAGGCAAGGGCTAAGAGTCAGTTTGCGAGCTGAAGCCCAGAGTGTGGACCATGAACATGGAACATAAGGTCACCTCCTGCTCATGAAGCCACAGCCTTCCTCTAGGCTCTCTGGGCTTGCCAGAGCTGTGGCAGTGCCCTGCGCTGAGTCTCTGCACTCCACCGCCCAGAGCCCTGAGCCCTGTTCTGTGCCCTAGCCTGCAGGACTCGGGCTCTGATTGGTGCCTGCCCCCGGGAACTCCACTTCCTGTCTGCTCACCCTCAGCCCAGGGTCTCTGCCAGCTGGATGCTGTTTGTCGAGGCATTGCCGGTTCCATCTTTCTGAATCATAGTTATCAACCTCATTGATGGTTATGATTTAACGAACTGTGGTGAACTGAATTGAACTATACTAATGCTTCATTATTTTACCATTTCTGTGGCGTTATTACAATAGCATCATTCTGTGCAGCATTGAATGGTGAGCAGAGACCAGAGAGCCCCTCTGAAACTCAGGAGATGCTCAGCAGGTCACTTAGTGTGGCAGATTCTATTTCTACAAAGGGCCACAGCAACATTAGCAGCCTGGCATGCTCTTCCAGAGCCTTGTCACTTCTCTTTCAAGAGATAGAACGTCTTTTCACTTCCCTGGAAATTGGGCCAGCCTTTGTGACTGTCTCAGTGAGTAGAATGTGGCAAATAGGGAACACAGGTCCCGTCTGACTTCCTGTCAGGAGATGCTTGCCCTTGGGATCCTGTTGTCACTATATGAGAAAGCCTGTTATTGCACATGGAGAGGCACTGGGGCTCACAACCAGCAGTCAACACTGACCTCCAGACACAGGCATGACCCATCTTTCAAATGAGTCCAGCCCTCAATTAGTAACAACTCTGCCCAAATTGTTGACCCAAAGAATTCATGAGCATAATAAATGGATGTTTTAGGCCACTAAGTTTGGGGAAATTTTGTTAACAACCAGAGTGGCCACAACAGTCACTAGAGGACTAGCTCAGACAAACCAGCTGCACAGAGTAGAGTTTGTATTCGTATCTCAGCACACTTACGTGGTAGCCCAGACCTGTTCCTGCCCACCAGCCTTGAAAATGCTAGCCTCAGTACCCATGCATGCCCACACCGCTGACCCTCAGCCATGTGAATGCCAAACTAAGGTGTCATTTATCTCCTCCTCTCTGATAAAGCCAGTCAGTCTGGAATGTTAGGAATATAAACTTCAAAATGAGCATGCAGTTTGCCCTACTTGTGAGAAAGAAACAAAAAAACAAAAAACGGAAGTTTAGACTCGCCAGCTTTGTACAGATCCTGTTTCTCCTTTGAGTTCTTGCTGGGAAGCAGCCGCTCAGCCCCGAGTGACATCTCGTGTCCCCTGGCATCCAGGTGATCCAGTGCCTGTTTGGGAGCAGAATGATGTGTGGCTTCTGGGTCCTCCCTCTTTTTCCCTGTTCACTGACTGGAAGTGAAGGTCTCTGAGCCCCTAGGGGATGGAAATGTCCAAAAGATAGAAGGACCTTTGTCCCTGAATCAATACATTGAAAATTGCTTTTAAATACCCAACTGAATCAAGGAAAGCAAGGCTAGATTCTATTGTG
The DNA here is from genome assembly GCF_057876585.1 of Rhinolophus sinicus. Lineage (NCBI taxonomy): Eukaryota > Metazoa > Chordata > Mammalia > Chiroptera > Rhinolophidae > Rhinolophus > Rhinolophus sinicus. Next base: position 93,730,437 of record NC_142514.1, read on the forward strand.
TTAAAACTTTAGCTTCTAGCTACAATGTGGCTATTGAGCACCTGAAATGAGGCTAGTGTGAACTAAGATTTTTTCAAATATAAACTCACTAGATTTCAGAGTACAAAAAAATAATGTAAAATAGCTCGGTAATTTTCATATGGATTACAGGTTGAAATAGTATTTTGTATATATTAGATTAAGTAACACGTTATAAAAGTCCATTTCACCTATTTCTTTTCTTTTTAATTGTGTCTACTAGAAAATTTTAAATTACGTTTGTGGCTGACAGTGTATTCTGGGTAGGCATGGCTATATTAAGACATGGAGATTTCAGTGTTTGTCTGTGACAGCAGCATGCATTACTTAGATAGAATGGTGCCATCAAAAAGTATACTGCTGCACTGTCTCCCAGACCAGCTGCAGGTCTTACCCCACAAGAATGCTATGCCAAGTTCTTAGGGATTGACTTCTCCAGAATGAGATGTTATTCACATTGTGAAAACTTAATACTAAGCATTTTTTGAGTGCAGTTTTTCTGGACTGTCATTAAGGAATAAGAAAGTTCTATCAAATATCATCATGGCTTTGAGTTGCCATGGTCATGGTTAAATTACTCTCTTTAAGGAAATGAGGCCCAATGATACAACCTATTACAATTGTATATAACATTATGACTTTCATCTGACAAAACTATTTTTTCTTGCTACTTGTTAGACTTTTTCTTAACCCTCTATATAGCTCTATCATTTTTTTATACTTCGTGCTGAGGATTTATTAAGAATACAAATAAAAACATGTTTTTAATCCTGTTTTTCAATTGTAAACCATCTGGATTTGTCACGGCCACACAAAAGACTTCATGAATTATATTCCCTAACCCTGGTTGACATAAGGCTCTGCTGGAAAATAGTGGGTCAACTTCTTACAACTCTGAGTATTACTGAAGCTTTATTCAGCACACTTTTTATTTTGATCCTTACCTTATTAGACTGAAAAGTGATTCTTGATGCTTTTTAAGAGAAAAGTTTATGCTGTCACAAAGCTACTCTGGAAAACCCTTACTTCATAGTCACGTTTAAAACAGAGTTGCACGATTTTCGTGTCGCTATTGCAGTGATTCGTTATTTAGATCTGCAAAGGCATCTCTGATGGACCAGCGGATGAATGAAATCAGTCTGTTTTACATGTAATGCAGAGAGAACTAGACTGCTGAGTGGCCAGTCACACAGCCCAAAGAAGCAAACGTCCAGCCCCTTAGAAGCACTGAAAAGGGGCTTTATTCTTTTCTGCTGTCTCTGGCAGAGGCAACCAAGGGGTTCTGATCGTACGACACCAAGGAGTTAGCCCTGGAGTTCCTCTTCACCCATCTACCCGAAGGCCTCCAGCTTCTCAGATTCCACATCAAGTCGTCTCTTTCCTTCTGTCTCTGGCCTCTTTGCTCTCCTCTCCAGCCATTACTCCTTCCAGCCCCAGACAGTCCTTGGATGAGACAAACTGAACATCCTCGGGCAGGTGAAGGAGAAGGAGGTTTGTGAAAACTTACAAATAAACTTGTCTGGTCTCTGTCACATGTAGTTATGCTTAGAAAAAAATTCTAAATGGCATCATAAGTAGCCTACGTGTAACATGCAAAATACAACTTTTATTACAGCAGATTTAGCTCCCTTATATTTTACTGGTTTTAGGGCCCTAACTAAAGTTGAATAGTTTTTGGTCTTTTGGGTTTATTTTTCTTTTTCTTAAGGCTGGTCCATCTAGCCTGACCACCTACCCAATTATCACAAATCCAGGGCTGCCCATAGACCCATGGGGAAGGGGCAAGAGTTTGTAAATCAGCCAAACTAACCTTAACATGTTAACATACTTTCTGTCACCAAGTACCAAAGAGCCTCGGGTCCTTTTAGTGTCTGTATTTGAAGCCCATTAATATGAATGAATGAGCTGCATTGTCAGGAGCTTGTATTAACATGTTCACTTTTCTCTCTTTTGTGTATTTTCAGTACTAATACAGTTGCCACTCTTAAGATGGCAAAGGCGTATTTATTTCAGCAGCAGTATCGTTAACCTGTGTAAACATCACAGCTCTTCTTAAGGAAAAAGGAACAGTTACCACTATGCACTTTATTATTTTGATTTACAACTTGATTCAGATTCTGTATTCCAAAGAGTAAGAGAACTGTACCCCTCCTTTTGGATTCCTATGCACATGTGGATCATGATCTAAATATTTGGTGTTTGTCTGACATTTATTAGGTCAGGCCACAAGGATACAGTGGTGAGAAGAGCACCCTGCTGCCCGCAAAGCATATAGTTTTCTGGGGAACACACAAATAAACAGTTAACATAGCAGAGTCCAGTAAGACTCTGCTCCCATACACCAGCACCACACAACCTCAGGGGCAAACTTCCAAAATGCAGGGATGTGACAGGTGCTTTGAGTTGAGTTACCAAGTCTTCAGTTACCGTGTTTCCCCCAAAATAAGACCTAGCCGGACCATCAGCTCAAATGCATCTTTTGGAGCAAAAATTAATATAACACCCGGCCTTATTTTACTATAATATAAGACCGGGTATAATATAATGTAATATAATATAATTAATATAATATAATATAATATAATATAATATAATATAATATAATATAATATAATATAATACTGAATCTTATTTTAATGTATGACTGGGTATAATATAATTAATATAATATAATGTAATATAATATCGGGTCTTCTATTAATTTTTGCTCCAAAAGGCGCATTAGAGCTGATGGTCCGGCTGGGTCTGATTTTCAGGGATACACGGTGCTCCCCTACCAAGCCTCTATGAGTCCCGGGTTTTTGACAGAGAAGAATAGTGCCTCCTTTTCAGTGTTGTTCTGGGAGTCAGACGAGTTAAAATGTGGGTGTGCATAGTGCTTAGCAGATTTTAGGCATTTAGAAAAATTATTTCATAAACATTTTACTTTTCATCTGCGTTGCCGTTTTACCCTTCTTCTTTACTTCTGGTAATTTCTAATATTTCTCTTTGCCGGGATTGAGTCAAAGTCAGTAAACTTTAAGAATCCGACATTCAGCCATGAGGCATTTCTGTCAGAGGTCTCCTGATACACAGCGTTCATCCTTTTATAGGAGATACGAACTTTGTGTTTGATGATAGTCCCGTTTTCTCTAAATTCAGGTTATTGGCCCTAAGTTGGTCTTAAGCTTGGACATGAAAGATATTATTAGAAGATGAACGTTGGGGAGTTTTTTGTGGCTTCTGATGACATAAAAAAAAATTACCCAATTGTCTTTATTCAAAGTAACTGAGAAAATGAGTGTTTGCAAAGCTTGAATCAAACATTATTGTGCTTGTTTGGTGTTGTGTATGTAGAAACAGTGACTCTTAGAACATAACTAGGTTTGGGTGTGCTCGTTTGGATGTTTTGTTTTTCCTTCGTGCTTTTTAAATACATGTAACTAGGTCTTTTGCTAGAAATTTCTTTTGGGCTAAGTTGGAATAGGGAAATAAATGAAAGAATTGGACCAAATTCTGAGTCTGGACTAAGCCAGGCCAAATTCTCTTTCCCCCCATGCAGTTTCAATAGAATTCCATTGAATTAATTTTACTCATAATAAAATCAGTTGTATTTCAAGCCTGCCTCCAGACTCTCAGATCCTTTTGATCCAAGCACAACAGCCTGTTGCTGTGCAGTCTGTTGAACTTGGCAGCGAGGGGTGGTGACAGGGATTTGTGTTTGAAGTTAGCCCATTCCACCTCTGCTCATCAATATTTCAGTACAGCTGGGATTCTCTGAAAATCAACTTTTGCCCAAAAAAAAAAAAAAAGTTGGTTTGAGAATATTGTTCCTCCTAAATTATTATTCCTACAATACTATAAAATTGTAAAAGGCTCCACAACCATTAAGAATATTGGAACCTGGTGACTCATCTTGCAGTACTAAGTTGAAAGGGAAGGATGTTATGACCAGCAGGGTTCATTCTAGAGGATATTCACAGCGGGACATTATTCTCTGTACTGACAATGCATTAGGGTTCAAATCCATGTGGAAGAGCTGCCAACATATCTCACATGAGGTGACTCAGCTTGGGAAGGAGGGTGGCAGAAGATACCAGAGGGAACCAGGCCCAAGGGTTTGGCCTCTACATGGGAAGTCAAACCCACCTGAGGTCGATTTGGACTGAAGCGATTAAGGCAGCAGTCGGGCGGCTCCACAGTCAGCTTGAGGAGCAAAGGGCCAGGAACCCACGCCAGGGCTCGAGGACGCTATGACAGAACCCACGCCAGAGGCAATGAGCACCGAGATGCCAGAGACTAGGCAGCTGCTGAGTGACAAGCCAGGACCACCAGCGACAGCAGGAATTGAGCTCCCTCAGAGCTTCCTGTCTCTCACAGGGGGACCTGAGTCTGCAGTAGTGACACCTGCAGGAAGGACCAGGAAGGCAGGGGCCTCCTTTGGGAAGTTCTGCCTTAGGTCCCTTAAACACACAAGGTCATTTTCTCACTGTGGATTAGCAAAGAGCTTTTCTTAACCAGCAGGTTGTTGTGTGCCTTTTATGATTTCTGCATCTTCACAAATCACAGACTTCCCATGTAAGACAGTGCTTATGAACTTGATGATCTTACAGCACCGATTAGTTTTGTCCAACTGCAGCAGTTGCAGAGAAAAACTCACTTCCAGCAGGTAATTCTTCAAACTCAAATTGCATGTCTAATGAGATATGAAAGAAAAAGAAAAATCTTGTTTTAAAAAATTTAAAGCTTGTTTTTAAAATTTAAAGCTTGGTTTCTTGATATGATGGTTTTAAATTTATACATTTTAAAAAAAAGATGTGGAGAAATGATACTACATTATAATGTCTACACCAGGTCAGATTTCTCCATGGACTTTGTACTTGTAAGTCTCCATTTGCAATTCAGTCTCTCAGATTTAAAAGAAAAGTCACCTTGAGGTATAATAAAGCAAAACAAGATGGCAAAGACCTTGTTTGTCTGATATCCTATCAGGCTCCTGAGCTACGTGCTGCATTGCACGGCTTGGGGAGATGACAGTGAGCTGTACTGTGCTGATCCTCACAGAATCGAAAATGGACAGAGCAGGGAGAGGCTACCAGCTTCCTGGGCCCGGCACCCAGCATGGCCCACTCATGCCAAGCAGGCAGGTGGGGAGGCCCCTGCCAGGACTTCCAGCCCCATGGGCTGGGGAGAAGGAAGGGAAAGGAGGTGGTCTATATGTGATGGCTACAGGCTTCTAGTGTCATGGAGGGGGCTCTGAAGCAGAGGAGCATACACCTTTCTGTTCTTCCCCTCTCACAGGCCAATGGAGACAATCCCGGGAAGCCTGCATGAACTTTTCAAATAATAGCAGTTGTTACCTTTTATGGAATATATTCTATGTGTGTCCCACCATGCTAAGTACTATAATTTTTTTTAAATTAAATTTATTGGGGTGACAATGGTTAGTAAAATTACATAGGTTTCAAGTGTACAAGTCTATATTACATCATCTATATATCACAATGTGTGCTCACCACTCAGAGTCAGTTCTCCTTCCAACACCATATATTTGACCCCCGTTAGTTTAATCCTAACAAAAACCTCTGTGCTACAACGTATCATCATCCTCATTTTACAGATGAGGAAACTGTGACTCAGAGAAGTGAGTTGCCCAAAGTCACACATTTCCAAAAGATTAGAAATAATTATTTAGAAAACAAAACTTTTACTCCTATATCCTCAAATGCAGTTACTAAAATGTATCTTTTCATATATGTCTACAATAGGTTGCAAGTGGAGGGAGTGTATTACCTATGCTTCTCTTTTTATATACGGAGCCCATCCCAGCTCTCCTGAAGGTGCGGTTATTTGTGTGTGGCCTGAGGGAGATATCTGGGGGATGTGTCCTCAAGACTAAACTCACAACTGGAATCAGCCACTGAAGCAGAACTCGGGAGAAGTGATTCTTTCCAGCTGGTTCAGTAATTGCCTGCTTGTGCCTGTTCACTAAAATGTACCTACAGTCATAGGGCTGGCTCCCTTTCAGGGTTCTGAGCAATTAAAAACAGATACTTGGTTTAATTCATCTGTGACCCTCAATAAATTAAAGAAGAAATTGAATTTGATCAGTGGTGTTTTTATTTTACCACTATCAGTTAGAGTTACAGATTAGCACACAATATTGAGTTATGCTTGTCCAGCTGCTTATACACTATTCTTGTGGGGGGAGGGTGCAACAAAAGAATATTTTGAGGACATTTCCTGTCAGAGAACATTCCTATTTACATAGACATGTACTCATCAAGAAGAAGACGGATGTCTCACGGGTCAGATGCACTGTCTCTCACTGGAAAATTGTGGGCTGGGTCAAAAAGTTTCCTTCCACAGTCATAATCTCTAGAAGCTTCTCAAGTCACTCAGGGTTCTTTGGTTACTTTTGGAAAGGATTTGGAGGAAGAGGGCCTGGGTAGAATCCCAAAATGTTAGCTCACCAGATATGTGACCTTGAGCCTCAGTGAATTTATTCGGAAGCAAAGTGAGGACTTTCAACTCAAAAGGCATTGGTCAGGAGAGTGTGTCATCAGATCAGTGTCAGAAGAGACAGAACGGGAAACAGGCAAAGGAGTGACCTGTTTCCAAAATTTCCCATCCAGCGGCATATTGGGTCTGGGACAGAAAGACTCCCAGCATTGACCACAGAGAGACCTGCCAGGAAGGGCCGTCCCGACCCCGAACCCTGAGGAGGCATGAGAACTGCGGCACCCCACCTCCAGCCTCACTTGGAAACAGAGTGGGGCTTTTTGTCCTTGAGAGCCCCGCCAGGTCTGGCCCAGCGAGCAGCCTGGGAGGCCGCGCCAGCCCCTGCAAGGTGACAGGACAGGCCCGTGAAGGGCCAGGCACAGCAATAAGAAACCTGAACCAGTAGGGCAGCGGGGGAATTGGGGTTGGAAAAACATTTTCAGGCATTTTTCTGCCTTGAAGGAAAAAAAAAGAAAGAAAGAAAGAAAACCAAGGGGCCAAGTTCTGACTGTGTAGCTGGTACAGCCCTGGCCCACACTGGTCAGGGCTGCTGTCGACGCGCTTTGAGGTCTGAACTGCAAACGTCAGCAGGCTTTTTCCTGGCTGCCAGGAAGGGAAAGTTCCCTCCAGTGACAGACAAAAATAATGGATTTGGGGCAAGTCTAGGCCTTCAGAGGTTACAGTGAAAATTAATGGAGGACCACGTTAACTAATGTTACTCTAATCCTGCAGTTTGGGGCATTGGGCGAAATTTCTGTTTTATGGCATGTTTTACAAACTAACCTATTTTAGATGTTGGAACACTCCAGGCTGGAGTAAGTTCCAGGTCAGGAAACTCGCCTCGCCTCTTGAATTTCTCAGTCCCTCGGCCACTCTTTGGTGCAGTGCCCACCGTCCCACTTGTCTGCTATCTCCACTGAACCTTTCACATCAGCTCATTTATCTTTCAGGTGTTATAATCATTGACTTCAATCAGTATTCCATTATCCTGAACAGGCAATTATCTACATTGTCACTTTTGCCTTTGCTCTTTTGACCCAGGGGTCACGGAGGCCTGAGTGTAACTGAATCCAGCAAAATTATTCCCTTACCTGTCATATAAATAGTCATCCCAGCAAAATGAGACCCAAGGGGGCTTTTCGAGAGGTGTTGAGAAGGCCAGTCTAACTCAATCCTTTATTCAGCTCTTTAAGGAATGCAGTACTGTTTTGGCACTCTATCAAAATAAAACAAAGTTCCATTTTTCAGCTTCTTTATTTAAAGTGTGCACCCCTGAGCTTACAAATGCTTCTTTGTGGCCTTCTTTATTGAAATTTCCATTCAGCTCTTCCATCTGTTAGCTGTGTTTACCACTATTTCTAGGGAAAGAATTCAGTATTTCACCTTTATTTGGGGTGTAAGGTCATAAAACTGTCTGGATTATTTCAGCTATATTTATACCAAACTTAATATTGCTTCTTTAACAGGTTTAAAGCTTTAATTCCCTGGTTCATTATTCACGGTGAGCAGTCTGAGGAGAACTGTGTTTTAGAATGAGGAAGGCATTTTATACCTTCTTGCTGTCCCTTCTCCATCCCCCAAAGAGAAAGTGTTCTATAAACGTGAGCTTCACCCAGAGACCATCTGATCAAACTCCCGTTCTCTCCCTCACACATGGCTGTTGACCTCACAGTACTACATTTCAGAAGCAGACCTGCTCCTCATTCCCCTTTTCCTAGAAATATTAATGTCATTACAATCTTAGGAAACTTGTAAGACTCATGGTGTCACACCCACTACTGAAGGGAGGTCTCCCGAGGGCTGATATATGTATACGTGTATGTGAATATATAGAGATATGTGTGCCTGAGTGTATATGTGTGTGCATGTATGTGTTACTACATGTGCATATGTGTACGTGTGTATGGGTGTATATATGTGTATATATGTGTATGTGCACATGTGAATATATGTATATGTGTATGTGAATATATAGAAATGTGTGTCTGTGTATGTGTGTGTGCATATTTGTGAGTACCTATATGTGTACATGTATATGGGTGTACGTATGTGTTTGTGCATATGTGTATGGGTGTATATATGTGTATGCGTGTGCATATGTGTATATGTATGTATTTTTATAAATATATATTATATATTTAAATTTCTAAAAGCAAGGTGACCTCAACCTTTAGCAATAAATTTGGAACTACATCAAAAAGAAACAGAAATAATATAAAATAAAAGTACAAACATTATTTCTTTCTAGAATTGCCACATTCAAATAAATTTTTTTTAATTTATTTTTTAAATTTATTGGGGTGACAATTGTTAGTAAAATTACATAGATTTCAGGTGTACAATTCTGTATTACATCATCTATAAATCCCATTGTGTGTTCACCACCCAGAGTCAGTTCTCCTTCCATCACCATATGTTTGATCCCCCTTACCCTCATCTCCCACCCCCCAGCCCCCTTACCCTCTGGTAACCACTAAACTATCAAATAAATTTTTAAGTTTCACACATTCCCCACAACAGCATGACCTGGAAGGAAGCAACTGAATAGTAAAGGGAGCATCGCCTTTGAAGTGGGCAGACCTTAGATGAAGTCGTAGGAAGCCGGTGCAGTCGTGCGTCCGACCTCCACTTCTCCTGCCACCGCATCGCAGCACCGCCACCTACTTAAGTAATGTTGTGAGGACCGGGGCAACATATGGAGTTGGAAAATGGCAGGTGTTCATCAGTGGTGAGCTTCGTGACCACTGTGCCAGGTTTCTCGGCAGAGAGGTGACTCGAGTTTGTGTCTGAGCCATTTGTTTTCACACTGATGATTGGCTGACACCTCCACCTGAAGCGAGGTCTCCCGAGGGCTGATATATGTATACGTGTATGTGAACATATAAAATATATAGCGACGCTTTGCCACATGAACACCTGCGAATGTTGTGTGCTGCTGCTTCCTGGGCTGATGAGGCCCGAGCCACATCCCGCAGGAGTTTGCAGAACATCGTGGAAAAAGAGCATCAGTCTTCACCCTCATGTCTGTATCCTGTGCTAACGGGCTGTCAGGGTAGGCAATTGCCCAGGCAGAAAAGAGCTCATGCCGTGCTTCGGCGGTTCGATTACATGCAGATTTTGATGCGGTGAGTCCGAGGTTGAGCCTGAGGTTCCACAAACCAGCAGAGCTGCTGGTCCACAGATTATTCGGTGCTCATGAGGATCTGAGATTCCTCCAACGCTGTGTGGGATGCAAGGCTTTATCACAACAGGGATGCCTTAGACCGAAACGGAAATCTGTGTATTTAACATAATTTGTTTAAAGAAAGGCCACACCTGCCCCCATGACTTTCCAAATTCAAGGGAAATAAAGAAATGGTATTTATTTCACTGTCCTCCGGTGAATGGTTAAGAAAAGCCAGTGTCTTCTTCATCATGATGTGTTGTCAGCTCCGGGTGCTGCCTGGTTTTCGGGGCACAGGCGCTGACCTGTGAGTCGAGCTGATTTGCTGCCCAGGCTGCCCAGAGGACTGCAGGATGGAGGCAGTGCAAGGGCCTGTCCACCCATAGCAAGGGAGTGACAAACCAGCCGGGAAAGCTCCCCTTTTCTGATTTCTTAAAAACAAACTTTTCACTATAACGTCAGAAAAGTGTACACATTCGTTTTAGAAAATTTGAAGCAAAACAGACCTATTATTTAGAAACAGCCATCTATTGCTCATGTTTTTGAAAATTGTGGGATAATGCCTCTGTGTTCTGGAGAACAATATTTTGAATTATAAGCAACACAGTTTTCTAGAGGGAAAAAAGATGTGCCAGCCGCCCTCATCTCATTTCATAGCAACAGGGAGAATATTTAAAAAGGTACTGCCTCCTTCCCTCCCTGGACTCCTGGGATAGGGCATCAGGCCAGGCAGTGACTTGTCTATTCAAAGAAGTGATGTGTTTGGCCCTCCTGAGCATAAGATTAAGGAAGCTTCAAAGTGTAGTGGGGTGAAGTCCATGGGGCCAGTGTGAGTGCCATCCTTACAGACAGCTTTGATCTGCATACTTGTTATGATGATTTTCTCGCAGGTGGCAGTAGAGCACCCTATTGTAACAATCAACATATTCATGCAATTTTGTCCCAGAGTAAAAGGAACGCTCGCCTTTTTCTAATGCACACAAAGCTGTTCTGTGAGCTGCAGCCACACTGAGGGGTGGTGGCCGTCTTAACTATCATTTACACAGCGTTCTCACTGAAGAGCAGGACAAAGATGGCCCGTGGGGGTTGCTGTGGTGCCCATAAACCCTTGTGAACCTTCAGCCGGCCGTTGGCTTGCCATCACAATTCTCCACCTCTTCTCTGGGAGGGCGTGGTAATTCTGAAGAAACCCCAGCCTTGGTCCCTGAGTTGTGTTATTTACTTATTTTTCATGATCATATTAGGTGTTATGGATTCTAATTAAGTGGTTTGTCTGTAATAGACTTTTTCTTTGGAAGGAACCAAAGACAACAGGCCATCTAGTGGCCTCAACGTGGAAATTCCATGGACCCTGCCCCTCCCCCCAAGAATCATTTCCCTGGTCCCAAAGAAATTTCTCTTTGCCCCAGACCAGCTGCTCTACCTACAACTCTCTGAAACTCAGTTCACTTTTCTTAATCTAAGGTCATCTAAGGTCTTCTGATAGTCTAAAATTATATACATCTATGATTCAATCAGAGTTGCTGGTGAAGATAACTGAAGTAATTAAATATGAAAATGTGCTTCTTTATAAGCACTAAGAAAAACTTTGGAAGCTATTCCTTTTTCAGTTTGGGTCAAGTAATTTCTACCCTGACATGAGTTACCGTGCTTTTCTGAACTATAACGTGCTGCACATATGTTTTCAATGTGAGCCGTAGCTTAAAACAGCTTCCCTCGATTTTTGCTGAGACAGAAGGACAGAGTGCGTGTGTGTTTATGCCTGTGTTTGTCTATGTCTGCACATTTACACACGGTCATCATTCGGGGATGCTGATGGGCCCTAATCCGCTCTTAATAGCCTAGTGAGAGATTGCATCGTGTTTTGTTTTACAAAATATGAAAACTATCTGCAGCTGTGAAGGAATAACCCTCATAATTCATCTGAGAGCCTGCCTCTCTTACTTGTGGGATCTACTCCATATCTCATATCAACTCATTACTCTGTCTATCCCCCATGTATGCAGAAAGACCGCATGATAGATGCTGTAAAGCAAGGATGTTATTTCCACAAGAGGGGGAGGTTAAACCCTGTGACACAGGAGTGATGAGGCACAAGTGAGTTAAGAAGACAGTATATCTCTCTACACCAGATAATATACTGTTCTTTATTCTGCAGCTATATTTATATTAATAATGCAGCTCAGAGGAGAAACGAGAGAAGTAGAATTCTTATGTTTTTTATTCATTTATTCATAAGGCCTTGCTTCCTACATTTTCAGTGCTCTTTGGGAATTTTGCAAGAAGCAACAATGGCCATCACCTTCTTCTTTCAAGATTCCCTTTAATTTTTATATTATATATTTATACATATAGTCATTCTAATGTTGATGTCGAATAGTTGTAGTCATTTCTGTGCTTTAAACTGAAGCTACTATTAAAAAATTCCCTCTAGTTCCTATTTTTTAAAAACTGTATCATGTACAGTAGTTTCAGGTTTTCACCCAATAATAAATGCTTGAACTCTAAGATACTCATAAACTGTTAGTGGATTTGATATTTCTTAAAAACAGGCTGTACTCTTTCGTGTTAAAGTCTCCTCTATCCTTCCCAAGGAGACTAAAGTCTTGCAATAAGACGTGACTCCTTCTGTAGAGTCCTTCCCCTCATTCTCCCCGGAGGAACTGATGGCTTAGAACTCCCGTGTTATCCGGCACTGAGAGTCGGGCCAGGGCACCCAGGACAGTCCCAGGTGCCTACCACAAGCTCTCAGAGCTGGCCAGTGTCAGTGAGCTGCTCACCTCTCCTGCCCATTGCTGTGAAGCTGTCATACCAGGGATACTCAGATTCCCTCTGATGTCACACATACCTGTCCAAGTGTCAGCCCTCTTTCTTCATTTGTATGACTGTTTATTGGGGTCCTGAGGCACCTAGACCCCTTTTGTAAAGTGGGTGAGTGCAGGTAAGTATTTACGCCCAACGTTTGACACTGTAGCACTCAACGTTCTGGGCAATGGACAGGGCTTCCATTTAGTTAGCATCTCAGTAAAAACACAGAGGTGTATTTGAGGAATTGTTCCTTCACTAGATTCTAATAATTCCAAGGAATAGAATAACTATTAAGAAAGATCTTGGTTAGCCCAAATAACTTAGCTATGTCTCTCAAATAGTACACTTATATTGAAGTTAAAATAGTGGACCCTCACTCAGTTTTCTAACTGCCCTAAACACATGTAAAGTATAAAGCATCCGTTTTCCTTTGAACTTCCCCTGCATTTTTTCATCATCGAGTGAGATAAACTGTACCTTCCTTTCCAGCTGCTTTAAACCTCCTGTTTGAGCCTAATGTTTGCAATTAAGTATTGGCGGGCACTGCCATTCACAAAGAAAGAGGAATGAGATTCTTTAATATTAGTCCCAGCTAGTGATCACCAAAATCTTCCCTGTGTGAGCTTTTTACCTGTATTTTCCTCTGAAACGTACATCCCAGCTTAAGCATAAGGAATATCAAACAGGAACATAGAGGTGGGTAATATTTGCAATAAAACCCTCCGTCCAAAAACTAGCTTGTTGCTAACAAGCTGCCACCTGCAAAGAACTAAGAGGAAATAAAGAATATTTCCGTCTATTTCCATGTTCAGTTTTATCTCAGGTAGCATAATGGGCCTCTACCAGTTCTTCCCCCACTAGGCTTTCCCCATAGTCACCAGCCTATTTTCAAAGTTCTTCTAAATGAATCCTCCATGATATATAATCCTCCATGTTCTGTTCAGTGTAGATAATCTCGTGCATGAGAGTAGATGCTGCTGCACCAAATTAGTGTCTCTGTCCTCTGCGTCTCTGCTCAAGCTTTGTTCACTGGCAGAGCTAAATATAATCTGTAAAAGGTTTAACAACCTCTGAGGATGCAGTCCCAACAGTCATCCATTGAAGTCCTTCAACGGCCACTTCTGTATTTGAAAGGTACTTTTTCTTATCAACACGCAAATTCAAAGTAATGAATCAGATGGCTTCTATTTTCGCTGAAGACAGAATGAAAGGATTTGGGAACTTAAGTGCATCAGAATTTCTCAGCATCCACTGCAAGCGCTTTCAATTATAAAGGAACATTTTTCACTTTTTCCTTAGCATATTCCGTTCCTGTTCTACTGTCGGAGTTTTTTGGTGTGTGTTTTTTTTTTTTTTTAAGTATTGGGTTTTGACTGTGGTCTTCAATTCATCATCTCCTGCTTTATTTTCCTTGTAGCAGTAACTGCAAACAGCATGAGATTCTGGAGAGTACAGAAGGCGAGTGTGCTGTTTTCATGAGTACCATTCCTGGTGCCTGTAAACCCACCCTGTTAGCCTGCAGGGTCTGCTTGCCAGTCAGTTCTCTCTGCTGCTGTGAGAAGTCAAAATCCACTTTGCCTGTTCTCTTTTCTTTCCTGTGCTCTTCAGTTTCTCTGGAGACTGGTCGTCTCCTTATTGTATGTTCACACTTCCCACATAGCTCCTTTTCCTGAATATTTACAGCATTAATAGAGCTGGTTCAAATACCATACTGTACAATAGATGCAGGTAGCACAGGACGCTCTCCTTGCTGGACATACCAGATGTTGTCATAAAACTGTCACTGTGTGACTTTGGCAAATCAGTTAACATCTCTCATCCATTGGTTTCTCATAGGCAAAAGAGAAGCAATCCCTGTCTTTTTAACTCAAAGTTGTGAGGATCACATGACATATTGGGTGGGTGTTTTATCAAACATAAACATCCTGTATGACTGTAGGGTATTTGTGCCTAATTTATTCAGAGTGAATGGCGGCAGCATTAACGCAAATTGATGTTAACTACCATTGTATCAATGTACTACTATGCGCCAACCAGTGTCACAGGCATTTCCTCACTTAGGTTTCTCAAGCCTGCAGAAGGGGCATTGTTGTCCTCATTTTACCGTTGAAGTGACTTGCCTAGCATTCTAGGCATTATGTAGCAGAACTGGAATTCTCACCAGGGTCTGTCCAATGCCCAGGCTTTCCTCGTGGTTTCTCTCTACATCCTAAATTAGGAAAAAGAGAAGACAAAAGAAGACACCATCAAAGCCATTCTCCTGGGAATGACGATAGTCAGTTGAAACTGACGATAGTCTGTTTGACTGTCTTGCAATTGACAGGCTCCAGATGAATCATATTTTCAAGTTTAGCTGTCTTAGTTCCAAAAGAATACAATGCTGGACTGCCAGGGGAGGTGGAGACGTTTTAGCATGTGAGGTATGAGAGATAAGTGAGTATCAAGAGTGACTATCTCTTATAAACCTTTTACTTCTTACATTTATTTTTAGTTTAGTTATTTTATTTATATAGCCTGTGAACCAAATAAAGAATGCATTAAGTAGGTCAGAGCCCTGAGTTATACACTCTAGCAAATGCTTCTTCATTTATTATCTTGGCAGCTTTATTTATTAAAGGATCATCATTTATTTAAAAAAAAAAAAAGTGTTTTCAAAGCACTTGATTGAATGCTTTTGATGAAATGATCTTCTATTCTCATTAAAGACACCATTATAGATGCTTCTGATTCTCTTCCTTCTCATTTTCACTCTTCTGGTATAAAATTTTGCTTTTCTACTCAATGGTTGGCTCTCAGAACAGGAAGGCAAGTTTGACTTCATAAAATGAACAACTAACATTTGCACAGTGGTTTACCATTTACAAAGAGAGCACTGTTCACAGCCATTGTCTCACACCCAGTGCTGGGGGTCACTGTCACAGGACTCCAATTCACACAGGAGGAAATGCCGTCCTGGGAGTGCTCTGGGGCAGTTGTATTGACAATGTGTACAGTGTCATTCCAGATTTGCTCATGGTGAGATTCTCTACAGCTAGGACTGTGTCCTGCACTATTGTGTTCCACACAGCTTTTAATACAGTGCCTTAAACTTGACCTTCAGTAAATGTCTACTAGATGGAAGCAAGCACGAGTGAAAGCTTAGTGGAAATTGTAGTGTTATCTCTGTAAATCAAAATGTTAGAGCCTCGCATCCAAAGATAGCCTTTAGGTGATGTCTTGAATCTCCTAAAATCTTACGCAAAAATGTGCCCATGTCACACATATGGTTTCCAGGGAAGAACATAGCCTCCTTATTTGTCATCAGATTTTCAATGGGGTCCATGACTCAAATCAAGTTAATAATCACTGCTTTAAAAAATTAAAATACTTAGCCACAAAATAGTTTACAATTTTATTTAGCATTCATAACAAAAGATAGAAATCATCAGAAAGTTAGATGTAACCTCTGTGTTGCCTAAACAAATCCACATTTCATGTCTAAGCTAATCAATTTTGGTTTGTTAGAGCTTAAAACTGAAGTTAAATCTTGGGCTTCAGTCTTCCTATGGGCTATAATTAATAGCACAGTTCTATAGCCATAGATTTCACTGAGGCCCACCAGCTACCCTGAAAATGCCCATGATGGTGTTAAAAAGAGACAGGGAATTAGAGCATGCCATTCGTTCCCTCACTGTATTTCCTGGATTGTTGGTATGGTCATAGCTTCAATCTGCATATAACTTGTACTTCAGCTGAGAAGTAACTTACCACAGGCTAAACTATCTTTTTTCAGTTTCGCCCAGGTTTCAGAGAGTTTCTTAACCCAACTTTTGACTTTCAGGAATTTTATTTCCTCACAAGTTACATTACGTACCTTCTGCATCACATACCTAGGTGCTTTTTGAGAGAGGGGTACATTTCCTCTTTATCTCTGTAAGTTTGGTATACAGTGCCGCTGTGCAGTATGTGTTCCGTTAGTGTCGGTCATTGTTGTGAGGCTTTAGTGAAGTAGTCGGGGGCATATTACACAGAATCACCAAGTCAAAACAGGACTTTTCTAGGAACTAATTCTAGCAGGAGATCACCTACTGTAAAGTATAATGTACTAGCCAATAATTTTCATCGCTGAGTACTTTGCTGTCTATAGGAGGATGTATTATAATCAGACAAAGTAAGCCATTAGGCCTCATCTGAAGCATCTTATTTTATACCTTTTATCTCTTATAATCGTCAAGGAAAATGAAAGGGAATCCAAAATGGAAAATATCTTAAAGTGCACAAAAATGTTTAAAAATACACAGCATAACTTTTAGTCTGCAAAATTCGGATAGGTAATAGTTTATTATACTTATGAAATACCAACTTTCACAAATTATTAATATTCAAAAGAAACAAAATATTTTTTAAATCAAAGTGAAACATAGTACACACTGTGGTATAGTAGCTAACAAGAAACATTTATTCACAGAGTTAGTAAACATAGAGCTTCTTGAAACAGAAGAGCTCCAAAACATGCATCCAAGTTTGAATTTTTTAATATTTTATTGGTCATATTTTATAAGCAGTCTACACTGATACCTTTTCTAGAGCTATCCTTCCAATTAAATTTTTTAAAAGCAAATGATGAAATGGTCATTCTTGTACTTTTTGAACATATCTCATTAATTATACTATCATTCTAAATATTTACAATGTGTTCTTTCAAACATTTGCAGATAAAATAGAAAGCATGTCTTGATGACATTCTGTGCCTTACTAAATTGACGTTAGATATTCCCGTGTTTACACACGTACATATGGTTACTGATTCATGTTACCTATTAAAGTTTCCTCTTTTCCTGATTTAAGAGATATTTAAAGGCTGAAATCCTGAAATGTTTATTTTTGAGCTTGGGATCTTACTGCTTTATATAGTAACACATCCACAGGCTGAATCCTTATTTTGACACCACCAAACCCACTTTTTACCTTCATTATGAAAGTAAGGTTTGGTCAGCTGAGGTCAAGTTGGACACTCAGCATTGCTGGCATTCTAGTTGGTGAACTCTAACAGAGAGGAGAGTCACATATAAACACTGAGTGTTTCTACGGCAGCTTAGAGCCGGGATTAACTTGGATCACCCAGTCTTCTGCTTTTAATGAAATTCCCTCCCTTGTATTTTCTTGTTTAGAAGAGAGTCTAAAGTTATCTCATGCTAATTCAGTCAGGCAGTGCCCTCCGGAGATGTCACAGGCTTCCCTGACCTCTCCAGAGAGAGATTCAGTGAAGGGATGAGGAGAATTCAACATTCCTGAGAAATTGGAAAGCAGCAACCCCTGGAGAATTGGTAGAGAAACTCGCTCCAGACTCAGCTGCCAGATACTCAAGTCACCTTTTCAGCACTTGCTTGATGTCTCTCTCAGCCCATCTGGCTTGACTCAGAGGTCAGTCTGGGAACTGGGAGAGGTGGCAGCTCTGAGAAGAATTCAGGGGAGGTCTAGCAATAGCACTTTCTGTCTTTGTCATTTGTTGTTATTTGAAATACATTCTAAAGGGTGGACAGAGGACAGGGTGGAAGTAGTACTGGGTTTTGCTTGACTGTCTTTTTTTTTCTTTTTTTTCAACCCCAAATTTACTTTAGATGAACTAGTATTTTTATTTCCCAAAGAATGAGTTCCCTGATTTTAGATGACTGAAATTTAAGGGTTGTTGTTATTTTTATTATGTAGGATCTCTGCAACTAATTATTTTGTAATTATATTAGCTATTTTACAAAGGATGTTTTCTCTTGTGCATTTAATGAAATTTGGGGTGAGGAGTATTAGAAAATATGTTTCCAGCTTTTAAATTATATTCTTTTTGCAGTTTACATTTCAGAAAAGTAGGAAAACATGAGTATTGTTAAATATGCTGTCTATATTGTCAGCAGACTAAGAAGCTACATTTTATAGTTTGTCCATTTTATTTTCTAGTGAAGTGAATAAATTTCAGTGTACCCTGCAGTGCTGGTGTGAGAAGAAGGTTTGGAGAGCCTTGCTCAGTTTTACACTTACGTCAGATTCTTAAAGAAAAAACAACTCTTCCTGAGGTACTTGTTTAGGCAAGATTGCTAACAGGCCGACCTCACTGCACCAGATGTGACCAGCCCTTTGGCATGGTTTGTTTAGTCCAAGCAAAGTTTTACTTTTTTTTTTTTTTTTGCTAACAGTTAAAATATGAGTTTTCTTAACATAATGCTAGATTTTTAACATTTCAGATGGGATCTGTCTGCTAGAGTGCAATGCACATGGCCCCTGGTAGGAGGGGATGGACTTGGGGGGCCAACGGGGGAGCTGAGCCTGGGCCCTGGAGGCCCTGCAATTGTGAACCCTGTTTTACACCCTTCTTCCAGTGCCTTGCTAAAAAGAGAAATCACTTTTTAGAGTACTTTGTTCACTAGAAAGTTATTCCTAATTTCCCTATGAAAGCAGATATATAAACATTACACTCATTTCATCATTGGCTTAAATTATGATTTTCAGGATGCTTTTATCTCCTACATGGTGACCTAGAAAGAGGGTTGGCCTGGAAGATGGAAGGTGTGGGCTCTAATGCTGCCCTGTCCTTAGCCCTGTGAGACATCTTGTTGGACCCCAGTTTTCTTAGCCTTAAAAACCAAACAAACCTGCCAACTCTCAGAAGTTCTCTGATCTTTGCTACCTTTCAATTTCCAATGACTCAATACACAACGGCTTAGGTTTCCTAACTTCCCTAGTTTCTCTGTCAAAAAAAAAAAAAAAAAGCATAGACTCAAACATGTTGATGCACTGAGAGTGTTGAATATAATAAACTGTGCAGAGAATCCCTTTGTAAAGGTAACAGTCACTCAAGTATCACCCTCCATTTCATCTCGATAGTTTCCAGTCTGTGCAGCCAGTCTGACCACCGTTCTAGTGGACATTTGCTCTTGATATCTTCAGTACAGTCGTTAATAAGGGGACCCAGGGATGTTTCAAAGGACCCAGGTTAAAGGCTTCAAACTCCTCAGCCCTTGGTGGGTAAGCCTGAAAAGTGGGAAAGGGAGGACGGTCCTGTGTTGAGTCTTGGGAACGCTTACCCAAGGCCCTCTCACTGTATTTGTTTCCTAAGTCAGTGTGTGCTGAAAGAGTTAAAGGACTCCAAGCCTTAACTCACCATCGGGGAGTGTCTTGGGCACTGGAGAGAATCTGGCACAGGATGTGTTTTCATGGAACTGCTTATCATAACTAAGCTTCTGCCGTTTCATTTAGCCGGGCTGGATTGGGTGGAAAACTGGCAGAGGGATCAGGAAATCTGCCTTCTGTTCCTCATTCTGCTGCCGCCTGACCCTTATGCAGGTCATTCGCCCCACACACACCTCCCCACTCCTAGCATGTCTCAGTTTCTCCATCTATAAAATAAGACAATGAAAGTAACATTCTTTATAAGAAATGTTAGCGAAATCCTTCTCATTGTTTTCATCAAAACTATAGCAAATGAATATTTTCATGGGGGCTCTGCTTTGATCCATTCTTTGGTTTACTTTTGTCCAGTGCTTGCTAATCTGTTCAGAGGTGCTTTTTCAGACCACAGCCTTCTTGCTGCCTATTAATGGTTGTGTTCCCACCTAACCTTCATGTTTAACACCATCCCCCCACTCTAGGAAGAAAGACAGTGGAGGTGGGAGCTCTTTATGCCAAAATAAACAATAAAGATTGGAAACACTTAGACCAAGATAATTAGGAAAATGATGTTGAATGAAAAATGACATTAGACTTATTATTATGCTCAAGTTAGAATCCATTTCCAAAAAGCACAATCTCCAGTTAAATGATCTGTTTATAAAGGTTGTTTGTTTGTTTGTCTAAGATTTCATTTGTTTAAATCTGCTGCTCACTCCTCAGTTCAGGCTCTACTTATTTCCTTCTTCATTGAGAAATCATGTTGGAAAACACTGTCAAAAGCTGTTTACTATTTAGAAACACTATTAAACAAAAGAATACTATCTAACAACAATTAATGAAGCTAACTATTCAAAAGAAAAGACTTAAAGCTCCTCTGAAATATCTACCTATATAATGCAAATTTATTTTCCTGAAGTAGCAGAAACCCACATATAAGACATATATAGAAATTATCAGCATTTTTATGCTCTTTGAAAACGTGAATATAACTGACCTGTTTGGGGTAAGGAATCAGAAATTGTATGGAAATGTTAAAACTCCAGATTCTGTTCTAAAACACATTTTTAAAATGAATTAGAGCTCTGAAAGATGCAGTGTTTTTATGTGAAGTCTGATAACAGTCCATGGAATTATCACGTCATATCTCAGTGATCATTGTGGAACACTGATCTCTTAGGCATTAAGCCTGGAATTTTCTCCAATAATATTATCATTTATAATAGCAATAACATTTAGTACATCACAAAATGCTTTCAAAATGTTATTTAATGGGATACCTAAAACCCTGGAACCCGTGTAAGAAAATCAAGGGTGAAATAGTGACTTGTTTAACATGACAAGCCTGGAGTCTCAGGACTTCCATCTCAGTTCTTTTCATTGCACGACACCAAGACGGTCCTTTATGACTGCCTGTTTTCCTGTAAAAACACTTCATTTGGAAAGACGAATAAACAAATGAGGCCTTCACATCTTGGCCCTGTGATTCTCTCAGCTCTCACATTCTGCATACGGGTTTTTGTTTTGAGTATGTGTTTTTGTATGCAGCCTCTCACCACAAGCTCAGCTTTAAGTAATTGTCTCCTGTTGCCTAAAAGTACACAAGTGATCACACAAAGGGTTCCTAAGCTACCATCACTGCGCTTGCTGCTGGAAAAAGATCTTTGAAAAACAAAGCAAAACACTTTTTTCTCCACTCCTTCACTCTTAGCCTCCACCTCCAGGAGTGCTAGGAAGAGCTGAATTCAGAGGAGAAGCTGGCAGTTCGGGCTCTGTTCTCCTGCAGAGCCTTCAAACCCGCGGGGTGCTGGGGAAGCGCCTGGACCAAGAGGTCGGGGTCTCAGCAGGTGGCGCTGTTTCCTCCAAATGATCAGGACACCTATGCCCCCCAGCTGGGGGGCACTGTTCACCCTTAGGAGCAAATGGCTGATACTTGTTCTTTCCCTCAGTGGTCCTAGCAAAACTGTAAACTAATCTAACACTGAACTGGAGACCAAAGGGAATCTGAGAAACTGAGAAGCCAGCTTTGTAGATCGTCATGCCACCACGAAGCCCGGGATACCCGGTTGTTCCCCCCAGAGCAAACCTTGTCACTGTTAGAAGTATAATACTTGATTTTTGTTCATCAGTCTTCCCTGGGCTCAGTCACACACAGGCAATCTATATGAAAGAAAAAAAGAAAAGCAGGAACAATTATGTAACTGTCATTTCAGCCAAGCGTGCTCCTTTTCTCACTGACTGACCTCTTTTCACGGCTGTGGCCACGTGCGTCTGGAGGCCTAACCAGATAGTGGGGATGGCGTACCGGAAGTAGAGGACTCATTACTTGGCAGCCAGTTCACTCCTGGGGAGCCACCAGGATTTTGTCTCCATGCCCTTGGAGAATTGATTGACTGAATGTTTCTCTTAAAGACTTAACTCACTGATTCTTCAGCTTCTTAGCATAGTTCTCTCACCAGGCTCTGTACTGAATTTGTTCTTTTTCATTTTTGCTTAAGAGGATTCATTCTAGCGGACACTTCTGAATAATGGAGCTGCCTAGTACAAGAGAACTCATTAGATTATTGTCACATCTGTGGATGACCCAATTGCCCATATTTAGCAACATATTAGAATATGTCCTAAAGCTCCAACAGCACAAGTCACCCTCACCTACTTTTGTTTTTTTCTCTGTGGTTTGAGAAAGAATTTAGTAGAAATGGGAACTAAAGATTTGGTATAGATTAAGCAGAAAGTATGATTATCCCACTGGCTCATTTTCAGGGCAGTAAAGGTATACTAAATAGTCTACCTACACACTTTAAATTACCAGCTTCTTAAATTAATTGATGACTTTTGGAGCAAATGTTCAATAGTTATTCTTTGAATCAACAATACTGATTTAAAAACAAAAGTATCAACATTACCTAGTGTCTCAGTGAAGAAAAAAATGTAGGGGACGCTATCGTGTTCTTTGAGAAAACAAGCACGTATGTGAATGTGATGGGTTCAGTCACTGCATTGTGAAGACCCGGCACACTGCACGTCTTCCTAGGAAGGTGTAAATCATGAAGTTAACATCTGAAGTTTGTAAAAACCGCTCTCAATGTGCTGCTGCTCTCTTTTTCTGAAAGCTGGAGGCTGAAAGAATGAAGCACAGATCCTCGCCTGGCCAAGAGTTGCATCAGAAGCCCTTTGTGATCAATAAGAACATTGTGGTGGTTATTTCATAGCTGATTAACTTATATGTCTACAAGCCAACACTTGACTTGAAAGGCTAGTCTGGTTTCTCGTGGTGCGAGCATGGCCTTTCCTAGCCCGTCCTGGCACCCAGCTCTGGGACTGCTGTTTCCCGACTGCAACCAGTTGGGTACAGCCCTCAGTTTCGTAGTGAGTAACCCAGCAGCTGAAGCCTACTCCTCTTGAAAGGGCATTTTGTCTTTTCGAGCCGTACGACCATGGCAAGATAATTAGTGTTCAGGAGGAAAAAAACAAGATTGAAAACCACATCAGATACCTGGTGTGAACTCTTCAACTTTGAAGAGACAGAAAATGTAGTGGCTTTATTTTTCTTAATAACTGGGATACATGCAAACAATTATAGGCAATTGAGCATTTAGTGATGAAATGATGCAGAAAGGCATAACAATAAAAATTGCCCATATGTTTCTCAGCTCATTGTTGAAACACACTGTGTTTTTTGGCTTTTCCATAATTGGTTTACATGGTATTGTATTTTAATTCATGTTAGGATCTTAGCACTTCCTCTTAAGAGTTTTTCTAGTCCTCCTTGCAAACTTTCTGTTTCATTTTTAGGGAAATGGAATCCTTGTGTCTTATAGTTGAAGTATTGTTTTGTGGTGTCCGACGTTGCTTTTAATTTCACCAATTGTGGGGTAAATAAACCATTGTGTACTTGGGGAAAAAATTGGCAGAAAAGCAGAATATGTTAAAGACTCTTGCTTTTCATTGCTAGTGAGATTTCCCAACTGGAGCATCTCTGTTTTATTTTGCCTCTGGCCAACATCTAAAGATCAGTAATAAAGCTCTATGCAAATACTTTCATGTACTAAAAGAACAATATTTTGACACTCATTGACACAAGCAAAAAAATACAACACTAAATTAGTGTTCAGGATAACAATGAAGACATTGTTCATTCATATGAAATGAATGCGAAAAATGTTGTTATAGTAACAGAAAAGATTGCTCCTCATTCTCGACCTTTAGCGTTTGCTAGATGACATTACTTATGGTGTTGTGTAGTAATAGACAATTGTTTATTGTTGATAATGGATCTTGAGCAGTCATTGATACTTGTCAGACTACTGAAAATTTTAGTCACTGAAAAATAAATGTTTATTCTCCAGAATCTGGTAATTTCCATTAAGCTTTTCTAAAATTCTTTTAAAATACTTTTTGGACATTTTAGAATTTTCGAATACTCGATATTGTTAAATGTTTTGAAAATGTTAATTCAATTTATCAGAGGTTTGTTTTTCTAGATTTCATCTAGAGTTATACAGACAGAAATAAAAACCCATCACCATCTATGTATTTTTAAAATAATTGAACTTTTAGGAGCTCTCCTGATTTTTTTTTTTTAATTTGGTGAGCATAAAGAAGCTCTTTGTTTAATTTCCAATAGTGTGGAGGGGCCCTTACTGGAGGTGAAGTTGTCTCCAAGTTACTATTTTTTTATATAAAGTAGAATTTCTTTCCTCCTGTATCACTAGACTAATATTACTGTTACAATAGATGTTTTCTTAAGTATAACTGGCTTCCCTTTTCATCTCTTTCAATCAAGGACATTACAGAGTCAGCATCTAGGACATAATTATGATAACAAAAACATTACCCTCATGGATGAGACCAAGTCAATAAGAGCAATTTAACCTCCCAGAAGAACAAAGCTTATGTACTGTTTATATTGGGGTAATTTTATATTTAGCAACCAAAAATTAAGGACAGCATGATTAAATCTAAATCTATTCAAGCATAGTTTTAAGAGTATTGAGTGGGAGAGTCACTCTTAAATTGAAATCCTGATTTTTGTGAGTGAGGATATTGTGGTGAAACACATTTGAAATGAGTTGAATGGGACACTCATTCCCAGTTACAAAGACGGTGCAAGTGTCCTAGTCTGCAGCCTTCAGAGGAGCTGAAGAATAGGCAGTCATCAGTGCTCGATGGGATTAAAAAACAGAGCGATAAGAATTCTCGAAGCTCTCCTGCTCCTCTGGTGTGTGTTAATTGTCTCCTCCTGGTGCTCCCACACTCCCTTTCCTGCTAGCATTTATCCCATTGGCCATACGTTATTTTGGTTGCTGGGTGGGCACATGGCAATCTTTCGGTCAGTTTTGCAGTCCTAAGTGTTGTCTTACCCCCTTGGAAACAACTGCCTTCTCAGCTCTGAGGCCAGATCCTGATGCATGATGGGTCCATGCACTCAGACTGCAAAGTCCTGGGAGTCTTGTTTGGTCTCCAGCTATCTTCACCTGAGCTTGTTGGCACAAGGAGCAGAAACCAACGCAAAGAAATCCAAGTAAGAAGGGATTTATATAAAGCGTGTAGGGAGGCTTCACAGGAACTGGGAAGTGAAATCTGCTATCCCATGTGTGTGCATGTCCTCTCTCAGGCCCACTCGAGCTTTGTTGTCTCCCTTTTCCCACTCCTCTGCCCAGATAGATCTTCTCCTGCTCACTCTGCAGCCCCACTTCTGCCCTCCCCTTGGCTGCAGTGCTGTCCTACTCATTCAGTCTCTGGGTCTCTTACTCCAGACTCTTTCGAGACTGACTGTCCCAGAATATGTCAGGTCTCCATCCATCCTAAGGGAGTCAGGAGGGAGGGGAGGCCCAGGAACAGGTCACCTGGCTTAAATATAGCTGCCTTAATTCACTCCTTCAGCAAGAGCTGTGGGTGGGGATAGTGTTGCTTGGAAGGAAGGTTTCAAAAGGCTTCCATGCAATTTCTTCTAGACACTACCTACAGTTTGTCTCAGAAGTTCTTATATCAAATGTTGGACTTTTAAAATTCTTTTCCTGTATAAATGTTGGGAGTCCATAATCCAAGGAGGTGCAGCATTTACCTTTTATTCCCACCTGGTGTATCTCAGACTCTAGCACAGTGTCTGGCACCTAGCAGGCATTCCATATATACTGATTGGTCAGGTCCCACAGAAGTCCATGCAGCTATTCCTAACAACCACTTATAACAGCCTTCCTACAGGAAATTGCATTCCTAGGAATAGCCATTAGGAAAAATGCATTTTAGTGTACTGCAGTTAAAAGAATATAAAAGGGAAATCAAGATTCTAGTCCCGGCTCTAGCACTAAGCAGGTGTGTGACTTCAGGTGAGTCAGGTAACCACTCTGGTTTTCTGCGGCTTTGTCTTTAAAATGAGTTGAATGAGGACATCTCTGAGGCACCTTCCAGCTATAAAATTCTGTGGCTATCACAGAATGAGGATTAAATTTACTCCACCCTTTCAGTCTTTCCTCCTTGTGCCATATATAGGTACAAGAGTTTGGTCATAAAGATGAACTAGATCCTTGGGTACCAGTAACCCTCTCAAGCCACATAACCATCACTGTCATCAACATCATGATAAGTAATAGTCCTTGAGCACTTACTGTGTGTCAGGCACTGGTCCAGGCACTCTACATATATTAATTAATTTAATCCTAAAAATAAGCTATGAGGTAGGTACTGTTATTGTTCTCGTTTCACTGAGGCACTGGAGGATTAAGGAACTTGCCGGAAGTTGCTGAGAAAAATCCTGGCACTAGAGTTTAAACACTGGTGGTCTGATTCTGACTCTGAGCTCCAACCACAAGAGTCACTGTCAATGTGGTGCCCGGACACTTGCATCGGCTTCACTCAGGAACTTGTTAGAAATGCACATTTCCAGGCCCTACCCAAAACCCACTAAATCAGAAGCTCTGGGGCTAGCAGAGGCCAGCAATGTGTTTTAACCTTTCACATGATTGTAATGCACAATAAAATTTGAAAGTCCCTGCCTCCTCTCTTCAGCACTGCATTTCAACATACCCATAAGAGGTTATCTAGGTATTTGCTCTCCGGTATTCCAGTTGGGAGTTGGGGATGTGGTATCACTGCCCATTTATACATGAACGATGCAAGCATTCACACGTGAGCTATCATAAATTAGGAGCTAGTTATACTACTTTTCAAGTTCTCGCTCCCCTAGTTGGCATCAGTGATGACATCACTACAGGAAAAGTCAGGAGGCAGAGATAATCGCAAAGGAGGGAGGAAAGTGGGTTTATTCAGCCAGCTGTGCTACCAAGATGAGGGAGCCTCCTCCAGGAAGCCCCAGCAAACCTTGACAGATTGAACACACAGGATAAGGGCAGTGCATCACATAGTAGGTCTAGACTCTCCTTCCTCTCCAGTGCTGGCCTTGCCCTGTCTCATGCAGTGTCCACCAGCTGCATGTGGTTCCTGAGCACCTGAAGAGTGTGCCCAGTCTGAACTGAGATGTGCTGTAAACACAACCTACACACTGGACGCCAAAGACTTAATACGTGGGAAAATAATGTAAAACACCTTTACAGTATTTTATGTTGAAATGATAATATACTGTATATACTGAGTTAAAGAACACACTAAATTTGGGGGCGGCCGGTTAGCTCAGTTGGTTAGAGCGTGGTGTTGATAGCACCAAGGTTGTGAGTTCAATCCCCGAACGGGCCACTGAGCTGTGCCCTCCTTTAAAAAAAGAAAACATCAAATTTAACTTCGTATTTTCTTTTCTCTTTTAATGTGGCTAATATAAAATTAAAAATTACATCTGTGGCTTGCACTATATTTCTGTTGGACGGCATGTTTTGGACTAAGCTTGTAATGGCCTATCGTCATCTACCTAATACGTGCAATAGGTGTATGTAGAGTTTTTATTTATTGCTAATGACGATTATCAACGCTGGAATTGAGAGACCTATGGCAAGGCTAGGGCCTGTTATTCAGGGAGCCCAGAACCAGCCCAGAAGTTGGATTCCGAAGGTCGGAGTCAGACTGAGAGGTAAAACCAGACGGTCAGGACGTGCTTGAGGGGTCAGATCAAAGAGAAGTCAGAGCTTCCCAAGAGCGTGTTTAGGCAGCATGGCCGGGGACCCTGGGCAGGGAGATGGACGATCAGGTGGCCGTGAGTGCAGAGGGACTTCCTGCTGCATACCCAGAGTGTTACACTGTTCCTGTTGAGCCAGGAACTAATTCTAGAATGGCTTACCTAGGTATGCGAGTGGGAGCAGGTAATTGGAAACACCTGGCTGAGATAGGTGGCTGGGTGCGCTCCAGGAAACAACTACTTCTGAGAAGTATGTTGTGACAGTAATGATGTTAGGGCCAAGTCAGAACATTTATTAAATTACAGTGACTGAAAGTGAGTTTCCACATTCCAGGTGTTAGTCTGTGAATTGTTGTTGCCCTCATATAAACCTAACTATCCCTGAACAATGTTAAAGATACATAGAGCCTTACATAGAAACCACAAACTGAAGCAATGTTGGAATTAAAGGCATAAATATTCATTACTTTCTTGAAACAATCAGCTGATATAATCATCACAAGATAGTAGATTTTTTCCAGAGATGTCTGCAATAATCCCTCCCATCCTGCACGCCCTTTTGTAGTGTGACTTTACCACTCTTTTCATAAAGGGGGACACCCTTTTTTGAATTTGGGCTGACCCTATAATCAGTAGTATGCAGAGGAAGTGACACGAGGTCACTTTCAGGCTGATGCCTTATGAGGCCTTGTAGCTT
Organism: Rhinolophus sinicus; assembly: GCF_057876585.1. Lineage (NCBI taxonomy): Eukaryota > Metazoa > Chordata > Mammalia > Chiroptera > Rhinolophidae > Rhinolophus > Rhinolophus sinicus. Next base: position 93,758,808 of record NC_142514.1, read on the forward strand.
CTGTTGTGTAAAGAACCTTGAGCTAGACGAATGAATGAGAGACCATGGGGGCGGAGGCGTGTGGAGAACTCAGGTATGTCCGGCACCAAGGACCGTCTGGGTCCTCTGTGAGGGAGGCCATCTTGGTCCTACAGCCCTGGTCAAATCACCTCTGCCAACAGCACCTCTGCCGAGCACTCCTGAATTCCTAACTCACAGAATCCTGAGCAATAAAAAGGTTTAAGCCACTAAGTTTTAGGATGGTTTGTTAGCAGCATTGACGAGTGAAACATCCTTTATTTGTATGTGCATTTTTCATTTAGGTTCTTTTTATTATTTACATGGTCACATACTTTAGGATACATATAATTGCTCAAAATAGATCTATATGCACTCACTCAGAATATATTATACTGAGCATACATACATATATAGGCTGCAGATTTCACTCAAATTAATTTTAAGTTCAAGAGACCCACAAAATGATACTACCTAGGAATGGAGAATATCTTTACAGATGACCACTTTTATACTTCATGATGGCGGGAAGATGTTGCTGAAGGAGAAACCAATTTTACTGTCTGTGGCACAGCCTCCTAGCTGAGTGGCAGTGCAGGATGTGATCTGGGATGAAGTCACAGAGGAAGCAGTAATGGCCAAGTAGCATCATAGTGACCCTGGGACTTATGGGTATTCTGGGAGCCACACTAACTAACTGCTGAAAAATGAGGGCAGCCATGTCCTGGGGCAGAGAATGTAGTGAGTTTGGTGAGAGGCTTTTGAGAGAAGGTTGAATGGAAGCTGCAGGCTGCCTTCAGTGCACTTTCCTGCTCCTCCTCGTACCATTCTTCAGCAAATATCCAGCCTTGTTCAAATAGTAATAGTAATTGAAAAGGCACTACCCCATGATCTGTACCTGAGTGGGAGTGGGGAAAAGGGTTGCAAGGAGAAGAAGAGGAACATTCATAAAACAAATAGCACATATTATACGAAGAATTATTCAAAGAAAAAAATATGTAGCTGGAGCTCAGATAATTGTTCTCCACAGAATCAAAGAAATACAGGCAACATGTTTTTGTTCAGTTTGCTAAAAGTGAAGGTGGGCAAATTACAGGCCACGGGCCAATTGCCTGTTTTTATAAATAATGTTTTCTTGGAACACAGCCATGTCCACTTGTTTCTATGTTGTCTATGGCCGTGTATTTGCTACAACAACAGAGTTGAGTAGTTGTGTTAAACAGCATATGGCTCATGAGCCTAAAATATTTACTACCTGGCCCTTTAAGAAAAAGTTTGCTGAGCCCTGGCTTAAAGAAAATAAATGGAAGAGTTAAGCTGGAAGTAAGCAGGAAAGATATTGACGAGAAAAAGAAAATCATTGCAGAAATTGAAGCTACATTAGCAATGAAACTTAAAGTAAGTGTTACTAAAAACAATCAGGTGAACAACAGGAGGAAATCACATAAAACAATATGGAAAAGAGCAAACATAAAAATGATTAGATAGGATAAAATATACATCGAGAATAGAAGGAAAGAGATGCAACATGTGCGTAATTGGTGTTCCTGAAAAAGAAATGGAACAAGTAGAAAAGATTAAATATACTCAAAGATTAATGGACGAAATAAATATATAACTTGAATCTACATCACAAGAACAGATGGTATCCCAGAAAAGCTGACTCAGACTTATTACCACAAGAGTAAGAGCTTTTAGGTTTTGTGTTGTTTCCAGGGATGAGGAAAACTAGTCCCAACCTTTGCATCTGCAGATTGGTGTACCTGGCTAGAATAAAAGGACCCAGAGCAAGGCGGATTTTGACATAGCCCCTTTCTTTCAGTGTATGTGATATCAATGGAGATGATATGCTAACAGCAAATATAAGAAGCAAGAGCTGTGTAGCTTTAAACTGTTTCATCATTTTTGGTGGTTTTATTAATTTATTATCTAATGATTTTTCTTGTTCAGTAATTTTGTATCTTTAAAATGTCTGAAGAGTCCTTAATCAAAGGAACCCACAAACCATAGTAGGTTTTGCCCATGAAGAAAATTAGTAGATTGAAAGGGACTTCAGGCCATCCTTTGGTTTTATATCGATGATTTTCTTGATATAGTTTTATTTGTTAGTCATTTGGTGCCTGTTTCCTAGTTATGTTAGAGCAGGGGGTGCTCTCCCAGGCTAACCCTCAGACCCACTGATATGGATCCCACAAAACTGAAGTTCAAGCCTAGAACAGAACTACTGGAAGTCCTCAACCACACTGTGAATACCAGGCTGGCATCATGAAAACAGCGACTGAACAAAGCTTAAGACCAAATGTATGTGAGTGGATCCACAATTGGCATGCTTTATTGGGAATTTTAATTTCCATTTGTTCAAATTCCTACAATTTTTGTTAGAATTATTTCATAGATTCTCTCCTCTGAACTATACGTGTGTGTGTGTGTGTGTGTGTGTGTGTATCATTCTAACATTATTTTTACAACAGTAGCACATAAAGCACAAAAGCACGGGGCTGAAAAACCAGCAGTCAAATAGCATAGTTAAACATAACCTTGGTTAACAAATCTTGTTATTCATGGATGCCAGCTCAGTTAATAAGTATTTGTGGCTTGGATCCTGAACTGGAGTTAATGGTGAGGTGGAAGCCATTGTAGAATCCAGATTTTTAAGACAAACATCCATCCCACCCAAAAGGCATGCATGGAATCAGGTGTAGTCACTGGGCTGTGGTGATGTACTTCAGGTGTTCTCCTTCACTGGTCTAGCTGTGAAAAGCCTCCAGAGCTACCAAATCAAGGAAAGAGAAATGACCCTTCACTGCCCACTTCCGCAATCGTGACTTCAATGGCCAAATAGTAGCTTGTGGGAGAGGAGTACTTTTATTTGAAATTTTTTAAATTAAGTTTTATTTTGTCTTCTCTAAATTACACCTGTAGAACAGATCAGTTCATTATATAGTTACAAGTTACAAGAGAGCACATGTCCAAACTTAACTAATATTTATAACCATCTAACTTGGCCTTCATATGTCAGAGTTATGAAGTCAGATTTCTCCTAAACTTCATGTACCTTAAACGCAAAATGAATGTGAGACATGATTTGAAAACTGTACTGTTCATTTGACATTAAAGGACATTTTTATGTTGAACATTCCTTAACTGATTGTCTTTCCTCCCTGTGAGATGGATTACAAAGCAGGAAATTTGTTTTCTGTTACCACTGGTGATCAGGTCAGGGCTGAAAGTAAATAAGTATCTGAGAAAGTGGATTAAGTCAGTCATATCCTTAAAGGGCACTGAAAGAATGTGGGAAGACTCTGTCTTTTTCTTCCTTCATTTCTTGAGAGACAAAGAGAATTTTCATCTAAAACATGTAATCTCAAAATCCTTTCTATAGTCAGAAGCCAAAGCTGGGTGGCAATTTGATCACAGATTGTACCCCGGTGGTGTCATGGGTCATATGCTCAGCATGTGAACAGGAAGGTGAGAAGTGGTGAACTTTTGCCTCAGTTGTGCCATCCATCAGAGAATAAATAGACCAAATCAACGTGTGCAGCTGTATAAGGAGGTGAACGGCAGAGTACTTCTCACACAGGGGCCTTTGTGTTCTGGACATGACCTAGCATTACGATAGGATGCACTGGGCCTACAGTTTGTGGCAAATTACTAACCCATTATCACACCAGAACATAAGATCGTTTATCTTCTAATCCAGAGTGTCACCTGTTCTTCATTTACCAGTCAATAACCATTAATTATGCTCAGTGGAAATTTAAACAAAGCCCTTTCCCCCTGTTAAAACCAGTAAACTATTCAGTAATAACAAATAAATCTGGAGTTGTATATCCTTTCCCTTCCCACCCTCAGACTGGAGTCTGGTACAATATGAAGTTTAGAGGAAATGCCTAGAAATTGATAGGTCAAAGGCTGCAGATAGTCTTATGGAAAAGAAAAGAGCAGATTCTTGACACTCACGCTAGTGAAAGTGAGAGGCTCTGACTGATCCTCAGATTCCTGTTGAGGAACAAAACAAGCACCAGAGAACTTGTGCCAGTGTTTAAAGTAATCTACCATTAACTGGTAATCAGATTTTCTCCTTTTATTTTTAGTGAGCCCTTGCTTTCTTTCACATGACTAAAAGTATGATTTTTTTCAAAACCATTCTAGCACAACATAGTGTTTTGAAAGAAAGAAAATAAGCTGAGCAGTCCTGAAAGACCTATTTGAAATGTTATTTTTAGAAGGGAAATTTGAGTAAAACACATTTAAGTGTATATACTAATCCCTCAGAAAAATGTTTAAATAGATATTCTAGCCAGAAGCATAATTTAATTTTTCCTAAAAACTTTGAAAATATTCTGAAGAAAGCCCAAATAAATCTGTGTGTGCATGTGTGTGTGTACACACACACGCACTCACGCGTGCACGCCCCAGTGCACTGGTGGAGGTGGGAGGGTCAGCTCAGCTGGGGAAGGAAGGGTGGCCAAAGGTCCCAGGGAACCCAACCAGGCTGTGTGCTGTCCATCACAGGGAAACCCACGGAGATGACAGCAATTCACTTCAACAACTACACTTGGGGCTCCTGTACGTGATCTAGGAGAGGTGCGAGTCCCCACACAGACGGGGGAACTGCCCGTGCAAGGCACAGTGTGAAAAGCAGGCCCACCGGGCCCTAGCTAGAGCCAGTCTAGCCCCAGTGGCTCCAGCCATGACCAAGAAGCTCCTCTTGGAGGAGCTTAACAACAAAGGGGGTTGGGCTCAGGGCTTGGCCAGCAGAGCCAGGCTGCATTTCAGCCCATGGCCCTCCTCTGGGCCTGGAGCTCACAGCAGTATGCGCAGCCATGAGCTGAGGGAACTGCAAAGCTTTTGCAGACTCTGCACTGCACGGACTGTCCCAATAAGGAGAGCATCTCATATTCTGTGCCTTTAAAAAACTGATCAAACTTTATTATTAATAATAGAATCAATGTAAAATTTAAAAAGTATTGTGACTAAATTCGTCAACGATGATCCCTTAATGCAAAATGAAGCTGCAGATATTTTATTAATGTGAACAAAAGTCTCTCCTAGCCAAGAAAATTTTATCGGTTACTTTTCAGTAGATCACTGACCTGAGTCTGTTGCCACTGCCCCACCCAGGGTGCCACATCTCCAAGGCATATGAAATTGCCCAAAGGTTTATCTTCCATAGAACAAAAATGTGACTTAAAACAATCCTGTAATAGGCCAAAAATACAATATTCACAAGAAGTAACTTCTAGTAAAGGAGAAATATTTACCTTTTTTTTTTTTTTTAGAAGTCTGCCACAAATTCAAATAAATAAAGAGGAATTAAACTTGTTTGGTTTCATGTTCTAAGACAAAATAAGCTGCCCGTTGATTTCAACAACCTACTTTTCAGTTTATTCAATAGCAGCTAGGGAGACACCAACCAAAACAGTTTTCTTTAAATGTTAGAACAAGAGTTTAATTCACATGATATTGCAAATTGTGTTATAATGAAGTGCCTATTATTTTTACCTATTATATTTTGAAAAGTGCGTCGGAGTGATAAAAAACTTTGATTTTTTTTTCCCCTTGGATTTTTCTTAGACATGTTCTCAGATACTAAGTATACTTACTTGTTTTAAATCTACATTGTCTATCTGTGTAAACAAAACCTTTAAAATTAATGTGCAGTTCCAAGCTACAGAAACTACAGGTCTGTCTGTGTTGACAAAAGCTGATGTGACTAAGTAGAGCCAGGCTGTGACGTTACCACAGTTTGTGTCTTAGCCCTGAGGCTGCACTGTGGGCCAATTAGACTTCTCCTTCCTATTGAAAAGAGCACCTGTATGATGCTCTGGCTGAGAACACCTGACCTTGAAATTCTGCCTGAGGAAATCCTTAACTCCACACGTTTTCATTGCCTCTCAGATAACTTTTCTAGTGCTAGGAATATTCATTATAGGATTGTTTTTCCATTAATGATTTTTGATTATTTTTCTTTTTAATGTCAACACATTGGTAAAATTTTTAACTTTACTGTTAAATTTGTTTATATTTGGGGGGACAAACATCTGTCTTCAAATGACGTTTCCTTACCTTCCATCCATGATATGAGAGTATATTAGATAAGGCTTTTTAAACTCGTCTTTTCTTAAATGTATTATGGGAAAGTTCTTTGCCACAGATACTCTTTAACATTTTGTTCCTCTAAATTTTACCCCAAGGACCTGTTGCATGAGAATCACCTGATGTTAAAGATAAAAATGCCTAAAGCATGTTCTCTACTGAGTCCAAACGTCTGCACCTGTGGCCCAGGCATCCATACTGAGATGCGCCCCACATGGCTCTCAGGAACATTCAAGTTTCAGAACCACTACTATAGTGGTCAGAATATTGTATTAAATTCATAGTCATTTTAAAGTATTTCAACATGGGGACCATCACACTGACCTCAAGTGCTTAATGTCTTGGTAGAGACATTAAGCCAGACTCAATTCACTCAAAACCAAGCAAATGAAACTTAACAACTAATCACAAACAGCTAACTTGAGTCCCAAATAAGGCAACTGCATATGCTATAGCCAACCAAATAACTTACTGGCTTTGCTTCAGTGTCTGCTCTATAAAAACCTTGCCCCTAGCCTGTGGTGAAACATTCCTAACCACCTTTGCTTTAGCGCTGCACTATTCGGATAGACGTAGGATCAAATAAACTCTTAAAAAATTGAATTTGCCTCAGTTTACCTTTTAACAATGTCCATAGCCAATTATGTGAGTTTGGTAACATTCCATTTTCCAGTGGCAGCTGGGTGCAACTTTAACCTGGATTTTCCTCTGTCTCTAGGCAATGTGGCTCATGTTGCAGAATGATCAACCGGAGGATTTTGTCATCGCCACTGGGGAAGTCCATAGTGTCCGGGAATTTGTAGAGAAATCGTTTTTGCACATTGGAAAAACCATTGTGTAAGTATAACTGAGAGTTCATTTCTGCATTCATCAGACATTTGCTGGCAGATTTGTATATGTGCTTGCTATTCTGTCTCGGTTTCGTCTTTTTCCCTTTTTACTCTCTTGTAAAGCAATATCTGCAGTTTCAGTATGGAGCAGGGTCTTGGTATTTCACACCTTCCACCCATAGTTATTCCATGTGAAATATCTGTCAGCATCTAAACAATCTTTTGAAAATTTCTATTATCTGTTTTATTTTTTATTTTTAAAACATTCTAAATTATTTTTAATTATAAATGTTTTATTATGGTTTATACTGTATATGGTTTACTATAATGTTACTATAGCTAAATCTACTCTTACCAGATCAATAACATTACACAATCTTTTTTAATGCTTTCACTTTATATTTTAAAATTTTGAAACCATTAAAAAAGTACAGAGAAGTTTCAAACACATTACAAGCAATGGTCTTTTCTTTGAACCACTGAGAGTATTTAGAAGCCTAACATCCATCACCCAGGACTTTTGTGTGCGTTTCCTATAAACAATGCAATTATCGCACATAAACGCAATACAAACATCAAAATCAGGAAATTCACCATAGATAAATTGCTACTGTCTACTCATCAGATCTGATTTGATCTTTGCCAATAAGGTGAATGCTATCCTTTATATCAAAATGATCCAGCTTATAATCATGCATTACATTTACTTGCTGCATTATACACATTTTGAAGTTAGATTTTTATTGCAATATTTGAAAGCTTTGTGGGAAATCCTTCATTACACATGGAAGATTGGAAGATTCTTCCTTTTTTCCCAATTTTTTTAATGTGGTAAAAAATACATAGAGGGTACCAAAAACATGTATACACATTTTAAAAAAGGAAAACTGTATTAAAATTGTAATACTCAATATATACTGATAACAAAAGATGAATACAAGTCACATTTGACTTCTGCAATTACAAGAGGTGCTCAAAGTGGTTGCCATCAGCGTGCAGACACTTCTGATTACAGCGAACTACTGCTTGAGCAACATTGACCAAAGTGTCCACTTGTGTACATTTTTTGGCACCCCTGGTATATAACATAAAATTTACCATTTTAATCATTATTATTTTTTAATATATTTTATTTTTCAATTACACTTGACATTCAATATTATATTAGTTTCAGGTGTACAGCATACTGGTTAGATATTTATATAACTTACAAAGTGATTCCCCCTGAAAAGTCTTACACCCACCTGACACCACATATAGTTACTACAATATTATTAGCTGTATTTCCCAAGCTGTAGTTTACATCCCCATGACTATTTTGTAACTGACAATTTGTACTCCTTAATCCCTTCACATTTTCACCCTGTCCTATACCCCCTTCCAACTGGCAACCATCAGTTTGTTCTCTGTAGCTTTGCGTTTGTTGCTCTTTTGTTTGTTTACTTTTTTAGATTCCACGTATAAGTGAAATCATATGGTATTTGTCTTCCTCTATTTCACTTATTTCACTTAGTACAACACCCTCTAGGTACATTCATGTTGTCACAAATGGTAAGACTTCTTTTTTTCAGCCAAGTAATATTCCCTTGTATATATGTAACACTTATTCTTTATACAGTCATCTATTGATGGATAGATTACTTCCATATCCTGGCTATTGTAAATAATGCTGCAGTGAACATAGAGGTGCACATATCTTTTCAGATTAGTGTTTTAGATATCTTCAGATAAATACCCAGAAGTGGAATTGCTGGGTTATGTGGTAGTTCTATTTTAAATTTTTTGAGAAACCTCCATACTGTTTTCCATAGGGCTACACCAATTTGCAATCCCACCCACAGTGCATGAGGGTTCCCTATTTTTCACAACCTCACCGATACTTGTTATTTGTTGACTTAATGATGATAGCCCTCTGACAGGTGTACGGTGATATCTCATTGTTGTTTTAATTTGCATTTCTCTGAGGATTAGTGACTTTGAGTATCTTTTCATGTCTATTGTCTATCTCCATGTCCCTTTTAGAGAAATGCCTGCTCAGTTCCTCTGTGAATTTTCATTGGAATGTTTGTTTTTTATGTTAAGTTGTATGAGTTATTTATGTATCTTGTATATTAACCCCTTATTGGATAAATTGTTGATGAATACCTACTCCCATTCAGTAGATTATATTTTTCTTCTGGTTTCCTTGGCTGTGTAAAAACTTTTTATTTTGATGTATTCCCACTTGTTTGCATTTTCATTTGTTTCCCTTGCCCAAGGAGACATATCCAAAAAAATATTGCTAAGAGCGATGTCAGACAGTTTACTGCCTATATTGTTTTCTAGGAGTTTTATGGTTTCAGGTCTTACATTTAAGTCTTTAATCTATTGTGAGTTTATTCTTGCATATGGTATTAGAATGTGGTCCGGTTTTATTTTTTCACACATATCTGTCCAGTTTTTTCAACACAATCTGTGTTTCTGGAGACTTTTCACTTTCTTTCTGAGCTGTCTTGTTGCCTTGTTGCCATGAATACATGGCAATTACTGATTTATTATTTATCTTCCTAGACATCTACAGGAGTGGCTTCTGCAACAGGTTGATAGGAAGAGGTCTTTCTTTTGTTTTCCAGTACTTCTTGGTAGAATGTTTTATTTTCTCTCCAACTGCAGCTTATTTTTCTTCTCCCACACGGTAGTGCTATGTTTTCTCTGCACTATTCCTGATTCTCACACAATGGGGGGATTCCCTGGGAGACGGGCTTCTCCTCTGTTAATAGTTCGTCTTGGTCACAGGGCGCAGTGTCCCGGTGGGTATGCGGAGAGCTTTTGATGTTCCAAAGCTCTTCCAGCTCCTAATTCAGAGCCCGTGTGTTTCAGCAGTTCTGTTTACTCCTGCAGGGATCCGCCCAGATAGGTGGGGCCAGGGGCGGGGTGAGTTGTGAGAGGTGGCCCAGAGCAATGGCGGCGACCACCACCACAGCCGGTCCTGCTTCCACAGCTCCCTCCCCTTTGCCGGAACTAGTTGGGCTGCGAATCTGTGTCTGCGGTCCACAGTTCTCAGAACAGAAAAGATTCTGTTCTTTAGATCTGACACTGCTACTGTTTCGCTTCTAGCACCGGGCAGGTGGGGGCGGGGCGAGCTCTGGGAGGGGAGGGAGGGGGCGGCTAGTCTCAGTGCCTAAGGCTCCGTTCTCTGCTCGGCAGTGCGGGCTTAAACCACCGTTTTCAGCCTTTTTCCCTCAGTGTTTTCTCCGAGGTCTCTGCCGTGAGCGTTGGGTTCAGCCGTGTTATATGCTGCCCCCTCAGCCCTGTGGAGCCCTGGCGGAGCCCTAGCAGTCCGAGTTCTTCCCTCTCCCGCAGCTGCGGTAGCTCCGGGAAGCAGCGAGCTCGGCGCACTGTGCTAGGTCTGCGTCCTGCGCCCGCGCGGCTCCGTCTCCGCGCACTTCTCCCTTCCCTCCTCCCCCCACTCGCGCGAATCTCCCACCTGTAGGTGATTTCAGTCGGTAGTGGACCTCTTCGTCTTGCCTGTCTGCTGTGCAGGGAGTCCTTTGTGGAGTTTTTGTTGTTCAATTAGTTGTAAATTCTAGGGGCGCTTTACAGAGGCTCACCTCACGCCGCCATTTTGATCCAAAAATTTAATAAATGTCAGTTTCTACATGGGAGATTTATGGGTGACTTTTAGTATTCTACTGTATACATTTCTCTATATCCAAATTTTCTATAATGAACTTATATGCTTTTGTAGTAAGGAATCATCTTATACATAATTTTTCAAAATTAGGGTAGTCTTGCAAATGAATCCTCAAATAAGACTCTTTTGGAAGTATATGCAAGTTGGCCATTCTCCTGTCTTGGAGATAATATTCTGTTTTCAGTCACCAAGTCATCCTTCTGTCCTGTATTCCCATGGGATAAATACCTATTTTTTGACCTAGCTCAGTCTGTCACAAACTAGGATGCTATTCCAGGAGATTTCTAAAAAAGCATTCCATGTCTAGCTCCTTTAAAAAATATTGAATATTACAACCCTTCTTGGAGAAGCACCAGATTTAAAGAAACTGATGTAAACAACAGTTTAAAGAAAGTGTTTAACTTTGTTTAACCTAGCATTTTCCAAGCTTAATTTAAAATTTTATATTAAAATCCTACACAAACAACAGTTCTGTGAATCACCCACTGGGAAATGTTTGTCTGTCATTTCCTAAGGTGATACTTGTCATTGGTAGTTTCTCCCTCTGTTTGGAAGGACCAGTAAAGCAGTTGAGTCGGTTTCACTAAAATTTATTTCAAATTTCAGGCAATGACCTTCATTGTGTTTCAATTGACAGACTAAACACGAATCAAGCTTTTAGTGGTATATTAAAAATTACCTTTGCCTGGTATATAAAATTTTAGTGAAATCAAACTTTGTCCAAATTTTTCCAGAAAAGAGAGATGGATGTGAGGTGACGACTATTCCAAATGAACTAAAGACCTTGCTTTGTCCTTTAGTAAGCCTTCCGAGTGGCAGCATATCTCACTGGTGGCAGTTACCACCTGTGTGCCCAGTACCGTTTTCAAGTCTTTCTGTGTCATATCATTGGAGTTGTGGGAAAAGAATGTTTACAATGCATATTCTTCATAGTTTGTCTGAAAATAGAAAATTCCTTCTCAGAGCCAGATAATAAAATCATGATGGCTTTGTGCATGCTGTCTGTACGTTATGTTCTGTTGTTCGATTTTTTGCAATTTCCTTCCTCTGGGTCTTCTATTGGTTCCATGTATCAGCATATTGATCTCAGCTGGAAGAAAAGCAGGGAAGCCACAGGCAACTCCATGTGCCAGGGCCACGGCTGCTCCTTGAGCTTCAGAATCCCCACTGCATCTGTCTGTAAGCTTTCCACAAGCCTAACGAGTCCTTCTTGGGAACAGTGTGTGCACAGTCAGAAACCAGGCAGAAATGAGCAAAGAAAACACAGTGGGATCTGAACAAAGCTTAGCAGGCCAAGGATAGTATTGTACTTTAGTAACTCATAGTTTTATTACTATTAATATTTGAAGAAACATTTTTCTAGACCTTTAGGAGTGCATGCCTCCTTCTCTCAATTATGCTGTCTTAATTTTTTTATTTCATGATGTGGTCAGCTCCATTCCTAAGATATCTGTCCTTATGTGTACACAGTGTGGCATAATATTGTGTGCCATAAAAACACAGTCCCTGTGCCACATTCCCAGGGATGGAATCCCAGCTCTGCAACTTCCTAGGGGACTTATTTATCTTCTCTGTATCTATTTTCCCAACTGTAAAATGGGGCTATTAAGGGTACCTAGCTCCCAGGAGTGGTGTGAAGGTTAAATGGGTTAATATAGGTGCAGCACCTAAAACTGTGCCTGATACATCCTAAGCTCTATATAAGCATTTGCTGTTAATGAAATAGTTACTTGATGGAACATTACATTTGTCAACAGTGAACACAAGAGATAAACAAAATGTAGAAACTGTAAGATTGGGCACCTGATTGTATGTTTGGGGACAAGAAAAAGTAAAGAAGGTTACACGAATGCTTCATGCTTGTATGACCAGAAGAAATTTAACAAAGACACTTAGCAGAGAAAGGTCCTTGTAGGAGGAAGAACCAGCTTGCTCAGTTGGAGTTAGACATGTCTTTGTCTCTGACACCTGACCCCTTCTGAAAAGTAATTGGACATGTATCAGAATTATAACACCTTTTTCCTAAATCTGTCTCCTGTACAACTGTGGTTCTCAAACTTAATTTTCTGTGAATCGTTTGGGGATCTTGTCAAAATGCAGATTTGGAATTAGTAGGTGTGGGTGGGGCCTGAGATTCTGAATTTCTGAGAAGATACCAGGTGACACCAGTGCTGCTGGTCCTTGAGTACAGAGCCTGAGAGAACTATAGATCCTCACGTTTGAATGAAACTTCACAATTGCCACGTCCAATTCCTTATCACTTTCGACCTTGTTTTAGTCATCTGTGACGTTCACCTTCCCTGCTAGACGAGACAGTCATTTCCTTAAGGGCGGAATCTGGTTCCGGTTCCTGTCTGTACCTTTCGTTCTGCCCAGCACAGTCAGACATTTGGTAAAGAAATTGACATTTTAATGAATCAATAATGCAAAGAAGAGTTTTGGAAGTTGGGAAATTTGATTGGAAGGTATTGCAAGGGGAGTAATTTCTTAAAAATGTAAAGACTTAAAAATTCCAGGGCTTCCCATGGGAACAAATCAGTAAGTTCCTCGTTTTTCCTTCTATTCCTCACATCTCCACTATTCATAAGGTCACTGCAATTGGATTAAGTTCATCATCTGATTAACTGAGGTTAACAGATCTCTCTAGACTTTCCATTTCTGCCATTAATAAGTTCAGGAATGCCCTCAGATGAGACGAAGAGATCTGAAAAGCAAGAGTCATTTCTACCTTTTTTTTTCATATGATTGAAGGAAATAGACCAAAGGAAGACTGGGATCTCCAAAGTATAAAGCCAAACTTTCTGGAAATTGCTTCTGGTCCATCCAGGACCAAACTGCTCTTTAACCTGAGAGACTATGCTTCTCAGATTAAAGAGCAGGTATGCAAGTCACGTCAGAGCCTAAGGACCACTGTGGTTTCTCCAGCCATCATCACCTACCCAAACCCACCAGTTCTGGATGACTCGGTTTCTTTCAAATGAACTAACAATTTATAAAGTAGTTTGCTTACTTCAAACATTATAATATCATTCCATCAAAATAACCTTGGAAATTGGAGAATGCCCAAGAGCTTATCTCTCTGGAAACATGTAACATGATTTCCTAAATCATTTTGCATTTTAAAATATTTGACATTGCTTAAATCCCAACAATAAGTTAAAGTCCATAAACCCATAACCAATATCTTTGTTTGTAGTAGTTTTATTTTAAAGACAATGCTGAGAGTTGAAATATTGAATAAAAATAAAAAGTAGTATATTAAATAATATTTACAATGCATTTTAGTCATCTAGATTATCTTTATGCCCTCTATTTCGTTTTTTAAAGAAGGTATTTCACATTTCAAAGAAATTATCCGTATTCTTTTGTGGGCTTAAAAATGTATTGTGGATTGCTTATGTTGGGATTGAGGGTTTTTTTGTGTGTTTTTAATACAGAATTCATATTGCTTTTAAATAACCCTCCAAAGTTTTTATTGAAATGTATATTTTAGAATAAATGAATATCCTCCACTCAATACAATAGTAGAGGCAACTTAACACCTTATTTTCTAAAAATAGGTGCATCTTTTGTTTGTGTTTTCTTAAGTAATCAAGCATAGCATTTTATTATTAGGAATGTTCTGTTAAGCTCCAAAAATTGTGAAGAATAATATATATAAATTCTTATTTGTTTTTAATGTGTGAAGTATCCATGCTAATATAACAAAGCATTGAGCCTAATGAAAGTCTTTATATTAGGAAGGAGAGAAAAGTGAATGAGTATTTTTACTAGTCAGAGTTATTTTATTTTTAAGGGACTGAAACTGAACTCAAAGTAGCCTCAGGAACACTTGGGTCCAGAATCTGGAGCTCTGTCAGTGCTCTCTGCTTTTTGGCCTTCTACTCTTGGAATGCCACCGCCGTTCCTTCAGTTTGCCTCTCTGACCGAGGACATCACTGATAGCATTTCTGGTGAGACAGCCTAACATAGTCAAAGAGGACTAGAACCTTCTTGATAGCTATCCTCTTCGAGAAACCCTGCAGGAGGATTCTGGCTGACCCCATTGGTCCCGTGATCATCTCTAGACCTATCATGGACGCCAGAGTGTGGAGCAGGCTCCTGGGCCTTGTCCTGCTGTCAGGGAGAGAGAAGTCTATGCTTGGCAGCCCCGCAGAAATCTATGGTTTGAGTGGGAGAAGAGCAGTATCCTCCACCAGCAGTGGCATGTCATAGCTGAAAAAAAAGGCAAAACATGGTGCTAAGTACACAAAAACAACGTGTTCACCGTAGCTCAAAATATGATTCCAGGCCTGTGGGTGCTGTTTCACTGAGAAGGAAAGTGAGGCACAGTGACCCTCCAAAGGTTCTCAGCTAGTGTGTGCGGTAGAGCCAGGATCTAAACTGAGTATTTCTGAATCAAAAGGCCCTTTGTATTGCACTTTTCATCCTTTTTGTTTATATCCTCCAAGAAAACTTGGTGATGTGATGCTTGCATGCAAACAGCAGAGTTACATCATAAACAAACAACTTACCAAATTAGGCTGAGGCCTGCATGCCTCTGGGAAAGAGAAGCCCCAGCCATAATGCAGAAAGTAAAAGAAGCTATATCTTGGCTTTTGAGCATTCAGGAACCCAAGTTCTGATGAAAAAAGCAAGATCTGAAGGATATTTTTTTTTTTTTCTTTTTTCTTTTTTATTAAATTTATTGGGGTGACAATTGTTAGTAAAATTACATAGATTTCAGGTGTACAATTCTGTATTACATCATCTATAAATCCCATTGTGTGTTCATCACCCAGAGTCAGTTCTCCTTCCATCACCATATATTCGATCCCCCTTACCCTCATCTCCCACCCCCCACCCCCCGCCCCCGTTACCCTCTGGCAACCACTAAACTATTGTCTGTGTCTATGAGTTTCTGTTTCTCATTTGTTTGTCTTGTTCTTTTGTTGTTTTTGGTTTATATACCACATATCAGTGAAATCACATGGTTCTCTGCTTTTTCTGTCTGACTTGTTTCGCTCAGCATTACTCTCTCAAGATCCATCCATGTTGTCACAAATGTTCCTATATCATCTTTTCTTACTGCCGAATAGTATTCCATTGTGTATATATACCACAACTTCTTTATCCATTCATCTATCGAAGGACCTTTTGGTTGTTTTTGTGTCTTGGCCACCGTAAACAAAGCTGCAATGAACAGTGGAGCACACGTGTCTTTATATATAAATGTTTTCAGATTTTTTGGGTAGATACCCAGGAGAGGGATTGCTGGGTCATATGGCAATTCTATTCGTAATTCTTTGAGGAACCTTCACACTGCCTTCCATAACGGCTTCACCAGTCTGCATTCCCACCAACAGTGTATGAGGGTTCCTTTCTCTCCACAGCCTCTCCAACATTTGTCATTATTTGTCTTGTGGATGATAGCCATTCTGACTGGGGTGAGGTGATATCTCATTGTGGTTTTGATTTGCATTTCTCTGATGATTAGTGATGTTGAGCATTTTTTCATATGTCTATTTGCCATTTGTATGTCCTCTTTGGAGAAATGTCTCTTCAAGTCCTATGCCCATTTTTCAATTGGGTTGTTTGTTTTTTTGGTGTTGAGTTGCATGAGTTCCTTGTATATTCTGGATACTAGCCCCTTATCGGAGGCACTGTTTGCAAAAATCTTCTCCCATTCAGTTGGTGGCCTCTTTATTTTGTCAATGGTTTCCTTTACTGTGCAGAAGCTTTTAAGTTTCATATAGTCCCATTCGTTTATTTTAGCTTTTACTTCCATTGCCCTTGGAGTCAAGTTCATAAAATGCTCTTTGAACCCAAGGTCCATAAGTTTAGTACCTATGTTTTCTTCTATGCAGTTTATTGTGTCAGGTCTTATGCTTAAGTCTTTGATCCATTTTGAATTAACTTTGGTACATGGTGACAAATAGCAGTCCAGTTTCATTCTTTTGCACGTGGCTGTCCAATTCTCCCAGCACCATGTATTGAAGAGGCTGTCTTTGCTCCATTGTATGTTTTTAGCTTCTTTGTCAAAAATTATCTGTCCATATTTATGTGGTTTTATTTCTGGGTTCTCAATTCTATTCCATTGGTCTATGTGTCTGTTTTTCTGCCAATACCATGCTGTTTTGATTATTGTGGCCCTGTAGTACAAGCCAAAGTCAGGAAGTGTGATACCTCCATTATTGTTCTTTTTCCTTAAGATTGCTTTGGCTATTCGGGGTCTTTTGTGGTTCCAAACAAATCTGATGATTTTTTGTTCTATTTCTTTAAAATATGCCATTGGGATTTTGATGGGGATTGCATTGAATCTGTATATTGCTTTGGGTAATATGGCCATTTTAACTATGTTGATTCTTCTAATCCATGAGCACGGAATGTCTTTCCATTTCTTTGTGTCTTCTTCAATTTCTTTCAAAAATGTCTTATAGTTTTCAGCATATAGGTCTTTCACATCCTTGGTTAAGTTTATTCCTAGGTATTTTATTCTTTTTGCTGCAATTGCAAAAGGAATTGTTTTTTGTATTTCTTTTTCTGAGATTTCATTGTTAGTATATAGGAAGGCAATGGACTTTTGTGCGTTGATTTTGTAGCCGGCAACTTTACTGTATTCGTTGATTGTTTCTAATAGCTTTTTGGTGGAGTCTTTAGGGTTTTCTATATATAGCATCATGTCATCTGCAAAGAGTGATAATTTAACTTCTTCATTCCCAATTTGGATGCCTTTTATTTATTTCTCTTGCCTGATTGCTCTGGCAAGGACTTCCAACACTATGTTGAAAAGCAGAGGTGATAGGGGACATCCCTGTCGTGTTCCTGAACGTAGAGCAAAGGGCTTCAGTTTTTCTCCATTAATTATGAGATTAGCAGAGGGCTTGTCATATATGGCCTTTATTATGTTAAGGTATTTTCCTTCTATACCCATTTTATTAAGTGTTTTAATCATAAATGGATGTTGTATCTTGTCAAATGCTTTTTCTGCATCAATTGATATAATCATATGATTTTTGTCCTTTATTTTGTTTATGTGATGTATCACATTGATGGATTTGCGTATGTTGAACCATCCTTGTGCCCCGGGGATGAACCCCACTTGGTCGTGATGAATAATCTTTTTAATGCATTGTTGTATTCGATTTGCTAGAATTTTATTTAGGATTTTTGCATCGGTATTCATTAGAGATATTGGTCTGTAGTTTTCTTTTTTTGTGCTGTCCTTACCAGGTTTTGGTATCAGGGTAATGTTGGCCTCATAAAATGAGTTAGGGAGTACTGTCTCTTCTTCAATTTTTTGGAAGAGTTTGTGCAGAATTGGTATTAGATCCTCTTTGAAGGTTTGGTAGAATTCACTAGTAAAGCCATCTGGTCCCGGAATTTTGCTTTTGGGAAGGTTTTGGATGACTGATTCAATTTTGTTACTGGTGATCGGTCTGTTTAGATTTTCCAGTTCTTCATGGTTCAGCCTTGGAAGGCTATATGTTTCTAAGAACTTGTCCATTTCTTCTAGGTTGTTGAATTTGGTGGCATATAGTCCTTCATAGTATTCTTGGATGATCCTTTGTATTTCTGTGGTGTCCGTGATAACTTCCCCTTTTACGTTTCTGATTTTGTTAATCAGTGTCTTCTCTCTTTTTATCTTAGTAAGTCTAGCCAAGGGTTTGTCAATTTTGTTAATCTTTTCAAAGAACCAGCTCTTTGTCATATTAATTTTTTCTATTGTCTTTTTGTTTTCTATTTCATTTAGTTCTGCTGTAATTTTTGTTATTTCCTTTCTTCTGCTGACCTTGGGTTTTACTTGTTCTTCTTTTTCTAGTTCTTTAAGGTGTAACATGAGGTTATTTATTTGGGAGTTTTCTTGTTTCTTGAGATAGGCCTGTAATGAGATAAATTTCCCTCTTAAAACTGTTTTCGCTGCATCCCAAAAATTTTGGTAGCATGTATTTTCATTGTCATTTGTTTCTATGTATCTTTTGATCTCTCCTCTAATTTCTTCTTTGACCCAGTCCTTCTTTAAAAGTATGTTGTTTAGTCTCCATGTATTTGTGTTTTTTCCCGCTTTCTTTTTACAGTTGATATCCAATTTCAAAGCCTTGTGATCAGAGAATATGCATGGTATGATTTCAATCTTCTTAAATTTGTTGAGACTGATTTTATGTCCCAATATATGGTCTATCCTTGAGAATGTTCCGTGTACACTAGAAAAGAATGTATAGTCTGATGTTTTAGGATGAAGTGCTCTTTAAATGTCAATTATGTCCATTTCATCTAGTGTGTCATTTAGGGCTACTATTTCGTTATTTATTTTCTGTTTGGATGATCTATCCATAGCTGTCAATGATGTATTTAAGTCCCCTAGTATAATTGTGTTTTGGTCAATTTCTCCCTTTAGTTCTGTTAGTAGTTGTTTGGTGTATTTCGGTGCTCCCTGATTGGGGGCATAAATATTGATGACTGTTATGTCTTCTTGTTGTACAATCCCCTTCACCATTATGAAATGTCCATCTTTATCTCTTGTTATCTTTTTCACCTTGAAGTCTGTTTCATCTGATATCATTATGGCTACACCTAATTTTCTCTGGGTACCATTCGCTTGGAGTGTCAATTTCCACCCTTTCACTTTGAGTCTTTGCTTGTCCTTGTAGCTGAGATGTGTCTCTTGGAGACAGCATATGGTTGGGTTTATTTTTTTGATCCAATCTGCTACTCTGTGCCTTTTTATTGGTGAGTTCAGTCCATTTACATTTAGGGTGATTATTGATATGTGAGGATTTCCTGTCATTCTGTCTTTAGTTTTCTGGTAAGGCTGTGTCTCCATTGTTTCTTTGCCTTTTTGTTGTTGTCTATTATTTCTGTGTGGTGGTATTCTATGATGTTTCCCTCTGTTTCTTCTTTTATTTCAGTATATATTTCAATTCTGGATTTATTTTGAGTGGTTACCCTTAAGTTTATGTAAAAGAAAGTTTGATATTTAGAGTATTCCATTTTCTTCAGCACGCTTACTTTCTCCATTCCCATATTCTGGTTCAGGCCTTTACTCTGCCCCTTTTTGAGTTTTGGTTGCCACAAATTGTCCCTGTTGATGGTGGTCGAATGGCCTCCTTTAGTATTTCTTGTAGTGCAGGTCATGTATTAGAAAATTCCCTCAGCTTCTGTATGTCTGGAAAGGTCTTTATTCCTCCTTCATATCTAAAGGATATCTTTGCTGGATATCTTATTCTTGGCTCATGATTTCTCTCTTTCAATAGTTTGAATATTTGGTTCCACTCCCTCCTGGCTTGTAGAGTTTCTGCTGAAAAATCTGATGATAATCTAATGGGCTTTCCTTTGTAAGTTACCGTCCTCTTTTCCCTGGCTGCCTTGAGGATTCTTTCTTTGTCGTTGATTTTAGACAGCTTCAATACAATGTGCCTTGGAGAAGGCCTGTTGGGATTGAGGTAACTAGGTGTTCTATTTGCTTCTTGGATTCGAGGGTCCAGTTCTGTCCACAAATTTGGGAAGTTCTCATCGACAATTTGTTTGAATATATTCTCTGTTCCCTTCTCTCTTTCTTCTCCTTCTGGTATGCCCATTATTCTTATATTGCTCTTTCTGATGGAGTCAGAAAGTTCTTGTAGAGTTCTTTCATTTCTTTTAAGTCTCAAGTCTCTTTCTTCTTCTATCTGTGTCATTTCCAGGTTTCTATCTTCGATGTCACTGATTCTTTCCTCCATCTGGTCAACTCTACTACCTAAGCTGGTTATTTCATTCTTAATTTCTTCTATTGAGTTCTTAATCTCCAGAAATTCTCTTTGGTTCTTTTTTAAAATTTCAATCTCTTTCGTAGAATGCTCATGCTGTTCTTTGATTGAGTTTCTGAGTTCATTTAACTGCCTATCTGTGTTTTCTTTTATCTCGTTGAGTTTTTTCAGAACTGCAATCTTGAATTCTCTGTCACTTAAGTCACATATTTCTGTATCTTTAAGTGCCTTCTCTGGAGACTTTTCACTTTCTTTCTGAGCTATCTTGTTTCCTTGGTTATTCATGGCGATTACTGGTTTACTATTTCTCTTCCTAGACATCTACAGGAGTGACTTCTGCAACAGGTTGATAGGAAGAGGTCTTTCTTTTGTTTTCCAGTACTTGTTGGTAGAATGTCTTATTATTTCTCCAATTGCAATTTATTTTTCTTCTCCCACACGGTAGTGCTGTTTTCTCTGCACTATACCTGCTTCTCACACAATGGGGGGATTCCCAGGGAGACGGGCTTCTCCTCTGTTAATAGTTCGTCTAGGTCACAGGGCGCAGTGTCCCGGTGGGTATGCGGAGAGCTTTTGATATTCCGAAGCTCTTCCAGCTCCTGATTCAGAGCCCGTTTGTTTCAGCAGTTCTGTTTACTCCTGCAGGGATCCGCTCAGATAGGTGGGGTCGGGGTCGGGGTGAGTTGTGAGAGGTGGCCCAGAGCAATGGCGGTGACCACCACCACAGCCGGTCCTGCTTCCACAGCTCTCTCCCCTTTGCCGGAATTAGTTGGGCTGTGAATTTGTATCTGCGGCCCACAGTTCTCAAAACAGCAGATTTTCTGTTGTTTTGATCTGGCACTGCTACTGCTCCGCTTCTAGCACCGGGAAGGTGGGGGCGGGGCGAGCTCTGGGAGGGGAGGGAGGGGGCGGCTAGTCTCAGTGCCTAAGGCTCCGTTCTCTGCTCAGCAGTGCGGGCTTAAACCACCGTTTTCAGCCTTTTTCCCTCAGTGTTTTCTCCGAGGTCTCTGCCGTGAGCGTTGGGTTCAGCCGTGGTATATGCTGTCCCCTCAGCCCTGTGGAGCCCTGGCGGAGCCCTAGCTGTCCGAGTTCTTCCCTCTCCCGCAGCTGCGGTAGTTCCGGGAAGCAGCGAGCTCGGCGCACTGAGCGAGGTCTGCGTCCTGCGCCCGCGCGGCTCCGTCTCCGCGCGCTTCTCCCTTCCCTCCTCCCTCCACTCGCGCGAATCTCCCACCTGTAGGTGATTTCAGTCGGTAGTGGGCCTCTTCGTCTTGCCTGTCTGCTGTGCAGGGAGTCCTTTGTGGAGTTTTTGTTGTTTGATTCGTTGTAAATTCCAGCGGAGTTTTACAGAGGCTCACCTCACGCCGCCATTTTTCCGGAAGTCTGTTGTTTTCTTTTTTTAGTGTTAGGTTTTGTCTTTCACTTTCTCATCAACTTATTACTCAGTAATTTGGAAAGGAAGCACTTTTCTCCCACAATTAAAGTGATAGTAGCATAAACCAAACAGAAGCAAATACTTGTCTTGACTAATTTTCTGTCATTAATCTTGTTAAATTTTGAGAAGAGAGTTTAAGATTAGCCTGTAACCATGTGAGAACCACCATGTACTGCTTGGGACTGTGGGGAGATGTTTCAGCCAATGGAAATATATATCATAGTTTGTGGTAGTGTATCTACATTTTCAGTATAAACAATAAGGACAACAATTATTATATATTTAAAAAGACACTCATTTCTAAAATCCTCCTGGCTGACATGAGACATTCATGCAAATTCCTTCCCTAATAGGGAATTGTTTCCTGGTGGGTGGTATTCCTGGCCTCTGGCCCTTAAGGACACACATGAGCAGGACTATACAAAAAGGAACCTCCAGGCTGCGAACGCTGAATCCCTGTGCCTGAGCCTGTGACTGTGTTTGACTACATTATAGGGAAAACACTTCCTTCCCATCAGTCACGTTTGATGAACAGATTTTCTCATGGCACACTTCAGAGGATCCTTAAGGGGGAAAGTCAGGAGAAGGAAAATCACTGGGCTGTGCACTTTCTCCTCTGGGAAGACCCATGCCATTAAGTGTGCATAGGTGACTAAGCGTCCCGTTCCTGACAGCGTTGTGGCATCTGTTTTCAGTCCAGCTACCTCTGAGCCGCCCAACAGCTCTAACCCCTACCTTAACACTTGCTAAGTGTTTCTTTGATGTCCATACTGAGATGAGTGACATCTGTGCAACTGAGTGATGAAAGTGTGACTCACATCCAGTCATCACCCTTAGAATCTGCCATTAGAGCTAGAAAAGCACTCACTGTGAGAACCTGCATAGAAGCCTGTTTCTGAAGGTAGGTACTGTGGGGACTTCCTGGAGGTCCTCTAAACAGATCTAATCCTTCAACAGTTGTGACCATACAGAACATTTGGTCATACATAATAAAGAGACTTGGACTTTCCATAAGCTTCAACTTACCGTATTTCCCCGAAAATGAGACCGGGTCTTATATTAATTTTTGCTCCAAAAGACACATCAGAGCTTATTTTCAGGGGATGTCTTATTTTTTCATGCACAACAATGTACATTTATTCAAACACAGTCATGTCATGTTCTTCTGGAACATCATCATAACTCTCTAAACCCCGAATTCCGGCTTGAATTTCTTGCAAGTCCATTTCCTGTAGAACCATTGGCCTCAATCTCTCATGTACAGCAATAGAGCTGTCTTTAAATTAGCACTTCTTGTCCAGGTAGCCTGCTCGTAGTGCATTGGCGACACAGCTGTCAGTGATTTTATCCCATGAATTCTTAACCCAAGTCACGACCTCTTGCAGGCCAGACTTCACAAAGTTTCCATGCTGATTTCTCTCCATTCTATTTTCAATGCAGTCATTGATTTCCATGCGCAAATGGTCCTTGAATGGCTTGTTTATTGCAATATCAAGAGTCTGGAGATCGGCAGTCATTCCTGCAGGAATCATTATTTGATCTATTCTTCTCTCTGCAAGGAAGTTCTTCATGTCTTTAGTGCAGTGAGTGCTGGCTGAATCCCAGACTAGCAGACCTCTTTGGCCACCTGGCAAAACAAGTGGCAGTGTTAAATCGACCCACTTTCTTATGACTGCTTGTGTGCACCAAGCTTTTTCGGTTTCAAGAACATAAATGCCTGAAACACGTTCAACCTTATCTTTCTTGCCCTTAGTGATGATTAGAGGTGGGGCTTTCTTTCCATCCAGACGAATTACCAAAATACAGGTAACACGTGCACTTTCTTAACCAGTGGAGGGAATGTAGATTGACGAGGTACCCACTGATCAATTGTCATTTGAGATCCTTGGCCCATAAACACTGCAGTTTCATCCACAGCAATCATGTTGGAGAGTTGGTATTTAGAAAAGTCAATGCCATCAACGAAGGACTTGAATGCAAGCGCACATTTAATAACTTCAGTATCTTCCAGCTTGAACAGTGTTTTGATCTTCTTAGAGAGAGTTCATATCGCTGAAGGAAGCCATCTAGCCAGTGTTGCAATGCTTTGAATTCTTCTGGGGATATTTCTGAGTGTGGTGCCATTGCGAGGGCAAATGCTTGAATATCAGCCCTGCGCACAACAAAGCCTTTGCTCTCCTGTCAGCAATCCATTCACAGATGATGTCCTCCAGCTCAGGAAACAATGGTTTTTGACCTGATCCGCACTTGTGCTTCTTAGCATTTCCCTCGTCCACCTGTTGACTGAGGTTATCGTACTCTGCTCGCCATTTTCGGACCATTCAGAGATCCAACTTCTTCTCTTTGCAGAAAGCCGTAAGGAGAGTCCTCC
The DNA here is from genome assembly GCF_057876585.1 of Rhinolophus sinicus. NCBI lineage: Eukaryota > Metazoa > Chordata > Mammalia > Chiroptera > Rhinolophidae > Rhinolophus > Rhinolophus sinicus. The sequence continues at coordinate 93,782,935 of NC_142514.1, forward strand.
ATGATTCCTTTCCTGTACTCGACGGAATAGCTCTTTGTTTTTGCACTCATCTTGTCTGGGAGTCAAAATATCATTCCCTTTAAATCTACCATTAAATCAAGTGTTAACTGAAGACTTATAAGACAGGAGTGGCAACACAAATGATGGCAGTTAAGAATGATGGTCCACACAAAAGGGACAAAAAATTGCAGGCACCAAAATTCAGAAAATGTTTCTTTATTTCACACGAGTGCATTAAGTACGTCCATTACAACACACGATGTATTGAATTATGAAGATTCATATTGAACACAACCATGTTCATTTGTTATCAAGTGCGCACGTTATTCGTGCGTTGTGTCTGTACTCCAATCGGTCATTTGGCAATAAGTCTCGAGTTCATCTGTTTACATAGGCATTTAGCTCTCGTCCAAAGGCGTCCACTTGGGTATTTACAAACCCTGAATTATAATTTATATCATTTATTTTAAGTATTAATGTCAATCATATTATTTATATTTAATTATGTATTAATATTATTCTTTTATAATTCAATACATCCGTCGTGTGTTGCAATGGATGTACTAAATGCGTCCGTCTGGCTGACGATCTTAACTGGGGCTTATTTTGGGGGTAGGGCTTATATTATCAGCATCCTGAAAAGTCATGCTAGGGCTTATTTTCCGGTTAGGTCTTATTTTCGGGGAACTACAGTACCGTTGAAAGAGAACCCCATCCCCTTCTTTCTTTGTTCTTTGTCCCTTCTGCTATCTTGCTGGAATTTAAGCCCTACCATCATTTTAACTTCTAATATGCTTGGGGCTTTAACCCATAAAAAACAATATATAACAGCATAAGTGATGTGAGCCATTACCAAAGCAGCAGGATGTTGAATTATTAGTATGTAGAAGATCTCATTTGAGTGCTGATGTCATGCTGTGCCCTGGAGGCTAAGGCACCCTTGTTCCATTTCACACACAGCTGATGCAATTCACTGGGTAGCAGGTCAGTCTAAATTCTTTAACTAAGGATCCATTAGATCCTCAAAATAGCTGCTGCCTCTATATGTTACCTAATTAAACAGCCAGCACAGTACCTAAGACATAGCAGGTGCTCAGTAAATGTGCTTTCCTCCCACTTCATTTTTCTCTGAAAGCCAAACTCATCTAAGAGAATTAAAAGGCATTTTCTTGTGCTTGAGAAGTATAGGCTCTAATTGGGTGACAGTAAGAGCACATTATTTACAAATATACACAAATAGATGATGATGTTTGTGAAAATTCATTATCTCAGTACTGAAGTAATAGCACCATGATCCTGACTGGAGTGCTGTCCACAGAAACATAGATTTAAACGGGTCCTTAGCCAAAGTGGGAGATCGGGACGGTAGTTCAGAAGAAGGAAAGGATTCCAGGTGGGTGGAACGGCATGAGAAAAGACATGGAGGCAGGAGTCAGGAAGCTCCATGTGGGCGATCGGCAAACAGATAAACTGGGTTGGACCAGCCTGACCACATTGGGGCATATCAAGAGATACCCACACCTCCTGTTCCCTCTGTTCCCCCGCACTCATTCTCTAGGTCTTAGCTTAGGTGTTCTCCCTATGGCCAACGCCATACTTTCAACCAAGTCTCGCCAGTGCCTCTAACAGCACTGGTCCTCTAACAGTACTTTCTGCCTTGTACCATCATTGACGCACTATATTGTTGTGGCCTTTGGACTTCTAGCCCCTTAAAAGGACAAAGACCATGTCTTGCTCACTTATGCCTGCGTCCTTGGCACCTGGAGTAGGGACTCGGTGAATATCTGTGGGTGCATAGATAAGGCTGGCCAAATGGAGGAGGTACAGATGAAAGAAGGTTCTGAACTACGACTGGGACTCTCATACACAACTTGAGTACTAGTCCTTAGGTGGCCCCTTAGTAAAACCTCCACACATTTTACTTATCCTGTAAAGCAGGACAAACGCCATCTATAATCTTTGGGAATGGGCCCCCAGCTGAGTTAAATTAAAATAAAGCAGGTGGATAGAGCACAGTCAGCAATCCATGTAGAGATAGCATGGAAACACTGGGGCTCATTTAGAAGCTAGCTGTGCATTTGAATTTCCTTTCACTGCCATTTTTACAGCTGGGGAGAGCAACCTCTTGTTTTTTCTTATTTGATCTGTTGAGCCACCCACATTAGACAAGACCATACAAGGCTTTTACCATTGACTTAATCATAACAATCCAGTTTCCTAAAGATAAAGCATAAGAAAAGATAATTTGAAAGTAGAGCCTCTCAGTTTAATAGTTTTTCAGTGATACTGATGAAAAGAAGAAGCAAGGGAAATATTGACCAATCAATAACTCTTACAGAAAACATTTTTGGGAGGCTTCCCCATAAAAATGATAGTGTCCTTTTAAGAGGGCACCCAAGCCCTTGCCCATGAGGCCTTCATACATCGTTCAGTACCCTAAACTCCTTTCCCCACATGGAAACTACTGGGTGTCCTATCTGCCTGACTCCTGGTGTGGGGATTCATGCACTGACATTTCCAAGGGCCCATCACTTGGGAAGCGCAGAAGAAAGGTAGCTGTTACTCTAACAAGTGACATGAACAGCCTTCTACATGAACAGTGTATGATGGATTTAAATTTTACTTTTTTGTTGTTGATTATTTATTAACTACAATGGAAGAGCTGGAAAGCCCTCACTTAGTGACAATTATCATTGTTAATATAAATAAAATGGAGAAAGATTGAGCATGGATGGAGAAGAAGGGTTACCATTTCAGTAGCAATCTGAAAGACCTGGGCACAACTTTAGTTCTCATACAGACACAGTACAACCTTTACACTAGTGTTGTCTTTTAGAAATTAGAGTAGGTTTTGGGATTAAAATAGTGGTCCCTGAACCTGAAAATTATGACCTGTCCTCCTTGCTTCGTTCTACTAGCAGGTCACCCCTCACTCCTTTCTGGAAACAGACCTCCTGGCTTCTCAGGAAACTATCAATTATCCCTCCACCTCTTCCTCAGCCCTCCTTCACAGCTCTTTCCCATCAACATCTTGACATTTTCAAATCCAACCATCTTTTTTTTTAATGTCCCCCCCACACACACAAACACTGGTTCCCTCCAGACCCTGCCCTTTCTCTCATTTCCCTGCCCTGACAGACAGTACCAAAGAGTTGCCTTTCCTCACCCTCCCCCTTTCCTTAGTTCCTGCCCTCTTCACCTCACTCTAGTCTACCCCATCGGCTCCTTCAAAGGGGCTCTTTCTAACATCCCTGGGGACCTGCAGGGTACTAAACTCGAAGGACCTGTTTCCATTCTCTAATCCTCTTTAACATCTCCCCAACATCTGGCAATGTTGATACCCCCTCCCTCCCTTGGCACACGCAACTCTTACCTCATTTTCTGAGGTCCAGCCATTTACAGTTTGCCTGCTTCTTCCCAGACTTCTCCTCCTCAGTTTTTGCAGACTTGATTTGCCCGCCCTGTGGGTGGTTTCCTCTGGAGGATATGGCAGCTGGAGTGTCAATGGCTCCAAAAAACATCATCTCTTCTGTTGTCCAGAAGACAGAGTGGGAGGAGGAGATCTAGAGGGATCTACTGGGTTTTTAGGGGAGCTGGGCAGAGCAGAAACGCTGGGGCAGAGCTCTGGCTGGGTCAGGGTGGGGCCTTGGCGGGTACTGAAGAGGGAGCCACTGGGGTGGGCCTTGGTCGGTCAGTGTATGATTTATAAAGCTCGTTTTTGTCATGATTTTATTTCCTTCTTTATCGTGTTGTTTGTTTTTTCCCTAGTTACTCCAGCTCCTAATTTAAACTCCAGTCGTTCCACAGGAATTGTCAGAAACCCCAGCAATTTCCCACCCCCTACTATTCCCACCCCTCCATTTCACAGTTAGTCCTGTCTGCTCTTTGGGACAGTCTGCGGGACCTTTGGGTCTCGATACACATGCACTTCTGCTCTGGTAAATTGTCTGGATTTACCTCAAGATTATTTGTTCTGCTCTATGTCTCTCTTCTCTCTCTGGAAATACCATTGTACTCTCTTATACTGTTTTAGCTCATTATTTTGTCATTTACCCCCGAGTTTCTAAATAACGTATTTTGATTGCTGGCTCTTGATGTTTTTTCCCTTCTAGACATTATCTATTGTCCTCCTTTTATTCAAAACAAGCATTTTGTTCTCTTTTCTTTCCCTTGCCCCATCCTTCCATTCTCTTAATACGCTATTGTTATGTTTTATTTTAAGTTAGCTTCATATTTAGTGTTACATTATCATGAATGATCAGTGCTGTTCATATCAGTAAACCACAATCACTTTTTCTTTTCTATACAATTGTCATTTGTTTACCATGAAGCTAATAATTACTGTCTTTGTCCATTTGCCTTATTTTCTATATATTTATCACTAACTACCCCAAACTTTGCCCCAGCTGTCTAAATCAGCTTTGAATCAGCGCATGGGTTATTCTATCAGCCATGTCATCCTATAGCAGGCCCTCTAGAACCTTCTGACCTGATCCCATCTGGACTGGTGGAGGGTTGGCATTCCGTGATCTACCTTCCTGTTCATCTGAAGGGTTCTCTTAGCCGCTCTCCTGGTTTGGATCCCCTATTTCCTGGCATTTTTTAAAAAAAAACTCCTTGGTTTGGTAAAGCAAATCTCAATTCATTTCCTGAGAATGGTACATGGAAAGTAAATATTTTTTGACAAAGTACAGTAAGTCCTCACTTAATGTCATCCATGGGGTCTTGGAAACTACAACTTTAAGTGAAACAACTTATAACAAAACCAATTTACCACAGGCTAATTGATATAAACAAGAGTTAACTTCCCACAGCATATTCCTGGTCACAAAAACATCACCAAACTTCTACGTAAAGACCCAAAACACTTCTAATATGAAGCACTGAAATAACTGTGAGCTATACATACATTTAAGAAAGATTACTGAAAACAAGTAAGATCATTCTTTTCCACCCCACTTATTCCAGTGCAGGACCCCGGTTGGCCTGACACCATCCTGGCAGCTCAGGGTGCAGGCAGGCCCCACCCTGGACAGGACACCTTCCATCGCAGGGCCACTCACTCACACACACCCACACTCACTCAGACGGGGACAGTGTAGACATGTGCACATCTTTGGGATGTGGGAGGAAATCAGTATACCCAGAGAAAACCCTTGCAGACATGGGGAGAACGTGCAAACCCAAGCAGACAGTGGCCCCAGCCGAGAATCAATTGTTTTTTTTCTCATCAACATTATGACAAAACAACATTATTTGAGGACCTACTGTATATCTGAAAATATCTTTATTCTATCTTCAAAATTAATAAAATAGCTGATATATGCATTTCTAGTTTGGAAATAATTTTCCTTCAGAATTTTGAAGGCATCGCTCTATTGCCTTTTAATTTGCAGTACTGCTGTGGGGTGTTCAGAACCACTCTGACTCCGAGTCCCTGTGTGTTCTCTCAGGAAGTCGTCAGACCTTCTCTTTGTCCCAGTATTCTGAAATTTCATGTGACGTGGGTCTAGTCCCACCCATTATTTGGAGCACTCTTTTGGGCTCTTTCTGTCTGGAAATGTGTCTTCTTTTCAATTTCTGATCAATTTCTTGATTTATTTTAAGATAATTATTTGCTCTGTTCCATTTTTTCTGTGCTCTCTGGAAATCCTATTATACTGACCTCTTGAGGCCATCTTCTGCTTTTTTTCAATCCTCCTGTTTTTTTGTGTTCGTTTTGTTTTGTTTTTTAATTATTTATCATTATTAGTTTCAGGTGTACAAAACAGTGCAATAGACATTTATACCCCTCACAAAGTGATAATCCCTCTCACCCAATCTACTACCCCTCTGGCATTGCACATAACCGTTATATTTCCACTGTCTCTATTCCTTATGCTGTACTCCACTACACATGTATGTGTGTGTGTGTGTGTGTGTGTGTGTGTGTGTGTGTGTAATTATAGCTGACATTCATTATTATTCAGCTTCAGCTTCAGGTGGGCCGCACAGTGATCAGGCATCTATACCATCCTTGAAGGGGTCTCCCTAATAAGACAAGTGTCCATCGGATACCCTACAAAATCTTTACAGCATTATTGATTATATTCCCCAAACTGTCTTTCATATCCTCGTGGCAATCTTGTGGTTACCTATTGTGCTTTCTAATCCCCTCACTTCTCCCTCATTCCCACCCCCCCCTTCTAGCAACCCTGTTTTTCCTCTATATTTCTGAGACTGTTTCTGATTAGTTCATTCATTTATTCTTTTCTTTAGATTCCACGTATAAGTGAGATCATATGATATTTGTCTTTCTCTGTCTGACTTATTTCACTTAGCATAATGTTCTCTGGGTCCATCTATACCATTGCAAATGGTAAGATTTCATTCTTTAGCCTTCTGGTTTTCATATCTAACCTTTTTGCTCTACTTTCTGGGACACTTTTTCAGCTTTATTTTCAAAATCTTCTCTTGAATTTTTAATTTCTGAATTGTTTTCAATTTCTAAACTTTTTTAATTATTTGTTGTTATACAGCGTCTTGTTTTTGTTTCTTTGATATCTTTCCTTGTGTCTCTGAAGATATTAATGGTGGAGCATATGACTTTATGTTTTGTTTTGTTTTGTTTTGTTTTGTTAATTATCTCCCCTGTTTGTTCTATTTCCTCCAAGTGACTGTTTTTCAATTTGTTTGTTGTGATTTCTGTGTTTCATATATGGTGTTTTCCTCACGTGTCTGTCTGGGAATCCTTGTTTTGTGCTCATGTTTAAAAGTAGGGCTTAAAACACTAATAGGGAGTTTCTGAGAACATAGTCAGAGCGTGTTGGCTGTGTCATTGCAGGGTGACATGACAAGGGCCGTTTAATCAGAGAGTCTCTGATGCCCAGAGAAGAGGCCCCATTCTCCTCCCTAGAAAGAGATAAGCCTGATGGCCAGCACGCTGGGGCTGGCTGGGGAGTCTCAGCACTCAGCATTCACTGACTTTTTCCTTCTTTTCAGCATGGTGACTCTATTTTTCACTCGACCCAGTGATCTTCAATCCTGGGACCTTCTGCTCCAGAAAGATAGAGGCAGTTGCCAAGTGATGTAGAAACCCAGAGGGGATTAGGCATCAGACTTCTTCTCGAGGAGAACTGTAATCAGTCCACACATCCTGAGCATTTGTGGTCTCCTGCAAGTTACATTAGGTTCATTCTCAGCCTCCCCACTCTGGCTTAGGAGTCTGTTTCCTAGGGCTCATGCTAAGTCCTTTAACACGCATCCATCTGCTTTCCAGCTTCTAGAATTTGGTTTCTCTTTCCTGTTCTTTCAGTCCTTGTGAGTTAGTTCCTTTTTTGAAAGGGGTCTTGGGACGAAGCAAACGTGTGTGCAAACTACTGTCTTTTTCCAGAACCTAATAATTCTTCCAGGACTACTTTATGTCATTTACTAAATTTTAGCCTCGGACAACCTCCTAATGAAGTAGTATTTCTTAAAATAATCCCTGAGAGCTTTTGTGATATTCAGGTTGCTACAAGGAGTGCTTCGTCCCCTCCCCTTTTTTATCTGTGTCACTTAAACTTAACTTACACAGTTGACTTTGCTTTTGTTATTCCTTAAAGGGATTCCTAGCTGAGACTTTAATAGCACCTCATCTTGCTTTATTGTGCTTCGTTCTGTTATCCTTCGATGCTTTCTATTGCTTTGTAATGCTTATTAGGAGTCAACAATTTATTTTAAAAATTGAGTTATACAGGATTGCTGTTCAGTGAGCTGTTGATCTAAAAATAGTGGGTAGCAATTCCTGTTAATTAGCTAAATCCTCTACTCCCTGTCAAGGTGCTGTCATTTCATGAACACATCATCTCTGCTTTGAGTAATAACATTACTTGTTAAGACAAGTTAGCTGTTACCTTTTACTTGTTAATACAAGTGTTTCGTGTATTGTTGTAACTGAATGTTTTTGGCCCTTGGCCGAAACTTTTGTTTACTGCCCTCATGTAGACCTAGTGCAAATTAGAAAGTGGTTTTTGCCAACTCAGTTCTGCTTTGAGCCATTTCCTGGTTACGGTTGATTATTCAGTGCAGCTATATCAATCGTATGGGCAATGTCATGCCATTAGAGATGGTTTCGACAGTAAAGAGCATTTGCAAAATGGCAGCCTAGCAGACAATATTCAGACAGATGCAATCTTTTCCCATTTCAGCTACTGTACAAATGCCAAATGTTAGTATATGACTGCAGAGCAATCAAACAGAATCAGTAGTAGACAGGAAAATTACAGCTGATCCAGCAATGCAACCTATTGGTGTGAACAGAAATTAAATGCTTGCCTTTAATTGAGGGTGAGCATATACAGTTAACTCATCCCCTAAAGCAAGGAGCGGCAACCTATGACCTACAGGCCGAAGCCCACCTGAGGCCTGTTTTTACCTATCCTCTAAGGAGATTTTCACCGTTCTAAGGGGTAGTTTAACAACAACGACAACAAAGATGATGTTGACAAAGAAGAGAAAGAGGAGAAGGAAGAAAAGAAAGGAGAAGGAGGAAAATGTAGCAGAGGCTGTATGTCATCTGTAAAGCCTAAAATATTTACTTTCTAGCTTTTTACAGAAACAATTTGCCAGTCCCTGGTCTAGCCACCACTGGCTTAGTCTCATTCCTTTCCTGCCCTACATGCTCCTTCCCCAGTCAGGGAAAGTTCTCCAAGTGTTTCCCAAGGCTTTAGCAACTTAAACATGTATGTGTGCTTGTGTGTGGTTTCAAAAAAAGTTTAATTATATAGATTCTATATATGGAATTATCATTTCTCAAGTTTGTGACATCTAAACAGATTTACCAATATAAAGGGCAGTGTCATATGTATGTGTGTACATAAGTCAGCATGACCCATCGTAGATTACATACCTAGCTACAACTGGAAAAAACACCAAAATTATGAATAGTATTTTTGTAAACCCTTTGGCTTAGTTGGAGATACTATCAGAAAGATATATATTGAACTTGTTTCTCTTTGAGAGTATAAAATGTGAACAAAAATAAAATTAAAACATGCTTTTACCATACAAATATCTTTTTGTTTACTGAAAGCCTAACCAAAGAAAGGTTTCACTTAAATAATTAACTTTAGAATTAGGTAATTTTTTTAAATTAAAGCTTTACCAATTATTCTCCCTTACTATGGATATTAGCCAAAATTTGATCGTTATCAATAAAAGATGTACAGAGTTCAGCATCACTTTAGGTTTTCTCATTATACAGAATTTTTAGTCTGCATACTCTAGAACATCCACAAACCATTTATAGATGAATTTTCCAAAAACTTAGCTCTGATCCTGCCAAATCAGTCTAATTGACAGTAAGAAATTAAACCAAACAAGGAAATTATCAAACATTCCTTTTTGAGTCAATTAATATGAAAGTCTTGGAAAATGCCAGTGGTACAGTTTCATATTGTTCAACAAATTATTCTATTATGTAATATGATTCTCTCTGTTGTGGGATGTTTTTCATATTTGCCTTGAGTCCACTGGCAAATTTAGCATACTTATAAATTGATTATTCCTCCAATGATGAAATCTCTATGTTATCAAAAAGTGAATTGAGAATGAAACATTCAGATCATTGCTTAAAATAAAGCTTGTGAGATCAGTTTATGTCTCTAATACTCAACCTATGTCCAAAATATAACCATGATCAATATTTAACGTTCATCTTCAATAGCACTTGTAAATCACATAGTTGAGTAACTAATTTAATGCTCTGTTCTTCCCTTTACTCCCCACTGTGACTTGGATCCAGGAGCACATCGAATCACCCTGCTGTCATAGGGTTCATCTCCCGCTGATACAGCAAACCAGTTCTGAGGATAAACATTGAAGTCAAACATTACTTTCTAATTGCTTTTCTTCCTTGGTCCAAAAGGTTCATTTCTAAAAATAATTCAAATTATAGAGTATTTTCTGTTGTCTGGACATTGGATTGTAGAAATCCAGAGGTCAACATTAAGCCAGTGGCTTTATTTCTTTATAAAATGAGAACGTAAAATGGAATTCCAGCAAAAAGCTGAACTTGCAGCTCCTGAGCATATCCTGTGTGGTGCATGACGTGGACTTCAGGGGGCCACTATTGGGATCCTTAACTGTTGTCCACTGTAGATGTTTAAGGAAGCAAAACTTGAGTCCAAATAACAATAAAATAGCTCATTTCCAGTCAAGATGGCAGGATAGGTAAACACTGTGCTTGCCTCCTCTCTCAACCACATCAAAATTATAACTAAACTACCTAACAACCATCATTGAAAATCACCTGAAGTCTAGCTGAACAGAAGTCTTACAACTAAAGAAGTACAGAAGAAGCCATCACGAGACTGATAGGAGGTGTATAGATGTGGAAAAGGCTGTCCCCACACCCACATATGACTATAAAAATCTGGAGGGATATCTCAGCTGCAGAGGCCCCCCCATGAAGAGTAAGGGATCCCACACCAGATTCCCGAGCTCAGGGTTCCAATGCCAGGGAGCAAAATCCCCATAACTTCTAGGTGTGAAAATCAACAGAGATTGGCACTGAGTGAGGCAAGGGCAATTGCTGCCCCAGATGCTTCTCTTAAAGGGTTCACACATGGACTTACTCCCTGATGGACTCACTCTCTCTGAACTGGGGCAGCACCTCAAAAGATGGCAGGGACATACAGGGAGGAATTCAGTTGTCTGGCTTTAAAGCAAGGACTGGAGGGGCAGCTTTATTCCAGACAGAAGTGCTGGTGGAGGCCATAGTTTCTATGTTGAGCCTTCCCTCCACCCAGTAGGCAGACACAGGCAGCCTCTATATCTGAGTTTCCATCAACCTGGCTAACACCGTTCACCCCACCTTGGTGATTCCCTAAGACCCTGCCCCTCCCAAATTTCAGGCCCACCCAAGCTGCTTCCAGTGGCTTTTCTGTACAAACAGCCTGTCTTGGCTCATGCTGTGGACTTTCCTAAAATCTCTCCAAGGTTCACAAAACACAAAGAAGCAGGATCTGGCCTCAATGTGCCCCATCCCTCTTGCTAAGCAGCCCCAAGCCTGGCAATGGTGGCAGTGGGCCTCAGTTTCCAGCTTAGCCCCTCCCAGGCACCTCCATGCCAAGCATGGGTATCATCTATATGTGGATTTCTTTGTGGCTTGCTCCAGGTGGCTCTGGGCAGGGCTCAAGCAGAGGATGAACTTGGTCTGTAGCAGGGCCCCTCTCAGGAGGCCCCAGGGCCAGCATACTTGGTAACCTGCTTTGGACCCTCAACAGCCTCCATAGATGACACATCCAAAGGGCAGAATGGGCAGGCACCAGAGCCCTGCTAAAGCAAATCCTGCTCCATAGGATCAGCCCCTGCACAACGGTCATCATGACCAGTCCTCAGAACCAATCAGCCTGAAGGTCAGTCCCTTCCACTGATGTTCAAACAGCAACTAAAGCTCAGCTACAACAGGAGGGCACACACAACCCACATAAGGGACACACCTGCAGCACCCAGCTCTGGTGACAAGGGAGACTGTGCCACTGGGCCCCACAGGACACCTACTACATAAGGCCACTCTACTAAGACCAGGAGACATAGCAGCCCTACCTAATACATAGAAACAAACACATGGAGGCAGCCAAAATGGGGAGACAAAGAAATATGTCCCAAATGAAAGAACAGAACAAAGCTCCAGAAAAAGAACTAAACGAAATGGAAGCAATCTGCCAGATACAGAGTTCCAAACACTGTTTATAAGGATGCTCAGTGATCTCATTGAAACTTCAACAAAGAGATAGGAAACGTAAAAATGGAGATTAAAAAAACATAAAAAAAGAACCAGTCAGAAATAAAGAATACATTAACTGAAATGAAGAATATATTAGAGGGAATCAGCAGTAGATTAGATGAAGCAGAGGCTCTAATCAGCAATTTGGAGGAGAAGGTAGCAGAAAACACCCAATCAGAACAGCAAAAAGAAAAGAAAAATCCAAAAATCACTGGATAATTTAAGGGACTTCTGGGATAACATCAGGCATACCAACATTTGCATCATGGGAGTACCAGAAGTAGAGGAAAGAAAGCAAGAAATTGAAAACCTATTTGAAGAAATAATGACTGAAAACTTCCCTAACTTGTTGAAGTAAATAGACACACAAGCCCAGGAAACACAGTCCCAAACAAGATGAACCCAAAGAAGCCGACACCAAGACACATCATAATTAAAATGTCAAAGGTTAAAGACAAAGAATCTTAAAAGCAGCAAGAGAAAAGCAGTTAGTTACCTGCAAGGGACTCCCATAAGCCTGTCAGCTGATTTTTCAACAGAAACTTTTCAGGCCAGAAGGGATTGGCACAAAATAGTGAAAGTGATGAAGAGCAAGGAACTACAACCAAGATTACTCTACCCAACAAGGCTATCATTTAAAACTGAAGGAGCGATAAACAGCTTCCTAGACAAGAAATGCGAATGGAGTTCATCACCACCAAACCAGGATTACAAGAAATATTAAAGGGACTTCTTGAAAGAGAAAGAGGAGGAGGAGGAGAAGAAGAAGGAGAAAGGGGAGGAGAAGGAGGAGAAGAAAGATTAAAAAAATATGAATTATAAAATGGCGCTAATTACATATGAGGTCCGACAATTAAGTTTGCAAACTCATTGTAACAAAACAACGCTACGTACCTCATTGCTGAATATCACTATGGTCGCCTTCGAAGTACTCCCCTTGGGAAGCTCTGTGCACCAACACCAGTGCCTAGTGCACCCTTCAAAGCAGTTTTGGAACTCTTTTTTCTGGAATGGCCATCAGAGCTGTCATCGTATTACTCTTGATGGCCTGAATGTCATCAAAATGTCTTCCTTTCAATATTTCTTTTATCTTCGGATAAAGAAAGAAGTCATTGGGGGCCAGATCAGGTGAGTAGGGAGGGTGTTCCAATACAGTTTATTGGTTTACTGGCTAAAAACTCCCTCACAGACAGTGCCGTGTGAGCTGGTGCATTGTTGTGATGCAGGAGCCAGGAATTGTTGGCGAAAACTTCAGGTCATCTAACTTTTTCACAGCCTTTTCAGCACTTCCAAATAGTAAACTTGGTTAACTGTTTGTCCAGTTGAAACAAATTCGTAATTAATAATCCCTCTGATGTCAAAAAAGGTTAGCAACATCGTTGCAACAAGTTCTCGAACTTCATTGTCAGAACTCGGTATGTATCAACAATTACTTTCAATGTAAATGGGTTAAATGCTTCAATGAAAAGACATAGCATGGCTGAATAGATAAGAAAACAAGACCCTTACATATGCTGCCTACATGAGACTCACTTTAGATTGAAAGATACACACAGACTACAGTTAAAGGGATATAAAAAGATATTTCATGAAAATGGAAACAAAAAGAAAAAAAAATCTGAGGTAGCAATACTTATACCAGACAAAATAGACTTTAAATCAAAGGCTATAACGAGACAAAGAAGGATCTAGTAATCCCACCTCTGGATATTTATCCAAAGAAACTTGGGTTTCTTTGGCTAAATATCCAGAGGTGGGATATTTATGCTGCGTCCATATGTCTACATATGGATGTAAACTACATATGTAAACATATGGATGCAGCATTGTGTGCAATGGTAAACATATGGATGCATGTGTTTACCATAGCCACCCATTGTTTACAATAGCCAAGATATAGAGGCAACCTGCGTATGCATCAATGAACGAATGGATTAAAAAGATGTGGTACATATATATACAATGAAACATTACTCAGCCATAAAAAGAATGAAGTATTGCCATCTGCAACAACATGGATGTATCTAAAGGGTATTGTACTGAGTGGAGTAAGTCAGGCAGAGAAAGATAAATGCCATGTGATTTCACTTATATGGGGAATCTAAAGAACAAAATAAACAAAACAAACTCATAGATAGAGAGAACATTTGGGGGTTGCCAGATGGGAGAGGGGTTGAGGGGATAGGTGAAAAAAAGTGAAGGGGTTAAGTACAAATTGGTTGTTACAAAGTAGTCATGGGAAAGTAATATATAGTATAGGGAATATAGTTGATAATATTGAAACAACAATGCATGGTGCCAGGTGGGTACTAGACTTATTGGGGGAAGAGGGTAATCACTTTTTAAATTATATAAATGTCTACCCACTATGCTGTACACCTGAAACTAATATAATCTTGTATGTCAACTGTAATTGAAAAATTAAAAATATATATTTTAAAAAATAATAATAACATTGTAGCTGAACCAAAGGAAGTAGAGAGATGCTAATATACCTTCTCTTTGCAAGAAGTAACCAATTAATTGTTCACTTTTTGGAGATTTAATCATCTGAGATTTATTAATGAGGCCCACTGCTGACTCGGTAGAGTAAGGAAATTTATATGTAATTCAGCAATGAAATAGATGGTTAATTAGGGTGTGAAAGTTACTCAAACTGAAATGCATTGAATTAATAACAAATATCCCTACAAAAATTTTAAAATATAAAGAAGGGAGATTCAGAAGAAATTAATTAATTCATAATAATTAACTTTATCAAGAATAGTCTAAAGAAGTGCAAAATTTAAAATTCCTGAAAGTTGCCCAATTACTTATTCTCAATAATCTGTTGATTTCTAAAGTCTCATTTCTGACTCCATCACGATTTTCTTAGAAAGAAAAGAAAAAACGAAAAACAAAAAATACCCCTGCTCTTTCCAAACGATCTGGGAAGGCTTTGAACGTCACTGTTTCCCTAATAACATAGTTCAACTGCAGCCTGTGCTCCTGCAGTTAATGAGCTTCCACGTTCCTGCAGGGAAAAGGCTGAGCCATCCTGAGGGACTGCAGCTTGGCCAAATGCTCTCAAGCAATTAAAGGCTGATTAAGTGTTTATCTTCTTTACAGGTGGGAAGGAAAGAATGAAAACGAAGTGGGCAGATGTAAAGAGACCGGCAAAGTTCACGTGACTGTGGATCTCAAATACTACCGACCAACTGAAGTGGTAAGGAGTCTTGGCCGCCCAGCATATGGCTGCATTTGGCCAGCTGGCTGGGAAAATACTGTCACTGAATGCCCAACGCCAACCTTCAGAGCTTTCCACTGGGCTCGCTGGCATCCTTCAGTGGGCACTTCCCAAACCAGAGTACAGTGCGTTGAATTTGAGATGTTATTCTCACCACAAAATCGATTGCTTTAAAAAGGAAAACAAGGGTAAAATACACCCAAGGAAATAGTTGGTTTCAGAAATGGAGACTCATATCAATGAGCCTCAATGTGTTAGTCTTCTGCTTTGACTGCTGGCCCCCGATACCTACAGGGTAGCTTTGACTTACAAGGCCCTCCACAACCTGCAGGATCTCAAGATCTGGAGTGCTTACCTATGTCTCCAGTGCACACACACACACACACACACACACACGCACTCACACGCACGCACACACACATACTCACACGCATACACAAACGTAAGTCATAAATGGTCTCCCTACACATTTCTTAACACTCAGCTCAAGTGAATCCTTTTCTGGACAAAATAAACACTAGCACTGAAATTTCTACTCCTTCCTTTGTATCTCCATTACACACTGTAGATAATTATAACACCTATTATAATTTATTATACTCATTTGTTTACATGTCTTTCTCCTTTTACCAAACCGTGAACTCTTCTAGGATAAGGAGCTTTTCTTTTAGTATCGTCGAATATAACAAATTAGGTGCTTAATAAATATTGATTAATAGGTAGATGGGTGGATAAATTAATGGATTTATAAATACAGAGGTTCCTGTGTTAAGAAATGACCTATAGATTGTTAGGACATAACATCTGCCTTTCCTACATTTATACAACCTTTCAGCTTGGTGTTGTCACTTTAATGTGGTCCACACTCACTCTGGTGACAAAACTCACCATGTTATATACCTAAACATAAAAGAAAGCAGACTTTTCCGAGACAAATGTTCAACTATGATGGCTACCTAATGAAATGTACATTAACTGAAAATAGAATCCCTTGAACCTGTTTTACCTGTGTTTTGAACCAAATTCCCATGTGTCGTACAAGCTTTCAGAGATTAGGAAAACCCCAGCAAAGAAATTGAAAGTGCATATGTCATCAGTAACCACCCTTTAAAATGTCTTGTTTCAAACAAAGAAAAACTTCATTTCATGCACTCTTACACACAGGAGGAAATAAAAAGGAAAGGAAATAAGCAGTGTTTAGAGACAGGCTGCAGTGTCTCGGCACTGCCCTGGCACAGGGCGTGGCTGGGTCTGGGACACACAGGGAACAATGGCTCCCTGTGTTAATGGCTCGTGGGTGTGCCAAAGAGAGGATGTGCTGTGTCTCTGGGGGAGGAAGATACGGCACACTCCTGCTGACACAGCAACAAGGCCTGTCTGTGGAGCCCCAGTCAGGCTGCATTTGTTTCCCTGTCCTCGAGGTGCTGCAGCGTGTCACTTTGCTGGAATTGCTGGAATGTCACACAGATCACATAAAGAGGCAAATTTGTTTCTGTGCTAACAAAAATTGTCATCTCAGAGTGGAAAACTTATTGAGCCAACAGAAACCTCAATCCTTATAACAATTTAAACACGGTTCTTTCTCTTTCTGGAGACCGAATAGTTTCCAAAGCTAGGAAGTCATTAAGAATGGCTTGTCTGTCATTCTCACTTAGGCAAGGTGTAGGATTGATAAGAGCACAGAACAAAAGGATTTGCTGAGCAGGAAAAGGACCCTTGGACTAACAAGACAGTTCTTGAAGTCGCTCCCTAGCAGCCCCTTTCCTGTCCTGATACTGCATCCCTCGTCATTTCTTTAGTTCATTCAAATGTCGTTATCATACCTGTTCTGCAACTCCATCTGCACTAAAGTTGTTTGAACATAAGAGTGGTGTCTTATTTCATAATCTTGCTTTATTTGTTCACTGATCTAGCTCTCACCCCAGAATCCTTTTACAGCTTGATTTTGGATGTTTAACTGCATTTCATCTTTCTAAGCCTCTAGGCTGCATTAATTTTGCTCACTCCATTTCAACTGGGTTTTCTGTTGGGCAAGATTTTCTTGTACAGTGAGACTAAACTTTTAACCTCATTCATCAGAACAAGGAGTTTTCCCCAAACTTGGATCAGCTTGACAGCCTTATATTGAATTGCCTCAGGGGTAGTAGCATTCGTCTAGTTGAAAGGTGACCAGTACTGAACATTGACTTGTAAACGAGCTTTCACTTAGGTGTGGGCCTTGATAGCCAACACATCCAGAGAGTCCCAAAAACCACCAAGCTTCTCTGAGGTTTATCAGCACTTAATATAGGGGAGACATGGAATTCTCCCTGGTCTACACTATATCCTTGCCCACTCAGTGTCTAAGTTCATCCAGCATGCCAGAGGCTTCTCTCCATTCTTGCTCAGATTCTGTAAAAGCTTGCTATCCTGATGAGCTTTTATCATGTGTATCTCCCCAAGATCTTCAGCACACAGGGCACTCCAAAGCCAGGAGCTTACACTAGACCTTCTGAGAGTCAGATGGTTCCCTAATGACTGATGGCAAAAAACATAAAGAAAATTTGAAAATAAAAAAGTGATAAGGACATATCAAGTCTCAGAACACCGGTATCCTAAAGCAGGATGAAAGGGACATGGAGCTTTGTATCTTTTTTCTAATAAGATTCAGACAAGCCTTAAGAAAGGCTCTTTGCTCCACATAGGCCAGCTCTAATCCAAAAGAGACCACCATGGGTCCACACAGAGCATACTGCCACGTGTGCCAAGAATCGGTGTCCCCATTGCCACGCAAAACCTTAACTACTGCTTCTGTATCCACATGAAGAGTCTTGAAAGTTTTCTGAACTACAGACTCCAGCACCCAGTTAGAACTGAATGAAGTCAAATTTTTTGCTTCTCTACCTATAAAACCTTGGGGCTTCCTTTGAACATTTAGGAGTTTTGCTACTGTGGAGAGTTTGATCCTGAACATTAGACTTTGAATTTCCCATTGCCCCTGAATTCCAGTATTTTGTGATGATGTTATTAATACTTGAATTCTGTGCCTCTGAAAACTCCTATCTTGTGTGTAGTTTTCTGTATGTGCATGTGTTTACACACAGATTCATTCATAGAGAAGTAGGGTTGTGCTTATATATGGGCCCCAGGGCCAGACTGTCTGAATTGTCAAATACTAGCTGTGTGACCTTGGGCAAGTTACTTCTCAGTGCCTCTGTTTCCTCCTCTCTAAAAATGGGATTGATGATAGAACTTCGTTCAAAGAATTGTTGGAGAATAATAGTCAAGTATACAACATGCTTATTAGAATAGTATCTGGCACACAGTAAAAAACCCAGTATTGATGCTGTGATTGATATTTAGTTATGCATTCAGCTATTTACCAAACACTCTGTTAGACCCTGGGAATACCCTTGTATGCACAAGACAGAACATCCCCTGCCTTTGTGGAAACTATAGATATAGAGGTCTAGATCTATACTTAAGTCTAGTAAGTTTTGAAAAGTAGAATGACATCATTGGTGAACTGTGTAGATTAACCAATAAAAAGTAGATAAGGTATAATCAAGGCTACTAGCAAACATTAATATGTTCTTAATATGTTTTTATTCTTGTTTTATCTTAATTTCCCTCCTTTTTGATCCTCTTTCTTAAGATTAAATAGTTACTCAGTGGTATGGAAGTATCATGTAAATGTAAGAAAATTGATACTGAACTATTACATATTTTAAAATAATCACAAAGGTGTCATCTTTTCATTTGGGAATTTTTAACTTGGAAAATTTTAACCATGCCAAATGGTCAAGCCACTTAAAACAAACACAAAAAGAAGGAAGATTTTTTTCAGTGAAACAAGCAAAAATCCTTTATTTATGCAGAGTATTTAGGAAACGGCATGGGGGACACATTCATAGACCAAAAGTGAAATCATGTATTTTTCATAAAAAAGGACTTCAATTCTACCAGATAATGAGAACTAGTTTTTTTCTTGCTATATTATTTGTCTTTAACATTCATTTTTCTGCTTGTATTTCTACTGTCCTCAATTGTGATTGGCTTTTGTGTTATTTGCTTAGATACTTTGTTTATTCCCACTCTTTATAGATATTAGAAAAAAATATGACTGCAAATCTAAAATTGAGAAAACGGTAACTTTAAAGGAGTCCAACAAGCTAGTTAAACCAACACCTTCCTTCAGTAAAAACATGTGGCCAAATTCTAATAAAAGTACCATATGCTTGTCGAGTTGTCCCCTTTGCAAACTTTTCCTAATATTTTTCTGTAAATGAGGTTAAGTTAAATGGCCGATAATTGCTTGCTCTATCCCGTAGCTCTAGAATAATGCTACGTAACACTTTCCAGACCTCAAGAATCTGATCTGTCATCAGAGGACTGTATAAATACCAGGTAGAGCTTCCCTCAGGTCCGTCTTTGTGTATTGGGGGTCTTGAAACTGTCCCCTTTTACTCCCTGTTCTCACCACCTTCTCACACTTCCCCTCCTGTAGCAAGAAATTAGATCCTCTCCACTCCATCCCTTCACCTTCTCCAGCTCTGATATCCCTGTCCTGATCCTTCTGACCTCTACAGCTCTAATCCCCGCCCCCCCTGCCCCCCACTTTTCTTTGTTCCTTGTTTTGACTTGTGGGAGCTGCGGGAAAGAGGATTCAGAGATAGCAAATTAAGGGCAAGTCCCTTTCTTCCTGCATTCCTGGACCTGTAAAAGGAGAGGCTGGACTACTTGTTCTGTAAGGTCCCTTCCAACATTCATATCCTATCATTCCTCCTTTTGTAACTGTCAGAGCACACCCGTGTGGGATGCTGTCACTAATGCCTCGTCAGAATGCTTCCTCTTTTGTAATTGTTCTCTGAAGTTTTTACTACTTATATTTTATAAATAGTTTATATCTCTAAATCACTGTTTATATATTTTGAGCCTCCCTCTTAGACTCTTCATACTAATCTTTATATCCTTCCTTAATCACATTGGCCTTTCCTGCCCTTTTCCTTCCTTGGACTTAACCAAGAGAGCTTTAAGTTTCAATCTCTTTGGTTGATTCTCAAATATTCCACTGTATGTTTTCCATACTTCATGGGATCCCATAGAAACCCCCAGGGTTATGTAACATTCCTCCCAAAGCCTGTGATCTCTCCTAACATTGCTGGCCCCCTCAAGAACATTCCATCTCTATCTCATGAAATAGCATTGTGTAGTGACTATAATGCCCCCAACTTTCTCCTGTTTTTCCTTGAAGGTCCTTATGATTAAATCCAGATTAGAATGATGTCATTAAAGACTCAAAAATGTTTATGAGTATACATAAGGGTATGCATTCTCTTACTTAAAAGTATTTTTTGTATTGATCCTAAAACCTTTTTGGTACCCTTAATGTACATGGTTTCATTCCTTGCACCAATAGGGACATCTGTCCCTTTTTCCTAAAGAAGCTGTCCAGGTAGTGACTACCCTGGTTTATAATTGTAGTGTTGACCTCTTGACGTCTACAAAATAAATTCCAAAATCTTGGAAATTTGTTTTAGCCTCTGCAGCTACTTTTCTTAGGAATAGCAATTACTACTTGAGCTCAGCTTCTACCTAAACTAGCTCTTATGCAGGCCACTCAGAGTATAGAGTTACATACGGGAGGCCCATCCATCACCAATGTGATCACCTGTTCCCTCCTCATTTTCATCTAGCCAATGAGACCTGTGTTCTGGAATTTTACAAATCCCTATTTGCTATTTGTTTTTTAAACAGCTTAACAATGCACTTCTGTTCTATCAAGCCATGTTTACCTTCTACCAAACTATAATTCAAAAATCTTTATGCATGGAGATTTCATAGATAATACCATCCATGGTTTTCTTCCTCCCTCGCCCCATTCTGCTTTATCTTCCCAGTAAGGTTAATTATTCTTGTCCAGGCTTGATTTGATTTTTTTCCTAGCACATTATTCCCTTATGGACACCAAATATTCTGGCTGTACTAAAATTTAGTCTGTGTAGATCTACCTGGGCTCCTATCTGTCTGTATCTCACTCTGAGGCTCCCTGTTACCACACTCCCCACGCCCTGGGCTCTCGGCAAACTGGCTTCTTCATTCATTGTTACGTCTACCAGCGAAGTGGACAGTCCATTTGACTGCTTTTGTTGGAAACCTCCAGGTGGAGACCCACAGTGATGGTCTTACTTCCTGATTTGGCAGCTCTGATCTGCATGCTTCACGGCTCGGCCTGCCAGTAAAACCTAGTTCCCTTCAGCTGCTGTTCAGAATGGGCGCTGTCTTTAATAGCAAAATCAGCTTGTGCATAAATTTGCAAGTTGCCTGGATAAGTCATATGTGTACTTCTTCATGAAAAACTGGTGTAAGAATATCTAAGCTAAGAAATGGGCAGCTATCTAGGTACCAAAAGATTCTCTAATTTTTAGGATCATTACAGGAATCCTTTAAATAGTACTTTCATTGTGTACATTTAAAATATAACTTTTGTTTATCTCAGCTTCTCAGAAATATATCAGTATATGTAAGATAAAATACTCTTATGTGATTAGGTCTTAGAGATTCAATTCAGAAAGAATGTTTATTGGATTCCTACCATGGAAGGAAGTCCTAGTAGCCCTGTGAGAAATATAAAGATGGATGAGATGCGGTCCTTGTTTGATAGTAACTCTCAGACAAATAAGGGGGAGCAGCTAGGAAGCTACTGGGACAGTCACAGGGAAGTATAACAAGGAGCTACCTGAACCAGGGCAGTGGAGGGAGAAAAACTGTGACAGGTCCCAGGACACTGCAGAGATGAACACCAGGCGTTAGGGATCAGATTGGGTCGTGACAGGTGGAAGATAGGCAGGAACTGAGGGTGACTCTCTGAAGTGGAGGGCTGTGGGGAGATAGTGATGCCGTACCCACATCCGAGATCTAAAGAGAGGACACTGTCTGCAGGGGGAGGTGCTGAGGGCTGTTACATTCGTGTGCCTTGGGGATATCCATGTAGCAATATCAAGCAGGAGGGAGCCGAGGCCGCCTGGAGAAGAAAGAGGCTCATGTGTAAGCTTTGAGAGTTGAAGACCTGAGATGAGCACCCCAAAAGAGAGCATTTGGGGTAGGGAGCAGGGAGAAGAGCAGAGCATGAACAGGGAGCTAGTCACAAAGCCAGGCAGGCAAGTGTGAATTCCAGGAGGTAAGACTCAGAAACACATTTTGAAAAATGGGGTTAAGAATCCAGAGTTCACAAATCAAGCATTTGTGTCCCAGAGCCTGTGCCAGACTCAGTGCCCCTGACCCTAGATAATTATTCCCTGCCTTCAATGTTCCTTAAAGATTTATAGGCCAAGTACAAATAGTTTATAATAACTGGCAAATGATTACTACCGTATTTCCCCGAAAATAAGACCCAACCGGAAAATAAGCCCTAGCATGGTTTTTTCAGGATGCTCATAGTATAAGCCCTACCCCAAAAATAAGCCCCATAAGATCGTCAACCAGACAGATTCATTTAGTACATCCATTGCAACACACAACAGATGTATTGAATTATAAAATAATAATATTAATATATAATTAAATCTAAATAAATAATATGATTGACATTAATACTTAAAATAAATGATAATATAAATTATAATTAAGTATTTGTAAATACCCAAGCGGGTGCCTTTGGACGAGAGCTAAACACCTATGTAAACAGATGAACTCGAGACTTATTGCCAAATGACCGATTGGAGTACAGACACAACGCACGAATAACGTGCGCACTTGATAATGAATGGACGTGGTTGTGTCTAATATGAATCTTCATAATTCAATACATCGTGTGTTATAACGGGCATACTTAATGCACTCGTGTGAAATAAACGTTTTCTGAATTTTGGTGCCTACAATTTTTCATTGCTTTTGTGTAGACCATCATTCTTAACTGCCATCATTTTTGTTGCCACTCCTGTCTCATAAGTCTTCAGTTAACACTTGATTTAATGGTAGATTTAAAGGGAATAATATTTTGACTCCCAGACAAGGTGAGTGCAAAAAGAAAGAGCTATTCTGCCGAGTACAAGACAGGAATCATGGAGGACTTCCGGAGCAAGAATCTTAGGCTTTCTGCGAAGAGAAGAAGATGGATCTCCAATTGGTCTGAAAATGGCGAGCAGAGTACAATAACCTCAGTCAACAGGTGGATGAGGGAAATGCTAAGAAGCGCAGGTGTGGATCAGGTCGGGACCCATTATTTCCTGAGCTGGAAGACATCAACTGTGAATGGATTGCTGACAGGAGAGCAAAGGCTTTGTTGTGTGCAGGGCTGATATTCAAGCATTTGCCCTCGCAATGGCACCACACTCAGAAATATCCCCAGAAGAATTCAAAGCATTGCAACACTGGCTAGATGGCTTCCTTCAGCAATATGAACTGTCTCTAAGAAGATTGACAACACTCTTCAAGCTGGAAGATACTAACGTTATTAAATGTACACTTGCATTCAAGTCCTTTGTTGATAGCATCGACTTTTCTAAATACCAACTCTCCAACATGATTGCTATGGATGAAACTGCAGTGTTTATAGGCCACAGATCTCAAACGACAATTGATCAGAGAGGTGCCTCGTCAATCTACATTCCCTCCACTAGTTATGAAAGTGCACGTGTTACCTGTATTTTGGCAATTCATCTGGATGGAAAGAAAGCCCCACCTCTAATCATCACTAAGGGCAAGAAAGATAAGGTTGAACGTGTTTCAGGGATTTATGTTCTTGAAACCGAAAAAGCTTGGGGCACACAAGCAGTCATAAAGAATTGGGTCGATTTAGTGCTGCCACTTGTTTTGCGAGGTGGCCAAAGAGGTCTGCTAGTCTGGGATTCAGCCAGCACTCACCACACTAAAGACATGAAGAACTTCCTTGCATAGAGAAGAATAGATCAAATAATGATTCCTGCAGGAATGACTGCCGATCTCCAGACTCTTGATATTGCAATAAACAAGCCATTCAAGGACCATTTGCACATGGAAATCAATGACTGCATTGAAAATAGAATGGAGAGAAATCAGCGTGGAAACTTTGTGAAGCCTGGCCTGCAAGAGGTCGTGACTTGGGTGAAGAATTCATGGGATAAAATCACTGACAGCTGTGTCACCAATGCACTACGAGCAGGCTACATGGACAAGAAGTGCTCATTTAAGGAGAGCTCTATTGCTGGACATGAGAGATTGGGGCCAATGGTTCCACAGGAAATGGAGTCACAAGAAATTCAAGCCGGAACTCGGGGTTTGGAGAGTTATGATGATGTTCCAGAAGAAGATGACATGACTGTGTTTGAATAAATGTAGGTTGTTGTACATGAATAAATGTCGATTGTTGTACATGAAAAAATAAGATATCCCTTGAAAATAAGTCCTAATGCGTCTTTTGGAGCAAAAATTAATATACAACCCGGTCTTATTTTCGACAAAATACGGTACATCTCAATACAGGCAAAACTGAATATCAGTGGTAAGCAGAGACCTAATTTCAAGTTGATGTGTCCTAGAAGTCAAGTTGCAATGCATTTTTGAATTCTTAAAGATCAAAGGTCTTGTGTAAATATAAGGTACTTTGCACGGCATATTATAATTTTTACTACTGTCATCATCATTAATCATCATCATCATTATACACTTCTCTGAAATCATTATTTATCACAAGGCATCTGAAAGGATACTGTGAGGTCTTCAACTCCTGAGATTTTCTTTTATTTAAGTATTCATTTTGTTTTGTACCTGTACAACTTCATGCAGAAAAGGCTGCTAATTAGCACTACCAGTTCTGTACTTCTGGATCCAATGGTAGAGATGATGATCATGGTGAAAGGTAGGGAGTTGAACTGGTGACCTTCGCTTCTGATTCTGCGTAAACTGCATGTCCCAAATGGCTATAACAGGCCTTGACCTCCAGCAAGTTCTACGGCTATGCCCTAGAACTCAGGATCCCTCACAGGCTAGAGAGCAGCCACCAGAGAGAAGACATCACCTATCATCGTGTTGACATTTACTGGCAACCACACCCTTCTCTCTTCCCTCAGAAATCTTGATGCAAAAACCTATCTTTGTACTTGCTTCTTAGAGCCAGCCGGATGTCACTCGTACAGTCTAAAATGTATTGGTTTCCTATTGCTGCTGTAGCAAATTGTCACAAACGGAGCAGCATAAAACTGCACAAATTTATTATCGTACAGTTCTGGAGGTCAGAAGGCTGACAGGAGGGGTTGACGAGCTGTGTTCCTTCTGGAGCCTGGAGAGTCCTTGGACTGTAGGATAGCCTGTTGGCCGAGAATACTGAATGAATCTCTTTGAACCGTTGCCGGATCACAGTGTTTTCTATTGTTTGGAAAACGCATTATTAATCACTTTGAAGAGAAAGAAAAAGTGGAGGACTCTAGTTAATCGTCAGTTTAAAGTTTCATAATGTACACACTCAAAAAATACCATCCACATGCGCTTGGGCAGCTGTGAATCAGGACAAGCCATGCTTAAGTCTGAGGGAACACCGGGCAGAAAGACAAGAAAGCCTTCGTAAAGGAAGGGAGCTTTGGAGCAGGGTTTTAGACAGATGTGTGCTGAGAGAGAGAGGGAGAGAGAGAGAGAGAGAGAGAGAGAGAGAGAGAGAGAGAGAGAGAGAGAGAACGTTCCAGGTGGGGGCAGGAGGTGCTCTGGGAAAGAGCCATAGGGCAGGGATGCTGTCTTGTGGAGAGAGTGGGCTCAGCAGGGGAATAATGAGAGACAAAGCTCCTTCCCAGCCCTTCCACTTGTCGCCGTGCCCCTCTGCGCCATGCCTCTGCACCTCTAGCCTGTCTGTGCAGCAGTTCAGCTGCTCTTCCTCCTTTATTTGTGTCTACTTTTTTCTCCCTGTATTTTTACCTTCTCTTCCCTTTTCTCGCTGTCATAAGCCTTAAAACCAGGCACATGTCCTCCTTCCGCTCCATGGAGCCACTATTCTCCTTGAGACCACCAGCCTCTCTTTCGGTACATGTCATCTGATCCCTGACTTTTGCAAGTTCTGGAAGTGTTCCCTCATCTGTTTAATTAAGTTAGTTTAACAACTTTGTGTTTGAAACTAATTCTTAAACAGCTTACAGCTGTTTTAGTGATTAAAAAGGTAAAGTCAGGAATAGGGAGGACCTTACTTTCATAAGAGATTTGTTTATCTCATAAACATGGGTCCCTAACAGTCATTCCAAGAAGATCAATCTAAATACGCTTTTTTAAAAACACATTCTTCGACTTTATACGAAATATTTCCCTATTTTACAGGGATTTTGGTGACAATGAAAGTAATGCTGTGCAGAAGTGGCATTAGAAAGACACTGTACCTTTTCAATGCAGGTTGTCTCTATTATTTTTGGAAAACAGATCATCAGAGAAAATGTCCCTACCGAGATCATCTAAAACCGCTTGTTAAACTTTTGGGAATGTGTCATATTTTCTCTAAGGCAAGTTAAGAAGATGTTGAAGAGAAATATTTGTTTCTGGATTAGTTTTATTTTTGGAAGATTAGAGAGTCCCTTATTGAAATTCTAAAATTTAAAAGAAAGTATAGTAATAATTTGGATAAGTTGTACTGGCTTGCATTATAAATTTAAAAGGTATAAGTCCCAAGACTTTTTACTCCCAGCCTCAAACTTATAAATCTTCTTAAAGCTCTTCAGCTCTCCTGCGTTTTCCACTGTAACATAACAATGCATATTTTTCCACCAACCTCAATGGGCATATAGAAGAATACTGATAAATTATTAGTTTCAAGGCCCTGCACAAATGTCAGCCTATTGATGAAGCCTTCCCTTATTGCCTCAGGCAAAGTTAGCACTCACCTCTTCTGAAGTACTTGTCCCATTGCATTGTGATGTGTTATTTCCACCTGGGACCTTGTGAACAGAAATGACATTGGATAGCACCTGGCACATAGTAGGGGATAAATTAATGAATGTCTGTATGCCACATCAGTGAGTCATTCTCATGCTTTCCAACCATCTCTGGTATAAACAAAATTGCTCAAACCAAAGTAATAAACTGTAATTAAATTTTAAATAGCAAAGAAGGTATAAAGATTTTCCCGTTTTTCTTTCTATTTGAGATTCTATGGCAAGATGAGTGTTGAGTTTACAGTTCACACGTGTACATCCAATCTTTAAATAAAATTCATATTCCATATCTAGCCCTTTTTTATATATGCCTTTTTCACTAGTTCTTTCATTTTTCTGCCCCTTTTTTAATCTTCTCCTGTTTTTGCTGATGTTCCTTTCTTTCTTTCTTCATTCTTTTCTGAAATTCTTTTTTTTTTTTCATACGTTCTGATTGTTTCCCCCCTTCCCTTCTTGCAACTTCCTTTCTAATCTCTTCCAAGCATCTTAAATGAGCTCAACACACCAGAGTTGATGCCGGTGCCTCTTCATGGGAAGCACTGGTAATGGCGATATTACAGCTGACTCTCAAGCGAGGTGCTTCAGGCATCATGATGGTGTGTCGTGTGCACTGTGGTGCCGTCCCTGTGTGAGAAAGCTGGCACTGTGTAAGTCTGTAGTCTTGGAAGGGCTGCACCAACAACATCACAGGCACTAAGTACATACTAGGTTGCTTGGTCTGAGGAAAGTACATCTGCCAGTTGGAGGTATTTTAAACTTTGAGCTGCTAATAAGAAATACCCCCTTTGGCAGCTACTATCATTCTTTTACCTACTCTAAGACTATTTGTGGAGCATACAGCGTAGAGACACTTACTTGTTCCTTTGGCTTGGTCCACTTCATATGTTCCTTTGCTATTCTATCTTCAAAACTTTGTGATTAAAAAAGTGAGAAGTACAGATCAATGAATCACTGTAATGACTGATGTTTTTACTTTGGAGCCAAAGTCTACTAGACACTTAATGGCATGTTACCACTTCCTTCCCTCACTTAGAATTGTCAGTGTTTTTCTTCTGTTAAGTGCAGACTGGAATTTAAGTATATGATTGTGTAAGATAAGTGACAGTCATTTAGAATAATATTTTTTTTTAATTTCTGAAATAAGTATTGGGCTTACGGAGAAGATTTTCCTAGTAAGGCTTGCAATATCTTTGCCTTTGTGAACCTATTTTGCTGAAAAATACAGTCCAATGCACTGGAATAGGCTTTGGATATACTTTCTAAAACAGGTATAGAAAATATAGTTTTCTTTAACATTACACTTCTCAGATGAAGAGAAGTGTACTGATTGAGTATAGCTGTCTTGCTAAAAAGATTAACTTACACTGAGGATGTGAAGAAAGAATTCTAATGCGTCCATGGGTCAGATGAATATGAAAAAGAAAAGAAGGAATGCAAATCAAAACAGTTGCTGATTTTCCTTTTAGGCCCATGTGCAGTGTGCTGCCAAATTGAGATGATGGGAAGCCGTTTTCACGCAGTTGGAACACCTATAAAATGTCGTGTGTGTGTTGGGGGGGAAGGGCAAGAAAGTCCGTGGATCCAAAGCCTGTTTTTCCATTGGTGATATGAAATAGTCTCTTCATGAATCAGCACCTCCCACTTGCCCTAAAGGTGGGGGTGGCTGTTAATATGATGCATTGTCTCTTCTTTCAGTTGGTAAGGGAGGGCAGTGGGAGGGCGTGTGACAAAGGGAGGAGACACTGAACAAACAATGGCCGAGCACCTGATCTTGGAGTGGGCGGATGGTAGGTGCTGGGAGCCGCAAGGCTGGTGCGCAATAGTCACATGTGGGACTGGGCAAACACCAACTGATCCCAGAAGGACGAGGCAAGATAATTCAACACACTGGGGGTCCATCAGCAAAACCAGGATACTCATCCCAGAAGGATAACGGTAGCTAAGAGAATGGCTGTAATCATGCCTTTCTTTAACATTTATGAAAAAGCTAGCACTTGGCTCCTGTATTTGGGTTTGTCTGGCAAATATAAAACAAAGTCAGTTGCTTGTCCATTGAGAACGCCCACCATGGTCACATTTCTTCTGATTCATTAGCCTTACATCGATGACTCGGTAAGAAGACTTGTGTTGACAGTTTTATTGCTTTCTCGCTTTCTACAGCAGAAACAACTTTATATACCTGCTCCATTGTCCCACTGTCCATCTTTCTGATTTAGCCTCCTTTCTCCTCAGCCCTCTTCCCCAGCTAAGTAACACTCACGTTGTTCTGCTACCAACCTCTGTTAAAATCCAAACTAAATAACCCATTGCTTACTAGAAATGCTCTTCTTTCCTTTTCTGCACTTGTCATTATATTATTCTTTTTGTTCCCAATAACGCAACCTCTTTTCTTTTGTCTTTCCTCCATTTTTATAAAGGCAGATGAACTTCATTTCTGATACCTTTATGCGTTGTCGTCTGCATGAAAGACTTAAAAGTAAAATGTGTGTTTGGTTTCAAACATGAGTTGTGGTGAGTCCTTATTTCTTCTGCATCTTCTATCTGTTTGACATCCTGAGCCCCAGCTCTCAGTATAGATAATGGGTTAGGAATGTGTATTTGCAGTTATTGCTGTTTCTATAAATCATTAGTGATGCTATTAGTGTCTTCCTCTGAAGGAAACCACAGGGAGGAACACTTCAGTCAGGTGATCAGGACTTAAGAAGGAAGCAGCACTTGACGGTCCTACACTTAGCTGTCTGCGTCTTCATCTCTCACATCTCCTCAGGTTCTCCGTCTTCTGAATGAAGGATGATTGTGCCAAACTTCACAAAAGTACTGGGAGGTTGAATTAATGTTTGTGAAACATGTTGAGATCTATTATCAAACATACTATTATTAGTATAAATTTATTTTCGAGGAAAACTCAAACTCCTCAAACAAGAAGTTAGGACTAAACTGACTGAATTACTCAATGTCCTCTAGAACTTCTGTGAAGCACCAAATCTTTGATCTCTTGGAACTTTCTCTCTTGGTACTAAGTCTGTTTCTAGATGCTGGAGAAGATTAAAAAGTAAGTCACGGTCATGGAATTACAAACAGAGGAAGAGTGTCAGGTATTGGTAAACGCTCAGGCGACGGATTGGACAAGATTTGTAGGGCATATTCTGTGGGTGGCGATTCGGCAAAGCCACCCAGCAGACATCTGCTGGTTGTCACACCATGTCAGCCCTAATGTCCACAGTGGCATTTATTATGCCATTTTGACAGTCCTTCCATCCAACTCATCCCATATGGCCGACGGGGACTTTGGTCCATACTGCACAGAATGTGGCTGAAAAGATGGCTTTCCAAAAGTTTCCCAAGTCACTTACGGGGTGGGGACGGATACATAGAAGACCAGGAGTCTTAGAGGTAAGAACAGACTGACAGCACAGAAATAAGCAAAGTGGGTAAAAAAATATACCTAGATTTAATGTGTGAAAATGGTAGAGGAGTACCCCCAAAACTGCAGGCTGTGTATGCAGCAGGTTCAAAGCAAACAGTGGCAAATTGGGTTTCTCCATTTATTTCCCACTTGAGGTGTTTCATTTTGATTGTAAAGTCAGAGCTGGTATGGATGTACCAGTTTCCCTATGTTCTTAGAGAAGTGGCCAGAGACCCATTTCTACTCAGGCAATAAGCAGAATTACAGGCATAGTTTGTTAAGGGTGGCCACACTAGCCAGAGTCCTCAAGCCTGGTGCATTATAATCATACAGAAAGCTGTTTAAAATACTTTTTTCCAGGGTTTATCTTCAAACCAGCTGAGCAGGAGTCTCTGGGAGTTCAGGATTGTCCGTAGGCACACTGAGACAGCCAGCCTGGAGCCGGGCAGTGAACACAGTGAGATCACCGAGGTCTGCAGTCAGAAGGATGCAGATGGCTTAGTTGTCCCCAGCATTTTTGGGTTTCATTAACCTCTTTGAAAATCAGATATAAGCTGATTCTTCCCAGGGGGGAATGCTCAGAATCCAGCATTTTTTATGCAATTGTAGAGAATCATCATTCCTTTCCAGTCATCCATGCTGAGAAAAATCAAAGCTGAAGTGTGAAGACTGGCTCCTTTCTTCTCTAATCCCAAGTTTTAGCTTAGCTCAAGTATCTTTTTATAGGTTATTTTACTTTTTAAATGCTCATTTTGAGTGATTAAAATTTTTATTTGTGTAATCTGATGATGTGTAGTCAACCCTTCACAGAGCCGTAGGTAAGCCCTCCACAAACTCACATGGGTACTTTGGAAAAGCCTGGCACCTTCCCACACACAACAGAACATGAAGAGCTTTTGCCCCTCAAGGGAGGAAGTTCTTAGGACCTTCTTCAGCAGGCACGGTAGTGACGTTGAACTTGGCAGCTTCAAAAGGTAGTTTACTAATGAAAGTGAAATAGTGGTAGAAATTTAGATGTCACGATTTTGTGTGCAGGTAGCCTTGGTTTCCCCAACCCCATCTCCAAGAAACTCCCAGTAGAACTTCCAAGGTATATTTTGATGTGTCTATGCAGACGCGCATTTTGAATGCTGCCCCCGCCCCTACAGAGTTCTCTGATAAGCTGGAGCTCTGTCAGATCTGACACAATGACCTGTCTGTTCCATGCTGAGTACAGAGCACATGGCCACTGAGTGTTTGATGACTGAATGAATGCCACAAGTATACACGAAAAATCAGGAATCAGTGAGCTGCTTTAGGCATCTGATCAATCAGTTTGATTTTCTTTACCAAGTTGATGAATATATCTGCTGTGTTATCAGCCATACTATGGTTAAGCTTCTTAGGAACATGTACATCTACAAACGCTGTTCTCTGTCTGCTGGAGGCTGGGAATGTAAAAGCAGAGTGTGCAGAGACAATGTCAGCTTGACAGGCCTGGTGGAGGTGAGCCTCCTGGCTTCAGCAGGCACGGTGGTGACCAGCAGCCACTCTCAGGAAGCCTCCAGCTACAACATGGGCTCAGACGGCAGGGATTTAGGCAATATAAAACGAGTTTTTTAAAATCTGAAGTCATTTACCTTAAAGGATCTTGTATGGGTTGGGGTTTTATGTTATCATTTTATATACATATGCAATTTTTGTTGACTACTTCCAGAAAATAATTCTGCAGTTAAGCCAAAAGCTGTTGTTTGAGGTGCAAACTCTCCATTATTGGGTGCTGTGCCCAGATGAGCCAGGCAGGCTTTGAACTGAAAGACCGTTTTCCTTTCCCAAAACTTCATAATCTGGTTTGAAACATAACTCTCAGTCCCAAACCTACATGCTAGTTGCAGAATAAATTCCTGATAAATTCCTTGTTTCCCTTTATTCTCTGGAGCACACAGTGTCTCAGAGCTGTGCAAGGGCAGCTCAGAGTCAAGTTCTCGCCTCAGGAAACAGAGAGGAGTCATTTCGGTCTGCTGCTGTGAAGATCGGCTGGAACCATCACGTGTTTCTCTGTCCCCAGTCCAGGGGTGGGGTGAGGCAGCAAGGCCCTTGCTGAGGTAATGGCCTTTGCGCCACTTAGAAGGTGTGAGTTTGGCCTTGCAGCTCCCTGATTTCCCAGCACAGAGCCTCCTGGTCTCCGCGCACAGCTGCCCTGGGAGCGTTATCTTCTCATTATCATCATTGCAGATGGGGAAACTGGGGCACCAAAAGGCCACGTAACTTGCCTAAGGTCACGCACACTGTGTGGTACCGGCCTGGCCGGTTCCAGGCTGTGGTTCCCCATCAAGCCTCCGTCTTTCCCCAGGCTCATGAGTCCCAGCTCCCTGAGAACTTTGCCTGCTGCTCCTGAGCCACCAGGGACACCAGCCTCAGTGCTTCAGTCAGTTCCTGCGCTGCGGCACCGGGCTGGCTGGCACTTCGGTTCTCTGAAGATCTGCCTTCGCCTCTTCTCAGCACAGCTTCTCCTAGTGCAGTGGCTGTGTTTGCACCTACTTTATGGCCTGAAACTATAAACTCAGGGGCAGCATCCGTGCCCTGTCCATAGCACATAACCCTGTCCTGTCCACCTGCAGAATTGAGGCAATGTGAACACTTCATGGGCCATCAGAGGGAATTATACAGGTGGCCCAGCTCTCCCCCGTGGTTCTGAAGATTCATCTATGAGTGGGAGGGGTCATGGCCTAGCTGGAGCTCATCATCGTATCATCAGCGACTCCTTGTCCTTTTGCTGTGTCATTGGCACACATTGTACTTGCCACATAAAAAAGTCTTCTTGAGCAGTGTTTCTAGTTTATGTTTAAAGGATAAACTGTGAGATGCAGGATAGTAAGATGTGACTTCTGGTGGCTTTTTCAAGCAACAGTGGTCTTTCCCTGGGGCTCAGGGCAGTGTTAGCAAGGCCCGAGCCCTGGCCAGTGTCACTGTTCTGTCTTCAGTGTGCCTTCGGAATCTCAGAGCAGACCACTAGAGTTTCGTTTAACAGGACGATTCGACGAGAGTTTGGAGTAGGAATGGTTGGGGAAAAGCCAAACCTCCTTTTTCCATGATCTAAACCATTTTATCGACCACTTATCTGATGTAATGGGACTTTCTTCCCAATACCTTCTCCATACCTAAACCGTAATATTGTCAATATCAGACTTCATTACACGTTTATTTATCCCTGAGCAGTTCAGATTTGGACCTCTGCCATGTGGCATGTTAGTCCTTGTCACTGCCACTCTACTCACAGTGTCCCCAGAGGGGTTCCCATTGCAGGCCTGTTCCTCAGCTCGCCCTTCTGTCTTCGTCTGTCTTGCTCTTTTCTGAACACACCTCACAGCTGGGTGGGATGCTGCCTCTCAAGGAGAGAATTTCCAGCATCTGCAGAGTTACCGTCTTCTAGTTGTTTCCCTTCCTACTTGTGAGATATGTAAAGACGCCTCATGTTGTTTCACACATTTTCTGTGGATGGCGAACAAATGGCTTGCTCTTTATGGCCTCCAAGCCTTAGGAGGGTGTGGATGGGCACCTTTCCCATTTGGTACTTCTGGACGTTTCCTCTCTATGCCATTAAAATTGGATGAGCAATGTATTGGTTTATTCTTATTTCATTTTTTATACCGTATTTCAGGAAATGTAATTACCCACATGAGTTGTGAGGGTTCAACATATTTTGTGAAGTCTTTGGTGCAGTAAAAGAGTTGGTACTTGAAAACGTTTTTCTCTCCTAAAGCTTCTTTAAATGATATTAGGGCCCCAGCCCTGCCCAACAAATGCCTATTTTCATTTCTAATGAATCTAAAATATTAATGAAAATATTTTAACTACACCTACTTACCATATATAAAATTGTTTTTCTATGGAAGCGCATGTCCTGAGTTCCGAATCTGTGTGCTAACAACACGTGTCTTTCAGGAGTGTGAGGTGGGTGGGAAGGCCAAGAAGCTCAGCAGAGGTCCTCTACCCAGAGCTGTGTGTCGGGTCTGGCCTGCGGGAGGGCTGCCCTCAGGGACAAAGGCCACTTCCACTCAGTGCCTCACCCCTCGGCAAAGTAACAGGGCTCCGAAACAGAGCCTTAGAGAAAGTTGTCTTCTCATTATTTCTCTCAATCTATCCTTAAAGCCTTTCTTCCCCCTCCTATGAGACCTAGAAAAATTTTTAAGCAGTAGATAGGTAGGTGGATGGAACGATAGATATTTTTTAAAATCACAATCTATTCACCCCATTTTTTGACCTCAAAACCTTATGACTTGGTTTTGCTTTTGTAAAGTCATATAAAAAGTATGGTTAGCAGAGACGTGGTTCTGGTGGGCACAGTGGACATGTAATTTTAATTCCTTCTATTCCCAACCAATAATAATATTGAAATTTTGGGTAAACAACATTTGAGAGGTACTGAAACTTGAGATGCCTTTAACTGCTAAAATACTACTCTGTTATCCACAAACCACCAGTTATAAATATTTCCATGCCCAGTTCAGTTGACAGCAAGAGAATTTGGAAGGTTTTAAGCTAGGAACTGGTAAGAGATGCCAAATGCTTCTTTGCTTTCCCTAAAATACTGGCATGAGAGTTTGCCTTTAAAATAAATTTTGGGGGTTTAGAGATCTGTTGGACAGTGTAATGTCCAATCATAAAAGACAATTGTACATGATACTTCAAAATTGACACAATGCAAAGAAGCCATTAAAAACTTCATTTATTCAGACCATGGAATAACTCAGGAAAATGTTTGAGATAAAGTGTTAAGAGTGGGAAAGCAGCACTTAAAAATGTACAAACAGTATGATCACAGCCATGTAAGAAAACCTACACACAGGTAAGAGAAAGTTAGAAGGAAATGATCATTCAGCCACAGTCTTTAGCTGTCTCTTGTGTTCCAGGCCTCATTCCAGCACAAATGTTAGCATGCATTGTGTTTTGCTGATGGGCCTATACTGGAACTTTCCCCTAACATTCTATATTTCCCAGATGTTCACTGATGAGCATGTATTACCTTAATGTAAAAAGGGGGAAAAAACCATCTTGGCCATAGACCTCAGAGTTGTTCTCATCAGTTAAAACAAAGAAAAGCATGAGAAAAGAGACAAGTATTTCTCACCGGCCCTCAGATTAGAACAAATAAACAGGAAACAGCCTGGATGTTTCTCTGGATTCCACTCTTTACCTCACGCCCTCCCCCCCACTTTAATCATCCCCAAACCTAGACACCGCCTCAGGAACATCCCTGGAGCACATCACCTCTCACTGTGCCACCTCCCACTTGTATCCCCGTTCCTGGCCCTCTCCTCAGGAGGCATCAGCTGCTAAGCTGCCAGAGCGCCTCTTTTTAAAGCTCAGATCGTACCATGTTCCTCCTGGCCTAACACTCTCCACTTGCACCCCATAGCTAGCGAGGGACCCTCTGCCTCATGCTCTGTCCCTGTCTGACTGTGACTGGGAACGTCCCAGGAAGTTGATGAGATAGCCATTCCCTCCACTGCCCCTCTTCCCGAATTCTCCAGGAGCTAAGTTCTCCTCCCTAGTCTCCGGGTCTCGTGTTTGCTCGGGTTTGCTCGTACTTCCTCTGGGAAGCTCCGTCAACTTCCCAAGATGGACCACGTAACGTGTTCTCTCTTCCGTTCTCTGGAACTCCTGCACTTACCACCCTGCACGGTCCCCATTCCCTTACACTGGATTTCAAAATCCAGCAAGCGCTGGAAAATCAAAACTTCTCTCATAACCCATCTGGCAGCAAAATCTAACTTGAACTGACACAAGACTATCTATACCTTGTCTTTATAGTATTATTTCCTGTGAATATTCAAGATTTCATGCTTTTTTGCTCGATAAATTTTAATTTTGCAGAAGAAACATTATGTTTGATACAGGACGCTGCCCAGACATTGTTGGAGGTGTCCAGAAAGATGGGGTTAGTGTTACCATATATTCACCCTCCAACTTTTGAGAGTAAAGGGGGGCACTGGCCTGATGCAATGCCAGGACAGGGATAAATGGATACTATCCCAGACAGACCAGAGCAGAAGTTCTCCTCTGTGCACTACACATGTCACTGTACTCCTAGAAGCCAAACAATCTAAGTTCCAAATGATGCCAGAAGTTTTCACATAGGGACTGTGTACCTGTGTTTAATTGCTGGTTTCTGTGTCTCTTTCTGCCCCAGTATTTAAGCTCTTTAAGTACAGGACAGGTGTTTTGTTTCATTTGTATCACCACTATCTTGCTACGCACATAGTAAGCTATCAGTATTTATTGGTTGAATGGAATTTGAACATTCATTACTTTGCTGTTTAGTCACATCTAATAATTAACTGTCTATAGAACTAGCATCTCATTATCAAAACTCTGAGCTATTGATGTGCAAAACTTCTGCATGGGCTTTGTCCAGCATTTTAACCGTGAGTGTGATCATTAAATGCTTTAATGCCAACGCTATTTGTACTCAACCCCTTCAAATGATAGGAGACGTGCTTTTATGGCCAGATATACCTAAAATTAATCCACAGAACAACCTCCACACTGGCAGGGGCTATATATCATTTATTTACTTCCTATTGATTTATTTCTCTTCTCACACATGGAAATAATAACAACAAAATAGTTCTATTAGGTAGCATTTCCTGGGCAGATATTACATACCGGACACTATGCTAAGTGCTTCTTCTGTATTTTCTCATTGACTGTGCTTTTAATAATTTTTTTTAATTTTTAATTACAGTTGACATACATTATTATATTAGTTTCAGGTGTACAATATATTGATTAGACATTTATATAACTTACGAAATGATCACCTTGATCAATCTAGTACCCATGTGGCACCATACAAAGTTACAACAATATCATTGACTATGTTCTTTATGTAACACTTTACATCCTCATGACTGCTGTGCACCTACCGATTGTGCTTCTTCATCTCTTTACCTACACCCACAAATCCCTCCCCTCTAGCAACCATCAAAATGTTCTCTGTAGCTATAGTCGTTTCTGTTTACTTTGCTCATTTACTTTGTTCTGTAGATTCCTCGTGTTAGTAAAATCATATGGCATTTGTCCTTCTCGGTCTGACCTACTCCACTTGGCACAGTACCCTCCAGGTTGTTACAGGTGGCAAAATTTCATTCTTTTTGTGGCTGAGTAATATTCCATTGTACGTATGTACCACTTCTTCTTTATCCATTCATCCATTGATGGACACCCAGGCTGCCTCCACATCTTGGCTGTTGTAAATAATGCTGCAATGAACATACAGATGTACATATCCTTTCAAAGTAGTGTTTTAGGATTACTGAGTTATTCTTTGTCTCTTGTAATAGCCTTTGTTTTAAAGTCCATTTTGTCTGGTATAAGTATTGTTACTCTAGCTTTTTGTTTATTAGTTTGTTTGTTCCCATTTTCATGAAATATATTTGTCCATCCCTTTACTTTCGGTCTGTGTGTGTCTTTCAATCTGAAATGAGTTTCTTGTAGGCAGCATATGTAAGGGTTTGTTTTCTTATCCATTCAGCCACCCTATGTTTTTTAATTGAAGCATTTAATCCATTTACATTTAAAGTAATTATTGATACATATGTAGCTATTGCCATTTTATTATTCACATTTTTAATTTTCTTCTTCTTAAAGAAGTCCCTTTAACATTTCTTGTAATACTGGTTTGGTGGTGATGAACTTCTTTAGTCTTTTTTGTGTCTGGGAAGGTTCTTATTTGTCCTTAGATTCTAAATGATAGCTTTGTTGGATAGAGTAATCTTAATTGTATTTCCTCACTTTTCATCACTTGTAATATTTCCTGCCACTCCCTTCTGGCCTGCAAAGTTTCTGTTGAGAAATCAGCTGACAGTCTTACGGGAGTTCCCTTGTAGGTAACTATCCCCTTTTCTCTTTCTGCTCTTAAGATTCTGTCTTTGCCTTTAACCTTTGGCATTTTAATTATGATGTGTCTTGGTGTTGGCCTCTTTGGGTTCATCTTGTTTGGAACTCTCTGTGTTTCCTGGGCTTGTATGATTATTTCCTTTGCCAGATTTGGGAAGTTTTCCATCACTATTTCTTCAAATAGGTTTTCAAGTCCTTGCTCTCTCTTTCTCCTTCTAGTATCTCAATGATGTGAATATTGATATGCTTGATGTTGTCCCAGAGACCCCTTAAACTACCCTCAGTTTTTTGGATTATTTTTTTTCTTTTTGCTGTTCTGATTGGGTGTTTTCTGCTACCTTATCTTCTAAATTGCTGATTCGAACCTCTGCTTCATCTACTGTTTTTCCGCGAAAATAAGACGTAGCTGGACAATCAACTATAATGCGTCTTTTGGAGCAAAAATTAATATAAGACCCAGTATTTTATATTATATTATATTGTATTGTATTGTATTGTATTGTATTGTATTGTATTATATTATATTATACAACCGGGTGTTATATTATAGTAAAATAAGACCTGGTCTTACATTAATTTTTGCTCCAATAGATGCATTAGAGTTGATTGTCCAGCTAGGTCTTATTTTGGGGGAAACATGGTAATCCACTGTTGATTCCCTCTAATGTATTCTTTATTTCAGTTATTGTGTTCTTCATTTCTAACTGGTTCTTTTTTATATTTTCTGTCTCCATTTTTATGTTTTCTATCTTGTTGTTGAAGTTCTCACTGAGGTCATTGAGCATCGTTATAACCAGCGTTTGGAACTCTGTATCTGGTAGATTGCTTGTTTCCATTTTGTTTAGTCCTTTTTCTTGAGCTTTGTTCTGTTCTTTCATTTGGGATGTTTCTTTGTCTCCCCATTTTGGCTGCCTCCCTGTGTTTGTTTTTATGCATTAGGTAGGGCTGCTTTGTCTTCCAGTCTTAGTAGAGTGGCCTTATGTAGTAGGTATGCTGTGTAGCCCAGTAGTGCAATCTCCCTGATCACCTGAGCTGGGTACTGTAGGTGTGGTGTGTCCCTTGTGTGGTCTGTGTCTACCCTCCTCTTGTAGTTGAGCCTTGATTGCTGTTTTCACATCAATGGAAGGGATTGACCCTGAGTCCAACTGGCTGTGAAGACTGGTCATGACAGCAGTGGAGCAGCTGTTGTGCAGGGGCTGACCCTATGGAACAGGATTTGTTTTAGCAGGGCTCTGGTGCCTGCCCCGTCTGCCCTTTGGGTGTGTCATCTGTGGAGGTAGCCTGGTGGTGCTCCTGGGAGGGACCCCGCCACAGGCCAAGTTCAGCCTCCACTTGTTCCCTGCCTGGGGCCACCTGGCATGAGCCACAAAGTGATCTTCAGATGTCTTCCACCTGCACAGGGCTTAGAGGTGCCTGGGAGAGGTTAAGCTGCAAACCAAGGCTGGCTGCCACTAGTGCCAGGCTTAGAGCTGCTTAGCAAAAGGTGTGGGACACATGCAGGCCAGATGCTGCTTGGTTGGCATTTGTGAACCTTTGAAAGATTTTAGGAAAATCCTCGGCATCAGCCAAGATAAGCCATTTGTATGGAAATGCCACTGGAAGCAGCTTGGGTGGGCCCACAAGTTGTGTGGGGTGAGGCCTCCCTCAGGGAATTACCAGGGAGGGCTGGGGGAACAGTGCTAATCAGGTTGATGAAGACTCACATATGGCAGCCACCTGCATCTGCACACTGGGTGGGAGAGGGCTCAACAAAGAAACAATGGATTCTGCAAGCACTTCTGTCTGGAAGAAAGCTGCCGCTACAGCCCTTGCCCTGAAGCCAGACAACTCAACTCCTCCCCCTATGTTTCTGGCACCTTTCAAGCTGCTGCCCTAGCACTAGAGCTCAGAGCAAGTGAGTCTAGCAAGTAAGTCTGTGCACGGGCTCATTAAAAGGAGTGTCTGGGACTCCGGCAGCCCTCTGTCTCACTCAGCCATAATCGCCACTGGTTTTCACAGCCAGAAGTTATGGGGACTTCTCTTTCTGACACTGGAACCCTGGGCTGGGAAGCCTGGTGTGGGGCTTGGACCCCTCATCCCTCAAGGGTGACGTCGGCAGCTGTGATATCCCTCCCGATTGGGTGTGGGACCAGCCTGTTCTAGATCAGCATCCTTTCCACCAGTCTCCACGTGGCTTCTTCTGTATGTCCTTAGTTGTAGGATTTCTGCTCAACTAGATGTCAGGCGATTCTCAATGATGGTTGTCCTGTAGTTTACTTGTAGTTTTGATGTGGCTGTGAGTGGATGCAAGCAGAGCATTTACCTACCCTGCCATCTTGACCAGAAAATCCTTCTTGACTCTTTTCAATAATATCCCAAGGCAGACGTTTTTATCCTCCTTTCTGGGGTATGCCTTTGGTTTCCTGAGTTTCTTTCTAGCTGGTTTCACTGCCTCAGTCCTCTTCTTTCAGCAAACCATCTTGAATAGTTTGAATACATTCACCTTCCTTCTTCACAGGCACATTCTTGCCCAGTTTCCTGCAGTGATTCCCAGTCACCTACCCCATGTAGTCCACATGACTCTGCCCAGCCTTCAGAGCTCTCCAGAATCTGATTTCCCTGTTAATACATATTACCTGTGTACCAGGCAGGGCTGTTCCTTCACCTCCACAGTTACCCTCCTTGAATCTTCTGTACCTTTTCTCTGACTGACCCTGCCCCCTGGAATGCTCATTCTCTGTTTGATGGCCCTATTGTACTCCGAGCCAGCAGTGCAAATGTAACCCTTGTAGACAACCTTTTGTTGTTGGCTGATTACATCTCAGACCCCTTAGCAAAATGTTAACTTGTTAGAGTCGAGAATCATGTCTTGTCTCGCTGTTGTAGCATCCATGGTGCCTGTCACTATGACAGGCAAATGATAGGTGATTAATACTATGATCGATGGGGCCTTAGGAAGTCAGGGTGCACTGATGTTCAGAAACATCTCTCTCACATGAGACGACCACCTCCTTATACTCATTTTTACAAGGTAAAAGAAAACGTTAAAGGACAAGGGAACATCAAAGGTAAAAGAAAAAGAGAAGAGAAATGTGATGACTTCAAGTCCTAAGCCAAAATCTAAAACTCACATTAAGGACGAGACACAACCTAACAGCACCACGTGTGAAAAAAAAGCCTTGGCATTGTAGCTTTCTGTAAGCTCCATGTGAACCAAGAGAGTGTATGTGATGCTTAAAAATGGAGTTCTGTCCTGGGCCACCAATGGTAATGTGATGCTCAGGAGGAACTTGTGTCCACACTCACACACACACACACACACATACACACACGTCTCCTTGCTGCTGGGACAGAACATGGCCTCAGAGGCTCCGACGGACACTCCCAAGGACAGTGGCCAGCATGCAGCCCTCTGCATTACTGGGTGTGAGGAAGAGGGTTGTATTTCTATATGTATACAAAATAGTTTTTAATGGACAGAAAAAGTCATATACAAAAATAACCTTTAAAAACTTTTTTGAATGAAAGTAAATACTTGAGCTACAGGCTCCTTTTTGGTACGACAAGACATGTTTGGATATGTTGCATTATCACTTTAGGGTAGAACTGGAGATAAGAAAGGTGAATTCAGGTACAAACTGCCTGCCTTAAGAATATTTACAAACTATCAGTGAAAACATCTGTTCTCCCTGAGGAAGAGGAGGGAGGGAGGGAGAGGGGGAAAGAGATGGGAGGGAGGGAGAGAATGAGAGAGAGAGAGAGAGAGAGAGAAGTAAACACGACTCTACCTGCTTGCAGTTTCCCAACCCAGCCCTGCTGAGACACCAGCTCAGTTGTTCCAGAGTAGTTATCACAGAAGGAACTCCTACACTACACTAAAAGGGCATACATTATTCTTATTATGCTTAGGAAATATGTCCGCTCTCTCAACCAAAATGTACTGCTGCAGCTATAAAAGGGCATACGTTTTGTTTTAACACTTCAGTTCGTCCCTGCGTATTGGGCTCTGGTCCAGCTGCATTAGGAAATCCTCCATGCTCAGCAATCTGGAACACGAAAACCAGCAGTCATAAGTCAGCACAATTGATTGTCTCTCTTCTTAGTGTGGACTGGGACAGAGCTGTCACAGAGACGAAGTAATCTTTCATGGGGAAGTGATTTCCCCCAGGGTCAACAGAAGGGCAGTGAGGCTGTGTGTCTGTCTGCAGTTCAGTGTTCTTGAGCTGTAACATCCTAAGTGCTTATGACTTAGGGGCATCAGCCTGGAAACCTCCAGAAACCTCCCCCTGGAAACTCTTAAAGCCATCATTCCCCCAAGTTCCCCATAGGCACATGCCGTCCTTACTGACAATGCTGTTAGTGCCACCATGGCTAAGGAATCGAGAGAGAGACAGAAGAGGACAGAGAATGGATGCTCACCTTCTTGTCATCATCACGGCTTCTCTCACAGGCGTTTTTTGTCCTCTTCCCTAGGGAACGTGATTCAGTAATACCAAGTGCTACTTTTTACTGCTCCTTTCCCTACTCTCCTAACTCTTCTCCCACCCCCCAGTGAAACTACAAACCATAATCAGAGCAGTGTTGTTAGGAAATGGTTCAGCACATTAACCTCTTGAGTGGGCAAAGGGTATTTTTAATGAAAATTTTGGGAGAAAGAGTGGAAGGTACTGTGATGTTTTGGTCCTGACGATGCCACTAGAGAAATATGGATTTTTCTAGCTTTGCTGTACCTCAGTCTCCTCATCTATAAAATTGAGGAACCAGACCAGGAGTTCCTACTGCTCTGCATGTCTTTAATTCTGTCACAGGTTCTCCAGTGGTGCCTGAGCTAAGCTCTACTTTTACAGATAGCCAGACCCAGGCTACTCTTGTTAAAACATGAGGTTGTGTCTGGCATTGCTGCGAAAACAGAGCTGACCATGTTGCATTGAGACACTTCTTTAATATCTGTTATTAAAGGGGGGATTCCAGTTTCCAGGTCAATAATATCCCCATCTCAAAAGTCTTGGACATTTGATGTTTTATAACGTCATATCTCCCTGTAAAAGACAAACTCCCGTGTTGTGAACCAGCTTTTAGCCACTTTGGGAGAACCGTTCTCTTTGAATAAAAACATGTTTTCCTCCAAATAAAACTGTCATATCCATCATCAGTAAGCAAAAATAATTTGTTTTATAGAAGTTTAAGTTTACAGAAATGGAAGAAACATTTATAGAGGTATGAAAAGGAAGAAATTTATAAATAAATGCATTACTTGTAATTAATATTTATATAAAATTTAAAAGTAATAAGACTTCTGCCCCAGTGACCTCAGATTTGATGGCCTAATGTATGGAAGTAGAATTTTTTATTTTTTATTTTGTCATCACAAAGACACAAGAGAACATAGATATTACTAATTTCTCATTAATTTGATTATATATCCCTTAAATTGAACAGATTTGTCTCTAAGTTCAAAAATTGCCTTAGAGAATGAAGTTGTTCTGTGGAGAACTGCGAGAGTCAAAGTAGATGCAGGTCTCACACCTGAAAAGCCATCCACAGACAGTGTTTAATCTGGTAGGGAAAGAACGCAGAGATTGAAAGACAAGACTTTTATTTTTATTTCATTTTCCATGGGAAGAAAACACCTGAAACGTTCACAAGGAAAGAAGCGTTACTTGTGTTTTTGAATAATAAACACAATTTACATGAAGAATTGGGGTCAATCGGTTAACCATAACGCAAACTTAGTAAACATAGCTCATCCCTTTAACAGAATGATGTACTCTGCTAAACACCCGCCCCTCCGCAAGTGCCGCACTCTTAAAGGGTCATGGTCAGGTACCCTGGTTATCAGAGAGTCTGCCCAGGGTTCTGTATTTGGTGTTCTGATTCATGAATAGGATAAGTTACACCTGACCTCTGTATTTAACTCCTGTCTTTATTTCTCAATTATCTTTAAAGTACAGTAACAGTCTCAGGTTTCAAGAATGGGCATGGGATGGATTTTTGTGTCTAGGGTACATCTGTGCCTGGAGTACAGCGACAGTTAGTAACTAACTCCTGCAGGACACTGTCCACAGGTGGTGTTGTATGTGGGGGGCAGCGGAAGCTCAGCGAGGTTTGTGCTGGCACCTCTATCTGTCATGTAGAACATTCATCAGACAAGAGAGCTCAAGTCTGCAAAATACCAAACATAGATACTGTTGCCCTATGTCTCCATGTTACTTCTCAAATCAAAGGCCCTGATATCCAGGCACTCTTTAATTATTTTTTTGTCCATTCATAAGAGTTTAAAATGTGATACAGAATCCTTCCTGTGGAGCTTCTGACACTGTTCAGACTGACTAGGTGCCAAAAGACTACAGATGTGCTTTTTTTCTTCCCCCAAAAAAC
This sequence comes from Rhinolophus sinicus, assembly GCF_057876585.1. Classification (NCBI taxonomy): domain Eukaryota; kingdom Metazoa; phylum Chordata; class Mammalia; order Chiroptera; family Rhinolophidae; genus Rhinolophus; species Rhinolophus sinicus. The sequence goes on from NC_142514.1 coordinate 93,827,418, forward strand.
TAATAATTTGGTGTTTATGAAACTTCCTCCATGATCTCCTTGCCCTTCCTGCTTTGAGTGGTACTGGGGAGCTCCATTTGATCTGAACATCAAATTGTCAGATTTCGATTTTCTCCTTTTGTAACTACATGAAAATGAAATTAAACGATTGCAGATTTTTTCCAGCAAGCATAAAAATAAAATTCAGAATAAAAATAAAACCTTTAAAGAGTAGTTAAGAGTAAAAGTGAGTTTTCTTAAATAATAAAACAAAAATTTCATACTCAGATAAATCAGTAGGAGCATGAAGATTTTTCCTTAAAGAAATATCCCTTTTCCTGCACATCTTAACACTGTAGTATTTCTGCCACATCATTAAATACAAAGTATTTCTAATTAAACCGTAGCTTCCCCTGAGAGTCTTTCAATAGATGGACAAATAGATTAAACTGGTGTGGATCCAGTTTGTGTGGGAGTTTATACATTTGAGGCCTTCCTTACAGAAAAAAATGCAAATCTATCTAACTTGTGGAAGTTCTTCACAGAGGCCTAGGACCATGTGACCTGTTGCTGGGCCCCCCCCTGGGCCTCGTAAGTGTTAAGTGGGGGTGCTGAAGCCCATCCATCCGGCAGCCTGCCCCTGGGGATAAGGAAGCTGTGTGTGCTCCCCTGCAGCTGGGCACACAGGAGACGCCCTTCATACACGAATGTCATTACAAGAGGGAGCTGGGGGACCAGAGTCAGAGAAGGAAATGTCATGACAAAAGCAGGGGTCACAGTGACGTGAGGAGGGGGCCATGAGCCAAGGTGTGCAGGCGGCCTCTCGAGGCTGGAGAAGGGGAAGGGATGAATTCTCACCCCTGAAGCCTCTAAGGAGGAACCAGCCTTGCCCACACCCAGAACTCTAACAGGATAAGCCTGCGTTGTTTTAAGCCCCTAAATCTGTGGGAGTTTGTTAGGCAGCTCTAGGAGGCATGTGGGAATTCCCTGACCCCAGAATGTCCTTTCCAGCCCCCTCCAGCACACCTCCCAGTGTGCGTCCTTTTCTGAAAAACTCTCTGGCTGCCCACCCCCCACCCCATCCTTTTAGTCCCTCCTCATCAGCATCTCACCTCTGGCTTCTTTTCCTTTTCCCTACTCCCATTTTATTTTTCTTCGCATTCTCAAAACATAAACCTTAGGGCTCATTTTTCTAGTCTGATATGCAGTTTTTCTTTTCTTTCTTCCATCTCTCCTCTGATGAGTTCCTTAAATGAAGAGCAGCACATGTCACACTTCTCTATCACTGAGGCAGCCTCTCTCGTTTAATACAGTCCGGGCGTGTGCTTTTTGAACAGAGGGCCATGAAGAGAGACTAGATGGAGCCCATAAAGCACACGGGATTAACATTTTTGAAAGGTTGCAACTCTGAGCTTCCCACTTATTTTACATGAAAATAGAGAGGGGAGTTTTTATCACTCCATGATTGTGGCTAGTATTGTGAATGTACACCCATCACTCCTAGTGGCACTGTCTACTCAGAGTACTTTTGGAATTTCCATTTGGCCAGGTGACGAGAAAGCATTCACAGCCCCAAGGAGTAACTTATCTGCTCCTTCCTGAGGAAACATGCACCCCTATCACAAAAAAAGGAGACCAGGCCCCACGGTGCCCTGGGGCAGCACCTCTGCTGTGACGCTTCCCTTCCGTGTCCGGGCCAGTGGCAGCAGCGCCTTGCCTTCTGCAGTGCTGGGCACTGTCACCCTGATTGTTTTCCACCTCGATTCCCGCTTTGTCCAGTTGCCATGAAGCCGCAACCACCAGTCAGCTCATCTCCCGACCTGCAGTTTTCCTTAGCCAGGAGATGGAAGTTCCAGGTATTTTTCTAATAAGCAAAGTTCCCAGAGATAAAAGAAGCTACCACAAAATACTCAACTCTTTCTGGAAACAGAAGAGAGACGGCTGAACTTGTTTGCAGGGAGGGGGTGCTCTTCCTGATATGCACACATGTGTGTTTTTACCACACAAGGGCGGAGGGCAATTGGGAAAACAGATTACATTGAAAAAAACCTCAGTTCTAGCTTCATAGGTGTTGCCTGCCCATTCCAGACCCCATCTCCAGTAATATTTCACATGTATATCATACATAAATACTGCAGTGTATGTGTATGTGCATATATACACAAAGCTAAAGTATGCATTAACCAAGATAAACTGTGGTTGCCAGCGCTTTAATCTCCTCAGGAGGCTGTTATTACTGGAATCAGGCCTGCAGTACCAGCTGAAGAGAGGAAACTGGATTCTGGTGTGCACAGTCTGGGAGCAATATCTCTTTGTCCGCCCTTTTCTTTTCAGAACACAGGCATAAATGGCATTCGCATGTGGCCACAAACGATGCCACGCGTCTGACTTGTCCCAAGGCCTCTCCTGCCAGTGTGTGCTTTTTCGGAGGTACTTCACACTTGACGGTCTCTAAGTCATAGTGCATTACTGTGGGGCAAGGGGGAGGCAGTGCTTGCATAGGGTTTTCCCAGTTCAGTTTAAGTAATCAGAAATGGAAGTAAATGATAATGTTCAAAGGAAACAAGTTTTCTCTCGTGGCCTTTCACTGTCTTCATTTTATTTGGCAGCGAGTCTCACTTACGGTCTAGACCAATGGTCTCACATCTGAGCAAACATCAGAATAATCCAGGGGCTGTTAAAAGGCAGATGCCTGGGCCTCGTCCTGAAGTCTCTGGCTCATCAGACCTGGCTGAGTGCACCCAGATTCGTTTTCTCTTACATGTTCTCAGGTGACACTGACGCTGTTTGGTCTGCAGGCCACACTGTGAGAACCACTGGTTCAGAACATAGAGTTGCAGGGGTCCATGGCTATTGCATTATTTTCTGTTTAGGAATATTTTATAAGAAGCTGGGTTTAGGTTGCTTTGTTTTATTACTAGTTTAGCCTCTGTGACTGACGGGTGACCAGCCATCCCAGGTTGCCCAGGACTGACTGGGTTCTTGGGACACATGATTTGTGATGCCCAAACTGGGAAAGTTCTGGGCAATCTGGAAGGGACTGGCTGCCTTAGTTATTGACCCAGCTCCCAAAAATGCTTTCCACATGGGCTCTGTTAAGGTGCTTACTCAGAAAGGCCCTTTTCAAAGGGCCCCTCCTCCCCCTCAAAAGACTGTGAATATGCCCCCTGGGTTTCACAAGCAAAGTAGTAGAAGTGGTGACTCCTTGAACTTGAGTGATACCTGCCATCAAAGCACAGCAATGATCTTCAGAGATGTTAATTAAACCTAATGAGGAGTGTGGAGGAATCACAGCCACTTTAAACATGCTGACTTGTGGCATTTAGGCTCACACAATGAAACAGTTGTTATAATCTTGAATAACACAGGTGCTGGTGGGTACCTACTATGTGACAGACAGAGTGTTACGCATTTTCAATGCAGTAGCTTGTTTCAGTCTCATGGCAGCCCTACCAGGTCATTATCACTACTTCTTTCTTTTGAGAAGTAGTGGTTGCTTAAAGGGACCATTATTTACCCAGGGTCACAGATCTGTAAGTGGCCAAGCCACAGGTCAAATACTTGTTCTTTGACTACATGACCCTAATGACATTAAATCTGAGTCTTTTTGCAGTAATCAGTATTCTAACCACTCACATGCTTTTGCTTTATTGGAGATAAACCCTTTCTGGAATAGAGGGCAGTGGACTAAGCATCAGGACTTTTGTCCTATTTCTTTCGGCTACTAGCTGAATAACTCAGATCAAGTCACCTTTTTAACCCCTCTAAGCCTCACTTTCCTCCCCTGTGAAATGGGGATAATAATGCCTCCCCCGCCTTCCTCCTTAGCTTGTCTTGAAGAGCAATCGAAATACTGTTTGTAAAGCTGTTGGTAACCTGTCAAAGTGCTAAACAAATGTGTGTATACTTGCTAAGCCATGTGTTATTCCAAAAGAGATTTGGCACATCAACTTGAGGACTGTTTGCTAACGTGGAGGAGGAAAAAAGCAAGTTAAAGTAGCCATTATTAGCAAAGAACACAAGAAAATTCTCAGGGGGAAAATGTTTCTTCAGCTGGTTTTACAAGGATTAGAAATGTGTGTGGCCCATCCATGAGCAGCCAGTCAGGTAAAAGGCGGTGGCCAGTGCAAAGGAGCAGGCACACGGGCTGGGGGCGGGGCGGGGTGGGGGAGCAGGCACTGCCTTTGTGAGGCAGTCCTTTGCAAGTCACAGACAACAGGTGTGCAGTAGTAGGCCAGGCCTGAGCTGTCACCTCCTCAGTGTTAAAGGGTCTCCTTACATTTCATTACAGTTGTTTTCTTTTTGCTTAAAACATTAGGAATTCTAGAGTGCTGCACCAAGAGGGTTATAATCATCCTTTTATGAATGTGTTTGCGTCTGCCCCCTTCCTTTGCTGTTCTTCTTCCCTTTTCTCTCTGTGCATGCATTCAGCTGCTGCAGCGTCTTCATCTAAGTTAAACCAAATCCTGTCCTTTCCTCCGGCATTGTGTCTCTTATCAAAGCTTCAACTCAAAACAATAAAAAGTGTGTGATCGTATGTCTTTGGGGTTCAGCTTGCTTGTGGCACCATGGGCTTTCCTCAGCACTGTTGTTCTCAGGCCTGAGCCCCTGGGTACCCGGTACTGAATGTGAGCCGGGAGAGGAGCACACGAGGTGCCAGAATCTCAGCATGACAGGGCAGGTCCCTGGCACATGGGCCTCTCAGGCACAGGCTCACATCGGCTCACAGGAGCCACGTCCAGACTCCATTTGTCTGACCCAAGTGTCCCTGACTTCAGGGAAGGTTGACCTATTAGACACTGCTACCGCATGAGAGACCTCTCCATAATCAGCAATAACTGGCATTTAGAAAAATCTGTTCACTGTATATTACTGTCACCCCTTATTTTTCTGAAATAGGAAGCATAGTTGAACCATTCCTATTAAAAATATCACATTTCAAGGCCAGGATTATAGCAGTCTTTACATTAACATACCTATCATTGTTTAGAGAATATTACTGACATGAGGTTTCAAAGGGAGTTACACTTCTTTCTATTTCAAAGCCATTCATGGGTTCAGCTCTTTTACAGAAAGCACAGAAATCCATTTATTTCTGAAATTAATGTGCTGCTGAGATTTATAGCCCTTATTAGAAATGAGGACCCTAAACAGTAGACTACCTTCTCAGTGTTCTCCACATTACATACTGTACTAGTGATGACATGGAGATTGGCTGTCTTTGGATATTTCATTATAGGCTACAGTTATCAATCAGAATAAATGACCAACCTCTCACTTTTACCTTTGGAAATTTTTTTTAAATTTGTTCATACAAAGAAATATGAATCTGTTCTCTGATTGTTTTTTAACACAAGAGAGGGACCGAATTAACAAGAAAACAAAAAGAAATTGTCCTTGGAGCAGAGTGTTCCTCACATAGTATTGTAAAAAGGCATTTAATGTTAAGGGCTGCAGACAATTATACTCACTAAGCAGAGTTTGCCTTGAGTCTCTAACACACTCAAACTAAGTAGGAATCTACAAAAGCAATAGATATTTTTCATTTGAACAGATGTATGTTCTAATTTTTAAAATGGTTTATTGCCACAGTAAATAATCTTTAAGCTTTTTCTATGTTTATGTAACATTCATGACATTGTTCATTCATAGATTGTGGGCGGATGAGAAATTTCATTCTGCCAACATTCACTGATCCTATTTCCACCTCTCACCATCTGTTACAGCAGATCTAACTCCCAGGGCCTCTCAGGAATGTACATGTGTGCAGACGTACATGGGATTAACATGCCATTAGTAAAACATGTCATGTAATAAGGCTGATTTTTTTTATGAGCATATAAGAAATAGCAAAAGCCTAACACCACCAATTTCTAGCTGCGTGAACTTCAATTTGTTTCTGACTTCTCTGAATCTTAGTTCTACTTCTGTAAAATGCAGACTGTAATGCCTAGCTTTTAGTGTTGTTGAATTAAATGTAATAATGGCACATAGTAGGTGCCGGTCATTGAGATCCTAAAGAACATTAAATCTGAGTCTTTAAATTTAAGTGCTTATTAAATTTAATTTGTAACAATCTTAAAACAATTGGTATTTAAAATATTGTGTCATAGTTTGACGGGCAGGTTTTTCCTTTCTCAGGAATAAATAAAATAATGCTTCCTCTAACTGTCAGTGGCATCTTTGAATCAATGAAACAGAGTAATTGTTGTCCTTATGTTTTTTCAGGTCATCAGGGAAGGCATTGTATTCTTTGTTTTAATAATGCTGTGTCTGTTCCAGTGAAGAGCTTGGCCTAAGATCTTCTCTTTACTACACTAGGAAGTGCAGGGGATTAGAACACAGGCTTTGGAATCAGACAAACTTGGTTCCAACTCTCAGTCTTGCCACTTACTACTATAGCTATGTAACTTTGAGCAAGTTGCTTGGTTCTCCAAGTCTCAATTTTCACATACTTAAAATGGGGATGATAGTATTTACTTTAAAAAGTTGTTATAAAGATTTACATGAGATGATGTGCATAAAGCAGAGCTTACTGGTGAGGTATATGGTACATGCTCAGTTAATGATAAAAGGGTAAACAACATAGTAACTAACCGTGCTTGCTAGGGACAGAGCTTTATCCTTTGTACTTTTATTTGATTTTTTCTGAAATAGGCACAAGTCATCCAAAGTCTACCATTATCAAAGTGATGGCCATGTTGAGTGATAACAAAAACTAAGCATGGGAGACATCCACATCTAGCCAAAATGGAAGGACAAGGGCCAGATTTACCCTCCTGTCCAGAACAAGACAAAACAAAGAATGCGAAATGTGTGGCAAAATGGTTTTCAGTGCACTAGATATCAGGCAGCAGACAACCGTGATCCCTGAGAAATAGGAAATAAATGAGGTGAGCCCTTTAAGTGCCCCACAAACTGACTTGAGAGACTTTCCAAGATACAGCTAGAGACAAGAGTCAGGCAGAGCCTGGTAGACTCCCTAAGTCAAGAGAACAGAGATGAGAGTAGAGAGGACAGATCAGCAAGAGTACACAGGACAGAGTTCCAAAGAGGAGAGAACTGCACAGACTGTGCCAAAGAGCTGCAAAGACACCCCCCCTCCCCGGCGTATCTAGGAGAGTCCTGACGATCATAGGCATATGAGGACACCATCTAAGAAGGCTGGGGAAGAACCACCCAAAAGGATTAGAAGGAACAGTATCCAGCATCACACAGAGCTGGGAATATTGCCTGTTCCCATCAGCCAGATTAGAAAAGTTCAAAATCCGCAGGCGTTGGTTGAAGTGTGCAGAAGGGTCTTGCCTGTGTTATCGGGATTTATTAGCCCTATATTGGGTACTGTTCCAGACCTGCCTAACAAGTATTAAAAGGAAGACCCAAAAGACCACACTGTTTCCACACTGTCCCAGAACAAAGTTCACAAGGATTTATAAGGACACAAAAATATCTACCGCTACACAAAGTAAAGTTCACAATGTATGGCATCCAATAAAAAATTACCAAGTTTCCAAAGAAGCAAGAAAATATGTCCCATAATGAAGAGAAAAGGAACCAAAACCAACCTAGAACTGGCAAAGATGTTAAAATCAGTGGCAGGGACATTAAACCAAATTTTAGAACTTCATCTGTTTAAAAAATTAGGTAGAAAGAAGATATAAATTGAACTTGTAGAGATGAAATCTATCCTGTCCAACATGAAAATTATATTGGATGGAATTAATGGTGTACTAGACACTGTAAAAGAAAGATCAGTGACCTTGAAGGCATAGCAATAAAGAACTTTCCAAAATGAAACACAGAAAAATAGAATTGTTCATTTAAAAAAAAGTTTTTTAGTTTTATATATAAATATACATATATTTATATAAATATGTATATGAAACTATAGTTTTATAGTTTTTTTAGTTTTATAGAACAACTTCAAGTGCTATAATCTACATGTAATTGGAGTCCCTGAAAAGAGGTGAGAACAGAAGAAATATCTGAAGAAACAGTGACTGAAAATTTTCCAAATTTCGTGAAAACCTTAAACGCACAAATCCAAGAAGCTCAACAAACCCCAAACAGGAAGAAAACTGCTCTGAGATCCCTCATAACTCAAATTGCACAAAACCAGTGACAAAGAAAAAGAAATGTTGAAGGACACTTGACACACATAGGAACAAAGACAAGGATGACAGCTTCTTATTTCATGTTAATTATGAACCTTAATAAAGCTGTAAAGGCAAAACAAATTTAAAATACTACAGCTATACCATAAAACTGGTTCTCTAATGTGACTTACAGATTCACTGTTAAGGCAGTACCCAAAGAAACACTCCAGAAATATTTTGAACCAAGGCTGGTATAAGTAATATTAGACTCCAGGATGATTTCTTTCGAAGAAACAATGCTCAGTTTATTTGTGTATGTAAATGTGCAACAGTTTCATTTTATTTAACAAAAGCAATCATATTACTTGGTCATGTTTTGTATATTTGTGGGCTTCTGAAAGCCAATTTGAAGATTCATTAAGATTAGACCAGGTAGGATCCACTTGACTTAAGAAAATCATGACTCTTCTTTAACTGTATTACAATTTCTCAGAAGGCATCAGAGAGTCCCCATTTGCATGATACTATGGTATATAAATCCTGCGCTCCAGTAGCTTGCAGTCTAAGTCCGCCCTCAAATCAGTCTTGTAGGCAATGGAAAGGCAACTTGGACTAAAAACCCTGGGAATGTGAAATAGTTACGGTACACGGAAGAAAAAGGAAAGAGATTTGTGTGTCAATGAGTGACAGGATCAACACTGGAGTTACAAGTTTACCTGTGCAGGGCTGCCAGAAACATGTTTACTCCTAATATCCAGTGTCTATAACAAATGTATCTGATTCAAAGTTGTGGGTGTAGTTTTTTAAATGATACCTCTATTCAGATCGACACAGTTATGACTCAGGAGGAGTGGCCCTAGATTGCTACATTGTTGGATGACATTAGTCATGAGACAGTTCATTCAGATAATAAAAAGTTACTTTATAATAGCTAGTGAAAGCTTTTAAGTACTCATTGCAAAGTAGTTTTAAAGGCCTGCACTTAAGTAATTTTATGGGCTCTCTTGGCTCATGTTTGCAGTCATTGGGCGTGGAGCAAAATCAAATGAAGAGGAGAGGGAAGTGGTAGACAAAACCTTCTGTGGTCATATCCAACCCAGTATGAAATATGCGACCCCATACAAGCTATTCCTCCTATCTCTTCAGTGGTTAAAAGGTATATACCTCTGACACAGTTAACAGCTCAGCGTGATAAAAAGACCAAATAGTTGTCTGAGTGTAGTAGGCTACTAGAATTGATGGTACAAAAGTGTATTTTCAGAGCATCATTTTTCAATGCATCCTTCATAACAATACCATTTTATAAGAAAGTAATCTTTAGAGCAATGGCCATGCAAATACACATTCTCTAATGTTGGTTCTGGGTGATGTCCAGTGCAAATGACAGGATGTTAAAGTCCTGTCATCCATTTACCTTCCAAAGCTTATGTGTGTAGAGCTGACTTTTTTTTTATAAACTCATGTTCCTTGAATAGATGCCAAAAGTTGGAAAAAGCACTACCCCCAAAATCTGCATACACTTCCAAAGTGTTAGTTGGCTGTCTTTATAGACTTGCTACTTTATTTGCTATTGATGTCCCTAATGAAGACTATTACAGCAGTATTTTAAAAATACTAAGCTGTGCATACGACTATAAAGTCCCCAGACAAATTCTCCCGTTTGGGCCAGTATCTATGATAGAGACCTTATAAGAGCTGCCGTGGATTTGCCACTCAGCAACTAAGGATGTGCTTGAAGACCATAGACAGGTTTCAGAAAATAGTCACAGAGAAGATTTAAGGTGGAAACACTTGTGCTCGCTTCGGCAGCACATACTAAAGTGGAAACACACACATGACTTTAGAAAGTAGAGGGAATTGGAATTGCTTCATTGCTGGAGGTAGATTCAAGTGGGAGAAAGAAAGCGGTCTGGAGTGGGACCTGTGTTCTACTCAGCACCTCGCACCTGTGTGACCTTCGCAAGCCATGAGTTTTTCTAAGCCTTTTTTTCCCATCTGTATAGTGGGAGCGATTCCCACCTTTCAGAGTTTCCGAGACTAGCAGAAATAATATGCCTGACACAGAGTAGGTAGTCAACAAATGTGGTGATTATTTTTGCAGAACCCTGAAACTTTAGAGACACCTTTGACCCCTCTCTTTCTCTCACACCCATCTCTCATCATCAACAAACTCGGTGTACTCTCCTTTGGAGATATATATCCAGAATCCAGCCACATGTCACCAGCTCCCCCAGCACCTCCTTAGACTATGCCACCGTCCTCTCTGCCATGGGTTTTTCCAGTAGCATCCTCACAGCTTCTATTCTTGGCCCCCTGGAGCTCACTCTCAAGATAACAGCCAGAGTGACACTGTTAAAATCAATTCAGTTCTTGTTACTTCTCCCTCAAAAACTTCCCTGTGGCTTTCTATCTCACTCAGAATGAAATGCTAAGTCTTCCCACAGTCGACAAGGCTCTCCATGATCTGGCCCTCTCCCCTACCTCTGTGACCCTGTCACCCCCATTCACCTTTCTGCAACCACACTGCCCTTTCAGACGTCACCCTAAGGGCACGCAGACAGACATGCTGTCTCTCCAGAAAGCTGAAGAACGGGGCGGGTTCCCTCACTCCTTCCGTCTCTGTATAAATGTCACTTTTTCAGAGCAGCTTCCATAAAATAGCAACACCCCATCACAGCCTCCCTGCCACCTTCTTGTGTCTCTCCCCCAGGTAGACTGTAAGTCCAATGAGACTGAGTCTCTGCTCATCGTGTCCACTGTTGTCTCTCTAACACCTAGAACAGTGCCTGGAACGAGCTGCTCGATCACTCTCTGTTGGGTGGATGAGGTACGGTAGTACTGCCCCCCACATGTCACTGAAAGATAGAGACCTGGAATGTAATGGAAAGAGTTCTGGGCTGAAATTCAGAACACCTGGGGCCTGAATTCAGGTCCTGACTTTGGTACTCGCCACCTGTCTGACCTTGGGCAAGACTTAGACCTAGAACATGTAGAATGGAAGCCTGGGCCCCTTCCAGCTCTGCAACCCAGTGATACTGTGGAGTATGAGTGAGACTGTGCACAGCGTGTGTTGCTCAGCTGCTACCCCCAACTTCCCTGGTGGTGGTCCCTCAGAAAGCACTGAAATCACAGTATGAGCTGTTTAGTTTTCTGTTAAAGGAGAAAGTCTGTCCGTGAGCTGCTTAGTAAATACTGGGGAGGTTACCGATGCAGGGAGGGGCTTTACATACAGTGCTTTTCCCTTGCCTTGGAAACGAGAGTTGTGATTTTCCCTAAAATGCCACACAATTCTAGTTCTACCTGTGATTCCAAATGTTTTTATCTTCCTTTACTTAAAGTAAATATTATTTGGGATGGAGGAAATGAAGTTTTGCAATATTTCAACAGATGGCGCTGCTGGTAGCTATTATCTGACTATGAAATATAAAGTTCAGCTTTACTAACTTAAATAATCTCATTAAAAATGTTTATTGCATCCTGGAATACTACATTAATTTGTTTAGTCCTGTATCTTACCGAGACCTCAGAAAGTGAATGGTTTTAACCACTTCGTATAGTGAAGCCAGCCCTGAAACATGCAGCAGCTTGATCCCACAAGCTGCCTGCGTGACTGTATCGCGCACGTTTACCAGTGCTGTCACACACATGTGACAGGAGGCCTGCTTGGAGGAAAGGAGATGATTGTTTGCACATAAGTGCCTTCTATTTTGGCTTGTGACATAAATTAAAACTGAATTGATGGGATCTATTTATCTAGACGCCTTACATAGATACAGATACTGTCTTCAATGACTGCACGTACAAAGGAAAACACTGTGATTAATCCGGGGCATCGAGAAACATGCATGTCAACCAGAGTCTAAGGAGAAAATGTTTTGCAGAGGACGGTAGCCAAAATGTTGTTAGAGATGCCATTTCCGCTCCTTCATTAGCTTCTTACACTCCTGACCAATGTTTCCATCTGATCTTCAAGCAAGATCTTTTTAATTATTCAGCCATGCACTTGCTTCTGGGTGTGGTTTCCCTGATTGCATACTTCAGCGCAGATTACAAATATTTGGCAGGATTTCTCTTTCTGTGGGAACCAGACAAGTCATAACAGCAACTACACGCTCCACACTGTTGTGCGGGAAAGAACCGGTCATCTCGGGTTTCAGAGTGCAGAGGCTGAGAAACACGCTTAGGTCCGACTCTCCCCTTAAACAGCATGTGCCTCCAGGAAGGGCTTTAATTAGAGTTACAGGCTCCTGTTCTACCGATACCCCCAGACAAGACCCACAGTCATCAAGGACCAGCCCCAGAAGTCCCCAAAGTGGAGTGACATTTTTGTTTCAGAAAGTGACTCTTTATCCTCTGCTTTATGGTATAATTACCCAGAATGGGAAAGAGAAATTAAGATTCGGGGCTGTGCCAAAGGAAGGCTCCTGTGTGTGATATTTAAGAGCTTACTGATAAGATTAAGAAAATTGTCATAAATTGTTAGCTTTTAAACACATTATCGATTAGTAAAGCCAAGAAATGTTGAGTGAAACATCCATCATTTTTCCTTCAGCCTGCGCCTAAAATGCTCTTCTGTGCCCCTCTGGTTCTTTTTCCTGTCTTCACTCCATTCTTCTGTTGAGCGTTCATGCCAACATACCTGCCCCATGCCTGGTGGGACTTGATCTCTGGGAGAAGGAGAGGGGAGCACCGGGGGAATCGCAGCTGTCAGAACTTAGGCGCCATGGCCCAGGCGGAAACGCGAGCATCAGGAATCTGTCAGCAGACTGGAGATGAGGCATTTATTGTCAGATGGCCTTTAGTTGCCTTTAACAATAAAAAGGGTTTTTTGCTTTATTTCTAAAGTCAATTATCAGACAAAGAATTGTACTATTTGTATATTTGAAACGAAGAATAAGTAACAACACCTGGCACTCACTCCTGTATCACTTTTATAGAAGTGTCCCAGGGTGCTTTACAAACACTAGTTTAAGTCTCTCTACCTTATCTCTCTCTCACTCTCTCTTTTTTGAGGTAGCTAAATAGTAAAAAAAAAAAAGGCAGGGGGAGTTGGCGGGGGAGGCAGTTTAGTGTCAGAAGGACTTGAAGGGGAAAACTACATGTAGGCCTCGTGGCTTTGGTGACAGGAGCGTTAGCACATCTAAGCACAGGGTTATAATTCTAAATGACAACTAAACAGGAAGAGGATTAACACTTTACCTGGTGTATTTACTTGATGCCGGGTACTGTGCTTGGCTCCCCTGCCCCCAGCCTTAATGAGGTATAATTTATTTAAAATAAGAATCACTCACTTGCAGCGTACAACTGGATGACTATGGGCGGTGTATACAATTAAGCAACCATCACACAGCCCAGACAGAGAACAATTCCTTTCCCTCAGGACGTTCTCTCCTGCCCCTTTGCAGTCAATCCTTCAGCCCACTTTTTTTTTTCACTATAGCTTTTCCTTTTCTACAAGGTCATATAAAGTGAATCATTCATTTTTGGTCTTCTGTGTTTGACTTCTTTCACCTAACGTAATGGCTGAGATTCACCCATGTTCTTCCACATGTCACTAGGTCATTCTTTTGTATTGCTAAGCAGTGTCCCATTGTATGAGTACATACTGTTTGGCCCATTCAGCAACTGAAGGTCATTGGGTTGTTTCCTTTTGGGATGGGATGAATGCTGTTGCTTTGGACATTCACGTACACGTTTTGTGTGGACCTCAGTTTTTATTACTCTTGGGTAAATACTTGCGAGTGGGATTGCTGGTTGCTGTGGTAAGTATACTTTTAACTTTGTAAGACACTGCCAAACTGTTTTCCAAGCTCGCTCTGCCCTTAGGCATTCCCTCCAGCAATAGCTGAGAGTTCCAGTTGCTCCACATCCTCATCTTTATTACTTAGTTAATCCTCACAACACTATGAAGTTAGGTATTATGGTTATTTTTCCCATTTTACAAATGGGGGAACGGAGGCCTAAAGAGATGAGGGACCTGTGTAATGTACGCACGGTGTTTCCCTGAAAATAAGACCTAGCCGGACGATCAGCTCTAATATGTCTTTTGGAGCAAAAATTAATATAAGACCCGGTCTTATTTTACTATAATATAAGACTGAGTCTTATAATATAACATAATATAATATAATCCCGGGTCTTACAATAATTTTTGCTCCAAAAGACGCATTAGAGCTGATCGTCCAGCTAGGTCTGATTTTCGGTGAAACAGGATAGCTAACAGATGGCAGACTCAGTCTATACTGACCCGGGTCTATTGATGCCCCATACCCACTCTGTGTATTTTACAAAGCACTGCACTTATAGTTAGGAAAACTTGTGTTGATAATCCAGAGGATTTTAGGACACATGAAATATGATTAGTTACACATCAAAGGCCAAGAGCCTACTACTTCATCTGATGACTTGTAAATACAAAGTTGAACATGTGCAAAGGAATTTTTTAACTCAATGAAAAACAAATTTAGGGAAAATACAAGTGAGATCAAAATCACTCTTATGTCTAAAGCTTTTACTCCCGCAAATCAGCATATCATGTCATTTGTGTAGGATACCCACCCCCTCTCCTTGAAACCTGTGGAGTTAAATGGTTACATCCTATTTGCTGAAGAGCAAATAGTAGAGAAGCCAGCACTAGAGCGAGGATTCCTGGGCTTCTGACATCAGCCTTTCAGCCACAGTTTCTTGGGTTAACTTTAACACTAGAGCCATGGGTGGGGTAAAACACATGGCATGGGAACCAATCTCAAACAAAGGAAATTCGTGGACTAAGCAGTGAGGTTTGCAGGCATTTGCACACATTTTCTTTCCCTGCTCTGCATTGCCCACCAGAAGTGTCCAATCAGGAGCCTCTAGGACCAGCAGGGCCAATGGAGGTGCTTTCTTTAATTGAATTTAAATATCAGAAGATTTTGCAAAAACATCCAGATTGATCTTTCTGAGACATCAGAAGACCTGGGTGCACGTTCCCTTGCTGGCACTGGAGAGTCTGTCTGTGAACCTGACCTAAATGCCAACAGTTAGGGGCCCACCGACTGTGAATTTGATGGCGGTGGAGACCCTGGGAGTGGGGCCCAAGGAGAACTTGTCAGGGCTCTAGCAGTGCTGGCTTTTTCCTGCCCAAAGTTGTGACCGCGTATAAAATGTGTGCTAAGGTCTTTTTGGACACGGACTCCCTTTTTTTCTTTGCTTTTGTTTTAGAATAAATTATAAAATAAAATAAATGAATCCCATCAAATTGCTTACAATTGCATCTACTTTGGAAGGTAAAATGTAGGTGTTCAGAAAGTGTCAAAATTTTGGAAGAAAAGAGCATTTCATCTACCTAGAACATACCAAATACTGAAGTCTGGAAGATTTGTAAGTGAAAGGTCCATAATGTGGAGCCAGGTCTGCTAAATCCAAATCCCATATCTCTCTATTAAGAAAAGAAGGAGAACGGAGCTGCCAGTTAGCTCAGTTGGTTAGAACACAGTGCTCTTAATAACAAGGTTGCCGGTTCGATCCCCACATGGGCCGTGAGCTGTGCCCTCCACAACTAGATTGAAACTTGACTTGGAGCTGATGGGTCCTAGAAAAACACACTTAAAATAAATAAAAGTTTAAAAAAAGGAAGAAAAGGAGGCATTTCTACCTGAATGCACTAAGTGGTGTTTTGACAGCTTCACAGCGTTCTCTTCATTCGACTTGCAGCACTTCAGTGCGGTGTGCAGATCAGCAGGGCGGGTGGGACTTGACTGCTCCCTGTGACGCCCTCAGCGCACCTGTGTTGAAAGCCCTGTCAGTCAGGCAGCCCTGCTGTGCATCTGTCTGCCCCGGTCCTCTGCACTCAGAGCCGTACCCGTTGTCCTGAGCGTGGAGCCTTCTGTGATTCCTCACGTCAGGTGTGGGACACCGTAGGGCTCCTTTTTTCCTGGGCCATTTTGGAACCCTGCATATGCTAGAAGTAGAACACAGCCGACTGAAAAATGAGTGACTTATCCAACAATGTGACAGAATTTGCAGTATGATGTCATGCAGTCAGTCAAGCAGGAGTTTTTGTCACATTTGGACGAGTACCAACATGTCCAGGTGGTAGGACGCTGCCAAGGGTCAAATGTGCCGACACATTCCTTCCCCTACATCAACACACGCCCTGTGCCCATCAACCCTTGGGGGTGGAGGGGAGTATGTGTGTGTCTGTGCATGTGTGTATGTGCTTGTGTATGGTGTGTGTGGGTGTCTGCATGTGTGTGTGTGTCCTTGTATGGTGTGTGTGGGTGCTGTGCATGTGTGTGTCCGTGTATGGTGTGTGTAGGTGTCTGTGCATTTTGCTTTCTTTTTAGCCTCCCTCCTAAAGAGACAGCAGTAAATGTGAACAGCCAGAGACAACAGACCAAGAGCTAAATTGTCTCCGGCCCACTTCTGTGGCTTTTCTTTAGGAAACATCACCCAAGGTGATTTATCATGAAAAGCATCCTGTTAGGTTCCGCACATTAATTTCAGAACGGTCAAGCACGCTTTCACACCCACTCTGGATAGACATCTTTGCAGACTGACTGCTGTAGTTTGCCTGCTGGGCAACATCTGAGTGAAGGTAATTACAGGGGAATTGTTCTGTGATTCTTACATTTCAGATGTTGCATCTAGAATACATGGATGGCATCAGTGATACTTTTCCTTAATAAGTCCCCTTAATATGAGGATCTCAAAGGACCTTATCAATGTGAAATGTCACATTAAAAGGTAATGTAATATATATTCAGGACAGCTCCCAAGGGAGGGAGGCCAGAAGACAGGCACTATTCCCGATACGAAAAATCAAACCACAGTGAATCAGAGGTAAAATCTGATCTGAGCCTTAAGTTGTACAGAACTTTGGAAGATAAGAGGTGTAAGAAGACAAATAGCTATTACAGCAAAGGGATTCTGATATTTTGGATTGGGACCCCAAAACCTTTCATTCCTCACATGGATCAGGCCCCCATTCATCCACTGCAGTAACCCCTACCTTTGCTAGTCATTAACCTGGCTGCTCAGTTACATCGTGTCACTTTGGAGGATGCTGCAAGAAGTCAAGTTGGAGAAGGGCCCATGTGTTAGGAATTTGGGTTAGCCACAGAGAAGTGCTTCACGAGTGAAGGTCACCTCTGAGGCTTGGTGGCAGTGGTCCATTGAACAGCTGGATGTTAAATACAATAGATTCTC
The DNA here is from genome assembly GCF_057876585.1 of Rhinolophus sinicus. NCBI lineage: Eukaryota > Metazoa > Chordata > Mammalia > Chiroptera > Rhinolophidae > Rhinolophus > Rhinolophus sinicus. The sequence continues at coordinate 93,844,679 of NC_142514.1, forward strand.
TGATGTAGTAGAATCTTCTCTCTGTAACCAACTAAAAAAATAATGTACAAAGTGAGTATGATTTCAGTTTATGACACCTAGCCTACTGTGTAAAATTGTAGACTAGCTAAAATTAATGATCAATTCAGAGCAGGCATTTGTGCAGTATGACTATGGTTTGTCCATGCTACAACATCCAAGAACAATATAGTCCATTGTCAATCTTCTATTTTGTTTTCTTCCCTTTTTTTCCTTGTCTCCAGGAGACCAATTAATTGTTCAAAGGTAATATATAGAGGAGATTTCAAGAGCATTTACTTTGGCACAGTCTCTACCCCTTTGTGGTCTGGCTAACAATAAAGCTAAAATTTGTTTTGTAATGATGGTTCTAGTTGGACTGGAATCCCTTTGAAGTGCCTGCAGTTTGCTGTTGTGAGAGCTCCAGATATTATTTGACTGCAATAAAACACTGCCTGTACACTATCAAAATATGGTGCATACTGAACTGTAGCAACTTGCAGTGGCCAAACTCCCTTTTGGAGGTGTTGTGTGTGACTGAAGCACATAGAGACTTTCTCTATACCCATTAGCATCCCACCATCACCCCATGGATCACTCATGGACCTTAAACTCCCACGGTCAATATCAGCAAGTATGGGAGCAAAGAGCATATCTGAACAAATAGTCAGCTTTAACCAGGCCACGCTGGCCTGGCCTAGTAAGCAAGATAGAGAACCATGCCAGTCATTGTAAAGGTTCAGCTTCTCAGCTCTTGCATCAGCTGACCTAAATTATTTAATGTTGCTGTCACCTCTAAATAAAGGTAGTCATTGTCCTGGTCTCTATTTATATTTTAAAACTCTTTCCCACCCACCCCCACGGGCTAGAACAATCCATATGCTTCTGTGGAAGAGGGCATCACAGGGCTTCTTGCTCAGGTTTGGATCCAGTGCCAAAGGCAGTCTTCATAAAGGTTCTGCTCAATGCAGAATACTCAGTGCAGATGTGACAGCCACTACCTATCTGCACTTGACACAGGATTCACCAGCAAAATGGTGTCTTCCCTTGTTTTTACAATATGTGCCTGTATATGTGAAAGAGAGAGTACTGTGTGTGAGAGTGAGTGTGTGTGTGTATGCGTGCAATTGGGTCATATAAATTATTTGAAAAGCAGTTTTGTCTAGGGCTATCTTGGTAAACAGCACTCATTTAGAAAACGTGTTCCTTTGCTATCGGTATTAGGGTTAGGAATTAGAATGTGCTGTGGTGGGTGCTTGTTTTAAACAAATAATGAAATCTTTGTAGTGTTTAGTGGCAAGGCTTACTTGGGCTTGTGTAAATAAAATATTTAAGTAATTTTTATGATAACTTTAAATAATTAAAAGAAATGCCTGAAAACATGTTTTGGCACAGGGAAATCTCTCCTTACAGGAATTTATAAATGTGTCATGTGGAAAAATAATTGTAAAATCTATTTTAATCTTTTACCTCTGACAGAGTCTTAAGTTAAAATGTTCTACCTGTCTGGTTTTGCCACTTTCCCTGCCTTATGAACTACCTTTCCATGTTTGATCTGAGTTGCATTTAGTTGAAGAGAAAAATAAATTAGAAGTCCATTGAACTCACTTCCAGTTTCCACTCCAACATGTAAGGAGTAGGTAGAGAAGTCATCATTCTCACAACAAGAAGAAAACGAAACAAGCTGAAAATCAACAACTCTTCTTAGATCCTTCAGATCCTTGAGGTCACGGAGCAAAACACTGCCCCAAAATTTGGAGAGAGACGTGAATAGAGGGAATCAGAGATTATCAGGAGCAGAAAGTTCCACTGGGCCAGCATCAGATGGGATCACGTAAATGGTGATTGACTAATTGCTGGAGGCTGAGTGTGAACTAGCTTGAGAGATCAAAACTCTTGGGGGTTCAGCATCAGGGGGACCCCACACTTTCATGAGTTTTACCTACAGGAGTCTCATGGTGAAGAATGAAGAAAAATCACCTCAGGGGGGAGAAGAATAGTAACCATTTTGAAATACCGTGTTTCCCTGAAAATAAGACCTAGCCGGACAATCAGCTCTAATGCATCTTTTGGAGCAAAAATGAATATAAGCCCCGGTCTTATTTTACTATACTATAAGACCCAGTCTAATCTAATATAATATATTACCGGGTCTTATATTAATTTTTGCTCCAAAAGATGCATTAAAGCTGATTGTCCGGCTAGGTCTCATTTTCAGGGAAACAGGGTATGTTCAAAGCTCTCTCTTCTTCTTAACAAACGCCTTCCTTCAAGGGAAACTATTTACCAGAGTCTAACTGATGTAAAGGAAAGCAAATACTCAACTCCAGCCTCCTCTAGCCCTCTTGTCTCACTTAGGATGATGAGGAAGAAAGCTGAAAAGCACTTACAAAGGTCACAGCCCAGGGACATAGACCAATAAAAGAATGAGCACTAATTATAGGATTATAGAATGTTTCCCTTCCTTCACACTTTAACACCACGTCACCAGGCTCTTTTATACTAATGGGTATTACAGCTGAAAGAACTGCAAGGTTCAGACTCCAAGAAGGAATCTATAGGGAAACCCAAAGACAAAGGAGGAAACAAAAACAAGGACACTGGAGGAAATTTTAGCCTCTGATGCAGCTACAGCAAACGATAAACACTGCTTAATTCCTAGCCAGATAAACATAAAACCTCACATTAAAGGTCTTCTACATTTGTTCACTTTATCTGTTACATCGATTCCAGCTTTCAGCTACAAGACATATTAAACGGCAAAAACCATACTCTGAAGAGACAAAGCAAGCATCAGAATCAGATATAGAAAATATTTTGGAATTATAAGACTTTAAATTAAGATAGCTATGAAGAATGCCTTTGATGGGCTCATCAGTGGACTGGTCATGGCCAAGGATAGAATAAGTGAGCTTGAAGATATGTCAATAGAAATTTCTAAACCTGAATAGCAAAGAGAAAAAAGAATGGGGGAGGGGGGGACTAGAACAGAATATCCAAGAACTGCAGGATAATTGCAAAAGGTGTAACATACACATAATGGGAGTAGCAGAATGAGAAGAAAGAGAGAGGAACAGCAGAAACATTTAAAGCAAAACTAGCTGCAATTTCTCCAAAATTAATGACATACACCAAACCACAGATTCAGGAAGCTCTGAGAACTCCAAGTACTATAAATGCCAAAAATTTACAATTAAGTATGTCATATTCAAACTGCAGAAAATAAAAGACAAAGAAAAAATATCAAAAGAGGCCAGAGGGGAAAAACACCTTATCTCTAGAAGAAAAAAGGTAAGCATTGTATCAGACTTCTCTTCAGAAACCATGCAAATAAGAAGAGGGTGAAGTGAAATATTTAAAGTGTTGAAAGAAAAAAACACCAACCTGGAATTCTGTACTTAGTGAAATTATCCACCAAAAGTTAAGGAGAAATAGATTTTCTCAAACAAATATAAATTAAGGAAATTTGTTACCACTAGACTTATCTTGCAAGAATTGAAGTTAAAAGAAGTTCTTCATAAATAAGTTAGATGGAGAAAGACAAATACCAGACGATCTCACTTTTATGTGGAATCTAAAGAATAGAATAAATGAACAGGCTAATCAGAAACAGTTTCAGAGATACAGAGAAAAAACTGAGGGTTGCTAGATGGGAGGGGGGTGGGGATGGGGGAGAGGGTGAAGGGATTCGAAGGCACAATCAGTAACCACAAGATTGCCACGGGGATACGAAGGACAGTTGGGGAATATGATCAGTAACGTTGTAAAGATTTTGTAGGGTATTTGATGGACACTTGTCTTATTAGGGAGACCACTTCAGGGACGGTGTAGGTGCCTGATCACTGCACTGTACACCTGAAGCTGAAGCTGAATAGTGATGGGTGTCGACTGTGGTCTAATATATATATATATATATATATATATATCGTCACAGGATGTGGAGTGCAGCGCAGGGAATGGGGTCAGTGGAACTGTGGCAGCTATGTGCGATGTCAGAGCGGGGGGTAGATTGGGGGAGAGAGGTTGTCACTTTATGAGGGGTGTAAATGTCTAACTATTGCATTATTTTGCACACCTGAAACTAATAATAATAAAATAAAAATAAATTTAAAAAAAGAAGTTCTTCATAAAGAAGGAACATAATATAGGACAGTTTTGTGGATATTGACAAACTAATTCTAAAATTTGTATGGAAAGACACAACACCCAAAACCAACACACTACTGAAAAAGAACAGTTAGAGAATTGACACTACCTGACTTCAAGACATACCATAAAGCTATAATAATCAAGACAGCATGGTATTGGTGAAAGAATAGATCAGTGGAACAGAATACAGAGCCAAGAAATAGACCCACACAAATATGGTCAACTAGTCTTTGACAAAGGAGCAAAGACATTTCAATGGATAAGAGTCTTTTCAACAAATGGTACTGGAACGACTGGATAGCTACATACAAAATAAATAGATAAATAAAAATAATTTCGACACAGACCTTGTACCCTTCCCAAAAATTAACTCAAAATGGATCATAGACCTAAATGTAAAGTGGAAAGCTAAAAAACTTCTAGCAGATAATATGGGAGAAAATCTGGATCATCTAGTGACCTTGGAGTTCTTAGTTATAACACTAAAGATGATTTCGGAGTTTTTAGTCCAAAAGCACAGTCCATGAAAGAAAAAGATAATGAGACCTTATTAAAATTAAGAACTTCTGCTCTGTGAAAGACACAATTAAGAGAACAACAAAAAAGCCACATACTTGGAGAAAAGTCTTTGCAAAACAAATATCTGTTAAAGACTGGTATCCAAAGTAGACAAAGAACTGCTAAAATTCAAAAGGAAAATGAACAACCCAATCAAAAATGGGCAAAAAGTCTAAACAGACACATCACCAAAGAAGATATACAGATGGCAAATAAGCATATGGAAAAATAAATGTACAACATCCTATGTCATTAGGGAATTGCACTACACATTTATTAGAGTAATGAAAATCCCAAATGCCAATATTGGCAGGGTTGTCTGGAGCCCCAGGAACTCTTGTTTGCCACTGGTGCAGAGTGTGGGGGGGCCACTTTGGAGGGAAGTTTGCCGTCTCTTAAAACCTTAAACGTGGTCTTATGATATGATCTATCAGTCACACCGCTAGGTATTTACCCAACGGAGTTGAAAACTTACGTGTACATAAAAGCTGCATAGGAATGTTTGTAGCGACTTTATTCGTAATCTCCACAAACTGGAAGCAAGCAGCATATCCTTCTGGAGAATGGATAAATTATGGAACATTCATCCAAGGCAATATTATTCAGAAATAATAAGAAGTGAGCTATCAAGCAACAAAAAGACAGGCAGGAAACTTAAATGCATATTACCAACTGAAAGAAGCCAATCTGAAAAGGCTACATACAGTATGATTCCAACTGTATGACATTCTGGAAAAGGCAAACCTGTGGAGACAGTAAAAGATCAGTAGTTGGCAGGGGTTCGGGGGGAGAGAGGGAGGGATGATGAGGTGGAGCACAGGGTTTTTTAGGGCATAAAAATTCTTCTGTACAACACTGTGGTGGTGGAGACATGATACGATATGTTTGTCAGAAGGCATAGAACTGCACAATATAAAGAGTGAAGCCCAATGGGAAATACGGACTTTAGTGACTAATGCATCAGTATTGGTTCATCAATTGTAACAAATGTACCACTCTAATGCAAGGTATTAATAATAGAAATTGTGCAAGGAATGGGGAGGAAGGGATATATGGGAACTCCGTATTTTCTGTGTAATGTTTCTGTAAAGCTAAAACTGCTCTAAAAAATTAAAGTCCTATATAAAAAAAAAAAGAAAAGGCCCTTTAACAAGTTAACAGAAGAGGTCATAGTGAAAAAGTTGGAGTCTTTGCCAAAAAGGTGGGGAGGACGGCCCGGATATGGCAGTGCCCTGATCACTTGGCCCTATAGTTTCTGGGAACACAGCAGCCTGTGACTCTGTGCCGCCGGCACCAGTCTGCTGGGCTGAGCAGCCTGGGCAGCCTGGGATGTTAGGGGAAATGGAGTCGGAATTAGTGATCGCCTGAAACGGGAGAGGGTCTCTGAAATCCTAACCCTCATTTGTTTTCACCAAAGTTCAAGCCACGGTGGGCCTGCTTGATCCTCTGCCAGCTGCTGTGGGCTGATCGATGGCTTGTTTCATGCTGTGTTTAAAAATATGGAATTGGGAATTAGATGGTACATTCCGAATCCCCGCTGAAATGCCTGGTTGGGCGTGGTGAGGAGTGCAGACCCAGTAACAAGCTGCTTTTTCTGACCAGCCCAGAAAGGATACTTGGGAACAGCGTTCACTCTAGCCCTATGCCGACTCCAGCTTCTAACCAGCAGCATTCAGAAAGCCTCCTTAGAAAGGTCAGAAGAGTACCGCATGAGACAGGGCACACAAACCGGAAGGAAATTAACCCTGAAATTTGCGTCACTACTGTGTCAATGCCTGGTGAGGTGGTTGGATTCTCCTGAGGTCCCTTTTACCTTCTGGAAGATACTCAGGCAGGTGGCCAAATAGGCCTCCTTGCACCACATGTAAAACCTCTGCAGCCTGTCACTTCTGGAGACCTTTTATCCAATCTCAGAATTCTGTCTCAGCATCTGAGTTTGCTTACTGAGGAGACCGAGCTTGTGAAATGCCTCTTTTTACACTGATTTTAGAGACTTAAATAATGCCCAAGAATGTTAGATATAAAACTGGAAACTTCAGAAATACTTTTGTTTCTAAAATTATCATTGTATGGAAAGAATTACACAAAACTCTAGGTCTCTTAATATGTATGCCTGCTTGCACACACACACACACACACACACACACACACCACCTAATCAATTGCTTGTGGACTATTTTCTATCATAGCCACCCTACTTCCTGTTCCCACTTACCTCTCCCCTCTTCCACTCCATTTTTATCCTAACCACCCACCATCCCATGCCCTCCAGTTCTTTCCCATCTCTTGTCACCCCATCTTCTCTCTCATTCATTCATCGTGACTTGGCACCAGACCACCTTTATCATTTCAGAAAATACAGCATAGCAATTGCTTCAAGGTTACCGGTACCTCTCAAATTACCCACACCTGTCATCTCTAAGACAGACCCAAATGTGATTGTAGTGTGTGACGACTAGGCCCTGTCTGATGCAGTCCGAAACACAATGAGGAAGTCTGTGGTAGTCCTGGATTCGTGATATTGCCCATTTTTAATTTATCTTATACATATTTAGGAATGCACAAAATGCTTGCCTCTGAAATCATCAGAGGATGTAATTCATTCTGTGTTCCTGTTTATTTACTTAGTGGTTTACATGCACATACATCTGTGACTTTAGGCCTAGAAGATAATGATGCCCTGTATTAGGTGTAGTCTCTGGCGGTGGTGTGGTGCTGTTGCTTTTGGCCAGACCCCAGCAGCTGCCATTCATTTTCCTCATCACTGTGGTGTTTCACAGAAGAGCAACCTAGGATGAAAGCTGCCTTCCTTTGCTTGCTTATTCTGAACAGGGCATAGAGTGAGAGGCAGCCTTTAAACACATGCACCAACATGAATGTGTCTGAAACTCGTAGATGAGAGCGATAAGCCTGCCACCAGGCTCCGGTAGGCTGGCATCTTTGTGGGTCACAGGTCGCTTGGAAAGGGTAAGGGCGGTGCAACCGACTGACACCTTGGAGCGTTGTAAGTGCTGGTAGGTTACCATGGTTTACAGGATGCTGCTGTCAGATCTTCACCCCCAATCCATAGACTCGAGCCTTCTGAAGGCCCTCACCGTTGCTGGGAGGTGAGCAACTTGGAAATGAGCTTCATTGTCTAGGATTTCGAAAAGCCCCGCAGCTATGTGGTGACAGCAAAACTCTGAGCAGAAGTCTGCCCTGGGAGGGAGGAAAGATGAGCAACTTGTAAAGAGGTGTGGTTCATTGAATCCAGCCTCAGAGCAAGAGTTTTCATGTTTTCAGAACTAAAATGCATTTTTTAAGAAGTGCTAGGCAGTCACCGCAGGCCATGGTTTGACCTGCAGATGACTTCAGCTTTTGGAACTGTGGAATGCAGAATGAAAACTAAAAATACAGCAGAAGTCAGAAGACAGTAGGACTCGATTACCTCTCCAGTGTCGCCTTACCTTAGGAAGATTATGTTATAGCATGTCTGTTTAATTTTCTTCATTTTAAATGTTCTTTTTAATTATAAACCAACTTAGAAAATATCCTAGTTTTTCAGATTAGTGTACTTTTTTTCCTCTGGCCTATCCCAGTGTGGATAAACCAATTCCATTTAAATATCTGAGCTGCTGATTAATTAAGAAAAACTAAAAATCAGTTACCAGTCATGATGCCTCAGCTTACAAATCCCACATTCCTGTGTGTTACATCAAGTGGAAAAGGTTTCTCTAATTACCAGAACTTTTCCTAAAGCATTCTCCTCACACTTTTAGTTTAGGTGGAAAAATCAAACAAGAAGAAACCCTTCATACTAAAATAGCTTTTTCAAATCAAAGCAAGAAAAGTACAGCTCTTTGTGTACTACGCCCATGCACAAGACACCCCTCTCACCCCTGTCTCACCATGTTTTAACACCCTCTCCTTTCTAAACCGTTGCCCTCTGGCCCCGTACTCCCAGAAGGCCACCCAGCACCCAGCGAGGCTTCCTCATTCTCACCCCGCGTCAAGTGGGGTTGAAATCATGCCATCCATTTGATCCTTCCTAGAGACTTGATGGGTCTGAAAAACACTGTTTAAGCTTTCCCCTCCTTTGTAATTCCAAGTGGATATTCCTGAGAAGCCCACCAAACCTTCGGGGGGAGGGGGTCTTCTGTGGTTTTTGCAATCACTGGGCCGTCATCAAACAGGTTGTGACAGCTCTTGATGGCAGACCTCCACTTATAAGTGTCAGCTTCATAAACTCACTGTGAAGTGCTGTGGAATGTGATGACATCATTTTTCAATACTCCCATTTAAATAGCAAAGCACGCAATGCATGTTATTTCTTTTTATTGAAGTAACAGAGGAAGGTGTTATTCACGAAGTGCATTTTTCTCTCTGAACAAATGTTTCCTTCATTTGTTGAATCCTAAAGAAAGATGGGAAGAACCTTAAAGATCACAGAATCTGAAATGCATCCCAGAGAGATTGTGTACCTTGGAAGAATTGTAGGGCCTGAAAGAAGCTGAGCTGCCATCCGCTCTGAAGTGCACGCTTTCAGAGAGACGGGCCAGGCCATGCTGGGCTCACGAAATTGCACAAACTGTGACAGTACCAAGTCTAGACCCCAATCTTCCAAGAACTGTTTCAGTGTTTTCTCTCTTTATCCCATGAAATAAATGTCTTTTCTGTTGCCTCCTTCTGAAGAAAAGGAAAAATATGTAAGAATTCTTTTAATCAGGCTAGCAAGACATTTGACAGAGTTTTTTTAGACCTCAGTATTAGATTTCACAGTTATAGAGAATTCTTATAGAGAACTCTTCTCTTCACTAGTTGATTTCTTCATATTATTGATTTGAGTTACACGTATGTTTCCTTTAAATCTATGACTCTTCACTAATTCCAGTGTATGTGAGGCTTATATGAAAATACCTCTTGATAACTAACTGGTTTTGTTGTCCTGAGCTGATACCCTGGTACTTGTTTGATATGGCAAAAATCAGATGATTTTCCAAAAAAACTATTTCTAACTTAAAAGTATTTTTTCCCTTAATGGAGAATATTCTATTTTGATGTTTGGGTTCCGTTTTCTTCCCTGTCTCTTAAAATATTTACATTGCTTGCCCACTTTTTATAATTTATAATTCAAAAATTTTTATCTTATTGATAAGACATTTTTCAAAGTAATTTGTATTAGAGTTTATAAATCTTATAGTACAGTTTGCTTACCAATGTACTATTTTAGCAGAAAGTGACAGTACCCTACTTATTTGGAAGCTAAGCCACAGAGTAACTGAATACTCTTTTTATACAAAGTCAAAACATATATATATATTAAACAAACACTTCCAAGGATTGTCTTCTCTTTTGAAATAGCCTTACATTGAAGTATATTTATTTACAAATCATAAATGTATCCTTACCTTTTGTGATGGCATGATCCAAGCTGTCTGAATGGAGAGGGGGTCCCAGTTCTATATTAGAAAAAAACTTAACTGGGACAATAAATATGTTCAATTTCTCTCAAAATGTCTAAGTTACTGATAAGTAGGACACTTTTTTTTTTTTTTTATCAGAGTGGCCACCTCAGAGTAAACATTTGAGAAAAAAGAAAAAAAAACTATTAAAAATGTGTCACTTAAAAAATACAAAAGTGTTTCAAATCAACTCTCCTACCCATTTCTATGCTGCCATTCCACCAAGTGGTCTTCAGAAAGGACTGTCACCATCAATTTTTCATTCTTAAAGGATTTTAATTCTTTCAGCATGTTCATATGGTTTTATAAAGCCCCAGATACCCAGTAAATCCCCTTGGTGTTGTAAGACAAGATTGCTGTTAAAAAATGTTTAGGCTTAGTCAGCTTCTTCTCACCGCTGACTTCATGAGGGGCTCTGGGAAATGGTGTTTATACTAAGCTTAAATTGATAGGGCAAGTTTAATGCAGTCGGGTCAAAGGTACAACTGCTTAGCTGGTCTCATCAACCACTCAAGTTTCAGCATTGGTTTATAAAGAAAGGTCTGTAATGATAACATCTGGCTGCTTGAGCGTGACTGCATTCTGCCTACTATGATTGAATGGAATTTAATGGTGGGGAGGAGAAAACCTAGGGCAATTTCATTCTTGAATTATGGTTCCAAATAGATAAGGCAAAATGGCAGACTTTGATCAATCTGGGTCTGGCCATCCAGCAGTTTGCTGAGCAGACTTGCTTCTTTCATCTCTACCACCACCTCCCCCCGACACCCTATAAGATAGCCATACTTGCTGAGTCAATGGCAGGGGCCCAGGGTGGGCCCAGCTGCCACTTGGCTCATGTTAGTATGTGCTGAAGCCCTACTCTTTGGTGTTGCTCATCTAGGTATGCTCTGACTTGTTCTGTGAGGACTCCAAGGGTGCTTGTACTCAGCAGAAAACACAGCACCCTTTCCTCAGAGGGTACTCCATAAATGCCTGTGACCAGCTGGGAGGGTTGATTACATCAACTGCTAGACAGGAAGTGCCCAGCCAGCCCCGTTCATGTTGTCAAAAAAGAGAGAAGTTAGTTCCTGATCCACCATCATTCCAGTTAGCTTACTCCATGCCAAGGTTACAAGGACACTGTGACCTTGGGAACCCAAAATGTGAATGTGTCATGAATCAGCTATAGACGTTATTAGAGATGCCTACTACACAACAAAAGCAACGAAATAGTTCAAATTATACCCCAGGATCCCAAGGGTCCTGTGCATTCCATGGATGCTCAATAAATTCTATTAATGATCACAACACCGTGACATAAAAAGCTGATTGTGGAAGTATAAATTCATGTTACCTTTAGATCATTGAGTGTCTGTACAACTTTTTAAATTTGCAAGAACTTCTTTTTGATTTAAACAAGTAGGTAGACAAAAACTTAAGTAAATCATAGCAGAGATTTACTTCCCTGGTACAGTAAGGCTGACAGAATGGGAATAAAGGACAGTTCTCTGATACTTAAGATTTACCACATTTGCTCCACAATGTTCTTGGTCTTGGTGCATCTTCAGGACCAATAGAAGAGGAGCTCTAGCCCACAAATCCATAGTATAAAATAAAGAGGGTATAGAAGGAGACACATGCCTTGTGGTGCAAGTGAGAGGACCTTGGGACAAAAATTTGATTCCCCTTTCTAGAACCTCATGGCTGTCTGACCTTAGGGGTCTCACAGAGCCTTTGTTTCTTTATCCATAACGTGGGACAGGTGTCCAATCTACTTACCTACTACATACTTACTTCTTGTGGCTATTGAGAATCAAAAGTGATATATGTGGATATCCCTTTGTAGACTCCCAGCCCTATCTGAATGGAAGTGTCATTATCACTCCTCCATTGATTGTGCATTTGGCTGACTCCTCTTAGCACATGTGACCAGAGGTCAAGTTTAACTCCTATAGGTCACTGAAATTAGAAATAATGTCCTCAGAAAGTCTACCAATTATATAACTCAACTTGATATAACAAATCTAAATATACCAAAACGATAAATTAAAGATGATATTTAGAAAGTAGTCCTTATTTTAGCTCAGCGGGGTCTGTTTCAGAGAGCAAGCTTCCTCGTCACGTTTCAGACATGATTATACTTACACATGTTCTCTTCTTCCGGGGCTATAGCCTGTGTGAAGCCAGGCGCATGCATATCCTTCTCTCCCTCCCATTATCTCCTCACTGTCTTCTTCATTTTGCTCTACTTCATTCTTAACCCAGTAGCCACTGACAAAGCACATCTCCAGATGACAAGCAAATCAGGAATGTGTGAGCACCAGAAAGAAGGAGGCCCTCTGCTCTGGCCACAGTAAAAGAGGAAAACCAGAATGCCAAAAACAACAGCAAAGCTTTCTGCCCTATACTTCCACATCAGATATTCATTCCTACCTCAGAAGAAAAATGGCTGAAAGTGATGTATAAAATGAGTCTAAGATTGTCTTATTCTTTGCACTAAAAGTCAAGGGTCTACTCCCCCTTTCCCTTTTATATTAATATTTCATTTTCACTTTCAATTCCTATGCTGGCTCATTACCTCTCTAGCACATGGAATTGAAACCCTTTAAAATAATTGTGATTATGCACTTAAAAGCCCTTAAAAGCATAAGCCACCTTTGAATACAGTAGAAAAAAATAAACAACCAACTGCCAATTCCATGAATCCTGCTCTGTCCACAGGAGTTACAGATGAGGCAAGCCAACTGGGTGTGTAGAAGACTGTATGTATTTACACAGCGCATATGTCATATATAAGTGACTATGATGAACACTCCTGAAGTAAAACATGTTAATACTACAGTTAGAACTATTTTCACTTCCATTTCAAAACGTTCTTATGGCCCTATGCCTTTGATATCAGTGAAGTAGAGAAATCTCTACCTGAACGTGCAGCCTCTTTACTGCTGTCTAGGATTTTCCAAGCTAAATAGTGTGCTTAAATATCAGCATGTTTCCCCTAATCATTGGGCCAGAACTGCAGCTGATCAGGGAAGAGTTTACATGGGCTCAAACCCTTCAGTACCGGCAGAGTGACATAGCCATCTGGCTGACAGTCAAAAGAGCATCGTCACTTTCAGCTTTACGTGATTGTCCGTGTTGTAAATGAAAACTTGGGCCACACACGGGGGTGAGAATGCTCAGGAGAATGGGACACTCGTTCATCCCAGGTCCCTGTAAGGGGAAATGACTCAGTTCCACTGGGGGGCCAAACTCCCAGTCCTCCCTCCATAGGAGTGAACAGTGAGGTAAGAGCGCACCTTGGCGTCACCCTTGGTGACGGACCATGGAGTTGGATGGGGAGCTGGCAGGTGAGGCAGGGGTCATGGGCATAAAGGAAGTACATGCAGGATTCAGAAATCTCTGAGACCAACAAGTCGGCCCAGGCTTTTACAGGTTTCAACCAAAGGCTGGGCAACATTCAAGTAAAAGGAACAGATTCTTGATCTTAAAAAAAATCATTAAGATCCAAAGTTGGTCTTTTGGAGTAAGAATGTGTAACATTTCAGGATTAATTTGATAAAAATAAATACCAAAGTAGAAAATTTTACTGGATTGCTTTTTTTATTGTAAAGAAACTATAATAGGTGGTATGTGCAAGAATAAAGCATTTATCCAACAGATTCTTACCGGGTGCCAAGCACTGTGCTAGGCCTTGGGGGTGCAAAGTCCCTATGCATAGGATGCTTACCTCCTAAAGGGAGGACGCAGACGATAAATAAATGAGTCCACCAGGGGACATATGTGTTGTGAAGAAAAACAAAGCAAAGTAACTGGTGATCGAGGCAGGCCTCTCTGATAATGAGAGCTTCGGGTACAGGCATAAAGGAAATCAGGCAGCAGGCCACGTCGACCTTCCCACGAAGGGTGTTCTGTGAGTACACAGGCCTACGGCAGGTGTGTGCTCAGCCAGCTGAAGGAACAGCAGTGGGGCCAGTGCACGTGCCAGTGAGCAGGGACTGGGCGAAGAGAAGAGGTTAGGGAAATGGCCATGGGCTGGTCACATAAGGCACTACAGGCCATAGTTAGAGTTTGGGGTTCTGGTGGATGTGAGAAGGGGAACTGTGGGGTTGTTTTGGACAGCAAGAACACCACAGTGCAACTTGCATTCGTAAAAGCTGTGGAAAGAACTCTGTAGGAGGCATGGGTGGAAGCAAGGAGAAAATATCGAGGTTTTCAACGTTCTAGGAAACTTTAGGGGGTTTCAGTTAAATACGTCAGGAGAGGAGGCAACTGAGGGCACTGTGCGGCGGGAGGTTCCACAGTTTGGACTGGGCTGGTACGTAAAGGGAAGCAGAGCAGCCTTTTCTGAACCAACACCTACAGCTCTGCTTCTGGGTGCTCTGCCTGCACACGTTTCAGGACCCTCGCTTCCCGTCACTTCCCAGTATCCCTTTCGAAGACAACCCAAGTTGAAGTTCTCTCCCTTTTTCATTCCCATTGCACACGCTAGAAAAGCTCGACATGCTAAGAAAAGCTACAATCTGGTTTTAAATACCATAAATAAGAGTTAGTTCCACGAAAATAATTTCACTTTAGGTTGCGTCTCTTCCCACAGAAGGAAATGTCATATTTGAAAGGAAAAGGTCAGACCTGTCTTCCAATATTCAGAAAGAGGGTCGGGGAGATAGGGAGCTTTTAGTAAAATAAGTAAATGCAAACCTATATCCTCCATCTGGCAGTCCCATTGCAAGGATTGGTAGACAACATTTGCCTCTGAATCCTTGTTTAGTCATTCATTCAACAAATGTCCATTCATCCCAAAGCAGCGTCCTTCCCTGGTGACTGTCACCAGCACCTTGGCAGGAGAGAGCACAAATGTTACACAGGAGCACTCTCCAGATTTGCGTTGTCAGCAAACAACCAGGGAAATATTGGGATGATCTATGTCAATTTGTGTTTTCTAAAGAGTGAAGGGCTTTTCCTTGGCTCTGATGACAGCATATCTAAGTTAATGTAAGCCAACCGGTGTGACACATATGAACCACTTGAATATTTCTCCTTGGATATTCCAACAAGTTAGGTAGGGTTTACTAGATTCCTAAGAATGTGCTTGCCAGAGATACACATGGGCCTAGGGCTTCCTTTGCCTTTTCCGGCTTCTCCCCATTTCCCTAAGACCATTCTCAAGTCAACTGCACCTCCTCGTATGGGAGCTGTCCGCCACAGATGCAGGGTGCCAGAAGTGCCCCCAGCGTGGTGCCACTAGCGTCCTTACAGCCACTCCCAAATCTGCACCTCCTCCCAGTTCTTCCTGCCTTTCCATGTATTGAAATGCCCGAGTCCTTCGCTGCCTTGGATGGTGCAGGATGGTCATGTTATCCAGACCTGGTTTGAATTCTAACTCTGCCTGAAAATTGACCATTGGTACCTCAGTTTCCCATTCCTAGAATGAGGATAAAAATAAAGTGATATTCACCTGGCAGAGCTGATTTGAGGACTAAATACGTGACTATTGTAAAGCTCCTGGTACATAGACGGCATTCAGGAAATGCTGGGTCTCCTTCCTTTGCCCAGTCCCCCATGTTCCTTCCAGCCACCCAACTTCCTACCCTTTCTTGCCACCTTCAGTTGCCAAGGCAATTCATCTTTCACCATTCAGTTCTCCTTTCTGTAGTAGTCCTTTTCATTCTCAGTTACAACCTCCATTTCCACAGGGTAGGTTTTTGCTGCTGTTGCTGTTGTTTGTGAGGACTCTCGGATGGTAGGCTCCTCCTGCCCGTGTCTGCTCTTTTCCTCCATTTTTTCCTCCCTCTGTCACCCACTCTTTAGATATGACATCTGACTTTTCCAGCTACCTGGCCTGCCTGAGCATTCTCTTCTAGCCAGACCTGTCAGTGCACTTCCCATGTGGTGAGGGAATGCAGAAGCAAAGGGCTGTCCTTCCTCCACCCACCGCAGCTAGACAGAGCAGTGGACTAGCCAGAGCATAGCTCTCACTCTCCTGATCTCCCTCATCAAACTCTTACTGACCATTCTGGGTTGCAAAGTGATCAAGGAGCAGCTTCACCTTGTGGAATGGGACAGGGTCTGACGGACAGCCTGAGGCTGGCCTCCTATGACACTTGTCAGCAGGTCTGCTGTAACCACAGGCCCTCCCACAGAGGTGCTTCTCAGCTCCCTACTGAGGGTTCAGGTGAGCCAGCTGACCACACCACTAGCACACCTGGGTGTGAGTTTGCATCAGGTGCTTCTAATTTCAGTTCCCAGACCCACTCTGGGCTTGTGTGGCCTCAAGCAAGCCACTTAACCTGTCTGTTTCCTTATATGTCAGATGGAGATAATAATACTTAACTATATCACAGGGGTGTAGTGTACATTAATTAATTAATGTTTGTAAAGTGCTTTGAAGATGCAAAGCTGGTTAAGTGTTTAAGTATTCTGATGATAGTTCTTGCTTATTATTAGAACCTTCCCAGGTTCCTGGACCATCAGTCACTGATTACAGCTAGGTTCTAATAGCACCTGCTGTGCAATCCACTCCGGGCTCTAAGGTACAACCCATGAGAATTTATCCCAAATGGATTTATAATTTGAAAAAGATGTCAGGAGGCTGCTGCCCAAACACTGGGCCAGTTACAGGGCTTCTACAGTTTTCCAGGAGCCAAGAGGAGTATACATGGTGCCTGTTGAAATTGCTTTCATCTTTTATGTGGCACTGCTCAGTTAGAGACTGAAAACTGCCTGCTGGGACTTGCAGTCTCCTCAGGCCGTATCTCAAGGTCAAGATGGGGGAAAAATGGAGACCGATGTGTGACCAGCACGGATTTATTTACAATCCATGGAGCTCTGCTGGACAGAATGAGAGTTCCTAATATCCCTGTCTTCCAGGCAGCTCTCTGAAAGCTTACAGAGGCTGAGCATGAATATTCTTTGCCACCCCACTTTTGAGGTTGTGTCTATTTTAAAAAGACTTTGTAGCAGGATTTGGGCTTTAGATTTGCCACTGTCTTCTAACATGACATGTTCCTTGTATCTCACAAAACAGATAGGTAGGTTGAATTCAGGTACCAGTGAGATAATAATCAGAAGAGAAAGAATCCATTTCCAGCCTTGTTAGAGAGGTGGCTCTTACCCAGTTAGTTGATGGAAGAGGTGACTGGAGCAGACTGTGACCCCGCAGGTTACAGTGTTGATCACACTCTGTGCCGGATGACACTAACAAAGATGTAATTCCTACATGTTTTTCTCATTAACATACATCTTCATTTTCTCCTGCTACAAGTGCTACTCGGGACACCCCCTACCTCCACCCCCTTACATCCTTTTCCCCGTCAGCCTTTCTGGAGAATACATGCTATGTTTGCAATATTTTTAAAGTTTCAAAAAACTGAAATGGCTTTCTGAGATTTTATGGGTAGCTGCGTTGTTTTTGTTTCTTTTGGATGTTGGGTGCTATAAGCCCAAAGACCGAGCTCCACACTTCAAAGCTTTTTTTTGTATGAAGCATTAACTATCAATTTAGATTTTCAGATTTCCTGTGGCCGAAGTCCTAGGCTTTACCTTAAAAATTACTCCAGTCCTACCAAGGCCCCTGAGTTGTAGCTGGCACGTGGATTGGAAGCTTTCCCTTGCCCTTGCCTGACTGCCCCACATCGGATTCGCGAGGCTTTGCAGGACGTGGAAGCAAGGAGTGCGCGCGTGCGCGGAAAGCACAGCGCACGCGCGGTTGTCTTCAGGGTGCTGTGTACGTACCTGCCATGAGGTCACAGCCAGGCTGGGTGGCATGGGGAGCACGACGCGGGGCCAAGCACACTGCGCTCTCACGGTGTCCGCGGGAGGCCACGGACACCCCCTACTGGGGCGCACAGCGAGCCTGAGTGTAATGAGGGTTCCCTTTTTCTGGTGACTTTAACTTGTTAGGGAAATGAAGTGGGTTTGAAATGGATGTTACTACTTTTAAAAATGGACGGTACAGTCAGGACCATCTTTTTGCTAGCAGCTGGCTTCAGTTTCCTGAGTGTTTTTCAAATGATGGCATGCTCTTAAAGCCCTCTGAAGTGTGCTCTCGTGAAGGTCAGAGTGCTAGTGTCACGGCCGCGGCAGAGTTGTGACAGCTAGGACTTACATGGAGTGGAGCAGGACCCAGGGAAGGAGACATACTCTTCTCTTGGTGCTACCTGAGTGACACTACCCTTTGGTTCACTCGTGGGCTCGGTCGCCCACCTGCCAGCCTCTTCCTTTCCCTCCAGTCCCTTCCTGGTCACCCTTGCTTTTTGGCACAGCACCCAGCACACTCCCTGCGGGAGCCGGGTTGTGGTGCAAACCTTCAGGATTTGGTGCGCGTAAGACTGGCCCTCACTAGACAATCCAGACCCACGGACGAGCTTTAGTTGAAGTGACTTCCGCCGTGGGATCTTATCGGGGTGCAAATGTTATAAAACTGATGTATGGTGATGGTTGTGCAACTTGGTAGAGTACCTGAAAACCACTGAATGAATCGTGCATTTGAAATGGGTGAATTATATGATATGTAAAACATGCAACCGTGAAGTCGTAAGAAAATACGAACACTCTCCCCAGAGGTACTCCCAGCACGCACTCTGCCTGTCATGTCCCTGCCCAACACAGCGCTGGGATTGGTCAGCCTTCCTTTCCTCAAGCAAATCCTCATAGAGGCTAAGCAGGGTCTGTTTTGCCCCACGATGAAGAGTTGGTCACTAGCTCACAAGGCAGCTCATTCCATTGTCAGAAAGCTGTTTTCTTCTATCAAACTAAAACCTGCCACCATGTAACTTCTCCATCTGTCTACCACAAACAGTTCGGACCCCTTGCCCACGTGAGTCTTTCAGATAGCAGAGGACAACTCTCAGGCCCCCGACCCCGACCAACATCTCTTGTCAAAGAAAACCCTAATTACACCTTACGTCCCTCCTTCTTTGGACACTGGTGACAACAGGCTTGGCTGGGTGACAAGGCCATGCTGCGAAGGTGACTTTGGTCAAGACATTGGCCTCCCCAGGGCTGGTGTCTCAACTCCTGATTTGTAAGAGGAAATTTGAGCTAAATAATCTCCCAGGTGCTTTAAATATTCCAGATTCTACAGTTTTGAAATGAAGCATTATGAATGTATATATTGATTTTTTTTTAATCTTGCTCTTTTATTCTTTAAAATAGAATTTATTCATTCAAAAAAGTTGCTTTTTTTTCCGTCATGATCAATAGACTTCATATGACTGAGTATATCATAAAGTATCTACTAAAAAGCATTAGGTAAAAACAGAGCCAGTCTTGCACCTGCACCACGATGCCTGTGACAAGTTCCCACCTTCACACAGGTAATTTTGTCTCTGGAGTCTGCTGGCGGTGGAGGCATGGCCAGCAGGCAACAGAGCTACACTGTACTTCTTCAGCAGAAAAGCTGTAAACAAAATGAGGTTTCACAAATTGTGGCTTCAGCTTTGAAACAATGAACAAGTTCAAGTGTGCTCATTAGAGGAGCAACTGCTGGATAAAGAGACAGTGCAATATACACCTTTAATTTGAAGGATAGCAATATTTATAAAATCAGTTCATGATGATTCACCCGAATTCAGGAGAAGACAACCCTCAAAATAATGTCTTTCAGCTTAGAATTCAGGGGCACATTTTCTAGATAATCACCTGGATGTCTCTTTGCAAACACATGCCCTTTGCAATCCTAGCCTCTGAGCTGTTCCGTCAGAATGTCCCAGACTGCGGGGCCCCAGTGCTATGCAAGGCTGAACTGAGGAGAGGAGCCAGTGTCCTGGGCCTGGGCTGCACACCACTGCCCCTGAGTTCACCTCATACTTCACAAAGGAGGGAGGGACATTTTACTTAAAATTATTATGTGAATCTTTTGCTTGTATGTACATCTTTGTTACAAGAATATTTTGAAGGAGTAAAGAATAGAATTAATGAAAGAATTTAGCTTAACTCTCATGGGCAAGAGAAAGTGACTGAGATAGGGATGAGCCAGTGTAGAGTGCCTGCCCTCAGCTGTTGCTTTTGATAGAAACATTTTACAGCACCCACGTGGTCGCTGCTCTCGAAAGAACACCAAGGACAGGAAATTTGGTCTCATTTCACAAACTCGGATAGTGAGGAGCCACGTGAACACCAGTTAATAAATGCCCAGTTGTCTTTAACAGTGGACCGTATGAGTGTCCCGCTTGGAAGCAATTCCTAAGCTGGTTGATGTTGTAAAATAATACAGAAAACTGGCGTTTTTATTGTGACACGAGTTACCAGCACTTATCTCCTGGCTCGGCTGCTTTTTATGATCCCCAGTGTAGCTGTCATCTCGAGCCGACCAGCGTCTAGGGGCTCAGCCTCTCCCATTTCAGCACCTGCCTAAGTGCTTGAGTGCCCCTTCCAGCAGGGACCTGATGGACCCTGTCTGCAGGCTTGCACCAGACAAGCCAGCCCCACTCTGTCCCTTAACACCTCACCTGGTTTTATCTGGGAAAACACCCATGCAGCAGAGTCCCCACCGTGCACATAAGCACATCATCCGTCCTCTGTGCTCATCAGGAATCTGGCGGCATCCTGGTCAGATATCCATGAATCAGCCAGGAGCGCTGCTGCTCCTCCTGTGCTGAGCAAGCCCTGTCGAGTGTCCCGATCACTAAAGGAGGCCAATGTTCTGGAGGACTCACATGGTCATTGATGAGCCATTTTACTTACCACAACCTGCTTGGGTAGATGACGTGGCCATTCTGTGCCCTCTTGCACGGCCCTCATGTGCTCCATGGGAGAGCAGGTCATGCCTGCCGGGCCCACCATCACACTGTGACCACTGGATGAAAGAATTAATTCATCATTCGAGTCTCTGACAGTGTCATGATGAGTGACCCTATAATACATCCGGGTTTTTCATCCCCAAAACAAGTTTCTTCTCATTGATCGGCCTGGTACAGAATGTAAGTTTGACTTCAGTGAGATGGGACGCTGGGTGGAGCAGAGGTCCCTGGGTGAGACGTGGGGTGTGGGGGAGAGGGCCCTGATGACGCGTGCCACTCCATGGTTCCAGTACTAACACACGTACCTGTTTCCCCCTGAGGAAGCCTCCCGCATGGTCGTCTGGGAGGCCAGACTTCAGTCTTCTCCTTGTGCCTTGTGAACATAATTGTGAAGATCGTTTCCTGGTGAGGGACCATTTGCCGGAGCCCTTCTCCACCACAGTATAGACCTCAGTCCTTTGCTCAGTAGTGTTTCAGGTTTGTGGAGGGAGAGAGCCGCAATGTGCAGCCAGGGGCCAAACCCAGGTCAGAAAGTGTAAACTTATGTTTTCTAGCAAGCAAACCAGTCTACTTTACCATATGGACTGATTCACCATTTACAAAGCTCTTTGCAGATGTTACCTCATTTGAGCCTGAATTTGTGATTTGTGGTTGTAAATCTGCCTGGGGAACAGGGTGAAAGAAAAGAGTAGGGCAAAAAGCATTTTTCTAAAATGAATAAATTGCTTCCTCATTGACAAAAAAGGGATAAATCTGGGTCTAATTTAGAAACTTAAGTTGTAACTGACTGTGGAGGTAGTAACTTTCTCCTCTGAATTGCACAGCTGTGAGGCCCAAGACCCCACATGCCTCAGCACATGCTTCAGATAGTCAGGACTCCAGAAGCGTAACTGAGTGTTTCGAGACGGTCGTGAGGCTGTTTCCAAAGCTCAAATACCAGTGGTAGGAGAACAGACTCGTAAGGTATTTGTTTTCTTTTTAAGAAAATTTAAGTTAACCTTATTTGAAAAATTGGCCCAGTTGGAAAATTAATCTTATTAGTTAAGATAATTAACTTGCATAAAAAAGTGGAAATAAAAGAAATGCATCCTAATGGATTTGGCAGATGTTGTCATAGCTGGGGTTATGGGGCAGATGCCCTGGGTGTAAGTACCAACTCCACCACTTACCAGCTGTGTGACTTTGGTCCAGTTACTTAACTCCTTTTCCTCGTACTTGACACAAAGATGTTACCGTGACTCTGAGAAAATTATTGTTTACCATAACATGATACACCATGGCCAAATAAAAAGCTCTTAATTGTTGATTCTGGGTGGTATATATGGACATTTATTATACTCTTCTTTCTAGTTTTGTGTTAAAAATGTTATAGGCTTTCTACCTAAAAAAAAAAAAAAAAAACTAATGTATGTATTTTACGTAAATAGGAAAATTCTTAACTTAAAAAAGAGACATATATGTATACACAAATACATATACTTATATACGTCAGTTTAAACAGAAAATAGTTGAATGAGTGGCTTTAGAAATTTAAGAGAAAAATAATCAGGAATCCATATATTCATCCCCACGCTCTTTTTTTTATTTAGTGTTGAGTTTCCAAGATGTAACCAGCACTGTGCTAGGTGCTATAATACAAACAGTAAGGCTCAGAAACCAACTAAAGGAGTAGCTCTAGTGTGACACTTTTTGAAAAGTAAAGGAGAGTTAATGATTTAATACAGTAATGATTTCTTGATTTATTTTTGAGGGTTGATTATTTCTTATTATGGTAAAATACACATAACATAAAATTTACCATCTTCACCATTGTTAAGTGAACAGTTCAGTGGCATTAAGTACTTTCACATTGTTGTGTGACCATCACTACCATCCATCTCCAGAACTCTTTTCATCTCTCAGAACTGAAACTCTGTCCCTATTAAACAATAAATACCCACACCCTTCTCCCTTCAGTCGCTGGCAACCAACATTCTACTTACTACCTATGAATCTGACTACTCTAGAGACCTCATATGAGTAAAATCATGTAATATTTGTGTATGATTTATTTCCTTTTGTGTATGATTTATTTCACTTAGGATAATGTCTTCAAGTTTCATCCATATTGTAGCCTGTGTCAGGATTTCCTTCCTTTTTAAATCTGAATAATACGTCATTGTGTGTATAAACCTCATTTTGTTTATCTGTTCATGTTGATGGACATGTCGTTTGCGTCTGCCTTTTGGCTGTTGTGAATAATGTTGCTATGCACATGGATATACAAATATCTCTTTGAGACCCTGCTTACAATTCTTGGATGTATACCCAAAGGTAGAATTGCTAGATTATATATTCATTCTTTTTTTTGAGGAACCTCAATACTGTTTTCCATAGCAGTTACACCATTTTACATTGCCACCAACAGTGTAGAATTTCACCACATCCTCACCAATACTTGTTATTTTCTGTCTTTTTTGTAATAACCATCCTAAAGGGTGTGATGTAGTACCTCATTGTGGTTTTATTTATATTTCCGTAGTGACTAATCATTTCATTTGCTTATTGGCTATTTGTATATCTTATTTGAAGAAATGTCTATTCAGGTCCTTTGCACAATTTTAATTGTGTTGGTGAACTGTAGGAGCTTTTTATATATTCTGCATATTAACCTGTTGTCAGATATACGAGTATGACTTACAAATATGTTCTCCCACTCTGATGGGAGAACACATTGCCTTTTCACTCTCTTCATTGTGTCCTTAGATGGAGAGTAGTTTTAATTTCAATGCAGTCCAGTTTATCTATTTTTACTTTTATTGCCTGTGCTTTTGGTGTCATAACCAAGAAATTATTGCCAGATCCAATGTCATAAAAATTTTCACTATGTTTTCTAACAGTTTTATAATTTCATCTCTTAAGTTTAGGTCTTTGAACCATTTTGTTTGTTTCCATTTAATCTTCTTTTATTTTTCAATTATAGTTGATATACAATATTATGTGACATACAATATAAGTATGACATACAATATTAGTTTGAGGTGTACAATGTAGTGATTAGACATTTATATACCTTACAAAGTGATCACCCCGATAAATATAGTGCCCACCTGGCACCATGCATAGTTATTATGTTATTGACTATATTCCCTATGCTGTACTACATCTGCATGACTATTCTAGTAACTAGCAATTTGTTCTTCTTAATCCCTTTCATCTTTTTCACCCATCCCCCAACATCCCTCCCATCTAGGGGCCATCGATATGTTCTCTGTATCAATAAGTTCATTTCTCTTTTGTTTGTTCTTTAATTTGGGGTTTTTTTTCAGATTCCACACATAAGTGAGATCATATGGCATTTTTCTTTCTCTGTTTGACTTATTTCACTTAGCATAATATCCTAGGTCTAGCCATGCTGTCACAAAAGGTAAGATTTCATTCTTTTTTATAGATAAGTAGTATTTCATTGTACATATGTACCACATCTTCTTTATCCATTTGTCTGTTCATGGATACTTAGATTGCTTCCATATCTTGGCTATTGTAAATAACGCTGCAGTTAACATAGGGCTGTGTATGTCTATTTGAATTAGGTAGTGTTTTGGATTTCTTTGGCTAAATACCCAGGAGTGGAATTGCTGAGTCATAAGATAGCTCTATTTTTAATTTTCTGAGGAATCTCCATACTATTTTCCATAGTGGTTGTAACAATTTACAATCCCACAAACAAGGTTCTCTCAATCCCACAAGGGTTCTCTTTTCTCCACATCCTCAGCAACATTTATTTTTTTTTGTTAATTTATTGATAATAGCCATTCTGACAGGTGTGAGGTGATACTTCATTGTGGTTTTGATTTGCATTTCCCTGATGATTAGTGACATTGAGTCTATTGTCGATTGGCCATCTGTGTGTCCTCTTTGGAGAGATGTCTATTATGTCTTCAGCCCATTTTTAAATCAGATTATTTGTGTTCTTTTGGTGTTGAACTATATGAGTTCTTTATACATTTTGCATATCTTTATACATTTTGCATATTTACCTCTTACCAGATATATCATTTGCAAATCTTCTCCTTTTCAGTAGGTAGGCTACTTTTTTGGTTGTTAATGGTTTCCTTTGAGGTGCAATAGCTTTTTAGTTTAATGTAGTCTCATTTGTTTGCTTTTACTTTTGTTGTCTTTTGCCCTGGGAGACATACTCATATCCAAAAAAAACATTGCTAAGACAAACGTCAATGAGTTTATTGCCTATGTTTTCTAAAAGTTTTATGGTTTCAGACCTTATATTTCACTCTTTAATCCATTTTGAGTTTATTCTTGTATATGGTGTAAGATTGTGATCCAGTTTCATTCTTTTACGTGTGTTTGTCCAATTTCCCGAACGTCATTTGTTGAAGTGATTGTCTTTACTCCATTATGTATTCTTCCATCCTTTGTCATAGATTAACTAACCATATATGTGTGAGTTTATTTCTGGGTTCTCTGTTCTGTTCCATTGATCTATGTGTCTGTTTTTATGCCAGTATCATGCCGTTTTTATTACTACAGCCTTGTAGTATAGTTTGATATCAGATAGCGTGACACCTCCAACCTTGTTCTTCTTTCTCAAGATTGCTTTGGCTATTCAGGGACTTTTGTGGTTCCGTATGAATCTTAGGATTATTTGTTCTAGTTCTGTGAAAAATGCCATGAGTATTTTGATAGGGCTTGCATTGACACTGTAGATTACTGTAGATGGTAGGGACATTTTAACCATGTTAATTCTTTCTATCCATGAACATGGCATGTCCTCCCATTTATTTGTATCTCCGTCAATTTCTTTCTTGTGTCTTACAGTTTTCCAAGTACAAGTCTTTTACCTCCTTGCTTAAATTTAATCCTAGATATTTTATTCTTTTTGATGCAATTGTAAATAGGATTGTTTTCTTAATTTTTTTCTTTCTGATTTTTTTTGTGTATAAAAATGCAACCAATTTCTGAATATTAATTTTTGTGTCCTGATGCTTTACTGAATTCATTACTTCTAATAGTTTTTTCTATTTCTGTGGTGTTGGTTGTCACTCTCTTTTATTTCTGATCTTTTTTTGCTTTTAATTTTTATTGGGGAATATTAGGGAACAGTATGTTTTTCCAGGACCCACCAGCTCCAAGTCAAGTCATTGTCCTTCAATCTAGTTGTGGAGGGCACAGCTCAGCTCCAAGTCCAGTCACCATTTTCAACCTAGTTGCAGAGGGTGCAGCCTACCATCCCATGTAGGAATTGAACCGG
This sequence comes from Rhinolophus sinicus, assembly GCF_057876585.1. Classification (NCBI taxonomy): domain Eukaryota; kingdom Metazoa; phylum Chordata; class Mammalia; order Chiroptera; family Rhinolophidae; genus Rhinolophus; species Rhinolophus sinicus. The sequence goes on from NC_142514.1 coordinate 93,870,796, forward strand.
CAACCAGCAGCTCAGTGGCAGCTTGTTGTCTTCAATCTAGTTGTGGAGGGCGCAGCTCACTGGCTCATGTGGGAATTGAACCAGCAACCCTGTTGTTAAGAGCTCATGCACTAACCAACTGAGCCATTGGGCCACCCCCTGATTTTTTTTTTTTTTTTTTTTCAATTTGGGTTCTCTGTTTTCCTTGATGAGTCTGGCTAAAGGTGTGTCAATTCATTTATCTTTTCGAAGAACCAACTCTTGGTTTCATTGATATTTTCTGTCTTTCTGTCTGTCTGTCTTTCTTTCGTTTCTACTTCATTTATTTCTACTATGGTCTTTATTTTTTCCTTCCTTCTTCTCACTTTGGGCTTCTGTTTGTTCTTCTTTTTCTAGGTCCTTTAGGTGTAAGGTTAAATTGTTTATCTGAGATTTTTCTTGTTTCTTGAGGTAGACTTGTATTGCTATAAATTTCCCTCTTAGAATTGCTTTAGCTGTGTCCCATAGATTTTGGGGTCATTGTGTATTCATTTTCATTTGTCTCAAGGTATTTTTTTCCTCCTTGATCTTGTTAACTGACTTGTTGTTTAGTAGCATGTTTTCTGTCTCCATGTATCTGTGTATTATTTTTCCTTGTAATTGGTGTCTAGTTTCATATCATTCTTGTCAAACAAGGTGCTTGATATGATTTCAGTCTTTTTCAATTTATTGAGGCTTGTTTTGTGGCCTAACATATGGTCTATCCTGGAAAATGTTCCACTTGTACTTGAAAAGAAAGTATATTCTGCTGCTTTGGGGTAAAATGTCCTAAAACTATCAATTAAGTTCGTATGCTCTAAAATGGCATTTAAGGCCACTGTTTGTTTGTTTGTTTGTTCATTTGTTTGTTTTTGATATAAATATGGCTACCCAGCTTTTTAAATTTCAATTTGCATGAAATATCTTTTCTCATACCTTTACTTTCAGTCTGTGTATGTCTTTTGATCCAAAGTGGGTCTCTTGTAAGCAATATATATATGAGTCTTTTTTTTTATCCATTCAGCCCTCCTGTGTCTTTTGATTGGAGCATTTAGACCATTTACATTTAAAGTAATTATTGACATGGATATACTTGTTGATTTTTTATTAATTTTTTTTATTGTTTTTGTAGCTCTATTCTGTTCCTTTCCCATCCTCTTGCTCTCTTTTCTTGCATATTGATGACTTTCTATAATTGGATTGGATAGTTATGGTTGGATTACTTTCTCTTTATTTTTTGTATACCTCTTATAGATTTTTGGTTTGTGGCTACCATGTACTTCATATATACCAAGCTATGTTTATAGCAGTCTATTTTACATTGATTATTGCTTGAGTTTGAACAAATTCTAAAATCACTACAATTTTTACTCACCCCCCCATACTTATGTTTTTGTCATTATTTTTTTACTTCGTGAGTGTGCATATCCCTTAATTTATTGCTACAATTAAATATGATCTTTCTACAAGATCTAAAAGATCCTGTCTTTTAACCTTTACACTAGCTTTATAATTTGTTGAGCCATTGCTTTCACGAAATGTTTGCCTTTGTCACTGAGGGTTTTTCTTTCCTATGTTTTCTTAATTTTATTTTTGACCTTTTCTACATGAAGAAGTCCCTGTAGCATTTCTTGTAATGCTGGTTTAGTGGTGATGAACTTCAGTTTTTTTGTTTTTGTTTTTTTTTTTGGTCTGGGAATCTCTTTAGCTCTCCTTCAATTCTAAATGATAACCTTGCTGGGTAAAGTAATCTTGGTTGTAAGGGTTTTTTTTCCTTTTATCGCTTTGAATATTTCATGCCATTTTCTTGGGTCCTGCAAATTTTCTGTTGAAAAATCAGCTGATTGTCTTATGGGAGCTCCTTTTATATGACTAACTGCTATTTTCTTGCTACTTTTAAAATTCTCTTTCTGTCTTTAACTTTTGGCGTTTTAACTATGGTGTGTCTTGGTGTTGGCCTCTTTGAGTTCCGCTTGTTTGGAACTCTCTGTACTTCCTGGACTTGGATGTTTATTTCCTTCACCAGGTTAGGGAAGTTCTCAGTCATTATTTCTTCAAATCAGTTTTTTCAATTCCTTGTTCTCTCTCTCCTCCTTCTTGTTACCCTTATGATGTGAATATTGATACACTTGATGTTGCCCCTTAAACTATCCTCATTTTGTAATTCTGTTTTCTCTTTGCTGTTCTGATTGTTTTTCCACCACGTTGTCTTCCAGATTGCTGATTTGACCCCCTGCTTCATTTAATTGGCTGTTGATTCCTTCCAGTGTATTCTTTATTTTAATTATTGTATTCTTCATTTCTGACTGGTTCTTTTTTAAGTTTTCTATCTCTTTGTTGATATTCTCTCTGAATTCATCTATTCTTCTCCCAAGTTCATTGAATATCCTTATAAGCAGTGTGCTGAACTCTATTTAGTAGATCACTGGTCTCCATTACATTTAGGTTTTGTTTTGTTTTTGTTTGTTTTTTTGAGTTTTATCCTGTTCTTTCAATTGAGACATGTGTCTTTGTCTCCTCATTTTGGCTGACACTCTGTGTTTGTTTCTTTATATTAGTTAGATCTGCTAAGTCTTACAGATCTAACTAATGTCCATTGTGTGGGTCATGTATGCCCTACTGTTGTGCTTAGCTTTGATTGCTTTGAGCATGTCAGTGGTTGGGGTTGACCCTCAGGCTGACTGGCTGTGAGGATCTGCTGTGACCACAGCAGACAAGCTGTTTGTGCAGGGGTTCACCCCATGGAGCAGGAGTCACTTTAGTGGGGCTCTGGTGCCAGCTGTGGTTGCTCTTCAGGTATGTCGGTTGTGGAGCTATTTGGGTAGGGCTCTGGTGTGGTCCAAAGCTGGCTAAGGGTGTGTTGGGTCTGGAGCCTCTTGGGAAGGGCTCTGGTATGGGCCAAGGTCAGCTGCTTCTTGTTCAGGCTTGAGGCTGCTTGGTAGGAGCTATAAAGTGATACACAGTTGGTTGCCACTTTGCTGGGCTTGGGACCTTTTGGTGAGCACTATGGTGTGAACTGAGGCCGGTGCTTCTTGTGCTGTGTTTGTGGACCTTTGAGACATTCTGCAGAACTAGCTGAGGGTGGCTGCTACTCGTATGGGACTTGTGGATTTTGGGGAAAGTCTTCAGCATGAGCCGAGGTAGGCTGCATGTGTGGAGAAGTCCCTGGAAGAGGCTCTGCTGGGGAGAGAGTTAGGTGGGGTAGTGTCTCAAGGAATCTCTTGAGTGGGGTGAATGGTGTTAGCCAGCTTAACGGACAGCACAGATTTGGCACCTACCTGAGCTGGGCCAGCTGTGTCAGAGGAGCACTCCACAAAGGAAAAATGGCGAGTGCTTCTATCCCCTGAGAGAGATGTCCCTATCCTTGCCCCTCCAGTACTCACCCTGAAATTAATCAATGTATTTCTTCTGGTGTATCCCTGGCACATTTTGAGCTGTTGCCCCTGTGCCAGAGCTTATCACAAATGAGTTTGTGCCCATGCCCTTTAAAAGCAGCATTCTCAGTCTCCTGCAGTCCTTTCTCTCCCTGAGACACAATCCCCACTACTTTTCACAACCAGTGATGGGCACTCCCCTTCCTGGTACTGTTGCCCCGAGATGGGGAGCCCAGTTTGGAGCTGATACCCCTCGATCCTCAGGGAGACCTTCACAGCTGAGATAACCCTCCCATTTCTTAATTGCCACATGTGGGTGTGGGGCCTGCCCAGTCTGTGTCACTGCTAGTCTTACTGTGGCTTCTTTGTAGGTATAGTTATGGGAATTCTGTTCAGCTAGTCTTTGAATGGTTCTCAATGATGGTTCAATAATTTAGTTGTAATTTTGGTGTGATTGTGGGAGAAGGTAAGCTCAAGTTTACCTATAAGTCCATCTTGACTCCACCGTTCAGATCTGACCCATTTTGAGTTGATTTATGTATATGGTATAAGATAAGGGTCTGACTTCATTCTTTTGCATGCGGATATCCAGCTTTCCCATAATCATTTATTCAGAAGACTGTCTTTTCCCCACTGAATAGTCTTGATACCCTTGTCAAAAAACATTTTATATATATGAGGGTTTATTTCTGGGATCTCTATTCCATCAGTCTATTCATCAGCCTTTATGCCAATATCACACTGCTTTGATTACCATAGTTTAGTGATAAGTTTTGAAATCAGAAAGTGTGAGACTTCCAACTTTGTTCTTCTTTTTCAAGATTCTTCTGTCTATTCCCAATCCTTTGAGATTCCATATGAATTTTAGGACAAATTTCTATTTCTGTAAAAAATACCATTGGGGTTTTAATAGGGATTGCATTGAATGTGTAGATTTCTTTGGGTAGCATTACCATCTTAACAATATTAAGTCTTCCAATTCATGAACACAGGATGTCTTCCCATTTATCTGTCTCTTGCACTTGTTTTTGAAGGCCGATTGTAAGTACAGCATCATTTTTGATCATGGGAAAAAGAAAAATTTAATATTTTTTCTAGAGCAGTGTACAGTCCAATTTGAATGATAAGGCAAATTAAACAAATGAGTCAAGAGCATAGATGAGAAATGACAATAGTTGAGTTCATCAAGGGTGATACCATGAGGGTCAGAAGAGGAATGTATGTCTGACCAGCATGAGCACCCATGCAAGACTGACGTGAGTGGCACAAGCCAAGGAAAGAGTCAGGAAAGCCAAGATTCCGAGGGGTTGTTGATCTGAATGACCAAAAGTGTGCTGAAGGCTAAAAGAAAAATCAAGCAAACCTGATCAAGGGGGAAGCTTAAACACAAATGAGTGACCTAGCAAAGGGTGGGGACAGGGACAAGGCAGCACCCATGTGTGTGGCAGCCAGTGCATATTCAACAAGCAGAGGAAGGACAAACAACAGAATATAGACAAGAGGATACCTTAAACAATGTCTGAGCTGGCAAAAAAACCTAAAGTTCCACATCTGCATCCATTTTCTCCAAGGTCAGAGACTGGGGAAGGGCAACAAGTCTGGCCTTAGCTAAATCCGGGCATCAGATCTCCTGGGCAAGAGATCCAAGTGTGTTCCACGCCTTGATCACAAACACCCACAACTGCTCTTTTACTTAAAGGAGGTGTCCACATAGCACAGTGGGAGCCTTGATGACACAGGACCCAGAAATTGAGGCTCATAGAGCATCATAGAAAGGAGTTCCAGGAGAATATTTTCTTGCCTCTCTGTCCCTTACCTGGAAAGACCAGACATGCAAATCAAAGAACATGTGTAGGATAGCAAATGAGAGAACTGCATTGGGCCTCAGCAATTCGATCCAGACTGCATTTTTAGATCAGTCTGACTTTTTGAACTTGTCTTTGAGTGTTTCTAACCTGTATGACAGGTGTGAGCTAAGACTCGGTGAGAACAAGTCAGGTGAATGTGGGTTGCTGCCTACGTGCCACAGCAGGCACAAGGCCACCAGGCCTCAAAGTGACTCCCTGTCCGATTAGATCTAAGGGGAGTGTGCACACTGTTAATGGTGGTGAAACCCAGCATGGCCATTATTATTTAGATAAGGTGCCCAAAGAGGAACAGTACCTGTTACCTGTTGAGTGCCAAGCCTAGTTTTCATCCCAAGAGGGGCCCTCGAATGCTCCTCATCTGTCTTCATTGTTGATCTGGTTCTGTTCCCGACAGCGCAGCTGCTTCTGCCTCCCCAGAGAGGTATGGCAGCATTGTTGGGCATTTTTCTGTTTCATTCGTTTGGTCATTCTTTTCAATCTAAGAAAACTGTCATAGTTGTGTGTGTTTTTTAGCTTTGGATGGATGAGTTTATTTTCTTTTTTCTGTTTTGTTTTTCTTTTTTTTTTTTTTCTTTTTTTTAGTTTCAGATGTGCAAAACCTTTTTTTAAGACATTTAAACAGTGAACAGTAAGTAAAGAGGGGTTTTCTACTCTGCGCTTGTAGTGTAGTTGACAATTAAAGTAAAACAGAATTGGCAGGAGACTCCTCTGAGTATTTCTGGTTCTGCCTGGTTACTAATGGACTGTCATTTCTCACAGATTCTTAAATAGGTGCCACTGTAAGAAGCCGTCTGTTGGGACACTCCGGAGGAGTGTTGCAGCACTTATAGGAGCCTCTTCCCGGTTTTAAAGGAAGAAATTAACGTATGTTTCCTGGTTGTTTGCTCCTGGCATGGAGTTTGATCAACAAAAGTGCTGTCAGGAGTTTGTTGGTAGAGCCATGTGCAGAAGTTCATCCTTTCAGTCTTTGCTAGGCTCCTGGCTGCCTTGACAGTTAAAATTCTTTGTGCTGTTGGTGCAGTTGTTGACATTGTAGACACCAGTCTCCATAAAATGAGATGAGGAGAGAAAAAGGCTACAGTCTCAGCGGGTAGAGACAAGAGGCCACAGCCACTAAATCCAACTCTGCACTTTATAGCTAAAGAAACTGAGACCCACAGAAGTTGTTACTTGTCCAAGATCAGACAGCTAGGCAGATACTTTTGACCTTTTTCAGAAGGTGAAGTACAGATTTACTGGCCAAGAGATATGCTGGGACGTTCCATTCTGTTCTTTTTAGGGCTCTCTAAAAGATGAATTTGGGAAACTCTATGATACCAGGAACTGGTCACCTACCTAAAGAAATATGTTAGAACTATTTTGTTAAACAGCCATTTAGAACCCTAATATCTAAGGGATATCTTTGAAGTACAGTAAAAATGTCTTTATTAGAGAATGATACAATAAACTTTTATTTAAAAATAAAGAAGAAATGGTTTAGAAAGAATAACATGGGGTAACTAGCCTTTTGTCTGAGAATGAGTTGGAATGTAGCAAAAGGAAAAAGTGCCCTTTGGCCTGCACATAAAGAAGATGTAGTAATCAGGGCAAGAACATTTGGACCTATTGCGTTGGTACCTTGTGCAATGTACTTTCATATTATAAGGTACAATAATAGAGGATTTCAGGTCCTCTAGGAATCTTAGTTTAGTGGATGTAGTTAAATGTGCTCTGAAAAAGGCTAGCTGCACAATTTTACAAACATCTTTAATGTTGTTGACATAAGTATGTGTTAAATTTAGAGATTGGGAAATTATCAGGTATTCTGACCTCCCCCTTGTCCTCTGAGACTGAGTTTTCCCATCTGTTAAGAAGAGTGAATGACACATACTTGAAACATGGGTTGAGGTGAGTCATAGCAAGACTATGTAAAACCCCACAGAGCAAGTCTCATTTCTTCTTAGTACCAGGTTTACTTCCTGAGAGTGCATCACAGTGTTATTCTAACACAGAACCCTAATGGTTAGAAAGGATTAATGTGCGCCTCCCACACCAGTGAAACCCAACCTTATGGCAGGTGATTTGAAGCATAATCTGAAACCTCACATGTGAATAGTATTTGGTAGACAGTAATATAAGTGAACACTTTTTTAAAAATAAGAATTGTAATTACATTTGTGTATTTCAAAGTTTGCCATAAACATAAGCTCATGTTCTTTTCCTTTCTGGTTCTGTATAGTGTTGCCTTTACAACCATTATGTGTATCGAGAAATTTAGAGCAATAAATTCAAAGAAGACCTCTAACAAGAAGACTGTTAAGGTTTTAGATCCTTTATCAGGAAGGTCTCTGCAGCAGCCAGCAGAAGAATTAAGCAGCCGTAAAAGAATTACACCATGAGCACCACGGTGTTTTTACACTTAGACCAATAACACTCAGCGATTTTGCAAAAATTATTTCATTTAAAATTGTTAATAGTTACAATGTTTCATTATTTGGGAGTGATAATTAGCTAGACTACCAATGAATTAAAGTATTTTGCAACTAACATCTGAAAATTCTCTATGCAAAACAGGTTTGCATTTTTTGAAGCAGCAAAAGCCATACTTTTCCTTGTGCAGAGGAAAATGTAATTGTATATTCTCAGCATGTGTTCAAAACCATTCCTTACTATAATGGCAAGGAATAAGGGTTTAGCAGACCTGACGTTTGTTCTATGTGCTTCTCCCGTGAATTCCGTGACGTTGTGTTGTTAGTTGTGAAATGAAGCCATGCCTCATGGAGCAGCCTCAATGATGATGTAGACGTAACCCTCAGAACGCCCCGCATTTCTGGATGCAGCTCCACTGGTAAGCAAGTCAGAAGGCATGGCATTGCAGAGAAGCGTTAGTGGTGTGTGTGTTTTCTGGATGAAGGTGATCTTAAAATGTGCAGATATGGTAGAGATGTGAGATCCCACCCAAAATAACTTCCTCTGATGCTCTTGCACACAGAATAACCACACTGCTTATGTTGTCACTTCTAAAGAATAATAGTGGGGAAATCCTGAAAAGGGAGGATATGATGAACCATTGCCCAAATTGTAGGACCCCAAGCCTGTTCTCATCAAATCAAGGAAAAGAGCTAGAAACAAGGAGTTTGCTCACTCTTTCAGTAAATATATCTTTAGCACTCACTGTAGGCAAAATACGTTGCGAGCTGCAAATGGAGAGGAGTCTGAATAAGACAGTTCCTTTACCGTCAGGAAGACGCTGTAAGGGCAGAACTCATGTGCACTGAGGGTTCGGGGAACGGAGCTGTGTCAGTGAGGAGCACAGAGCTGCCCAAGCTCCCGGGAAGAACAGATCACTTAGGGTCGGCACGCTCTGGGAGGACGTGGCTTCTAAGCTGGTTCTTGAGGGATGGGTACGATGTTGGTAGGTCCAGGTGGAGAGAATAGTGTTCCAAGAAGAAAGAAAGGCTTGTGCTTCCCACTCTGGCCTGAGAAAGTTCCCAGGATTCTTCAGGAGTCAGCCCAGACACTGTCTGCTGTGCAGAGCTCTGTCTGTCCCAAGAAAAAGCAGCTGCTACCTCTCTTCCCTTTAATCCTAGCCGTCCCCACGAAGGACCCTGTCTGTTCTCGTTGCATGGAATGGTGGTGATTGGCTCATGTGCCCCTCTCCCGTGTGCAGCTGGAGGTACTGTGGTTGGTTTCTGTAACCAAAGTCTCAATCACATAGATGTTTCCAGACCCTTCTGCCTACTGGGGACACCCTGTTTTTAAATCTTTTTAAACTGCTTGAATTCCTGTCCCCACATACCAGTCTCTCCCAATATTCTGCAAATTATTTCGCTTCGGGGAATTTCCAGCTTCCTCTGAACTCTCCACCTTTGCTCTGGGTCTCCTGCATCTTCCATTTCCCATATCACATCACAAATAAGATCTTCTGTAATTTTAAGGGTTTGGTAAAGAGGTTGATTATATGTTAGTGAATGAAGCAATTTAAAATCACATATGGGACAGGCCCATTCTTTAAAGTCCCTGGCTGTTATTCCCTGTAGAGTACTGGTCCCCTGGGGAGAGGAATTCAGCTCCTCTCCCTCTGGCACTTGCCCAGCTCCCCAACCAGGTCTTGTCACCTTTATGCAAAGCAGTTCTGCCCTTTCCTATTGAACGCCCCCTTGTCCAGCCAGGCTAGAGAAGGAACAGGCCTGACCTCCCATGTCAAGGGATCGGCCAGGTACCCTGCCTGAGACACAGACTGACAGGCTTTCTCTGACCTGGCTTGTGAATTACACTCCCTGTTCCAGCCCTGTGACTTTTAGCAGTGTGTCCAGCACCCAGTACCTGGAACATGGCAGGTATTCAATTGACGCTTCTTCATTGAATTTCTAGATATGACGGGGCAGGTGTGGGGGGTGGGGAGAGTCTTCTTCCTGGTTAATCCAGCTTGTCCTGAATGCAGGGTATGGCTGCAAATGAATGAGAAATAAACCTGGAGTATGTCAGGTTCAAATTGTCAAAGATATTGAAAGTCTAAGGAAGAGTTCGGATTTTATTTGACAAGTCACAGAGATTTCTGACTGGGAGAATGTCATATGGGTCTCCAGGAGGAGTGAGCTGCGTCGCAGGAGAGAAGGGACACTGGAGTGGGTAGCGGGGGCGGGTTTGTTAAGAAGGATGGTGCGGTTGTCACCCAAGGACATGTGACCTGAAGGCCATGAAAGGAAAACCTGAGTGCAAAAGTTTCTGGCAAATTTGGGAATGAATGATGGGGGCAAAACAGCGGGAGCTAGCTGACCATGATTTTAAGATGGGGTGTGGGAAGGTAACAAAGCACTGAGGAAGGGAAACAAGTGTAGTTAGTTGGTGGGTGGGAGGCTGTACTGACCTCAGTTTAAGCATCCCTTTATTCATTCCACCGACTCAATGAGGGCCCACTGTGCTCTCCGCAGGTGCTAGGTCCTGAGGAGAGCGGTAAGTGAGACAGGTGGTTCTGGCCCTCAAGGAGCTCACATTGTGTGGAAGGAGACAGTAGAGCCATCAACTAATTGACAGAGGAATTACAGACTGTGTGAAAGGGGCTAGAAGAGACATGCAGAGGACAGTGGCACATAGGAAAGCAGGGTTGTATATGGAGACTTCTTAAGGGAAAGACCCTTGGGAGGGGTGGTGACTCTGAGGTGCCTGTGAGTGGCCAGCTGCGGCTGCCAGGAAAATGCAGGTTTGAACCCCAGGAGAAAGGTAAGGGCTAAAAATGGAGACAGTGGTGTCCCTAGAGGTGATAACTGAAATCACGAGTGGAAATTGTCCTGCCACGAGACAGCCCACAGAAAGAACAGAACTTGAGCTTAGAGGTGGGAAGAGAGAAGGAACCAGCAGAGGAGAGAGGGGTGGTGAATGGGGCAGGAGCAAGGGGAGGAAGGGACCAGCAGAGGAAGAGATTCAGGATCTGGGGAGCACCGACAGAGCCAGCAATAGGAGAAGAGACCCCAGGAGAAGGCGCTGGTTTGCACAGTGATTGAAAAGCACTCTTTATGGTCAGGCCTGCTTTCATAGATGATTTTTAAAGCTGCTATGTGCAGGAAGCCATCGTTCACATCACATGTCACTGACAATGGGCAAGATACAATTTCTGCCCACATGGAGCTCTCATTCAATTTGGGAAAGGAAGTACAATGATTGAGAACAAGGGTTTAGGAATAAAACCAGAGTTTATAGCTCATGCCCCTCACTCCCACTCACTAACTTAGTGACTTTAGGCAACTTACTAAGCCTCAGTTTCCTCATGTGCAAAAAATGAGATGATCTAGCACCTCAGATTACTGGAAGAGTTGGATGGTGCAACAGAGGCAAAGCACGTAGTGTGTGCAGAAGTGGTAACATAGTAAGAGTGGTAGTGCATGCAAGGCAGGGGCTACGGGGGTGCAGAGCTGTGAAGGGGCCGTGTCCACACGTGGCTGCAGGGTCCTGAGAAGCAGTCACCCAGACAGTGGCACGGAGGCAGCAGTGGTACCACGAAGACACTGAGTGCCGTGCCTGCAGGTCCTGGCTAGGCTCACACCAGCTCTGGGCATCAGCAAATCGTTCACCTCCACCGAGGGCACTGTAAATGGGGACCCTGGAGCTCCTGCCCTGAATGGTGGCTGGAATTAGAGTGTCAGCCTGTGGCTCAGGAGACTGGCCCCAGGTCAGAATTTTAAAGAATCATTTAAAATGGATAGAATGTCAACCAGGGAACCTGGGAAGAGCGGCAGAAGTACAGGGTGGGGAGACAGGCAGGAGTACAGGGCAGTCAGAGACAAGACCTCGAGTTTAGCCAGTTCAGTTCACCGCTCTGTGGAGCCTGTTCACGGAAACTGAGAGAAGGCAAGGGTTTGGGGGGCTGTGCTGAGGGCAGAGTTGGGTGCCCAGCAATGGGCATCTGGGTGGTAGCGTGCCGGTTCCGCTGACAGGCGCTCAGCAGGCAGCCGAGACAGAATGACAGCCTGGTGTCCACACGCGTGCATTGCTCACATGTTCCCTCAAGGTGGAATCAGGTCTCATCTGGCAGGTGAGGGCCTTCCAGGAGTTGGTCCCTAGAGGAAGGACAGCATATCCTCAGACTCAAGGCTGTAGGCTGTGGGTGGACCTGCCAGGGCCAGTCTGCACAACTGGAGGAGAGTCTGGGGAAAGCTCCTAGCTCCAGCAGAACAAGCAGGAGATATGGAGTCAGGACGCAGTGTGATGCCCACCATGGGGCTGGGCCTGGGGAAGGGATGGCAGGTGTCTTGGGACAGCTGGGCGCGGAATGGGTGGGGGTTGTGAGCCTTGGAAGTAGGTTGGCTGAGGCATAATCAGAGCATGGTCTCCAGGGAATGCCTTCCTTTGTTCTTTCTCAGTGTTTTAATGGGACTTTTGCAGGCTCCACCTGCCGCATTTATGCCAAGGGGAGCCTGGGGAAGATAAGGAACTTGGAGTCCCTTGAAGATGGGAGTAATTGAAGCAAGAGAACATCAAGAGGGGCTAGGCCAGACATGGGAGTGTCCAGCTAAACCATGGGCAGTCTGGCCTTCGTTTGAAGGAGAGAGGCCTTTTTCCCTGGAATGTTCATCATGTACCCATAAAGGGGCTGCGTCCCAGGGACACCAAGCTGAGTAAGATGTTTCCCTGCCCTCAAAATAGGTGTGCTCTGAGGAAACAATTCTAGGACACTTTTTCTAAAGACTCCCACTCAGTTTCTAATTCATTTGGCCTGGCTAAGGATCCCAACTTTACAAATTTGTTTAGAACCACTGATTTCTCTGAGGAGACAGGTGGAGAAAAGCAACCAGATAAGAAAATGAAAGGAAGTATTTCAGAGACACAGAAAACAGTATGGTTATTACCAGAGGGTAAAAGGGGGAGAGGGAGGACTAAGAAGGTAAAGGGGGTCAAATACATGGTGATGGAAGGAGACTAGACTGAGTGCTGAGCACACAATGCAAATACATGGATGATGTATTACAGAATTGTACACTTGAAACCTATATAATTTTACTAACCAGTATCACCCCAATAAATTTAATAAAATTTAAAAAGGAAGTATGAACTCAATCTGTCTGATGCCCACCTATGAATAGATGGTCTAAGATATAGCTGTGTCCACTCTGCCAAGGCCGGAGGGTGGGTGGTTAAAAGGCCCTGAGCAGTCTCCAGAAGCAGATATTCCAAACCAGGAAAACAATTAAATGAGAGAAAACCAAGGAACTGGTCAGAGTGAGGAAGGGTCTCCGTGAGGATTCTAGGTGAGGACTGCAGGGGCCGGCTGTCCCTGGTTTGCCCTTGGATAGGAGAGCTGCATGCACCCTGAGCACCACTGAGTCCCCCTGACTTCCTGTTGGGCTCTGAGGGGCACACCTTGCTGGTCCCCAGCCCCTCCCCCTCCCAATGCATTCCTCACACGGATGCTACACGCACATCATGAAGGCGAGGTTTATAAAGTCCAAACATCACACTGTGTTTCTAGTCATAAAGATGAATAAACTCACCTCATTTATAACTCAAGATTATGGGCACCATGGCACCCATGTTTCCAGTCTAGAGGACAAGGCCAGATTGACCTTAAACTTTAGAAGAGGGGAGTATTTTGATGGTATAAAAGGAGCAATTCATTTTCTTCCCCCACAAAACCAAAACTTTCAGGCAGACCAGAAAAATCATTCTAGAACTGATGACTTCGGGATAGGTTTTCAGGCTGACGCGGCCAGACTTCAATGGAAATGAAGCTTGCTACTGGCCACCGACATCTGAAGAGAGTGACTTCCTAGCAAAGAGGACATAAGGCCCAAAGGAAAGAGCAATGCAGGTGCTGACGTGCCAGGGAACAGTGACTGATAGGAAAAGGCAGGGGACATCCCAGAGGTGTGTGAGCCAGGGCCTTCTCCTGGGTCCTAAGGAACATTCTGATGGGTTTTGTACCGTTTGGGGGAAGAAGGTGTCCTGAGTTGTCCACAGCCTTTCTTTTCCCCTTTATGAAGGTAAGCCAGAGAGATGCAAGGAGACTCTAAGATGTGCAAAATGTTAAACAAAAGGTTGACCAATATTTAAAAGGCTTTACTTTAAAAGACATGAATCCTTCGGGAGGAAAAGACAGAGAAAAGCCTTTGAAAAGAAGTGAGCTGTGAGCAGTGGGTTGCTAAGGCATGATGCTCTGCGTCTAAAGGCCTGTGCTCACCCCCGGGGGCACAGGGGTCTTTCCCACCCCTCCCCTCTGTGCCTCCGCGGGTATTGTGCCCTTTCCCAGTACTCCAGTCAGGGATGTGAGGTAAGAAGCATTGAGTCACCTGATAACAGATCGTAGTGGGGGTCAGGTAGACACTCACTGGGCTGTGCAGTGCCCTGTCAGTCACAGTAACCTCCTCTGACAGGAAGGTCACTTTTCTGCTGAAAGACCTCCTGTGGCCCACAGCTCAGGCAGTCCCCCCACAGCACTTTCTGTGCACCATCGATAGACAGAGTGTATTTCCCACTGTGTATCTTCGCTAACATGGTGACAGTGACTTAGGTTATCCCTGATGAACCTAATACATCAACCCCCATTTCCCTCCTGCAGCAACTCCAGGTGTGTGCTTAGGAGTGAAGAGGACTGGAGTGGGCCCGGGGCTTCCTCTGAGGCCTGTGGGCTTTGGAGCTCCTAGCAGCAAGTATCTGTGCCACCTGGCCGCCAGCCCTTTCCCAGGATGTCCTAAACTGAGTACAGTCCAATCACTAGCCCCTGGATGGCCAACAGGTTCCCCAAGGGAAGCCCAGAGGACACCTGCAGGCAGAGGGTCTGATAAGTATCCGGAAGAAGAAAGAGATCCAGAGACCTTTCTTGGCAAAGCTATAAATGAGTACATCTTAAATTCACTACCACCTGTAACAGCTTCACTCACCCCAACCTCAGGGGCCACTCCAAAATGCAAGGATTTCTTAGCAGCCAGCTCCCTGCCACTGGACCCCAACCGAAGCTGCTCCCCCCTGGAACTCTCCCTGGGCCTCCTGTAGCTGGCTTCTCCGTGTCAGTCTTGACTCTGCCTGAACATTACCTCATCAGCATTTCTGACCCCAATTACTCAATGTTATTTCCATCATGGCCCTTATAATGACCTGGTTTCTTCCTTGCTGGTTGTTTACTGCCAGCGCCCCCGTAGTGCTACATGAGCTGCCCATCTGCCTCTCTGACTGCTGTGTCGGCAGCGCTGAGACAGGGCTGTGGGGGTACACAGGTAGACTAGGCACAACAGAAAAGGTTGGAATGAGCTCGGGGCATGTCCTCGCCAAAACACCAGCTGGAGGTACCAGTGAGGAACTGAGTCTCATCTAACAGACGGTGAATCTAGAATTTCAGCCGAGGTTTCTCTGACCCCAAATCTCATGTGCTTTTACAGGGCTATAGTTAAATAATTGAAGATGAGGAACAAGAATATTCCAGACTGTGGGAACTAACGGTGTGACAAAAGAGGGTTGCTGATTGCTATTATACAATGAGTCGTTTCTATAAGGGAGTAAGTAACGTTGGAGAACTAGCACAGAGGTCTGGGATGTCCACCTAAGGGATCTCACTTGTTCCGGGCCCTGGTGGAGCTATAACGTTACACACTGATGTGGCTGCCATGACTGAATACCCACGCAACGTCAGGCGCTGTTCTCAGTGCTTATGTTGTCAATAAACTTTATTGTTCGCAGATAAAAGGTAACAAGTTCATAAATGTAGTACCCGAAGCCCAGTTAGTCATGATGGAACAAGGAGTCAGCTTAGGGAGACGCTGAATTTCATGCTAATCTAGCACGACCGCTAGGCTCCTGGGGTGCACACGCAGCCCCAGGGAACAGTTCCCCTCAACCCGCCTGCTGCTCCTCGATGACTCCCTCACACCTGGATGCCCTGCACACCTTGCTCCCGTCTTGGACTGCCTGCCTTGCTCTTTGCCTTCCTACCTCCCGCTCATTCTTCACAACCTGCTTAGGGCGCATCTGCTCTGGAGAGGATTTGGGTCCTTGCACCCCTGTTGGGCTGCGGTCCCCTCCTCTGTCCCACTGTGAAGGTAGCTTAACCCTAGCACTTTCCCAGGGGGACTGTTGGACAAGTCTTCCCTTTTCCTATTTATGCAAGCACCTGGGGGGCATTGGTAGCACAGGCCCACCCCCAAGCTCACTGTCCTCCCCTTCTCATACCCCTCCCATCTCAACCCTCTCCCTACCCCCTACTCTCTTCTCGACCTTAGTCTGCTCACCTGCTCTCCGTTACTCACCTGCACTGTGGGACATGCATCAGATCTGCTATTTGCTTATTAGTCTCCACCATTGGACCTTGAACTTCTTGAGGACCCAGTGAGAATGGCTGTTGATTGTGTGAATGACTGCATGTTGCCAGCATTACATTAGATTGGAAGGTCCTTTTTAAATAGGAAAGTGCAGCATGGCTGTTTCTCTTGTGATAACTATTACTGTCATTACTACTGTGATAATCAGAGGCATCCCTTTCTTTCCTCACTCACTATCAAACTCAAGAACTAAGTAGATTTGGGTAAAGTCTTTAGATATCCCGTGTTCTCCAGACTTACTCTCTGCTCGTATCCAGGTCCAGCAGTGGTCTCCTTCACTCTTGGGGCCCTGAAACTGAAAAGCTTGGGGCCCTGAAACTGAAAAGTCTGATAGTAGGTCATGGCAGTTGCATAAATAAGACCAGACAACTCTTTTAAATTCTGTGAGTTGAAGTGTTTTCAAAAAAAAGTGTTCTGAGGGGGTCAGATGCTGAGCACAGGTCTTTTGGAAGTGTCCCAAACCCACAGAGTTCCCATGTCTCTTAGTATTCCTGGTGGTCCTACACAGCAGTAGTTCCTAGAAGAACCCACCTCAAAGCCAGGTTCTGCCAGAGGAGATCCCCTGGGGGTCTCATGGCCTAGTGGTATCCAGGACATCGTTCCACGGTCACATGGCCACTGGTCTGTGTTTTAGCTTCTCATAAATATAACAGCCATTATCATCACCACTCCTGATGGTACTTGAAGAATTGATAGTTGTTTCTGAGAAGACTACATTAATCACATTGGCCAAAACAAGATACTTTATATCCAGCGGAGGTTCCCTTTATAAAACCTTTAACCTCCAGCTAGAGAAAAACAGTGAATTCATTTTTGCTCTAAAATCCAAGGCTGCATCAAACCTTGTCACCGTGTGCTGCCATGACATAAAGAGCTGTGTGCTTGTTTCAACCTGGTATCTCTTGGCAGGCCCTCTTTTGTGCTGACTCAGGTTCCCATTGGTGTCTGCTCTAATCTGTAATCTACGCAAGTCATCTGACCAACAGTTTTAGTGTTTCTGGACCTCTAGCGAGGAAAAGCATAGCTCCTTCTATTGCGTCTGTGACAAGTTCTTTGCCGGGGGCGATTTCATCCTCATCAAGAGTGTCTGCTTCATGGGAAGGGATGCCCATCCTGGCACACTGTTGTTCTCATCTCCTGTCAGCCCGCGTGCTAAGGAGAGAAGACCCTCAGGAGGTGGTCTACGTACATGTGCGAATCACCTAGTCTTTAGTCACACAGACCTGGGTCGGAGTCCAGACTCCGCCTGGAGTGACACTGGGCAAGTTACTTAATTTACTTGGACCCTCACTTTCCTCGTGAACCATACAGGATTGTTAGAAGGTGAAATAGCACGAGGTTTGTAATGTGTTTAGCATATAGCACAAAGAAAGGGCCCAGTGAAAAGATGTTATTGCTGGCTCTAGGGGATCCCCAATTTCCCCACCCCTAAAGTAGTCATTGGGCCCAGAGGCTTTACCCCTGGAGCGAATAACAGCCAGCAGCCCTGTCACATTCCAGTTTGAACGAATGCCCAGGGGTAGGGAGTGGAGGTGGCTCACCAGCCCACTGCAGGGAAACCACGCTTCACCGTCTGACTACAGGTTTCCTGACCCGGCCACAGTCTCCAGCAGGTCAGGCCATCTGATTATGATTCGCATCAGTGGAAAAATTTGTTTCCCCGCTGTCACCATTATGTATCTATCATGCAAGTGCCTCCGTGACACGTGTAGCCCAGAAAAATAAGGTGCCACAACTGTCCACTTTACAGCCACAAAATAGCCGCAGCACTCGGTTTGACTGGTTGTGTGTCCCAGCTACCTGAATGTCCCAATACCCTCAGGGCTCCGTGCAGCACACCACCCTGCTGACTCGCCTCCTGACCAGCGCCCTCTGCCTCGAGCCATGTGGGAAGCATGTGCCCAGCCTCAGTGGTCAGAGCTGCAGTGGGGCCAGATCCAGGAGAGGTCACCCACCACCCGCTGCCAAGGCACGCAGCTCCCCCACCACCCAGCTTTACTCACAAGCAGAACTCCCAAAGTTCAGGGTTGAGGCTAAGCCAGACTGGGGCCCAGCTGGAGCCGAACTTGAACACTGCTGCTCCTGTTGCCTTGGATGCTATGAAACAATGAGTGGTCATTAGGTCAGAAGATGCGATGGGTGTCCCTAAGGCACTGACACAAGGCATGTAGTGCTCGCTCCAGCACCAGCAATCCCAGCCGAGTGGCAAGGAGTAGCTTAGAAAAGGGACCTTGAAATTCTTCTAGTCCAGCCATTCTGTGTATACAGATGAGGACAGCTTGAGTTACAGAACTCACGCGGCAGGGCCAGAGCTGGGCCTCACCTCTCTCCTCTGCTCCCTTCCCTGTCATTCCTGTTTCCTGTATAGGGTCCTGGGAAGATCAGGCACGGGCAGGCCTCTTCAGTTAAGAAGTCAAACATGGAAGGATGTAACAGTGGTATGGTTAGAGCTGATTTAGGTGGGAGGAGGAGGCCCCCTCCTACGTGGATGGTGTCAGGGCCCAGACTGTGTGCTCCTCCAACCTGGGGCTCTCCTCCACAGCGTCTGCACTGAGCACCAGGCGCCCAGGAACCTTCACGGAGCTGTGTCTACTCACATGAGTCTTTGATCCCACGAATAGTCTTTGTGCAACATACTTGAGGTACAGCAGTAAAACAAAGTGAAAGGAACTTTGAACTGAGTCCCAAATTTTCATTTTTGTCAGCCTTCCAACCCAGACTAGCCCTTTGTCATCCTGGCTCAATCTGTAGACCACCTCTCCTTCCCCAAACTCAAGAATCCCAGCACCTTCTGTTGGTGTTGCTTTGCAAAGTCAGGCCTCCTTTCTCTACTGACAGGCTTTTGTAAGATTGATATGGCCAGAATTCTAGAATCATCCAAGACCCCAGCCTGCCTTTGTCCCTCTTTCCTGTGTTTATTTGCAGAGCATGTCGTGCACATCAAAGAAGAGAAGGTTCCTGCTCGGTGGTTTTATGAAATTACTGAACAAACGAGACAACGTCAAGATGCAGACGTTCCCAGGACCAGTTCCTGGTGGCCTGAGGAATTCATCCCTTTATTTCCTCTGAAATAAAATGGACATTCCTCCATTTTGGAATGTCTCTCCCCTGTCAATCCTTAGCCCTCTTAGTTATGAGGCAGAATTCCACAGTGGCACACGGCTCTGGAAATACCACACAGGAAAGAGGCCTAAGTATAGGGCAGGGTCCTAAAGACAGTCCCAGGAGAGAGCAGACAAGAGCAGAGCGATGGATGCCGTGTGGGAAGTGTCACAGGTCAGCACTGCGGGTACGGCAGAGGCTTATGTAACAAGACTGGGATTTTTATTTCCACAATCAATTATTTCTCACATCTGAATAGAGCTGTCATTTCCAAAGCATGTCATATCCACTGAAGTGTTATTTTAGGTGAGCTGGCAGAGTGTGCGCCAAACTCTTTTTTTATCTTGGACATGAAAGCCACGCTCGGTTGTAGGCAGCCATGAAGCTCTGACTCGGCTTTGTCAGAGAAGGCCTTTCTGAGTGCAAACAGGGCACCTGCCAAGGGTTTCTGTGCAGAGCGTCACACTTGGGAGTCCCCACCAAAGCTTTCATCAAAGTCAACCTGATTATTTTCCACTGCATTTTCCTGAAAGGATGTTATGATTTTCTAGATGTTTGGTGGCTGGTGATAAATCAGGCTTTTATGATGTCATGTGAAAGGCCACCTCTCGGACTTCCTCCTGCCACAAGCCATAGATTTAAAGCAGGACGTGTTGGTCAGGCAGAGTGGACACAGTTTGACTTAACCCTTTCCTTGCTTGTCTTAAGGCAGCTGAAGCTGCCCCCTACGCTAGGGCTGTGGAAGAAGGTGAGCTGCCTTCCCCGGTACCTTCCCTCCCCACGAATACAGCGGGGCCTGTGGACACGGGGCCTCCTCTGAGTTAATGAGACTTCCTCAGCTAAGAAGCTTTGGCACCAAATCAAGATTCAAAACAAGACAGTGTTCTGTGGAATGATATAAGCGATCGTAGGCAATTTTACAAAAGTAATCTTTTGAAAGTCTCAGTTTCATAATCATGAAAATGAGAGGTTTCTTTGAAAAGGAGATCATATCTAATGCCGGTGGGTTATGATAAAATGTTACACTCATACTTTGTTGGTAGCATTATAAACGCATACAGTGCCTTTGAAAGCAATAAAAAGGCTCTCATTCAAGCCAGCATCCTGAGTCCTCTATGAATCCTCTCCCCCCACACACACCCCGCTCATCAGCAAGTCCTCCTGCTCTGCCTCCAGAATAGGCCCCCCGTTTATCCACTTCTTTCCAGCTTCCCGTTTACACCACCTCCCTCCAGTCCAAGCTGCCACCATCTCACCACATCTGTGGCCACTGTCTCAGCTGGTCTCCTCTCCTACACAGCCCCTCTCTGATGTAGCACAGCACCCACAGCAAGGCTGGAAACGTCTGGCCGAGCCTATGCCTGCAGTCCTTACAGCCTTCCAGGAGCTCAGAACAAAATCCAAACTCCATACTCTGTGTAGCAAGCTGATAAAGGACTGTGAATTTTAAAGTAAAGTGGGTTCTTTGTAGATGAGTGGCCCTTTATGCAACACACACACACACACACACACACACACACACACACAGAGAATTTGCTAAAACTTTTTAAAAACCCAAGCAAATGTCAGTGTTGTATCCATTCTCTTGAGAGCTAGTGGAGAGGAAGAGAGTCGAGAGCGGCTCCTCAGCCAGCAAGGAGAGCTTGTGCTCTCAGATTCACTCTCGTCAGGATTCTTCTCCTGCAGGAGGAAGTAAAGGGTGGGACACCATGTCAGCAACCCTGAGGAGGTTGAATGTGTATCCATTTGGCCAGAAGAGGAATAACTTTCCACCTCACACCCAGGAGGTGCCAGAGCAGCAGGACAGGCCCCTGCACTCTGCCTCCAGGACTGGGCCCTGCGTCCTCCAGGGCCAGCTGGGCATGGCCCTAAGTCTCAGCTGCAGTAGCCAGCTTTGGAGTCTTGGCCTGCCAGTGGCAGATGCTCTAAGGGACAATCAGTGACTAGAGAATAAAGCCGTGTGACAACATGGCTGTGCCCTATGATGGGCGTTACCCAGGAGGCCAGAGGTGATCTGACCGGCCTCCCCTACCTTGGCCTGGGGCCTCGATGTCCTCAGGCGCTTTGTCCAGACTCAGTAGCCTCCTCTCTGCTACTCAGGCTGAGTGTATTGCTCCCTGAGGTCTTTGCAACTGTGGCATCTTCGGGAGACCCTCCTGGGCCAACTCTTTATGCACTGGCTTTTTCTTGTCATTCAAATCTCAAATTCAAATGTTGCCTCTTTAGGAAGGCCTTCCCCACCCAAGCCTCCCACTCCTCATCAATCCCACTTCCTCTTCAGCCTCCTGCCTGGCTCTCCCACAGCCGAAATGCTCTTAATTCATATCTCCTGTACCCTTACCTCTCTCACCAGCTGGGCATGAGCTCAGGGGAATGGCCTTGTCTTGTCCATGGCTGCTTCCCCAGCATCTGAAACAGTAAGTGTTTGGCAACAACAATCAAGAGCATGTGAAATGATTGCAATAACTGAAAAGCAGAATACAAAATTCTGCAGACTCTGGTTACAATTATTCAAAAAATGATGATCTAAAAACAGAAGTTGGGTTGAGGTACAGGGTGAAAGTAGCATATAAGTATGGAAAAAATACTGTAAGACAGCTCGCTTTAAAATATTACAAATTCATCCATCATGTTACTATAAGAAATGAAAAGAATAGCTTTTCCTACACCTTAGGGATAAAAGCAACAGTAGCTAGCCTTAACAGAAAACCTGTTCAAGTATACAATGAATTAGAAATACTGCTAGCTACTTTTCATGTGTAATCTTGAATTCTCACAGCATTCCTGCAAGATAGGCAATGTTTTCCCTATTTTACAGATTTAAACCCTGAGGCTCAGAAACGTTAAGAACTTGTTACCCAACGTCACACACTGAGTGGTGGAGCCACGATGTGAAACGAGGTCTCTTCAGTGTTGCTGATGTCTGAGAATCGTTTGTTATTGAGACGTGACTTACACAAAGTAAAACACACAGGTCTGAACTACATAGTTTGATCCACTTTGACAAACATACACATAAATCTTACACTCCTGTCAACATAAAAACATCACCAAAATTTCCTTCATGCACCTTCCCTGTCGGTCTTTTTCTAGTAAGCACTGATCTAATTTCTGTCATCATCAATTTAATTGCCTCTCCTGGAACTTCATACACATTAAATCATACAGTATCTACTCTTCTCTGTCCATCTCTTTCCTTCAGCATTGGAGTGTATTAATATTTCTAAATGTTGATATAGTCTTTATTATTTAGAGATCTGTTTGCCATTCAAAGTAATGCAGCCTAAGGTATGTTGCTTACAGGACTTTCTGGGGAGGGTTAGTCCCTACTGAGTGTTGTGGGTGCTGGACTAACAGCCAGAAATCCCGCCATCTCATCCAAGACCCTACCATGGCTTTGTGACATTAATAGAGTTATTTAGTTTAAATATCTCTGTAGATGCATTCAGGTATAGGATTCTATTGCTCTTAAAAGATAAAAAAAAAAAAAAAAAAAAATGCTAGGTAACCATCTAGTATAGATACCCTGGTAAAAACTCTCTATTAATTATGATAATAGGAAACCAAATGAATGGATAAATAAAATCATAGAAAACCTAAAGATTCATCTTAATACTCATCTTTTCTTCGTGCCTCTCAAAAACCTTACTAACAAATCTCATAGTAGTTGTCTTAATTTTTCCAGAAATATGAAAGTCCCCAGAGAAAAAAGCAATTTGGATGTGATCAGTTACCTGGTTAGTCCTAGACGTTCTTAAGAAGTTATTGAGGGAACGAATGTTTGACTGAACTTGTGGATACACATTTGAATGACCCTGTCATGTCATTTCTATTTTGGTTGGAGAGAAGGATGCATGGCTAACTGACTGGTTAGCTGGCCGGCTGGATGAATGGCTTCATGGATGGATGGGAGGGAGGGAGTCTGAAGGGTTATTGAAGTGAGGTTTCTTGAATTTGAATAACCTAATGTATTATATAAGTTGAGAAAAACCCCAAAGGAAAAAATATCCCATCTATACTGTGGAGGCATTCGTATCATTTAAAATATTTAGTGTTGATATTCAAAGGGAGTGGGGGAACCTTTTACAAAGGGCTGTGTAGATGTCCTAATGAACTGGAAGGGAACAAGCTTAAGGAAAATCACCTTCACCGTGTGCGATTAGGGGTCACGTGTGGCCTGAGTCGGCCTTCCTGGATGAGAGGGTACCTTCCCTCCGCATGCACCTGAAGATAAGCCAAGGGCAGAGTTGGGCTATAACCCCACAGGTACTTTGTACACTGCTTTCATCCCCAGGAAAGAGGCCACCTGAAACAGATACAAGATCTCTTGAGTTGCATTATGAATGTGACTCTCTGGAGATTTAATTAGCTGATGGATGTAAAGTGCTTTGAGGGTAAAAAGTACTAAGTGGCAAAAGAAAAGTAGCCTGTGTCTCGTGCTCCAGAACACTACTTGCCAATTATGTCACAACAATCTTTAATCAGTCCACTTAAAGGTGCTTTATCTCCTTTCCTCAGGGTTTGTGTCACATCCTACCAGCATGGGTAAATCTTTACACCCGAGAGCCAGTTATTAACCGTAACCAGTCATTTCCGACAAAGAGGTGCTGGCTTTGAAGCCGGAGTGCTGAGGTCACCAACAATCTTATCTCCCTTTCATTAACTGGACCTGAATTACAGCTGTGAGTCAGCCCCCCCATATCAGCTGGTTAGAGTGAAGATCGGTGAAGAAATCAAAGTCAAGTGGGCTTCAGTTACAGTACTTGATTTAGCTTTCCCTAGGCTGATACTCCTAGAAGCACCAGGGATCGAGAAATAAAGCTAAAGAAAAAAAGTAACTACAATTATAATTACAGATGTAGAACAGGTACAGAAAGAGATAGTACCTCATAAATATATATGATGCAAAATTACATCCCCTACATCTTATTTGCTTATTTTATTTAAAGCAACCTATTAAACACCCACCTATTAGAAGATAATGCCCCAGAAGGTATGAGGTACAGCTTCTGAGAAATGCTTTCCTCTGCTCAGCCTGCTCAGACCAGTGCCTTGTTGAAAGGACAGGCCCCAAAGGCCTGCAGGGCCGTCCAGTGCAGGTGGCTGGAGTGTCCTGGGAGCCTGCTCCTCTGCCTCACAGGGAGGGCAGCAGGGCTCCCGCGTGGCATGTGCTGTATGGAATGTGTGTGGCCGTTCCACAGAGGAGAACGGGCCACCATCCTTGTCTCCACACGCGGCAAGCGTGTCTGCCTGAAAGGACTTTCTCCAGAATATTTTTTTTAACTCTATTTAAAAGTAAATTAATGTGTTTATTTGCTGTATTTTGCCTATATGATTATGTTGTTTGTGTGTCTTACAGAGCCCTTTTTGCCGAACTGCATTTCTCTTTTTATGCTAACCATATTTTTAAAATACAAATGAAAACAGATGCCTCTATATGTAGGCTGCACTAAAAAGCCATTAATTGCATTCTCCCTTTATAAAGTGGATACTTATTTTTTAACCACATTAAGCTTTGTTTACAAATGGACACATAAGGAAGACAGTGTTCTCACTTTCCATGAAAGCTCTATGGTGCTTGGTAGACTTTTTCATTAGTGTCTGGGGGCATACATGTAGATGGGTTTCTTTCCCTTTGTTTGGTGCTCTTAATAGCTATTGATTCCAAAGGCCAAATTCTACCAATTGAACACAAGTGGTCCCCAGCCAAGAAAAATGGGATCAAGTGAAGGGTCACAAGATCCTAGAGACCCCTTAACACACTTCCCAGGAGGTCGGGACCGCACATCCTGAGTCATAAGTAACGGGGCTCACATGTGAGGCCACCAGCAGAGGTGACAGTGTCACGATGTGAGGGCTTGAGCAGAGTTTCAGTCCAGTATACACATGTGTTGCTCGGCGGGATTGAGACACGATGCAGGGCCTGCTCACTGTTTTGTTCCCTTTGCCACTTTATGTCCACTGTCAGTGTGCTAGTCGGAGCCGGTGCTGACGGACTTGATTTCCCTCAGACTGAGCCCAAGCATTGTTTCGCTCTAACGGCATTCTGTCAGCTCCTGCTGACGGACAGTCCCACTGAGTACAGCTTCCTGAGCAGACCAGACGGCCCACTATTCTCTACTTGTCTCTTATCACCCCTTGTCATTAAAGGAGATGCCTGGCTTCAACTTCAATTTGTGCTGAGATAGAGCAGTAAAAGGGAAGAGAGATGGGAAATGTTCCTTACCCTTACTAAGGCCAGTGTATTTCTTACTGCTCTGAGATTCGCTCCCTCTTTGTGAAGGTTCCAATCAAAGGATATATTTATGAGCACATAAGAGTTTAAACTGCTCATAAGAGACATTATACTGCAAACTTTCTGGGGGAACTTTCAGACTTTATGTTTTGTTTTTTTGGTTTTCCCATTCTTACTTTCAGCTGCATATCTTGAATCTTGACTGGGATATTCTCTGCAACTCTAATGCTTTTTCCATTTTACTGAAGTTCTTTGGGGTTTCGGGTTTTAGGGTTATTTTGTTTTGGGGTGTGTTTTTTGTTTTTTAGATTTTTTTTAGATTTTTGTTTTTTTGTTTTTCTAAAAAGAAGTATTTCCCCAAGAGTAAATCTTCCCTGCTCACTCTCCATTAGCATACAGTTAGATCAAGAACCAAATTCATTGGCGTTCTTTTATTCCCTTGGAACCGGAGCTAATCCTCAATTTTGCTTTTTTTAAGAAACGTGGAAGGAAAGAAATGAATATCGAGTGCCGCGTCATAGCTTAAATTCTTGAAGATGTTTCGCCAGGGTTTTCATCAGTCTTAATTTTCCTTATTAACATCCCCTGTCTATACATCTTCTCCTTCTTTACAGCACTCAAGAGTGAATTTCTTTCAAT
The DNA here is from genome assembly GCF_057876585.1 of Rhinolophus sinicus. Taxonomy (NCBI): domain Eukaryota; kingdom Metazoa; phylum Chordata; class Mammalia; order Chiroptera; family Rhinolophidae; genus Rhinolophus; species Rhinolophus sinicus. The sequence continues at coordinate 93,896,795 of NC_142514.1, forward strand.
ATGCGCATTAGAAAGTTAACAACATCCTGCCAAAAGCGCTCACACTCTTAAATTGTTCCTCCACTCCATCGCAAACCTTACGAGCAGATCTTTTGAGGAAATATGGTATCTAACACATAATTTGAAATAAATATTAAAACTTGCCCAACGCAACTTCAAGGAAAGAGGAAGAAAAAATGAGAATGTGAACTTTGAAAAGATATGCTATACAATCTATTTAATAACATTCCCACAATGATTTTAGGAAAAGTGGGTGGGTAGCAAAGGGATTTAATGTGTTAAATAATGATCAAAATAAAATAAGATTGGGGGAAGGAAAGAAAACCAGTGTCATTAAAGATGTGTTGTTATATTGATGGAGGTGAAAAGGTGCCCAGGAGACTTGAGGAGAGGGAAGATAGTTAGAGTAGAAGATAATGGCATAGCATGGTTTCTGCTTTTCGGGGACTTTATGTTAACTACTGCGGGCTCAGAAACTGGCTCAATGACTTTTCCAGGATTTGGCCTGGCCCCTTTATCAGTTCACTCTAACAAGAAGGTAAGCCAGGAAAGCCTGAAAACTTGCTGCAGCCAAATATCCCCTCCTGCTGGGCTGCTGTTCCCAGTTCTGACCGCTGGCCTTGACCTTTAGGGTTTATGCCTGGTCAGAGACTTAGAGGACAACTCCTCAAGGTCAAACAAGTCAACAGTAGTCAGGAACTCTGAGAAAAAAGCAGGGGGCTCTAGGAGTCCTGACATATACATTTTCTCTTGCCCATACTGTTTTGCTGCTATAAAATCCTCAGCTAACCATAATTGAATTTGACAATAATTAATCACATGTTGAAACTGTATAGCTCACCTAAGGAATAGCAATGGAGATGGTGAAGACACCAGAAGCCAGAGTTCAGGAAATGTCATATTCACACAGAAATCCTTTAAATTTTTCTCAGAGCTTTATTGTCTTTTTTAAAGAAAGGTTACAGACCACCCAGTGCACAAAGTCCATTTTGGAAACTATACATAAAATCATCACTTTAATCCAACTTTTGCCCCTGTTGTCATACTATAGCTTTAAGCCTATAAACAAAGAAGGAACTGAACTTTCAAAAAGAAAAAAAAAAAAAGAGCAAAACAAATGAACTCATTCTTCTCCTTGGTACTTAGGAGCTGATCACACCCTAGTGGAGAGGATTTGTGAAATTTAAAAGGAAACTATATTGTAGCCTTATTCCCCCACCCCCTTCCCACTGCTCGACACAGTGCTACAAGAAGGGCAGTCCCGGATGTCCTGTCCTCGTATGAATACAGCTTCCACAGTCTTGGTTCTCTTCAGGCCAGCGGAAGCCTTAGGTAAAGAAGCATTTCCACATCTTTGCTGTCATTCCAGAGCCACACGCACTCCCACGCCAGGCCTCCCCATGCCACCTTTTAAGTACACCTTGTGCCCCAAACCTTGCAGACTAAACCATTTACTATAACTTCTCACAACAGGAGGAGGTAAGAAAGTCCTTCAGGAGGGGTGAAGTGTAAAACAAGCTGGGATGTCCTTATTCTTTCCCTAAAAGTGGATTGGGGCACACACGTTTGGAATACTCTAAATGTTAGCACAGTTGCAGCTGGTATAAAGAGACACTATTTTGTTTTGATGGGACCTCATCCTTTCCCTTCACAAGGTCTTTTGGTCCTAATTAAATGTCAGGGAGACGGAGCCTTGGCAGAAAGTTAAAGTAAGCTGCTAGACTGGAATGTAGGAGTTGGGCTCAAAACTAAATTGGGAAGTTTAACTGGGTGCGTCTCTGGTTTCAATGAAATACTTTTACAGTGTATGGTAGTAATGTCTGTTTCTAGGCTTTTGAAAACCATTTTTCTTTTTCCTTTATTGTAGTTCCCTGGTTGTTTTTATATTATGAGCTACTTGTAGAAAAATACAGGAAACATAATTACAATACAAAGCTCCCTTTCCCAAGCCTACTGAGATCATTTGAAGCCAAACTTGGTTTGAGGGTTTTGCTAACTATAAGTTCAGAGCCATGAATTGCATCCTATGCAATGCTAGTTGATTTACAACAAGTGTTACGTGATTAAACAATAACCGTGTTTCTTCAGGCTGTGTAACTGCTGTAGAATTTGAGGGAGGACGGTGCTGTTTCATGACGCCACATTTCACAGCTCCCTCTGGGGAAAAAGAATGAATATCTTTGTGTGACTTATAGGAAAATAGAAATATTGTAGAACTATATATACAAGTTTATTTAGGGAAAGGAAAGAGAAATCATTTGTTTTTCCACTTGTATTTCCAGTTCCTGTTAAATTGCTAATTATTAATTGTTGTATCCTACTTTTCCTGAAGAATCTGTATATGGACTTTTAAGGCCAGCAGAAATAACTTTTTTTTTTACTATGATTAACACTCTGGAGAGGAAATCAGTACTTCAGTATATTGTAAAATAGAAAGCCTTTGGGAATTTGATTTATTCAACCCTAAAAAGTAATGACGGATGATTGAGAATGAGAGTTGCTGAATGTACTCTGTTAAGGTACAGTTTCAAGCAAACAGTACAGACATTGAGAAGTAGCATCCAGACACCCTTTGGTAGCAAAGGCTTAGCAGTAAGGGGAAGTACCCAGGGAGTCCTGCAGGGCAGGTCCTGTCAGCCCCTTCTGGGTCTGTAACAAATCGCCCAGGCCTGCCTGCCTCCTTCCAGGGCATTCTGGAGAAAATCAGTGGGGAAGGCTTTCAACTGCAGCTTGAGGATCTGTTACTTTCCCTCCATATCACTGGTTTTAGATTGTTCCTTAATATTGTGTGTAGCTAAAATAGTGCCTTAATGAGGTATTTAACGTGTTTAAAGTTCAGCTATTTTCATACTGCCTTCACATTCTTCCATTTCGAGGACTCATATCTTGTGTACTATTTGATGAATACTTTTGTATATGGAAAAGCCAAATGTTTATCTTACCCCAAAAATGGTGTATTTCAAAGTTCTTTTCTTTCTTTTTTTCTCTGTCTCTTCCTCTTCTTCTTCTTCTTCTACTTCTTCTTCTGTCCTTCCTGCTTTCTTTCCTTCCTCCCTCCCTCCGTCCTTTTTTGCAAATAATCTTGAAATTCTCGTCTCAATTTTCTCCTAACTCAGTCTTCAAAGAGCTGTAATAAGAAATTGGTGAGTGAGGGCTGAGATGCAGGATGAAGTTATTCTCCTCTAGTTTTCTTTTAGCCAGTTTTCCTTCCAAGGAAGTCTTTTAAATGGATGGAAAGTCTCCGAAGCCCTGATGTGTTTGCCGCTTCCGCTCTGCTCTGGTAAAGCTAAGCGAGCAGACTCTCACAGGGTCTGTGGCGTACTGTTTTGTGTGTTTCAGCATTTTGATAAGGGCCTGTAAGATGGGATGAGAAACTCAAGGACCAAGCAGATGGCGGCCCCGGCCTCTTGTACAGGACCTGGGGGTTCCTTTGAAAATTAACTTGTTCCTCCAACGGAGCGGTTAGGGGACACTGGGCACACGGAGGAGAGCGACGGCGGCTGCAGAGGCTGCCCGAAGCTCGCTCTTCAGAGCAGGGCTTTCAAACTGTGGGTTGCACCTTGTTAGTGGGTCGTGGGATGAAGTAAGTGGGTCGAGATCAGCATTTTCTAAGGAGTAGAATAGAACAGAATAGAAAATACTGGTTTGTGTGCCCCTGGACAGTCAGACTGAGGACTGCTTCGTGAGACTTCAGTTTCGTTTTACGTGCATGTGGGTGTGTTGAATGACAGTGTGAACTGCCCGTCCTTTTCGAGGGTCAAAAAAGCTCGAAGCCGCTGCGGGAGAAAAATTGTGCCGGGCTACCGGCAGAAGTTAACCACGGCTGGGTTACAAAGAGGGGCGCGCAGCCCCCGCCTGGAACGAGGTCCCCCAGGACCGCACGCCTCCACGCTGCGGCTGGTGGCTTGGGATGGGACCCAGCATGCCGGCAGGCGTGGGGCAAGGGGCGTCCCCCTCCACCCTAGAGAAGCTGCAGACTAAGGCGGGGGGCGGTGGGGGGGTCTGGTGATTTACTCCCTTCGCGCCGGAGACGTGCAGTAATTCGAAACAGTTCTCACAGTAGCGTCCCTGTCAACTCAGTATATATACACACACACACACACACACACAGTCATTAAGCGTCAGTGGGACGCCGTGGACCGGAGGGGTGCGCGGGAGGAATGCGCGAGCTGCGGACCCTGTGGCTGTCACGGTCCACACTGGCCTGCGCAGAACATTCTTAAACGCGACCTTCGCAAGATTTACGGCTGGAAGAGCCCAGACAACGTGCCGGGAGGGGACCAAAAGGAGGGAAACGGGAGCCTTTCCCGTACTCGACAGCTGCGGGGGGGGGGGGGGGGGGCGGGGGAGCCGGGGGTCCCTGCGACTCCGGATCCCGCCACCAAACCGGACCACGCCTGCTCTCTCTCTCCCTCCACCCTGCAGGACTTTCTACAAGGAGACTGCACCAAAGCGAAACAGAAGCTGAACTGGAAACCTCGGGTCGCTTTTGATGTAAGTGTCCTTTTCACGGTGGAGCGCGTGGGCTGGTTTGCCAACCCGCCGGTGTGGGCCGGACCTCGCGGGAGGGTGGCCGTCCGGGCAGGCAGCTGGGCGCCTGAGGTGGCCTGGCCAGAGGGCAAGGAGGGGCTGGGTGAAGGCCTCACAAGGGTGGAGGTGTCACCAGGAGAGAGTGACAAACTCCTCCCTCACCGCCCACCCCCCACCCCCGTCTTGGGCCTCAGGAGCTGGTGCGGGAGATGGTGGATGCCGACGTGGAGCTCATGAGGAACAACCCCAACGCTTGAGCGCAGCCGCTGAGCCCCAGCAGCCCCGCCGGCCTTTATCCCCATCGCGGAACAAGCTGGTGAGGGGCCGCAGGCGTGGTCCTGGGAGGGGTGAAGAGCGTGTCCTTCCGACGGTTGCCCAGGACCCTCACCCCATCTGCGAGGTGGTCCCGCCCGCAGGACTGGGGTCGCTCAGGTTTGCAGCAGCCGGGACCTGGCACTCGCGTTTGGCCCACTTTCCTTTTGTCCAGGCCCTTTCAGAATGGTTTTGTGAAATCAACAAGCTGTTTTAATCACATATTCACTTTACTTGAAACTATGTCATTAGACAACTGAAAGTGTGGGGCTTTCAGATGGTGTTTCTCTTTTCTTATTAAAAATGGCCTTTCTATGAACCAACAGTAAGAGTAGATGTCGATGTTTCCTCCCAATTATAAAGGCAGCTATGAGGCCCCAAATAAAGACACCCAAATCCTTGCCTTGGAAGGAAATCGCTTCTCTCAGGCCTACTCCCTTTTCAGAGAACCCCTGCTGGCAGACCCCTGCCAGGCCTGAGTCTGATCTGGCCAGAGTGTCCTCCTAAGGCTCTGCCTGGGACATTTCTTTCTCCTTCCTGGTGACAATAATCCACTCTATCCAGAGGATTTGGAAACCCAGTTCCTGCAGAAAGGAGGCATTCACATCCCCTCCGGTCTCTGCTGACTATAATTAGAACCCACGGGGCTCCAATCATCTCAAAAGAAGGCTTCAGAAATAGAGGGGGGTTAGAAGAAGAAACTTGAAGGTAAGTAAATATTGTTGGAACGTTCCATGCCAAAGCCCCTGGGTCACCAAGAGGTCTCAGTCCATGCCTTTCCTTGTGGTCTAGAATCTTACACAATACTTATTTCCAACCCCTTCTCACTACTAGATCACTTTTTAAATCTAATTTTGAGTTAGTCACTCGACCAATTTACAGTAGGTGCCTAATAGATGCCAGACAGACACTGTGCCCTTCAAGTACATCAGCATTAATTAGGAATTATAATAAAGAGGTTTAAGGCTGGGCCTCAGACCCCCGAATCCAGCTTCACTGAGTGCATCATTTAGGCGGCCTGCCTTTGACCACAGACCTATGCTCCAGTGCCATGGACATTGTATCTGCACAGCCTCAGGCAGGTGGACACACAGACTTATGGAACCCACAGGCAGTGAGCACGGATCTGTCTGTGTACAGGTGGATATCTTGCATGAAATAGTGTTTTGCTGTAGAACAAATTAGGTCAGGACTCTTCTCCCCCTCGCTCCCCCTCCAAGGAAAATAAAATAAAACTTTATAGCAAATGGAATTCCAGCCTTTGCACATGCTCCTGTGAATGCTGGCGAACTATTTCTGAATGTCTTCACCAGCAGGTTTATGATCTGGGGGAGGACCCAGGCTCCGAAGGCTGGCTGCAGGAAAGAGGGCTCTTTGTGTGGCTGTGAGTTGCAGCGACAGCATGCTGGCCAGGGCCAGCCTCAGCTTTGATGGAGCAGAACTGGGGTGGCCTGAGCTGTGCCCCCCTTCTCAGAAGCTGCCCCAGGACGGGCCTTCTCCCAATCGGGATGCTGCTAATTGGAAACAGATGGTCCCTGGCAGACTGGGCCTCCAGGAAGGACTAGGCAGGCTGGTGGGCACACATACACACACACTCACACATACACACTCACACACTGTCACTCAGAGACTCCAATACACACATCCAAACACTCACAAACACAAATACACACCTACAAACATACCATCTCACACACTCACACACATTCACTCACTTGCAAACACAACTCACAAACCTGCTGTCACACACTCTCACACACATACTCACAAATCTCACAAATAAACACACTCACACACATCCCCTTTAGCTTTGACCCTGATGAACAGGAACCCCCTCTCCTCCTCTGACCCCCTGAATCCCCCACCTCTTCCCACACCCAGGCATAGAGGCCATTCGAGGGGCCTTAGGGCTTGCAGTGGCCGCATTCAGTTCAGTATTTTGTGGCTTGTTCACCTAAAGACATAATAAGCTCTTCAGTGAAGACCAGCACAGATTCTAGGTAGGGGTTTACTGGGACTCCAGTGGAGCCGTAATGTTAAATTATTCTTCCCAAAACAACCTGGGGTATCAGTGTCTGAAGGACACAAAAAGTATTTTTGGTTTCAACCTTCTCTCGATTCCTGCACCCTCAATGGGTTGAAGGGGGGAGGCTCGTTTGTCTTTTAGGTCTCTAGGTGTGTGGTGTAAAATTAGAAAAGGAGAACAGACTTGCCTGAGTATTTCTCTGCTTTCTTTCTGTGCTGTGAATTTCATTTGGATATCCTTCAAGACAATTCTTATTAAAGGGTTTCTTCTATCTTGAATCTCAACTCACTTCCAGTGAATTTATTTGCCCTTTTTTCCCTGCTCTGCCAGCTTTGGCTATTCATTTTAGATGTAATAAAATATCTTCCACCTTGATTTTTTAAAGTGAACACGAGGAACGTTCAATTTTCAGCACATTCGAGTATCACAGCAAAGCAGTCAAACGCCTTGTTTGTGCTGCAGATGAGCAAGCAACAAGGTGCGTGGATGCCTGGGCCACCTGGGCTCCCCGCAGCCTCATGACCTGCCTGCCAGACTCTGTCCTGGGCTGTGTCTGCTACCCTTTGTTTTAAAGAATTGAGAGGGAGCTGGGTCCGGCATAATAAACCTGACACAGCTCCACAGTTACTTGGAAGCAAAGGCCTGCCTGGCAGGCTGCAGGACCTTCAAGGGAAGTGCCGAAGTGCTTGGAAGATACCGCTCCATGCAAGATGGCCCTTAGGAAACCTGATTTCAGCTTTATGACTGTGAGCTGGTAAACCAGTACAGAAATTGCTCGTCTCCTTGAATCACCTTTACCTACACCAACCACCAAGATTGGATAGAACATTTGGCTGCCCATTGGTCCCTGCTGCTGAATGAAACCTTCCATATGTTATTAAAGTCGTAGCAGGGGGAAACACTTTAAAATATCATTTCAAAATAACAAACGCATTGTTTACAAATAACTTTCTAAGCCCCTAGAAAAACCTCAAAACACCTCAGGCACCTGGTTTGTATATGGGAATGCCAACCGGGTATTCAGTTTTAAGCCCATTAAGTCCAAGTTTACACGTCATATATTTGTCACAACCTGCACTGCAGCCTAGATGGCATGGGGAGTGTGTGTGTGTGTGTGTGTGTGTGTGTGTGTAAAGCCCCCACCCGGGTTGAACAAAAAGATCGGGTTTCTGTGTGTGTGGATGTGTCCTACAAATGGGTCTACCTGTGCCACCCGCACCTCCGAAAATTGTGGGTTTTAATGATTGGGATGCCAAGAATTTTCACAAACAGCGGCGACAACTGGGACACAAGGCGTCTCTGGGAGCTGCCCCACTCTCCGCAGTCGGGGTTTTCCCCTGTCCACGGTGTCCTTTCCCCAACACACAGGGTCTGGGACGATTTCTTCAAGGAGTCGGAAGCGGTGCTGCTACCCTGCCCCAAACATGTTCGAGGCCGAGGCCTCCCCGCGACCTCTCAGCCTCGTTCCCTCCCCAGCACACACCAGGGGAGCATGGAGCACTTTTGGAGGGGTGTGCCACCAGGATTATTACCGATGACTGGGCCTACGGCCATTTCGCTGTCCTTGGCCTGCGAGGCCGCCGCTGCCTCTCCAGGCCGGAGCTGGAGGGCTTCCGACCCGACGCCGTAGACGCGCCCTGGCTCCCCCAGAGTACGCTCTATCCCCAAAGACCTTCCAAGGCCCCCATTACGAATACGATGGTAGGGCCCCACCCCACCCTCACCCATTTCCTCAGCCAGAGCGTCTGTGCTAGGAGGCTGACGACCGCGGGCTGACCCCAGGCCTCGCCGCCTACTCCCTGGCTGCCGCCCTTCCTTCAGGGTCAAGGGTCATAACACTGCGGACGCCCCACTCTCAGCAGCCCCTTTTGATCTCTGCACTCGCGGGCCGAGGTGCCCGCCAGCGTGCTCGCTCTGCGCGTAAGGCACTGGGACCACTTCGCTGCTGTGCTGCTGAGCAACGACGGCGGCTGCGGTAGGCCTCGGCGGGCCTGCGCCCCGCTCACTAGCTCGGGTCGGCACCCTCGGGCGAGGCTCTAGGTCTCTGGGCTTCTAGGCTTTGGCCGGAAAGTAGGGGGCCGAGCTATTGGGACCGCCGACCGCAGGGGACTGAGCGGCGCCACACGTGCGCATGCGCTGGCCTCTGGTCCCTCCGCCACATGTCCCGGTGCCTACAGCCTCGAGCTTCCCACCCCGGAGCAACCGCGGGGAGCTGAGTAGGTGATGGAAAACTGTCGTTAAGAAAAAGAAAATGCTCCACAGCTGCATCCCTGGCTTTGCAAATGAGCTAATGCGCTCAGGGCGCACCCGGGGACCGGCGCTCAGAAGCCCAGCGTCCAAAGCAGGATAGCAAAAGGATTGGTGACCTGGGGGAGACAACTGAAATTGGGGCTCCCCTACTCCCGCTACTCTAACTGGAGGAGCTGAGCCGCGCCAGCCTGTGAGGAAGCCGCACAGCCCGAAGCCTGGGCTAGAGTGGCTGGCCGCGGGGCGAGGGAATGTATATTTGGAAAGGGTCAGGACCTCGGCTGGAGTCTGGCTTTTTATGGCGAGAGAGCTAGCTGCCTGGGAAGGGCCTTCTGGCGAGGCTTTCCTGTTGTGCCACCTCTAACAGGCGGCTCCAGGGAGAGAGGGAGCTCTTATCCTGTCGGCACCCCAAGGCCCCTGGCTCCACGGATGCTTTGCGGGACTGAGGGGCGGGTAGGCCCGCCCAGGGGCCAGCAGACAAATGCAGAGCAATGTCACATTATTTCCCCGGTCACCAAACATTTACTGTAAATCGTTGCCCTGAACCTCTCCGATATTACGTGTAACCAGAGCGGGACTGGGAGTGGGGCGCAAAAAGCCCGGAGGGGACCCGGGAACTGGTGATTCAGGGCATCACCCAGCCAAATTCTCCCTGGGAATTTATAGCACCTAGACAGCCCTTAGCTGCGGGAACAAAGGTGGGGCCAACTCCTATGTCTATCCCCGGGACAGTTAGGACTGAGGCTCCTGCGGCACACACCGACACCCACCGTACCCCGCCTTCCCCCGCGAGCTTGCATTAGCCCACATTCCTCCTCTGGCCGTAATCGGGCCAACTGCGAATCCCAGCCATTGTCCGCATGTGTCTTTCGTGCGTAATAATTATTAAAATCCTCTTTGGAACCGCAAGGAGGGCAGCCCCTGTCCCTCGGCCCCGGCTCTGTGGCCTCTGCTGTCCTGTGTGCCAGGGCACCCGAAAGGCCCCGAGGCGCTGCGGACCCACCCATCTTGGGGGACTGGCGCACCCCACCCGCACACGCGGCCCGGTGCGACAGGCTCCGGAGACAGGCGGTTGAAGCCTTCAGGGCCCTCCCTGTGCACCGTCGGGGTTGCTGATTTTGCTCCACTCCAGGACAGTATTCATTTTTTCCTCCACTGGAGGATTTTAAAGAATCCGATCGCCACTTAAACACGTGCTCCCCAACCCTGTCCACTTTCACATCTGTAGCCATTAATAAGACCCCACCCGGCCCAGCCACCGGGACCAATGACCTGCTTTTATACTGAAGGAAATGCAGAGGTCTTAAGAGTTAATGGCGCTGAATGTTGGTTTTCCTGCTTTTTCTCTTGGGGTAGGTAATGGAGAAGGGAATCTCTCTCTGTCTCTCTGTCTCTGTCTCTGTCTGTCTCTCTGTCTCTCTCTCTCTCTCTCTCTCTCTCTGTCTCTCTCTGTCTCTCTGTCTCTCTCTCTCTCTCTCTGTCTCTCTCTGTCTCTCTGTCTCTCTGTCTCTCTCTCTCTCTCTCTCTCTCTCTCTCTGTCTCTCTCTGTCTCTCTGTCTCTCTCTCTCTCTCTCTCTGTCTCTCTCTGTCTCTCTCTCTCTCTCTGTCTCTCTCTCTCTCTCTCTCTCTCTCTCTCTCTGTCCAAGTCATCCTCAAAGCCCTACAGCAAACCGCTTCACTCCCCAACCTCAAGTTCTGAGCCCCAAAGAACTCCTCACTTCCTCACTAGACCTCCTCCTCGTGCCTAGGCCCTGCCTGGGGTCTCACCACCTGGCTCAATGGAAAGGCCCCACTGCCTGGCCCAAGCTGACCACCCACTGCTCACTCCCTGGGTTAACAAATTGCACTCCCATTCCCACCCAAGTAGAACCAAGCTGTGTTGACTTAGGGGGCAAATGAGCAGCTCACCCAGTCTTCCTAGGAGCGACATGGAGAGACAGCTAGAAGAGAATGGGCAATTTAGTTCAACTGACCAGCACTGCTGACTGTCGGCCTTACAGGAACCCAAAGACAAACAGAGAAAGATGCTCTTTGGGAGAACAGAGGGAGGCGCCATCTGGAAGAGCAAGAGACCTGGGGAAGCAACACTCAGGCTTTTGGGGTCACCCTCCCAACCCCAGGTGGGGAGATCCCGAGCTGGAAGCAATGCCAGGCCCTCTCAGGACCATGCAGACGGTGCTTTTCCTCTTGGGCTGTATTTCCGGTGGAAGCTCCGCCCTTCTCTCTTGTTTGGAAGACCCAGACCTATATGCAAGGAAATTCCAGATCCTACTGCATCTCCTATAATACGCTCAATATGCTGCAAATTTAAAATCAGTGAGGGAAAAAATCAAGTAAACAACAAAAAAATAATATAAAACAGAGGGTTTACTTGCAGCCAGGCCAGGAGGGGAAAGGAGTGCAACCAAGGTCTTAAGTCAGGCCTTATGCCCTCTATGCCGTATTTTGGTTTCCAATAAGGCGGACATGGTACATTTTGCTCAATTTTCCACTACTAATGATGTTTAGAACATCGTGGAGAAGCGGTTTTCATTCTCCTGAGTGGATTTTGGAGCTGGAATTCATTTAATTAAGTATTGTTCCTTTCACAACCCGACTGGACCTGGAATCTACCAGTCCGGCTCCCTTGTGGCCCCGGGTCTGTCAGAGGCCTGGGAGTAAGCTCTGGTCCCCTGCATCTGACCCATCCCCCAAAGGGCTCAGCCCCTGGGCCTGCAGGCCACCAGGGAAGCAGCCCAACTGGAGTGGGGACATCTGGGAGGAACTTCGGAGCCTCAAGGCCTTCTTTGGGGGCCTGGGAGGAAGAGGGGTGAGGAAAAGTGACAAAGACAAAGAGGGACAGAGGGATAGAGACAGAAAGAGACATAGAACTTAATGATTATCTTGGATTTACACTCAAAAAGGGGAGATGGAGTAAAGGGGATATCAGGCCTCAAAAGTTCGTTATGACTACAGAACCCAAATGGTAAAGGAAGGCCATTTAAAAACCTCTTTACCAGGAACCTCTTGGCTTTGTTGTAAATTGAAATAGGAGCTTTCAGGAAAATGGGGTTTCTGAAGCTGGATTTTAGAGTCCCATAGCAAATCTCAGTGGGTTTTTTCATGCCTTGTGGCCACTGTCTGAATAAACTAGGCTTTTCTTGTTGGAAGCTCTTCTGAGCTTATGGTTTGTCTGCCCTCTGCTCCCCGCCTCCCCACAACTTGGTGGGGTGAGCACTCTGACAAAGTGTCTTGGTCCCTGTTCTCCCTGCCTCCCCGCAAAACTCCCTGCTTGGCTGAAGAATGGCTGCCCATGCAGAGTCGTAGTCTGACCTGCCTGGCCAGCTTTATTACATGGCCACCATCAATCTTGCCCCTAACGCGACATTTGTTTATGACTGGGTGGGAAAGGCTAATGGCTTCATGAACCGGCTCTGAAATGAGAGGAGTCTAAAGACAAGGCCCTGCAACACCAGGCAGGATCCAGAGGTGGGAACTGGACTCAGAAGCAAATGGAGTTCCCTCCCCAAGAACTCCAAGATGTGGTCTGGAGGTAGAAATTGTCACTCCAACCAGCCTTGCTTTGGGTGCCACTACCAGCCGGGAAAAACACAGGTATTCAGGGCCTGGGTCTATTATGGGTGCCTCTGGTCCCTCCTAGGCAGCCTGGCCAGGCAGCCTGAACCAGCAGAGGGTTCATGGCCTCCGTGGGGTTTTGCAGCATTAAGAACAAAACGCATGGCCCTCTACCTTAAAAACTGAGACTCCTCTCTAGGGAAGTGGGTGGGAAAGAAAAGGTCTTATGTCCCTTCTTCACCTATCAAAGTTCAGGGGAGCCCAGGCTATAAGGCGCTCTTGTTTCCTGACCCTTGTTTCTGACCCCGCAGGAAACAGCCAAGAGCGTATGGGCCCCCAGCACAATTGAGCCTTATTCCTCTGCAAACATCGATTATTAACGACACAAACTGTGGAATGATAAATCGTAAAATACATGCCTGTCTGCATGAAGTCTGGTGAAAAAGGCTTGCTGACTACACAACCCTGGAGACACCATGCATTCCTACCACACGTGTAATATGCCAAATGCCAGTTTTCAGGTGGCATGTAACATGCTGGCATTTACATACTCATGGTATAAAATGCTAAGAAAATAAATGTTCCCGCTGCTACAGAAAGGACAAAATACTATCCTAAAGCTTTCCACAGAGGCTAATGTCAAAATTAACCAAGTCCCCACCAATGGGTACTGCCGGGTGCTGCAAGCCAATTTCAAAACGTACTATTAGTTAAAATATCAAGGAGTTTTTTTTAGAATATTTTACAGAAGCATTATCCTCATTACTGAAAAAGTACAAACCAAACGAGCAAACCACTAAGGAATCTCCCAGATTAAGTAAGGCTGGTGGGAGTTGTTTTTTCTTAAATTGGTTGTGAGAATCCAAACGCAAGTGTATTGATAGTAGAAAGCATATATGTGGTTTTAAAAATAAGACTAATGAATAGAACTTCGGACCTTCCACTCAAACATAGCTTTTGAACTATTGTGTATGTGACTCCGGTAGCAATGAACTACCTTTTCTATATATGTATAACACAAACACCTTCCTAAACACATATGTCTTCCATGACTAATTTTCAAACGTTGGAATCGAAGAGAGCAAAAATGATTGCTAAGAAGTCTTCCCCTGGCAAGCATGTAAACACTGTCAGGAGCTGCGACGAGGGGCTCCTCGCCGGCCGCCAGAAGCCAGCGCACTGCACTCACACCCGGTTCCTTCTCCAGCCTCAGGGACTCTGGACGCAGGAAGGAGAAGCAAAGGGGACCCGCAGTCCACTCAGCTTTCTAGCGACACCAGCGCGGCTACGCCAGCTCGGGCCGCGTGCGCTCCTTCAAGGCCCCAGGGCCGCCCTCTCCCCGAGCGCCTGCTTCTCTATCCCACGGCCCACTCCTCGGAGCGGCGCGGTCCAGTTCTCTAGGGCCAGGCTGGGCCTAGACCTGAGGCTAGCCGCGGCTGCGACGTCCTAGGGCCACAAATCCGAGGTCCCAGGAGACGCAGTGTGTCGCGGTCACCTGGAGCCTGGACACTCCGAACCCGCTGCCTGCCTGCGCGCCTCTCGCGTCCTTTAGGCCGAGTGACTCCCGCCCCGACCACTGCCAAGTGATTTGTGGCCTCAGTCAACCGACCTCACACACCGCGGGGACGCATCCTTGCGGGACAGGCCGCCTGGGGCCTCAGCGCTGGACCGGGCAGGTCGGCGCGGGCAGGCCTAGGGGCGCGGGTTGGGGGTCCTCCTACAAACCTGTGGCTGCTGTCACCTGGGAGCAATGGAGTGCCTGTGACCTTTCCACCCCGGCTGAGCTCCTAAACACACGTGTGTCTTCAAAACAAAGGCAGCGAGGAGTGTAAACGGGAGCCCTGTGGTCTAGGCGGCGCGAGGGTGAGGAGCGGAGCCCGCTACCTTCCCGCGGCTCCACCGGCCCGGCGGCGAGGGCCCAAGTCCCCTTCACGCACACCCTTGCCCTTTGCCACCTTATCATCAGCGCTGTCTTCCCGGCATCCACGTCCCAACACATGCACCTAGCCAAGGTCTCCTTGGACTCTATTTTCTCTCCAAACTACTGATTTCGCGAGGAGGCTGCGGGAAGCCAGGGAGGAGGGAGGGCGGGGGCGACACGAGGGAAGGAGCTCCAAACACAAACAGGCCGGGCCTCGACCGCGGCGGGTAATTACAGCTAATTAGCTGAGGAGCTTTCAGTGCCGGAGCGGCGTCCGAAGGCCGGCGTCGGGTCGGGCGCGACTCGGCTGGGCCCGGGCCTCGAGAAACGCCCCCCTGGAAAGCCCGCGGTGGCCCGCTGGCCTCCGCTCGCTATCTGGTTCCAAAAAGTTGAACCAGGCAAGTCGGAAAGGAACCGACTCCGGCTGCCCGAGCTGCCCGGCCTAGGGATCCGTCACCCGGTCCGAAGGGCCGGGGCCATTTGGTAACCTGCTGCCGCTTTCCTTCCGGGCTTAGACAACCCAGCTCCGGCCACTGGACCCCTCCTTTGTCCGCAAATCCCGGCTCCACACTCGGCTCGCCAATGTGGATCAACGCACAAACTCTACGAGCTTTGTCAATGGATTCTTTCCCTCCACCGCCCACACAAAGGGGGTGACCCGAGGAAGCTCACGGCAGCCCCAGGACCTAAGGCTGCGACAGCTGCGCGGAGGCTCACAAGCAGCCCCGAGGCCAGCCCCAGCCGGGGGCCTGACCCGAAGAGACACCCGCGCCCTGCGCTGCTGCAATCTTCCCTGGCTATTAGGTTACGACTCTGAGCAAAGGAGACCCGAGCAAATCAGAGGCCACGTAAAGCAGTTTTTGACTGGAATTAGAGTGTATTTATTTGCAGCAATCCTTTAACAATGATCAAATTTTGACAACAAGCAACAGCAATTACTGCTAAGTGTTGCCTCTAGATAGGAGCGGCAGATAGCAGGAAACTGTATTACCTCGAAAACAAACTGAAAGGCCCTGAATGTCTGTAATCAAATCGCCATCTCCCCAAAGTCTGATTGACAGGGCTGATCACCCTAAGATAATGAATTTATTACATTTCCTGGGTTATTTACAAAGGGGGAGGGCCAATCCGATTGCCCCCTAGGTTTGACTGTAAATTAGCAAGAAAAATTGGATTGAAAAGAAACCACCCTAGGCTAAAATGTTCTGCTCTTCTCTCCTTCTTTCTTGTTACTGCTTTAAATCTTTCTCAAAAAATAATTGTTCTACAAACATATGTTCTAAAATAGTTTCCCAAAGATTAAATTTCCCTTTCCAACCCACGGTATATATATATATATATTTTTAAATCAATCCGTCTACATAACACATGGAGGATTGTAAATGTGGATGAGTTATATACATACATTTTTATAAAGGGTTTATTTTTCCTTTTATAAAGGAATAAAAATAATAGGAAAAAGTCTACCCAGCATTTGGTTCACAGGGGTGTATGATACACATCGCAACTGTTTACGTTCTACACAAGCCAAATATTCATCTGTGTATATTTGGAGGTACATTCACATCTCTCTACACACAGGTATCACTGCGGTAAAGAGCGCTGCTGACAATTTCCAAATCATGTCTGTCGTTACTGAGAAATATATTTTGTGTATATGCCAACTCAGATCTGTTTAGGAAAATAATGTTTTTACTAGCCACAAAGCAAGCTGACTATATAGTACATTTTGCAGAAGATGCTGCAGGAAAAAAGACTAAACAAAAAAGAGATTTTTATGTGAAATTTGACAGGGAATAGTCAGAGGGTTTCTCCACTTTTTCAGAGATTTAGGAGGAGAATAGGTAACGTCTAGTGTTTGAATCTCTGAAACTTTTTTTTCCCTCATAATAATTAAGGCTGTATTAAAGTATCCAGACATATAGGTCTCATTCAAATTGAATGGTAATTTATTAATAAACAAACAATGAATATGTTCAACAAAAGAAGATAGAATAAGATTAATACAGTTTCCCTTTTTATAATGAAAAAAAGCACAATTTAAGTTTCGGGCAATTTAACGTCAGGTTTTGGAAACACTTTCTGGCGTTTGGTCCACGACATCCAACTACAAATTAAAAATAAATTACTATGTTGAAATTTACATTTTAAAACAAGTCCATGAATAAAAAGAAAGCGATATTCATACACGGGGACTTTCCCCTCCTTTCAACATAGGATAAAATATCTTACAGGTGAGAGGTGAAGTAAGGAAAAGGGTAAGGGAACGGGAGAGGAGGAAAAGGAAAGCGTGCTCTCTGAAAAGCAAGAAGAAACTTACGTGTTATCTGCAGTAACACTGTCCTTTAATAAACCATGATTTTGCTGTCTCTGTGTAAAATGGTTTACGGTTTTGTTTATTTAGATAAGGCAAAGTGGAGGTGGCTCTGAATAAATCTTTTAAGAAAATAGTTTTCTTTGTGCTGGTGAGTTGAACTTTTGGAGGGATTCTATGTTCGCCGGTTTGGCGAAAGTTCTTCAAGACTTTTTAAATTGCATTTTTTTGGTTTCGATTTTGCATTGATGGTTCTTTTGGTTGTTCCTGCTTTGGGGTTCGATTCAGTTTGGCAATGAGGGGGCCTGGGGTGTCAAAACTTGCTACAGTCATAGACGAAAGCCCCGGAGGTGCGGTACAGAGATTGGCTGGAAGGAAAGGCCATCTGACAGCTACTATTCCCGTTCACCGGAGAGTTGTTCAAGCCGATCCTCTGCGACTCGAACATCTCCCGCACCGAGTGGAAGTTCTGCTGCTGGCTCGGGTATCCTGCCGCCGCGGCCGCCGCCGCCGCGCTAGCCAGGTGGCCCAGGTCTCCGCCCGCCTGGTTCAGGTACCACGAGGTGAGGCGGCCTTGGTGGGCCGCAGGGTGGTGGCCGGCCTCCTGGCCGCCGCCGGCGCCGTGGCTCAGGGAGGAGGAGCTGCTGCTGGTGACCGGGGGCAGAGAGTAGTCGGGCAGGGGGTCGTCCACAGCTGAGCCGCCGGCACCCGCAGGAGCGCCCTGCAAGTGGCCGCCGCGCTCACCCGCAGCGTACAAGCTCATGGCCTGCAGGTTGCAGTGGTAGGTCCCGGGGCCCCCCGCGCCGCCGCCGCCGCTGCCGCCCCCGCCGGAGCTGCCCGCGCTGGAGCTCTGGCTGCAGGGGGAGCTGTAGAGGGAACTCTGGCCCGGCGAGTAGGCGCCAAGCGCCAGCGGGGGTGCGATGCCCGCGCGCGAGGAGGCGGCTGCCGAGGCCAGAAGGCCCGAGCCTAGCTCGCCGGCTGCGCCCTGCGGCGACCCCCGCAGCGACGTCATGATGTTGTCCACGCTGAAGCCCTGGCTGTGGTGCGGGGGCGGCGCGGGCTGTGGGGCGGGCGGCGCGGGCTGCGCGGGCTCCGCGGCGTCCAGGCTTAGCGGTCGCGCCGACGGCAAGCTGCCAGGGGGGCTGCTCCCGCTGGACAGGCTGCTGCTGCTGCTGTCGGGGCTTTCGATTTTGGGCACCGCGGCTGCGCTGCCACTGCCCAGGGCAGCGGCCGGGGACAGGGGCTGGGGCGGCGAGGGGCACGTACCGTTCTCGGTTTTGATGTCCTGGATGCGCACGGGCGGCGGCTGCGGTCCGGGCGCGGCGCCGTCCGTCTGCTCCGGCGGCGCGGGCGGAGGCTGGCGGCCCGGCGGCGGCTCCTTGAGGTGCAGCCGGTCCTTGTCCTCCTTGTCCTTCACGGCGTCCTTCTTCTTGAAGCGCCGCCGCCGCCGAAGGAAGCTGCCGTTCTCGAACATGTTGTACGAGTCCGGGTCCAGCGTCCAGTAGCTGCCCTTGCCCGGTTTCTTGTCGTCGCGAGGCACCTTGACGAAGCACTCGTTGAGCGAAAGGTTGTGGCGGATGCTGTTCTGCCAGCCCTGCTTATTGTCCCGGTAGAAGGGGAAGCGGTCCATGATGAACTGGTAGATGCCATTGAGGGTTATCTTTTTGTCCGGGGCGTTCTGGATGGCCATGGTGATGAGCGCGATGTAGCTGTAGGGCGGCTTCACCATGTCCTTGGGCTGCGGCTGCGGCGTGTAGGGCCCGTAGGCGCGGGCCATGCCGCCCGCGTACTGCTCGGCGTGCGCGGGGTGCGAGTACACGCTCATGGGGGCCGGCATGGCGCTGTAGCCGCCCCCGGCCGCCGCCGCGGCCGCGCGGTAGTAGCTCTGCTCGCCGCCGAGGTAGGGCACCACTCCAAGGGAGTTGGGGCTGGACACGGAGTAGCGCGCCTGCATGGCCCCCGCTTGCCGCCGCCGCCCCGCGCCGCCCGCCGCCCCCCACCCTCGCTCAGGTCGGCCGCGCCGCGCCGCGCCAGCCGCCCAGTCCGACTCCGGGCCCCGCGGAGCTGGTGCCGGGCCGCCGCCGCTTCCCGGAGCCGCGGGCCGCGCGCGGCCTCTCCCTGCACTCGCTCGGGCTCCTGGGCTCCTCCGGCCACTTCGGGGCCCGCGCCAGCCGCGAAGGAGGGTCGGTGCTAGGGAACAGGACGGCCCGGGACGCCGCAGACGGCCTTGGAGGAACTCACGGAGCCACTTCCAGGCGAGAACGGGAAAAAAGAGCCAAAACTTAAAAACAAGAAGGCGCTCTTCTCGCCACACGGCCTGAGCCTTTCAGGAGAATCTGCCCGGAGCCGCCAGCGAAGGCGGCCAGATCACCAGGGCAGGGGCCGCGCCGGCCGCCTTCCCGGGCCCCGCGTCACCTTTTTTTCAGTCTCTCGCGCGCCGGCCGCTTAAGGAAGCATTGGAAAACTTCTGAACTTTTGAGCATCCGTCACCCAGGCGAGGACTTTTTTACGCAGTTACATTTTTTCCGGGCAGCGGAGCCCCGCCCCACCGCAGCATCAGTAGCCAATGGGAGGGGAGAACCGCCTCTGAATGAGCCGGAGGCCGAGCCCGGACGGCCGGCGCCCAGCCGCGGTAGGACCGCGGGGCTGACCGCACGCGCGCCGGCCCGCGGGGTCCTGCGCGGATGCCCGCGCCCCTGTGGGCGCACGGCCTGCGCTCGCAGTCGGTTCGCAACCCTGCGGCCACCCACCCGCCGCCGGCGCGGGACATGGTCTCCCACCCTGGGCCCTCCGCACGGACCTCCATTGTTCCCGCAGACTTCCTGGGTCCTCCCGGGCCCCACGCAGACCCTTCCTCTGTTCTTCCGCTCCCAGATGACACCGATTCCTGGAGCCCCAACACGCGCTGGCTCTCTCCCATTCCTAGGCTAATTTGGCCGGCTCCAGCTCCGGGATTTCCCGGGCCCCTCCTCCTTTTCCCTTCACCTTTTCTCTCTCCCCACTTTTTCCCTCCCTTCCCGATCGCCCGATCGACTGGTTTCACAGATGTCTCTAGTTCCTGCCACCTGGAGGTTCTCCTGTCCTAACTGGGTTACACGGGCCATAGTTTCAAGGGCTCAGTAACAGCCTTGCTCTGTTCCTGGTGGGGAAGGAGTTGTCGCCCCCACCGCACCGTCCGCGTGACCCCTCCACAGTAGAAATAAGGGAGGAGGGTATTCGCCTTCGCCAGGAGCTTCGGGCGGTGGTTCGCCCAGGTAGGCTATCGCCCGCCCCACTGAGGGACACCCCGCTCCTTGGCCTCCGCCCGCCCCCCCCCCCCCGCAGGGCCCTCGGCTGCGCAAGGGAGCTTGCGAAGCGGGCTGCTGGAGCCAGGAGGCTCCCCACGCTGCCCTTCGGAAAGCATGCAATCCCTCAGGTTCGCCATGCAGCATCCCCTTTTGTCGAGTACTGCGTGTTTTGGCTCAGAGGAGGGGTCAGCCTGCGGGCTCAGTGACATTAGCAGGTGTGATGACAAGAAGCAAATAAATACGTCCAAGAGCTTAACACGTCCCAGTTCAATCTCCATCTCCACACGCGCGGGGCTGCCGGCTCGCAGAGATAACGGGTGTTGGGGGGAATGTTCAGAATCGCACCTGCAAGGGAAGGGGGATAAGCGCAGAAGGCGTATCCTTCCTGGTGCATACTCGTGGGCTTTGAAGTTTCTAGGTGACTGGGGTGAGATGGGAAGAAGAGAAATGAGGGAGGAAAAACGAAGGAGCAGGACATGGATGGGCCTCCCTCCTCCTGCAGCGCGACCCTGCACCGGGGCAACTGCAGAAAAGATCCTCCTGGACACTGAGCACGAGGTCCTTTACTAGAAGCTGGGGGGCTGGCGGGTTTAGCAAACTGTGAAGAAGAGCAGCGTGTCGCATTGAACACTTCCACTCCCAAATTTTCTGACAATCTTTAACTGCAAGCACGTGTTCGGAGCCCCTTTTGGCTTCCCCCTGGTAACTCGACTTCCTCACTCCGCACAAAAATCCGAATTTCAGCTTCATTTGTTAGATGTCAGGGGCGCTGACTTGAGTAGTAGGCAGAGCTTGGTGTCACTTGAACATGAAAAATATACATTGTATTTCAAAAATGGACATTTCATGGAGAGAAGAGGAGGACCTGCTACTTCTAGAACTAGCCTGGGAGGTTGCCCGGAAGTCCCGATTCCTGAGGCCGCTGCCGCCTGGCTGGTTGTGCGCTCGGGGCACATGAAACTCCTTTTCCAGGGTGTTAGTAAGGCCCAGTCACAGACGGGCTGGAAGAACACTCGATTTTTTTTTCAGCAGGAGGCTCAGCAGTTGGCAGTTCTAAACACTTACGGGGAAAGGACCCGGGAGAAACCCCAAGACTTGAAAAACGAATTCGTGTCCAACCCGCAGCCCCTATACCCAGGCTTAATCAGCCCCTTTGGCTAAGGCTTTATGGGGCGCTCTTGCTTCAGCCTGGAGGCCAGTTAAGTAAGTGGATTCCCTAAGCTCCTCAGCATTTGGTGAATTCGGTCTTTAAAATGCGTTTCTACTACTAGCGGTGCGCAGGGACGAACACAGAAACAGCGACTCGTTTGTTTTCCGAGTGTGGGAAACGCCAACGGGCCTGGGTTTTGCAATAGACAGTCGTGCTCCGCTGCCCCTCCCCTCGTTCCCTCTGTCCGTCAGCCCCGAGAAGTGTAAACAGCTTGTTATGAAAATTTCAAATCGAATAGCAGTTGTGTTCTGGGCTCCCCGCTTCGGGTATAAAAATTGCCGTTGTGAAATTAGTATCTGGCATGCGAAAAAAAAAAAAAGAAGGGGTACAGCTTTATAAAGATCAACTTTCCACCGGTTTAGCTCTGGACATTCGCCAGGAAAAGACATTTGCATTTGTGTTTATAAGCTCACTCGGAAGCAAACCTCCAGTAAACGGTTCGAATTGTACTTCGAGTACTTATTATTGCTGCTAGCGGCGTTAAGTGGACATTAAGGCGCGGACATGAAATCTTGGGTGGGGGTGGGGAATGGGCTAAAGTTTTTATTTCCAGGTTAAAGTTTTTGATGCTCCTTTTTTCTGCTTCACGGGGTTGTTCAATCACCCGTCTCCCCCACAAACTAGTCTCAATTGGCAGAAATGCCCCGCAGGCGACAGCTGTAATGGATGTCTGATGGAACTGTCGCTCGTCACGCCCCCCGACCCCCATCCCCTCCCTGTCCCGCCAGGCGGGGTTCCAATTCCCTGGGCCCACCGGAGGGTTCTTGGCTCTGAGGAGGGGGCGTGACGTCACAGCGATATTTAAAACAAGGCCTCCCCCGGCTCCACACAGTAGAAAATCACCAAGAAGGGAGTTGTGACAAGCACTCCAGGAAATGCCCGGATTCGGGAACGTGGTGACACCGCAGGAATGAGTGTGTGTGGGGAGTAATGGGAGAGATGATGCCCTAATGCAGGTCATCAGGAGCCCGGGAACTCCTTTTCTTTTCCTTTCTTTCTTTCTTTCTTTCTTTCTTTCTTTCTTTCTTTCTTTCTTTCTTTCTTTCTTTCTTTCTTTCTTTCTTTCTTTCTTTCTTTCTTTCTTCTTCCTTCCTTCCTTCCTTCCTTCCTTCCTTCCTTCCTTCCTTCCTTCCTTCCTTCCTTCCTTCCTTCTTTCTTTCTTTCTTTCTTTCTTTCTTTCTTTCTTTCTTTCTTTCTTTCTTTCTTTCTTTCTTTTTCCAAGTCAAGTAGAGAGAAGAAGGGTCGCGCGGAGGACCCAGGTCCAGGAAACGACTGCTGAAGGGCGTTAGCCCAGCCCTGGGTGCACAGACTGTCTTCCCCATCAGAGACCCCTCGGGAACTTTCCAGCGTCCCCCTCAGCCCTGGCCAGCCGAATCGCCTCCATGGTGTGCCCAGACCCCCTCCCCGCCCGCTGTTCCGGATCACGCACGCTCTAGGCTCTGAGTTGTGCCCAGGAAACCGTCCAGTCGAAGGGCTAGGACACCCGCGAGCCGGCCTGGAATGGGGGAGGAGGGGGGTGCGGGCTTTGGCCCAGGAGCTGTGGAACAGGAAAGGCAGGCTTAGAGAAGATGAGGAAAGGGGCTTCTCCAGCTCTAGACGGTGCCTCGAATTCTGGGGGCTCTGCAAACCCAGGAGCGAGGCTGCAGATCCGCGGCCGTCCTACCATCTCCCCTTTCCCTGCTCGGAGACGAAGTGGAAGATTAAGGCAATTACCCCGACAATTCGACTTGAAAACGCCTCACTAGATTGAAATCACAAACAATTGGAGCAAGTCCGTTTTGGGGGTGTATTTCAGCTATTTAGGTAATTTTCATGCTTCTCTATGTGGCCTCGTTTACGTAGACCAGAAGCCCAGGGGTAGAGGAGAATATCCTGGCGTCAATAACCGTTATTCGTTATCAAAAGGTCGGCCCGGCAGGTAGTGTTTGTCATCAGTGAGACTTTTCAGCGGAGGGAGAAGGCGGGGACCGAACGTCTGGGTGACCGCGACTCCGAGGATCCACTTTCTTCTTCTCGCTTAATTCGGGGTTTCTGAGTAGAGGTTCTGTTAACGCAGTCCCTCTAATTCAGCCCCTGCTTCGTAGAAAAATAATTCTTACAATAAATTAAAAGTGTTTGTTTTTCGATGATGTTTTAAAGACAAAGTGATCTACATTATGTGTCTACATGATTTAATTAATTAGATTGTTGCCCTCCTAGGGACAGCCCTCCCCCGGAAGTTTATAAGATGGGGTAAGTTAATGTCATTCCCCAAGTCCCCAACACGGGCCGCCCCACTAGTTACGTACACGGGAGAGAATAAGCCAACACCTTCTCGTGGTGACCCCCTTGGGTGGGCTCACTTGCTGCCTCGCTGCAGGGAAACCCCAGTCTCCCAGAGCATTTCTGGGGCTCAAAGCCAAGTTGAGTATCAAGAAAGGGCCACGGGGCTTGCGGGAAGTGAATCTTTAACTTTGATGCCTAGCTACGAAAGACGCAGGGCTTCTTTTTGTCCAGGCAGAGGTAGATGGCAATTCGAACTGTCGTTTTCCGTGAACAATCCAGGGCAAGCGTACAATGTGTAAAGAGGCGGATAATTGGAAAGGACTAGTTGTGTGCGTGTGTGCTCGCGCGCGCCTCGGTTTCTCCCTACCCAGGTCCTCACCAGCCGACTCAGGGCCACCGCCGCCGAAAGTCAGGGCCCGAAAAGGTAGAGGCCATGCCGACACCCAGCTTCGCGACTTGGAGTCATTTGGGGCGCGCGCCGCTCTGGTCCCGGCTGTCCTCAAGCCGCAGAGGATGCCAGAGCCGCACAGAGTGAGGGTGCGGGCGGGCGTCAGAGGACAGAGGGACCAAGGCGCCTTCCCCGGGCTCGGGCGGGAAGCGCGCACTCCTGCACCTACGCCGCTTGGCTAACGGGTGTTGGAGGAAAGGTTTGACCAGTGGACAGACCCACAGACAGTTCGGAACTGCAGGCGGGGTTGAGGCCGGCTGTACCTTGCTGGCGGCTGGGCCTATGGCCTGCGGGCGGCAGACACTTCCTGGGGTTCCAGCCCTGCCCCACGGGGGACCCGCGCGCTCGGGCTGCAGCAGACCCTTTCTCTCGCCCCAGTGCGACCTTCGCGGAGTCTGAGCTTCGACGACCCGGCCCCTTCACGCGCCCATCGGGCCTGAACTCTGGGATGTTCCTCCCTAGGTCCCTCACCCCAACGCCCCGGCGTCCTCCGTCGTGGACGCTCGGCAGGGCCTGCTGTGCATAAGGCGCGAGCAGCCGCGCACCCAGACCTTGTGCCTTGCAGCTGGTTGCACCTCGAGGGGCAGAGACAAAGCGGGCACCTGGCTCGGGGCAACAGGTCTCCCCAGGGGGCGGCTCATCTTCGCGTGTGCCTGCGGCTGGAAGCGGTGGCCGGAGGCCTCTTCTGCCCTCCACAGGCTTCCTGTCTCTTCCCTGCGAGCTCAGGGCAGAGAAGGGAAGGTGTGGGAAGTCCCAAGTCCACTCCACAGCCCGGGGCTAGGGGCCACAGGTCCCCGGCCAGTCCTATACCTCCGGGGTCCCGGGCCCGCCCGCCGCTCTGGGCACGGGCACTCGGTCCTGCGCGAGCTCCGAGCGCCCCCTGCCGTCCTCAGTTTCATCTCGGCTGCGCCTCTAAGGAGGCGGGGGCTCTCCGCCCGGCTTCCTCCGTTGCCTTCCAGAGCCTTTCCTGGGGAAGTGGCTCCTGAGGAAGGGTTCCCTAGGGAAGCCCACGCCGCTGGAGTGGGACCCCGCAGGGACTGGCTGCTGTTTTCGCATCCTGAAGCCTGCCCAGAGTCCAGGCGGGAATAGCCTGTTCGTGAAGTCCCATAGGAGACTATCTCAGACTCCCAGGCACAGACCAAGGACCTTTTGGTTTCTGGAGCCCGAGGTGACCTGGTACCAGGGCTTTCAGCCACCGGCTACATTCCTTCCAGGCGGCCCATTTTAATTGATGTGCACATTACAGAAAAAGCAAGGCCGCTTCATCAAGTGAATTACATTCTGGGAGATGCCAAGGAATGTATTTACTGGCAGCCAGGTTTGCCAATAAAAGTTGCAAATGAAGACTGCTGGTTTCCAGGAAAATGTACTTCTGTTTTTTAACCACTCCTTAGTCTTAATTACGAAGAACTGAACCCCCAAAGAACCAGATTAGAGAACAGGACTAGTGAGTGGCAGTAATGGTGGCTGCTAGTGCGGTCTCACACCCCCACACGCATTTACACACCCCAGGGACACCGTAGGACAACACCGACTGCGCACATTGCGGCTCTACCCACGGAGAGACGTGCCAATATTTATATACACGGTAGACACAGACGCGAGGCTAGACGTTGGCCGGCAGAGAGGTATGCATTCGGATTAGTGCTATTTAGTTTGGAAGTGAAGCTATAAGAAAAGGTAAACTATGGCAACTAGAGAGGCAAATTTCCACAGAATATTAAATAAAAATAAATGCATGAAAGGTAAAAAGACTCTTCCTCTGTAGTATGTAGTTCTGGTTGCCCTAGTATTTTTTAAGGCCAATAGTTGACTAGAGTTAAACTATAAATCAAGGGCAATAGACAAAGCAACACAGGATTGACTTTTATTGAGGTCCCCTTTTGCTTGGGGTCACAAAGACCCCGGTTGGAATTAGAAAATCTCTCCATTCACCAAATGGGACAACTCTTTGTTCTCCCCAAAGCCTGACTCCTCCTGCAGACAGTTCAGAGCAGAGTGTGAATACTAACCAAGGGTGAATTTGTTTGATATGACATTTCTCTGGTCTTAACCACAGACCCTTAAATAACAATAAGATGCACGGAGCACTTATGTTGTCATTCTGCTGAGTGCTTTAAGTAATCATTTTATCTAATCCTCACAAGGACTCGGATGTGGATACTATTATCCCTGCCTTATATAGGAGGAAATTGTGGCTTAAAGAGAATAGATAACTTGCCTAAGTTTACACAGCCCTCATAATTTTACTTTGCTGTGTCATATTGGATCTAAGGTGTCATTTATGTGCCACTAAGAGAAGGAAATATTAAACTATTAAGCATCATCAGTGGTAAGTCTCACTTCTATTTCAGATGTTAAAATGTGCATTTCAGATCAATGGTACATTGACTAAACCATTTAATCAACAAGTATAAGAAGGCTGTCTTTATGTTCAGCACTATTCTAGCAGCTGGAGATATAATAGCATGCCTTTTGCTAGACATCTTTGTGAAGTTAGATACTAATAGCCACAGGGGAAATGTTCACCCACATTAATGCTTGGATCTGTTGTATGTGTGTAAACACACTTGGCTTGCACAAGGCTGATATATTTGCATACATATGTTTAGGAATCTTCACAGGACATGCACAGAAAAATGCTATGTATTTGGGCACAAACATTTCTGTATTAACTAATAAAGGTCCTGCTGGCTAATGCATTTGCTCTCATCTTGAATGCTATCTGATGGCCCTTCTCCTGGATTTCCCTTCCATTTAGTTGTACTGAGGAAGATTCTCTAGGAAATACAGCGAATGGAAGAAGAGATGATCTTTCCTGTCCCCTGCCCCCATGCTGGATGTGCCCCAATTCTCAGCCCCCACCCCTGCTTTCAGAGGGACTAGACAGACCGGATATTGCAGGCTAAGAAAGCTTAGGATACTGCAAGAAAATGTGAACATTTCCATTCTCTTCCCCTCACAGGATTCAGCAAGAAGGAGCCTGTGGGAGGGATGGACAGCTGAAGATGGGTTTCAGGAGTGGCTAACCCCCAGGACCCCATGAGGGGACTGTTGGACAGTCATAGAACTCATGCTTTTCATATCAAAGAGAGGGAAACTGAGGCTTACTGAAGAGAGCTGACCTGAGGTCACCCACTTCTTAGGGAGGCAGGGCTCCCCCACCCAGACGTTGCAAAGTCTAGTCCAGCCTCCCCTCCGCAGTCACCCTGGCTCCTCAGCTTGAGGTCCCACCAAGACCCTGATGTGTAATGTAGACCTTCGGCCACCTGGCCTGTGGGGATAAACAGAGGCCTAGAGAGAGCAGGGCCTTTTTTTCCTTTGGAGGAATCCCTCCCCTGCCCAGCTCCGACTTGGTCTGAGCCTGGAAGATTGATCCAAAGTCTCCTGGTGAGGTAGAAAGTAGGTGGCCGGTGGCCAGAGCCAGGGGCAGACAGACCTGAGGCCTCAGACAGGCCTGGGAGGGTACTGCTTCTCCAGACCAAGAGGATGTGCTGTCCCAGAGGACAGGGCAACATAGTGTTCTGGACCCCTCAGTGGTGCCCAGGGACCCCTCTGCGCCAGGATATACTGCATCTTCTTGGGAAGAGAGAGCCAGTTCTGCCCAGCCCTGGAGTGTGGGTCCCCCCAGGTGGTGGCCGCAGCAGGCGATGGGTTCCATAGGCCAGACTCCGCCGGGAATGTCCCAGCCCCCCCAGCACCCCCCCCCGCCCCCCCCCCCCCCCCCCCCCCCCCCCCCCCGCCACCGGCAGCGGCAACAGTCTGGGACTGTCCTGCTTCTCTTCAAGACCAGCCATTGTGGGCGTCTGGTCTGCCTTTGTGGGTCCGCGCAGCGGGCGGAGGAAGGTCCTTTTAAAGGCTGGGCTGTTGTGTTCACACGGGCGCACACACGGAATCCCAACCCAGGGCATGTGTTTAGTCTATCTCGCTGACGTCCTTCCTGAGCAGATGGGAAAAGGAAACGATTCTCTTAGCCATTTTTGCCTTCACTGTACCCTGGCCCATCCATCATTTTCTCACCTACTGTCCCTGGGACAGCAAAGTCTGCACTGACTGACTGCCCAGCAGCAGAAAGTCCCCGCGGCGGCTCACAGGAGAGGCTGGCCACCGCCCACCCGCCCCTGCTTTTCCTTCTTCCTTTAACACAAAGGTTTACATTATGGGATGTGCCAATGATGAAACAGGCTCCAGATTAGATAAGGTTAAATTACACTTTTATAAGGTGTCGGTATCAGTTTAGGAGACATTTTTTTAAATTTGTGAGTGTGTGCTTGTACTAATAGTTTGTCTTTATACTTCTCTCTCTTCTAAAGTAGACAACATATATACACACTATGACTTATTAGGAAGAGGACCACTCATTGCCCATAAAGGGGAAAATTAGTTACTTGCCAAGAAAGAGCAAGTTGCTAAAAGTTGCTGACTTCTGGGAACGGGCCCAGTCAGCAAAGCAGAACTGTGTTGCTTTTGTATGTGGTAATTCTGCAGAGTGCGTGCTGCCATCTTGAGAAACACCCCATCGTAGTGTTTCACTGTTTGTCTTTGAGTATTTGCTATCAAAGATTACTTGTTAGGTGTATTTGTTTTAGTAAGGAACCTGTCCAAAGGCCCATAAATGTGTCACTGGGAAAATGTTTGGGGAGGAGTCGGACAGTGGTTTTACATAATAGGAAAATAGACCGGGCTCCACCCTCTTCACATCAAGGCAAATACAGTCACATATTTTGTTTAATATCAGTCGCATTGTCTACTGTCTGCTGGAACTAGGTTAGTTTTCTAGTAAACATTACTGTCATCAGTGTCAACTGTTTTTTCTGGCTCAGACTTCGATTGCGATGCTTTGCCCATTTTAGTTTGTCTTTGGGTGTTTTAAAAGAGAGGGCTAATGCATTGCAATAACACTGCCTTTTACTTTTAAAAGAATTTTGAAAAACCTGTGTTTCATATTTCTCCTCAGTTTGGCATATTTTGAATTTCCTTTGATTATGCATTAAATGGAGATAAACAAGTTTTTCTTACTCTTTTTTTGCCTTCTGTTGCTGGTTTGTCCATGAGCTTCCCTGATGATATCTCTATATAGCTTTGCTGATTTCAAGGAGATTCAATTATCAGATGGTGTTGACAGTCTATTGTAAATCTCACAAAAGAAGAGTTGTACTTTATTTTCCTACTATGCCAAACATTTTCCAAGCAGGTATTTAGAACCCAGAAAGCGTTCCCTAGCAGATCAGAGTAATGTTAAGTACAGGTCAAGTACTGGATTTAAAGTTCTTGGCAGTGTCCCTTTATAAACAAATTTCTCTGATATGCCTAGATCTGCTCTTCCAAAATTAGCATAACTTTCAATTTTATCCATCAAACAAATACTGTAAGTGTCTACATTCAGTGGAAAAAGAAAATGATGGATGCATAATTTGTTCTTTCTCTTAGGAAAAGTTTGAATGTTGAATAATTCATTTTAATGTATGTCTTGATAGATACAATTCATTGTCCCCCACTGTGCCCCATTTCTAGTTATTTAATATTATATTTAAATTTTGAACTTAATGGGTGTTGGGGCATGAGAAGAGAGAATGGAGCTGGGGTCGGAAAAGAGATCAAGGACCAAAATTTTGAGGAAGAAGTTTGATGGGTCTTTTATTGATTCTACTTTCCCTTAGAAAGCGTAATGACTGTGGTTATGAATGCTCTCATCTTTGAAGGGCGTATTAATGATTGTATGGGGCAAAGAGGCCACAGGGATACTGCAGGGAAGCCCCCCTTGTCCTCCTGGCTGGGTTCAGTCTGAGACGCTGCTGGGAGCCTCCAGGGCCATGCCAGGAGACAGGGAATGGGCCCTCTGTCTGCAGGCTGGACTTGTGTGTGTGTGTGTGTGTGTGTGTGTGTGTGTGTGTGTGTGTGTGTGTGGTGGGGGTCGGGTAATTTTTGTTCAAACATGTCTCCTCCTTTTTTTTTTTTTTTTTTTTTAAAGATACAGGAGCTGTCTGACACTTCAGTGCAAATTGCTTCTATAACATCCATTTTCCTCCATTAGAGCTGCCCTGTGGAGGGGAACACAAATGGGGGGAGGGGAGTGGTGGCAAAGAGAAGGCCACAAATGGAAGGGAGAGGAAGAGTGCTGAAGAGATCCACACCCCTTCACCACTTTCCTACTGCAGACCCAGTTTGGGGGTCCCTGCAGGATCAGTGCCCTGGTATTGGATACCACTGGAACTAAGTGTTTCAAGAAAGTGAGTGCAGCAAGAAACCAAGCGTGTTGTCAGGAGCAGAGGAAAATTGGAGGGGAAGGAGGCCTCTCCACCTAGCTGCCCTGCCAAATGCAGGCATAGAGTAAATGTTGAAGCCTGACGGAAGGCAGTATTTGTACCGATGTTTAAGAACTTTCTGGGGGTCTTCTCATTTTGGCCACCAAAGGGAGTAAAGCATGTGTGAAAGGTGGCCTGGGGAGGACAGCCATCATTTATCTGCTGGCCAGGCAGGCGCTGCAGCCCACCTGCAGGCCCTGCCTCTGCCCCTTCCAGGTGGGGCGGGTCTATCAGGAGGTGGAGGATCATTCACCTGCATCTGTTTGCTGGGCCCAGCGCGTGCTTGCTGCCCTCTCCTTCTCTGTGAGCTGAGTGTGGGTGTTCTCCGTGGAAAATTTCCGTCTCTATGTGGAATTATATGTCTCCCTGGTCCAATTTCTGCCTACATACAGTATACACCACGAAATGGTTGGGCGCTGCAAGCAAAATCTGACACAGAAGTAAAGCCTTCCTCGATTTCAGGTTGTGGCACTAGCTGCAGAGCCGAGGGGAACTCTGGCTGGCTCAGTGCCCTAGGCATGAGGCCCCACACTGCAAAGCCTGTCTAGCCAAGCACACCCAGGAGGTCTAGCACGACGTGCTTAGCTGTGCCTCAGTTTACCTTGTTTTCCAAGGAGAGAATAATCCCTGTCTCTTACTTAAAAGTTAAAAGAGGGATTTTTATGAGATGATCCCAATGGAGAATCTTTGGAATGCCTTTGAAAAAAGAAACTGTGTAAATACAGGAAATTAAGGAACGGTGATTATAAATAAATGAAAGAGCATACCATGCTCTGAAGTTCCAGCTATGTCCCTGGAGTTTCAGATTTCTACCCTGACCAGCACACACTGACAGGAGTTGTGTGTTCAAGTCTGATGATGCTGAGAAAGGACGCTGCGAATGAAGACACTAACGGCATCAGGAGAAATGGGTCAGGTCGAAGGGGCCCAGAGAAATTCTGTTCTCAGAGCACCCGCCTGCTCCTCAGTGTTGGTGACGGTTTGTGTGTGAACGTGCTCACTGAGCTTTAGAAGAAATTGTGTTACCATGGGAAACAAAGGGAGCTCTGAGTCTAGGGAAAAAATCATTTATGTATTGCAGTTGAGATTTTGATTTGTAAATATACAAAAATTACAGTCTACTATACTATAACCTCAGGTGTTAAACACAACTGAGGTTTTTAACAGTGTAAACACTGAAGCAAAAAGTTTTTGAAGACACGTTTTGAAGCAAACTAGATGTCCATTAATGAGAACATCAATTTAATGGGGTCATGAAAAATCATAATTATTAGGACCTTGCAGAGCATGAAATGATGAACCCACTGATGGATACTTTGGGACAAAAAATGTCAAAGAAAATAAAAAATAAAAATGATCATTAGGGTAGAGGTATGATCCTTTCTTTTATCTGACCATTTCTTTAATGTATGATTTTACAGAATTTAAAGTTATAAAGTGGGAAAATGGAATTTGGAAAAGGATCGCTTTCTATTTGAGATATACAATCACATCACAGGAAGCCTCTCTGGAAAGTCCTCCAGCTGGCGGCTGGGCCTGGAAATTCCCCTGTGAACAAGTATGGGACAGGCAGAGGGCTCATGGGAGGTGTGGGAAGAAAAAGAAGTGGGTGTCAGGGGGAGAGGGAGAGGTGTAAACACCCCAAGTAATTTGGTGAGAGAAGGAGATAAACAAGGGGCCTAAAGCCCCATCAAGGCAAAGAAGTAAAGCCTCAACTACTCCCAATACCATGGGCATTGAATTCCCGTAAAGCCCTTTATCTCCCTCCGCTCTGATGTTATCTCACCTTTAAAATGGTGAATCGTTTATGTAACATTTGCTGGTTCACAAATGAAAGCGCTGCAAATTGACATGAAGACAGAGTGGGGCAGCTCAGGGGGAACAAGTCTGGAGAGTATCGATTTCCCTCTCATTTTGCATGAATCTTATCTCTTGGGCTTGTGGGGGTCCAGGAAGGGGAAGAAGGTTGGGTGCTATGGAAGAAGAGGGGGGCAGGTGAGGGAGAGAGCTGATTGCTTATGGGCTGTTCTTCTGGTTTTTCTGGGCTGGTGTGTGTGTGTGTGTGTGTGTGTGTGTGTGTGTGTGTGTGTGTGTGTGTTTGGGCGTCTGGGAAGCTCCAGGGCAAATGGCTCTGGCTTCCCAGTGAGAGAAGAATTTTCATGAGGACTCTGTCTCTTGGCACACTTCACTTTGTGTGCTATAACCTGGGGAAGAAGAGGTCTTATGTGATGTCAGCCTTAAACAGAAGAGAGGTTCTGAGAATAGGAGAGGGCCAGAGGCTCAAGACGTTTGCTGTGTCAACAACAGCCAGACATTTCTTTCTATTGCCCTTTAGCACTTATGGAAAAGAAATTATTTAAAAAATCTCTTGTGGCCTTGTTTTAGATATAATGCACTCAATGATGCTTTACATAGACTAAAAAATTAAAGGTAAACTCCATATTTTGTATTTA
Source organism: Rhinolophus sinicus (assembly GCF_057876585.1). Taxonomy (NCBI): domain Eukaryota; kingdom Metazoa; phylum Chordata; class Mammalia; order Chiroptera; family Rhinolophidae; genus Rhinolophus; species Rhinolophus sinicus. The sequence goes on from NC_142514.1 coordinate 93,929,668, forward strand.
TTGGTTGCAACTTTAATTATCTGGGGTTTTTATATATTGATGCTATGTATTCTATCACAAGATCCAATAAATTGGCATGGAAACTTAGTTTTGAAGACTGAAACCAGTGATCTTAGTTATTTCTTGACTCGGTAAGAATGTATCAACAAAAGTTATTCCCGACTCTCTCCCTACCCCACCCCCTTACCGTCCCCTACAGCCTTTTCTTTTTCTTTTTTTCTTTTTCCTCCAGGAGTCCTGGCTGTGGCACTTTTAACACACCAGTTTGCAAGGACTGTGATGGATCTCGTGCGCCATCTAGTGGCAATAAATGAGAACTGCACCAAGGTGCCTCAGAAGCCCAGAAGTTTCACACCAGCAAGGTGAGTGTCCATGAGCTTTATCGCTAAATATTTGCAAGACAACAGCCTCCTCAGTGGATTGGAATGGCAGTGTCCCTCATGGGTTTCACTGCTGAGTCCTTAGACTGACTCCAGCTCATTAGGGAGAAGAAGCAGCTGAATTTCGGTTCAAATTAGGGTCTGTTTTGGTGGGCCTGTTTCCCTATGCGGGGCCAAAAACCATAAATGGACTTGCTGTCTACTTCGGTCAATCCATCTCCAAATCCAAATATACCCATGAGAGGCAACTGAGGAAACGTTCAAAACGTGCGCTGGATCCCCCAGCTCAGCAGACCGATATGAGGTACACCTCCTGCACTTCTGCTCATGTATTTCCCAAACTGATTTAGAAAACACTTCTCCGTAAAGACACCTACCAAAATCAAGTTGTCCCTGCGTTGGATGTGTAGCGGGAGGGGAGGGCGGAAGTGAAGGTGAGGGCTGGGGAAGGAGAGCAGCCCAGGCAGATGTTTTCGAGGACACTGAGGTGCTAGATGCTGTGTGCCCTAAAAGTCTCCACCTCCAGGCACCTGCTGCAAAGGCTTTGTCTGGGGTACCAGCCCTCACCACACTGAGCCCTCAGAGAGGGTACCTGAGAGGGATGGGGCCATTGGCATCTCACCCAGTGCAGTACCAGCTTTGTGCATCACAGCAGGCCTTGCTTGGAGGCCCTGCTGTGGAGAACATAGGGGCACACTGAGACCAAGTGGGAGCCAGTCACCCTGGCCTGGGCATGCCCCAGCGAGGGCTGCCTCAAGGCACCCCTGGGAATGAGGCGGTAGGGGCACACTGAGACCCAGTGGGAGCCAGTCACTCTGGCCTGGTCGTGCCCCAGCGAGGGCTGCCCCAAGGCACCCCTGGGAATGAGGCACTAGCTGACAAGCACTCTTTGGGGACCCCCAACTCAGCCACCTGATATTTTCTAACCTTTCCAGCAGCTGAGGGTTTGGAGGTGTTACTAAAAATCTAGCCCTTGGAAAAACCTCGACTATAGTTCATATGAGAGGTGATGGGCAGCTAGATGAGTTAATTTAAATAATTAATAGAATTGTTAATATTTGATAATATTGATATGTTAACAAAATAATTTAAATAAAACACAACATTCATAACTGTCTCGAATGACTCCCTGGAATTATGTAAAGCTCACCCTCACGTATAAGTGATTAACATAGTCTTTCTTGGTCATAGGTTCTTCAGCTTTGTCGTGTTGGCTTGGCTGGTCACCTAATGCAGAAACCTTGTTGGAGGAGTGTGGGGACAAACCCCTGGAGAGCAGTTTCCAGGCTCTCGGCCTCATGTGGAAAGGTGCTGGCTTGGGTAGTAGATGGCCGTCAGCTGTAGCCGGTTAGCCATTGGCCACTGATATAACTGCCGTGGCTGCGCTGGGGAGTGGGAGTAGGTCGGTGGGCAGAAAAGCGGACAGCGGGTTTCACGTCGGGTGACTCCAGCCTCCAGTGAGACTATAGTGGTATGACTCCCCTACCTATGGCTCCAAGGGTGTTCCTTTTTGGCCTCACCATATCCTGCATTCTTATGTGGGGAGCAGGAGCAGAGACCATGCATGACAAGGAGAGACACTTTCAGCCTGGTGGGACAGCCAGCCAGCAGGAGTGGCTTGCAGGTGGGGTGGCATTGGTAAGGAAAATTGCTGCACTGACTGAGAGAAGGATGGAGCTGACTAATTTAATCTCTCCCATGAGAAGGCTGGACTTCTCTTAGAAGGTTTTCAGGGTATATATTTTGAGTTTTAACTTCTAAGGCCCAAAGCTTGCATCAATAGAGACTGACTTACATGGTGACTGAAGCATGTGAGTGACAGCCCCTCTCTCCTCTCTCTGCTCGGGGCCCTGATGGATGCAAGTTGGCATTAAGTTCTGATTCCCAGGCGGGGAAAAGAGCCCGGAGGCAGGAGTCTGTTGGGACACAGGAGCAGCCTGACGGAAGGCGCCGTGATGCCAGGTGGAGACACTCCTGGGTATTGTGAGGTGGTGTGAACCCGGGCATCTGCTGCCCCAGGGATGTGGTTATCTCCCCGCAGACCCTCCCTGCCCAAGTATTGCCTGAGTGAAGTTACATAAAAAGTCTTTATGAGCTGGGGAAAGTGTGTAATTTGTTCTGGAAGAACATAAAGTTCGTTGTTTTTCTTTGGCTGTGGGTTACTCTCAGCTTAACATGTCTTTTAAGAACGCTCACTACTTTGTCGCATTTCCACAGGCAAATTTTCCATGGGCTCCAGGGAGGCAGCTTTTAGACAACAGAATTCTAGTGCTTTAAGTAAAGAAAGAGAAAAATAGGGCTTTCTTTTCCCCCCACAATTATTAAAAGGGGGTTTTATTAAGGACTAAGCCTTGACAAGTTTCCTTGTTTCCTATACATTTTGAATCATATAGAATTCATAACACAACCTGCAAGTTTATTTTTGAATCAGAAGCGTTTGTTCAGTCATATTCAAAGGGAGACTTTAAAGGCAGGCACTTTCTCAACTTCATCCTCTTGATTTTCACCTTGATAGACGTATAATGTGCCGGGAAAGATGGGGGCTGACTCAGAGACACCTTACTAGGGAGAGTCCCCAGCAAGAATGCAAATGTTTCTAGTGCACTAACTAAATGTTCTATAGGCAAGTTAAGCAGCTGCGAGAAAGCTGGTAGCTGGGTTAACCCACACTTGCCAGCAATTTTTTTCTTGGCCAGCTAGTCATTTATTGTATCTTTGTCTGGGTTTTTTTCTTTTTTTCTTTTGAAAACAGCAAAACAAAAACATAAAAAAAATCAGACCACACACACACACACACACACACACACACACACACACCACATCTAGATTCACCTTTGTGGCCCTCAGCTACCAAGCAGGTACAAATGACAGCAAAATGAATACCAACCAGTCAGGGGATGCTTCATTTCCTATAATGGTACCCCAGTATGCCAGGAATCTGCTTCTGTTAAAACTCAAAGGGAAGAAAGAAAATCTTCCAGTGCCCTCCTCATTTGCTTTTTCCCCAAAGGGAAGTCTTTTCATTTTCCTTGCCATATCCCCCTTTTGCCCTCTGGAGAAACAAACAACCAGGGTGGTTTCCTTGGCCAGCTTGTAGGACAGGTGGGGAGGGCTGACCAGCACTGGTTAAGGCACCTACCTGGGACTTCCTTCCTGGGAGGCAGCACTCCGGTCTTGCGTGCCCTCAGGCCAAGCTCCTCTGCACAAAGATAGCACCGTCTGGGTTTCCTTCAGTTTGGCCACGAGGTGTATACAGATACAGCAGGTTACCACAGGTGCCCAGTTCATCGGGTATGATCTCGGGGTGAGAGCAGCCTCATCGGGTTTCTAGAAAACTCACCCAAGGAGTAAAAGCTCCTCCTGAGACATCCTGTGTTTGCACGAGCCAAGCAGACCCCCGTGAGTCACTCCGCTCCTTGGACTCACCCGGCACAGCTCTCCAAATCGCCCAAGGAGCTTTGCATCAGTTCAAAGGGAAAATGTGCTATTTCAGTCTGTGAACACATCTCTTTGTAACTATAGAATGATCCCGTCATGGAATAAGCACATTGCACCTGGGTGGTGAGGGTGCCTGATCATAAAGGACTTTTTTTAGGTAGCTGCATATACTTTAAAATCAATCTGACTTATTTGGCTGTAACCGTCTATCCATGGACTGACTCTAGAAGCATGGACTTTTTAAAGGATTGAACAAAGTTAATCTTGCTGAGTGCTCCGTGTGAGTGTGTGTGTGTGAGTGTGTGTGTGTGTGTGTGGTGTGTGTGTGTGTGTGTTGTGGAGGTGGCACGGAGAGTGTGCTGGAAGGAAGTAGGAGCGTAGATTTTGAACTTTTCTTCCTCAGAACTGAATGTGGGCCACTCTGGTGGCCGTGGAGCTGCACGGTGGTTGAAGTGTACCAGCCGATGTTGTCTGTGTCCTGGGGACCAAACTGCTCCCACATGTTAGTGAGCTCTCCTTGAAGTCAACAAAACGGTGTGCCAGGCTGGGCCGTGCAGGCTGTGATACAGCTGGGGACAAGAGCCAGCATTATACTAACTCAGGCCTCCTCGAGGAGTGATCTCCTAGGCTCCTTACAGAAAAGGGTGAAGTTACAATGTCTGAGCAAATGTTTGATGATGTCAGCATAGCTTTATAAGATTGTTTGAAATTACAGTTACACTTGATTGTCATGACATGTTAAAATATTGATCTCAAATTAAAATGAGCTCAGATAAGAACAACAATTTAGAGCAGTGGAGTCAAGATGTTAATAAATTTTGCCTTCTAGGGCACCATTTGGTTGTTTCAACCAGGAATTGACAGAAAACTTTGCTGAAGGTAGGAGTAAAAGAGATTTACACGTAGTGCTGAGTGAATAAACTGGCTGTGGACTTGATTCAAACAGCGTGTTTCCCTGTGTGCTCTGTCACGAAGGGCTGCCTGGTGCTGGCCAAGTGGTTCTGGCCTCATCCCAAGCTTGGGCATCTCGCAGCACGCTCACCTTCCGGGAGTGGTCTTGTTCACGTTCAGCAAGACTGTTTCGTGAAGGAAACTTTGCTAGTTGCTTCCCAAATAATACAGTTGATTTTCATTATTTGCCGATGTTAAGCTCTATAACGTACCCAGACATTCTGAATTAGCAAATACCGAACCATTGTTCCTGGGGGAAATGCAGGGTTGGGTTCCTGCGAGCCTCTGCTTACATTTTCATCAACTGATCAATACAGAACCTTGCTTGATGTGTCTTTCTGTTCAAAGACACCTTATTTTATGTACTATACAGCTGATTCATAACCGTTGACCTTATGGCTGACAACACTATAACTCGTGCCTGAATGAAGTTCATTTAACATACATATTTTCTCCTTGAGGCCCATCACAGCCCTCTGCCCTTAGGAAGACTAGACTTCAGCACTCTGCTTGGGGGCCATTTTAAACAGTGTAATCACCAACAAAAATACAAAAATAGGACACTAAATAGACCATGGAAAGACACTTGTTTACAAGAGCTGAACCAAGGAGGCAGAGCACCACCTTGCTCACCCTCACCTGGAACCATGTGGGGCGACTTAAGGTTTTTACTGTTCTGCATATGTCCATGAATGACCAGAAATATAATAAGAGCACTGATTTGGGGGTTACAAATACATTTTAGCAAATAGGAGAATTTGCAAATATGGAATCTGTGAATAATGAGGATTGACTATAATATTGGTAAATTCAACATACAGTTTAAAAATCTGTTGATTCTGGGTAATGATTATTATCTAGTAATATAACTTTTGGTTTTATCTAATGTCAAAGCAAAGATAATTCACATTTTAAAAAATTAACTGCATTTATACAGTGTTTTGTTAATAAAGACACAGGACTTTGAAAATAGCTCTTCATCTTTCTTTCTCCCTGGAAGTTAATGATCCCTTTCTGTGTCATCTTTCTACTCCCATCAAAAAAAGTCACACATCAAACACCCTCTGCATTTCTGGATGTGACCAGCCCTGCTATTCGCCTGCTTTGCCAGTCACAACTGATAGTTTTGCGACATTCTAAAGATCAGAATTTCGTCATTGTTGAACTGCTGAATATGACTGTATTCCATATACTAGAAGGTATAAATTGCTTCACTTGGAGATGGTGTTTTTTTCCCTTTGGAGCTATATTGGGGAAAATATTTCAGGTAAAGGATCACTTTCAACTGTCCTCTTCATATTTTCATGACAAGGAAGGCTTACCAATTTCCTCCAAAGTGAGATTATGAAACCGCCCCTCTGGGGCACCCTTTCCTGAAGTGAGTTCCATAGAATACTAGCACTGTGGGTTATGCAACGTATAAATCTGGGAAATTCTGAGCAGAGCCCAACTTGTTCCTCTCCTGCATGCTTTCTCAGAGCCTGCTGTATGTTTTAGAATTCTATGAGGCATGCATTGTGCCCCCACATGTGGACCATGAAATGATCTCCCAGAGCAGTGTTCTCTTGGAAAACAGCACGTAGAGGCTGGGGCTACACAGAGTACACCGCGTATCTGCAGCAGGGGAGCAGAGCTGGTACATGTGTGTGTGTGGGGGGGCGATGGCAGCCGCTGGGGTTGGACCACAAGGGGGGCTAACGCAGTGTCTCCCCTTGTCTTGGGTAAATTAAATGATGCTCTCCCTCCTTTTTCTTTCAGTACTACAGGGGGATTGTTTCCTGGCTTTTAGGTACTGAAATGGACATGCTGCTCTCTGTGATTTTGCAAGAAACGTTTATGGACCATCGACTGTGAATAGGCTAAGGGTGGGTAATGCAAAGATGAATGGGACTTAGAGTTGCCAAAAGAAGAGCGAAACTATAATGACTTCACTTTGATCGTGTTTTTAATGTTGCATTGATAATCATCTCAACCTCAGTTACCAAACGCAAATGTTTCAGGCAGTGCCTCTCCTTCGAACCCCACAGAACACACTGGGACCGACACCTGTCTTGTTACTACCACTGTTGAAATACTGTGGCTTTGTTTTTTCCTTTCTGCGTTTCTCACATAGCCAGTGTCACAGGCACAACAACTGGATAATGATAACAACTTTTAAAAAATTGCCCTCAAGTGAGCTTCTGAGGGGTCAGTCAAAGCGTTCTCAACATCCCTCTTTTGCTTTGTGCAATTTGAAGCTTGATATCGGTCATCTCTGTGCACAAAAAAAGCATACATACCATTATTATTAAACATCTAGTATGTGCCAGTGTGTGCTAGTACTAGGCAATGGTGTAAATGAGATTTAGGTTCTGTCTCAAGTGAAAGACGTTCTTGCATTTATAATTAAGTAGTAACAATTATAGCTGTCAGTCTTCAATTACTCACTCTGCCCAACACCGGAACTTTCCAGGTTTGCTCTGAACAGTAACTCTGATGTTGCTGGCAATGTTTGGGACAGCGTTTTTTTTTAATGGAACTGAGGTTTAAAGGAAAGTGATGGTGAAACACCTAGGATTATCATGGTATTCTGAGTGTGTAAGGTTCTATAGAGAGGAGATAGCTTTAGGATACGTATATAGACTTTTGGTGAAGCCTACAGTCTGTGCTATATCCGTAAATGTCGCTTAACATAAGCTCACAAACACCTCTATGGGACTTGCTTCTGCCGCCACCACACCAGATCAGCCATGCTCTGCTGCCCACTGACTGCGCGGGAGTGAAGGCTGCAGAAGTGGCCTTCCGGTGCTGTCAGCAGGAGCTAGCAGGCAGTGAGAGGAGCATGGAGTTGCATTTCACAGCTGCTTCAGTCACTTGCTCATAACTTTCTGCCAAATTCTTTGGGGCTGAAACCTCTTGTCTGGTGCTGGGCCATGTATGCCCAAAGGTAAAATTTTTTTGGAGAGTTTTTGCCAGAGCTATTAAGCTTTTCTTGAGTCAATGAAAAAAGAAATTATTCATTTGAATTGGTTGGCTTCAGTTCACCAGTAATTCAAATTTCAACCCAGTCACACACACAAGAGATGTGCTCTCTCTCTCTCTCTCTCTCTCTCTTTCTCTCTCTCTCTCTCTCTCTCTCTCTCTCTCTCTGTCTCTCTCTCTCTCTCTCCCACACACACCTTCACTCACACAACACATATACACACTTACAGCCAACATACACTCACATCACATACTTGCACACCCACAAGCACATCCAACACAAACCTCCACACTGACACACACTGACACACAGAGCCTACCTCTCAGTCTGGCTGATACAAACCTTGAATCAACGGGTCATTTTTTTCCTCAGGGAGTACAAAGACTCTCCCTGCTTGGTTATAGGTAATAGGAAAGGAAGGGATGCTGAGGAGACACACTCATCAGACCTAGGTAATTCTGAAGCCCGAATGCCCTCATTTGCCTGCTACTTCAGAATTAGGAGTGTGAGACATAGATCAGAAAGGGATCTTTGAAGGCTTTGGCTAAGCAGGAGTGAGGTTAACCCCTGACCCTGTTAATTCAACATTTTTGTCATAACAGGAGAAGCGCACACCCCCAACCCTCCAGGGTTTGCTCTTTTCTCATGAATGATGTAATTTAGGTCTCTCCCAGCCTGACCTTTGCGGTGCCCTCTCTAGTCACAGAAAACCTGTATTTATATACCCTGGAGAAAGCAATCACCCTGGGAAAGCAGAAGATGGTGGCAGCTACTTGGGTTAGAGGAAAGTCACAGCTAAATGACAACCTGCCTGGGCGCTCTTCTAGCTTTCTCCACACTTTCAGCAGTCCATTGATTTGGTGCAGCTGGTCAATAGCTATTGTCAGGAACAGTTGTTATTTTTAACTTCTGGAGAAAACATACCAGCCTCTATGAATTAGTGACCACTAGTCAGTGAGAGCTCTGGTTCTGCAGGAGCTAGAACCAGAACTAACAGCCTTTTTTTTTTTCACAGCCTTTTTCACAACCTGGAGCTTTCTCAGAAAGGCTCTGGGTAGCAACTGGGGAAAACTGAAGTCTTACTTTCTGTATTAAATATTTTATTGCCCTGTAGAATTCTATTTTGTAAAAGGAAAACAGAAAAAGCCAAAGTCACAGGAGGAAAAGGCCAAAGGATTTAGAAGATATATTGAAGAAGAAAATTGTCAAGGTTGGTTTGTTGTAGAGGCACGTGACTGGCACAGCAGGAGTTCACTTTGCAGGTAGCCAGTGCCTGTTCCTGTCCCTGGTTGGAAACTGAGAAAGGGAGGAATGCTTCGCCCAGAAGCTGGCCTGGGGCACAGCGCATGGGGGCGCTGGTCTAGAACCATGTGCTAAGAAGTGCTGTTGTGCTGGCCCCGGGCAGAGGGCCCCAGGTCAGGTGTCGCTCTGAGGAGGTGGCTCTGCCTGGCAGCTCTGGGAGCCCAGAAGCCCACTCTCCTGCAGACGCCCACAGATGCACTGTTCCCAAGGACACGCACCTCTCCTTTCTATAAACACTTCAGGCTGCATGTGCTTTTCATAAATGGTTTTCTCTCTTCTGCGCTGATTTCACCTGCCCCATAGCACACAGTAGGGTGTCAGAATGTGGGGAGCCTGGGAGAGACACTCAGCCTCAGCACTGACACTCAGCAGGATTGCTGGAGCCCCTGTCCCCACAGCAGCACCTCCCCAGGCAGGAGAGCAGTCCAGGAATGTCCTCATCCGGCAGCTGCATTCTGCAAAATGTGTTTTCATGCTGAGCAACTAGCTTCTGGGAGAGGGTGGTGGGTTTCAAAAGGCTCCTAGAGTTGCCCGCTCATACTATAGCCATTTCAAACATTCTGGCTGTTCTCGCTTGCGAATAGACTAGAATGAATAGAATCAGTACGTGTGGCCTTCTGGCATCTGGGTGGCTCAGAAGGGCGGGATGTGTTTTCTGTTTGGTTTTGGACGAGACCCATGTGGAGCAATGCTTATTCCCATCCTTCTTGAACAGCAGCCAACACTCTTGCACTGTTGATTTTCTCACCTCCATATTTGTTTATGAATTATCTGGAAAGGGGATTTTATGAGCTTACCGAGATGGATAGTACCCAGAGGCACCTGGGAGAAGTCAGGCTGTGTCTACACAAGCAGAGCCATGTGGGTGAGCTAATGGGAGCACTTACAGCAAGTCCCCAAAGAAAGGTTTTTTTTTTTTTTTTGTTTTGTTTTTTTTTTTGCTTTTGTTGTCGTTCTGAATTGTTGAGGTTAGTTCTGCACAGGCACCAAATCACCAGGGAGGCAATTGGCTCATGAATTTGCACAATTTAAAAGAGATGACTGAGGTCACAGAGAATGTTGGGAATCGAGGTGTGGACCAGACAACTCAGAGAACAATCTTTAAAACAAGTATTACCGACATTTTAAAAATTTTTATTTAAAAATCAGAAGAAGTTCTTGAGGGCTTTTTTCTTTCTTTTTTTTTTAAATTAAATTTTATTATTTTTTTATAGATGATGTAATACAGAATTGTACACCTGAAATCTATGTAATTTTACTAACAATTGTCACCCCAATAAATTTAATAAAAAAAAAAAAAAGAAAAAACTTTTTTTATTATTTTACTAGGCAATGCACGAACATGGTTTAAATAGAAAACATATAAAAAGGTAGAAATGGGGAAGTCTTCCTCCCATCCAGGTCACTGTCCTTCTGTTCCCCAAACCCAGCCCCAAATGTAATTACATTTATTAGTGTTTGTGTGTGTGTGGGGTGGGGTGGGGGAGTATGTATATGCTTTGGCCTAGTGTTTCATTGTGGAAATATGAAGAAGTAGAAAGTATATATATTCTTATTTTCATTCTTTTTTTTAAAGAAAAGTACCTTACTTTTTTCACTTATCGTCACTTATTGTTGATCTCCCCTTAGTACATAGGGAGCTTCTCTAAACAGTCACTATGCCAAGGTTTATTCAACCAGCCCCACATAGATGGACAGATGTGTTGTGGTCAGTCTTTTACTATAATGAACAACGATTCAATAAATCAACTTGGAAATCTGTCATTGTATATATATGCAGGGGTATCCACAGTGTAAATTCCGAGAAGTCAGATTTCTAGGTCAAAGCTAAATGTATTTATAGTTTTGACAGATATAAAATACCCATCCTCTGTCATTTTACCATTTTGTCCTCCTACTAGCAAGGTCATATTTCATATTTCTTTTTCTGTGAACTAATTCTGCCTTTGTCCACTTTTCCATTGGGTTATTGGACTTTTTCTTCTGAATTTATAGAAGTTCTTTATGTATTAGGAAGATCAACCCTTGTCTATGATATGAGTTACAAATAGTTTTCCCAGTTTGTCATTTGTCTTTTGACTTTGCTCATGGTGTATTTTTTTCAACTTTCTATTATGAATAAATAAATCATTGAAAGAATAATGCACCACTCACCTGTATATCCATCCCCTAAATTCAACCATTGATAGTAGTCACCATCTTTGCCTTAGCTGTGTCTGTGTAAGCTTGTGGGGGTGTGAGCACGTGCATGTGTGAGCATGTATAATTTACATATAACATGAAGACAGCATGTCTTTTTAAACCCAAGCACTTCAGCACACATCTCCAAAAAGGACATTTTCTTACACATTCATCATATTATCAGACCCAAAACAATGAACAATAATTCCCTAATATTATCTAGTATTCATGCTGCCCATGATGTCTTTGCCATGTAGACATTTTTTATTTTTACGTGTTTAGATTAATCAATCTCTCAATCTTCTTTTTTTAATTGACTACTAATTTGTTGAGTCATAGTTAAAAAGAACTTCCCATTCAAAGTTACAAAGGCCTTGGATGTTTTCTGTCCTGGAATTTTTCCGTACTTTTTATGGTTTCATTTTCTTATACTTAAGTCTATGATACATCTGGAGTTTATTTTGGTGTATTCTGTGAGGGATGGATCCAGTTTATCTTTTTCCAACTGCCTACCTGGTTGCACCAGTCTCCTTTATTAAAAAGTCCATCTTTATTGACACAGACTTAAGATGTAGCCTTTGTCATACACTTATTTCACATATACACTTGATCCTATTTCTAAACTCTTTAACCCTTTTCCACTAGCCTTTCTTTTAGTTTTAATTAGTAAACGTTTAGAGTATATTTGATATGTCTTAGGGCTGGCCCCGTCTCATTTTTCTTTACTTTTACATTTTCTTGTTTCTCCTTCCTTTTTTTTCATATAGACTTTAGAATTACTTGTCTAGTTCCAGAAAATTCCCTTTTTAAAAATTGAGATGGAATTCATATTTAAGTAAATGAACTTAGAGAGAGTGGACATCTTTTGATATTGAATATTCATATCAAGAAAATGGTATGTCCTCTCATTAAAAAAATCCTACCTTTGTATTCTTACAGAGCATTTTGAAGTTTTATGCTAAAGGTTTTCACATTTCTTGTTAAGTTTTCCTTAGATGTTTTGTCTTGGTATTGCTCTTATAAATAGTGTTGCCTTTCCCACAGTCTTTTAAAGGGGAATTGCTGGTATATATAAAGCTGGTGATTTCTATGTGTTAATTTTCTATCTTACTACTGAGAGTGTGCGTTTATAGACCTGTGTCACTGCATAAAGCATTCAGCTGAGTGGGCATGGGGCTGGAACTCAGCTTGCCCTTCCCTGCTCAGGCAGCATGCTCATGGGGCATGACCACCAGAAAGGGGAAAAGCATGGTAGAGGCTAATGTTGACTCTGCTTTGACCTTCCTGAACTATTGTTTATAGCAGTAGTTTTGGTTCATTTTCTCAAGGCTTCCTCGTTGCATCCATTAACAGTGATAGTCTCACTTTCCTCTCAATTTTTATACGTTTCTTTCTCATCGAACTGCTTTGACTAACATCCAGTACAGTGCTATGGTAGTGATGGTGGTGGACATCTTGTTTTGTTACTTACTTTAGCGAGAATACCTCCAGTGTTTCCCCATGTTCACTTTTTCTTAAACTATCTTAACCATTTAAAAAAAATGTGGTAAACTATACAAAACATAAAATTTACCGTTTTAATATTTTTAAGTGTACAATTCAGTAACATTAAATACATTCACATTGTACCATCACACCATCTGTCTTCAGAACTTTTTTTTTTTTTTTTTTTTTGGTAAAACTGAAATTCTGTCTCCGTTAAACACTAAATCCCTGTCCCTCTTCCCCAAGCCCTTGGCACCCACCATTCTACTTTCTGTCTCTATGAATTTGCCTACTTTAGGGACCTCATATGAGTGGAATCATACAATGTTTGTCCTTTTGTAACTGGTTTATTTAACTTGGCATAGTGTCTTCAAGATTCATCCGTGTTGTAGCATGTGTCAGAATTTCCATCCTTTTAAAGGCTGAATAATATTCTTTTTTTTTTTTTAAATCTGGAAGTTTTAATGTTTTAATTTTTTTCTTTTCTTTTTATTTAAATTTATTGGGGTGACAATTGTTAGTAAAATTACATAGATTTCAGGTGTACAATTCTGTATTACATCATCTATAAATCCCATTGTGTGTTCACCACCCAGAGTCAGTTCTCCTTCCAGGCTGAATAATATTCTATTGTATGGGTGGACCACATTTTATTTATCCATTCATCTGTTGATGGATCCCAGTTTCACTTTTGCATATTGATGCAAATATATACAATGAAATGTCTGCTTTTGCTCCCTGCAATTTACACAGCACGCAGCATAGTGCCAGGCACCTTCCAAGCACACAACAGATGGTTACTAAGGGCATAGATAGCAAATCAATGTGCACATAGACAAAATTTCGAGATGGGAGTTGATAAAGTTACATTTTCCAGGTGTATGCTGCTTTTCTAGATTTAAAGCATTTAAAAATATGTACTCATTTTAGCTACACAACAACTCTTTGAGATTATTACTCCCATTTTACCACTTATAAGGTGTGATAAAAAACTACAGTGAACGTTTAAATTTTAAAAAACGTATTACAGTAAAAGACACATTGCCATTAATCCCCCTCAAAATACTCCCCCTCGCTTCAAACACACTTTTCCCATCATTCTTGACACTTTCTGGAGCAGTTCTGGAAGTCCTCTTTCACAAGTGTCTTTAGTCGTGCTGTCGTGGCTGCCTCAATGGCCTGAATCGATTCAAAACATTTACCTTTTATGGTAATTTTGACTTGGGGGAAGAACCAGAAATAGCACGGTGCCAGATTTGGTGAATAAGATGGATGAGGAAACACCATAATGTTTTTATTTGACAGAAATTGCCATATACCAGAAGCGATGTGTGACACAGAGCATTGTCATGATGGAAGATCATTTACGGCACACTTTAAAACACAGCTTCTGTCAACTGTAGCTCACACCCAACTGACTGCACCAATCAAGTTAAAACTTGTCACACATTGTTACTAAGGTTTGACGCGCCACTTCCCGTATTGAGGATCCCTGTCTTTCCATTGGATGGCATTTGGCAGCAGCATTTATTGTATTTTTTTTTTTAATCACACCTCGGTATATGTATAAGTAGGAAAATTGAAACTTAACAAGGTTATATGACTAGCTTAAGGGTTTAATAAGTGACAGAGATGGGAATAAAACCCATGGATTTTACTTTAAATTCAGTGATCTTTCTTCTCTCCCCACTTCTTTTACTTACAAGTAGAACATGCATGCAGAAAATGCTTCCCTGTATATATGTAGTTTAGTGAAGCCACCCTCAGATCAAGAAATGAAACATTCCAACACCCCACACCTCATCCCACTCCTGGGAGAGCAACCCATGTGCTCTCCCAGTTTCATCTTTATCCCACTTCTCTGGAGATTCTTGCTTTTCTTTTCATAGTTTTACCACCTGGCTATAACCCCTAAACAATACACATTTTGTGTGAGTTTTGGTCTGTGTTTGATTGTATATAAATGGAGTCTATTTCTTTTGGTCTTGCTTCCCTTCAACATTGTGCTTGTGACATTGATGCTTCTTTCTGTATGTAGCTATAGTTTATTGTTTTCATTGTTTACATGCTCCTTTACACTTATTTTTTATAAATTTTAATCCTGCTGCACACCTGAGTTATTTTTCCAGTTTGGGGATGTTTGGACCAGTTGTCTATGAAATTCTTGCACGTGAATTGTGATGCATATGTTCATGTATTGTATTTCTGTTAAGTACATCCCTCAGAGTGGGGTTACTGGGTGCTAGTCACCAATGACCCGTGGCAGTGTAAGAGAGCTCCTGATGGCCCACATCCTGCCCAAGTGACAGCTCTGTTCACCTTGACTCAAAGTGTGCCCCCAGCGCCCTTGTCCTGAGATTTTTCTCCTCTCTGGACACTGGGTGGGATTTTTTTGGGGGGACTGCAGGACCGATGGACAGACACAAAGAAGTAGAGGCAGCTCAAAACTTTGCTAAAGTTGTCACACGCACCCCAACTAAATATCAAATTTTGATGGCATTACTTGCTCTTCCAGTTGTCCCCATTCCATGTCTAAGGGTCAGCAGATGTTCTGTCCTGTGTCCTTCCAACAAAGATGACCACAGATCACAACAGGTGGACCTATCACCCTGATCAAATCTGAATTATAGAACAAATATCATGTTTATAAAGATTTCTTTCTACGGCAGAAAAGTGAATACAGGTTAAAAAGATTCTGGTAGAATCTTAGCTCCCCAGGGCGTGAGGGTCCTAAGGTGGTCCCTGGTTTAAACAGTAAAGCATGGTGGTGCTTACAGGGCTGCGCTTCAAGCCAGGTGGGACCCCATATCACTGCATGCTTCTTCCTCCAGGTGTGTTGGCTAAGGGACTTTTCTCTATGCTGGCTTCATTACTTAATATAAAATTGTACCTTGTTCTCAGTCAATACAGCATAATTAAAAAAAAAAAAAGACTCAGGAGAGCTTTTCCCAGCTGAAGCATGAGTAACTCATCTCTAAACTGCTCCAAGTGATGGCCATATTAGTGTACCTAAAAGCCACTTTAACTCAAATCATTGATTTCAAAGACAATAACAAAAAAAAAATGGCAAGTAACTCTCCCATATCTTCTTGCCTCTGGCTTTTTTGTTTAGAGTCCGAAGTTGTGCACTTCAGGGAAGGATAGGCTCAGGCTGGTTGAGTGGAAGAGGGGGCCAAGCACCCAGTGCCAGAAACTCTGACTTGTGCTACTAGTAGTAAGCGCTCCAGCTGGGTGAGACGCTCACAGCGGGAGAGGCCTGAGGTACAGGAGGACGGCAGTGGCCTCCACAGTGGCCTCGACGACCCCCAATGGTCTGCTGGACTCTCCATCCTCACAGACCCTCTAGTCTTGGAGGCTAATCTGCAGAGTCACTCACACTTCAAAGATGGTTTGTTTTATGATCTCACTTTCTCCCTGGACTGGGGAAGATAACATAACAGAAGATCACCAAGGATTACTGCAGTGGGGAGGAGAGGAGGAAGGTACAAGGAAGAGAGGAAAGTGGAGAGCGAGAGGAAGGGCTTGATGAGAGGGGAGATGAAGAGAGGTGAGGACACATCTATACCAACAGGGCCCCTCACAGTGTTCCTGGGGACCACTTCTCCTTGAGCGTGTCACCTCTCCATGCGATTCCGTCTCTGACAGCTGACTTCGCTAAACCTGGTATAGGCAGGACAGCAGCCACAGTCCCTGGAAACTGCAGGTTATAAATATATTGTTGGTTCTTTGGCCAAGAGCCCGGTTGTGGTCTGCAGCCGCCCAGGTCCTGGTCCGTGGAGTTGGAAACCTTCTTCATGGGGGAGGCCTTGTGATTATTTTTAGGTTGTTCTTGCCCTGGTTGACTTATAGCTGCTGCACTTTCTCAGTGTTTCATGCTATTGGCCCTCCCTTCATTGCTCAACCCTTCACAGCCTGTAACTCAACTCTGTGGCTCTTTTCTGGAAGGCTTCCAATGTCTCAATGTTCCTGTGAACTTGGGGTGCTCCAAACTGTCTGCGGTCTTCTGAAAGGCTAAACTAAGGGTTGGGATCTGCAGAATAAAGAAAGTCTTGTTACCTCTCAGGCACACAGTGTTTGTCCTCTGTGTACACCCAGTGTATCATAAGGTTTTTAAAAAAATTCTTTTTGTGACTATATTACATCATATATTTATAAGTACTTCAGTCTTCCTTGATGCACCTAGACCTTTCCTGGAATCTTTGGTTTCCCCACATCGTTGCCCCTTGTTTTTCTGTATCTATCACAAAAGCAGGAATTAACTATAATAATGTGTCCTCTCTCCTTTCCAGTGCCTTTAACGTGGTGATAAGGTGCATTCTTTCCAGGTGAAGACTTGTCTATCACAGGGGCTCTCTCCATCGTGGGGGTGGATGCACTTCAGGCCATGTTGTCTTTGTTGGGGCTGTTAAACTCAGGCTGAAGCATCTCTCTAGAAATTAGAAAGGCTAAATTCTGATTTCAAAGCAAAGAGGGATCACTCTTACCTCAGGTTATGGGAGACTGAGCTGTCTGCTATCCTCTTTCTCAGTTTCTCTTCAGTCTTTTCTGCCCATTTCTTCCGAGATATTATTTGATCTTCTTTCCTGCCTCTTGTAGATCCCATGGAGTCTTACAGCAAGAAGCCTACAGGGACTAATCTTAGCTACCAGACATCTGAGTCCCAGAAGAGCTATGACTCAACCAGTCGTGGTTAGTTACTAATAGACTGGACCGGAACCCAGGAAGGATGAACTTTCTCAGCTGTTTTTACAAACTGCTAATAAATGATCAATGAATCTGGGTGTAAGCAAGAACTCACAGTACATTTCTCCCAAATGTCTCATTCTCAATTTATGAAGAGAGAATTTGTATGATTTTTCCTGTGCATGGCCCCATGGCTTAAATTCATCATACCTTGCCTAGCCTTTGTGGAAAGAACTGTGGTCTAAAATGACTAATTCATCAATGGATTTATGGTCTGTTCAAAGCCCACATAAGAAATGGAAAGAACCATGGCCATCTGTGACAACAGCAGGATTTATTTGGTACGAGATGGATACCATAGAGGGACTCTTTACAATGTGTTGAATATGAGGTTTTTGAACTGGTGGAATTTTGGATATGTGGCATTACTGTCTTTAGAAAGCTGATGGAATACCCCACTCAGTTATCTACTGTGCTTGGATGAGTAATAAATTTCATCAGAGAAGCGCAAAAAAAAGAATGGTAGGTTTTCTTCTTGAAAACATTAGATAATGCTTCAATCCCTCCCACCCTCCTCATGTCATTTCTCTTTGCGGTTCCTTCTTTGAGTTGTTCAAAACCAGAAATTTTCTACATAAAATAATGAAACATAAATGTCAAAAAATAAAAAAAATAAAAAACAAAAGCACTGATGACTTCTAAAGTCAGGTTGCTCTGTGCCCAAGTGCTGGCCTTACTTCTAAAAGCTGGGTACCATTGTTGAGCGCTGGGCATCTAGAATACTCTGGGCCAAAAGTCTCTTGGTGTTTATTCCTGCATTTGCCCTCAAGACTCTCTGTTCCTTCTTTCCAGGGACATCTGGACACAAATGGTATCCTCTCTTTGTCTTTACTAGTACAGTCGTTTCTTACACTTTAAAGACCACAATTTAAAAACTAATGTCAGGCTTTGAGGCATTTCCAAACGCTTGGACAGCTAAACTCAGCTTTCTAGCCATTTATTCCTCTTCCTTTGGTGCCCATTTTCAGATACTCTTCCTTATTTGGTACTTTTGACCTGTCCCTGGATCCTGTCAAACACCCAGGTTGGTGTGAATGCTCTGGATCCAGAAGAGGAAGGTGCGCTTGTGCCGCTGTGAGCCGTGGGGGTGGGGCCTGGCTGCCTGAGATGGCCGTTACTCCGAGAGGCTGCCCGGTTGCCCATGACTGATGGCATATGACCAGCCAGAGCTCAACTTTGTTTCCAAGGATTAGATTTCCACATCACAAATCTTCCCCAAAGTTGGCCCCTGAGGGCCCAGGGCTCCTGCAGCCTGGGAGCGGACAAATGGGCGTTCTGACATCACCCACTGTCCCCGTTCAGGGCCCTGGTGCAGGCCTGGGGAGGCCCAGGTGGAGTGTCCTGGGAGGAAGATGAGTGGCCCTTTACCCCTTCAGGAGGTGATTACTAGCACTGAGTCCTCTGCAGACCTGGAAGCGCGGCCGAACCAGGACAGCGTCAAAGGAAGCAAAGGTGCCGCGGAGCGTGGGCGCGGCCATCAGGTGCAGCCCTCCCGCTGAGCCCTTGGTCTTTTCCATTTGCTATCTGCCTAAATTATTGTTCCACATGACTCAGAATGCATTTTAGAGGATTTTCTCATAGGACTCTGACGTGTATTTAAAGTTTTTGCATCTTAATTGCTCTGGGTCAAGTGTGTAGAGTATGTTCCATTTGCTCCAGGCCAGGATTCTGAAACCCAAAAGCTTCTGGTGGCCTGGAGTGGCGACTGGGGTGAGTGGAGACTGTCCAGCTTGCTAAGGGGTAGTGGTTCTCAGCCCCAACGGGCTGTTGCCCTGTGGGATGGTAGGCCCAGTGTAGCCTCACCTTTCAATTATAGGTAAGAGAGGAGAAGGAAACGAGATCTGTACGTGTGATGTCTCGACTTTTGAATGTTAGCAATTAATTCAACTCCTTTTTCTCTTTTTTTTATTGCGATAAAATATATATATAACATAAAATATATATAACATAAAATGTACCATCTTAATTATTTTTTAAGTGTACAGTTCAGTAGTAAGTAGGTTCACGCTGTTGTACAACAGATTCCAGAATTCTTCATCTTGCAAAACTCTAATTCAATGCCCATTAAACAACAACTCCCCCTCCCCCCTCCCTCAGCCCCTGGCAACCACCATTCTACTTTCTGTCTCTGTGAGTGTGAGATTCTAGGTACCTCATGTAAGTGATAACTCAAGTTAGAAAAAAAAATTTTCTGAAAGCCAAACAAGATCTATTTGCTTTCCTGCAGTTACCAGTTTTCTCTAGAATCACTCCCTGGAGCCAGTGAGACACACTAGCTGTTCATTCTTGAAGAGCTTTGCTTTTGGAAGTTACTGGTATTGAGTTATCCACTGAGCAATGATTGATTTTGAGCCTGGGTGTTTCTTTCTCCAACTTCTCCTCTTTCGTTTATTGCCAGGATTGATTGTTCTGCACATAATTTCATAAACTGGTGTCAAATAAATACAAGTAAAAGCACCAGGCTTGTTATCAAGAATGAAAGCATAGGAATTTCAGAGATGAAGGCCTATCAAGTCAGGTTTCAGTCCAAGCATGACAGCACTTTGAAATCATTAGGTAATTTGCAGATTAAAGCATTGATATAATGACTCATGACTTGAGGGATGTGTAACAGGATTTTCCTCACTGTACAATGTTGCTGTCATATAGAATAATTTTGTCACCCCAGATTGTGCCTGCGGTGCTTCTGTCGTAGAAGGAATACTCGGCTGGTAGACTGACCTTGAATAGAGCATTTCGGATCTTTTTCATGGCTACGTTTTCTAAACCCCAGGCCATGACCCTTTAGCATTGTGGATCAAGACTGAAAATTAGAAACTAACTTTTAGTTCCTTCCCCACTGGGGCCAGAAGTTCAGAGAAAACAAGGCTGGCACACAGCTCACTGATGGCCTCCTTTTCTCAGACCTCGCCCAGAAACGTCTTTCACAAAGCTTGTTGAAATACACACTTTAGTCATCAAAACTGCATTTTCCAATTGTGGGGAGCCACAACCCTGTTTTCCCATCAGAACAAGGCCAGCCTTTCATTTAACTGGGAGCTGGATGGGACAGTGTTGTCTTTTCTTGCACGGGCTGAGGTCTGGGTGTGAAGGAAGGTTTCAAACAGCATCCTGGATTGCCTTTTTGGGAAGGGGAACTTTTGATGTTCCTGGAATCCTTTTCTTTTTGAAAGCAAGCAAATGGAGAGTGAAACCCTGAGACTGTGGCCTCCTCAGGCTTGTTGGGAAGTCATTGTTAAGACTGGACTGAGGCTGGAGCAGGGCCGGCTCTTAACTTTGGAATGCTTTGGGGATTATGGCTTTCTTCCTGATAGAGCAAAATTATTGCCTGAAATCTTCCAGTTTCCCAGGTAGAAATGGTGTCTCCTGTGAGAATGTCACTCAAGAAGCTCTTTCCCCTCTTCTCTTTCACTTTGTTACAGATTCAAATGGTGGGGGACTGTCAGCTTCTTGTGTTTTCTAAAAACCAGACTTGTGCTTTTAAACATTTCCCCAGGGAATGCTGGGCCACAGTTTGCATTAGCTGTGAGGTGACATGGCTTGGTGGGTTGACAAAGAGCCTGGGAACTCAGAGGTTGTGAGTTTTATAGTTCCAGCTCTACTCCCTCCCCAAAACCCTCTGGGTCTGTTAAGAACCTCAGTTCCCACACCTACATAGAGGAGACGACACGGGGAGGAGGCTCAGAGTGGGGAAGCACGCAGACCCAGAGGCCCCAGGAGGAAGGACTCCAGGCTCCTTCTGTGTTAGTGGGTGGTCATCATGCTGACACCACAGGGCAAACCCAGGGCCTTAACAGGAGCTTTGCCCTGAGTGACAGGCGGGGATTCCTGTTGAGATAAAACCTGGCGATAGGGACTAGGAGGAAGGGAACTCATGCTTATTGAATTCCTAGCCAGTGTCCACGATGACTAACTCAAGGTGTAGGGAGGAGAGACTCAGTGAGCTCAAATGTAAGTCGTCCCTCCCTGTGTTTCCCAGACACTTACAAGACTATAGGAAGGGGTTGCTATATCTTTTCCACAGATGAGAAACCGGACACTCTAGGAGGGGAAGTGCAGCACTCAGGGACAGAGAACTGGCAAACACTGGAACTTGGCCCCAGGTTTGTTAAATCCTACGGCTCTGCATTTTCTGCCATGGGAAAGGAAATTTCTACATCCATCCAAGGAATTTTCTGAACAAAATATCCATCATGGTCTGTTGAAGGAACCCATCATTCATAATTGAGTCTGCTCCAGAAAACTGAGGCTTTAGTCATCAGCTAATTGTGGGAAAAGAATGGGGCCTTGGTCGTTGGCCAGGGTTGCCTGTCGTGATGCTGGGCCCGCTGTGTGTGCAAGGCCCACAGCACATCCGGTTGAGAGTGGGCTACTAGAGGGTTATAAGGACTGATGGGAAACTTTTGATGGGAGGGAAACAGCCTGAGTGAGGATGATTCAAAGTTGCCTTCTCCTGTTTCAGGTTTGGGGATTAGCCAAAATTGCCCCTGGACTTAGTCTAACATTGCTTTACTCTGGTTTATTTTTGAAGGAAGAAACCAGCAGTGAAAAGAACATGAATGAGGCAGGGATGCAGACAGTGGCTGTGTCCATCCTTGCCATGCATGTCTCAGCCCAGAGTTCTCCACCTTGGCAACCTCCTTGTCAGCTGCCAGTTTGGAGGAACACTGAACTGTGTGCTCACTGCCTTACATGTTTACAGGGTCTCAGCTCCAGAAACAGCAGATATGACCATATAAGGGTGACATTCAGCTCCTCAGTGAACATGTCCCCTCAGCAGGGTGTGAGGGACATTGAGGTCTCTGTGTGCCAGTGCTGGGCTGCCTCCCGTTATCTGGGCCCAGGAGTTCACCTCCGAAGTCTACCAGGGGCTTTCTGTGAACAGGCCTGGCTACATCCACATGCCAGAAGACCTGATTTTTCACCCAAAGTTTGCAACCAAGCAGCCAGCAGGTGGGACTCATTCTGATGATGGGCTTTGTTGGACCCACATCATGTTACCAAACGGTTTGAGTCATTATTTTCAAAAATCAGGAATTTTTAAATTAAAACCTGGATTTCTAGCATCTCTTCCAAAAGGCAGAAGATCTGGTGATACTGCACCTGCATCCACGTGACAGTCAGTGGCGAGAAGCCCCTATTACCTAACGAAAGGTATTAACACAGCTAAAGATTATGCGCCAGTCAGAAAGGGGCCAGCACATAGCAACACCTATCCCTTGTCTGCTCACCTTAACCTCTGTGTGGAGCTAGAGCTTAATGAGAGATTAAGCTCATTTGAATTTAATCTCTGTTAAATATTTGCATTATTTTATAATACCCCTTGCTCTGGTTCTTTGGTCACCAAACTTCTGATTACTGTTCAGCTTCAACATCACACCTCCTAGAAGGAGAGAAGACGTATGATCTTCCTCATTGTAAATCAGTAAGTTGCCCTTTTGTCATTTATCTGTCTCTTGTGGGTTTGGTGAACGCTGAGAAATCAGGTTTGTGAACCTGCAGAGTTGAGCACCAGATCTCCACACTGACATGAACTCTAGTGGAACTCTTCAGCACCTACCACATCGTATTCTTTCTTTTTGGGGTCTACAACTGTAGGAGCTGGGGACTGTTCAGGCATCCAAAAGGCCACTTGAAAGAACCCCTGAGGCCACTTGAAAGAACCCCTACAATGTGTGAGCTCGCTGGGCTGGGAGATTCCCCAGCATGATGGCTCGTGAGCCTGGATCTCACATCTCGCAATGTTCTTGTTAATTTCTACCTGCTGACCATGACGTATTAGAAATAGTTCTGAATACAGAATTTTCTGCCAGTTGCTTATTGCTGTGTAATAAACAACCCCAAACTTAGTGACCTAAAACAGCTGTTTTATTATGCTGACAGATTCTGTGGGTTCCATTTTGCACAATGCATACCAGGGACAGCTTGTATTTGTTGCACAATGTCTAATATCTCAGCCGGGAAGACTTGAACACCTGGGGATGACTTAAATGTTTGGGGCTGGCACCTGGACTGAGATGACTTGCTGGCTGGGCTCAGCTGTGTCTCTCCTTGTAGCTTGGGCTTCCTCACAATATGGCATCCTTGGGAGAGTCAAATTCTTCACAGGATGCCTTAGGACTCCTAGAGCAAGTCATCAGTGAACAAAGGCAGAATCTGTATAGTCTTACGATCTAGCTTTGAAATTGTTTATTTTTATGGTTTATTTAAAAAGAAAAATGACAAATTCCAATACAGATTGGTATTAAATGGAATTAATTTTATTTTTCCTTTTACCATTTTATGCATAGTTTCTTAAATATTCTTCCCTAAAAATTATTATGCTTATGAGCACATATGGTTGATTCACTTCTGGGATGGTGGTGTGAGAAACTCTGTAGATCAGTTCCCCAACATAACCATAATTGGTAAAAATTATTTTTAAAAAACTCCAGCCATTTAAAAGCTCTAGAAATTGTGCTGAGGGAGAGAGTAAATGAAGAAATATTTTTTCACAAAGCTCTACTAAATCTTGGTAAGGAAAGAAAAAGTCTGTGGCCCAGAGCCACAACCTGCACCCAATCAGTTCAGCATAATGGGAGCTACACTCTAGGTGGGTGTGCCCAAGAATGTAGGACTTTCTGTCCCACCATCTCTTTAAGGGGGCCAACCCCCCAGTATTCCTCATCTCCTCCTGTTCTGTGTTGAATAGGCTAAATTCCAGCTGAGTGTGGCTGAGGTCAAGTTTTCTTTTCCTCTATTCTTAGAATGGAAGCTCTATCCCAGATGGCAGGCCAAGAGCATTGGGGCCCTGATTGCCCTTATTCCAGCTCACTCATAAAGTGGTGGTTCCATGCTAGGGGAGGCAAGACAAGAAGACTAGAGAAAACTGTCCTTGCCCAGCATGCTTCTCAAAAAGAAGTGCAGCACTGCCCTTGCCCCCAGCTTCAGAGCAGCACCTCAGAGATTGTGGCTAGTAGAAGGGGTGGGCCTTAAGAACAGAGACGTCCAAAGTTCTCCCCAAATGAACTTACTTTATTTAGAACAGCATGTTGGAAGTCAAACCTCAGAGAGTTCTCAAAAACAATAGAGATTCTGCTGGTACTCAATTAAGAGGAGGCTGGTAGCTCCATGAGCACAACAAGTCTAGGCCAGCCAGTTTATCAGAGAGAACCAGGGAAAGAGACAGCTAAGGAGAACGCTCTGGGGTTCAAAGCAAATCTTGAAGACTAGCCTAAAAACTACCCTTGTAAAAGGGTATAAATTTAATTGATTGAGACTATGGAGAAATTTATGCACCAGGGCATTGTGAAAAACAATACAGCAATCACCAGGCAAGTAGTAGAACCTAAGAACTGGATGTGATATCAGCAAAGGCAGACAGCTTAACAGATAGGTTGGGGAAAGAAACAGTGAAAGAATGTCCTGTTAAAACCACTGTCATCCCAGGGTAACTGTGCACATACCCAAGGCTGTGCTTTCTGAGGAGCAAATTAGATGCTTGACACTGCAAGGGAAATGGACTTCAATAAATTAGGCCAGCCAAGTCACTAAATAAAAAACAAGCAAATTACAATAATAAAAACAAAAATCTTCCAAAGGGAGGGGAAATCAGTATCCTGAGTTGCTATAGTATATGAATAAAAATGTCCAGTTTTCAACAACAATAAAATGACACATTCAAATAGACAGGACAGTGTAACCCATCGGGGGGCGGAGAAGTGGAAACAGGCAACAAAATCTGCATGTGAGAGAGCTCAGACATCAGATTTAACAGACAAAGACTTCAAGGCAACCATTACAAGTATATTCAAAGAATTAAAGGAAGTCAAGCTGAAGGAAGTAAAGGAAGATATAATGATAATGTCTCATCAAATAGAGAATATCAACAAAGAGATAGAAAATGAAAAAGAATCCAATGGAAATTCTGGAGTTGAAAACTACAATAACTAAAATGAAAAAATCACTAGAGGAGCTCAATAGTAGATTTTAACTGCCAGAAAAAAAGAATTCCAAAACTTGAAGACAAAAATTATGCAATCTGAAAAATAAAATAGGGAGATGAAAGATAAAGAAAAATGAACAGAGCCTAGAGAAATGCAAGACACCAGAAAGAGCACCAACACATATGTAATAATTGAGAGAGAGGAGAGAAAGGAGCAGAAAACATATTAAAAGAAATAATGGCTGAAACTCCCCAATTATGATGAAAAACATTAATCTACATTGAAAAACATAAATAAATTTCAAGTAGGATAAATGCAAACAGATCTACATCTAGACACATCGTATTAGAAAATGTTGATAAGGATTCATGAGTTTGAGTAATTGATCCAAATTTACCAGCTACAAAGGATGAGAAGCCTCAACACAGCTTCATGTGATTCTATTATTCTGTAGTTAATCAACAAAATTAAACACACACACACACACACACACACACACACACACACACACACACCAAAGTTGAACCACAAAAGAATTAACAGTTGACTTCTCATCAGTGACAACGGATGGCCAAAAGACAATGTGATGACATATTCAAAGTGCTAAAAGGAAAAAAAAAAAAGCAATGAATATTATATCCAGCAAAACTATCTTTCAAAAAAGGAGATAAAATAAAAATATTTACAGATAAACAAAAACTGAAAGATTTTGTTGCTAACAGACCTACTCAAAAGAAACACTAAAGAAAAGCAATTAGTATCATCAAAATTCCAGCAAAATTGTTTGAAGAAATTGACAATCTCAAATTCATATGAACATTCAAAGTGCCCAGAATAACCAAAACGTTCTTGAAAAGGAAGAACAAAGTTGGAGGACGCTACTTCCTAACTTCAAAACTTACTAGAACACTGCAGTAATCAAGTCAGTGTGGTATTGGCATAAAGATAGACATGTCCATAGGTTAATAGAATAGGATCCAGAGTCCAGAAATGAACCATCACATTTCCAGTGAATTAATTTTCAATAAGACTATCAAGACAATTCAATGGAGGAAAAAATAGTCTTTTCAACAAATGGTACTGGGATAACTGGATATCCACCTTAAAAAGAATAAAGTTAGACCACTTATTCACAAAAATTAACTCAGACAAGTCATAAACATAAAAGTAAGATTAAAACTATAAGATTTAGAAGAAAATATGGGAATAAATCTTTATGACATTGTGTTAGCCAAGATTACTTAGATGTGACACCAAAAGCATACGAATTAAAAGAAAAAGTAGATATATTGGACTTTATCAAAATTAAAAACTTTTGTGCTTCAAAGGATAACACCAAAAAAAGTGAAAAGACAACCTTAACAATGGGAAAAAATATTGCAAATCATGTATCTGATTACATAAAGAATCTTACACATCAATAATAAAAAGAACCTTAATCTAATTTAAAAATGGGCAAATATAGATAGATACTTCTCCAAAGAAGATATACAAATGACCAATAAACATAAGAAAAAACTCAATATCACTGATCATTAGGGAAATGCAAATCAAAACCACAATGAGATATCACCTAACCCTCACTAGAATGGTTACTGTAGAGAAACCAGAAAATAATAAGTGTTGGTGAAGATTTGGAGAAATTGGAACCCTTGTGCACTCACTATTGGTGAGAATGGAAAATATTGCAGCCACTACCGAAAACTGTATGGCAGTTCCTCAAAAAAAATTAAAAATGAAATTACCATATGATTCTGTATATATTACCATATATACCATATGATTCTTGATATCTATCCCAAAGTATTGAAAGCAGTGTCTCAAGGAGATATTTGTACACCCATAAGCATAGCAGCATTATTAACAACAGCCAAATGGTGGAAACAAATTAAATGTCCAATGACAGATGAATGGATAAACAATGTGGTATATATACACAATGAACTATTATTCAGCTTTAAAAAGGAAGAAAGTTCTAACAGATGCTACAACATGAATGAACCTTGAGTACATTATGTCAAGTGAAATAAGTCAATCACAAAGAGACAAATACTGTGTGATTCCATTTATTTGACGTATCTAGAATAGTCAAATTAATAGAAACAGAAAGTAGATTGGTGATTGCCAAGGGCCAGGGGTGAGGGGAAATGGAAGTTGTTTAATGGGTATAGAATTTCAATTTTGCAAGATGAAAACATTCTGGAAATTGATTGCAGAACTATACACTTCTGAACTATACACTCAAATATGGTTAAGATGGTAAATTTTGTGTTATGTGTGTTTTACCACAACTGAAAAAAGCAATACTGATACACACTACAACATGGATGTACCTTGAAAACATTACGCTAAGTGAAAGGAACCAGTCACAAAAACGTCTATCACATCTATTATATGATTCTATTTATATTAAATTTCCAGAATAGGCAAATTTAGAGAGACACAAAGTAAATTAGTGGTGCCTAGGACTGGGAGAGAAAGTGCTGGGGGAAAATGAGCAGTGACTATTAATGGGTATGGAGTTTCTTTTTGGCATGATGAAATGTTCTAGAATTAATTTTAGTGATGTTTTCAGAACTCTGTTAATAAACTAAAAACCTTTGACTTGTACACATTAAATGAGTTAATTGTGTGGCATGTGAATTATATATCTCAATGAAGCTCTTATAGTAAACAATTTTTTAAACAAAAGAAACTTAAAAAGAGAGCAAGCACACATTCTTTTAAAGATTTACTTTTTTTCAAGAAAATAATTATCATTGCATGGGAAAAAGTTCCTGGAGACAATATTATCAGGAATGGAAGGAAAGGGTTTGATTCTTCTGCTTTAACTCAAGGTGCTGGAATGAAGAGGGGCTGATCTGTGGGAGGAGGCAATCCCTGTTTTCCTGAATAGGCTATTCAATTCATCATGAATGAAGTACTTCCTTATGCGATGGCTTGGAACCCAGGTTCTATTCCTTCCACATTGACCTCCAGTGAGTAGTTTTCATGCTTTCCAGTATTCTTTATTCCCTACTGCAATTTCACATTTCCATCTATTATAATTTTCCTTCAACCCAAAGAACTTGCCCTAGTATTTCTTGTAGTGCCAGTATGCTGCTGATTAATTACCTCAGTTTTCGTTTGTTTGTGAAGTATTTTTTTATCCATTCATATTTTTGAGATACACCTTTAACATAAGCATAAAAGAAAGATAAAAGTTAAAAAATGTATTTCATGTAACACAAACCAGTAGAAAATTGCTATACTAAAGTTATATTAATTTTAAGTAATTAAAAATAATAAAATTTAAAAATTGATTCCTTGGTTACATTAGCGATATTTTAACAATCGTAGTAGAACATTTCATCATCAAAACAAATTATATAACTATAGTGTACATTAAATAAAAACCACTAAAAATGCTTTAGAAAATCCTTATATGATTTTTACACTTTATTTATTTATTTTGATACTCAATATTTTTTATATTAATTTCAGGTGTGCAGCATAGTGGTTAGACATTTATGTAATTTAAGAAGTGATCCCCCTGATTAGTCTAGTACTCACTTGGCATTATGCATAGTTATTACTATATTATTGACTATACTTTCAATGCTTTACATCTCCATGACTATTTTGTAACTACCAATTTATACTTCATATGTCTTCACCTTTTCATCTATCCCCACCCGCCTTCATCTATCATCCTGATAGATCTAGTACCCATCTGAAACCATGCATAGTTATTACAATATTATTGACTATATTCCTTATGCTATGCCCTACATCCTTATGACTACTTTGTAACAACCAATTTGTACTTTTTTTCTTTAAGTTTTTTTTTTTTTTTTTTTTTTTTTATTGGGGAAGGGGAACAGGACTTTTAATTGGGGAACAGTGTGTACTTCCAGGACTTTTTTCCAAGTCAAGTTGTTGTCCTTTCAATCTTAGTTGTGGAGGGTGCCGTTCAGCTTCAAGTTGTTCTTTCAGTCTTAGTTGTGGAGGGCGTAGCTCAGCTCCAGGTCCAGTTGTTGTTGCTAGTTGCAGGGGGCGCAGCCCACCATCCTTTGCGGGAGTCCAGCCGGCAACTTCGTGGTTGAGAGGATGCGCTCCAACCCACTGAGCCATCCGGGAGCTCAGCGGCAGCTCAGCTCAAGGTGCCGTGTTCAATTTTAGTTGCAGGGGGCAGAGCCCACCATCCCTTGCGGGACTCGAGGAATTGAACCGGCAGCCTTTGGAGTTAGGAACATGGAGCTCTAACCGCCTGAGCCACCGGGCCCCCAGCCCCCAATTTGTACTTTTTAATCCCTTCCCCCTTTTCACTCACCTCCAATGCCCCCTGCATCTGGCAACCATCAAAATGGTCTCTGTATCTGTGAGTTAGTCAATTAGTTTGTTTTGTTCTTTAGATTCCATATATAAGTGAAATCACATTGCATCTGTCTTTCTCTGTCTGATATACTCCACTCAGCACAATACCCTCCAGGTCCGTTCAAGCTGCTGCTGATGGCAAGGACATATTCCCTTCCATGGCTCAGCAATTTTCCACTGTATATATTTACTGCTTACTCTTTATCCATTCACCCATAGATGGACACCCAGGCTGTCTCCACATCTTGGCCATTGTAAACAATGCTGCAATGAACATATAGATGCACATATCCCCTTGAAGTAGTGTTTTGGGTTTCTTCAGATAAATACCTGAAGTGGGACTACTGGGTCCTTCTTTGTCTCTTGTTATAGCCTTTGTTTTAAAGTCTATTTTTTCTGGTATAAATATCTATTTCAGCTTTGTTTGTTTGTTTGTTTTGTTTCCATTTTCATGAAATATGTTTTCCCATCCCTTTACTTTCAGTCTGTGTGTGCTTTAGATCTGAAGTGACTCTCTTGTAGGCAGCATAGATAAGGTTATTGTTTTCTTTCTTTCTTTCTTTCTTTTTTTTTTTTTTTTAAGATTTTATTGGGGAAGGGGAACAGGACTTTATTGGGGAACAGTGTGCACTTCCAGGCCTTTTTTCCAAGTCAAGTTGTCCTTTCAGTCTTAGGTGTGGAGGGTGCAGCTCAGCTCCAGGTCCAGTTGCCGTTTTCTAGTTGCAGGGGGCACAGCCCACCCTCCCTCGTGGGAGTCGAACTGGCAACCTTGTGTTTGAGAGGATGCGCTCCAACCAACTGAGCCACCGGGAGCTCAGTGGCAGCTCAACTCAAGGTGCCGTGCCCAATCCCAGTTGCAGGGGGCGGAGCCCACCATCCCTTGCAGGACTCGAGGAGTTGAACCGGCAACCTTGTGGTTGAGAGCCCACTGGCCCATGTGGGAATTGAACCGGCAGCTTTCGGAGTTAGGAGCATGGAGCTCTAACCGCCTGAGCCACCGGGCCGGCCCCAGGTTATTGTTTTCTTATCCATTCAGCCACCCTAGTCTCTTCATTGAAGCATTTAAACCATTTGCAAAAATTTAAAGTGGTTGTTGATAGATATGTAGTTATTGCCATTTTATTATTCATATGTTTTTTATTTTCTTCTTCTTTTTAAAGAAATCCCTTTAATACTTATTGTAATACTGGTTTGGTGGTGATGAACTCCTTTAGCTTTTTTTTTTTTTTTTTTTTTGTCTGGGAAGCTTTTTATCTGTTGTTTGATTCTAAATGATAGCTTTGCTGGGTAGAGTAGTCTTGGTTATAGGTCATTGCCTTTGATCACTTTGACTATTTCATGCCAATCTCTTGTGGCCTGCAAAGTTTCTGTTGAGACATCAGCTGCCAGTCTTATGGGGGATCCCTTCTAGGTAACTATCTGCTTTTCCCTTGCTGCTTTTAAGATTCTCCCTGTCTTTAACCTTTGGCATTTTAATTATGATATGTTTTGGTGTTGGCCTTTTTCGATTCATCTTGTTTGGGATTTTCTGCACTTCCTGGGATTGTATATCTATTTCTTTTGCCAAGTTAGGGAAGGTTTCCATTATGATTTTTTCAAATAGGTTTTCAATTTCTTGCTCTCTCTCTTCTCCTTTGGGTAGCCCTATAATGTGAAGATTGGTACACTAGATATTGTCCCAGAGGCCTCTTAAAATATCCTCATTTTTTGGATTCTTTTTTCTTTATGCTGTTCTGATTGGGTGTTTTTTGCTACCTTATCTTCTAAGACACTGATTTTATCCTCTGCTTCATCTAATCTACTGTTGATTCTCTCTAATGTATTCTCTATTTCAGTTAATGCATTCTTTACTTCTGATGGGTACTTATTTATATTTTCCATCTCCATTTTTATGTTTCCTATTTCTCTGTTGAAGTTCTCTCTGAGATCACTGAGCATCCTTGTAACCAGTGTTTGGAACTCTGTGACTGGCAGATTGCTTCTCTCCATTTTGTTTAGTGTTTTTTTTGGAGCTTACTTCTGTTCTATAATTTGGGACATGTTTCTTTGTCTTCCTATTTTGGCTACCTCCCTGTGTTTCTATGTATTAGGTAGGGCTGCTATGCTTCCTGGTCTTAGTGGAGTGGCCTTATGATGTAAGTGTCCAGTGGGGCCCAGTGGTGCAGTCTCCCTGGTCACTAGAACTGGGTGCTGCAGGTGTATCACTTGTATGGGTTTTATGTGCCCTTCTGTTGTAGGTGAGCCTTGGTTGCTATTGACACATCAATGGGAGGGGAGGGACTGATATTTTCAGGAAAGATATTTCATCAAGATGGAAATGAAAAAAAGCTAAGGTAGCATTAGTTATATCAGACAAAATAGACTTTAAAACTAAGCCTATAACAAGAGACACAAAGGACACATTAATCTCACTTCTGGGTATTTATCTGGAGAAACCCAAATGCTACTTTGAAGGGATGCGTCTATCCATATGTTCAGTGCAGCATTATTTATAATGGCCAAGATGTGGAGGCAGCCTGGAGGCAGTCTCTCAATAGATGAATGGATAAAGAAGATGGCTATATGTATAATGGAATATTACTCAGCCATAAAAATGATGAAATCTTGCCATCTGCAACAACATGGATGGACTAGAGGATATTATGCTAAGTGGAGTAAATATCACAGAGAAAGGCAGATGCCATATGACCTCACTATATGTGGAATCTAACGAACAAGATAAACAAACAAACAAAACAGAAACAAGCTCATAGATACTGGAACAATTTGAGGGTTACCAGCTGGGAACAGGTTGGGGGTAGGTAAAATAGAGAAAGGAATTAAGAAGTACAAATTGGTAGTTACAAAGTAGTCATGAGGATGTGGGTACAGCATAAGGAATATAGTCAATAATATTGTAATAGGTATGTCATATGGGTACTACATTTATTGGGGAAATCACCTAGTAAATTACATAAATGTCTAATCATAAGTTGTACACATGAAACTAATATAATATTGTATGTCAACTGTAATTGAAAATTTTAAAAAATATTTTAAACATTGGAAAAAAGACCTGTACATGGAAAACTGTAAAATATGGAAGAAGATACAGATAAATGGAAGGCTACACTGTATTCATGGATAGGAAGAACTAACATCGTTAAAATGTCTGTATTACCCAAAACAATATATAAATTCGATGTAATCCTTATCAAAATTTCAATGGCATTTTTCACAAAACTAGAACAAATAATCCTTAAATGTATATGGAACCACAAAAGACCCCAAATAACCAAAGGAATCTTGAGAAAGAAGAAAAAAGTTAGAGGTATCTTGCTACCTGATATGAAACTATACTACAAGTCTGTAGTACTCAAAATAGCATGATACTGGCATAAACACAGACACCCAGATGAATGGAACAAAATGGAAAGCCCAGAAATAAACCCACACCCATATGGTCAATTAATCTATGACAAAGGTAGCAGGAATATACAATGGTGTAAAGACAGTGTTCACAATAAATGGTGTTGGGGAAACTAGACAGACACATGCAAAAGAATGAAAATAGATCATTTCTTTTTTTTTTTTTTAATTAAAGTTTATTGGGGTGACAATTGTTAGTAAAATTACATAGATTTCAGGTGTACGATTCTGTATTACATCATCTATAAATCCCATTGTGTGTTCATCACCCAGAGTCAATTCTCCTTCCATCACTATATATTTGATCCCCTTTACCCTCATCTACCATCCTCCTCCCCCCTTACCCTCTGGTAACCACTAAACTATTGTTTGTATCTATGAGTTTTTGTTTCTCATTTGTTTGTCTTGTTCTTTTGTTGTTTTTGGTTTATATACCACATATCAGTGAAATCATATGGTGCTCTGCTTTTTCTGTCTGACTTATTTCGCTTAGCATTACACTCTCAAGATCCATCCATGTTGTCACAAATGGTCCTATTTCATCTTTTCTTATCGCCGAACAGTAGTCTATTGTGTATATATACCACAATTTCTTTATCCATTCATCAATCGAGGGACATTTTGGTTGTTTCCATGTCTTGGCCACCATAAATAAAGCTGCAATGAAGATTGGAGTACATGTGTCTTTATGGATAAATGTTTTCAGATTTTTTGGGTAGATACCCAGGAGAGGGATTGCTGGGTCATATGATAATTCTATTTGTAATTTTTTGAGGAACCTCCACACTGCCTTCCATAACAGCTGCACCAGTCTGCATTCCCACCAAGATTATGGAAATAACCTAAGTGTCCATCAACAGATGATTGGATAAAGAAATTATGGTACATATACACAATGGAGTACTATTCTGCCATAAAAAGAATGAAATCTTACCATTTGTGACCACATGGTAACCTAGAAGATATTATGTTAAGAGAAGTAAGTCAGACAGAGAAAGACGAATACTAAAATGTGGAATCTAAAAAACTAAACAAAACAGAAACAAATTCCTAGATACAGGGAACAATTTTATGGTTGCCAGATGGGATAGGGGTTGGTAGGATGGGTGAAAAAGGGGAAGGGATTAAAATGTACAAATTGCCAGTTTAAAAAATAGTCATGGCATTGTAAAGTACAGCATAGTCAATATATAGTCAATAATATTGTAATAAGTATGTATGATATCAGGTGGGTACTAGACTTATCAGGTTCATTACTTTGTACGTTATATAAATGTCTCATCACTAAGTTGTACACCTGAAATTAATATAATGTTGAATGTCAACTGTAATTGAAAAATTTAAAGAAATCAGAAAAAAAGTAATACAAAACAGAGTAAAGTAAAACAGAGGCATTATCTCTAAGTAGCTCAAATTTTAGTGAAGAAAGAAAACGAGCAAACTAATGGTGGTTTCATAAATGCTGATGATACAAGAAACAGTGGTACATAGCTCAGCCTGGGATTTTGGGAGCATCTCCTGGAAAGTAATGGCTCATCAGATTGTTGAAAAGCAATATAGGGGTAGGGAGAAGAATGGGAAAAACACTTCAGGCAGAGAGTGTAGCCATCCTTGAGACCCCTAGAGTATTAGTAGACATCCTTGAGACCCACTATTAAAATCTTAGGGTGTTACCTGGTGCTTTATATATGTTACTCTCTCTCATGTGTATAAAAACATTTTAAGGAAGGTGTTATTGTCTCTATTTTACAGATGAAATAACTGAGATTTAAATAGTTTACTCAAGATCACATAACTCATAGGTGGTGGGTTTTTCTTTTTGCTCTAAAATTTGTATTCTTTCCATTAGTCCAGGTGAGATCTTAAGTATCCTTCCCAACAAAGAATTCCAAAGAAAAAATCCTCGTCTACGATTGTTATAAATTGTATAATATGCAGGTCATGGTATATATTTCTTCTTTTCAAGGGGAAGGGAAAATCACGAAGCTAAACAATCTTGGAAGAGGCAACACTGAAAAGTCATCAAAAACCTATATCTGACCACCAATTTAGAAAAAGTACAGGGGACATTTCAATGATACCTCCAGTATGCAATGAGCAAATTCAGAACATGGAAAATACTATAGGGCAAATGACTTGGTTTTTTGAATAAATACATTTCAAGGAAAAAGAGAGGAAAACCATAGATTAAAAAAGACCTAAGATGTTCCTCTATACTTCTGAGACTGTTTCTGATGAATTGCTAGATGGAAGGGGAGAGGGGATGAGGGAGAAGGTGAGGAGATTGGAAAGCACAAATTGGTAACCACAAGATTGCCATGGGGATACAAAAGACAGTTTGGGGAATATAATTAAGAAGGTTGTAAAGATTTTGCAGGGTATCCGATGGCACTTGTCTTATTAGGGAGACCACTTCATGGATGGTGTAGGTGTCTGACCACTGCAGTGTGCACCTGAAGCTGAAGCTGAATAATATTAAATGTCAACTATAATTTAATGTATATATAATCACAGGACGTAGGGAATAGAGTCGACGGAATTGTAACAGCTATATATGATGTCAGAGGGGTAGTAGATTGGGGGAGGGAGGTTATCACTTTGTGAGGCGTGTAAATGTCTAACATTATACTGTTTTGTACACCTGCAACTAATGAAAAAAAAAAGGACCTAAGAGACATATCAGCTAAGTACAACGTATGGGCTTTGGACCTGATCTGAACAGACCATAAAAAGAAATCATGAAATAATTAGAGAAAAATGAACACTGACTAAATATTTGATGATGTTAAATAATTGCTCTTAAGTCCTCTTTTTTTTAGGTGAGATAATTATAGTGTAGTTATGTTGTTTTTCCTCCAAAAAGAGTAATTATATTTTAGAAATATCAATGGAAATATTTTTAAAGGAAATGATATATCTTGTATTTACTTCAAAGCAGTTGAAGGAAGGGGTATTAGGTAGGGGTATATAAAAATAAGATGTATTGATGATTGTTGAATTGAATGAAGGCTACAAAAAGGATCAATTACAATATTCTTTCTACTTTTTTGTATAAAGTTAAAATATTTTTCAATAAAAAGCTAAAAAAAAAGATGGGAGGCAATAGAGATTATCTTGTCTAATTTTCTAGCTGATCGTCGAAATCTTTGTTTAATGTCAATTACATGAAAATGTGAATTCATCCATTCTTCCATTCTCTTTAAACTGTTTTTTCTTCATGGTTTAATGCTTCTTCTTCTTCTTTTTTTTTTTTAAGTAAATACTTATGGTGGACAAGGGAAAGCTTAATTTTCTTGGCACAATTTATTGTCTTCGCCTGGAAATTCTTTTTATTATATGGACATTGTACAGCTTAAATCTTTCAAGTGTAAAATAAGTAGCTCCAGTGTTTTTATTTGCAAGGGAAGCTTAAATATTTCATGATACATTTAGACTTAATTTGACCTGAAATAATCAAATAATGAAATATTTATTATGAGTTAAGTTGATATATAGTCTTAATTTACAAGTCAATTGTAGAGCTCTTTGGAGGAAAAGCACTGTAGAAAACGCTCGAGTGTGAACTAAATGTTAAAAACTCTTTTATTTTAGCATGTTGGAATTATTTGGCTTTGTAACTGTCATTCCTTTTTAGTCTTTCTTTCTTTTTTTTTTTTAATTTTATTAAATTTATTGGGGTGACAATTGTTAGTAAAATTACATAGATTTCAGGTGTACAATTCTGTATTACATCATCTATAAATCCCATTGTGTGTTCATCACCCAGAGTCAGTTCTCCTTCCATCACCATATATTCAATCCCCCTTACCCTCATCTCCCATCCCCCTTACCCTCATCTCCCACCCCCACCCCCACCCCCCTCCTTTTTATTCTTTCTTTCTTTTTTTTAATTAGTTTCAGGTGTACAAAACAATGTAATAGTTACACATTTCACCCCTCACAAACTGATAACCTCCCTCCCCCAATTTAATGCCCCTCTGGCATCGTATCTATCTATTACAATTCCATTGATTCTATTCCCTATACTGAACTCCATATCCCGTGACTATATACATATATATATATATATATATATATATATATATATATATATATATATTAACTTATAGTTGACATACAATATTATTCAACTTCAGCTTCAGGTGTACGGTGCAGTGGTCAGGCATCTACACCGTCCATGAAGTGGTCTCCCTAATAAGACATGTTCCCATCTAAGACCCTACAAAATCTTTACATTATTGATTATAATACCCAAACTGTCTTTCATTTCCTCTTGGCAATATTGTAGTTCCTGATTTATGCTGTCTAATCCCTTCCTCTTCTCCCTCATCCCCACCCCACTCCCATCTAGCAACCATCAGTTTTACCTCTATATCTCTGAGACTATTTTTGTTTACTTTGCTCATTTATTCAGTTCTTTAGATTCCACATATAAGTGAGATCATATTTCTCCAACTGACATTTCACTTAGCATAATGTTCTCTAGGTCCAACCATATCGCTGCAAATGGTAAGATTTCATTCTTCTTTACAGCCGAGTAATACTTCATTGTATTAATGTACCACAGTTTCTTAATCCAGTTGTCTACTGACATTTTGGTTGTTTCCAAGTCTTGGCTATTGTGAATAGTGCTGCAATAAACATAGGGGAGCATATACTTTTTCAAAATAGCATCTTGGATTTTTCTGTATAGATACCTAAGAGTGGAACTGCTGGGTCATAAGGTAGTTCCATTTCCAGTTTTTTGAGATACCTCCATACTGATTTCCATAGTGGCTGCTTCAATCTGCAATCCCACCAACAATGTACCTGGGTTCTCTTTTCTCCACAGCCTCCCCAGCACTTATTGTTTGTTGATTTATTGATGACAGCCATCCTGACCAGGGTGAGGTGGTATTTCATTGTGGTTTTAATTTGCATTTCTCCAGTGATTAGTGAGGTCGAGGATTTTTTTTTTTTTTTCAGGACTTTATTGGGGAACAGTGTGTACTTCCAGGACTTTTTTCCAAGTCAAGTTGTTGTCCTTTCAATCTTAGTTGTGGAAGGTGCCGTTCAGCTTCAAGTTGTCCTTTTAGTCTTAGTTGTGGAGAGCGCAGCTCAGCTCCAGGTCCAGTTGCTGTTGTTAGTTGCAGGGGGCACAGCCCACCATCCCTTGCAGGAGTCCAACCCGCAACCTTGTGGTTGAGAGGATGCGCTCCAACCAACAACTGAGCCATCCGGGAGGCAGCTCAGCTCAAGGTGCCGTGTTCAATTTTAGTTGCAGGGGCAGAGCCCACCATCCCTTGCGGGATTAGAGGAATTGAACTGGCAACCTTGTGGTTGAGAGCCCACTGGCCCATGTGGGAATCAAACCGGCAGCCTGTGGAGTTAGGAGCACGGAGCTCTAACTGCCTGAGCCACCGGGCCGGCCCCAGGTCGAGGATTTTTTCATGTGTCTGTTGGCCATCTGTATGTCCTCTTTAGAGAAATGTCTTTTCATGTCCTCTGCCCATTTTTTAATTGGCTTGTTTGTTTTTTTAGTGTTGAGTCGAATGAGTGTTTTCTAAATTTTGGATATTAATCCCTTGTCAGATGTATCATTGACAAATATCTTCTCCCATTCAGTAGGCTGCCTTTTTGTTTTATTGATGGTTTCCTTTCCTGTGAAAAAACTTGTAAGTTTCATGTAATTCCATATGTATATTTTTTCTTTTACTTCCCTTGCCTGAGGGGCTATATCAGTAAAAATATTACTCAGGGTAATGTCTCCAAATTTGCTTCCTATATTTTCTTCTAGGAGTTTTATGGTTTTGGGTCTTACATTTAAGTCTTTAATCCATTTTGAATTTGTTCTCATATATGGCATAAGGAGGTGGTCCAGTTTCATTTTTTTGCATGTGTCAGTCCAGTATTCCCAGTACCATTTATTAAATAGACTGTCTTTACCCCAGTGTAAATTCTTGCTTCCATTGTCATAGATTAAATTACTATATATGAATGGTTTTATTTCTGGGCTCTCTATTCTGTTCCATTGATAAATGTGTCTGTTTTTATGCCAGTACCATACTGTTTTGATTACGATAGCTTTGTAGTATGATTTGATGTCAGGTAGCGTGATACCTCCCACTTTGTTCTTTTTTTTTTTTTTTTTTTTTTTTTTTTTTTTCCACTTTGTTCTTATTTCTCAAGATTGCCGTGGCTATTCAGGGTCTTTTATAGTTCCATATAAATTTTAGGATTATATGTTTTATTTCTGAGAAAAATGTCATTGGTAGTTTGATAGGAATTGCATTGAATCTATATATTGCCTTAGGTAGTATTGACATTTTAACTATATTAATTCTTCCTATCCATGAACTATGGTATGTGTTTCCATTTATTTGTATCTTTGATTTCTCTCTTCAGTGTCTTATAATTTTCTGAGTACAAGTCTTTTACTTCTCTGGTTAAATTTATTCCAAGATATTTTATTGTTTTTGAAGCAATTGTAAATGGGATTGATTTCTTGATTTCTCCTTCTGATAGTTTATTATTGGTGTATAAAAATGCAACTGATTTCTGAATATTAATTTTGTATTTTGCTACTTTACTAAATTCATTTATCAGTTCTAATAGTTTTTTGGTGGAGTCTTTGGGATTCTCTATATATAGTATCATGTCATCTGCATATAATGACAATTTTACTTCCTGCTTTCCAATTTGGATGCCTTTTTTTTTCTTTTCTTTCTTTTTTTTTTTCTGTCTGATTGCTGTGGCTAGAACTTCCAGCACTATGTTGAACAAACGTGGTTAAAGTGATCAGCCTTGTCTTGTTCCTGATCTTAATGGGAAAGGTTTTAGCCTTTCCCTGTTGAGCATAATGTTAGTTGTGGGTTTATCATATATTTCCTTTATTATGTTGAGATATGATCCCTCTCTTCCCACTTTGCTAAGAGTTTTTATCATAAATGGCTGCTGGATTTTGTCAAATGCTTTTTCTGCATCTATTGATATGATCATATGATTTTTATTTTTCATTTTTTTAATATGGTGTATCATGTTAATTGATTTGCGGATATTGAACCAACCAGGAATGAATCCCACTTGATCATGGTGTGTGACCTTTTTAATGTGTTGCTGAATCCGGTTTGCTAGTATTTTGTTGAGGATTTTTGCATGTATGTTCACTAGGGATATCAACCTGTAGTTTTCATTTTTCATAATGTCTTTGTCTGGTTTTGGGATCAGAATAATAGTGACCTCATAAAATGTGTTTGGTAGCCTTTCCTCATTCTGGATTTTTTGGAATAGTTTGAGGAGAACAGGTGTTAATTCTTTTTTGAATGTTTTGTAAAATTCACCTGTGAAGCCATCTGGTCCAGGACTTCTGTTTGTTGGGAGCTTGTTGATTACTGATTCTATTTCTTTGGTAGTAATCGGTCTGTTCAGATTTTCTGTTTCTTCTTGATTCAGTCTTGGAAAATTGTATGCTTCTAGAAATTTATCCATTTCTTCCAGTTTGTCTAATTTGTTGGCATATAGTTGCTTGTAGTAGTTTCTTAAAATTTTCTGTATTTCTGTGGTATCTGTTGTCGCTTCTCTTTTATTTCTGATTTTATTAATTTGGGTCCTCTCTTTTTCTTGGTGAGTCTGGCTAAGTGTTTGTCAATTTTGTTTATCTTTTCAAACAAACTGCTCTTGGTTTCGTTGATCTTTTGTATTGTTTTTATGGTCTCTATTTTATTTATTTCTGCTCTGATCTTTATTATTTCCTTCCTTGTGCTCCCTTTGGGCTTCTTTTGCTGTTCTTTATCCAGTTCCCTTATGTATAAAGATAGCCTGTTGATTCGAGATTTTTCTTGTTTCTTTAGATAGGCCTGCATTGCTATAAACTTCCCTCTTAGGACTGCTTTCACTGCGTCCCATAGATTTTGGGTTATTGTGTTTTCGTTTTTGTTTGTTTCAAGGTGTCTTTTGATTTCTTCCTTGATCTCATTGTTGACCCACTTGCTGTTTAGTAACCTGTTATTCATCCTCCACGTTTTTGTGTGTTTTCCAGATTTCTTTTTATAATTGATTTCCAGTTCCATATCATTGTGGTTCGAGAAGAAGCTGGATATAATTTCAATCTTTTTAAATTTATTGAAACTTGTTTTGTAGCCTATCATGTGGTCTATCTTGGAAAATATTTCATTTGCACTTGAGAAGAATGTATATTCTGCTGCTTTGGGGTGAAATGCTCTAAAAATACCGACTAAATCCAACTGGTCTAAAGTGTCATTTAAGGCCACTGTTTCTGTGTTGAGTTTCTGTCTGGAGGATTTGCCCATTGGTGCCAATGGGGTGGTGAAGTCCCCTACTACGATAGTGCTACTGTTGATCTCTCACTTTATGTCAGTCACAAACTGTTTTATATATTTAGATGCTCCTTTGTTGGGTGCATAAATATTTATTAGGGTTATGTCCTCTTGTTGGATCGATCCCTTTATTATTATGTAGTGCCCTTCTTTGTCTTTTGTTGTAGCCTTCATTTTAAAGTCCATTATGTCCAAAATAAGTATTGCTACTCCAGCTTTTTGCTCATTTCCATTTGCAACTGTCATTCTTATTTTCATATTTATCAAATGCTGATTGCAGATATACCTAATGGAAGAATAATGTGGCCCATTAATTAAGTAAGGCAGTTATTAAAAGGCAACAACATGATGTGCTGGCACCAGAGATACCTCGGTTGTTCCCTGGCCTACTTTACTTTGGGCACACTGACTAGTACCTTTAAGCCTCAGTACACTCAGGCAGAAAACAGTGGTAATGACAACCTTTACCTCCCAGATATGGTGTGAGAGATTCTCTGTGATAATATATACTTGGTACAGAGAGTATGCCCTACAAATATTAGCGCTTATGGTTAATTCCTGGGACCCCTGCATGTATAGTAAAGATAATGGAGGCACCCAGGACAACTACAGAGAATATGGGAGACATGGCCACTATCCTCTGGTTTATCATCTGGTTGGAAAGCAAGTGATTATTATGTGTAGTGCTGCTGTAGCCAGTCTCCTATGCAGCAAGGCCTGAGTGCTCTCTATACTGAACACTCACACCAAGCCTGAAAGCTCTTCAAAGTAGACTTTTGTTTAAAATAATATTCCACATGTTTCAGAGCAGGAAATGAAAAGTTTGTCACTGAAAATGAGGAAAAGAAGGGATTTCAAACATGTATGAGCTCACACATTTTTGGAAGCAGTTAAGACACTTTTAGTAACACATGCTTGTGTTTGTTACCAAATTTTATTTTTAATAAAGAGGACTATAGTTTTTTTCAAAAAGAGGATACAAAAATGTATCTGAATTTTCGCTTTTAGTAAACATAATTGGAAGCAACTCCATCTGATCACATGTGACATTTGCATAAAATTATGCATACACGGGTTTTCAGGAATTGTCATTTTTTTAAAAAGATGACGTTACAGAAAGAGTGAGAATGTATTGGTTTTCTAGGCACTCACCATTTGTTTTTACAATGTCTTGTAAGAGCATATACCTCAGGATGGTCAATTCCTCTGATGTTTCAAGTTCATAAGGCTTGCTGGCTTTCCCTTGTCACTGGGGACTTTCCTTGGGAATTCTCAAGCAAAGTTGCTCTAGAGCCTTTCTGCACCTCAATATTTACAACAGGACAGGTGGCAAATAATAAAAATGCTTAGAATGTCCAAAATGCAGCTTTTATAATTTATGGCCAGAATATGTTTAAATTCTTTTAATATCTGGTTGATTCCTGGTGAGACAAGCATTGTATACACGTGTGAGCAAAAAGGTATGTAACACAATCCACTCATTAAAAGCAAGAATAATTAAAGTAGGAACAGGTAGCTGTTATTAGCAAGGAAGCCAATCTTCCATTTAAGGAATCTCTACATATTAAGTTTTAGCTCCAAATCCTAAATATTGATTCAGTGACATTTCACCCCATTACCTCTTGATTTGTTAGAGAAAGTGTTGGTCTTATTAGTCAAAGAAAATTAAGTTTTGGAAATGACACATCAACACATAGGATTAACTAACCAGTTTGCTTTGCATTGTTCTTTAGTTTTGTAAAAGACATAAAATTTAGATGACACTGTTAATTGCCAATTATTCTGTCTTTTAATTTCCTAAGCTGCTTAGAGCTGCTTCAAAAGTTCAATGATATGGTTAATTGAAGTGTCATGACATCACTTCTGAGTGAGGTTAAAAAAAAAGGTAGTGATTTTGGGAATCACACTAAAAGAGAAATACAACTTACACATTTTCTAATTGTTTTTCACATATTTGTTACAATGACCTCTATTCATTTAGTTTTCCTTTGAAAGTTTCTCTTTAAAACTTTAGGTAAGTTTGTCTCTGCATTCTTATTTGCCATGCTGTGGGCCAAATGAAAAGTCTACAGCTGAGATATGGGACCGAGAGCCCGTGGGAAGTAGGACGCAGCGCCAGGACCTGTCTCCAGGAGGCGGGCTGTGCAAGTCTGGCAGCATCTGCCGCCATTCGGCACTTGAGCATCTATGATCTAGAGAAGACTCAGGCGCGCTGGGGGTGGCCCTGAGTTCCATGGCCTCCTGAAAGATAGACATGCTTTGCTGACAGGTTGGGCTTTTTTTAATGAAAGAATATCGTCATTGGCATGATTAACTACCGTGCAATTTTGCTACCAATTGTCAAGTGTTGTGGAAAAGGGGGAGATAAGGAAAGGGGAAGAGAAATAGCTTGCAAGACTAGAGGAATGATTTTCACATCTTTCACCATCTCAACCTTAAACCCTAGCTTTTTTTTTAAGTCCTCATCTGCCCTGCTAGGGTCAAAATACTTTTACGTTATGTGAAAAGTTTTTCCCCAGGGGAAGTACTCTGACTCTGGCTCTGAAACTGATTAATGTCCTTAGAGTCCCCAAAGAGCCATTAATAAGTGTCTAAGTTACAGTTTCAGAAGAAATGGAATGTGTTTTTGAACTCATCTAAAATGGCTTCATGGAGGGTAAATATCAAGTTGCATTTTTAAAAAAGGAAAGCCTGTGCTTTGGCCAAGGAGAATGAATAATACATCCTAGATCCATGTGCAGTGACTTGGTTTAGTGAAAAAAAGGAAACATAGGGAAAGGAATGGCAAAGAGGGTTACATGGTGCATTGCCCAAGTTCAATGGCAGACAACAGAATTCAATCTAGTTAATTTAAGCAACACACAGATTTATTAAAGAGTATTGCATGATTTAGAGACTCTTTGGGACGACTGAAGAAACAGGTTCCAGATTGGTCTTTTCAGAGCACTGCCCAAAGCCATCATGCAGAACTAAAGAAGCTATTGCCTCTTCTATAAGCCAGCAGCCATCAATATTTACTTGAAACATACTTATACAACGCCTTTTTGGACACTTGAAAATTTTATTTTTCCTTTTACTCTTTGAACATGTATTTCATTCCACTTTCTCCTTGGAATTCTGTCATAATGTAATATATATTTTTTGGTATTTTTTAACCTAACAGCTTTATTGAGATAAATTCACATGTTGTATAATTCCTTCATTTCAAGCGTACAATTTGATGGCTTTTACTATATCAGGGTTGTCCATGCATGATTGCAATCAATTTTAGAAATTTTTGTTTCAAAAGAAATCTTGAACTTCTTAACTGTCAGCCCCTAAAATCTCCATTCTCCCTCCCTCCAGCTCTAGGTAACCACTAACCTATTTTCTCTCTCTATAG
The DNA here is from genome assembly GCF_057876585.1 of Rhinolophus sinicus. NCBI lineage: Eukaryota > Metazoa > Chordata > Mammalia > Chiroptera > Rhinolophidae > Rhinolophus > Rhinolophus sinicus. The sequence goes on from NC_142514.1 coordinate 93,974,496, forward strand.
AATTGTTTATTCTGGACATTTCACATAAATGGAATCATATAATATGTGGTCCTTTGTGACTGCCTTCCTTCAGTTAGTATAATGTTTTCAAGTTCATCCATGTTGTATTTGAAATATATTTTTATGCTTGAAAAGCTTAATGATCACTCTTTTCTGCAAACAAAAAAAAGTATCTGAAATGAAATTTTAAAATGTTCTCTATTTCCTGTCACCAAAAGACTGTAGGGGTTCAAGACATTTTTCTAGGTAAAGTCATCACTACAAGTATTGCTATCATATGCAACTAATGAAAATAACATAAATCTGTTTAAAAATTGATAAATTATTGCTGAACACAGGAGAAAATTTTTATTGAAAATGTATCACTTATGTGATAAATTTTTCTCTTTTTAAAATTAAATTTATTGGGGTGACAATGGTTAGTAAAATTGCGTAAGTTTCAAGTGTAAAATTCTGTAATACATCATCTATTCTGGGGGTGCCAAAAAATGTTTGCACATGACTTGTATTCATCTTTTGTTGTTGGTATATATTATTACAATTTTAATACAGTTTTTTCCTTTCTTAAAATGTGTACACATTTGTTTGGCACCTCCAGTATATCACATTGTGTGCTCACTACCCAGAGTCAGTTCTCCTTCCATCACCATATATTTGATCCCCTTTACCTTCTTCTACCACCCTCTTCCTCCTTACCCTCTGGTAACCACTAAACTGTTGTCTGTGTCTATAAGTGTTTGTTTCTTTGTTCATTTGTTTTGTTCCTTTGTTGCTTTCTGTTTTATATCCCACATATGAGTGAAGTCATATGATTCTCGACTTTTTCTGTCTGACATATTTCACTTAGCATAATAATCTCAAGATCCATCCATGTTGCAAATGACAGTATTTCATCTTTTTTTTATGGCAGAGTAGTATTTCATTGTGTACATATACCACATTTTCTTTATCCAATCATCTATCGAAGGACACTTTGGTTGTTTCCATATCTTGGCCACCGTGAATAATGCTGTAATAAACATCGGAGTACATATATCTTTACAGATAAATATTTTCAGATTTTTTTGGGTAGATACCCAGAAGAGGGATTGCTGGGTCATATGGTAGTCTTAATTTTTTGAGGAAACTCCATACTGTTTTCTATAGCAGCTGCACCAGTCTGCATTCCCACCAACAGTGTATGAGGGTTCCTTTTTCTCTACAGCCTCTCCAACACTTCAGACTTCAGCTTCTACTACAAAGTGACAATAATCAAAACAGTATGGTATTGGCAGAAAAACAGACACACAGACCAATGGAATAGAATTGAAAACCCAGAAATAAACCCACATAAATATGGGCAGGTAATTTTCGACAAAGGAGCCAAAAACATACCATGGAGAAAAGAAAGCCTCCTCAATAAGTGTGCCGGGAAAAATTGGTAAGCCACATGCAAAAGAATGAAACTGGACCGCTGTCTGTCACCATGTACCAAAATTAATTCAAAATGGATCAAATACTTAAGCATAAGACCTGAAACAATAAACTGTATAGAAGACAACATAGGTACTAAACTTATGGACCTTGGGTTCAAAGAGGATTTTATGAATTTGACCTCAAAAGCAAGGGAAGTAAAAGCTAAAATAAATGATGGGACTGTATCAAACTAAAAAGCTTCTGCACAGCAAAAGAAGCCATCAAAGAACAGAGAGGCAACCAACAAAATGGGAGAAGATATTTGCAAACAACACCTCTGATAAAGGGTTAATGTCCAAAATACCTAAAGTATTCTTTTCTTAATGTAGCGGGATGATATGCCACTGCCATAATGCAACATAGTTCTTCATCAATTTTTTTTTAACTTTATTGAGGAATAATTAACAAATGTAATTATGTATATTTAATATGCACAATGGGATGACTTGATATACATGTACATATACATTATAATTACCAATGATTACAAAGCAAGATCAAGATAATAAACACATGTGTTTTGTATGCCTGGTGAGAATGTTTAAGATTTACTCTCTGCATCAGTTCTTTTCTTATTTCTTGTGCTTTGTAGATGAAACTGCTGGAAAACCCTGATGACTAAATTAAGCTCATAGGAATGAGAAGGGTTTTGTTATAGAAATATCAGTCCATTCTTCCAATTCCTTCCTAGTTTTAAGTCTAGTATTTACCACCCAAGTTCTCTTTCCTTTTCTCTCACAGGACTCTCTCTTCAAAATGATGTGTTCTTTGACAACAGTTGAATGGTATAAAAGGTGAAGTTATTAAGCAGAACTTGTCATCACTCTCACCACCCCACTTCATCATACATCTGAATTCAGAACATGTCAATACAGGCCAAAATACTCAGTTACTAATGCTAAGCCTCACCACCCTTAACAGAAAGTCACACAGGACAGGGAAAGGTGGAAAGGCAGGAGGGTTTATGGTACCTTGATTAATTATCAGGAAAGGCTTTTTGATGTTTGGCATTTGAAGGTTTCTAAGCCCCAGGCAATCACCCGAGTGAGTCTGGGAGGGCTGAGGGTCAATGCTTTCTGTTGTAAGTGGGTGAAAGGTGATTGTGTACTCACACACATGCTAGGCGCAACAGTATTTATGGAAGGTGCGGGCGTGGAATAGGTTTCTTAAAAATTATCTGTGTACCACTTGAACTCAGGAATTAGAAAACCATTGAAATAGCAGATCTTTGATTTTCATTCCTAAGGGACGAAAGGAGCTCTGCAAACACTACTGATACCAATCATTGTCTTGATTAGAGTTCAGCTATAGAACAGATTCTACTCTCAGCAGTTTGAGCAGAAAGGGATTTCTTACAGGATATTAAATGGCTCATAGAATCACTGGTGAACATGAACAAACAAGATATAGACTGAGCTCTCAGGAGTGACTCCCAGAGTCCTACACAGCAAGGAGGCTTCTGGCTCTTCCAGGTCAGTGAGCAGGCTGACACTTTGGGAAGCTGCTGTATTAGCTGCCGCTCAGATTCTATGGGCATTGCGACGAGCCAGGTGGTGTTTCCATCTCCTGCCATCGAATAAAGGAAGGCATACTAAGAAAAGGATGACGGAGATTGAGTACCAGAATGCATCTGCACAACCCAGGGATGTGGTATCAAGGCACATGGTGGGGACGTTCGTGATGGAGGAGGAAGGAAATGGTGTCCCGGCCATGAGCAAGAATCCAACTGGGGACAGATAGACACAGTTCACAGAGGCCTCTGAAAAGGCGTCACAATTTGTTACTTTTATAATGTTTACTGGATTTATCACATTAAGGGAATGTGTAAGTAGGATGGACTACAAGAAAGAGAAGAGAGTAAATGTCTTGAGGCTTGCTGTGGTTTGCAGAAGAAGCAATCAAAGGAGGGTGGGAGTGCAGCTTCCTGAGGGGAGTGGGCAACTAGCTCGCCATAGCAATACTCCCTGTGCCCACTGTTACCTACAGGGATGACTCAAATCCAGTGTACTAGGAGCTCTGCTCTGTGTGTGGATACAGAGTATGATGACACCATGTGCTGCAGAGCTTCCAAGTCCCTTCACGTGCAAGGGCATTTTCTGTCCCTACTACTTCCCAAGAGTCTGTGAGGTGACGCTATGCTTCTTCCAAGTCTGAGCGCCAGGCCGGCAGCACCCTCATTGTTTCTCTACTACTGTAATCCAGGCACGTGGAAAGTGCCTAGTGAAGAGGAGATGCTTGATAAATACTTGTTGAATTAATGGATGAAATAAAGAGGTCATAAAAATAACCCAGACTTTTAATGGGTTTGTGATAAGGTTTTTCTCAGTGACGAATTGCCAGCTCCAACGAAGATTGTCATTGGAGGGTCATTTTGACCAAGTCTGAGGTCGACAATGAAGGGTAAGGTGTTTCAATTACCTGGCCAACATCATCCTTCTGACATTAAAGTAGAGGACACAATGATATCATATGACTTTAAAACTACATCTCAACATCAACAGTTTAATGAGAGCTTACTGTGTGCCAAATCCTATACTAGGTACTTAATATTCATTATCTCATGCAATCCCGATAAACACTCTTGAGGGAAATTTTATTATTCTTATTTATCAATGACCAGACTGAATCTCAGATAAAGCCACTGACCCAAGGTCATTGGATTAAACCCCAATTTTAACGTTAAGCCATTTACTCTGACTTCTGAATAGGAACACTGAAGGGAAACTCACATGACTTGGCTCTGGACAGCTAGAAGTAGTTCTAACAGCTCTGTGCTGAGTGCCTGGGTTTGGTGGCTATCACAGCCTCCTGTCCTGCACACTCAGAAATCTGTCCTTCCTAGAGACTGCTGGTGGGGTCCAGCCACATGACCAACCTTGCTGATAGGGGGCAAGTGGAAACGACTTGTGTCATGTGCAGGTTGATCATTTGTCTCTCTCTTCTTCTGCCATTGTGACTGAAAAAAAAAAAAGGTTGCTCCCAGTGCTGCAGCTACAAGGTGGCTGAGCTTCCATCATCCTTGGTCCCAAGGATTGTACAGAACAGAGCTCTCTGACAATCCATGTTGAACACACCCTGTGAGCAAGCACACAAACACGTATGTTAGAGAACAGGAATTTTAAGTTTGTTTATTATTGTAGATATTTTATTATCTGTAGATATTTTATTACTGTAGAATTTTAAGGTCTAATGTAGCTCATTCTGACTAATGTACTTGGTCAACTCCCCTTAATCCTGAGTCTCCATTTTATCCTCTGTAAAATGGTATTGTCATGAGCGGGATGTGACTCAAAGGAGCAGTCTCATACACGTTTGTGTCTTTCCACAACCTCAGACTTCATGAGAATAAAGCCATAGATCCAGTCCTACTGACTTGGTTTCCCCACGGGCATTAACCGAGGCTCCACCAGAGGATACTCTTCAATAGTCAAGGGAGAGCCATTTCACATACGCGGGTCACACAGGTTTGCAAGCAATAGGGTCAGGTGAGGCAAACAGAGTCTTATGCAAGAAGGAGAGAGAGTCCGGTGTTCAGCAAGATCCCTTCGGTGCTGGGGTGTGGAGGGTCGGGCATCAGTTTGGGCTGGAGAGACAGTCAGGAGGTGAGGCTTCAAGGGCTCCATCTGGGACAAGTGCAGGTGTAGCTGTCAGCTGGTCAGCTGAGGTCTGAGCAATAAGCAGTCAGAGAGCTCTGATCTTATGCTCAAGACTGGGTGTGGTGCCCCCATCTGCAGTCCGATAAAGCTGATCTGTTGTCCCATAAAGCCATCCAGGTGGACATACACCTCCCTGCGTCTGGAGTTATCTGGTTAGGGAGTTCACTGGGTACGCCTTTCATGCGATGTCCTGGCATGACTGTTGCTTTGTGACTGACACAGCTCTCAGACTTATTAGCATCCACTCTGTGTTCATAATTAATGCTCTGTACAAGTGATAATATCCATACTTGCAGCAGTGAACTTGAAGACTGAAGGCTGTGACCAGATAGCTGTGCAGGGATGGTAAAGAAGACAATGGTTCCTTCCAGGCCTAACATTCTTCAAAGAACATCCAGCTTAGCAATATAGCATGTTCTAAAAATAGAGTTTTCTTCATGGCCACACTATTATGTGTTTAAGGTTTTAAAGTCTTCATTTCACTATTCTCAGATTTGAACATAGCCAGAATTAATGACTCTAAGCATGCCTCGTCTCTTTGTAAATTTCTAAGCCTCCATCAGAGGTCATTTTTATTTTGTCTTGAGAAAGATTTTGCAGGTGAATCTTGCCTTTGTCTCCCTACCTACCAGCCCAACTTTGTAGTACACAACAAGGCAGATGTGGACCATTCCCCAACCTCCATTAGACTTGCTCTGACTAACGAAATGGAAGAGGCAGTGACACAGGTTGTTTCCAGGTAGAAGAGGGAAGACCTGGTACGAGTCCCTCCATGCTGTTTTTCCTTACAGCAGTGAACTTGAAGACTGTTCTAAGAAGGCTGTGACCTAAGATAGTGGAACTTTGTCAGCCTGAGGCTCTGACTAGCTAAGATGAGCAGAGCCCTTGCGCTGACCAGCTGCGCACACCTAGTGTGAGAGAGAAATCAATTTTGCTGTTTTGAGCCATGGATATTTGGGGGTTGCTTCCTATTGCAGCATAACTTAGTTTGACTGACTAATTCCGTTGGGAATGAGGCGAAGCTGTAGTGATAGACCTCTGCACTGGGAGTTAAGGGTCCTGGATTGCAGGTGTCAGTGGGGAAACCATGGGCTATTTCTCGGGGCTTTAGCTTCCTTATCCATAGATGAAGGAGATTAAACTAGATGTTCCCTCAATCATCTTATAATCATATTAGCCCTCTCTCTCTCTCTCTCTCTCTCTCTCTCTCTCTCTCTCTCTCTCTCTCACACACACACACATATTCACACACACACCTACCTATCCATCTGTCCTTATTCTAGAGATTAAAGCAAATGACTTAGTAAACCATGATATTTTTACTATAGTCTGAATGTTTGTGTCCCTCCAAAATTCATGTGATGGTATTAGGAAATGGAGCCTTTAGGAGGTAATTAGGTCATGAAGTTGGAGCTCTGATGAATGGGATTAGTATTTTTATAAACGAGACCCCACAGCACTTTCTAGCCCCTCCACCATGTGAGGACACAGCAAAAAGTCAACAATCTGCCAACCTGCTGGCACCCAGATCTTGGACTTCCAGCCTCCAGAACTGTGAGAAATACATTTCTGTTGCTTAAAAGTCACCCAGTCAATGGTATTTTGTTATAGCAGCTCAAAAGGACTAAGATGATTTTCACAAAATTCAACTCTTATATTCCACTTATCATTAGTTAGCTTAAAATGAGAAAGCAAACCTTGTTACAGATGTCTCCTGAGATGACATAATTTCTGAGATGAAGAAGAACCAAATATTTTTACTCTGTAAAAGCTTTTGTTTCTTTTCTGGGCCTCGATTCATTTTTGTTTTGCACACAGAGAGAGTTAAATAAGGAGCTTTTGAATTTGGATTAGACAGCTGGAAAAGCAAACATATTCTAATCAAAATAGTTTTGCTCTTCTTCTTACATCAATTTACTGAATCAAAAAGAAACTTCCTCTTAATGGCAACTCAATTCCTGACAGATGGAGAAAAAGGGATAGGAACCTGGTGAAAATATCACAACTGAATGACATGGCAAACTTGTGGTGAGAGGCTGCATCCAAAAGGGAGATGCACGCAAAAAAAATGAGAATAAAATTTACAGGATAAATTTACATTGTGAAAAGCAATGATCAGTGAAAACTCATGTTGTATAACTCTGTAAGGAATCTGGCAAGAAAAACATAATTCCTATCCTGAAGAAAGGATAAAGGGCCACAGGCTAATATTCTGGAGTGACAAGGAATTCCTAGATGGAAAGGAAATTTTGCTGTTGGTTATCAGGCAATAGATCATGTTTTGCTTGGAGTAACAGCTGGGAAGGTGGAAATTTATTGGAAAGTTGGCCAATAAACTACTGTACCGGAAGTATCAATAAACTCTCTCAGATGCTTACTTTCTTTCCTTTGGTTAAGATTTTACTCCTTTGCTTATAAAAGAAAACCTCAAATAACAGTGATTAAAATGTACAAGTCTAAGTGCTTATTTTGTTAGGTACAGCACATCCAGATATAGGCATTCCTGGGCTGATGTGGCAGCTTCACAATGTTCACAGGGACCCAAGCCTCTTCTGCTCCCGTATCCTCAGTGTGTAGCTCCCATTTTCAAGGTAACTTTATGATCCAAAATGGCTGATGGAGCTCCTGCCATCACATCTGCATTCCAGACAGCAGGATTAAAGAGTCATAAATGGACAAAATGGGCTCAATATTTGAGTTAGCTCTCTGCTAACCATCATTGCCTCCCTGGCAGAAGTAGTAACTTGGCAATACCTAACTATAAGGGAGGCTGGAAATGTAGTCTGTTAGTTGGGCATGTTGCCACTCCCAATAAAATCAGGATTCTGTGACTAAATAAGGGGGAAAATATTACGAGGCAACTAAGAGCTTTTACTGCATTATTTTTTCCATCTTTTGTCTATGAGATCGGTTGTATATTGGGATCAATTATATATTTAGAAATAACAAAGAATACTAAATTATCAGTTGAGAAAATGCTGTATTGGCCCTACATTCTGAAATTTCTCATATAACTTAAATAAGGAACAGCTCCTAAGTTTTTTGTTATAGGCCAATGTTTCGCAAAGTATGTTCTGACAATGAGTTTCATGGGCAGTTAATAGCTGTCAATAGTTGTCACTGATACAATTTGAAAAAAACAGTTCCAGCAACAAATGTATTGTAAACTCCTTTTCCCGGAGACTTTAATATGCTAATGTGCTTTGTGACTCTCCAGAAACAATGATTCTCTAAATCCTCTGGCTATTGAGCTCTTCCCCCACCCCACCCCACCCCACCACGCAGCATTCCCTGGAATTACTGAACACACTTTCTGAAATGCTCTAGCAGATTATGGTGCCCTGGGGATGATGTCTCAATGTCCATCTTCTAACAACAGGATTGGAAACGATAAAATTGTAACTTTCTGAGGGCTGGGACCAGGTCTGTTTCTTTTTATCCTACATATTGCTGAGAATATAGATTGTATGCTGCAGGCAATCTCAATATATTTGCTAATTTTGCTGCTCAATTAATTAGGTGATTATGATCATTTAAGTGGGGATCCAGAAATAGAGAATTTTTGTCCTACAATCAAAGACAGATTGCATTCTGATGTGTTTTAAAATGTAGGTTTTACTGTCAAGGAGCTGTAAGAGACTTTCATCTACCCGAGGTGAGACCTGTGAATGGACGCTGGACACCCAGGTTGCTGGGCCACACGCTCTGGGTCAAGGCCAAGAGTGGTGGGTCCTCAGATCAAGACATGCCCATTGAATGCTAGCATCACTCTACTCTCAGGAGTTCCATTCACGCACAGCTCTTTCCTGTAGTCCCTCACTGAGCGTGGGATTGAGCAAGGTCTTTTCCTTGTTTTTCGTTGTTCACGTTGTTGACCTTGGAGCAGGGTACTAGTGTTACAATTAGCTTTCAACATTTTTTTTTCCCCAGTGGAGCTTTTTTTTTTTTGGAGGGGGGTGCAGTGTTTGCCTTCCAGTATGTTTCTAGTGTATGTAGTAGTGATTTCCCTTAACCTCCTCCTATTACTTCTTAACACTAATCTTACCAAAGTAGTTTGTGCCCCTAAATAAGTTTCCTTAGAGGGTAAACTGTCTGGCAGTTGTTTTTAAATGTTAGATCACACGAAATGTATTCAGTTAGCAGTGAACTTTTCGGATTCTCTGTATTCATGGGTGCTAAATCAAACTTTGTATGTGAAAGAAATGTGCACGTCTGGACGTTTTACCGTGTCATCCTTTTTGGTAACTCAGTAGCTATTTGAGTGTCTTCTGTGGGTTGTCACTAGTATCAGCCTCTTTGAGCTTATTTGCACTCTTGAGCAATATAACAGAGATTTGATGTGAAAAAAATGTAGGTTTTATTATTATTCATGTATGGTGAAGCCAACAGATCAGGAGAAAATTGAAGATTGCCATTGAGAAAATAGTTTATTAGTCACAAATCTCAAGAGGAGGGGGGCATGCTGTGCTCTGCAGCTCCACAAGAGGAGGCAGGCAGAATGGGAGGAAAGCATGGGCCAGAGCCCTGATTGTGGTTTCAACAGGAAGGAAAGGGCAAGGCAGGGTAAACAGGTTTAGGATTGGCTACTTTGAATAATGTCAGTAGGCTCTGGGCATGCTGACCCTGATTGTCTAGGACCTGGCCTTGAGGTGTTTGGGCCCAGAGTATAACAACTCAGAGGAGGTGGTGGGGTGTGGATTGGTTGGCTTGCATACGAAAGGTGTGCTCACAGGTGAGTCCTTTGCCTTCTCTAAGAATTGGCTAACCCTGGGAGGGGCAGTGTTTCCCTGTCAGAGAGGCCCCAGGTGGCAAAGCATCAAGAATACAGAAAATAAGAAGATATAGTTAATATGTCATGTGATGCAGTAGGGACCCCTGCCACCTTTTTCCTCCTCCTTTCCCATTTCAGGCTTATTTCCTCTGCAGCTTTCAGTTGACAGACATGATCTATCTTGGGAGTTTGGCTCCCAGGTCTCCTCTTCCTGCCAGTAGTTGCAGAATATAAGAAGTAAAGTTATTAAACAAAAATTATCACCCCCTTCTATCATATATTTGAATATAGAACATTCAAACACAGGCCAAAATGTTGTTCGTTCAACCAGCCTCACCCTTCACAGAGCATAAGATGGAAAGTCCTGGGGAAAAGTAAGCGGAAAGGTGGAAAGCCCTTTGCCTGTTTCATCATTAAGGAAGGCTACCTGGCTGGTTTCTTCGAGTCCTGTGGGAAGGCTGAGAGGATCACCCTCTTTGTAAAGTGTGTGTGTGTGGGGGTGATGTGAACTCTCAGCTCTGGCATGTCCTTGGGCATGAGCTCAGGGCCCCTGAAGATCTGGAAACAATTCCTTCCTTGTTGCCGTCACCCACCTGTTTCTCAGTCCTGCTGGATCACTGTGGGACAGAATGTGACCTCTCCACTTCTTCCCTGCACTCTCCCCCAGACAGGGGTCACACACACATAATTGTAAGGGCCATATGGATAAAGCCAATTAGGAATCAGCTGGGTGAGGACAACAGGGCATAGAGGGATTTGTGCTTAAAGGAAGGGAACATCCCCCGCCTGTTTGATTCAGATTAAAACATTTTAAAACACTGTGTTCCTCAAGTCAAATACATCCCTGCTGTATTGGCCAAGGAGGCCTTGAGCTTGTGCCCTCCTAGTCGATGCATATTATTTTCTTAATCTTCCAAGGACGGAATTACTGATGAGGAAGCAGGTTCAGAGAGATGAAGGCAGAGTGATTTTTGGAGTTGGGCAGATCCCCCTTCTAATTCCCGCTCTTGTCAAGTACCAAACATGTGACCCAAGGTAAAGGTGAGTAACACAGCTTCCCGACTTCGGTTTTGTCTCCATAAAATGGCATGGAACCTCCTAATCCACAGGACTGACATAAGGAAAAGGACAAATATAGGTAATCATTTCTGCCTCTCAAGGTTATTATAACAATTATAAATAATACTTAAGCAAAGTACGTAGTTTGGTTCTTGGAACTTCGTATTTCAATACCATATTCTTAATACAGCAAAACATCTGGCTATTGAGAGAGTACACCACAGTGTGCTAAATTTAAAATTTTATACTTGGGAACATCTGGAGAGTTCGACATTGTATAGGCTGAAATTGAGAGATTAAGTGAATTCTTTGGGGTATTGTAGCAGTAAGGAGAGCTGTGAGCGACACGCGGCAGTGAGGATGGGAAGCAGCCTTTCTTCTCCGGTATGACAGCACGGACACATCCTTACTTCCATTTGCGGCAGCCTTGGCCAGGAGTGGAATGACCCACACTTGGGATTACTCCCGCATATTATTTTCTTAATCTTCCAAAGACAGCATTACTGATGAGGAAGCAGGTTCAGAGAGACGAAGTGCACACTGTGATGAGGAGGTGACTTTTATGAGGTGTCTGGTAGCTCTTCAAGTCTTGGAGTACAGATGGTTTCAGCACTGGGGGAATGAAAGAAACTAAAGCAGGTCTGCCTTCTCCACTGACCAATAAGAGCTCTTGCCTGGCCGTCTTTCTGGTTCAATGGACATCAGTTAGGAAGCTGAGAAACAGTAGGCTGCCTGGAACCCCCCTCAGTCTCACTTAAGGAAAAACATTCCGGGTTTATTTCCTGTTCTCAGTAGACGCCAGCCTACTGCTCTGGAAGAGGGGCCATAGATGGACCTTCCAGCTCTGCAATTCTGAGCCCGTGGCTCTAGCAAGGATCTTATTCAGAGGCTCTAAAATAATGAGGACAGAGATAAGAGTATCAGTGCAAAACATTCCCCAGGCCAGCCTAGTGGCCCACGTACATGTGCATATCATCCTTCCCATCTTCCTCCCCCAGTGTCTCTGACCTGATTCACTCACTTGAAAGTGCATTTGTGTAAAGCTCAGAGCCTACTGCAGCTCCGAGGCTGGAGCGTGGCTGAGCACAGCACTTCACCTAATAGTTCCTAACAGTACCAATTCCACAGGAATTAATCATTCCTATCAGAAAACTAAAGCTTCCAGTGATGCAGGAAGTTTAAACAGGAACCTTAAGCCCATTTCTTTTGGGGATGTTGAAGGCCCTGCGATGGACATGCCCGTAGAGGCTTCGGGAGACCATCTGGGCATTTTCTTTAAAGCATTACACCAACAAAGGGAACCTCAGCTTAAGAAATTAGTCACCAATGTCTACTCAGCTCCTGCTACAATCTTCTCTGGTGCCAGACACATCAGCATACATCTCACAGCAGTCTCTGCCCTCCGGGGACTGAGGCTATGAATGAGGCCAGATTAGCAGGTGGGAAGACCTGGCAGGTGGGGCAGCAGAGGTGAGGGCGGGATGCAATGTGGTTCTCCACCACTGCCCTTGCTTTTTCTGTGATCTTTGTCTATTCATTGTTTGCAAATCAAGGCAATGCGAAGGTCTTTTTTTTTGGTTTAAAAATGATTCTTTCTCTGTTATTGAATGGACACAAAGAAATCAGTTCTCCGAAGTCATGACCACTGAGCATAAAAAGGAGACAAGAAAAGAAAACTTGGCAGAGATCAACCTGTTATTTTGATCCATTAGGGCCATAAATTGATTTTGTCTGAATAAACAGTCTAGCAACTGCAGAGTACTCAAATAAAATCGATAATTACCAAATCTACTCTGTGTTTTTGCATATAATGGGAAATCCATTACTTCTGCTGTAAAATGGGTCCCAAAATACTTCTTTGCCTCATATTAAAAGCTCATGAGCTTCTTTAGAGGATGCTTGAACTCCCCCAGAACCATGCCCTAGTTTAAATGCAACCTATTATCACCACATGACTCCTAATAGTGTTCCCAAATAGTATTGCCATGGTCTGGACAACGTACTTTCTCCCAGGATTTCCCTTGTTTTGCCTCCCACTGATGTAGGTGATGTTGGATTTGCCAGCGGTTTCTGAGTGCGTGTCTTGTGAAGCCGAAGAATGGAAACACAGACCAGCGAGAGGCAAAAAGTTTTAAAAAGAGGATAGTTTATTAGAGGCAGGAGAAGAGGTTGCAGCTCCCGAGCGGGAGGGGGTCCCGAATGGGGGGTGCCCCATGACTGAGGCAAAAGCTCTTACTTTTATACCTTCCCTTGCCTACTTGGGGAAGGGGAGCTGTTTGAAGAAGGGAACTTATTTGAAGAAGGGAACTGGCGCCTTCTAATGAAATTCGTCTACCAGGTTTGTTCTGCTTGCCCATCCTAAAGGAATCAGCAAAGTAACCCACTCTTATCTATCAGATCTGCTCTGTTTGTCAGGCCAAAAGGAATTTTATGATTAACCTCAAGGCCTTGTTACATTATGTCCTGGAGCGAAGAAGTGATTTCAAAACATGGAGTTTTAGGATATGGCTGTCTTCGTTTATTTCACCAGGGACCTCCCTGTCTACCTAGGGACATGCTAACTATCCTGTATCACCACCTCTCCAAGTGATGCTGACCACCCAAGTGAGACAGGTTAGTTAGTATGATTGCTAGGTAGACAGCGGGGTCCCTGGTGAAATAAACAAAAAACAGCCATATCCTAAAACTTCAGGCCCTGGAATGTCTCCTTCACTCCGGGACCAAGACATGAGAATGCACTTTGAGGTTAATAGATAATCTCAAATCCCTTCTGGCCCAACAAAGGAGCAGATCTGATAGATAGGAATGGGTTATTTCGTTAATCCCTTCAGGATGGGCAAACAGGACAAACCTGATAGATGAATTCCATTAGGAGGCTCCAGCCCCCTTCCCCAAGCAGGAAAGGGAAGGTATAAAAGTAAGAGCTTTTGTCTGTCACTGGGCACCCCCATTCGGGACCCCCTCCTGCTCGGGAGCCTCTGACCCTTTGCTTTCAATAAACTATCCTCTTTTTAAAAACTCTTTGCCTCTCCTGGTCCGCGTTTCCATTCTTCGGCTTCACGAGACACGATCCTGGCCCACACTCAGAAACTGCCGGCAGATCCAACATCACGTACATCATTTGGGGACTCAGAGAAAAATATTCCTACATCACGATGGCCTTGAATCTCACCTTCGTGGCCCGGAAGAATGAGCTCAGAACAATTTTGAGGTCTCTGTTGCTTTTACAAATGGCACAGTTGGTACTGAGAGGAGAGCCAAATTATTTCAATTTTTTAAAAGCTAACCTTCACTCTCTTCAGACCACCAAAAAGTTATTCTTTAAAAGAGGGTTATTTATTTGGCAGTATCTGTCATATCTTGGTGTTTTTGTTTTTTGTTTTTTTTTAAAGTGGCGTGTAAGTGGCTTATATAGGCTGACTTCCCCTACCTGGAAGGTTTGGGCTGTCTCTAGGCCATAAGCTGGTTCTGGTACTTGATCTTAACACCACTGTTTCTGAAACAATCAACTTGTGATGTCTTTGGGGGACTAGGGTCATATGTAATATGTAATCAAAGCAGCTGCAGGAAATAAATCTACAAGCCCTCCCTTATGGCTTGCATGCTGGGTTTGTTGAGAGTAGAGAGTTGGTTTCTCTGAAAGCAAAGCATCTGAAAACTTGGAGTGCTCTTTTTCAAATTACTTATGATAATGCCATGCACAGCAAGGGAATGTCAAATGTTCTGTGCTTGCCTGTTTCACAGCTTTCAAAATAGCATTAGGGTATGTGTGCATATTACTGCCTATGTCTAGACAGTATTAGCACAGAAGCATTTTGGAAATGCGGGACAGCAAGTAGTGGGAGGCGTGCCCAGGAAGGTAGCAGTGTTGAGGATAAATCCCATGGGAACAACACACTTGTCCATAGTGACAGGCTTCTAGAAGAATGAGAGCGGAACTTGAGGAGACAATGAAAGCCAATAAAGTCTCTGTTCCTTGTTGATCTCAAACTTCCTAAGTAGTTTGCTCTTTATTTTTAAAGGAATCTTGATCAGATCACAGGGTGAGCAGTGAGAAGAATAAACAAAATGCTGGCTGTGTGGAGGAAATATCGGGGTCTAATAGTAATAAAGTTTTTAAAAAATAACGCAGTAGGATGATAGCACACTTTTTACCTATGTGGACATACTAACGGGCAGTTAAATTTCTAGAAATTTAACTAACCAGGATAAAATTTTAATAGAAAAGGATTAGCCACAATCTTTTGATCAAATATGGGATACCATATATTATTTGTTTTAAATGATAGTTTTTTAAAAATTAGGATATATTTATTGAAAAATATTTTCAGAAACAAAGAAGATCAGCCATAATTCACCATCCATGTACAACAACTATTAATGTTTTGGTATATTTCCTTCCATTTTTTTCTTTCTTTGTATATACCTGTATTACAAACTTGAGATTTTACTGTATATACTGTTATTTTTTTAACCTTCTTGTTTTCATTCAGTATCAAATCAAGAGCATTCCTCCCCCATGGTAATTATGCTATATTAATGTAAGTTAAGTCTGTGAACCATCAGATGTTATTTTTTACGAGACAACCCCTGTACCAGGAAACGGAACTTTGATTTCTACACATACATTCATTGTTCAAAGATTCTCAAGATATTCCAATGGGCTATTTTCAACTTTCCTAAAATAGCCTTGGTGAAGCAAGATATTGGCTAAGGAAAAGACTGTTGAGGAACAACTCTTACCCTGATTCCAGTGACTCTTTAGGTAAAGACCTCACAGTAGGACTGAGGCATCTTTAACCCTGAGACTCTAAGACCAGGAGAATGCATAGGACAACCAGTGGTTTTGTGTGGCTGGTTTAGGGAATGATGCAGGTGCAGTGTAGCCCAGTGGATTGCATGCTACTTTTGCCCTTTCTCTCCTTGTTCCAGGGCATGTGAGATCCTTTCTTCTTAATTGTGAGATGAAGGGCAGGACCAGCTAAGAAGTCAAGTGCTCAGTGCAGTGATAGGTAATCAATATTTACTGCCACTATCATTGCAATTATAAGGGTGTCTTACAGTCAAGTTGTCTTCCCATATAAGCATCCATTTTTGAATTTACGTTGAAATTAAGGTCTTCACTAATCTCACTTAAGAATAATGATTCAAAAGTCCTCATCAAAGTAACAGCAATGACAGCCCAGCAACCCACTGGACCAAAGGACTAATGGACCATAACTGAATAGCTTTTTTCCCAGGAAGGCAAGGTTTGTTCACTAATAGGAAATTGATTAATAAAATGAAACATATTAACAGCACACAAGAGAAAAATAATTTAGTCATTCCACAGGTTCTAAAAAGACATTTGTTAAAATGCGCCATTCATTTCTGAAAACTTCATATAATAAAGAGTTTCAAATAAATACAAGAGTAGAATAGTATAATGAACCCCCATGCTCCCACTACACAGCTTCACCTATGCCACTCTTTTACTTTTTTTTCCAAGCTTTATTTATAATTGACAAATAAAAATTGCATATGTACTTAAGATGTACCAACTATGGCCAATCTTGTTACACCTGTGCCCCATCCACTTCCCTCTCTCTTAGATTATTTTGAACCAAAGCCAGACATCATATTATGTCATCAGTTAATATTTTAGTACATACCTCTTAAAGATGAGGATTGAAATAATAACCCTAATGTCAAAATCACACCAAAAATTTCATAATACTTTTCTTACTGTCATCAAATGTCCAGTAAATGTGCAAATTTTTGCATTTTCTCATGAATGTCATAATTTTTTGATAACGTGTTTGTTTGAATTAGGATCCAAATAAGTGCCACACACTGGAATTGGTTGATGTCTTTTAAGTCTCTCTAGCCTAGAGGTGTCTCCCTCAACCTTTCTCTTTCCCCCACCTTGGAATATGTTTGTTGAAGAACCTGAGTTGTGTGCCCTGTAGATTTTCCCACAGTCTGGATTTTGCTGTTTGCTTCCCTCTGGTGTAGTATAGACTATTTCTCTGTCTCCTGTATTTCCGTAAGTTGGTAGTTGGATCTAGAAGGTAAATCAGATCCAGCTTTGACATTTTTTGGACAAGATTTCCTCATAGGTGATGTGTGTTTTTCCATTATGAGGTACATAATGCCTGGTTGTCTCTGAGATTTTAGCAGCCATTTTTCCTTAATGTATCTAGCTACTTAGATACTTCCTTAACATGATATAAAAACATATTCAGTCCCAAAGGCAGTGTCATGATTAAAAATGCAGAAACACTTGAGACATTTACATAAAAAAGCAGTAAAACAGGAATATACACTTTCACAAATATCATGTGATACTGTCCTAGAGATCAGTTAATAAATTATAGGGGAAAGAAATTAGACATATAAAAATTAAAAAAGGGGAAGTAAACTAATCATTATTTGCAACTTATGTGATAGTTATTCTTTTCAGGCAGATTTTTTTTGGGGGGGTTTCCAGGGAATTACAAGAAGTAAAACACTTCAGTAAAGTGACTGCATTCAAAATCTATATACTATAGTCAATATCTTTCATACAGACAAATGAAAACTAGTTAGTCTAAGATATAATGAACTACATATTCGATATACAACGGCGACAACTATACAAAGCCTACCTAGAAGTAAACTTAATCTTGGTTATAATAGAAGAAATGCAACTCAAAACTACAATGATTAGCAAAGATTAACCAAGTGATAAATATCATGTGTGTGGAGGCGGGCATATTCATACAGTGTTGACACAACTGTGAACTGACATGACATCTGTGCACAACAAGTGGGCAATTTCAACCCATACTAAAATGCCCATGCCCTTGGACTAAACAATCCCATTTTTAGGAATATATCCTACAGATGTAATTTTACAAGACTATGGGACATTACTTACAATAGCAGAAGATTAACTTAAGAAGAATAACTGAAATGCCCATCCATGGGGCACAGGTTAAATAAATTATGGTAAACCCACACATGGGAATAATATGCAGCCAAGAAAAGGAACAAGGCAACTTTAAATGTACTGTTATAGAATGAGCTCCAATACACAATGCTGAGTGAACAGAGCAAGTAATATTGTGAAAATATTAAGTGAAAAATAACAGCTATATACATGTCTATATTAGATATGTGTAAAATAACTGAAAATTTACGTAGTGCTTGCTAAATACACAGCAGGCTGTAACACAAATTGGGTAAAGCTAAAGGAAAGCACAGGGTCCAGATCATGATCTGACTCTTTCTGGGAGGAGTGGAGTAGTAAAAAGAACTCAAACCAAATAAAAATGAACAGCCACCATAGTACCCAGGTGGAAGGACTGGGCTAGGATCCTCGGGAAGCTTGTTTCAACCAGAGCCCAGTACTTTTACTACCAGGTTGTCACTCATTGCTGACCCTCAGAGAGCCCCCTGGTTTGGGTGTGATTGTCCTGCTAAGGCTGATGAAGCTGCACGTAGCATGATCAGGGCCAAGTCTCCCTGCTTAGGGGACTGATGATCTAAGAGTGCCTGGTTCTCAAGAAACTTATGCCAAAGGTTCTATTCCCGTGGGCTCTGCTTGGGCTCCTGTAGGATGCTGGGCAAGGTTGCTGTTCGGGTGGATGGTTGCAAAGGGTCTCTGTGTCCAGACTGCTGCCCAAGCCCTGCAGTACCTGCTAACTCAAGGAGAATCCGTGTTCAGTTCTGTCTTCCCAAAGCCCTTATTTGTTCAATACTTTCCTCAGGCGACATGTGCTGAGAATACGAGAATTAAGAGATGCTCTTGTTTTCCAAGACATGGCAATTTAGTGGGAGAGACAGATAAATACGCAGACAAATGTAATGTGGGTGACTTTTGCTGTGCTAGAGGGAAAAACTTGGCACTGTATAGGAACTACAAGAAGTTCAGCCATGAGATTGACCCAGGAACCACACATGATGGTTTATCTTTCTAGGACAGTGGGAGGGCATTTTGGGGCAGAGCTGTTGAACACCAGACTAAGAGTATTGATTTTGTGAATCAAGATAAGGCCCAGATCCTCCCAAGTAGAAAGCTTGTTAGATGCCCAACGTCGATGTCCCCTATTTCTCCCCTAGTCTCTCTTTCTCATCATCCAAAACTGTCCCTTAACTTCTTCACAAGAAAACAACATGTCCCCAATGGCCTGAGGATGAGCCTCCTATCAGGCACCCATGTCTTCACCAGCTCAACACAGAACTTCCCTGCAGAAGTCCTGGTGGCTCAGGTGGGACTTGGTTCTCAGCCTGAAGTTAGTGGACACCACAGGTCCAAAGGGACCGCTGACGTGGTGCGCGGGCCACGACGCAGGGGCTGGAGTCCAGGTTCGGTTACAGTCTCCAAGTGACCTGGGTTTGAAAAGCAGTGCTCCTGGCTGCTAATTTAGTTTAACCCCTAGAGGCCTCAGTTCTCAGTCCTAAGGCTCCCATTCCTAAAAGAGAAAACATTTTCAAATAAGTCATATAGATGGCTAATGCGTTCTTGAAAAGGTGCCCAACATTACTAAGAAATGCAAATCAAAGGTGTAATAGGTTATCACCTCACACCTATTAGGATGGCTATTATGTAAAACAAAAGAAAACAAAAGGTAGGTATTGGTGAGGATGTGGAGAAAAGGGATCGCTCTGCACTGTTGGTGGGATTGCAAATTGGTGCAGCCACTATGGAAATCAGTACGGAGGTTCCTCAAAACATTTATGGATGGACCTAGAGAACATTATGCTAAGTGAAGTAAGTGAGACAGAGAAAGACAAATACCATATAATCTCACTTATATGTGGAATCTAAAGAACTGAATAAATGAGTAAACTAATCACAAACAGTCTCAGGTATAGAGAAAAAACTGATGGTTGCTAGATGGGTGGGAAGTGGGGATGAGGGAGAAGGCGAGGGGATTAGAAAGCACAAATTGGTGGACACAGTGTTGCCACGAGGATATGAAAGACAGTTTGGGGAATATAATCAATAATGTAAAGATGTTGTAGGGTGTCAGATGGGCACCTGTCTTACTAGGGAGACCACTTCATGGACGGTGTAGATGCCTGACCACTGCACTGTACACCTGAAACTGAAGCTGAATAATATTAAATGTCAACTATAATTATATATATATATATATATATATATATATATATATATATATATATATATATATATGGTCACGGGATATGGAGTACAACATAGGGAATAGAGTCAATGGAATTGTAACAGCTATATACGATGTCAGTGGGGTAGTAGATTGGGGGGGGAGTTATCACTTTATGAGGGGTGTAAATGTCTAACTATTACATTGTTTTGTACACCTGAAACTAATAAAAAAACAGAATTGCTATAAGATCCAACAATCCCACTTTTGGATATTTATCCAAAGGAAATGAAAACAGGATCTTAAAAAGATATTTGCACTCCCAAGTAGGGATTACACAGAGTCATTTTATGGGCTGCCTCCCACAATAGCTAACATTTATTGAGGACTCAATATGGTAAGCAATGTGTATATATACTCATTTAATCCTGACAACGCTGGGAATCTGTAACTATTATTTTATTTATTTATTTATTTTTTAAATGGTTTCTTTCTTTTTTGGGTATTTATTTTTTGGGTATTTGCACGTATTTCCACTTATTGCAGCATTATTGAAGCATTATTCACAATAACTAAGGTATGGAAACAACCTGAGTGTCAATCACTGGATGACTGGATACAGAGGATGTGAGATATATACATATGTGTGTGTGTGTGTGTGTGTGCGCGCGCGCGCGTGTCTGAATACTACTCAGCCATGACAAAGAAGGACATCCCGCAATTTCCAACAATATGGGTGCACCTTGAAGGCATTATGCCGAGATAAATCAAACAGAGAAAGAAAAACACTGTATGACATCACATATATATGAAATCTAAAGAGCAGAATTGAGTAGAAACAGACTAGAATGGTGGTCCCCAGGTTCCAGGGGTGGGGGGGAAAGGGCAGATGTTGGTTAAAAAGTACAAACTTCAAGTTATAAGATGAACAAGTTCTGGAGATCTAATACACAACATTGTGAATATAGCTAACAATGCTGTACTAGATACTTGAAAGTTGCTGAGAATAGACTTTAAATGTTGTCACCACAAAAAAAGAAATGAAAATCATGCGATGTGATGGCGGTGTGAGCTAAAGCTATGGTGGTAATCATATTGCAATATATAAGTCTATCAAATCACCATATTGCACACCTTAAACTTACACAATGTTATATATTAATTATATTTCAATAAAGCTGGGAAAAAAAACAAAAACACTACAAGCCTGTCACACCTGCTGAAAAGAAACTGGAGAGTGCGTGCTGGAAATATAGAATTTGAGGACCAAAGAGCTGCATATAGTGAGCTTACATTTTGGGACATGTTGTTAGGAAAGGTAACCAAGCTGTTGGGACCCTGAGAGCCCATAGAAGGGAACCGGCCCCAGGGAGGCAGCAGGTGTCAGCACAGAAACCCCATCATCACCCAAGAGAGGGAGGGAAATGGCCTCCAACCTTCTCTGACCCTGGAAATTACTTCTTTGCCCTCCTCATCTCCTAGCTCAGTCTCCCATTTTATACTAGTAGGAATAGATCTAAGTGTGTAATGTGTACTGGAAAGTCAATTCACAAGCCATTCTGATGATCTCCATTTCATTTTTTCCCCTTTGGGCCTCATTTGCATCCTTCGCTTTGAAGCAGTCTAGAAGAGGTAGGATGAAGGTATAGCCATAGGCTATTTTTAAAATGCATGGAGTTTAAGGGAAAAAACTTCACTAGTCATGAAAGAAATGCAAATTAAAATAACCTTTTGAGTTTATGATTTTTTAACTACTAAGTCAGCAAAAACTAATTTAATTCCTGGCAAGGTTGCAGTAAAAATAAATAAATAAATAAATAAATAAATAAATAAATAAATAAAGCTTGCTTTAGGTGGCATTGTAAATTCTTAAAAGCTTTTCAGAAAGCAAGTTGTTTTACAAAGCAAGTTGTTTCAGAAAGCAAGTTTCATCGAGACCTGAAAATGATTATACCAATGGATATATTTATGTCACTTATGGAAATTCATCTCAAGGAAATAATTCAATAGAAGAAACAACTGGTCTCTACCATGCTGTACCTAAATGTCCAGCAACAGAGAATGGCAGACTAAATTCCAGTGCATTCTTCGGATGGAATAGTATCTGAGCATGAGGAATTATAATTGTGCAGACTGCATCATAATGCAGTGGCTTTAAATAATGTTAGGTGAAAACATTAGATGCTGGTTGAAACTTGGTAAAATACTCATTCACATGGTCAGGACTGGAAAATATATAAAGAAATGAAAATCATGAGATTGACAAAGTTGTCTTGTGGGTTATATGTATATGATGGTAAATTGTTTTACACAGAAAATGGAAGATTAAAAAAACATATTTTAGGAAATACAGCCCATGGTGTCTTTTGGAGAAGATAGAGGGACTGACCCATTCACCAAAGGGCTATCCCCAGCTTAAGATCACAGTGGTTTGAACTGAGATTAATTCTGGATGCTGGTATGCATGCTCCTTCAAGGGGGTGTCTTCTCAAATGGAGAGAATGTGCACTGTGGTCCTCTCCTCAACAAAATAACAAAATCCTCTAATCCGAATCATCACTAGACAGGAGACAACGGAGGAAACAGCATTTCTTCAAAGCTGAAGAAAACTTTTTGGAGGAGAAAACCAAAGATCCAGGAACTCCTTGATGTAATTGGTGGTTTGAACAATAGCTTTGCACCAGGAGATCAGCCTGGCCTTGCAGTTGTAAATATGGGGGCTGTTGACAGACAGTTTCCTACCCTGGGACTTGGGTTTGTAGTTCAAGACTCACGGGGGCCTGCTTGAGCTGCAGGGCTTGGCCTCCGAGCTGAGCACAGGCTTCTAGGAGAAACCTGGCTGGCTGAGCCTTACGGGAAAGGAAACACTTGGGTTTCACTTGAAGGAGGGTGTGTGGGGAGGGGGGCCAGGGCTGGGAAGGAAAGAATAGTCCCTTTCAATGCACACAGATGCAGTCTGGCTCAAAGTCAGCTTAGTTTTAAAAAAATAAAAAAACCCAAGTGGTTGAATAACATTTAAAAATCTGCACACATTCAAAGTTGTATTTTAAATACCGCACAAGGGCAGACAATAAACGTGATGGTTTTTCCATCCTGTGAGTGCGGAGAGCCTTCTACCTCCCAAGGCCTTAGCAGGCATGTACGATGAATGTGTGTGCATGTCCATTTGGGGTGTATGTAAACACCTACACACAAGTAGGGTACAAATGCACGTGTTGCCCCGGGCACACATATTTCCATCCTACGAGCCTACAGTTCACCTAAGTTTGGCATGAGCTGAAGGCTGTACTTGGAACAGCTGCTTAGACTGGTTCTGAGCAGGGTGACAGGTTTGCAGCTTCTAAGAAAACGAATGACCTGTTTTATCCTGTTGGTAAATAAAGAAATCACGCTAAGTTCGGGGCCCAGCCTTGATATGGTCCTTAAGGTTTTATGACAGAATTGTTCTGCTCACAGACTTCCAATTTCTAAGTCTTCATTCCATGATGGCTATGGCACGGAGAATTAGAGTCGTGAGGTTTCCAAGCCTGGTGATGAGCTTGCTGCTTCCGGGTACTCCGATCATCATGTTCTCTCCACCCTGTGAGCTTATTCAGGTATTTGTCATACCAGTCTAGGCTCAGAGAGGCAGGGCAGGCCAAGAAAGGCCCAGGGGCACCTGTCTCCAGGGCTAGGTGAAACCCTGGGAGAGTCAGCTGGGCCTCGGTCACAGGGAGGGTTCCGCAAATCTGGTGCTCACATCCACCTCATAAAACTTCTGCCTAATTAAAGACAGAGCAGTTCCAGGGCAGCTGTGCGGCTGGTGGCCTGTCCTGCCTGACGCGGCCTGAGGGCCAGGTTGAGTGGGCAGAGATAGTGCCATGGGCCTGCTCCTTTGCCCAGCCCAGTCACCAGCAAAAGTCACAAAAAGAGGGGAGGGCTGGGGCCCAGATTGATACAGGAGAGTTGGCATGTCCCTAGGTAGACAGGGAGGTCCCTGATGGAATAAACAAAGACAGTCATATCCTAAAACTTCAGGTTTTAAAATCACTCCTTTGCTCCAGGACATAGTGTAACAAGGCCTTGAGGTTAATCATAAAATTCCTTTTGGCCTGACAAACGGAGCTGATCTGATAGATAAGAGAGGGTTACTTTGCTAATTCCTCCAGGATAGGCAAGCAGAACAAACCTGGTAGACGAATTTCATTAGAAGGCGCCAGTTCCCTTCTTCAAACAAGTTCCCTCCTTCAAACAGCTCCCCTTCCCCAAGCAGGCAAGGGAAGGTATAAAAGTAAGAGCTTTTGCCTCAGTCATGGGGCACCCCCCATTCGGGAACCCCTCCTACTTGGGAGCTGCAACCTCTTCTCCTGCCTCTAATAAACTATCTTCCTTTACAACTCTTTGCTTCTCCCTGGTCCGTGTTTCCATTCTTCGGCTTCACGAGACACGATCCCGGCCCACGCTCAGAAACTGCCAGCAGATCCAACATCACCTACATCAAGATGACCCCTGCAGGGCTGCCCGTGGGACTGGTTGGGACTAGCCATCTCCAGGCCTAGGGGGGCTGGAGCAGGTGCCCACAGCTGCTACAGGGCAGGCCTTCTGGAATCCAATCAGGAGCTAAGGAAGCAGGTCAGGGCTGAAGTATTTGGTTACTCCCTAAATACTCTCTTCAGAGAGTGAGAGATGTTCAAGGAGAGAACAAGAATTTGCAGAACCTGTGCCCTTCCTGCATTTCAGAAAGTCACAGGGGCCCCTTGCCTCCGTGTGCTGGGCAAGACTTCGTCTTCCTTCTAAGAATCTTCTTCTCTGTTTTGGTTTTGTGTGTGTTAAAGGGAGCATGCTGTGGCAGGCCATTTCTCAGAAGGGAGTTGCTGGAAGGGCTCTTGGGGATTATCTTGTCCGACTCTCTCATGTTACCAATGAGGAAACTGACTTACAGAAATTATGAGACTCGCCTAAGGTGACACAGGGCTTGAGAACTGGGCCAGGAAGCCAGGTGTCCCCAAGTAGTGTACTGCTCTTTCTGCTGCTCCTCACTGCTGGTCCTGGGTTTCAGGGCTGCCCTGAAAGTGGAGGAGTTGGGTGAAGTGCATGCAAATGCCCACTCAGTAAGTAAGAGAGGAAGGAAAAGGAGATGGCCAGTCAACATACTGCGTGCCGTGTCCCCTGCCTACAGGCTGGCTCTCCCCACAGCAGTTCCCCACCCCCACCCCGGTCCCGGTGGGCCCAGAAAGTGGCCTGTGAATGTAGCTAGAAAGAGTTCTGTGGTGTCAAAGGTCTGGAAGGCAATGGGGTCAGGGCAATACGTAGGGTCATCCCTTCCTTTTCTATGCCCATGTGTTTCTCTGAGATTAGGCAGAGGAGATTGGGAACCAGCTACCTTCAAGTTCTTTTATTGTGGTAAAATACATATCACATAAAATTTACCATTTTAACCCTTTTTAAGGGCACAGGTCAGTGGCATTCACACTGCTGTGCTGCCATCACCATCTCTACCTCTAGAACTTTTTTCATCTTGCCAAACTAAAACAATTTAAACACTAACTTCCCATCATTGCCTTTCCCTAGCCCTGGCAATCATCATTCTGTTCTGTCTCTATGAATTTGTCTATTCTAGAAAGCTTATATGAGTGGAAGCATCCAGTGTTTGTCCTTTTGTGACTAGCTTATTTCACGGAGCATAATGTTAAAGTTCATCCGTGTTGTAGCATAGCCACCTTTGATCTTATTCCACATGTTCTGAAGGCTCCTCTCTCCCCAGCCCAGTTTCAGACCACCTAGCAGCATGGTGGCTTGCTGGAAAAGGATGCCCTTGCTTCATGCTGGTGCCCTCTAGCGCTGCATGGCACTACACTGGGTTTCTGGAGCTCTGGCTCTTGCTTTTGGGTTGGTTAGCCATAGATCCCTCAGAGGGTCTCTTATTTTACTGTATTCATGCAGAAAGGAGAATCTGGACTCAGAATAAGAGAAAGGAAAAAGCTACTGAGGGAAGGGATTTTCACACCCTCTTGTACAATTTAGAAAACTGGTATGGCTTTAAACATATTTTCTGGTTTTTAATAAGTTAGCGCTAAATATTTCAGAAAAAAATAGTTTTATAGGGTCACTTAATGCCAAGCCATGACAATGCTTACCTGCTGGAATCTCCTACAGACTGCCATGTCACTACTGTAGCCCAGCACAGGAACGACCACTCAGTGAAGGTGAAACCGAGCCTGAACACTGAAACCAGACCCATGTATTTTTTTCTGTCAAGTTTCTTTCTAGTGTTTTTCAGAGAATGCCAGGCCTCCTCACAGTGCCAGACTATCCGGATAAAACTGGTCCCAGAGGCTTGAGCAGGTGCAGTAAGCAGCCAAATGACCCTAAGCTGACTTTGAGAGCATAACAGAACCATGGTTCATGGAACTCAAGAAACAGAAGTGCCATCATTTGCCATCTGGAACCCTTTAGAAATTAATGGTCCATCAATAGGGAAGATCCAGTGCCTAGACCAAATATGGACACATAGTAGGATTGACCAATCCAACTTTGCCAGAGAAATTATTTTGCTTTGTCTTGCCCTGTTACACATTCCTACCTTAGATGGCTTAGGTCCAAACTATCCAACCAGACCCCTGAATTAGAATTCATAAATATGCATAGTCCCTCCTCATCTTATTCTTTAAATTTGCCTCAAATCTTTATTCGGAGATACAGATTTGGGCTTCCTCCTGTCTCCTCATCAGGCTGCCTCATGAATAAAAACTACTTTTATCTACAAAAAACCTGTTGCTTCAGAATCTGGCCTATATATGTGGTGGGCAAAGAACCCACGAACTTTGGTTGGTAACAGAGGGGCCTGCAGAAGATGGTGTGTGTGATGCTGGCAGCTGCCTTGTAGTTGAGCGCCCAGGCCTGGCCATCTCAAAGGTTCCTTTTCTCTTTTTCACACAAGAAACCCCCTAGGAATTCCCAGAAACACCTGCGTGTAGCTTTGGCAGATAAATGGACCTGGTGGGGGAGTGGAGTGGAGGAAGATTCATGGTTCTAAATTAGCAGTGAGTCAGTCAAAAGTCAGAGAAATGGGATGGCTGTGATGGCTGCCCCCTCTGCACTCATAGACTGATGAGCTCAGGAGGCAGCATAGTGGACGTGGAAGGCACCAAGGAAAGAGGAGCTGCAGCTCTCTTCCTTCTAGAGTTTATAATCTTTTTTTAAAAAAGAGTTTTTTGTTGTTGTTGGGGAAGGGGAACAGGACTTTATTGGGGAACAGTGTACACTTCTGGGACTTTTCCAACTCATGTTGTTGTCCTTTCAATCTTAGTTGTGGAGGGCACAGCTCAGCTCCAGCTCCAGTCGCCCGTTGTTAGTTGCAGGGGGTGCAGCCCACCATCCCTGCAGGAGTCAAATCGGCAACCTTGTGGTTGAGAGCTCGCACTCCAACCAACTGAGCCATCTGGCCACCCAGGAGCTGAGCAGCAGCTCATTGACTTCATTCTAGATGTGGAGGGTGCAGCTCGCTGGCCCATGTGGGAATCGAACCTGCAGCCCCGTTTCCCAGAGCTCACGCTTTAACCAACTGAGCCACTCGTCTGCCCCTAGAGTTTATAATCTTGGGAAAGAACATTGTTTTCACTTGCAAGACTCCTCTTTCCTAAGGGAGAACGAGAATGGAGCTGGTGCAAATGGTGTCTCTAGTTTCCCAGAAGAATATGAGATACCTCCAGTCACAGACCTCTAATCTGTGACACCAGGTATGTGCTACTGGAGTGTGACATTTCCAACACTCATGAGACAATGAAGGTTGAGACAACAAAGGTCCCTTATTGCTCGACCCCTATGACAAACTCCTCTGAGAGCTGGCACAGCCAAAGGGAACACTGCATATCAGATCCAAAGCTTATGTGGCTGCCCACCAGAAGCATGATGGTACATGCATCCTCTGGCTGGCGGAGACCAGAGAGGATATTCTCACTGGTCATAAAGTCAAGCTCTCAAGACATAGAACAAGACCACAGAGACAAAAGAAAGCAATGACCGTCTGTGGGAAGAAGAAGGATAAATACAAAATAAGAGTGCTCAAACCAAAGTTTTACCAGAGTCATTATACCCAAGGAACAAGTTCCACAGATATTTTCTCCTGCTAATCTAAATTTAGAAGAGGAAAGAGGACACTTACCACTCTTGCTTCCATCAGACCCTGCAGGCAGGGATCCAGGAGAGTGATGTGGTAAAAATTTTCACCATCTGCCTGCTCTTGTCAGAAGGCCCAGGATCTCCCAGTGCGACGGCAAGCCGTGTCCAGCCAGTGAAGTTCACACTGCTGACTATGCCAACTACCAGGGAGGAAAGACTTGCCTTCTACCTTTCTAGGATGGTCTTATAATAACTCAGATTAACAGGAACAGGAGAAAAACAAACAAAAGTTTAATAACATATATGACTCCCTTATACAAGGGAAA
This sequence comes from Rhinolophus sinicus, assembly GCF_057876585.1. NCBI lineage: Eukaryota > Metazoa > Chordata > Mammalia > Chiroptera > Rhinolophidae > Rhinolophus > Rhinolophus sinicus. The sequence goes on from NC_142514.1 coordinate 94,002,952, forward strand.
CCCAGGGAAATTGAGTAACTCTGAAATGGTGGAAATCATCACCTTAAATACCATCTTCAGAGAAAGACAGAAGACGTTGGGGGTTGGGAGTCAGTCATGGGAGGTGACCAGGAAAAGTTCAGTAAACAAGGGTAAGGTTGTTCTGTAGATTTAATTCCTTCACTTCTCTATTGATAAGCGTGTCTACAGATTTAGTCTTCTTCCTGGTACAGAGAGGGAGACAGCCTTACAAATAGAAATTTCCCTAGTAAATGTAAATGTCTTACAAAAGGACAGCTTCTACTGTTTTCAGAGCATCTCCCATGTCTGCTGTTTCTTAAAAAAGAATTAGCTTAAAATAATCCTTATGCCAAAGAAACATTTTGGGGTGACAAATTCTGCTCCCCTACATTCCTAATTTGGGATACAATTTTCTTATTATTTAATAGGCATTCTAATACCTGAGTTTCAGATTTTTTGAGAGTACTCATATATTTAAAATACCTAGCACAGTGTGTGGCATATAATAGGTTTCCAATAAATAATAGAAATAGTAGAAGTGTAACAGAGTGAAATGTTTGGCCTCTTTACCTCCATCTTGTTCAAGCTTGCTTTGTTCTCCATCTTGTTCAAGCTAGGTGTTCAGGCTAACAGCTTCTGCTTAGTCTTGCATATAGACATGCTAATCCTTAGAGGAATTCTGCTTGCCACTTGAGGTTTACAAAAATAGACCCTCCTATTTTCCCTTCCCTTGATATAAAAGAAGCCTGAACTCTCTATTTTCTTAAGACGGATTTGAGGAACAGTAGGGCTCCCATCTTTTTGGTTGGTGACTTCTTGATCAATAAACCTTTTTTTACTCCAAACTCTGATGTTTTGAGTTTTGGCCTTTTGAAGTGTTGGGCCAATAATAGAAGTAGAAATAACAGTCACAGTAGCAGAAGACTAATAGATTTATTTATTCATCTAACAAATACTTATTTTTCTTGCTATGAACATGGCACTGGGCTAGGTGTTAAAGATCTCATGAGCAAAACAGGCAAGATCCCTGCATCAAGGAGCTATGTGAAGAGGGAAAGATATGAAAAAGCAAAATAAGTGTACAAGGTAATTTCAGGTTGTAATGAACAAGATGATGCACAGAGCATAACTCTCAGCCAAAGAGGTGGTGACCTTGGCTGAGGCAATCAGGGAAGGGCTCTCTCAACTACAACAGGAAGGGCCATGAGGAGAGATCAGGGAAAGAGCTTGGTGGGTTTGAGGAACAGAAAGAAGGCTGTTAGTGAGGGAACTGCTTAGTGAGCCAACAGGACAGTGATGCACGATGGTTTGGAGGGAGACAGCTGCCAGAGAAGTTTTTATTATAAATGCATTGAAAACCTGTTAGAAGGGGTTGAATAAGAGATGACATGATCCAATTTATATTTTAAAAAGTAGCCTAAAACTCAACAAACAAACAGAAACCCAAATTGTCAATTAAAAAATGGGGAAAGGACTTGACTAGACATTTTTCCAAAGAAGATATACAGATGGCCAAAAAGCACATGAAAAGATAATATCACTATTAGTTAGGAAAATGCAAATCAAAACAATCAGATGCCACTTCATACTCAGTAGGATGGCTATTAGTACAAAAACAAAAGAAAACAAAACAAAAGAGAAAATAGCAAGCATTGGTGAGGATGCAGAGAAATTGGAATCCTTGTGCATTGCTGATAGAAATGTAAAATAATACAGCCACTGTGGAAAACTGTTGCGTCCAGCACGGCAAGAGCAGTGGGAAGCGAGAAGGGCGGCACAAGGTTAAGAAAGACAGTAGGTAAGAGTAGAATGCAAGTGGGGCCGAGGGACTCAAGTCTCAAGGACTGAGCCCCGAATAGGGCCAACACATGGCTTTTATTAGGTAGGAGAGGATAAAGCTTGTCAATCTCAAGATGTGTGAATCCCATACATTACAATAGGAAACTGATTTAAGCCAATCACCCTTGCCTGCAGGCAGCAGAACCGTAAGTCTCAGGATAAGTTAAGTCCCCAAGGGACAAAACCTTTATGCATATGAATAGATGGAGAGCACATCACTGAGTCACTTCCCCTGCAGGTTGTGGGAAGGAATGCAGCCACAGAGGCAGAGGCTCTCCTTAGCGGGGGAAGGTGGGAGGCTGTGCCCACCTCCATCAGTCCTGCGAGTTCCCCAGATGGTCCCCACACAGCTGTATCTGGCTGGGTTGCCAACCCACCCCTTGGGTAATCGTAACCGTCTTTGACTAGCCAGTCATCCTTTGGAGCCAAACAGGGAGACATAAGGTGTAAGCACAAAGGTGAAGCAAAGTCCCTGAAAGGATCCGTCTCACAGACTCGCCTTTCTTTATGGGCAGGTACGAGGAGACAGACGGGTAGGCTGCTGCGTGGCAATAGAAAACAGTATGGAGGTTTCTCAAAAACTTAAACCTGGAATTACCATGTGATGTCACAACTCCACATCTAGGTATTCATATCCAAACTAATTGAAAGCAGAGATTCCAAGAGATATTTGCACACCTATGTGCACTGCAGCATTATTCACAATAGTTAAAATGTAGAAATAACCCAGTATCTATTAACAGATGAATGGATAAACAAAATGTGGCACATACATAGGATAGCATATCATTCAACCTTTAAAAAAAATGAAATCCTGTCACATGCTACAATATAGATGAAACTTGAAGACATTATTCTAAGTAAAATAAGCCAGACGGAAAAGGACAAATACTAGATGTTTCCATTTACATGAGGTTCCTAAAGCAGTCAAATTCATAGAGACAGAAGTGGTTACCAGGAACTGGGGTAAAGGGGGAATGGCTAGTTATTGTTTAATGGGTACAGAGTCCCAGTTTGGGAAGGTAAAAATTTTCTGGAGGTGGCTGGTGGTGATGGTTGCATAATAATGTGAATATACTTAATGCCACTGAACAATACACTTAAAATGGTAAAAATGGTAAATTTTATGTATGTATATTATTACTACATATACAGAAAAAAGGTAAGATTGTAAGGCAGTGAGAGGGAAGGCAGTGAGAGGGAAGGCCGTGAGACGGCACCAACAGGTAGGCTGTGCAGGCACAGGATGATGACAGCTCAGTCCATGTTCAGGGAGAGAAGTAGATGGATCTGAGACACAAAATAGACAGGATTTCATGTGGGTGTGGAGGGCATGGACTCATTACCTAAGATTTCTATTCGGGCAACTATGTGGTACCATTTGCTGAAATGGCGGCAACTAGGGAAAGAACTGAGGTAAGAGTAAAGATCGGGAATATATAAAATGAAGTCATTTTAAACAAGCTGCTAAAATTGTTAACATTATGAAGATTGAAGCATGAGGGAAGGCTCCATGCTTGTTCTAACTAGTCCGAGAACTTAAACTTTTTTGAACTTTCCAGTTTTGCTTCAATGCCTGGATATACATCTGGACTTGCAGGTAATGTCTAATTATCCCCTGATGACCTCATGTATCCAGGCCACCTGTTTACTCTCTGAAGGACTCACGCATACATGCACCTGACATTCATTATCCAGACCACCAAGACTGACCAGACCTCCTGGCATCCATTTTCTAGACCACCTGGTATCCAGCATCCTGACTGCCTGACACCAGACTGATAATCATCCTGGACAAATCCTAGGGCAAAGAATGCAGGACTGATAATACTCAACAATGGACATTTTACTATCAGAACTTTTAGCTTTACTTTCTTTTTTGGAACTTCTGAGTTTTTGCCCAGCTGCGTTCCCAGTTTGCAAATTCTCAGACCCTTAAATAAGTCTCTATCATTTATTTCTAGCAAAGCCTCCAGACTCTTTTAGAGTTCTTTAGATAGAACATATTCAGGGAAAAAAGCAAGTGTTTTTTTTGTTGTTGTTTTTTTTAAACATACTAACGTTTTATAAAAAACATTTAATTGAGGTATAATTGACACACAATAAACTACACAAATTTAAAGTGTATGATTTGATGAGTTTTGACATATGTACATACTAAATTTGAGATGTGTGATAAATTATGATTTATAATAAGAACGTATATTTGGCCTTCCTCCCCTGGCCTTAGATCCTGGCAGAGAGCTCCTACAGCCTTTGGAATTTCCTGTGATGAAAGTGATTAAGGAGTTTTCTGTCATGTTAATGAGGTAAGATTCTTTTTCTTTCATAATTGAGATTTTATTGGTTGTTTTGAGGATAAGTACACAGACATTTCAATTTGTACACAATTCTTAACATACTTACCCAAAACATAAAATGTCATGTAGTTGTGATTCTTTTCTAAACAGTTAACCCAGTGACTTTCCAGCTTAAAATTTGGAGGCTAATTTTCCTTAATAAAATATCAAGTACCAATATGTTCAAATGTTGATATGCTGTTACATCAAAGTCCTACTAATTCACAATTTAATATATACACTACATAATCAAATTTTCAGTCTTTCATGGCACATTAACAAAATTATTAGGAAAACTGGACTACCCACACTGTGCTTGAAGGTACCTTGAGAGGTCAAACCATGAACCAAGGCCGGATGCCGCTAGTGCCAGGCTTGGGATTTCTTAGGAAGAGATATGAGACACACCGAGGCCAGGTGCTGCTTCTTCGGGATTTGTGAACCTTTGAGAGATTTTAGAAAACTGCAACATGAGCCAGGATGCTTGTTTGGAAAAGCCACTGGAAGGAGTTTGGGTGGGTCCACTAGTTGGGTGGGGTGGGGTCTCAGGGAATCACCAGGTAGGGGGCCAAAAGTGTTAGCTAGGTTGATGAAGGCTCAGATATGGTGGCCACTAAAGTCTACATGCTGGGTGCGGGGAGGGTTCAACAAAGAAACAATGGCTCCCCCCAACTCCTCTGTCTGGGAGAAAGCCCTCTCTCTGAAGTCAGATAATTCAATTATTCCCCATATGTCCCTGGCACTTTTCGAGCTGCTGCTCCAGCACTGGAGCTCAGAGTGAGTGAGTCTGTCAGTGAGTAAGTCCAGCATAGGCCCTTTAAGAGTAGAGCCTGGGACTCCATCTGCCCTCCATGTCACTCAGCCACAATCTCCATTTCCATAGCCACAATGTGTGGGATCTTCTCTTCCTGGCACTGGAACCCTGGTCCTAAGTCTGGTGTGGGGCTGGACCTCTCACTCCTCTGGGGGACTGCTGTAGCCAAGATATCCCTCCCAATTTTTATCTGCCACACGTGCTTGTGGGACTAGCCTGGTTGACGTTTCCACCCCTCCTACCAGTCTCAAAGTGGCTTCTTTTGTATATCTTTTATTGTAGGTCTTCTGTTCAGCCAGACTTCAGGTGATTCTCAGTGATGGTTGTTCTGTAGTTTGGTTGTAATTTTGATGTGGTCATGAGAGGATGCAAGCACTGCCTTTACCTATTCTTCCATCTTGACCAGAAATCCCCCTAAATTCCTTTATTCTTTAAAGTCCTGAATTTTGTTGTTCTTTTTGTTGTACAGTAGTTTGTTCTTCTTATCTAATATTTCAATTTTATGAATATTTGGAGAAGTTAAGATACCGAGGTCACAGAGCTAGGACCCAAATACTGTTCCATCTATTTCTAATACCTTGACCCATTCATTGTCTCAGACCAGTAAAGACTGAGAAAGAGACTGTAGCTTGGCAATATATGGGTCCCTGATTCAGAGCAAGTTTCATAGGTTAGTAAGCACAGTTAGCAGTAAATCCTGCCATTTGGTAGCAATTATTGAAGAGTAGATAGCTTGTACAACTCATATCCCAGAGAAACTTTGCAGAAAAGCTGGAGGTCTTCCTGTAACCACAAAGGCAATATGTTGCTTGGTGCCCACATCATATATGGAGGGGATACCCTGTAGGGGTCATGGACATCCAACTCTTCCAGCTTCCAAATAAGTGATGCTCAGTTCTTCAGAATTTCTGGGCAATTTGATTCCAAAAATCTCTCTTCCAGATATCTGAAGTGTTATGGGATCTCAATGAAAAAGGGGATCTTGTTTTTTATTTCTATGACAACCAAATAGAGAGGCTAAGAGCTGTTACTAATTTAAAAAGGACTGCTTGGCTGGGCTGGGCTTGACCTTCACATCACAAAGCTGGAGAAATCTTCCTTCTGTCAGCATAATGTCATTAACCCAAAGTGATGGGCCTGGGGCAGATGGCAGAGAGGCCGCAAGGCTCACTGTGGTCAAAGGAAGCATGGCCATTAATGCAGGGGCAGATCAGCTATTCCAGGCAAGCATAGAGTTTGACTTGATGTCTGGCCTTCCATTTGCCTTGTTGATCACTCACTGCCCTCTTTGGAACCAAGGTAAGTAAAAGACACTAGTTTTAGAGTTGTTGGAACTGACACCTGAAGGATGAGAAGCTGTCAGATCTCCAGGATTGATTCCAGTTCTAGGTACTGCATAATTTAGGCGTCCAAACTGAGGTGCTTTTCAGAATACAAGGGGACAATATTAACCATTATCCTGGGACAACTGGATAAAATGATACGCCTTGGGAAAACTAGGATGAATAGTCACCCTACTCCACACTTACCAGCTACTTACAGGGTCGCAAGAGTCTTCACCCTGACACATTGGCTTAAATATGTGAGAATCTCTAAGGATCCCTCATGAAGATCTTTTCCTTATACATCAGCCCTGAGCTTTTTAAAGTGTTTGCTTTGAATCAGGTTGCAACATTACGGATTAATGAAGAGAATACATAACATCTTCTTATTTTAATAAATGTTCCAAGGAAACAAATGCTCATTTCAAGCTTGCCCTTGCTTCCTATGGTCCTGCAGGGAGAGCTGCCCATGCTACCCAGAGCAATGGCACAGGGTAAGGTTAGGATGAAACATGTAATCTCCAAAGGTAGATGCTCCCAAATCCTAAGGAAATTTTTGACTCATTCAGGGGTTAAAACTTGCAGAGTTATAAGTCTATAGTATGTTCCTTTTGATTTTCAGCAGAGCATATTGTCTGTCCCTATTCAAAAACATTCCCTAAAGCTAGACATGGGTGATCACATAGTAAACTGCTCTTCTTTGGTTGGTTGCATCACACATTCCTGCTTCCTTCTATTTATCTGGCCAGTGAAGGGCTGAAGTTGCAATGATACTTTGAGACAGGTGGCTGACTCCAGTCTTCTTGTTCTTGAAACCAAACTTATTGATCCTACCCCTGCTGGCCCGTCTTATCCCTAGAAATTGTTGAACTAAAATCGCATCACTCTTGGTGTTCCTGATTAAGGTGAATTTATCTTTAGGAACGCTGCTCCCTTCTCCCTTCGATCACTGGGAAGGCCCTAAGTATGCTTTTGGGTCACTGCTCCCTTATCTTTCCTTCTGCATGTCTCCTGCTGATCTGCACCTTGAGCTCATGGTGGAAATGCTGGTGTCATTGCACAGGGACCCCAACTAGAGAACGGGTACCTCACTTTGCTTTGAAAGAATTCTCTTGCAACATTGACTTTCCTATAATATAGGCTCTGTTTCATGCATGCTGAGGGCTGTCAGTTTGCAGTTAGAGTTCAATAAATCCCATGTCCCTGAGTTAGCCCCTGGGGCATTGCCGTCCACCTCATAAAAGTGCTACATAATTAGGTGTGGCACATACAATTGGAAGCCTCTCCTTCTGGCCAAAGCACCAGACCTGAGCACGTAAATTTGCTCTTGCCATATCTGTGTTGTGAGACTGGTGGGCCCCTCACACAGCTGCAGAGGGAGCATGCCATCTCTGCCCAGTGAAGGGCTGTGCCCTAGCATCATGGAAAACATGCCTAATTATTAAAGCCCCTCCTGCTCAGTCAGAATTCAGCACTCAGAAACTTCTGAGGGGCTTGTTTTGGCAAATTAGGTTTTGTAAATGTTGAAATAATTAAAATAAATAACAAAAAGGCATCTCTGATTGGGAGACTTGCCAGGTTAGTGGTCATTTAGAAATACTATTTAAAAAAATATGTCTTTTGCTTCAGCAGAGCTTTGAGCAAAGGGGAGTCTTACATTAAGATCCTAATTAACTGAATTAAAAAGAAAGGCTTCCAACTTTTCTAGTGATAGCACTAAATGATAATAATGAACGTCAGCTGCTTCCAATAGAATGCCTTTGAGCACTATATGAGATACTATAAAGGAGATACTATATGATTAAAACTGTGAAAAAAAGAAACTCATGAGGTAACTGTAGGACAACATGATGATTGGAGGTGGGCCTTGGGGCTAAGGCTGCTGCAAGTCAAAGCAAGTCACAGGATCACACGATCATCTTGGATAATATGATGGATCATTTTGTTCAGCCAACACAACAGAGCCTTAATTCAGTTTAAAGTAAGACTTTACATAGTCCAGTGCAAAATGTGAGGGGCTTCTCCTGGCTTACTCATAGGTCCTTTCCACCATGAAGATCTTTTGGGACATTTAAAATAATGTTTTCTTCCTGGATGATATAGTATAGATAGTAGCAGAAAGAACACTGCACTCAGGTATTCCTGGATGCCTATCCTGGCTCTGCTACTTACTGGTCATGGGATGTTCAACTTAGAGTCCCTTGATATCCTCAGGGGATTGGTTCCAGGACCCCCCACAGATGCCAAAATTCGAGGATGCTTCAGTCCCTTATATAAAATTGTGTAGTATTTGTCCATCCTCCCATACGCTTTAAATCATTTCTAGATTACTTGTAATGCCTAATACAATGTAAATGCCATGTAAATCGTTATTATACTGTGTTGAAAGGGAAAAATGACAAGAAAAAAGTGTACATGTTCACTACAGATGTAACCATCATAGGCCTAACTACCATGTTTCCCCAAAAATAAGACCTAGCCAGACAGTCAGCTCTAATGTGTCTTTTGGAGCAAAAATTAATATAAAACCGGGTCTTACATTATATTATATTATATAAGGTCTTATAGTAAAATAAGACTGGGTCTTATATTAATTTTTGCTCCAAAAGACGCGTTAGATCTGACTGTCTGGCTAGGTCTTATTTTCGGGGAAACACGGCATATAGTGCACATCAGCAACAACATAACATTTTCCCCCCAATATTTTCAATCTACAGTTGGTTAAACCCCAGGATGCAGAACCTGTGGATATGGAGGGCCAACTGTACTTCCCCTCTAAGCCTCATTTCCTCATCTCAAAACCAGTCTGATATTCCTTAACTTAGAGGGTGGTGGCAAGGCTTAAGACCTAATATATAAAGAGGCTTTGCTCAATTATTCAACGCATGTGACACAAAATGTATTTCCCAATGATTATTTTTAAAAATATGTCTCCTGGTCTCCTGGGATGGAGGCAGAATAGTTTTCTCCAGCTGTCTCTTTCCCTCTTACAGATGGGGCACCATTTGAGGTATGAGTGACAGAGTGACAAGGATGCATCTTTCTCAAGGAGCAGCTCTACCAGTTTTTGGCTACAGCTGTGGCGCTCTGTCTACCTTGTTATGGGGTTGGGTGGGAACCACCCTGGATTAGAGCTGGGGGCTATGATAGATGATAGGATCAGAGAATGAGCCTAACAGCTATGTCGCAGGGAGGTCAAGTTTCTCCTACAGAATCCCGGCCTCATCACCATCTTGTCCCCCTCATAGCTACAGCTGGAGGCCAGGAACTATATCCAGTCGACAGGTTGCCCTGCTCTGAACCAGGCACCATTCCAGACTCTGGGGATACAGAATTAGATAACAAACAAAACCCCCTGCCCTTTTGGTCTTTTTATTCTGGTGGAAAGTAACAGATAGCCCATGGGAACTGAAGTGTAGGGCTCCATCAGCAATATTTGTTGTCTTGAACTGAATGATCCACTAGTGGGTACCACAACTACCAAACAAGAGCTCTGCACTTGTATTTGTCCTCATTCTCCTCTGACTCCCCTTTGAATCAGGCATGGGTACCTGCTGAAAGATAGCAGGGTGTTTCAATGCACATGAAATGCTGAATTCTACACAGAAAGCTTCTGTCACAGAGTAAGGCCTTGGTGAGGATTACAAAAAGCCCAGGAACAGAACTTCCAGAATGATGGTGTGAGGAACTAGGAAAACCCTGTCTTTAGCGAAACAACCATTTAACTGAGAAAAATTATTCAAAAACATAAAACCCAACAACCATCTAAGCCTTCTAGTTATTGTTCTAAAGGCACACAGCAAAAGGAGAATCATTTGATAAAATCTACTAAATCTCCGTAAGAATAACAAGAGTCTGTGGCATTCGAGCCTCGGGTTGCTCCCCACCTCCCACCTCAAGCTAGTGTGATGACAGCTCTACTCTGGGCAGGTGTAGCAAAGAGGTTGGGACTCACCCCCTCAGGGCCCAATCTAGGCTGCTGTTTATCCTGGGGTGGGAGGCAGGTCATTGCATCTCTTGTTCTGCCCTGTCTTGTGTTGTGAAAGTGGTGTTCCAGGTGGGCAAGGTGGTGAGGACTTGGGCTCTCTTCCCCACACAGCTCCTGTTCATAGGGTGAGGGTTTACCCAGGTGTACCAGGCTAGGAACAATGGGGCCTGATTGCCTCACACCGGTTTGTTTATGGGATGGAGCTTCCACAAAAGAAGGGGCAAGCTGAGAAGACCAGGGATCACCACCCTTTCCAGTGTCTGCTCATAGAACAGGGCTGTCCCTCTAGGCCCTGGGGCAGATGTGAAAGCACTCCCCACCCCGCACACAGAACCATCAACAAGGGGCTTAAGCACAACTTCTGACCAAACACGGGCTACACCAAAGGGGTGATTCCTAGCGAGCCAGGTAAATAATGAAATCATACTTTCCTGGTTGTCTGGAAGGCCATACATGCCCAAGGTTGCAACTTCTCAGGAAATAGATTCTCTGAATTATGAGTGCCAGGCTGAAGACAGGGCAACATCATAAACTCCCTGAATTATGACAACTCTCCAAGCCACACAGAGATCCAACAGTAAGGGGTGAAAATCTAAGTGGCTAAGGGGCTTAAGCACAACTTTTGACAAATAAGTGGTTTATGCACACCCAGGTGACCCCTAGGAAGCCAGCTTAAAAAATCGTAAGCAAGGAAAGTACCCAAGGAAGAACATCAGAGGTTGCACACACATTTAGCCAAGTCACTAACCAATTAAACAAACAACCAAATTAAAAATCAAGCTCCCAAATGAGGGATCCTTATCCAGAGTGACTATAATATACCATCTAAATATCCAATTTTCAGCAAAATTATGAGCCATACAAAGGAACAGGAAAGTGTGGTCAATATGCAGGGAAAAAAAGAAGCAATGGAAACTGCCTTGGAGGGAGCCCAGACGATGGACTAGGCAGATAAATACTTCAGAGTAGGTATTGTAAATATGCTTAAAGAACTAAGGAAACCATGTTTAAAGGATCAAAGGAGGGTATGATAAAATGACTCATAAATGGAGAATATTACTGAAGAGGTAGAATTTATAAAAAAGAACCAAATGGGAGTTCTGTGGTGGAAAAATGCAAAAACAAAAATAAAAATTTCAATGGAGACACTCAAGAGTAGACTCGAGTTGGCAGAAGAAAGAGTCAGCCAACTTTGAAGATAGATGGACAGAAAGAAAAAAGAATAAAGAAAAATGAGCAGGGCCTCAGAGACATGTTGGACATGTAAGTATACTGACTTGCATGTAATGGGAGTCCCAAAAAGGCCGTGGAAGATCTTTCTCTGTAGAACTGTTCAAACAGGATTATTTTAATCACCCTCAGGGGTGTTATCTATAACACATTTTTCAAACTTTGTTGCTTGAAAACTATGATAAGCAGTATATTTTACATTACAATAGTTGACCATCTATCTGTGTATGCCCACTGGAAATAGAAATTTCATGAAATAATACTTATCCTTATTGTATATAATTTACTCTAATTTTTAAAAGTCTATTCTTTTTCTTTAATTTTTTTTTATATTGATGGTCACGGTCCACTGAAATGATCTTATGCCACTCTTATGGGTACCATGTTGGATGAAAAACACTGTGCTAGAGGACTCCTCTGGCCACCCTTAACCAATAGATTAAGAAATAGCATGCCTGGCATAACCAGTGAGTTATGCAGCATCTCTCTCCTCTTTTGGGGGGCTTTATCCTGCTGACCTGTCTGGTTCATTCAGTATTCATTCATTCCCCCAGTGAATGAATGAAGCAGCGATTTGTTGAGCACCAACTGTACCAGACATGTTCTAGGCTCTGGGGATACACTATAAAATAAACAAAACCCTGCCCTCTTGGTCTTCACATTTAGGTTGAGGGAAACAGATGTTGAAAAAGATGAGTAATGAAATATGTAGCATGTTAGATGGTAATAAATGCTAATGAAGTAAAGCCAGGAAACAGGTATAAAGAGGGTTTGTGGGGGCACTCAAATAAAGATCTGAGAGAGGGGAGGAATCTCATAGGCAGAGGGAACAGCAAGTGCAAAGGTCCTGAGGTGGGAAATGTGCCTGGAAAGTTCAAGAAATAGCAATAAGGACAGAATGGCTGGGATAGATTGAGTAAGAGGGACAATAAGAGAGGAGGCCAGAAAGGTACCAGGATCAGATTACGTAGGGCTTTGTAAGACTTTGGCTTTTGTTCTGAGATAAGAAGCTATCGCAGAGTTATGAGCAGTGAGATGACATCATCTGACACACATTTTAATAACATCACTCTGGCTGCTGAGTGGAAATTGGAGTAAAGGAGGCAAGGAAGGATCCAGGGAGACCAGTTAAAAAGCTTTTGTGGTCGTTCAGGTGAGAGAAGATGGTGGTAGCCAGACCAGGAAGGAACAGTGGAACTGGTGAGCAGTGGCTGTTAGGCGCGACAGGAGGAATGAGTCGCGGGAGACCAAAATTGGTCCATTAGAATTTATTTGACATGTTTGAGCTGCGGGAGATCAGGCTAGACAAGACCATAACCTCTCCAAGCAAAGAAGGGTATGGAGTTTTAGAGGAGGGGGTAAATGAGGCTGTTCCCCCTTCAAAGCTTCAGGGGGTTTTCGTTGACAAAGGATTTCAGGGCATGACCAAGCCCTGCAGCTCCACACCCTGGCCCCAGGTCACTGTCTGGACCACCCAGGCCCTCCCAGGCCTGCTAATCACAGGCCCCTAGGAGATAAAGCAAGGCAGGATCAAGACAAGATGGCATGGCCTAAATATGGCTTAACAGTGGCTGCATTTGGAACAGTGGAACTGGGGAGTATTGGCTGCGTTTGAAGGTAGAACTGGCAGGATGTGCTGATGGATTGCATGATGGATGCAAGAAACAGGAGTCATGGATGGGATTGTTGGACTGAAAAATATCCAAACCTGTAGAGAATTTTTATAAGACTTTATTTGAGCCAAACTGACGACATATGCAGGGGAGCAAGATCTCAAATGCTCCAGAGAATGACAGTTTTGCAGCTTCTTTTATGCATTTGAGATTAAGGAGGGAATGTAAGGAAGTTTGCAGAAAGGAGGGAGAAAGCAAGACAGGGATTGGATTACAGGATAGTTAAGATTGCATGCATGCTTGCTGCAGTTTAGGAGGGGTTTGAAAAGGGGCATTTCAAATGTGTGTTCACCTAGCTGCACAGAAACAATGGACAGGGCTGCTTGAGGCAAAGACAAGTCTTTCACTAAAGAAGTTATAGGTCTGGGATGTGACTACCCACCATGACCTGCCCAGTTAGGAATTTACAATCAGATCACCCTATAAGGTTACTTTCCATAGAACGCTTTTTTCGGTCCACAGGACCTTCCTCAACCACTAAGACACTCATCTTGTGTTCCATCCCATTAAATACAGAGGGTGCCAAATAAATGGATGCACATTTTAAGAAAGAAAAACTATTAAAATTGTAATACTCAATATATACCGATAACAAAAGATGAATACAAGTCACGTTTGACTTCCAAAATTACAAGAGGTGCTCAAAGTGGTTCATATCAGCATCCAGACACTGCTGATTACAGCGAACTACTGCTTGAGCAACCTTGATCATTGTCTACTTTATACATTATTTTGGCGCCCCCATATAAGTTTAGCTAGTTGGTGCTGCGGGAGACATTTACATTAAAATAGATGATATCTGAGGACCAGTATTCCAGAACCATTAAAAGAAGAAAAGCTCTGATTCTGACAGGAGAGGCAGTTGGATCAGATGCATTGGGGTGGTGCTCCGATCCTGATACCCTTCTCCATCCCTAAAGCTCTTGATACTGACCACTCTGACGTGGTCACTCTACGTGACCTAAACCTATGTCCTAGATAACCATGATTTCTGTCTTTCTTCTTTGATTCATCTGAACAAAAGCAAACCGATCAGGGGAAATTAGGTATGTCCCCATCTGTTCCTTGTCTCATGTCTAAACAGAAGGAAAATCTCCCCTGCACTTTCAGGACAGTATCTGTGTGCACTTTCTATTCTAGTCCCCTGCTCATTTCCAGTCATGGGAGCAGCTAAGGATCAAAGAGCTTCCTTAGCAGCAGGCAGGTGGCTGGGGGTTGTCTACTAGCACGTGCTAACATCGCCCCCTGCTGTCCCAGTACTGCCTGGGACCTTTTGGGCTCTCTGTGCCCCAAGTCTGATCCAAGGGAACCAGGTAACGTGAGTTGTTTTCTCACTCTGCAAGACTGGATGTCTGGGAGGAGAAACAAGGAAGTTAGTGCCCTATTTTTCCATTTCTGACAGTCTAGTTTAGCTGATACTATTTTTGACAAATCTTACATACTTGTACTCTGAAGAGACTGTCTTTATACAGCTAACATAACTAAACGAATCCTTTCAGGGACTCGTATATTAACTATTGGCTTGAATAACATCTCCATAACATGCTTAAACACAATTTCATCTTTCAGTTTGTAATACTTTCTTCATTGGTACTCCCTCCTGTCCATGGAGGGAGCCATACCATTATAGATGGTCTTGCTGAGAATAATTCTCTAAGTCTCAGTGAAAGCAAAACTGCATGTTTTTGAGTGGACAGGATTAGCCTTCTCTGTGTGTCATGTAAAATATGCCGCATGGACACTGCACTAAGTAGAAAACTGATAATTCAGCAGAGTGAAGCTTTGTAAAGGAAGCCACATGTTACAGTTTACAGGTCGACTGATATCCTCCTTGGAGGCTGACTATGTTTCTGGCTTGGACATGCTGATACATCACCCGTCAGCACTACTCAGGGGATTCAAATAGAAGGTGTGGTCTCCTGGGAGTATTGCTTTAGCACATTCATAGTCCCAAATGACACAGTCCCCTCTCTGACATCAGTGGTGTATTGTATGGAGAAGTCCTTTATTGGTGGGTTCTTTGAGTAAATAGTCCTTTAGATGGATGGGTCAGTGCTTATTCAGTGAAACCATTCTTGTTAAATCTCTGAATAATGGTTTTGGTTTTTTATTTTGTGGAATTCATCTTTCTGTATCTAAATGAGATGCTACAGTGCATTAGGCACAAACAGCATTTACATGAAAAGAGATTAGATAAAAGGGCCTCCCTGATGCTGAGGGTCCCCAGACATCAGGCTTCACACAGATCCTCTGTGGTTATCATTCAAGTCCTGAGTTGGGAAAGAGACATAGGATCTAGCCAAAAAAGATTTTCAGAGACAAATAGCCAGGCTTAAAACAAAAAACAAAAAACTGACTTTGCTGATTTTGGCAAACTCTTTCACTTATAACACAGTGCATTTACAGATAATAGAGTGAATTGGGACAGAAGAGCAAGTGTTTCCTGATGATATAGTCAGATTTCATTGTTTAATATATCACCACAATAAGAGACAACCAAATGTTTTGCACACCATGACTTGTTTCAATAACATGTTTGTGCTGAGTGAATTAGCAGCACGTGGGGATGGGTGTTACAAGTGTATGGGTCCATGCATTCAGAAATGCTTCACACGCTGAGATGGCTTATACACTAAACTGGACCATTTGAAAATTGATAGAATGAAAGTGGCTATGTGCAGGTATAGTTTGGTAAAGATATTAAAAAGCAAGTATACAAAAATACTTTATTGCAATAATAAACAGTAAATTTAAAACAATAAAATAAAGATAATTTCTTTTTTTTTTAGGAGCCACTGAGGCTATTTTGTTTGATGTTATAAGAATATGTGTGGCCTCCAATATTTTTCTAAAGTGGTGGGTCTAAATGAGGTGGTTTATTGTACTTAGGTGCAGAAAACTTGAAGAAACAGTCAAAGGCAATTAAAGTCACAAATATGTTGAAGACTTACACTGGTGTTATAATGTGAAGTTACCTAAGCTTATCACAAGAACCAACTTATACCCATTAGAAAATAGTTATAAGAAATTCAAAATCTGACACCTGCTTTGAGGATTTAGAGAGTTTCAATTAATTAGGGTTTTACAGAGTAGTTTTAAACATTTTTTTTTGAGTTTGAGAAAGTGCTCATTTTAAAATAATTTTAGACTTAGAGAAAAGTTGCCCCCAAAAAAGTACAGAGGATTCCTGGATATCCTTTATCCAGCTTTCCCTAATGTTAACATCTGACATATATGTATTATAATGATCAAAACCAGTAAATTAACATTGGTCCAATACTATTAACTAAAGTACAGACTTTATTTGTTTTTCTAGTAATGTCCCTTTTTCCTTTTGTTCCAGGATGCAATCCACGGTCCCGTATTGTAGGTAGTTGTCATTTCTCCTTAGTTTCCTCCAATTATCACAGCAAACTTTAATAATAACAATGAGAGTAAAAACACTTTACAATTTCACTATGCTTCACAATCCTTCATCCCAGGGATGTAGGATTCCATTTCACAGTGGATCATCTCAGAAGCCAAAGGTCTGGGAGGTAAACTCTCCAGCACGAAACTGTTTAGTAACTTCCCTGACACTTGCCAACAACCAGGAGAGAGTGGGGTCTCTCCAACTGGTGAGGGTATTCAATATCAGAAATGCACTCTGTACATCTACATACAGAGATTAGCAAATAAGTCATCATATCAGCAAAGAAATATCTACAGTTGACTAGGAATGCCAGGAAACATTCATCTGCTGTATTTTTCAATTTCTTCTTTTTTCAAATATCACTATCTTTTATCTTTTTGCATAGCCCTTGTCCTATTTCTAATCTCTGAAACAAAGATAATTTTGGGTGGTGACACTTTAATTTTTTGCAATTGTAGTTTCTTTGACGTTACTGTTATAACGATAATTATGGTGATGATAAAAACTGATATTTTATAAGCAATTTTGTCCCCTGGAACTCAGAGGGCTTTCACGCCTATGCTCTTGTTCATTCTAAGAGCAAACCTAGGAAGTGAGGGAGAAAATCGAGCACCGCTCTTGAGCGTGTCATTTCAATTTGGTTTGCATTGACTCTGATACCCCCACCCTCCTTTTTGCAACTCTTTCTTCTTGGCTCTTAAGGGCATACCACGGTGCTAGTTTTTCTCTGTTTTGGTCTGTTCTGCCAACTACTCTTCTTTTATTTCAATCTTAGATGTTGAAATTCTAAACCCATTTCATCTTATTTAAAACTCTCACCCTCAGCCAGCATATCTGCTCCCATGACTTAGATTTTCATTTAAATGGTGATTGCTGGAAGTTCCAAGCGGGCAGTTGTAAAGTCTGCTCACTAATGGATGTCTAGAACATAATGTACAGTGCCTGGCACATGGTAGGAGCTCAAGAAACATCTGCCAAAGAAATGTCTGAATTAATCTTCATTTCCAGTCCTGACCTCTCTCCTAAGCTCTGGACCCATATATCCAACTACTTACTCAACATCTCCGAATTGATGCCTCACAGAAATTTCAAACTAGATGTTTCCCAGACAGAGCCCTTTATTCTCTAGGCCAATGTGCTTCCTCTGCATGGTTCCGTTTTGTAGGAAATAGCCCCACTATACAAGCCACTGCTCAATCCCTACTCCTGGAAAGCAGGCTTGACTCCGTCCATTACCTCATGTTGCACACTTACAGTCTTAGTGTCCCTCTTCCCTAAACAGTTGTCAGATTTGTCCACTCTATCCCAATTGGCATGACTCAAATCTAAGGCAGAATTAACTCTCTCAACTGCGCTTGCGTCCCTTGCTTCCAGTCTTACTCCTCACCAGTCCATTTTCTTCTCTGCAACCAGGATGAAACTTAAGATGTAATCTGGTCACAGCATTTTATGGTTTCCTGGTACACTCAGGATAAAGCACTATTTTCCACATACGACTAGGATGAATGGTAAGAAAGACTTCTTACATCTAGACCCAATAAACATATACCCTCATTCACGTGTGTGCACACACATGCATACACACTCTGATGGGTACAACATTAAGATCAAGAATAAGGTGAACAGGCTGAAGATACGGCAAAGAATAAAGCTCCAGGTCTGTAACATGGCCTGTGATTCCCCCAAGGATCTGGTTCCTGGCTTCCCCCCGTATCACCTTTCCTTGGTTCTTGTACCCTTAGTGTTTAGATTCTTGAACCTGCCATGTTCTTACGTGGTAAGGGCATGCTCTTTCCTCCACCTATAATAATACCCATCCCTTCCACCCACCCCTGGCCTCTTGCCTCCAACTTTCAGGACTCAGCCTAAACATCTCTTCTTCAAGGAGGCTTTGCCTACATGCCTTCCTCCCCAGTCCTTAGCTCAGGCTACCCTACAACCCCATTAACTTTCATAGTTCTGTGTACCACTGATACAGTGAAACATGATTTCTCCACTCTCTGAGGGCAGGAGTCATAGCAGTCTTTCTCACTGCTATATTCAGAGAGGCTGGCAAAAGACAAGTAATAGATATTTGTTAAATTACCACATTGATTACTCAGACCTTTTGTGTATAATAGTTAGGTTTGTTAAAGTAGTGAGAATAAAAACATTGCTTATTGATTAGAAAATAGTGATGAAACTAGGTCTGAATTTCTCAGCTAGGTTTCCAGCAGAACTGTATCTTATACAGTTCGAGAGGACATTTATGGAACCATAAATTTGTGTGCACTTAATGCTAACTATTTAAATAGTCTCACAGTAACTTTAGTACATCATAAATGTCCAAGTTAAACAGCCCTTGGGTTCATAAGATAAAAAACAGCAAATGAGATTTTATGATGAAATCAAAAATTAAATTATAGAACTATACAACACATATATGCCGGCAATACTATTTTTACCTTAGTTGAAAATGTGTTTTGCTCAAATGATTAACTATATTTAGAGTACCAATAGAGCTATGATTTCAGTGTGATTATTGATACATTGCTTTTATCCAGGTAGATATATTATACCAAAATATTAAAAACTGGAGAGAAACTTTTTTATAGTGACTTTATTAGTTACACCATGTGAGCATGACATGGAGATCCACATATTAGGTTAAAAATGTCTAATGTTATTATTTAGCTGTTTCTTATTGTTTTGTCTTTGCAATGCTTTGCTTTATATTTTATTTGTTAAAATCTCTCAGAGTAATGGGTTCTTAGAAATCCTCTCTGTTGGACCCCAACCTCCTCTATAACTCTTCCCAAGCAATTGTCCAGTCTGTATCTCCTTATTCAGCATGTGTGCTAGGGAAGACCAAGCCTGGTGGAAGCAGTGCATGTCATGCCCAAACAACCAGAATGATTAGAAAGTTCTTATTTATGTTGAGTGGAGATCTGCCCCCTCTCCAGCCCCATGGATTTTTGCCTATTGGTGATCTCTCTATCTCACTTCTGGGTCCAATAGAACAGGTCCAAGTCCATTTCCACAGCCAGCTTATCAGGAACTTGAAGGCAGCAGATCACATTGGCCAACATCTCCTTCCCCTTCCCTTGATTCTACACAATTATCCCTAATATGGCATGATTTCCACATCTTTCACTGGCTTGGTCTCCCTCTACTGAATCTAGGAAAGCCAATGCTGTTTTCCAGGGGAAAAATGATTGCCACTTAGGCAATGTGTTAGCCAGGATTCAATAAGGACACAGAAACAGGGAAAGTTCAATATAAAGAATTATTAACTATAATAAGGAGTTAAAGTCATGAAGGATTGGTTAGTTAGAAGTGAAGAGAACTCTAAAGAATGAAGACATGGCAGATGTATATAAGGAGTAGCCACAACCCCTAAGGCCGAGATAGAATGCCCAAGAAAGGGTTCCTAGTCCCTGACGTGATGCCCAGACCTTGTTAGAAAGGTCATGGACATGGCTTCCTAAATGGCAGAACCGCACATGTACTGCTGTGCTAGTGGAACTTTCTGGAAATCCATCCTTCAGAACTTCCTGAAAAAGCTGCCCCCTAGCAGCCAGAGAAAGCTGTTCACAAGGAGGCATCTCATCAGAGGCGCTCTGCAGAAACCCATCCAAAGTAGGGTCTGTAGGGGAGCTTGCTTCTGGCCACAGGGGCTGTTGGACCTACTGTTGGAGAAACTGCGTGTATGGCAGGAGGCTGAAAAAAGAGCACACTGGAACCAGAAAGGAAGACTTCTTCCTTCCGTAATGTTTCCGCAATGCCCTCTACTGATAAAGGTTCACCTTGTGCCAGCTGGCAAAGGAAACATTTAATAGGCCCAGCTCCGTTTTCACAGGCCATTCATGAAGGGTAGAGCAAGGGAGCTAGTGATAAATTGACAGAGGGCACAGGTGATTCACAGGTAGCTTGATGCGTCACAATGACATGCCTGCTGTTTGCTGTGCATCTCTGCTTCCTGCTGCGACTGTCATGTTGGTGTCATGAGCACTCTGGGGAGGAGGGAAACATATGGAGTAGGCAGACTCCCACAGTGAAAGAACATGAGGCGTGGCTGCCTGGGGCTGGGAGCTGTGAGAGTCACAGGACTCACAGGCCCCAGATGGCATGTGTGAGGGAAAGAGTACTGGACGGGTACCCACATCCCTCCCTTACTTCACCTAGTGTGATGACCTTGGGGTAGCCAAATACTTGACCCCTGTGATATGAGGAGAGATCCTGTTCTGCCTAAGTCCCAGCTGTAAGGGTCAAGCGAGACAGTGAGGCAGAGCATGAAGGTGTAAGCTGCTGGCATGACTATTTATCACTTGTAGTACTAAACAACCTCAAATGGTGGGTGGTGTTCAGGGATGGCTTCCTGCTTCTGAGGAAGAGCCTATGGTGGAGAAAAATGCTCCTGTGCTAAATAAAGTGCTTTGGAGGGAGTCAGACTGCTTTGTCCATTTGTCAGTGCCTCAGCCCCTCTCCTTTCATAAAGCACACATGTGCCTTAACAAACTCCTGGTAGGGACACAGACCTCGGAAGATTAGAGATGACAGGCAGCATCTTGCCAACCTTGAATGAGAAGTTCTCGGAGACCTCGACAGCGAGTATGGTACAATCCAAATAACAGCTGTGACCAAGGTGTCTCCAGGCACCTGAGGTGGGACTGGCCACATGGCAGGAGGAGCTTGAGGCCATGGCATGGAAACTGGAGCTGAGGTTAGAGCCAGCAAGTTCATTTCTCTTTGGAAAGTTTCATAGAGTAGTGAGGGCGTGCAGAACCTGAGACTCAGAGGCACAGGGGCCACCTGGGGAAGCTTGGGTGTTGAAAAGAACTGAGTAGGTAGGTTCGGTGCTGTGAGGTAGCCTGACAGAGGAAGCAGAGCTTTTACAAAAAAGAAGACCTGGAAGTGGGGAGGACTCAATTCTGTTGACACAAACACTGTTGTGCTTTCCTACTCCAAGGAAAGGTTCTCTCCCTGCAGGCTGCTGCAGAAACCCTCACGGCTATTCCCATACACCCCTGCAGTCTAGGCCTGAGCCGTGTCCTGAAGCCGGGGCCAAGAGAGCTGCTTGCCAGTGGTTTCCTCGCTCTACATAAACCAGACTCGGCCTCTGCTTGCCAAGACCATGTTTGCATGTGGAGTTGGGGGCTGGGGCTTGAGTCCAGGCTCTGGAGAGGTGAAAGGTTAGCATACCAATCTGCTGTCCACCCACCCCCAGCACAGCATCATGCACATAATTAATGAGAGGGGCTTGCAGAGTAATATACAAGTTCCTTAATGGAACACTGAGTGTCCTGTTTGTGTTTGCAGCAGGTGGGATTCCTGCCTAACCTAACAGCTTGATTGCTGGAGCCAGGCTCACAGGGGAGCCTGAAAAAGCC
This sequence comes from Rhinolophus sinicus, assembly GCF_057876585.1. NCBI lineage: Eukaryota > Metazoa > Chordata > Mammalia > Chiroptera > Rhinolophidae > Rhinolophus > Rhinolophus sinicus. The sequence goes on from NC_142514.1 coordinate 94,024,938, forward strand.
CTGACAGACTTGGCCTTCCCCCACAGTGCCCTGCTGAAGTGGCCTGCCTTTCTGTCCCAGTGGCCCTGGCCTCACACAGCACAGGTGTGATGGAGGACTACAGCCTGCATGACCAGTTGTTATCACGGCCCTGAAGCTTTTTTCATTCTCACCATCTTGGAAGGTGGGCCCCAGTTTCCCATTGTACACAAAGAAAGAGTTCACATAATCATAACTGATTTTCATTCTTTTCTATGCACATTATTTCAACTTCAGTTTAGGATGTATTATTATTGAGTGATATAGGCAAGAATATGTAGTGCGTTGTTTTTCCTATTAGAGCAGTTAGAAGTGATTATTTGAGGGTGTGGATTATATAAAGACTGTTCTTCCTTTTAAGAAGGTTGTGATATTGTGATTTATAATAAGAAATATAGATTGGTCTTTGTCTACCACCACTGGATTTATATTAATCAGGTGACTTTTGGAAAGTACATAAGATTGGGGACTAGTTGCCAGGGGAACCAGCCAGAGTAGAGGTTTGGAACTTTCAGTTTCACCCCTTAATTTCTGAGGAGGGAAGAGGAGGTTCAGGTTAAATCCATCACTGGTAACCAATGATTTAATCAGTCACGCCTATGTAATGAAGCCTTCATACTGATCCAAAAGGAAGGGTTCAGAGAGCTTCTGGATTGGTGAACAAGTCTCCACGTATTCTGGAAGAGTGGTGGGCTCAGAGGGGCACGGAAGCTCCCCATCATTTCCGCATGCGTTGCTCTGTGCATCTCCTCCATCTGGCTGTTCCTTAGGTAGTATATACGGGATTCCAAGAGCTTCCAGGTTGGAGAACAAGAACGCTTCCATGTGCCACCATGCTGGGCCCCACATTCATGAGGACAGAAGCTGCTCTGTTCAGGATCTTGCCCTATGTATTTCTTCATCTGGCTGTTGGTTTGTATCATTTAATATTCTTTGTAGTAAACCAGTAATCTTGTGTTAAAAAAGAAATAACAGGCCCCAAATGGAGTCATTTACCCCTATGATAATAAACTAAGACTTACTGCAGTTTCAACCTCTCCCAGGAATGTGACCATTCAATAGTCAATCTGAAATTTCCTGGTCAACATTAATTAGGTAATTGGCATGTTAAGACCCTGTGGATGAAAAATAGACTGCACAGTAAACCTGACAAACTTGGGAGGCCAGCATGGCAGTCCCTACAAACTGAGACTGAAAGTAACGACGTAGGATGGTCTGAACATAAAAATTCCTAACTAAAGGTGGAATTTATGAATGTTAATCATGGTGGGTAGTCACATCCTAGACTTGTAGCTGCTTTAACAAAGGTCAATGTTTACCTTGAGAGGTGAGCCTATCTATTGTCTTTTTGCACTATGATAGCATGCCCTTGGAATGTCAGGGTAATCCCTTTTTCAGGACCCTTCAGGGCGTAATCCACCTCACCAAAGCACGACGGAGAACCCATCAGTGCTGTCTTGTTCCCAAAATACCACCTCTATGTGCTGTGAATGTTAATCATTAACTATCCAGACTATGTAAAAGTAGTATGTTTCTCTGTTTTACCTTTTATTCAATCCCAGAGATTTCCCTGCTTTGCTTTCTCCAGCCCCCTTAACCTAACACCAATAGATTTTGTGTAACCCTCCTTATGCCTCCTTCCTTTAATTCTAATGTATTAAATAAGCTGCAAAACTGCCATTCTCCAGAGCATTTTCTTAACCTGTTGAAATTTTGCTTCCCAGCAATTGTCCTCAGTTTGGCTCAAATAAACTCATTAAAATTCTCTACAGGTTTGGTTGCTTCTTTCATTGATAATCCCTTTCATTCCCTTCCCCCCAAAAGACATCTTTGCTTGAAACAATCATTTCTTTTATTTTGCTAATAACTTCCTTATCCCACCCTTTTTCTGCCTATAAAAGCCTTCCATTTTGTACAGCTCCTTGGAGCACCTCTTTATTTGCTAGATGAGAAGCTGCTTGATTCATGAATTGCTCAATAAAGCCAAATAGATGCTCAGATTTACTTGATTGAACTTTTATTCCTTAACACTGGTGAATAAATGGGTTTCCTGAGTTCTAGCAAATTAATCAAACCCAAGGAGGGGGTCATGGGAACCTCTGATTTACAGCCAGTAGGTCAGGAGCAGAGGTAACAACCTGGGCTCGTGATTGGCATCTGAAGTAGGAGGCAAGCACAGTCTTGTGGAACTGAACACAACCTGTGGAATCTGATGCTATCTCTGGGTGGATAGTGTCAGGACATCAGCTGGAGTCCAGAGAATTGTTGGAGGTGTGGAAAAACCCCTATACCCACACATTGGAGTTGGTGATCAGAACACTTTTAGAGGTGTTATGGGTTGAATTGTGCCCCCCCCCATCTATATGTTGAAGTCCTAACCCCCAGTACCTCAGAATGTGACCTAATTTGGAGACAGAGTCTTTAAAGAGTTAATTACTCTTTATGAGGTCATGAGGGTGGGCCCTAATTCGATATGACTATTGTCCTTATAAGAAGATCAGAACAAGGACACACACAAAGGGAAGACCAGGCAGGGACACTGGAAGATGGTGGTCATCTACAAGCCAAGGAGGGAGGCCTTAGAAGAAACAACCTTGATTTTGGACTTCAAGCCTGAGAAACTGAGAAATAAATTTCTGCTGTTCAATCTACTCAGTGGTACTTGTGGTACTTTGTTACAGCAGCCCTAGCAAACTAATATAGGAAATCATGCAGTGTTCCAGTTATTTACTGATGCACAAAGTCTACTCCAAAACCTAGGGACTTAAGATAATAACTTTTTTTTCGTAGCTTAAACGTGTGTGGGTCAGGAATTCAGGCAGGGCTCAGCAGGGCAATTCTGCCGTGTGTGGCCCTGACTGAGATTGAGGTCACTTGGAGGTATTCAGCTGGTGAACGGACGGGTGTAGGTGGTGTGAGACTCGTGCTGTGGGGGAATGGCAAAAAGGCTGGGTTCCGATGGGTGTGAAGACTGGCATACGTACTCACAGGCTCCCACATCTGCAGCCTTATGGGAGGATAGTTGGACTTCTTACACGGTGGCTCAAAGATCTAAGAGCCGGTGTTCCAGCAAGGAAGAGGGACACTGCATGGCCTTTTATGACCTAACATCAAAACATAGCATTTTCTGCACCATATTCCACTGGTCAGAGCAGCCACAAGCCCACTCAGCTTTAAAGGATGAACAGATAGGTCCTACCTTGTGATAGGAGGAAGGGCGAGGAATTGTGGCCATATTTCACAACTGCCCCAGGTAGTATATCAGGAACACAAAGGGGCAGCATGTTAGTGCTTGGGATGCACTAGGCCCTATTATTTCAGTAGAAAGCTGAATGGTTTTGGTTTTAGTAACCACCCTGCAAAAAGACAGTATGAGATCACAAGACCTCCAAGATCTTTCCAACACTAAGATTCCAGGAACAGTATGCACATCTAGGAAAGTCTTATACAAATGATACGCTAAGGGATAAAAAAATATCTTGTGGGAAGTCAATGCCAGAATGTGCTTTGCTTTGTGTTGGTGATTGAATGAACCACCACACTATATTTTAGGCAGGCTCTGCCATCTGCTTCTCTCTCGATCTGATGGATGACATGCTAATTGAGAAGGCAGTCGAGAGGACTCCACGTAGAAAAGAAGACAGCCAGTCTTTATTTCCACCAGAATGTTTGGGGCTCTGGGACACAGCACAGGGGCCCAAACTGAGTCCCAGAACAAGATGTCAGGGTGAACTGATGACTTGCAAATTGGTGACGTTTGGGTGGGAGAGATACTGTAGTGGGTCCAGGGGATACCTGAGTGGGTGGTGGTGGCTTCTAAGTAAGAAAGGGTGTGATTATTCCTTGTGCTTGGTGTTTATGAATTTATCTCTACTTGGGAAAATAACTGAGTGCCTAATGGGGTCCCTCAGAGTCAGCAGAGGAACTCAAGCAGGAATTTTTTTAAACCTGGAGAAGGCAATCTTCCACTCTCTGTGGGGGACTGACATGGAGTGACGGGGCTGCTGGACCACAGTGCTGGTGGACACTGGGATCGTGAGGTTACCAGTGTGATAAGACCCAGATTCTTCTTGGCTAAGACTCACTGAAGAGTAAACCCAGCTAGTGAAAGAGGGAAAAGAAGAGGTTCAGGGACTAGGATGGGAGATCCCGACGCCCAAGATGGAATCTTTAAGGTTGTAAAGGGAGTTGCTTTCCTTACTTAGGATTCCAGCAGGGGTTAAGTGGATGGTGCCATGTTGGAGATAAGGGTCCCAGGGAGACCTGAGCACTCTGAGAGTCCATGGTACCAACAGCAATGCCTCAAACCTATTTCTCTTTTTGGTTTTGTGCAGTTGGGATGACCTTCTTCCTTACAAACTCCAATGCATTTCAGTTGTGCTCAGAGCATCCAAGGAAAGAGTATTGTGACCATGCTTCAGTGGAATCGTAATAGAGAAGTGGTGCTGTCTGGAGACCAGAGGAAGTTTCTATAGCAGAAATCAACATGGAACTCATAAGGGGAAAGGGGCACTCTCCTAGCTCCCTGCCCCTTCTGGAGACAACATTCTCTGTTCTGATCTCAGAAGCTCAATTCTTCAAAAAGGAGACTGAGACTGGATGTTGATAATATGGGTAAAGTTACTGTTAAAGGGTATTTGGTTTCCTTATGTTCATGTAATAACTTAGCTTTGTGACTCTTTTTTTTTTTTTTAAATCAAACCAATGACAAAAGGAAGCTGGACAAAGAACCCGAATTATGATCAAGTCCCTCAAGATGATGTGCACTGGGTTGAATTCAGAGGATTATACAACTGTTGGGCTATCCAACTTTTTAGTCAATACATTTTTTTAGCATTGATCAATTGAGAGACTTTATAAGGGAATTCTTTTCTCTTTGGCTTTTAGGATCAATAATTGAAAGTGACAGAAGGGGGGTTTTGTATTGGATAAAATGAAGACCATTTGTACAATTAGAGCTGATGAAAACAGAATGGGCTTTTCTGAGAGGAAGCAAGGATCCCCCTCTCTGGAAGTGACCTGGCACAAAGGACTCATGTATGGGGTTGTCAGTTGATTTCTAAGGTCCTTTCTTACTCAGAGAGTTCATGATTCTCTAATTTCAAACCTCAGCTTTTCTCCTCCTAATATAAGCCTTTCGGTCCAAGACTTTACATGGAAACTATAGGCCTTTCCTGAAATTCCTTCTAAAATGTTCTGGAGCATGTGTTTATGCATCCCCTGAGAAAAGACCAATTTAGTCTTAATTGTGGTTTCTTTACCTTCAAATAACAAATGTCAGACTTGTATAGGTCTGGGCTTTTCACTCAGAAACTAGTTCTTTAGGTGAAACCTTTGCAACATGATAAAGTTAGTGCATCCCAGAGGGTGTTGCAGCACAACGGTTGCCACTGCGCAGACCTGGGGAAACTCCACTGCTTCTCACAGGTGACACTGGGCTCCACAGGCAGTGTGTGCCGAGATCCCGTCCTCTCAGAGCTGGCCTGTGAGCCTGCTCCCATAGTGACTTTCAGACATCTTATACCACGTGTACAGTGAGAAATACATTTTATAGTCCAAGCCAGTACTCACCTATACACATAATTGAAAAAAAGTTACAATACAATACTTTTACTTATTAACATTTACTCTAATCTTCCCAACCACATTTTTCGTTGTGTCCAATTATTTCCTACCTCATTATAAAAAGCTCATCATAATCAACTAAATTGATTTTGTGACCTACAAATGGGAAGAGACCCTTAGTTTGGAAACACTATTCTTGTAGATTAAATTCTGAAGTCAATCCTAATATTTAGGCATGTTTTAGCCCCATTTTATGCATGAGAAAATCAAGGCTTTGATGTTAATCAGCTTGCTAAAAGCGATCAAGATTGCTTAGAGAAATGAGATAAAGAAGCTGAGATGTAAGGGTGTCTGTATTCATTCAACATACAAACCATTACTATGGTTACTATGTGCCAGACAGTGCTAGACTCTACGGATACAAACATTAGTAGCCCATATTCTTTCTCCTCAAGGAGCTCACAGTCTTGGAGATGAGAAGCAATTCAAGATGAAACTTTTTCCCTGAGCATTACTTTGGGAAACATGACTTCCATTTATAGAATAAGGAGGATGGTCATTGGAAAGTTCGTGTCCTGTTGGCTTTGGCTGGGATTTTACAAAACAGAGAACCTCGCATTCTGGGGCCACCACATTTAGAACTCCACCCCTCCTCTCTGGGATACAAGTATGGTGCAGAAAGAGGGGTGCCCCCCTCTCCCTTTCCCAAGGTCCACATTTTTGTCTCCTGTGCTCAGACAGAGGCCAGTGGCCACGTGGGAGTTCCTGAGGGGCACTAGGAAGGAGGCGATCAGTGGTGAGGTATGGCTGTTAGGCTGGGCATGGCCCACCCTGGGTATGGCCCAGTGGTGGGCATGGCGCAGAGGCCATTCAGGGATAGACAAGCTGAGTTTGCTCATCAAGGTGTTTGCTTTTCTTCTCGAACATATTTAACACATGAGGCGCTGACCCCGCAACCTCAAAAAGCACAATAATAGCAGGCCACAGGCTCTCTTAGGACTTCACTAGTCCACACAACAATACTGTGAGGAAGGTGAGGGGAGCCCATTTTAAAGATGAAGAAAGTGAGTATAGTGCATGTTGCCCCAGATTTCACAGTTAGTAAATAGCAGTGTTGGGATTCAAGCCCAGGTGGGTAGGATTCTGAGGTCCGTGGTCTTAGCACTACCTATGGCAGGGGCTGTGGCTGCAACTGAGCCCGAGAAAGTGAGGAGCAGGAAGGGAAGACGTTTCTTGATTGGAAGACTCCCGGGAGGGGGAAGCTTGAGGCTGTCTCACCCCAGCTCAGCATTGTCCCTCTGCACTCTGCCTCCCTCTGTCCCTGCCCCCACACTGAGGGTGCTGCCACAGCCGGTCAGCAGGCTGGGAGACAACCGTCCAGCTCAGCTCTGTGCATTGCTGTGCACCTGCAAACAAAAGGCACTCACTCAGACTTGGCTCTTGGCTGGAGCAGCTTTCTGTCCCTTCCTCAAGGTCCCACCTGAATTCACAGAAATGCAGTTGTGGGGACTCAGAGGAGCCTGCAGTTCACAGGAAGAACTGACCTTCCAGTTTTCCTGGAGATGCTGCCTCAGGCTCTGCTTTAAAACACCTGCCAGTGGGATGAGGACGAGTTCTATCTGTGGCAAGACTTTGCTGTCAAACGGCTTACCTCTGGGCTAATGTGGCGGGCGGCAGCTCTGCAGCTGTGGGAGAAGACAGGCTACACTCGGGCTCCCTGGCCTGCTTGTGTCCATCGTTTTCTCCCTGACTTGTAATGGCATCAAAGTTTGGGGATTCCTGGGCAAATGTTCCCTATAAAATGTTTATGATAAAGCTTCAATGATATATAAATACTCTTTTATTTCTACATCAAAGTAGAAACATACACAAAAGAAATGTTTGTTCCTCAGGGAGACCACAAAATTAGAAGCCCGGGCCCCTTCCCATCTCCCACAGATAGTTGGCTTTGCCAGGGCCTCGCCTTGGAAAATGGGTCATTTCAGATTCTTGAGTCTGCACTTTTTGGCCCTTTATCAAACTAGTAAGTTTAATGTGAGAATCAAACCATTACTGCCAGGCAAGAACAACTGGTCTAGGTCCTAGACAAAGCCATATAGAATTTCACAGATGAGAGCCAGCGTTATTCAAAGTTGCACACCCCCACCCCTAATTCAATTTATTTATTCAGCCGACGACTTGGGGAATATACAATTTAAGCTGAAAAACAAGACTATAAAGGGTATTATATATCAATCTGGTTACCAAAAGAGGAGGCTACAGTCCAGCTTCTCCTTGACACCATGTGGCTTTCTCCAGAGTCCCCTATGTAAATCCAGAGGCTTTGTGCTGACAAAGCTTTTTGATAAGATCAGCCTTAGAACTATGAACATTTCACTGGGAAAACTAGAAAGACTTTGTTTTGAATACACCATAAGTTTTGAAGAAGCCTTGTACAGAAGCCTAGGGAGCAAGTTCGGGCACCTAAAACTTTGAAGAACTCAGCTGGCACAGGGTTTGATACGATCAGATCTGTATTTGTGTGACGGGAACAACTTTCGGGGTCCCGAATAAAGCTACCCTCTTTGTGTATTATGGGCTAAACTGTGTTCCCCACCCCCACCTGCCATATGTTGAAGTCCCAAAACCTGGTACTTCAGATGTGACTACATTTGGAGGTAGAGGCTTCACAGAGGTAATTAAGTTAAAATGAGGCCTTCAGGGTGGACCCCAACTGAATAGGACTGATGTCCTTGTAAGAAGAGGAGGTCAGGACACAGACATACACAGAGCGAAGCCCTTGTGAGGACACAGGGAGAAGACAGCCATCCACAAGCCAAGGAGAGAAGCCTCAGAAGAAACCAATCTTGCCAACAGAACTATACACAATTAACTTCATTATTAAAACTTGAGCTCAAACTTTCAGCCTCCCGAACTGCGAGAAAATAAATGTCTGCTGTTTAAGCCACCCAGTCTGTGGTACTTTGTTATGGTGGCCCTAGCAAATTAATATACTTTGTAATGAAGAATGACTTTTATTAAACAGTTCCAGTGATGACTTGGGGATATCTTGAGGTGACCTAGAAAATAAATTATTCAGCTTTTAGCTCAAAAGAGAAATAATTGCAATGTAATGAATGAAAAAGATATCCTCCCTCCCTGCCTGCCCCACCCCTAGAAGCAGGGATGAGAGTGGGTTCAGATACGGGATGAGGAACCTGGGTAGAGAGGGGTACAAGGTCAGGAATGTCTATTAGGAGCCTTATTCTTACTACAAGTGTGAATCTAAAATTATAAACACAGATGGGAAAGAAATGTCACTTTTCTTTATTCCTTTCAAATCAAATTCAAATATGACCCTGGACCCTTATCTGGCTGAGCTGGTGGAAAGTCTGTTTCAGTCATTAACGGGGCTACCACCAAGGACTTTGCAAAGGTGGCAGGTTTTACAGAGCCCCAAGGCTTCAGGAAGGCTGTCCCGGCCAGCACTGTGCCTGGGTTCTGAGCGACCTGGGCTCTGGAGTCCATCAAAGTGTGAGAATTTTTCCAGGGGCTGAGAGCACAGGACCCAGGATCTGACCTCCTTAGGTGTATCGTGCAGCCACCTGACGAGAGCCGGCCACTGGCTTGAAGCACAGCCACGGAGAGGACCGAGGTTCCTTCTCGGTGTTGGGACCTTGTCTTTTCTCCACAGCCTTTCCAGGCATGGCACCTAATTTTCTCAGAGTCTAGACCAGAGGTCACGAACTGTGCTCTCAGACTGGAGGCAGTTCACAAACATGTTTCGGTTGGCTCACACGGAACTTAGCTCTTGTTTTAATTAAAACCTACCTGTACAAGAGAAGGTAAGTAAGGAACCAGCAGCTAGATGAATGGATAGCTGAGCACCCTACGTCGCTTCTCTCCTGATGGGCATAGCTGGCTGAGGGGGCTGGGTAGCCACTGCACCCCATGGGCTGGATCTTCTGATTGCTTCCTTCCCTTGTTACAGGCCACCCTGCCGGTCTTTGAGTTGACCATCCAGAATAGGCTTTCACACAGGCAGGAAGAGAGGTTATCTTCAGGCAACCTCATTCAGCACTGGGAAATAATCCTTCCCAGGCAAGGAGCATGTGGACTTGGTGACCCGCTTGCAAAGGAGCCTTGATAAAAATACTGGGAGAGCAAAACATGGGTTCTGTTCTCCAGAGTTTATATTGTCACACAGTATTTCATAAACAAACAAAATAGAATAATTTAGCATTTCCTTGTCAATAGCTGTTTTAATGTTCCAAAATAGTTGTACTTTCTCTGGCTCCTGCTAGTCCAACTCACAGACAAGGAGAATTACAGCCTGGCAGCCAGGAGGAATTCTGGGCATGGGTGTAGGGGGAAATGTATCAATGGTGGGCTCTTCATAGCCCTAGGAATTGCTTGAATTCTAGATATGATGTGTAGGCTTGAGGTTGCCTTGAGCATCTATGGACTAGGCTGTTGTTATGAGCCGTAAGTGAAGAAGGCAGAGTGAAGACTAATCCTGAATAATGGCAACAACTGCTGCCACCATTGAGCAGCTGCTTCTGCAGGTCAGAGCAGGACAATGGCCACATATAATTCTGGTGACTGCCATTCAGGAGCAGAATAACAACACCAGGATTTTGGTATTTATTCCACCTATCAATTCTGCTCTCTTATTTTAAAAAATTTTAATGAACTTTATTTTTTAGAGTAATTAGTAATAGTTTTTAGAGTAGCTTTGCTCAGTTTTGTTCATAGCAAAATTGAGCAGAAAGTACAGAGATTTCCCCAATTCCTCTTGTCCTGCCTACATGTAGCATCCCCCACTGTCAACATCCTTTACCATGTGGTATATTTGTTACAACTGATGAACCTACATTGACACATCATCACCCAAAATCTATAGTTGTCATGAGGGTTTACTTTTGACATTGTGCATTTTATGTATGATGATATGTACTCATCATTACAGTATCGTACAGAGCAGTGTCACAATCCTCTGTGTCCTGCCTATTCATCCCTTCCCTCCGCAGTAACCCCCTTTACTGTCTCCATAGTTTTGCTTTTTCTAAAGTGTCATATAGTTGGAACCATATAGTCTGTTATTTTATTTTAAAAGTGATATAAGGGCACCATCAGGTTTTTTATTAAAGTATAGTTGACATAGTATGATATTAGTACCAGGTGTACAACTTAAATATTACTCAGCAAGAATGAAATCTTGACATTTGTGACAACATGGGTGAACCTAGAGGGTATTATGCTAAGTGATATAAGCAGAGAAAGATATTGTATGATATCACCTGTATATGTGGAATCTAAAACAAAACAAAACAGAAAGAGATGCATAGATGCAGAGAACAGACTGATGGTTGCCAGCAAGGAGGGGGTAGGTGGATAGGTGAAAAAGGTGAAGGGGAATAAAAAGTACAAACTTCCAGTTATAAAATAAATAAGTCACAGGGATGTATAACACGGGAACATAGTCAGTAATATTGTAATAACTTTGTTTGGTGACAGATGATTGCTAGACTTATCATGGTGATCACATCGTAAGGTATGTATTAATAAATGTAAAATAAGTAGATTCTTTTCTTAGATGCTTGTTTCATTTGAGAGAAGATGAAGGATTCAATCTGAAGTTCCATTTTCTATCATTGTTGAGTCTCTCCAGGTAGGATGATTGAGGGGAAACTCTTGGTAAAAAATAAATTTTCCAGGAAAGGAGGGGTCAAGCCTTACGAGAAAGAATTTGACCCTTCAGAAGAGAGAGAGAGAGAGAGAGAGAGAGAGAGAGAGAGAGAGAGAGAGAGAGAGAAGAGACAGAGAGACAGAAAAACAAGGGGAGCTCACCGTGAGCGAAGGGCCAAATAAAGGACTGGGAATTGTTCTTGGGATCTCACTGCCAGCTTCCTGCTTTTTCTTCCCTTGTACTGCACCTTCCTGATTTCCTGAATACCTACCATCTTAAGGAGACTTCAACAGGGACCTCTACAATTAGATTGGACCTCAGACTAGCTGAGCAGGAAATGTGAATGGCTAACGGGCTTAAAAGTCACACCAAATACACCAGTACATCAAAGTCTAGAAAATGGAAATAAACACAAAGAGGAGGGAAAAAATAGATGCTGGGCAGCAAAATCAACAAACATCCAAAGCTATCTGTAAATATCTCTAATGACGGCTGGGGAAGCCTAAAACCATAAGGCAAAGAAGAAGACTTGGTTGGCTCTCACTTTTTTTTTCATCTCTGGAAGCTGAGATGAAGTTAAAACTATTTTAAGAATAGGAACTAGATGCTAATTGGGATATTTTTTAAATGCTGTAGGATTTAGCAACCATTAAAAATTTAAGAAGGTTTTAATGTCCTTCTTTATGGCTAACCAAAATTATTCTGGTTGCTAAGCTCACCTTCAATAGATACAGTCCTTGTTTTGTTTCCTGTAATCACAAAACCCCATATTATTATTGCTCTGATCCATACCGGGCTTAAAAAGTCACAGAGCGCTTTTCACATGGGCTATCCCATGAAATTTCATGTACCTGTTACAGAGTTTCTTTTTTTTTCTTTATCATTTTTTTCTTATTTTTTAAAAACAGCATCATGGAAATATAATTTATATACCTTAAAATTCACCCATTGTGGGCGAAGATATTTGCAAACAATGCTTCCAATAGGGGCTAATATCCAAAATATATAAGGAACTCATATAACTCAACAACAAAAAGACAAAGAGTCTAATTAAAAAATAGGCAGAGGACATGAACAGAAACTTCTCCCAACAAGACATACAAACAGCCAACAGATATATGAAAAATGCTCAATTTCACTACCTATTAGGCAAATGCAAATCAAAACCACAATGAGGTATCATTTCATACCCGTTAGAATGGCTATTGTCAACAAGACAAATAATAAGTGTTGGAGAAGCTGTGGAGAAAAAAGAACCCTCATACATTATTGGTGGAAATGTAAATTGTTACAGGTCTTGTGGAAAAACAGTATGGAGGTTCCTCAAAAAATTAAGAATAGAATTACCATATGAACCAGCAATCGCTCTCCTGGGTATCTACCCAAAATATCTGAAAACATTTATCTGTAAAGATATATGTATGCTGATGTTCGTTACAGCTTTATTTATGGTGGCCAAGACATGGAAACAATGAAAGTGTCCTTCAATAGAAGAATGGATAAAGAGATGTGGTATATACGAGGTCTGACAATTAAGTTCACGAACTTGTCACTGTGCACTTACATTGGCAGCTCTGTACAAACAGCTCAGTAATAACCTTGGTATATCACTGTCTCACAGTGTATTCCTGTCAGTGTCTTGCTGAGTGATGTTCATTATTGTTGTGGCAGGCTTTTGTATGCCATGAGAATGTCTGAGCTTGAATTAGAGCAATGAACAAACATTAAATTTCTTGGTTAACTTGGCAAGCGTGGAAGTGAAATCAGGGACATGTTAGTCCAAGTTTATGGGGATAATGCCATGAAGAAAACGTCAGTATACAAATGGATTAAACATTTTTCTGAGGGGAGAGAATGTGTCATTGATGAAGAATGCGTCATTGAATGCGTCAGGGTGGCCAGTAACAAGCAGAACTGACGAAAACATGAAAAAATTCATTGAATTGTGTGTCCAAATTGTTGGCTGACTGTGAGAAGCATAGCAGATCAAGTAAACATTGATAGAGACACAGTTGGGAAAATCTTAACTGAAAATCTTGGCATGAAAATGGTGTGTGCAAATATGGTCCCAGAGGAGCTCACCGACGAACATAAGCAAAGGAGAGTCAAAGTTTGCCAAGACCTTTTGGAGAGACAAGATGGTGTTTTGAGCTGTGTTATTACTGGTGATGAAACATAGGTGTACCAATACGACCCTGAAAAAAAGTGTCAGAGTGCACAGTGGAAATCAGCCAATTCTCCACAACAAAAAAAGTTCCATCAGTCCAAATCAAGAGTCAAAATGATGTGGCTAAACTTTTTTTGATGTCAGAGGGATTATTCCTTATGAATTTATACTAACTGGACAAAGAGTTAACCAAGTTTACTATTTGGAAGTGCTGAAAAGTTTGCGTGAAAAAGTTAGACAAAAACCACCTGAACTTTTTGCCAACAATTTATGGCTCTTGCATCACGACAATGCACAAGCTCACACGGCACTGTCTGTGAGGGAGTTTTTAGCCAGTAAACAAATAACTGTATTGGAACACCCTCCCTACTCACTTGATCTGGCCCCCAATGACTTCTTTCTTTACCTAAAGATAAAGGAAATATTGAAAGGAAGACATTTGATGACATTCAGAACGTCAAGGGTAATATGACAACAGCTCTGATGGCCATTCCAGAAAAAGAGTTCCAAAATTGCTTTGAAGGGTGGACTAGGCACTGGCGTTGGAGTGTAAGCTCCACCTTTGGGGAGTACGTCAAAGGTGACCATAGTGATATTTAACAATGAGGTATGTAGCACGTTTTCTAGGATGAGTTTGCAAACTTAATTGTCAGACTTCATATACACGATGGAATACTATTCTACCATAAAAAAGATGAAATACTGCCATTTTTGACAACATGGATGGATCTTGAGATTATTATGCTAAATGAAATAAGTGAGATAGAAAAAGTAGAGAACCATATGACTTCACTCATATGTGGGATGTAAAACTGAAGGCAAGAGAGGAACAAGACAAACAAATAAAGAAACAAAAACTCATAGACACAGACAACAATTCAGTGGTTACCTGACAGTAAGGGGAGAAGGGAGTGGTAGATGAGGGTAAAGGGGGACAAACATATGGCGATGGAAGGAGAAGTGACTCTGGGTAGTGAACACATAAGGCAATATATAGATGATGTATTATAGAATTGTACATTTGAAACTTATGTAGCTTTTTCTGACCATTGTCACCCCAATAAATTTTAATTTAAAAAACTCACCCATTGTAACTATACAATTCAATGGGTGTTTTTTAGTAAATTTATAAATTGTGCAGCTATCACTATAGTCCAGTTTTAGAATGTTTTCACCTATCCAAAAAGCTCCTGTGTACCCGGCAGTCAGTCCTTGCTCCCACCCCAGCCCTAGGCAACTGCTAATCTTTCTGACTCTATAGATTTACCATTTCTGGACATTTCATATAAATAGAATCATTGTGTGTGTTTTTTTCACTTAGCACAAGTTTTGAGATTCATCTAAGTTGTAGTATTTATCCATGATATTAACTCTTTTTAAAATTATTGCTATTTTAGTAAGCTTGCAGTGCATTTCATGAGTTTATTAGCCATTCATATATTTCTTCTTTGGTAAAATATCTACTGAAATATTTTGCCCATTTTAAGATTGGGTTACTTGTCTTCTTGTTATTGAGTTCTGGGAGTTCTTTAGGTATTCTGGATTAAAGTAGTTTATTAGATATATGATTTGTAATTTTTTCCTCCCAGGCTGTGGCTTGTCTTTTCACTTCCTTAATGGTACCTTTTGAAAAGCAAAAGTTATTAACTTTTGCATAGTCCAACTTATCAAAACAATTTTTTTATTGTACTTTTAATGTCATGTTTAAATAATCTTTGTCTAAGTCCAGGTCACAAAGAGTTCCTTCTATGTTGTCTTCTGGAAGTTTTATAGTTTTAATTTTTGCATTTAGGTCAACGATCCATTTGAGTTGGCTTTTGTGCACAGTGTGAGGTAAGGGTTTAATATCATTCTTTTGCATTTGTATATCTGATTGTCCCAACATCATTTGTTGTAAAACAATGAATGCTTTGTCTGGAGATGTAAAGATTTATTTCTTGACTTTATAATCTATTTCATTGATCTATGTGAGTCTTTTACATAATTCCACACTGCTTTGATCACTGTGGCTTTAATCTACATTTTGAAATCAGACAGAGGCTCTGTTTGATGACACACATTCATCCATGCCCCTTGGCCCATGCTGTGGAACTGTGAGGCTAGCTACAGGTTACTTATGCACTTACTTTCTTCAAGCTTAAATCTATTTATTAGAATAAAAAATCTTATATTAAAGTCATATGTGGAAGAAGAAACTTGCCAGGAAAAAATGACAAGGACCTTCCAAAGCCTGTCTCTTAGTCACTTCTGTTGGCATCAATGTTCACCATAGTTCCACTTACAAAGAGTAGCATAGTCCAGACCTGACTCTTGTGTGGTATAATAGTATAAATAAACAGGACCCAAGAGACTCATCCCTCAATTCTCTACTAGCTTAGGGTCTTCTCTGATTACCTACTTGGAACGCTGTGGGTCATCTGCTTGAAATATATACATATTGACTTGATGCAGTGCCTAAATTTCACCATTACAAATTATATCCTGTGCTATTTCCTCATGTAAATATGATCTCCTTCACTAAGTTGCAATCTCTGTACCTCCTACTTTTAATGTTCTATGGAGCAACCATCTCAAACTTGGCATATAGTAGGTATTAAGTAGATTAGTGCCAGCTGATGGGTGAATTCATTCGTAATAGCTATTGCACTCCGATTCTCTTCAGAAAAAAAAAAGTGATAGGTCTGCATTTAGTCCTTAAAACCTTAGCTGCAATACATTTAAAATCAATTTTCTTTACTTCCTTTATCACTTATTTATTACTGAAAAAAACCAAATTAGGTAGCTTAAAATAATAACCATTTATTTACCTACAATTGTGCAATATGGTCCTGACTCAACTGGGCAGTGCTTCTGCTGGTCTCGCCTGGGGTCATTCATGAAGTAGAGTCATCCGAAGTCTTGAGCAGACTGAACAACCCAGGTTAGCCTCACCTTGGTGGAGCCTCTGATGGGACAGATGGAATGGCTTGGGGGCTGGCTGAGCCTCTGTCTCTTTATGTGGTCTCTCCCGCAGCATTGCTAGACTTCACACGATAGCTCAGGACTCCAAGAGAGCAAGATTTCTGAAAGTCTAGGCTCCAGAACTCACACACCATTTCTGCTACATCCTGTTGGTCATAAGAAGTTTATAAAGCCATATGCCAGAGTATGGGAAATAGACTCCACTTCTTTTTTATTTTTAACAGACTCAATTCACTTTATTTTTCTTGTATAAAATTATGTGGTGGTTGCAGTTGGAGCCCGGGTCCTCTGCACAGAAACTGTAGTGTGGGTCTTTACAAGATGGTCAGTGAATTCCTGACAGGGAGACTTGGTAAACATGGTTGCTTTCCAGCAAGTCTTAGAGATGGCATCAAAGTGGCCTTGGCAAAGTTTCCCAGGGTGGCAGTGCTGAGGTGTGGCAGTCCTGGATCCCAGCCCTCAGCAGCAGCTTCCTGGGCACAGGAGCTGAGACAATTGCAGTTCCCCTGGGGGCCGGGATGAGGCGCATCAGCACGGAGCCACCGCGGCCTTGCGAGGGACGGTCTGGGGCTTGCAGATCTCCTTCCCCCCAGTCGTCTCACCATGCAGGGACAATGGAGAGCTTAGCCATGATGATGGCCCCACGAATGGCAGAGGCTACCTCCTTGGATCACTTAATACCCAAACTCACATGTACACTGCAATCCCCAATGGCGACAAATGCCTTGAACGGGGTCCTCTGGTCAGCGCGGGTCTGCTTTTGCACCGGCACAATCTTCAAAATCTCGCCCTTGAGGGATGAGCCCAGGAAAAAGTCAACGATCTCAGACTCCTGGATGGGCAGGGAGAAGACATGGACCTCCTCCAGGGACTTGGTCTTCATGTCCTTGACCAGGCGGCCCAGCGTGGTGATGGCGATCCACTCCTTGTCCTCGGCCTTGCCTCCGCCAGCTCCGTGGCCACAATCTCCGCCAGGACACCGCCGTGGCCTCCCATTCCAGGCCCCCAGGCCCCTGGACCCCCTCCCACAGCACCTTGTCATCTGCTATTGGTGTTTTCTCAGAGAAGAAGCCAGACTCCTCCTCTTGATGGGAGAGGTGGCATATGCGTTCACAGGTAGGAAGACTTGGGGCCACTCCCTTTGCAGACACTCTACCACACTTCCCGACTTGAGAGACGGGTGGCGTTTGATACGTACCCGCTCTGTAAGATGTTTGGCACAGAGTAAATGCTCAAAAATAATAATTGACTGGTTATATAGGTGATTCCTGAAGGTGAGAATACTACAGAGCAGAAGGGGACATTCACGTTGGAAGTTAAACTTCACAATTTTGTCAAGAGATTAGTCCCAAGTCCCATGATGTTAAGGTCATGACTTTGCCAGTCACAATATAATCTTTCACTGGAGCACAGTCTCAAACCAATGCTTTTAGTCCATCTTATTACAGAAGAAAATTAAACTAAAATCCCATTTCTCCTTTTGTGAAATCTCTGCTCCCTATATGAGGCAGTTTCAGTCCATCCTATTTTATTGGCCATCAAGTTCTGTTGATTCTGCGTAGGATATATCCCTGAACTCTGCCCACTTCTCTCCACCCGCATTGGTCATCCTCTCCTGCCTGGCCTATGGGGGGACTTCCTCACTAACCTTGCAGACTCCAGTATTACTCCTCTTCCACATGACAGCAGAATGATTGTTCTAAAATGCCTGTCCAACATGGCACTCTCATGTCCATAGGATAAATTCCAAACTCCTCAGCAGAGTGTTCAACGCTTTTCATGATCTGGTCCCTGCCTACCTCCTGGCATATCTACCTCTGCTCTCTACTTGCATTCTTTACTCCAGGCATGCTCAATTATAGTTCTTGAAATTCCCTGAGTATGCTTCATTGTTTTAAGTCTCTTTGCCTTTACACACACACTGTCCTCTGGGCCTAGAATGTTTCGCTCTCTAAACCTGTAACATCTATCTGATGAAAATTTCTTCTTAAAGCACACATCAACTTCTTGAAGCTCTATTATACACCACTCAATGCAATTACATGAAAAATTTTAGAAGATTTTTATTAAAATATAACTAATGTGCAATATTATATTAGTTTCAGGTATATACCATAGTTATTCAACATTTATATACCTAAAGAAGTGAGCACCATGATAAGTCCTGCAAACCATCTGTATTATTGACTATATTCCCTATGCTGTACATTACACACCCATGACTTACTTGCTTTTTTAAAAAATTCTTTTTAGTAAGTGTACAGAATCATGCAGTCATCACTACAGTTCAATTTTAAAACATTTCCATCATTCCAAAAATATCCCTTGGGCTCATTCATGCCTTATTTCTTTAAAAATCCTCATTCCTTCGTCCTGTGACAGCACATTCTTTTTTCTTTTCTAATTTATTGGGGTGACAATTGTTAGTGAAATTACATAGATTTCAGGTGTACAATTCTGTATTGCATCATCTATAAATCCCATTGTGTGTTCATCACCCAGAGTCAGTTCTCCTTCTGTCACCATATATTTGATCCCCCTTACCCTCATCTCCCACCCCCCAACCCGCTTACCCTCTGGTAACCACTAAATTATTGTCTGTGTCTATGAGTTTTTGTTTCTCATTTATTTGTCTTGTTCTTTTGCTGTGTTTGGTTTATATACCACATATCAGTAAAATCACATGGTTCTCTGCTTTTTCTGTCTGACTTATTTCGCTCAGCATTACACTCTCAAGATCCATCCATGTTGTCACAAATGTTCCTATATCATCTTTTCTTACTGCCGAATAGTATTCCATTGTGTATATATACCACAACTTCTTGATTCATTCATCTATCAAAGGACATTTTGGTTGTTTCCATGTCTTGGCCACCGTAAACAAAGCTGCAATGAACATTGGAGCACACGTGTCTTTATGGATAAATGTTTTCAGAATTTTTGGGTAGATACCCAGGAGAGGGATTGCTGGGTCATATGGTAATTCTATTTCTAATTTTTTGAGGAACCTCCACACTGCCTTCCATAACGGCTTCACCAGTCTGCATTCCCACCAACAGTGTATGAGGGTTCCTTTTTCTCCACGACCTCTCCAACACTTGTTACTATTTGTCTTGTTGATGATAGCCATTCTGACTGGGGTGAGGTGATATCTCGTTGTGGTGTTCATTTGCATTTCTTTGATGATTAGTGATGTTGAGCATTTTTTCATATGTCTAGTTGCCATTTGTATGTCCTCTTTGGAGAAATGTCCTTTTCAGGCCATCTGACCATTTTTCAATTGGTTTGTTTGTTTTTTGTTGTTGAGTTTCATGAGTTCCTTGTATATTTTGGATATCAGCCACTTATCGGAGGCACTGTTTGCAAAAATCTTCTCCCATTCAGTTGGTTGCCTCTTTATTTTGTTGATGGTTTCTTTTGTTGTGCAGAAGCTTTTGAGTTTCATATAGTCCCATTCGTTTATTTTAGCTTTTACTTCCATTGCCTTTGGAGTCAAATTCATAAAATGCTCTTTGAACCCAACGTCCATAACTTTAGTATCTATGTTTTCTTCTATGCAGTTTATTGCGTCAGGTCTTATGCTTAAGTCTTTGATCCATTTTGAATTAACTTTGGTACATGGTGACAAATAGCAGTCCAGTTTCATTCTTCTGCACGTGGCTATCCAATTCTCCCAGCACCATTTATTGAAGAGGCTGTCTTTCCTTCATTGTATGTTTTTAGCGTCTTTGTCAAAAATTGTCTATCCACATTTATGTGGTTTTATTTCTGGGTTCTCAATTCTATTCCATTGGTCTATGTGTCTGTTTTTCTGCCAATACCATGCTGTTTTGATTATTGTAGCCCTGTAGTACAAGCTAAAGTCAGGGAGTGTGATACCTCCAGTATTGTTCTTTTTTCTTAAGATTGCTTTGGCTATTCAGGGTCTTTTGTGGTTTCAAACAAATCTGATGATTTTTTGTTCTATTTCTTTAAAAAATGCCATTGGGATTTTGATGGGGATTGCATTGAATCCGTATATTGCTTTGGGTAATATGGCCATTTTAACTATGTTGATTCTTGCAATCCATGAGCATGGAATGTCTTTCCATTTCTTTGTGTCTTCTTTAATTTCTTTCAAAAATGTCATAGTTTTCACCATATAGGTCCTTCACATCCTTGTTTAAGTTTATTCCTAGGTATTTTATTATTTTTGCTGCAATTGCAAAATGAATTGTTTTCTGTATTTCTTTTTCTGAGATTTCATTGTTAGTATATAGGAAGGCAATAGACTTTTGTACATTGATTTTGTAGCCAGCAACTTTACTGTATTCGTTGATTGTTTCTAATAGCTTTTTGGTGGAGTCTTCAGGGTTTTCTACATATAGCATCATGTCATCTGCAAAGAGTGATACTTTAACTTCTTCATTCCCAATTTGGATGCCTTTTATTTCTTTCTCTTGCCTGATTGCTCTGGCAAGGACTTCCAACACTATGTTGAAAAGCAGAGGTGATAGGGGACAGCCCTGTCGTGTTCCTGTACGTAGAGCAAAGGCCTTCAGTTTTTCACCATTAATTATGAGATTAGCTGAGGATTGTCATGTATGGCCTTTATTATGTTAAGGTATTTTCCTTCTATACCTATTTTATTAAGTGTTTTAATCATAAATGGATGTTGTATCTTGTCAAATGCTTTTTCTGCATCAATTGATATAATCATGTGATTTTTGTCCTTTATTTTGTTTATGTGATGTATCACATTGATGGACTTGCGGATGTTAAACCATCATTGTGCCCCGGGGATGAACCCCACTTGGTCGTGATGAATAATCTTTTTAATGCATTGTTGTATTCAATTTGCTAGAATTTTGTTTAAGATTTTTGCATCTGTATTCATCAGAAACATTGGTCTGTAGTTTTCTTTTTTTGTGTTGTCCTTACCATGTTTTGGTATCAGGATAATGTTGGCCTCATAAAATGAGTTAGGGAGTACTGTCTCTTCTTCAATTTTTTGGAAGAGTTTGAGCAGGATTGGTATTAGATCCTCTTTGAAGGTTTGGTAGAATTCACTAGTGAAGCCATCTGGTCCCGGACTTTTGCTTTTGGGAAGGTTTTGGATGACTGATTCAATTTCGTTACTGGTGATCGGTCTGTTTAGATTTTCCAGTTCTTCATGGGTCAGTCTTGGCAGGCTATATGTTTCCAAGAACTTGTCCATTTCTTCTAGGTTATTGAATTTGGTGGCATATAGTCCTTCATAGTATTCTTGGATGATCCTTTGTATTTCTGTGGTGTCTGTGATAACTTCCCCTTTTTCATTTCTGATTTTGTTAATCAGTGTCTTCTCTCTTTTTATCTTAGTGAGTCTAGCCAAGGGTTTGTCAATTTTGTTAATCTTTTCAAAGAACCAGCTCTTTGTCACATTAATATTTTCTATTGTCTTTTTGTTCTCTATTTCATTTAGTTCTGCTCGATTTTTGTTATTTCCTTTCTTCTGCTGAACTTGGGTTTCACTTGTTCTTCTTTTTCTAGTTCTTTAAGGTGTAACATGAGGTTATTTATTTGGGATTTTTCTTGTTTCTTGAGATAGACCTGTAATGATATAAATGTCCCTCTTAAAACTGCTTTCACTGCATCCGAAAAATTTTGGCAGGATGTATTTTCATTGTCATTTATTTCTATGTATCTTTTGATCTCTCCTCTAATTTCTTCTTTGATCCAGTCATTCTTTAAAAGTATGTTGTTTAATCTCCATGTATTTGTGATTTTCCTGCTTTCTTTTTGTAGTTGATATCCAGTTTCAAAACCTTGTGATCAGAGAATATGCTTAGTAAGATTTCAATCTTCTTAAATTTGCTGAGGCTGATTTTGTGTCCAATATATGGTCTATCCTTGAGAATGTTCCGTGTACACTAGAAAAGAATGTATAGTCTGATGTTTTAGGATGAAGTGCTCTATATATGTCAATTATGTCCATTTCATCTAATGTGTCCTTTAGGGCTGCTATTTCGTTTATTTTCTGTTTGGATGATCTATCCATAGCTGTCAATGATGTATTTAAGTCCCCTAATATAATTGTGTTTTGGTCAATTTCCCCCTTTAGTTCTGTTAGTAGTTGCTTGGTGTATTTCGGTGCTCCCTGATAGGGGGCATAAATATTGATGACTATTATGTCTTCTTGTTGTATAGTGCCCTTTATCATTATGAAATGTCCATCTTTGTCTCTTGTTATCTTTATCACCCTGAATTCTGTTTCATCTGATATCATTATGGCTACACCTGGTTTTCCCTGGGTACCATTTGCTTGGAGTGTTAATTTCCACCCTTTCACTTTGAGTCTATGCTTGTCCTTGTAACTGAGATGTGTCTCTTGGAGACAGCATATGGTTGGGTTTAGTTTTTTGATCCAATTTGTTACCCTGTGCCTTTTTATTGGTGAGTTCAGTCCATTTACATTTAGTGCGATTATTGATATGTGAGGATTTCCTTTCATTCTATCTTTAGTTTTCTGGTAAGGCTGTGTCTCCATTGTTTCTTTGCCTTTTTGTTGTTGTCTTTTATTTCTGTGTGGTGGTATTTTATGACGTTTCCCTCTGTTTCTTCTTTTATTACAGTATATATTTCAGTTCTGGATTTTTCTTTTTGAGTGGTTACCCTTAAGTTTATGTAAAAGAGAGTTTGATATTTAGAGTATTCCATTTTCTTCAGCACGCTTACTTTCTCCATTCCCATATTCCAGTTCAGGCTGTTACTCTCCCACTTTTTATGTTTTGGTTGCCACAAACTGTCCCTGTTGATGGTGATCGAATAGCCTCCTTTAGTATTTCTTGTAGTGCAGGTCATGTATTAGAAAATTCCCTCAGCTTCTGTATGTCTGGAAAGGTTTTTATTCCTCCTTCATATCTAAAGGACATCTTTGCTGGATATATTATTCTTGGCTCATAATTTCTCTCTTTCAATAGTTTGAATATTTGGTTCCACTCCCTCCTGCCTTGTAGAGTTTCTGCTGAAAAATCTGATGATAATCTAATGGACTTTCCTTTGTAGGTTACCGTCTTTTTTTCCCTGGCTGCCTTGAGGATTCTTTCTTTGTCGTTGATTTTAGACAGCTTCAATACAATGTCCCTTGGAGAAGGCCTGTTGGGATTGAGGTAATTAGGTGTTCTATTTGCTTCTTGGATTCGAGGATCCAGTTCTGTCCACAAGTTTGGGAAGTTCTCATCGACAATTTGTTTGAATATATTCTCTGTTCCCTTCTCTCTTTCTTCTCCTTCTGGTATGCCCATTATTCTTATATTGCTCTTTCTGATGGAGTCAGAAAGTTCTTGTAGAGTTCTTTCATTTCTTTTAAGTCTCAAGTCTCTTTCTTCTTCCATCTGTGTAATTTCCAGGTGTCTATCTTCGATGTCACTGATTCTTTCCTCCATCTGGTCAACTCTCCTACCTAAGCTGGTTATTTCATTCTTAATTTCTTCTGTTGAGTTCTTAATCTCCAGAAATACTATTTGGTTCGTTTTTAAAATTTCAATCTCTTTCGTAAAATGCTTATGTTGTTCTTTGATTGAGTTTCTGAGTTCTTTAAAGTGCCTTTCTGTGTTTTCTTGCGTCTCATTGAGTTTTTTCAGAACTGCAATCTTGAATTCTCTGTCATTTAAGTCACATATTTCCATATCTTTAAGTTCCTTTTCTGGAGACTTTTCACTTTCTTTCTGAGCTGTCTTGTTGCCTTGGTTATTCATGGCAATTACTGATTTATTATTTCTCTTCCTAGACATCTACAGGAGTTGCTTCTGCAGCAGGTTGATAGGAAGAGGTCTTTCTTTTTTTTTCCCAGTACTTGTTGGTAGAATGTTTTATTTTCTCTCCGACTGCAGCCTTTTTTTTTCTCTCTCTCACAGTAGTACTATGTTTCCTCTGCACTATTCCAGCTTCTCCCACAATGGGGGGATTCCCTGGGAGACGGGCTTCTCCTCTGTTAATAGTTCGCTGGGTCACAGGGCACAGTGTCTGTGTAGGTATGCGGAGAGCTTTTGAAGTTCCAAAGCTCTTCCTGCACCAGATTCAGAGCCATATGTTTCAGCTGTTCTGGTACTCCTGCAGGGATCCGCCCAGATAGGTGGGGTGAGGGGCGGGGTGAGTTGTGAGAGGTGGCCCAGAGCAATGGTGGTGACCACCACCACAGCCAGTCCTGCTTCCACAGCTCCCTCCCCTTTGCCGGAACTACTTAGGCTGCGAATCTGTGTCTGCGGTCCACAGTTCTCAGAACAGCAAATATTCTGTTCTTTTGATCTGACACTGCTACTCTTCTGCTTCTATCGCTGTGCAGGTGGGGGCGGGGCGAGTTCTGGGAGGGTAGGGAGGCTAGTCTCAGTGCCTAAGACTTATGTTCTCTGCTCGGCAGTGAGGGCTTAAATTACCGTTTTCAGCCTTCTTCCCTTAGTCTTTTCTCCGAGGTCTCTGCCGTGAGCATTGTGTTCAGCCGTGTTATATGCCCCTCAGCCGTATGGGCCATAAGTGGAGCCCTAGCCATCCAAGTTCTTTCCTCAACCACAGCTGCGGTAGTTCCGGGATGCAGTGAGCTCGTAGCACTGAGCTAGGTCTGTGTCCTGTGCCCATGTGACTCTGTCTCCGCACTTCTCTCTTCCCTCCTCCCCTGCTCATGCGATTCGCCCACCTTTAGGTGAAGTCAGTAGTGGGCCTCTTCGTCTTGCCTGTCTGCTGTGCAGGGAGTCCTTTGTGGAGTTATTGTTGATCGATTAGTTGTAAATTCCAGGGGAGCTTTACAGAGGCTCACCTCATGCCACTATTTTGATCTGGACTGTCGATTTATTTGCTTTATACCCGGAAATTTGGACCTGTTATTTCCCTTCACCTCCCCCGACCCTTTTAACTTTTACATTACAGTTGATATTCAATATTATTTTAAATTAATTTCAACTGTACAGCATATTGGTTAGAAATTCTTATAATTTAAGAAGTGATCCCCCTGACTAGTCTAGTGCCCACCTGGTACTATGCATAATTATTACCATATTATTGACCATATTCCCTATGCTCTACTTTATATCCCCGTGACTGTTTTGTAACTACCAATTGTACTTTGTAATGCCTTCACCTTTTTTACCCTACCCCCTCCCATCTGTCACCTGATAAATCTACTACCCACCTGACACCATACACTGTTATTACAATATTATTTACTATGTTCTTAATGCTATACCCTACCTACATCCCCATGACTATTTTGTAACAACCAATTTCTATATCTTAGTCCCTTCCCCCTTTTCACCTACTCCCAAACCCCCTCTCATCTGGCAACCATAAAAATGTTCTCTGTATTTATGAATTTGTTTCTGTTTTCCTTGTTTATTTTGTTCTTTAGATTCCACATACAAGCAAAATCACACTGCCTCTGTCTTTCTCTGTCTGATATACTCCACTCAGCACAATACCATCCAGGTCCATCCAGCCACTGCAAGAACCCATTCCCTTCCCTGGCAGAGCAATATGCCATTATATATATGTACCACCTCCTTTTATCCATTCATCCATTGACAGACACTCAGGCTGCCTCCACATTTTGGTCATTGTAAGCAATGCTGCAATGAACATATGGATGCACACATCCCCTCGAAATAGCATTTGGATTTCTTTGGATAAACATCCTGAAGTGGGATTACTGGGTCCTTCTTTGTCTCTTGCTATAGCGTTTGTTTTAAAGTCTATTTTGTCTGGCATAAGTATTGATACCCCAGCTTTTTTTGTTTCCTTTCTCATGAAACATTTTTTTTTCCCCATCCATTTACTTTCAATCTGTCTGTGTCTTTCTATTTGAAGTATGTCTCTGGTAGGCAGCATATGTAAGATTCTTGTTTTCTTATGCATTCAGCCACCTTATATTTTGATTGGAGTATTTAATCCATTTACATTGAAAGTAATAGTTGATAGGTATGAAGTTATTGCCATTTTCTTATACTTTTTGTTTTTATTTTTAGTCTTAATGAAGTCCCTCTAAGATTCCTTGTAATACTGATCTGGTTTTGGTGAACTCCTTTAGCTTTTTCTTGTCTGCAAAGCTCTTTATCTGTTCTTCGATTCTAAATGATAGCTTTGCTGGGTAGAGTAATCTTGGTTGTCAGTCCTTGCTTTTCATCGCTTTGAATATTTCGTGCAAATTCCTTCTGGCCTGCAGAGTTTCTGTTGAGAAATCAGTTGACAGTCTTATGGGAGCTCCTTATAGATAACTAACTGCTTTTGTTTTGCTGCTTTTAAAATTCTTTCTCTGTCTTTAACCTGTGGCATTTTCATTATGATGTGTCTTGGTGTGGGCCTCTTTGGGTTCATCTTGCTTGGGACTCTGCACTTCCTGAGTTTGTATGTCTATTTCCTTCACCAGGTTAGGGAAGTTTTCCATCATTATTTCTTCAAATAGGTTTTCAATCCCTTGCTTTCTCTCTTCTCCTGCTGGTACCCCTATGATGCAAATATTGGTATGCTTGATGTTATCCCAGAGGCCCCTTAAATCTCCTCATTGCTTTGGATTCTTTTTTCATTTTGCTGTACTGATAGGGTGTTTTCTGCTACCTTATCATCTAAATTGCTGATTGCACCATCTGCTTCATCTAATCTACTGTTGATTCTCTCTAACTCATTCTTCATTTCAGTTATTGTAATTCTTGTTTCTGACTGGTTCTTTTTCATGTTTTCTGTCACCATTTTTATGTTTCCTATCTCTTTGCTGACGTTTTCCCTGAGTTCATTGAGCATCGTTATAAACAGTGTTTTGAACTCTGTCTCTAGCCTCTTGCTTGTCTCCATTTTGTTTCATTCTTTTTCTGGAGTTTTGTTCTGTTCTTTTATTTGGGACATATTTTTGTCTCCCCATTTTGGCTGCCTCCCTGTATTTGTTTCCCTGTATTAGGTAGGACTGCTATGCTTCCCCGTCTTAGTAGAGGGGCCTTATGTAGTAGATGTGCTGTGGAGCTCAATGGCACAGTCTTCCTGGTCACATGAGCTGGGTACTCCAGATGTGTTCCTTGTGTATGTTGTGTGTGCCCTCCTGTTGTAGTCAAGCCTTGGTTTCTGTTTGTACATCAATGGGTGGGATTGGTTGTGAGGACTAGTTGTGGCTACAGTAGGGGAGCTGTGGTGCAGGGGCTGATCTTACAGAACAGGGTTTGCTTTAGCAGGTCTCTGATGCCTGCATAGTCTGCCCTTTGGGTGTTTCATCCCTGGAGGTGGCCAGGGATGCTTTGTCTGAATCTGAAGCTGACCACTGGGTATGCCAGTCTCAGGGCCTCTTGGGAGGGGCCCCACTTCAGGCCAAGTTCAGCTGCAGCCTGTGTCCTGCCCAGGGCCACTAGTCATGAGCCACAAACAATCTGAAGATTGCCACCACCCATGCTGGGGTTAGAGGTGCCTCAAGACTCCAAGTCATGAAGTGAGGCCAGCTGCTGCTAGTGCTTGGCTTGGGGCTGCTCAGCCAGAGGTACAGGACATGCTGAAGCCAGATGCTGCTTGTTTGGGTTTTGTGAACCTTTGAGATATTTTAGAAAAGCATGAACAAAGGCAGACTGTTTATATAGAAAAGCCACTGAAAGGATTGTGGGTGTGCCTGAAAGTTGGGTGGGGTGAGGTCTCGGGGAATCAGGGTGGACAAACTGAGTCAGGTTGATGGAGACTGAGATATGGAAGCCACCTTCATCTGCACGCCTGGAGAGGGGAGGGCTCAACAAAGAATGGCTTCCAACAGCTCCTATGTCCGGTAGAAGGCTGCCCTTCAGCCCTCTCTCTGAAGCCAGACAGTTCAGTTCCTTTCTACAAGTTCCTGGCACCTTTCTAGTTGCTTCCCCAGGGCTGGGGCTCAGAGTTAGTGAGTCCGACAGCAGGTAAGTCCTTGAGCAGGCCTTTTAAGAGGAGCACCTGGAACTGCAGCTGCCCTAGTCTCACTCTGCCACAATCTCCATTGGTTTTCACAGCCAGAAGTTATGGGGACTTTTCTCCCTGGCACTGGAACCCTGGGCTGGGAAATCTGTTGTGGGTCTGGGGCCCCTCGCTCCTCTGGGAGGGGGGAGGAATCTCTGCAGCTGAGATATCCCTCCCAAGTTTTAATGATTACAGGTGGGTGAGGGGCCAGTCCATTCCACAGCTCTGCTTTCCCTACCAGTTTCTAGGTAGCTTCTTCTGTATCTTTTCAGTTGTAGTGCCTCAGTTCAGCTAAACTTCAGCTGATTCTCAATGACTGTTCTGTAGTTTGTCATTTTGATGTGGTCATGAGAGAATGTAAGTACAGCATTTACCTACTCCACCATCATGACTGGACCCTACATGAAATGTTTTAAAGGTAACCTTTCAGAGCTGTTTCAGCCTGGAGCAATATTTAATGGTATCACAGAGAGTAGCAGACATGGTTGGTTCCTAATCAAAAGTTGGTCTTCCTTTTCATCCTTACCAAAATACTTTAATTTGACTCAGTTTTCCCATATTCTCTTTGCTTCTAAGGAAGTATGCCCCAGCTGAGGAAAATAATCATTGGTTTAATCATAATTTAGGCTTGTATGCAATTCTGGTCAATGAAAATTGAGTAGAAATCTGCTGAGGAGTTTATAGGAAAGATTTCTTTGCTTGTTAAAAGGAGACACAATAGGAAGAAATGATTGTTTTCTTCCTGTTGGATGTTGTCTTCTCTGCCAATGATAAACTGCAACTTAGTTTATGAAGCTCTGTCATGAAAGTTCAAAGGAAATTGGATCCTTGACATTATCATTTAGTTGCAGAGTTAACCAACTCCAAAGTTGATTTGCAGCTATACCTTTCGACGTGAGAGGATATAAGTGTCCTTGTTATGTGTTTTTAATTTTGATTTCAATTTAGATTTCTTGTTACTTGTTGGCCTAAATTGAGTCATATGCCCTGTCTGAACTATTAACATGACCAAAGATGGGAAAGTATTGATTAATTTATTCTGAAAAAAAAAAAATTATTCTGAGCTCTATGCCCCATCCATGAAGTCTAATGGGGTCAGCTTCACACAAAAATCCTTGGTGACATGAGGGTTAAAAGGAAAATCAAGCATTTTCTAAGAGAATAGTGGTGGAAAGAGTAAGGAAAGAAATCACAGTGTCTTCTATTGGTGGGGTGTGAGGAACTGGTGAGTAGAGATTATCTACTTTACACAAATGCTGATATCTTGTATTTTCATTGTCATTCACTTTAATATATTTTTAATTTCCTTGTTATTTCTACTTTGACCCATGGATTAGTTAGAAGTAGTGTTGGTTAATTTATAACTACTTTGGGATTTTGTAGCGGTCACATTCGTATTGAATTTTAACTTAATTCTCTATATGATTTCAATTCTTTGAAAGTTAATTACCAACTTGTTTTATGGCATATAGTCTATTTTGTTGAATGTTCCATTTGCAATTGAAAAAATGTGCATTCTGCAGTTGTTGGATGTAGTGTTTTATGTAATATATTACAATTAAATGAAGGTGGTTAATAGTATATTATTAAAGTTTTCTATATCCCGATTCTTGTTTTTATTTAACTTGTTGCACAAATTACTAAGAGTGGGGAGTTAAATTGTCCAACATTTTTTCACTTTACTTCTATTATTTTTACTTCAGGTATGTTGAGGATCTATTATTAGATGTTATTAGGATTATTTTTGTCTTGATAAATAAACTCTTATCATTATAAAGTTCTCCTTTCTATTTCTGGTAATACTTCTGGTCTTGATGATTACATTGTATGATATTAATATAAACACACCAGCTTTATTTTTTTTTTAGTTGAGGTATAGTTGACATAACATTATATTAGTTACAGGTATACAACATAATGATTCAATATTTGTATATATTGCAAAATGATCACCATAAGTCAAGTTAACATCTGTCACTATACAATTTTTTTGTGTGTGTGATAGGAACTTTTAAGATCTATTCTCTTAGCAACTACACCACCTTTCTTTTTTTAAATTTGTTTTTTATTGGGGAATATTGGGGAACAGTGTGTTTTTCCAGGGCCCATCAGCTCCAAGTCAAGTCGTTGTCCTTCAATCTAGTTGTGGAGGGCGTAGCTCAGCTCCAAGTCCAATCACCATTTTCAGTCTTTAGTTCAGGAGGCACAGCCCACCATCCCATGTGGGAATTGAACCTGCAACCTTGTTGCTAAGAGCTCGTGCTCTAATCAGCTGAGCCATCCGGCCACCCAACACCATCTTTCTTATGTTTAGTGTTTGTATAGTATATATTCTTTCCATTATTTTACTTTCAACCTGTTGTGTCCTTATGTTAAAAATGTGTCTCTTCTAAAGAGCATATTATTGGGACTTGCTTCTTATCCAGTCTGACAATCTCTGCTTTGTAATTGAAATGTATAGTCAATTTATATTTACTTAATTTATTGATATAGTGGAGGTTAATTCCACCACATTACTATTTGTTTTCTATCTTTACCCTGTGTTCTTTGTTGTTCCTCCTTTTTCTCCTCTTTGAGTTGTGTGTTTTTTAATATTCTATTCTGTCTTCTATATTAGCTTTGTAGCTCTTTGTATTTTGGTTATATATGGATTATGATATGAATCTTTAGCTTTTCACAATCTAGCTTCAAATAATATATATCCCTTAAAGTATAATGTAAGAACCACATAACAGCATAATTTCACTTAATCTCTTTGTGCTATAGTTGTAATATTTTTGCTGTCATATATGTTGTAAGCCACACAATTCACTATTATTATATTTACTTTAAATACTCAATTGCCATTTACAAAATGAAAGAGAAAATATAGTTTTTTATATTTACCCACATATTTATGATTTCAAATTCTTATTCTTTCCTATAGATAAATTTTTTCACCTGGTATCATTTCTCTTCAATTGAATATTCTTCTTTTATAATGTATTTCTTGTAATCTTTTACTGCTGGGAAAATTCAGCTTTTTTAATTGGAAAATATCTTTGTTTTGCCATAATTTTTGAAAAATTTTTCATGGGGCATAGAGTTTTAGAATTCATATTTTTCTTCCAGCACTTTAAAGATGTCATTCCACTTTCTTTTGGATTCCAACATTTCTGATGAGAAGTCAACAGTAACAGGTGGGTATTCTTTTCTGTCTTATGATTTTTCTCCTTATCATTAGTTTTTAACAACTTGATAATGAAGTGCTCAGGTGTGGTTTTGTTTGTATTTACCACACTTGGAATCTGCTCATATTTATCCGAGTGTTGAAGTTTTAAATAAAATTTGGAAAAATGTTGGCCAAGATGTTTCTTTTCTAAATATTTTTTTCAAATATTTTTTTCTGTCTCATTTTCTCTTTCCTCTTCTTCAGGGGCTCCATTTATGTATAGATTAAATTGTTTGATCCTATATCACATGTCATTTTGGCTCTATGCAGTGTTTTTTAAATTATTTTTGCTAGTTCTTTAGTTTGGATAATTTCTATTTAAATTATCTGTCTTCAAGGTGAATGATCTTGAAATATTCTGCATTGTGCAGAATTCTAGGAGATTTATTTATTTATTTATTTATTTATTTATTTATTTATTTCTGTTATTTCTTTAACTCTTCATCTGTATATCCATCTTTTCCTGTGAATTCCTTAGTATATCTATTATTCTCTAACTTTAGGTCATTTGTGAATCAGCTTTGTTGACTATGAGTCATATTTTCCTGCTTTTTTTGTGTGTCTAGTAATTTTGATTGTATTTTGGA
Organism: Rhinolophus sinicus; assembly: GCF_057876585.1. Classification (NCBI taxonomy): domain Eukaryota; kingdom Metazoa; phylum Chordata; class Mammalia; order Chiroptera; family Rhinolophidae; genus Rhinolophus; species Rhinolophus sinicus. Next base: position 94,057,019 of record NC_142514.1, read on the forward strand.
CACTATGAATGATATGGTATAGAAATTCTAGATTGTGTTATATTCCTCTGAAAATTTAGAGTTTTATATTGGCAAGCAATTAACCCCCTATGTGATTCCCTTCTTTGTGGGATTTCTTCCCACCTTGATTTCTAGTCATTGTTGCAGTCCCAAACTATAACCTCTGACATTTTAGCCCAACACGATTGCTGCTTTTGCTTGAGCTCTATTTTCCATGTAGACTCTGGAGTGCCTAAAGAGAAAAAATTGGGTGAATGTGGATTTCACCCTGTATGTTTATTTTCTTTCAAGAGTTGAATCTTCTCCCATTTCTTCCTCTTTTGTTTGCTCTCCAGTGCCTCTAAATAGTTGTTTAGAGCTTATAGCTGATGATGGCATTTGATGATGGTAGTTTATTTGCTATAAACTACTTCTCCACTTCTAGAAGCTGGAAATCTCCAAGGCTGTAAATGCATCATCTTATTTAATCTTTACCATATCTCTGTGGGGATCAGTATTAATTGACAGAAGAAAACATTGAAGCTCAAGGAGATTAAGTAACTAACCAATAGTCACACAGCTAGTCAGCAATGGAAAGGACTATAAATGGAAAATCTGATTCTAAAGACTATACTACAATCATTATGTGCATTCTATCCATGTATGTTTGAAAGCCTCTGTGGATCCAAAGCAAAGCCATTTTTCATGTGGGATGTGAGGGCATACTCATAGAGAGATGTCATCTTTGATAAGGCATAAGTGTTATTCATGAGAATACCCACAGCAGTGTACTGACAAGGTTCTTTTTCATGGCCACAAATAGATTTACAGTGCATAGCCATCAAATCAGGAACATCAAATCAGGAATCAGGAACTTGCATAGATAAGCATGATCATGGTGTTGGTACATACATTTGAGATATCTGTAAACTTCCAGAAAAATAAACTGGAGAATTTAAAGAGAATGTGTTAGGACTATAACATTATGCAGTTACACAGATGGGACACTGATATTAATAGAATATTGATATGAACAGAGAATCATTTTTAATGGACTGGTGAGATCTGGGGACATTTGAGTTTCAAAGCTTTGACAGGATATAAGTGGGAACCCAATAACCATATATAATGTTCCTTGGGAAAATGTGTCCAGGCAACTGCCAAAAATTTGACACAAAATAACCTTAGTATAATAGTAATAGGTAACATTTTATTGGGGTATATTCTGTGCCTGTGATAAATTTATCATATACTGTGATAAATTTCTTTCATCATCACATTTAATTTTTATAGAAACTCTATGTGATAGGTACTATTATTGTGAGACAGAGAGGTAACTGACTTGATCAAGGTCATACAATTAGTAAGTAATCCCATCAATACACTATACTGACTATGGGGTCAAGAAAATGATACACTAGGAGATACGCATGTATATATTTAGCTTTATAGCTACACTATATCAGGAAGATTTTTCTCTCCTAAGAATTTGGAATTGAAACTGGAGTCACTAAACAGGCTTGATTAGGATGTGAAGTGGGAGGTCATAAAATTTTGCGAACAGAGATTCAATCATCTTTTGCCCTATGCATTGAGAAACAGAAATATGGCAGAGAAAAAGAAAGAGGAGATAGGGAGAGAGAGAGAGAGAGAGAGAGAGAGAGAGAGAGAGAGAGAGAGAGAGAGAGAAGGACATGAGATGCCAGAGAGAAAAATGGAGAAATGGAGAAGAGCAGAAGGACTGCCCTGGTTATAAATGCCTTCCATTTTCTGGTTTTCTGGGTTTTGGGCTTCACTATACTTTTTGTCCTTGGGTTCTATGAGGTTCCCTCTATATCCTTGTGGTAACCCTCCCTTCTTAAAATAATTTTATGTTTAATGCGTTACTGTTACATGCAAGACAAAAGAAGAGGGGCATACTTAGGAGGTAATGATTTTAGCATAAAACAGGATGGCTTTGAGGTACCAGATATGGCTGTCCAGTAAGCAGCTCAGGACTAGACCTCAGAGCAGAAGAGCCTAGTCATTCATGTTTAGGAGCCAGCTTCAGGAAGAAAAGGACTTGTCTATCTTGAGCACTTAGTCCTTGACTTGGAACATGGCAGCCTTTCGAGAGTCATACATAAATGAATGAGTGAAGATTCATTTGGTACATAGCAATAGACTTTTGTCTTCATGGCTAAAGATTTTGTATACCTCGGTGATTCTGGTTCTGAGCAGTAGTTCTCTTTTTAGAATCCTGTTAATGGAGCAATAGGAGGTGCAGGAGATTATCATGGGATTGTGGAAAATTCTCTGGAAGTACAATTTTTTTTCTTGCTAATTCTCCTCTCACAATCCCCAACATTAAGTAATTTTCTTCTGATTTTTTTTTTGTCCTTTCTAAAAGTGGAAAGGGAAAAACAGTTGTATTTTAATGTTTCTTTTAAGTGTTTGATAAAAAAACCTCAATGTACTTTCACTCTGGACTATTGGAATATAATTTTTTGAGAGTTAACGTTGGTCAATAAAAACCTCACCTCTGGAATGAAGCTCATTTGAATTATTTTTTAAGCTGTTCGATGAATTTCTAAGAAGCAGCGGTTTTTCAGGTATTTTCTCTTTGAGCCTAAGGGTCTAATATGTCACTTAAAAAACAAATTAGGAGGCATGCACTTCCAATAGATTTAGTTGGGAACAGAGATTTGAGGTTTGTCTAGAAATTTAAGACCCTACAGTTACCATGAATGAAAGGCTGAGGAAGAAGATTAACGAGATCAAATTATGGAAGTGACTGATTTGAAGACTCCCATGGAAGATTGACAAACCTATTGATTGTGCTGGGGATTAAGACGCATAAGTGATTTGGGCCATTTTATTCAGTTTGAAAACCACACAAAACCATAGTTCCTCCATTTTACTGAGGGCTTAGAACCTCCATGTACAAAATAAATTCAAACAGGTATGTTTAATTTCAAATGTTCTCCCCAAAGACCACATCTGTGCCTCCATGGGGTAAAGTGACACAGGGTAAAGTGGAAAATGGGGTTCCTTATGTGATTACTCATATATGTGTACATATATATATATATATATATATATATATATATATATATATATATATATATATGATTTTCCCCCAGAGAGGAATGGTCAAAACTTATCAATGTGGCCTCAATGATCTTGCTGGGTTTCATAAAAATTGAGATGCAAAATTAAACTTAGAAATCCAAAGATTTCAATGTACTCCAGGAAAGAAGAGGTGGGAGAGATAGGGAAAGGACAGAATGTTCGAGGGAGAAGATCTGCTTGAAAATCTCTGAATTTTGTCTGTTTAACTTGGTATTTTACTTTTCTAATTGTCTATTGGAGTCCTTTCTAATGAGGGTTGGACATGTCATTTGTCTCACTGTCAGGTGCTGGTTGTAACTAATACACACACACACACATGACCATGAGCACCACCACCACCACCTCCACCACCACCACCATCACTACCACCACTATCAAAAGCATCACCACCACCATCATCATCACCACCACCACCACCACCATCACCACCACCACCATCACCATCACCACCACCACAGTATCACCACCACTACCACCACATTTTCTCTACCACCACCATCACCACCACCACATTTTCTCCACCACTACCATCACCATCGTCACCACCACATTATCACCTTCACCACCATCACCTTCACCACTACCACATTATCACCACCACTACCATCACCACCACCACCACCACCACCACCACCACCACCACCACCACCACCACATCATCACCACGACCATCACCATATTATCATTGTCATCATCACCATCACCACCAACACCTCCACCACCACCATCACCATCACTACTACCACTACCACCACCACCATCACCTCTACCACCACTACTATCACCTCCACCACCACCACCATCATCACCACCACCATCATCACCACCACCGTCACCACCACCACAACCACACCATCCTTAATGCTTAAGGCAGACACCCCAGGCTAAAAGCAAGGACAGAATGTTAGCATATGCAAATCAGTCTACTTTGGACTTGTATTTATGAAGCGTAAAAGGATTAAAATCCTAATTTAATATCCATCTGTTACAAACTTCTTCCAAATCAGGTCTCCTATGTCAGAAATTATGCATTAAAGTCAGATTATTTGGCATTTTAATCCACAGTTCAATCAAGTCCTTCCTTAAGGAATTAACTTTTGTCAAGTCTGTATCTCACTGATGTTTCTTATATTTTTACCTAACTTTATTCTTTGTATTTACTTTGGCTGATGCATTATTGCATAGTTAGAGGAAAGGAAATGGCGCTGTGTTTTTTTAAATTGCTAACACCAAGGGGAGCACTTAATCTTTTGAGCGTTTTAAGGGAAATCCAACTTGAAGACACGTGCAAGCAAACACACGGATTCTTTGTGCTGAAATTTTCAGGGATCATGACTAATGTCCAGTGCAAAGCACATTTAAGGACTAGAAATCACATGTCAGAGTTATTCCAACTTGTTTCACCATTTGAAAATCATCATTTGCTACTATTTTCAGAGATTCTCATGCCATTTGAGAAATGTGTTTCCTTTTTCTTCTTGGTTACTATGATAATGGGGATAATATTTATTTAAGTGCAGAGTTTATCAGTTGACTCTTGATATAGGTATTCTGCCAAGCAATTTTAGATTTAGAAACTCATGTAATTATTCAAGAAAATTGTGAGGTGAGCACTTTGCATAGTGCCTGACACATAGATAGTGCTGAAGAAACATGAGTTATGATTTTAACTACTATAATGCTCTGACCCAGAAGAGTTAAATCACGTACTCCTAGTCTCACAGCTAAGAGTTTATGTCCAGGTCTATGTAATTCTGAAGCTCACTTTTCCATCTCATCAGGAATGTTCTGTGACAGCAGATGACACACTTACATGGTGAGAGAACATTCCATAACTTTGGAAGAAAACCACATTAGCATCAAGGGACTGAACTTGGAATCTTGGATTAGTCAAAGAAAACCACTATCTATCTGGAGCCAACTCTAGGGAAAACAGGTGACTGGTAACTCCCTCCTCAGCAATTCCCTCCCTCCCTTATGCCCCTTCCCCCCCCCACACACACACAGACAGACACAGACACATGCACACACTCTCACACCCACATCCCCATCCATTCATCTCCAGGTCTCACCTTTCTCTTCTCCCAGCTGCCCGAGACCTAGTCTCCATGACTCCCACCAACACTAGGATTGGTAGGTAGAAAGTTCTTACTTCCAGTAGGAAGACTCTGGACCAGCTCAGAGAGGATATTGCTGACCTGCAGTGGCAGAGGAGTTGATGCAGCTTTCCATGAAGAGTAAGCTCTCCTCTGAAGTCCTGGAGAAGATGTCACTTCTTCATGACATAGTCCTTGACTCAGAGGTTACTGATATACTTTATAGATTCTTAATTAGCCAATTAGCTTCTAGATTTTTCTTAGAATTTTTATTTTATTTTGAAATAATTATAGACTCAGAGTAAGTTGCAAAAATCATAAAGAGAGTCCTAGTACCCAGTCCTAGTACCTCCCATCTTCTCCAATAGGACTATCTTATGAAATTTTAGTATGATATCAAAGCCAGAAATTGACATTAACTGGACTGCAGACCTTAAGCTGATATCATGTTTTTACCTGTACTCATTTGTGTGTGTGAGTGTGGATACTTCTGTGCATTTTTATCCCAGGTATAGAGTCATGTAACTACTGCCACAAGCAAAATCTGAACTGTCTTACTCCCACAAAGTAGCTCGCTCACCCTACATCTTTGTATCTCCTTCTAGTCACATCTTGCTGCATACCTTCCCCATGCCTTTTCCCTAGAAACCACTATATTTTTCTCCATCTTTTTAATTCTGCCATTTTATAATGTTATATCAATAGAATCATGCAGTATGTAGTGTAATCTCCCAAGATTAGCTGTTTTCACTCAGCCTAAAGCCCGAGACGATCCAAGAAGCTACTGCATGTATCAGTTCGTTTCTTTTATTGTTGAGTAGTATTCCATCATATAGAGATACTACAGTTAAACCATTTACCTGTCAAAGGACATTTGGGTTGTTTCTAGATTTTGGTTATTACAAATAAAGCTGCTATTAACATTTGTGTGCAGATTTTTGTGTGGACATGTTTCCATTTCTCTGGGATAAATGCCGAAGGGGGCAATTGTTGCACCTTATGGTAAGTGTATGTTTTATTTTACAAGAAATTGCTAAATTATTTTCCAGGGTGGCTATGCTATTCTATATTCCCACCAGAAATGTCCGAGAGATCCAGTATCTCTGTCTCCTTGTCAGTATTTTGTATTGTCACTATATATTTTTTTATTTTAGCTGTTCTAATCAGCATACATTGTCATCTAAAATATCTCATTGTGGTTTTAATTTACATTTCCCTAATGACTAATGATGTTAAATAACTTTTCGTGTGCTTATTTGTCATCCATATATCTCCTTTAGGGGAAGTGTCTGTTCAAGTCTTTCCTATTTTCTAATTGAATTGTTTATTTACTGTTCAGTTTTGAGGAGGTCTTCCTTCAGAATTTTTTTTTTTAAATGATCACATCACCACAGTAAATCTAGTTAACATCCATCACCATACATAGCTACATTTTTCTTGTGATAAGAAATTTGAATATCTACTTTCTTAGAAACTTTCAAATGTGCAACACAACATTATTAACTATAGTCACCATGCTATATATTACAGCCCCAGGACTTATTTATTTTTTAGCACTCGATGTTTCTACTGCTTGACCCTTTCACTCATTTCACTCACCACCTCCACCCCCTGCCTCTGCCAACCACCAGCCAGTTCTCTGTATCTATGAGCTTAAAAAAAAAAAATTATATATATATATATATATATATATATATATACACACACATACACATATATACATATATACATATATATACATATATATGTGTGTATATATAATTTGCCAATCTCTGTCTGACTTATTTCACTTATTTTACTTCAGAAATTTAATTAGACCAACACACATGAAAATACTCCTACCTCCTAACTACCCTCACTTCCTATTCACTTTGGACTTTGTTCTTTTTCTAGTTCCTCTAGTTGTGAGGTTAGGCTGTTTGTTGGAGATTTTTTGTGTTTCTTGAGGTAGGCCTGTATTGCTATGAATTTCCCTCTTAGAACTACTTTGGCTGTGTCCCATATATTTGGGGTCATTATGTTTTCATTATCATTTATCTCAAGGTATTTTTTGTTTCTTCCTTAATCTCTGGTTTACTCATTCATTGTTTAGTTGCCTGTTATTTAACCTCCATGGGTTTGTATGTTTTTCAGTTTTCTTCATGTAATTGATATCTAGTTCAAAGAAGATACTTGGTATGATTTTAGTCTTCCTAAATTTATTGAGGCTTGGTTTGTGGCCTAACATGTAATCTGTCCTGGAAAATGTTCCATGTGTGCTTGAAAAGAATATAATTCTGCTGCTCTAGGGTGATATTTCCTAAAAATATCAGTTAAATCGATCTGGCCTAATGTGTTGTTTAAGGCTGCTGTTTCCTTGTTGATTTTTCTATCTGTATATTCTATTCTTTGATGTCAATGGGGTGTTAAAGTCCTCTACAATGACCATACTATACTCAATCTCTCCCTTTATGTCCATCAATATTTGCTTTATATATTTAGGTACTCCTACATTGGGTGCATAAGTGTTTACGAGGGTTATAGCCTCTTATTGGATTGATCCATTTATTATTATGTAATGTTCTCTTTTGTCTCTTTTTAGTCTTTGTTTTAAAGTTGATTTTGTTTGGTGTATGTATTGCTACCCCAGCCTTTTTTTTCATTTCCATTTGTCAAAATATCTTTTTTCATTCCTTTACTTTCAGTCTATGTGTGTCTTTTGATCTTAAGTGGGTCTCTTGTAGGTAACATATGTATGGGTCTTGGTTTCTTATCCATTCAGCCACCCTATGTCTTTTTTTTTTAAGTGTGTTTTTCCAGGACCCATCAGCTCCAAGTCAAGTAATTGTTTCAATCTAGTTGTGGAGGGAACAGCTCACAGTGGCCCATGTGGGGATCGAACCTGCAACCTTATTGTTAAGAGCACCACACTCTAACCAACTGAGCTAATCAGCCATCCCCGCCCTATGTCTTTTGATTGGAACATTTAATCCATTTACTTTGAAAGTAATTATAGGTTTGTACTTATTGCCATTTTATTATTCATATTTTTAAATCTTTTTTCTTTTTCTTAAATAAGTCCTTTTAGCATTTATTGTAATACTGGTTTGGTGGTAATTAACTTGTTTAGCTTTTTGTTGTCTGGGAAGGATTTTGATTTTTGATCCAAACGGTTACTCTGTGCCTTTTAATTGGTGAGTTCAGACCCTTTACATTTACAGTGATTATTGATATATGACGTTTTTCTATAGCCATTTTATCTTTTGTTTTCTGGTAGCTTTGTGTTGCTATTGTTTCTTTTCCCTTGAGTTTCTGTCTGTTATTTTACTTTGGTGGTATTCTATGATTTTTTTTCTCTCTGTTTCCTCTTTTTTAATGTTATACACCTCAGTTTTTTTATTTTTTCTGATTATCATTAGGTTTATGCAAAAAAGTTTTATATATACAATAGTTTTTTTCTTTTGATTTCATCTCATCTCCATTTACCCATGCAAGTTCATTCCTTTATCCCTTCCTCCTTTATGTTTTTGTTGTCACAAATTATCTCTTTTAATGCTGTGAATGCATTTCCAAGTTCCAAGAGCTATTATTTTCTTCTTTTTTTGTTCTTAAATCTTTTTACGTCCTTTATCCTTTATGTTGTGCTTAAGTGTTTAACACCCTATTCTGAACACAGTTTGCAATTTCCTGCTTCTGTCTGTTAGTCATCTTACTCATAGTTCTGTATCATTTTGTATTTTTGTTTCAGGAAAAAGAATTCCCTTTAGTTTTTCCTATAATGCAGGTCTTGTGATGGTAAATTCCCTCAGCTTCTGTATATATGGAAACAACTTTATTTCTCCTTTATATCTAAAGCATAAGTTTTATGGATATATTATTCTTGGCTGGTGATTTCTCTCTTTCAATAATTTGAATATTTGATTCCACTCCCTCTTAACTTGTAGGTTTTCTGCTGAAAAATCCAATGATAATCTAATGGGATTTCCTTGATAGGTTAATCTTCATTCCTCTTTCCCTCGTCCTTCCTTCCTTCCACATTGACCGAGTCCCTACTCTTTGCCAAGCACGCTGGGGAGCCTGAAGATGAACCAAGAATGGTTTCTACCTTCAACAACATTTACGATGGACTGGAGGAGATTTGAGATCCAGAAAACAACTCTTCCAGTTGCTATGTGTGGTGTGTGCATTAAAGAGGTACAAACAAAATGCCAAGGAAACTTGAGAGGTATAGTTCAGTTTGGGAGTATGAAAAAGTTTCTTCTTGCCTCTGATTCCATTTGAGGCCCCAGCACTGGCTAGCAAATACCAAGGCAAGCTTGTCCTCTCCTAGACAACCACTCAGTTGTAGCCCAGCCCAGGCACGAGAGCACAGGCCACCATCAGTGTTTAAGGCACAAGAATGTTTCTAGAGCTGAGATTTGTTAAGACCCTACATCTGCTAAGCCCCAGCTGTTTCTCTAAGTCTGTTCTACTCCATGAATGAGCCCAAAACAGCTCCAGGACGCATCTAACTGTTGCTGCCCTTAAAGGCAGATGCTAAGGGCTGCTTTCCTGAAGCCTCTTCCTCAGCCCCAACAGGACTGGCTCTCAGCTCTTTAGAGGGGCCTGCCATCCATGCAGACATGTCCCAGGGCCCTGGGGCAGCAGGGCGGTTTGGGGGCACACTGGGCTCACTCACTGTAAATACCGTCTTCCCGTGGGTGGAAGCAATACATGTCCACAGGACAGACAGAAGTGGGTATAACTTAAAGGCTAAGGAAAAAATATTTTAGATGAAAAGATTGTATATTTCACCATGAAGCTTTCCTCAGCTTGTTTGCCACTACACAATAAAGAGTCTGGAGGAAACAGTTCTCTCTGCCCTCGAAGCCTGAGAAGGTCAACTCTCATTAACCTCCCAATTTTATTCTTTGAGAAAATCCAAATTCAGATAATCCAATTAATATGTTTTAAAAATTAGCTGAGGCAAGTGTCCAGGGGAAAGTCTCCCTCTCGCCCCCATCCCATCAGTTCTGATATTATATAAGCACTACTTAAAAATACAATCCACTACCTTTTATTTTGGCAGGTGATTCTGAGGCAGTTGGTAATCTGTTAATTGAAAAAGCAGTTCTTTAAAGCAGTGGTTCTCCACCAGAGGTGAGTTTGTCCCCCAGGTGACACTTGGTAATATCTAGGGACAATTTGGATCGTCACAACTAGAGTTGGAGGTAAAAGTGCTACTAGTATCTACTGGGTGGAAGCCAAAGATGCCTCTTACACATACAATGCACAGGACAGCCTATTTTCTGCTAACAAAAAAAAAAAGTACATATAACCCTTATTATTCATTCAGCAAACAACTACTTGGAGCCTAGTATAATTTTAAGACATTATGCCCTGGGGTTGGAGAGCCCGCCTTGCAGCATCTAGTAGAGGAATGACAGAGATATACAAGAAAATGTAATGTAATATAGGCATGCTAAGTGCCTGAGTGAAAATACAAATCAATAGAGGGAAGGACATGAGTCTGTGAGGGTGGGGTTGGGGGACGGGAGGAACTGATGTCATTTTCCCCAAGAAAACTGCACACTTCATATTCACTCTCAAATATAAAATTTGCTCTCGAATATAAAATTGAGATACCTGCTAGGAAAGATCACTAAAACTCTAAGCACTTTTTAAGCAATCTATCTTTTTGTTTTTATATACACATCTTCAGAGAGAATCAACCAACTGCTTTCTTTGTGACTTTGTGCCTTATTGTTTCCCTACTAATATTTTCTGGTATCAAGGAGATGTTTTCTTTCTTTCTTCTGCCCTTAGTTTATTCTAGCTCTAGCTTTAAAATATTGATAAACATACAGTATAATTCTTTAACTGCCAATTGGTTAAGCAGTACATACTTAGACTCTTTCACCTTTCCTCAGATAGCAACTTAAATTTATTCACAGTTTTGAGGATGCATTCTCCTGAACGTCTGTTAGTCGGGCTCTCTTTTTCAATACTGATTGCCAAATACCTTATAAAAGCAATTGTCTCCATACTCCCTGCTCCGATTTTCCAAGTTGAAGGAAGACCTGGGACAGCACAAAAATGTTTATGAAGAAGTAAAACGATCATAACCGAAAATCCCTTTTCCCCCTCGGAAAAGTTAGTGACCAGATCAAAGGGGGTTTGATAAAACAATAGTACACTAGATTAGATGTGCAAGGCTGAAATTACCTAGTGATCATTTCCATGGAAGAAACCACAAACAAGTATGTATCTTCCAGGTCAGTAATGTGGGTGATAAAACTGTCTGGAACTCTATCACTGACAAATGTGAGCTCATAGCTCAGCTGAAATTGAAACCAGTTTTGAAAGAGATCTACCAGACACCGTAGGCCTACACACAAAATATTCTAGGCAATCCTACAAATCAAATAATGAACACACATTTTTGAGGCTCTACTTTGTGAGTGCCCCTGCACAATACTAGGAGAGGAGGCAATTTGTGTGTTTGCTTGCTTGCTTTTTTTTAAGGCTGGGTTTGAATCTTGACTCTGCCAGTTAATAAAGCCTTTCTGAGTCTATATTTTCCCATCAATGAAATGAGGTAACTCATACCTATCTCTCAAAATCATGATTTATTGTAGCAGTCTGGGTCTGGTCAGGAAAACAGGACCATATCTGTTATTTTAACAGAGAGGATTTAATATAGGGAACTGGTTAAGCAGTTGTTAGAGAAACAAAACAGCAAAAAACAACAGTTAGGAAGCAGCTACCCTAACGGACGGAAGAGCAGAGGGCAGAGGTTGGAGCTATTAGACTCTAGAAGCTTGAAAGAAGAGTCGTACGGAACTGAGATACATACTGCCAGTGAAGGGGTGACAGCTCCTGAGGTACTGTCATCACAGGAGCTTAGGGGCCCACAGAACTGAGCCTCAGCTGATTCCGGGAAGGTGCAAAAGGAGCTGAACACTGGAACCAATTGCGACTGGCAGGTTGATAGGCCATCAGCAGGTGACACTCTCAAGGATCGGCAAGTATGCAAGAAGGAGCAAGTCCCTTCTGCGCAGCCTCAGTCTCCCTCCAGCACCCTCTGGCGGATGGCAAAGGAGAAACGTGATTGCAGAGAAGCCCAGCTTCTCAAAGCAGAGTTTAGAAGGCTGGATTTGGAGTTGAGAGATGATAGCTTAATGCATGGTCCATTCATCCATTCATTTTGTGCATTTATGGAGTGCTTACTATGTGTCCGACTGTGAGGCTCTCTGCTAGACGCTGGGGAGTCTGAAGAATTTAATGGAAAACTCTTATAAAGTGCACAGCTCAGTGACTAGTGCAATATAGACCGAGCTCTACTCTGTCAGGCTCAGCGAGAAGCACAAAGGAGAAGGAAATGGACAACAAAACACCAGCCCCTGCCTTTCAGGAGTTCTGTGTTTAGATTAAGTGTGGCAGGATAAGTCAAAGAACAAAGGACAAAGTCATACAAAAACTATTTCAGACATAACTGTTTTAAGAATTCAGAGAAGCAAACGAATATTTTGGGGACTATCAAGGAAGCCTTCACAAAGAAGATGGGAATGAGTGACACTTAGTATTTAGACAATGGCCCAAAGGGGTGAGACCATTAGAAATGGGAGGAGCCGCATGAGCAAACCAATCAGTGTGGGAACTTGCTGGGTGCTTACATTGCAGCCCTGATCTCAAGGGATGAAGGATGGATTTGTGATATGGAGATGGAGGATGGGGCCAGGTGAACATTTCTTGACTCTATTCCAAGGTGTAAATGAGCCACTGCATCTCTTTGAATAAGTAGAAATTATGTGTAAAAAATATTATATTTGTCCTCCTTATCATAGCTAATGCAATATCTTGCATATAGAGGAATATTTGGTGGTTGTGGGGGCGTATTACATTGAATAAGATGTGATGGGATAGCACGGAATTTTAAATGCAGGTCTTAGTTTTGAAAATCTGCATATATTTGCATCTGTTTTAATTATAATAAATACTTTGTGAAATGTTTGGTGCAATCAATGAACTATTTGAAGTCTAAGTTCAAGGAAATAAAAAATTCAACAACGACAAAAATTTTTTTTTAAATTTTATTTTATTAAATTTTTTGGGGTGACAATTGTTAGTAAAATTACATAGATTTCAGGTGTACAATTCTGTATTACATCATCTATAAATCCCATTGTGTGTTCATCACCCAGAGTCAGTTCTCCTTCCATCACCATATATTCGATCCCCCTTACCCTCATCTCCCACCCCCCACCCCCCACCCCCTTACCCTCTGGTAACCACTAAACTATTGTCTGTGTCTATGAGTTTCTGTTTCTCATTTGTTTGTCTTGTTCTTTTGTTCTTTTTGGTTTATATACCACATATCAGTGAAATCACATGGTTCTCTGCTTTTTCTGCCTGACTTATTTCGCTCAGCATTACACTCTCAAGATCCATCCATGTTGTCACAAATGTTCCTATATCATCTTTTCTTACCGCCGAATAGTATTACATTGTGTATATATACCACAACTTCTTTATCCATTCATCTATCGAAGGACATTTTGGTTGTTTCCATGTCTTGGCCACCGTAAACAAAGCTGCAATGAACATTGGAGCACACGTGTCTTTATCTCTAAATGTTTTCAGATTTTTTGGGTAGATACCCAGGAGAGGGATTGCTGGGTCATATGGCAATTCTATTCGTAATTTTTTGAGGAACCTCCACACTGCCTTCCATAACGGCTTCACCAGTCTGCATTCCCACCAACAGTGTATAAGGGTTCCTTTATCTCCACAGCCTCTCCAACATTTGTTACTATTTGTCTTGTTGATGATAGCCATTCTGACTGGGGTGAGGTGATATCTCATTGTGGTTTTGATTTGCATTTCTCTGATGATTAGTGATGTTGAGCATTTTTTCATATGTCTATTTGCCATTTGTATGTCCTCTTTGGAGAAATGTCTCTTCAAGTCCTCTGCCCATTTTTCAATTGGGTTGTTTGTTTTTTTGTTGTTGAGTTGCATGAGTTCCTTGTATATTCTGGATACTAGCCCCTTATCGGAGGCACTGCTTGCAAAAATCTTCTCCCATTCAGTTGGTGGCCTCTTTATTTTGTCAATGGTTTCTTTTGCTGTGCAGAAGCTTTTAAGTTTCATATAGTCCCATTCGTTTATTTTAGCTTTTACTTCCATTGCCTTTGGAGTCAAGTTCATAAAATGCTCTTTGAACCCAAGGTCCATAAGTTTAGTACCTATGTTTTCTTCTATGCAGTTTATTGTGTCAGGTCTTATGCTTAAGTCTTTGATCCATTTTGAATTAACTTTGGTACATGGTGATAAATAGCAGTCCAGTTTCATTCTTTTGCACGTGGCTATCCAATTCTCCCAGCACCATTTATTGAAGAGGCTGTCTTTGCTCCATTGTATGTTTTTAGCTTCTTTGTCAAAAATTATCTGTCCATAGTTATGTGGTTTTATTTCTGGGTTCTCAATTCTATTCCATTGGTCTATGTGTCTGTTTTTCTGCCAATACCATGCTGTTTTGATGATTGTAGCCCTGTAGTACAAGCCAAAGTCAGGAAGTGTGATACCTCCATTATTGTTCTTTTTTCTTAAGATTGCTTTGGCTATTCGGGGTCTTTTGTGGTTCCAAACAAATCTGATGATTTTTTGTTCTATTTCTTCAAAATATGCCATTGGGATTTTGATGGGGATTGCATTGAATCCGTATATTGCTTTGGGTAATATGGCCATTTTAACTATGTTGATTCTTCCAATCCATGAGCACGGAATTTCTTTCCATTTCTTTGCGTCTTTTCAATTTCTTTCAAAAATGTCTTATAGTTTTCAGCATATAGGTCTTTCACATCTTTGGTTAAGTTTATACCTAGGTATTTTATTCTTCTTGCTGCAATTGCAAACGAAATTGTTTTTTGTATTTCTTTTTCTGAGATTTCATTGTTAGTATATAGGAAGGCAATGGACTTTTGTGCGTTGATTTTGTAGCCGGCAACTTTACTGTATTCGTTGATTGTTTCTAATAGCTTTTTGGTGGAGTCTTCAGGGTTTTCTATATATAGCATCATGTCATCTGCAAAGAGGGATAATTTAACTTCTTCATTCCCAATTTGGATGCCTTTTATTTCTTTCTCTTGCCTGATTGCTCTGGCAAGGACTTCCAACACGATGTTGAAAAGCAGAGGTGATAGGGGACATCCCTGTCGTGTTCCTGAACGTAGAGCAAAGGGCTTCAGTCTTTCTCCATTAATTATGAGATTAGCAGAGGGCTTGTCATATATGGCCTTCATTATGTTAAGGTATTTTCCTTCTATACCTATTTTATTAAGTGTTTTCATCATAAATGGATGTTGTATCTTGTCAAATGCCTTTTCTGCATCAATTGATATAATCATATGATTTTTGTCCTTTATTTTGTTTATGTGATGTATCACATTGATGGATTTGCGTATGTTGAATCATCCTTGTGCCCCGGGGATGAACCCCACTTGGTCGTGATGAATAATCTTTTTAATGCATTGTTGTATTCGATTTGCTAGAGTTTTATTTAGGATTTTTGCATCGGTATTCATCAGAGATATTGGCCTGTAGTTTTCTTTTTTTGTGCTGTCCTTACCAGGTTTTGGTATCAGAGTAATGTTGGCCTCATAAAATGAGTTAGGGAGTACTGTCTCTTCTTCAATTTTTTGGAAGAGTTTGTGCAGAATTGGTATTAGATCCTCTTTGAAGGTTTGGTAGAATTCACTAGTGAAGCCATCTGGTCCCGGACTTTTGCTTTTGGGAAGGTTTTGGATGACTGATTCAATTTCGTTACTGGTGATCGGTCTGTTTAGATTTTCCAGTTCTTCATGGTTCACCCTAGGAAGGCTATATGTTTCTAAGAACTTATCTATTTCTTCTAGGTTGTTGAATTTGGTGGCATATAGTCCTTCATAGTATTCTTGGATGATCCTTTGTATTTCTGTGGTGTCCGTGATAACTTCCCCTTTTACGTTTCTGATTTTGTTAATCAGTGTCTTCTCTCTTTTTATCTTAGTAAGTCTAGCCAAGGGTTTGTCAATTTTGTTAATCTTTTCAAAGAACTAGCTCTTTGTCACATTAATATTTTCTATTGTCTTTTTGTTCTCTACTTCATTTAGTTCTGCTCTAATTTTTGTTATTTCCTTTCTTCTGCTGACCTTGGGTTTTACTTGTTCTTCTTTTTCTAGTTCTTTAAGGTGTAACATGAGGTTATTTATTTGGGAGTTTTCTTGTTTCTTGAGATAGGCCTGTAATGAGATAAATTTCCCTCTTAAAACTGCTTTCGCTGCATCCCAAAAATTTTGGTAGGATGTATTTTCATTGTCATTTGTTTCTATGTATCTTTTGATCTCTCCTCTAACTTCTTCTTTGACCCAGTCTTTCTTTAAAAGTATGTTGTTTAATCTCTATGTATTTGTGTTTTTTCCTGTTTTCTTTTTATAGTTGATATCCAATTTCAAAGCCTTGTGATCAGAGAATATGCTTGGCATGATTTCAATCTTCTTAAATTTGTTGAGACTGATTTTATGTCCCAACGATAAAAATTTTAACAAGTGACGAGGCAACTCACACACCAAGGCACTGCTCATTTCATAGACTGAGACCCTGACATCAGAGTGAACTTGACGTTGACCAATGTTGACTTTGCAGAAACTGGGAGGGGCTGTTGAAAGCCTCATGGATCTACACACACACACACACACACACACACACACACACACACACAAAATATATTGGGTGATATGTTTTTGAGTCAATTTTAGTGGTTCATATAGAAAAAAGTAATATAATTGGTGTGAATTTTGAATGTGACTTTGCAGAGCATACAATGTACTCACAGCTAATCTGTGTTTTTCTTCTTGACAGATCCGTTACAAGATTTTGGCTTGTCTGTTGAACAGTGTTCCAAATATTTAAAACCAAATCTCAACATTAGATTTGGAATCATTCTGAGTAAGTAAAGATTATTGACATGAAATAAAACATTGCACGGCCTCTTCACACTCCCAATTACTTGAACTGACTGTAGTGGTTGCCTAAGCCACCGTTCCCCATCACTTTCTGGGATTAACTCTGTTTCCCTCTTCATATTCAGTTCTCTGTCTGGTTGACATCCAGATAGAGTAGAACTCTCATTTAATGCTATGCTCTTGTACTGAAAAGACTCCAGTTACTCATTTGGATGATATGAGCACCTGGAATCAGTACATCCAGCAAAGAAAGAAAATATTTGGAGCCTAAGTATTGACATCTGCTCAGGAGAGAGTTTTTGCTTAGTTATCTCAGCAACAAACAAGTCTACTACCAGCAGCATGACTTGTCTTTGTGATATTTTTTTTCCCAAATAGCTAATACATATTCTTAAACCTTGACGCAGGCAAGACATGTAATATCTTCTTCCTTCACCCCAATCAATGAGCTAGAATGCTTCCTGTTTGTTTATTTTTATGTGGTCATGCCATTACTGTTAGTCATTATATCGCTATAGCTACTAGAGTGTCTCCTTTCTAAAACAGTTTTATCGAAACCAGAACAGACAGATTTAATAAACTTAGTATGTGGAATCTATTCCAGAGAAATGGAGAGAACATTCCCAGAGTCCAAGAACTCTCATGCGTTATTGTATTTGCAAAACCTTGCACAATATCTGGACTCTAGCAGCAGCTCAATAAATGCTTTGAGGAGAGAAACAAAGAAAGAGAAGTGGAGTGGAAGGAGGACTGCCATGTTTCCCCGAAAATAAGACCTAGCTGGAAAATCAGCTCTAATGAGTCTTTTGGAGCAAAAATTAATACAAGACCCGGTATTGTATTGTATTGTATTGTATTGTATTGTATTGTATTGTATTGTATTGTATTGTATTGTATTGTATTGTATTATATTAACCGGGTCTTATAGTAAAATAAGACCAGGAGTTATATTAATTTTTGCTCCAGAAGATGCATTAGAACTGATGGTCCAGCTAGGTCTTATTTTGGGGGGAAACACAGTAGGTAGAACACAAAAGGGAGGAATAGAAACCAGTTCCAGAAAGCGTCGGAAGCCAGCACTGCCAAGCACCCTGAAGCTTCCCGGGTAACTATGCTACAACAGCTGCCTAGCAACAGTGGGGGGTATGGAGGTCTGTCCAAACCCAGCGCTCTCAGGGAAGGTGTGTAATACTACGTAGCTGAGACGCTGTTGAAGCTAGACCGGCCGCCATCACATTAAGTGGCCGCGGCATCAGGGCAGGGGAGCACAGCAGATAAATTGCCTGGCTCCAAGCAGATAAAATATGTATAAGGACCGTGTCTCATATCCAGAGCTGTCACTGTAATCCCCTGTAGCACTGCCTAAATGCTGTTTTACCAAGAAAAGAAGAAAACTGTTCCCCATACAGCACAGACTTCTAGAAATAAAAAGTCTTTGGGCTCAAACTTTTATAAATTTTGAATGCTTTGATATACAGCAAAACCCACACTAATAGTAAAGCTGATCTTCTTTTTCCCTTTAGGAGAGGACATCAAAGAGTTGTTTCTTGACGTAAATCTCCTCACTAAAGGAGCATCCATTTTGAGTTATTCCTATGCTGTCTGTGAAGAGGATCTACCCAAGTTTTCTTTCTGCGGGAGAAGGAAAGGGGGTAAGCGCTCTGTCTTGTTCACTGTTTGCTGAGGCCCCGGAACGAAAGCTTGCCGCTGAGGTCAGGACACCCCGGCCAGAGTCGGGCTCTATGCCCCACCAGTGGACACACTTCACCTCACTTGTCAGCATAAAAGTGCTGTGTCATATGCTGTTGTATAAAAATCACCCTAAGGCCCATCCACAGGGCCTACCTTACAAGGTGGGTGTGAAAATGAAATGAAACATGCTTACGGGCTACTTTGCAAACAGATCATTGTTAGTGTTAGTGACGCACCTCACACGCACAAAACAAGGCTGGCAACAGAAAGAACCCGTTGCTTCCCCAAATCCATTGAGGTTCAAAGTATTTTCAGGTTTCTCCTCAGCAATCCCTTTCTGGCAAGGTCTCCTCAATACAGCAATGGCTTCTGAAAAAGAAAAAAAAAAAGAAGAAGCTTTCTAAATGTCAACATTTTACTGTGGTCTCTCCCATTTGAGTCATTGACTGATGGGGCATTAGGTGGCTACACTCAAAATACAGAAGCATAAAACCCATTGTATTATCTCCTCTGTCTCCAGTTCACTAATCCCCCACCCCTCCCATATATACCTCAGAAGAGCACAGGAATCCCACTTTCGCCTGTCCCCACCTCTCCTCTCTTCTTGCCCTCAGCCAGCATCTTCACCAAAGCCCTGAGATGCCTCTGTTTATTTACCTAAACCTTGGGTCTGGTTTGTGACTGTCCTTCCCCAGAAGTTGTTCTCTTCTTCCTTCCCACGGCCTTCTTCCTGTTTCGATTGGCCAAGAAGGAGCATGCCCTTAGCATCACACCCTGGAAACACCCACTCCTCTATTCCCTTGTTCAAAGAAGCTAGAGAAAATCACCCAATTGTGCTTTCTCAATAAAGAATCTAGAGGATAGGGGGGTCCCCTTCCCATAGTAAGGGATGCAGACAAAGGAAGTTTGTCTGTAAGACAAGAAAACAGGGAATTTAAGGGAGTGAAGGGGTGGAGCTGGCGGACTTTTCAGTCTTGTGCAGGTGACTCATCTCAGCTCAGCCCTCCCTCCTCACCCTCCTCTCGGCTCCCTGAAGTGTGTAATGCATGCCTTTCTTACAACATTTGCCATGTTGGCCTATAATTGTTTATTCCCACTTGTTTTCCCCGATAGACTATCAGATGGGTAATATCATCTTTGTCTTTTTATTCCAAGGATTTTGAATATACCTGATACATATGAAGTGCTAAATACAGCAAACATACAGAGAAAAAGCTAATGTTAAACATTCATTCCAGGCACTGTTCTAAAAGCTTTATATCCAGTAAGTCATTTGCTTACTACCCCAAGCTTAAGAGTTAGTACTTTTCATACTCTAACCTTATACATGCAGAAACTGAGGCACAGAAAGGTTTAGAGACTTGCACCAAGTCACAGAACTGGTGAGGGACCCATGCCTCAAACCCAGGAAGGCTGACTCCAGGGTCCATAACCTTAACCTACAAAGAATGAAGAAACAAAAGAAGCAGCAACGAAATGGATGTGTGTACATTTTGGCCAGGGGTTTATTTAAAATCATCATTTAAAACTCTTTCTGGCCAGTGATCTGACTTTGTTTCAGTTTGGGACATTTTTTTTCCTAGTTAACCTACCATAGAATTAGTCAGTTTTTCTCTTTGAACTTTCTGGAAATATTTCTGATTAATCTGGTGCATTCCTGTATTTCCTCAGCATGGTGAACTCTTCATTAGTTGGTCTTTATTTAACCTTTTCTACTTGCCCTCAGCCATGCTTGTTTCAAACGCTTCACCCCATAATCAGCCATTCTTTTCTCCCTCCCTCTCTCTCTCCTTCCCTCCCTCCCTTCCTTCTTTCTTTCCTCTTTCCCTCGTCCTTCCTTCCTTCCACATTGACCGAGTCCCTACTCTTTGCCAAGCATGCTGGGGAGCCTGAAGATGAACCAAGAGTGGTTTCTACCTTCAACAACATTTACGATGGACTGGAGGAGACTTGAGATCCAGAAAACAACTCTTCCAGTTGCTATGTGTGGTGTGTGCATTAAAGAGGTACAAACAAAATGCCAAGGAAACTTGAGAGGTATAGCTCACCCCCAATAGGTTCAACCTATTGGAACACGGGAAGTCTTAGAAATTTAATACAGAATTATTTTCCTGTTTGCTTTAGGCTATTTAAAAGCCTGTTATAGGCGTTTCAGCATCGTTTACATAATTCGTTCATGGCATAATAACGCTGGCTTTCTGCAAGCATTCCTGATTGTATAGAATGTGTTGGAAGAACTCAAGGCTTCTTAAGCTGATAACCTCCAAGAAAGACTGACAACTTCAGAGGCTGTCACCCAGAGCATCTATTGTCCTACCTCCTGTCTTTTGCTTATCCTTCCAAGTTTTCCCCAAAATAAGTATTCTTGGACCCAAATGTGGAAACAGTATGCTTGGAAGTACTATCAACTGCGTAAGAAAGAACCCATGCTGAGCTTCCCTTCTATTCCTACTTCTTTTATTCCCTGGATCAAGTTTCCCTCCCTCCCTCCTGAACGACGAAAATGGCTTCCTAAGCAGTTTTCCTATCTCTTTACTGCTGCCAGGAGAGTCTTCTATCCTTCCCCCTTCCCTCCTCCCCTCTTCCCTCAGATATGCCCACCTTCAGAGGTTTCAATGTGAGGATCTCTCAGACATGTTTGTGTGTGGAGCAGGGAATGCTTTGTTGAATTTTAACTGTCTGATTTGTTGTAACTTCAAAGGGAGTGACCTGCAGGTCCTCTCATACTGCCATGCTGCTGATGTTACTCCCTATTAGAAGATTATTGATCCCAATAAATTAATCATAGTATTTCCATATGACCCAGCAATTCCACTTCTAAGAATTGAATGCAGAGTCTCTAACAGATATTTGCACATGGTCATAGCAGCATCACTCACAATAGAAAAAGGTAGAAACAACCCAAGTGTCCACTGGTGGATGAATGGAAAAACAAAATGTATTTTCATACAATGGAATATTATTCAGCCTTAAAAAGGAAGGAAATTCTGACACATGCTACAACATGGATGAACCCTGAATACATTATACTATGTGAAATAAGCCTGTCACAAAAGGACAAGTATTGTAGATTCCATTTATATCAGGTACCTAGAGTAGTAAAACTCATAGACAGAAAATAGAATGGTGGTTGCCAGGGGCTGGAGGAGTAAAGATGAGAAATTATTGTTCAATGGGCATAGAGTTTCAGTTTGGGAATATGAAAGAGTTCTGGAGAGATGAATGATGGTGATGGTTCTACAACAATGTGAATTAGTTAATGCTTCAAAACTGTATACTTAAACATGGCTAAATGATCACTTTCATATGATGTATATTTTACCACAATAATTTTAAAAGGAAAACCCCTTGAGGGCTGAGACCATGGCCATGATTCTTTGGGATTCCCTGGAGCTAGGCACATGCAGACAATCAATGAATAGATTTTACTGGATTATTTGGGACTAAGTCCTTGCCGTCAGGGAGCTTATAATCTTACTGTAGCTTTCTCTGCTACACAAAGCCACACGTGAAACCAGTCATTCCAAGGCAAGACATAGCAGCTGTCGTGCGGGAGACCCTGCTCGCTGCGCCATTTGTCATGCGGGAGACCCTGCTCGCTGCGCCATTTGTCATGCGGGGCGGCCTGCGGGGTCTCTGCTCCCGCTCCCCATACAAGAACGCAGGATATGGTGAGGCCAAAAAGGAACACCTACGGAGCCATAGGTAGGGGAGTCATACCACTATATTCTCTCTGGCGGCACTATACTCTCACTGGAGGCTGGATCCACACTGTCTGCAAACTGCCATCCACACTTGCCAGCCCAGCCACCATCTTCTTGCTAGCCCCCATTCTTTCCTCCTCTTCTTTCCTCTTGCTCTGCTAGCATAGCCACAGCAGTTATATTAGTGGCCAATGGCTCACTGGTTACAGCTGACGGCCAACTAGCCACAGCTGATGGCCATGCAATCACAGTTGGCCATTTACTACCTGAGCCAACACCTTTCTATGTGAGGCTGAGAGCCTGGAAACTACTTTCTGGGGCTCTGCCCCCACAGCAGCTGTGTGACAGTGTGAAGGAGGCTCTGCATCAAAGCCAAGGCGATTCTAAGGAAGGAAAAATCACTTCTCAAGGTGTAACAGGAGGGCTTCATGGAAGAAAAGTCTTAGACTGAGCCTTAAATGCAACATGGAATATTTTAATGGTTGGAATAGAAAGCGTTTACCTTCAAGGTAGATGGAAGAGCAGAAAGAAAGATAAAGGCCTTGAAGCCCAGGAGTTCTTGGGGGTGGGGGAAGGAGGCCAAACAGAGTGTGCCATTGTGCACTTGGGGGGACTATGTGCAAGTGTGAGCGATGGCGCTGCATAGGAAGGGCTGGCTGAGAGAGGACCTAGAAGGCAAGAATGAGAATTTGATTGTTTGTTTTTAAATTGAGGCAAAATATACATAACATAAAATTTACCATATTAACCATATCTAAATGCACGGCTTAGTGGCACTAAGTACATTCACATTGTTGTACAACCATCACCACCCTCCATCTCCAGAATTCTTTTCTCTTCCCAAACTGAAACTGTGTCCATTAAACAATAACCCCTACACACTTCCTTCTCCCCTCAATTCCTGTCAAGGCATGTTTAGCTTTGAACTAACAACTAAGAATGAGTCCTTTTGGGGGGTGTTGTGAGGCCTGGAATAGGTATGTTAAGGTGTTTGGGTTGCCTGGGGGCAAATTCCTCGAGTTGGTTTAGATAAAGGGCCTTTATGGTGAGGAGACTCAAAGAGCAATGGGCACCCTCAATGCAATCGCAGAATGAAGACATAATGGGGTGCGGATCCCAGATCTGGGTTCACATTGGCCCTGGGAGCTTTAGCAGGCATTCATGGATCCTTCCTCCAATGTTCTCAGTGACAGCTCCACTCAGTTTGTCTAGTCAACTAACAATTACTCTGTTGAGGTTTTGGAATAGTTGGTGCTCAAAGGCTGCAGGGGTTGTGGGGTGGGTGGTTATTGAGGCATAAAACATGGCCCAGGGCAGCTGGTCTGGGCAGGAGGTGTAGACAGAGCAAGTGTGTCTAGAGGGAGGGAAAGGGGATGTAAATGATATTCAGAGAAGATTGTTTTGCCCACCTGGGTTTTAAAAGGACCCAGAGGCCAGGGAAAGCCATGAAAACGATGAGATAATATATGCGTATAGTTTTAAGCTGACCAATTTGTGGTAACTTGTTACATAGCAAGAGATAACTAGTACACTCCTCACCTTCCTCCACTGTCTTCTGCCCCTGCCATTCTGCTGAGCCCACGCCTACCAAGGTGTGCAATGGCCTCCAATGTGTCACTTCTCTTTCCCCATCTCATGCCATCCCTGAGCAGCACTTAACCAGATACTGACTTTTTCCATTTGAAACTCTTTTCCCTTTGACTTCTGTGTCCCACACACCTCTCATTTTCTTTCTAAGACACTACCTACTGTCTCTCTATCTTTCCTGACTCCTTCTCCTCCTCTGCTCAGTCTCAGAATGTTGAAGTTTTAGGGCTTAGTCTTGGGTTGTCTTTTCTTTCTTCTCTCCATTTTCTACTTGGGTGATCTCATCCAGTTCCATAGCTTTCACCCATATGTCTTACATGATTGTATTTAAAACCTTGATCTCCCCGGTGGAGTCCACGAATACATATCCACACTTGGCATTTCTACTGGGTTGTAGCATGTCCAACAGAGAAGTCTTAACTCCATCCCTGCTCCCAGCGCTGTGCCTCCTCTGGTAAATGGCCATGTCATTCACCCAATGCCTGAAGCCAGCACCAGAATCGGGGTTAGTCGGGATCAGTCATCCCAGCTAGGACAGTAATTCCCTTTGTCTGTTGACTCAGAGGCAAGAGGAACCCAAAGGGGTCCAGTGGCAGTCTTCACTTCCAGTTCAGTGGGGTCATTGCTGTGTCTCCGGGTGGAAGCAGCCCTCCCTCTGGAACTAATGCCTCTAGGCTACAGAGCATGAGGTCACAAGAACAGAAATAAAAACTTTTGCTAGTATGTCACTAGGGTGTTGTAATAGTGAGTGGGCACCACTTCCATTTCCACACTGGATTCCTGGACCTGTGAATCTGGCTGTGGGGACACAGCACCATGGAGTGGACACTGATTCGATGTCATGCGGCTTTCTGGAGGACATGGCCACACTGTAACTAAGTTTCCAAAAGGCCATTCCACTGTTCTATAAGTCATCTGCTTCAGAACGGGGAGTATGACGAATTCAGTGAGTCCCATGGGCACTCACACACGGCTGCACTTCTCTTGCTCGGAAGTGAACTCCTTGATCACAAGCAGTGCTATGTGTAAACCAGGTCAGTGGGTGAGGCATTCTGTAAGTCCATGGAGGGTAGTTTTGGCAGCAGTATTGTGCGCAGGAAAGGCAAATCCACATCCAGAGCAAGTGTCTATTTTGTAAGGACAAAACACTGCCCCTTCCATGATAGGCGTGGTCCAGTGTAATTAACTTGCCACCAGGTAGCTAGTGGATCACTTCAGGAATAGTGTCATTTGGGGCTCAGTGTTGTTGGTCTTTGGTGCTGGCAGAGGGGACACTCAGCAGTGGGTCTAGCCAGGTCATCCCTTGAGAGTGGAAGTCCATGCTGCTAGGTCCATGCATCACCTCCATCCCTGCCACTACTGCCACTTCATGCAGGAGCCCATCGGGCAGTGACGGGTGGCTGGGGACATGGGCTGAATGACATCTGTAGAACTGGTCATCCTATCTACCTGATTATTAACACCCTCTTGTGCTTTGGTGAGCCTTCACATGGCACACAGATATTTTCATGGTTTTGTCTATTCAGAGAGGTCCCTCCACATATCTCTTCCCCAAATATCTTTGTCATCAATTTTCCAATCATGTTCCTTCCAAGTTCCTTCCATTCCTCCTTTTTAAATCACTCCCAAGTGCCAATCCACCAAGTCTATTTTTTCTATTTCCAAAAAAAGTGTCCAAAATTAATCCACTTCTCTTTATATCCCCTGCACCACCCTCACCTAATTCAGCCCATCATATTTTCTCTGTTCTATTGCAGTAATATTCTAATTCATCAAACAGCTTCCAATTTTTACTAATATAATTCTTTCTCTACACACCTTCCAAAGACTGCTCATTAAGCTTATAGGAAAAAAAATCCAAATTCCTTACCCCAAGATGCAAGGCCTTACCTACTTTCACCTCATATTCTATCACACTCGCCCTTGCCCACTCTACATACCCTTTTACCATTTTTCAAACTTTTCAAAGTTTCTCCTCACATTAAGGCCATTGTGCATGGGAATGACACCATAATCTCTCTGCCTCATTCTCCTTATCAATCAAATGAGGTTTTATTATCTTTATGAACTTTCTGCAGCTACTGTTTATCTTCTTGGTTATGTATTTTCATCTTAATGCTCATTTTGATCATTTCAATGCAGGAAAAAATAATGTTGAAGATGTGATAGAGTAGGTTGGTATCAATAGGAATTTTACCCAGCAAATAAGAACTGATGAAAATTTAGGGTGGTAACGAAGACCACTCTGCATCAAGGGAAGTACAGCCCTCTAGAGAAAAAAGGGCTGTCCTGAAACCATTTTCCCATTTCCTGGGGTGTGCAGGACACAGAGAAACCAAGGAACATACTTTTAACTATAAATTTCTTTGGTTGTTCTTGGACGGCCATTCACAATCAAGATCACTTTCACACTGTACATGCCGTCTCTGCCCCTCTCCCACCCAAGATTCTTATGAACCCCTAGCCTTTCCTCAGAGGTCTAGTGTATAAAAGAGAAAACTTTCCCAGAGTCTCACAGGTGCTTTTCAGAATTACTGTTCCAGATGTTTTTGGAAACCAACATTTTTGTTAAAATTCAGTAATGGAAATCTTTGGGATCAGAGGAGTAAAACTTATTTCTACTTGGGAAGTTTAGAGCTTGCAAATTTGAAGACGTTCAAAGGAGAAGGCAAGGAAAGTAATGACTAGGATGCAGCATAGATGGCTGGAGTGTCAGAGTTCAAGAGGGCACAACATTAAGTATCTGAGGGCATCCTGGGGTAGAATGCTAAAACCCTGAAACAAGGGAAATATGCACACAGCCAGATGAAATCTCTGCCATATTTGTTACAATGAACAGGAATTGGTCTTGTGCTTTGGGGACATTGGTGTTGTGTAACCTCTAATAATTAATTTCCAAAAGACAACTTAGCATTGTTCTCTGTGGCAAAGATGTATACAAAGTAAATACCCATCAGCAGAGGAATGGTTCAACCAATTGTGATACAGCCACACTGTAGAGTATTATGCAGCTACTAAAAAGAATGAACGATGGCTCTGCCAATTAACCTGGAGGGATTTCAATGGGGAGTGTTATGGTGAGAAAATAAGGCTTGGAGAAGTGTGGCTACTATGATCTCATACGTATAAAACAAACAATGAAAAGCCTCTCTATATGTCTATGTATGACAGTTTGAAGCTACGGATGGTTACACAAGCATGCGTGAAGTACTGAAGGACATGTGCTAGGTTGTCACCTGCAGTGAGGGCCACAGAGAAAGACAGGCGAAGAGACAAATACAAAAGCTAAAGGAGGCTGTACCAACAATAAAACTTGATATACATAATATAATCCCATTTATGTAAAGTTCTATGTCATTCTATCATTTACAGAAAAAATTAGGTAACAAAACTTGATCTCTTATGGGTAGGAGATATATTAAGTCAAACATATTTAGTCAAAAAAACATGTTGAAAATTAATGTGTACACAGTGCTCCCCCTTATCTGTGGGGGATCTGTTCCAAGACCCCTAGTGGATGCCTGAAACCATGGATAGTACCAAACCCTTTATCCACTATGATTTTCCTATACATACATACCTTTTCACTTAAGGTAAGCACTTTATGGCTTCCCTTTGGCATATACTAATTGCCAGCATCACTACTCTTGTGCTTTGGGGACATTATTAAGTCAAATAAGGGTGACTTCAACACAAATAGTGCGATGCCTGACAGTAAATCTGATAAGCAAGATGGCCACTAAGTGACTAACTGGCAGGGAGCATGTATACCCATCCAGTATGGAGATGCTGGACAGGGGATGAGTCATGTCCCAAGTGGGATGGAGGCGACAGCACAAGATTTCATCATCTTACTCAGAATGACATGCAATTTAAAACTTATGAATTGTTTGTTTCTGGAATTTTGCATTTTTAGACCATGATTGACTGCGAATAGCAAACTGGAAGGTGAAAGCATGGATAAGGGGGACTACTATACAATGAATCTAGTTCCACAAAAAGAAACACAATATATTTAAACAGATATTTATTTTATTTATGTCTGTTTATAGGAAAGGAGAAACTATGAACATACATTTGTCAGGTTTTTAAGGAGAATGCCTTAGTTTTTCCTTAATACACTTTTGTTCTTTGAAACATATCAGAGCTTTTTGAGGCACATAGAAAAATTCTGTTCACTTTCTGACCATCCTGCCCTGAAAGAAGTCATGGCACAATGTCCTAAAGTTTAAAGATAAAACATCTATCAGAAATTAACTAAGGATGGTGACAGATGATCACTTTTTTGGATGAAAACCCCTCTCTTTTTTTTTTTTTTTTTATTGGGGAAGGGGAACAGGACTTTATTGGGGAACAGTGTGTACTTCCAGGCCTTTTTTCTTTCCAAGTCAAGTTGTTGTCCTTTCAGTCTTAGTTGTGGAGGTCGCAGCTCAGCTCCAGGTCCATTTGCCAGTTGCTAGTTGCAGGGGGTGCAGCCCACCATCCCTTGCGGGACTTGAGGAATTGAACTGACAAGCTTGTGGTTGAGAGCCCACTGGCCCATGTGGGAATCGAACCGGCAGCCTTCGGGATTAGGAGCATGGAACTCCAACTGCCTGATCTACCGGGCCGGCCCCGAAAACCCCTCTCTTGCCAAGACTGTTACAGTTCACAAGTGATGGTGAAGTTCACAGTACAGGCAGTAATCTCTAATAAACTAAGCTTCAGGATAAAAAAAATTAGAATGTTGGTCTCAGCCATTTAAACTTGCCTTAGTGAACTTGTTGAGACCTATTCTCCATTTATTAACCATCAGATCGAATAGGAGCTTGTGCATACCTCAGCCCTACCTGCTGACATCATCAAGGCCGTTCCTGGCATCAGCTAGTGTTTCCTACACAGCTGGGAAGCCAGAGTTCTGGGAGGGCTTACATTTCTGTGGAGTTAGGATTATGGCTGGCATTTGGGACATTTTTACCCTGGTTGTTGTGCGGGGTATAGAGGGTCTTTCTCAAAATCTCTGCTCTCCCAAATCTCTCTCTCTTTTAGCTACACCATTTACTCCTCTTGATGACACTCAATGTGTAACTAAATTTTTAAAATTCTATTGTGCATTAAGCATGCAATGCCAAAAACTGGAAACCTGTGTCTGGTCTTTACTACACGACCTACATAAGGAAACGCACGCAGGAAGCTGACTTACTTTAGCCTTCTAGGCTTTTCATTCCCTTCACTGGACAATCTGAATTTGGTGGTTGGGGCATTAAAGGTAAAGAGACACAAAGGAAAGCCTTCCTGGTGTGGCAGGCTGGCTAGCTGTCCACCCACAACTCGCACTTCTCCTGCCACAGTGGGGAGTTGCTGGAAAGCTGGCACCAGGCACAAGGCAAAACTCCCAACTGCCCTTGGAGCTAGGTGGGGCTGTGCCATTGGCTTTGGCCAGTGGCTTTGACCAAGACAACTTCTTACTGTAATGTGATTCCGAGTGGGCTGAATTGTGTCCCCCGCCAAATCCACATGTTGTAGTCCTAACCCCCAGTACCTCAGAGTGCGACTGCATTTGGGGATAGGGTCTTTACAGAGGTGATTAAGGTTAATGAGGTAGTGAGGGTGGCCCCTAATCCAATGTAGCTTGTGTTCTTATAAGAAGAGGAAATTAGGATGTAGGCACAAAGGGAAGACCATTGTGAGGACCCAGAGAGAAGACAGCTAACTATCTACAAGCCAAGGAGAGAGGCCTCAGAAGACACCAACCCTGCTGACACTTTGAGCATGGACTTCCAGCTTCCAGAATTGAGGAAGTAAATTTTTGTTGTTTAAGCCCCCCAGTCTGAGTACTTAGTTTTGGCTGCCCTAGCAAGTGAATATGAATGTGTGTGCTTCCTCTACTTTCTTTCTTCCTACTTTCGCTGGGGCAGGGTGGGGGTGGGGGTACCTAATGCAAACTTGGAAACATTGTTGAGGATGGTAGATCCTCTATCAGCCTGGTCTCTGAATACCTCTGTGGATTGGAGTCCACTATTGGCAACAACCAGGAATATCCATCTGAGATTTTCAGTAAATGAGAAATAAACGTGCATCATGTGAAGCCATGGAGATGTTGACACTTATCTATTACAACAGCTGGAGTTTCCCTCTATGAATGGAGAAGAAACCAAAGCAGATAAAGGGAGATAGATGGTCACACCTGGAAAAAGAACAGTAGTAATGCCAGTGTGAAGGTGTTCTACTTAACACAGAGCAGTCTGGGATAGCCTGGAAAAGACAGATTAAAGTATCCAAAATACCTCATTAATTACCATATAGTCCCAGGGGTGGGAGGAAGCTCATGCTAAAGCCACATGATGTCACAAGAAAGATACCAGAATCTGGGACCAGAAACCTTGGGCGAATGATTCTCATTTAGAAAAACTATGGGTATCATGTTGATAATCAACAGCTGTGGTAGAAAATACAGATTTTTTTTATGTTGGCTTCCACCAGGGGTGTCCAAACTGTGACCCGCGGGCTAACTGCGGCCCGCAATCCATTTTTAATTGGCCCGCAGCAAATTCCAAAAATATATTTAGTTTACTTAAATAAACCAGGTGAGGCAATATGTACTTCACCTCGAGTGAGTGGCCTGGCTGTTTGTGTATTTTACCACATATGGCCCTTGGTGAAAACCGTTGAAAAAAGTTTGGACACCCCTGGGTTCCACTGTTAGGACTTTTCATGTTCAGTGTATTGTGTGCAGTGTTTTCTAAATTATTTAAGAAGTCACCAAAACACTGGAATAATTAAGAGGTGGGTGGCCTATGTTGACGAGTGAACAATAGAATTTATCTGTGGTTCCTTCTGTCAGAATGAATTCCAACTTCACGAAGTTCATTCAGAGCTAAAACTGAAAACTGTTCTTGGCTGTAAATGAGTTAATGGAATGCTGTCCGAACCTGGGAACTCACTGGTACAGTGTGGCAGGCTGGGAGGGGAGCCCAGGTCTGTAGCCATCGGCAGGCACCAAGCTGCCCCTCTGCCTCTCTAGGACTCTTCTGTTGCACCACAGCTAACTTGAAGCCCCTCAAGATATCAAAGACGCAGTGTTGCCTGCCCATTCTTTTGGATCTCTTCTCCTTCCAAGTTCATAAGGGTATTGTGCTTCCTGGCCCCTTGAAGTTAGGTGTGGCTTATGCTAGTCAGTGAAATCTGAGCAGACATGCTCAGACTGGACACCCCTTCTTTTTTTTTTTTTTATATATTTTTTTTTAAATTTATTGGGGTGACAATTGTTAGTAAAATTACATAGATTTCAGGTGTACAATTCTGTATTACATCATCTATAAATCACATTGTGTGTTCATCACCCAGAGTCAGTTCTCCTTCATCACCATATATTCGATCTCCCTCACCCTCATCTCCCACCCCCACCCCCCACCCCCCCCACCCTCTGGCAACCACTAAACTATTATCTATGTCTATAAGTTTCTGTTTCTCATTTGTTTGTCTTGTTCTTTTGTTGTTTTTGGTTTATATACCACATATCAGTGAAATCACATGGTTCTCTGCTTTTTCTGTCTGACTTATTTCGCTCAGCATTACTCTCTCAAGATCCATCCATGTTGTCACAAATGTTCCTATATCATCTTTTCTTACCGCCGAATAGTATTCCATTGTGTATATATACCACAACTTCTTCATCCATTCATCTATCGAAGGATATTTTGGTTGTTTCCATGTCTTGGCCACCGTAAACAAAGCTGCAATGAACATTGGAGCACACGTGTCTTTATCTCTAAATGTTTTCAGATTTTTTGGGTAGATACCCAGGAGAGGGATTGCTGGGTCATATGGTAATTCTATTCGTAATTTTTTGAGGAACCTCCACACTGCCTTCCATAACGGCTTCACTAGTCTGCATTCCCACCAACAGTGTATGGGGGTTCCTTTTTCTCCACAGCCTCTCCAACATTTGTTACTATTTGTCTTGTTGATGATAGCCATTCTGACTGGGGTGAGGTGATATCTCATTGTGGTTTTGATTTGCATTTCTCTGATGATTAGTGATGTTGAGCATTTTTTCATATGTCTGTTTGCCATTTGTATGTCCTCTTTGGAGAAATGTATCTTCAAGTCCTCTGCCCATTTTTCAATTGGGTTGTTTGTTTTGTTGTTGTTGAGTTGCATGAGTTCCTTGTATATTCTGGATACTAGCCCCTTATCGGAGGCACTGTTTGCAAAAATCTTCTCCCATTCAGTTGGTGGCCTCTTTATTTTGTCAATGGTTTCCTTTGCTGTGCAGAAGCTTTTAAGTTTCATATAGTCCCATTCGTTTATTTTAGCTTTTACTTCCATTGCCTTTGGAGTCAAGTTCATAAAATGCTCTTTGAACCCAAGGTCCATAAGTTTAGTACCTATGTTTTCTTCTATGCAGTTTATTGTGTCAGGTCTTATGCTTAAGTCTTTGATCCATTTTGAATTAACTTTGGTACATGGTGACAAATAGCAGTCCAGTTTCATTCTTTTGCACGTGGCCATCCAATTCTCCCAGCACCACTTATTGAAGAGGCTGTCTTTGCTCCATTGTATGTTTTTAGCTTCTTTGTCAAAAATTATCTGTCCATATTTATGTGGTTTTATTTCTGGGTTCTCAATTCTATTCCATTGGTCTATGTTTCTGTTTTTCTGCCAATACCATGCTGTTTTGATTATTGTAGCCCTGTAGTACAAGCCAAAGTCAGGAAGTGTGATACCTCCATTATTGTTCTTTTTTCTTAAGATTGCTTTGGCTATTTGGGGTCTTTTGTGGTTCCAAACAAATCTGATGATTTTTTGTTCTATTTCTTTAAAATATGCCATTGGGATTTTGATGGGGATTGCATTGAATCTATATATTGCTTTGGGTAATATGGCCATTTTAACTATGTTGATTCTTCCAATCCATGAGCACGGAATGTCTTTCCATTTCTTTGTGTCTTCTTCAATTTCTTTCAAAAATGTCTTATAGTTTTCAGCATATAGGTCTTTCACATCCTTGGTTAAGTTTATTCCTAGGTATTTTATTCTTTTTGCTGCAATTGCAAAAGGAATTGTTTTTTGTATTTCTTTTTCTGAGATTTCATTGTTAGTATATAGGAAGGCAATGGACTTTCGTGCGTTGATTTTGTAGCCAGCAACTTTACTGTATTCGTTGATTGTTTCTAATAGCTTTTTGGTGGAGTCTTTAGGGTTTTCTATATATAGCATCATGTCATCTGCAAAGAGTGATAATTTAACTTCTTCATTCCCAATTTGGATGCCTTTTATTTCTTTCTCTTGCCTGATTGCTCTGGCAAGGACTTCCAACACGATGTTGAAAAGCAGAGGTGATAGGGGACATCCCTGTCGTGTTCCTGAACGTAGAGCAAAGGGCTTCAGTTTTTCTCCATTAATTATGAGATTAGCAGAGGGCTTGTCATATATAGCCTTTACTATGTTAAGGTATTTTCCTTCTATACCCATTTTATTAAGTGTTTTAATCATAAATGGATGTTGTATCTTGTCAAATGCTTTTTCTGCATCAATTGATATAATCATATGATTTTTGTCCTTTATTTTGTTTATGTGATGTATCACATTGATGGATTTTCGTATGTTGAACCATCCTTGTGCCCCGGGGATGAACCCCACTTGGTCGTGATGAATAATCTTTTTAATGCATTGTTGTATTCGATTTGCTAGAATTTTATTTAGGATTTTTGCATCGGTATTCATCAGAGATATTGGTCTGTAGTTTTCTTTTTTTGTGCTGTCCTTACCAGGTTTTGGTATCAGGGTAATGTTGGCCTCATAAAATGAGTTAGGGAGTACTGTCTCTTCTTCAATTTTTTGGAAGAGTTTGTGCAGGATTGGTATTAGATCCTCTTTGAAGGTTTGGTAGAATTCACTAGTGAAGCCATCTGGTCCCGGACTTTTGCTTTTGGGAAGGTTTTGGATGACTGATTCAATTTCGTTACTGGTGATCGGTCTGTTTAGATTTTCCAGTTCTTCATGGTTCAGCCTTGGAAGGCTATATGTTTCTAAGAACTTGTCCATTTCTTCTAGGTTGTTGAATTTGGTGGCATATAGTCCTTCATAGTATTCTTGGATGATCCTTTGTATTTCTGTGGTGTCCGTGATAACTTCCCCTTTTACGTTTCTGATTTTGTTAATCAGTGTCTTCTCTCTTTTTATCTTAGTAAGTCTAGCCAAGGGTTTGTCAATTTTGTTAATCTTTTCAAAGAACCAGCTCTTTGTCATATTAATTTTTTCTATTGTCTTTTTGTTCTCTATTTCATTTAGTTCTGCTCTCATTTTTATTATTTCCTTTCTTCTGCTGACCTTGGGTTTTACTTGTTCTTCTTTTTCTAGTTCTTTAAGGTGTAACATGAGGTTATTTATTTGGGAGTTTTCTTGTTTCTTGAGATAGGCCTGTAATGAGATAAATTTCCCTCTTAAAACTGCTTTCGCTGCATCCCAAAATTTTGGTAGGATGTATTTTCATTGTCATTTGTTTCTATGTATCTTTTGATCTCTCCTCTAATTTCTTCTTTGACCCAGTCCTTCTTTAAAAGTATGTTGTTTAATCTCCATGTATTTGTGTTTTTTCCCGCTTTCTTTTTACAGTTGATATCCAATTTCAAAGCCTTGTGATCAGAGAATATGCATGGTATGATTTCAATCTTCTTAAATTTGTTGAGACTGATTTTATGTCCCAATATATGGTCTATCCTTGAGAATGTTCCGTGTACACTAGAAAAGAATGTATAGTCTGATGTTTTAGGATGAAGTGCTCTATAAATGTCAATGATGTCCATTTTATCTAATGTGTCATTTAGGGCTACTATTTCGTTATTTATTTTCTGTTTGGATGATCTATCCATAGCAGTCAATGATGTATTTAAGTCCCCTAGTATAATTGTGGACACCCCTTCTGAGTAGAGGCATTTGGGGGCCAGTGCCTGCCCGTCTTCCTGTCTCTTCCCCTGGTCATGTGATGATGTAATATAATGTGATGATGGTGTACATGAAGCAAGCTGGAATACTGAGCTGCCCCAGGGAAGCTGTTGTCTGAGGAGGTGTCCTAGACCTGAAATGGATTTTGCAAGAGCTCAGCTTCTGTTCAGTCACAGAGATTTTGGGGTTCTTCTGTTCCTGCATAAATTTGTCCATCCTGACCAAAGGATATGATAGCCCTGCAAAATCTCTTAATGCTTACTGAGGCAGGGGCTGCTACTTTATTTGTTCCTCTATATCCATTCTCCTCTTCTTTCTCAGATTCATAGAAAATTTTTAGTTGGGCATATCGATGCATAAAATAAAGGTGACACTTCCCAACCTCCTCATAACTAAGACATGGCTGGGTAACTGAGTCCTGGCTGTGGTGTCCTTTGTGTCCTAGATAATCATGATTACTGTCTTTCTTCTTCGTCCTTGCTTTATCTGAGCAAAAAGCAACTGATCAGAGGACACTGGGTTGTCTCCACCTGTGCCCTGCCTTCTGTCAGAACAGAAAGGAACTCTCACTTTCAAGATTCAGTTATAAAAAGACTGTGTGTTCCATCTTGGGTGACCTCTCCTGCTCTCTCCCTCACTTGCACAGAGAGAAGCCAGCTGCCATATTGTGAGCTGCCCTCTGGAGAAGCCTATATGGCAAGACACTGAGGGCAGCCTCTAGCCAACAGCCAGTGAGGAACTAGGGCCCTCAGCCTAACATCCCACAAGGAACTCAGTCTTGCCCACAGTCATGCAAGTGGGCTGGGAAGATGATCCTCCCCCAACTCATAGCTTCAGAGGAGACTGCAGCCCCAGCTGACAGCTCACCAGCAACTTCACCAGGGGCCTTGAGCTAGAAGCACCCAGCTGAGCCATATGAAGATCCCTGACCTGTAGGAATGGTGAAATAATACATATTGGCTGTTTTAAATGGCTAAGTTTTAGGGGCAATTTGGGGACCATTAATACACTGTCCAAAAGGGTGTGCACGGAAACGGCATGTTCAGTCTCTGACTCATGCCTTGCAGGGGAGCGGCCTGGCCTCCCTACCACTCCCCCATCTGCCTCGTGACTGCAATGTTGTGGAATGCCACTGGACCATGCACAGAACAGGCAAACCTGAAATGTGACACCTGAAAACTTCATGGAGCTCAACTGTCATGTTAGATCATAGTTTTATATAAGACAGAAACAGTCTTTCTTATTTAAGCCATTGCAATTTGGGGTTTTTTGTAAGGAAGCTGAACCTATATCATGACTAAGATGTTTACTTGAATTCTGTAGGATGCAAAAGCTCTAGGAAGCAAAATAAATGGGACCAAGCTTCTTTATAGAAGCTGAGAACACGCATATCATTAAACATTTAAGAGATTTTAAATCAGATATACAACAGCCATTTTTCCTTCCTTCAAAATTGTAGATTATAGAAACCAGCCTCTTGAAAATAAAGCAAAAGCTAGACTTGTTAACGGCAGGAAGAGGAACCTGGAAATGGAGCTGATCACTTTTCATCAATTGATCACTAAGAGAGAGAGTTCGGCAGCTTGGTAGGCAGGCTGATGACTTGCATTCTTATTCACAAGAATTCTTTTGTACATCAGGCTAAACAGCTCTTTTAGTGTTTGCATGGGATTACGTTTATTTTAAAAACTAAGAAAGTGGCATTTTCAATGCGTCACATATTTGTAGCTGCGGATGAGTGGCTGCAATCCACAGTGGCAATGTGGATTCCTTCTGGAATGCCTCTATAACCGGTGAGCTCTCCCTTGGGTGAAAAAAGAACTGAAAGAATTTTCATTCACTGTAAAGAGTTATGGGCTGCATAGAGAGATGGAGTCTTAACTGTAACTGGGACTATTTGCTTTCTAATCCTCAAATTTAATGCTGTAAATTTTACAAAGAGCTAAAAGAAGACAGCTGTAAAGAACATCATTGTCATGGTTCAGTCTCAAGCCTGTACAGTTTGGGACTAAATCAGAGCTCTGCCCCAAAGTGTCCTGTTTTCATTTCTGATTTTATCCCTGACTTTGTGCATGCTGAATGTGAAAACAGACTGAATACAAATATCTGGGGGGAAAGTCAACTCATCAGACACAAATAAAGATTATAATAAAGCGAAAGATCTCTTTTCTTGGATCGGAAAACAAGGTTATAAAGGATATTTTTTCCTAAATTATTTTATTTAATTCAATATCATTTAGGTAAACATCTAAACAGAACTTGGGGATAACTTGGACAGTATTATTCTAAAATTAATCTAACAATAAATATTTGTAAATACTGAGAATATTTTGAAAAGAATAATAAAGAAACACTTGTCTTCTATGAATGAAATACATTCTTACCATAATAAAACAGTGATAGTAATAAAAACAGTGTGGTCCTGGCCCAGGAATAGACAGGTAGATTAATGGACTGAAGCAGAGGATCCAGAAATAGATTCACATAAATATGAAAACGCAGTACATAAGAAAGTTACCATGTCAACTCAAAAACAAGAAAACAAACAACCTAATAAAAAATTTGGCACAAGATTTGAAAATGCTCTTCACCAAAGATATACAAATGACTAATAAACACATGAAATAGATTCTCAACATCATTAGCCATTAGGGAAATATAAATTAAAATCACAATGAGATTACCATTACACACCTATTAGAACGGATAAAAAGAAACTGAAAATACCAAGTGCTGACGAGAATGCAGAGCAACTGGTACTCTCGTACATTGCTGGTGGGAGTGAAAAATGGTAGAGCTACTTTGAAAACAACAACAACAACGAGGCAGTCTCTTATAAAGCTAAGAAACACTTACCAATGATCCAGTAATCTCACTACTATGTATTTACCTAAGAGAAATGAAAACACATGCTCTTACAAAAACTTGTAGGCAAATGTTCCCAATAACTGTCTTAGTCCATTCAGCCTGCTATGACAGAGTCCCATAGACTGGGTGGCTTAAACAACAGACATTAGTCTCTCACAGTTCTGGAGGTTGGGAAGTCAAGATCAAGGTGCTGGCAGATTCAGTGTCTGGTGATAACCCCCTTCCTCATAGACAGCCATTTTATTGCTGTGTCCTTTCATGGTGGAAGGTTGAGGGAGCTCTCTAGGGCCTCTTTCATAAGATCAGTAATCATCCCACTTATGAGGGCTCCACCTTCACGATCTAACCACCTCCCAAAGACTCTACCTCCTAATAAATAACATCACACTGGGGTTAGATTTTCAACATATGAATTTTGGAGGGAAGCAAACATTCAGTCCATAATAACAACTTTATTATAACCTCAAAAAACAAAATATTCCACATGTTCTTCAACTGACAATTTTACTTCTTCACTCCCAATTTGGATGCCTTTATTCTTTTTTTTAAAATTAAAGTTTATTGGGGTGACAATTGTTAGTAAAGTTACATAGATTTTAGGTGTACAATTCTGTATTACATCATCTATAAATCCCATGTGTGTTCACCACCCAGAATCAGTTCTCCATCACCATATATTTGATCCCCTTTACCCTCATCTAACAACTCCTTCCTCCCTTACCCTCTGGTAACCACTAAACTATTGTCTGTGTCTATGAGTTTTTGTTTCTCATTTGTTTGTCTTGTTCTTTTGTTGTTTTTGGTTTATATACCACATATCAGTGAAATCATATGGTTCTCTGCTTTTTCTGTCTAACTTAATTTCGCTTAGCATTATATTCTCAAGATCCATCCATGTTGTCACAAATGGTCCTATTTCATCTTTTCTTACCGCTGAATAGTATTCCATTGTGCATATATACCACAGCTTCTTTATCCATTCATCTATCGAAGGACATTTTGGTTGTTTCCATGTCTTGGCCACCGTAAACAAAGCTGCAATGAACATTGGAGCACACGTGTCTTTATGGATAAATGTTTTCAGATTTTTTGGGTAGATACCCAGGAGAGGAATTGCTGGGTCATATGGTAATTCTATTCGT
The DNA here is from genome assembly GCF_057876585.1 of Rhinolophus sinicus. Taxonomy (NCBI): domain Eukaryota; kingdom Metazoa; phylum Chordata; class Mammalia; order Chiroptera; family Rhinolophidae; genus Rhinolophus; species Rhinolophus sinicus. Next base: position 94,096,090 of record NC_142514.1, read on the forward strand.
AATTTTTTGAGGAAACTCCACACTGCCTTCCATAATGGCTGCACCAGTCTGCATTCCCACCAACAGTGTATGAGGGTTCCTTTTTCTCCACAGCCTCTCCAACACTTGTTACTATTTGTCTTTTTGATGATAGCCATTCTGACTGGGGTGAGGTGATATCTCATTGTGGTTTTGATTTGCATTTCTCTGATGATTAGTGATGTTGAGCATTTTTTCATATGTCTATTTGCCATTTGTATGTCTTCTTTGGAGAAATGTCTCTTCAGGTCCTCTGCCCATTTTTCAATTGGGTTGTTTGTTTTTTTGTTTGTCAGTTGCATGAGTTCCTTGTATATTTTGGATATTAGCCCCTTAACGGAGGCACTGTTTGCAAAAATCTTTTCCCATTCAGTTGGTTGCCTCTTTATTTTGTCGATGGTTTCTTTTGCTGTGCAGAAGATGTTAAATTTGATATAGTCCCATTTGTTTATTTTAGCTTTTACTTCCCTTGCCTTTAGAGTCAAATTCATAAAATGCTCTTTGAACCCAAGGTCCATAAGTTTAATACCTATGTTTTCTTCTATGCAGTTTATTGTTTCAGGTTTTATGCTTAAGTCTTTGATCCATTTTGAATTAATTTTGGTACATGGTGACAAATAGCAGTCCAGGGATGTCTTTATTCTTTCTCTTGCCTGACTGCTCTGGCGAGGACTTCCAGTACTATGCTGAATAACAGTGGTGAGTGGGAGCATCCCTGTCTTGTTCCTGATCATAGAGGGAAAACTTTCAGTTTATCACCATTGAGTATGATAGTAGCTAAGGATTTGTCATATATGTTTTTTATTATGTTGAGGTAATCTCCTTCTAATACCCATTTTATTGAGTGTTTTAATCATAAATGGATAATAACAGTCTCTTTTTTCTAAAGAGCAGAATTCTTTTTTCATTTGTTAACGTCCTATTTATTAATTTGCTCTTTTATGGATTGTGCTTTGGTGTTGTGTCTTAGAAATCTTTGACTAATAAACGTCAAATTCAGAGCATAAACCTGTATCTTGGCTCCAAAGACCATGTGCTTTCCATTAATCCACGTAATGCCCACTTATTTGTCAGTAGATATTGACTGATTCTCCACAAGGAACCAGGCACCATCTCAGGCACTGGGGAGACAGCAGTGACTAAGAGAAACAGAGGTCTCTGCCTTGGTGTGGCATATTGTTTCCAATAGGAGAGAACAACACTAAAGTAAAAACATAGCACAGAATACCTGCTATGGAAAAGGATCAGGCAGAGAAGAGGTGGGTAGTAGGTGGTCAAGGAAAGCTCTGCAAGGGCCTGGAGTTATTGAGGACATGAGCTGGGCACACATGAGGACAAGTGTACCCCAGCTGGAGGTTTGCCAAGACATGTGGCAGAATAGCACAGATGCGGCTGGGGAGCAGATGGAGAGAGAACAATGTGGGGAAGGTCAGAGAGGTGATATGGGGAGAGCTGAGGGGCAGTGGTCAGGAGCATCTCATATCGAACTTTATAGGTAAAACAAGGGCTCTGGGTTTTCCTGCGTGGGAGAAGAAGCCATGGAGGATTTGAACAGGGAGGTGATACGATCTGGCTGCCATGTTGAGACTACATTGTAAAGAAGTTGGGAGGCCAGGAGGAGAGTTTTGATGATTATCCAAGCATGAGATCATGGTGACTTGGCTAGGATGGTGATGGTGGAAAGCAGCTAGATTCAGATATGTTTTGAACATAAAGTCAAAAGAGTTTTCTGATGGATTAGATGAGGGATGTGAGAGAAAGAGAGACATTGAAGTGAACTCAGGCCTCGGCCTGGGCAGGTGGGAGTGTGGAGCTGCTGCACTCTGAGTGGGAGGCTGAGGGAGAAGTGGGATTTGTGGGGGAGACTAGGAGTTTGGTTTGGGGCATTCTACATTTTGGATTGGCTATTAGACGGAACAATAGTGGTGCAGGGAGGCAGTTGGTGTTTAGGAGAGAGGTCAAGTTTGGGTATCAATAGATACCCAAATATTGATTGTATTTAAAGATATGGGTGAAATGGGGGAGAGGCCTGATCCCGGATGTTCTCCAATAATTGTTGGTCAGGAAGACGAAAGAGCAAATGAGACACTGATGGAGGTTTGAGTGATGTGCAGACTCCAGGAGAGGGTGGAGTCCTGGAGGCCAGTGAGGAAAGGTTTTCTAGAAAGGAGTGCTGATTTTCTGTGTCAGGTGCTGCTGAGAAGGCACTGGGACCTCAGTGGATGGTGGAGGAAAGGAGCCGCCAGAGTGGGTTCAAAAGAGGAAGTGGGGACAGAGATTATAAACAGCTCTTCTGAAAATTGTGCTGTAGAGATGAGTGGAGAACTGGGACAGGTGATAAAAAAAATGAGTTGATAGAAATGCCTTTTTTATTTGTTTTTAAATGGGAGAAATGACAGCTTGTTGGCATGTTGATGAGAATGATCCCACAGAGAGGGAGGACTTATGATCTTGCAAGAAGCCCTGTTGTGGGACACCCTGAGCTTTTGCTGTATTAGCCACTGAAAAGGCAGAAATCAGAAGATTCTTTCCAATCTGTACAACTTCCCTAGACCCAAGAAGCCATGGAAAGAGAACCTGAGTACAAAGCCGGTTAGATTTTGAGAAACACTGAAGTAATTCAAAGGCACAAGTTACCCTCTAGTAGTTCAGATAATTTTGCCCCTGTCCACCTGGAAACCCCACATCTAAGGTCCCATAAAACCAGGCCTTTACAGGATACCAGTTCCACCTGGGCTATTTCTTGCAGTTTAAGGAGAAAACTATTGTGGGTGTATATTCAGATTATGGACTGAATCTTCCACATCTTGTTCCTAAGGGCAGGAACCAGGTCTGTGTGTTCATTTTCATTTGTATCTTTAACAGCTCCCAGTGTGGCTGGCACATAGTAGGAGAGCAACAATCTTTGTTGAATGATGGCCAAGACTTACTTTCAAAATCTCCTTTCCCCAATACAAATCCAAACCACAAAGAGATACCACCTCACAACTGCAAGAATGGCTATTATCAAAAAGATAAAAGAACAAGTATTGGAAGGATGTGGAGAAAAAGGAACCCTGGTGCACTGTTGGTGGGGATGTGAATTGGTACAGCTATTCTGGAAAACTTCAAAACGTGAAAAATAGAATCATTTTACAATCCAGCAATCCCACTTTTGGGTATATATCCAAAGGATATGAAATCATTACCTTGAAGAGACATCTGCACTCACTCTCATGTTCATTGCAGCATTACTTACAACAAGCAGCTAAGGTATGAAAACAACCTAAGTGTCTATGGATGGATGAATAGATAATAACAATAAAATATATTTATATATCTCACATTTTTATTATCCGTTCATCCCTTCATAACAATTATATATATAACAATTATATATATAAATGTTATGTTGTACACCTTAAATGTATACAATTTTTATTAAAAAAATAGTTTTCCCATTTAAGCCTTGATTTGGACAAACACATGCAAGATATCCCACACTTCCACAGTATATTTTTACACAGATTATTTAAAATAAAGCACAGAACAGCAACAAGAACAACAGCACGGGGACACACCAGAGATTACTGGAAGCCTCCTAATATAATTTAAAATTAGGTTTCTCACACCATGGAAGGTAGGTTTCTCTCTGGGTGGTGAGCACACAATGTGATATACAGATGATGTATTACAGAATTGTACACTTGAAACATATGTAATTTTACTAACCACTGTCACCCCAATAAATTTAATTTTTAGTAAAGAAAGTAAAAAAATTTTTTAAATTAGAAAATGAGAGAACTCAAATTTGACTTGTAAGGATGATGAGGATGGAGGAGTACTTTTCTTTGTAGAATGTTTGATCTTGCTGACTGTTGTACAGTTTACTTTTGTGTTTCGCAGGATTGTTAGCAGGATTGAATGTTTTTTGGAGTATACTTTAATGGGAGTATTCAATGTGAAACTAATGCTAGTGATCAGATCCTCATCTGAAATTCAAATTCCAAAAAAGACTTTTTAGTCTTAAGAGCAAAGAGTAGACAAAATGAGGTTCAGATTTTTTTCTTAAATATTTGCCTTTAAATAATGGAATAGTTCTCTCTGGACCACCACTAATAATAGTGGACATTAAAAGTACAGAGTTGGACTGCTTGGGTCAATATAAAAAGTTCCTGGCAGAAGCTTTTAGAAAATGTTCACTTTAGAGAAACTTTGCACCATATAAGCTTTTTCCATGAGATGGCGATGTTGTGCTACAAAAGAAAACCCTTTTCCCTGTTGCTCTGAAAAACCCGAGAACAATTTAAAAAAGAGATTCCAGTTATAAGATGAATAATTGCTGGGGCTCTGTGGACAGCACTTAACAGTGCTGTATTACATACTTTAAAATTGCTAAGAGTAGATCTTAAATGTTCTCAGCACAAAAAAGAAACTATATGAGGTAACGGAGGTATTAACTAACACTACTGTGGTAGGTAGTTTCCCTATAAGATAGATAGATAGATAGATAGATAGATAGATAGATAGACAGACAGACAGACAGACAGACAGACAGACAGACAGACAGATAGATAGATAGATAGATAGATAGATAGATGATAGATAGATGATAGATGACAGATAGATAGATAGATAGATAGATAGATAGATAGATAGATAGATAGATAGATAGATAGATAACCACCTCACACCTGCAAGGATGGCTATTATCAAAAAGATAAAAGAACAAGTGTTGGCAAAGATGTAGAGAAAAAGGAATCCTGGTGCACTGTTGGTGGGGATGTGAATTGGTACAGCTATTCTGGAAAATTTCAAAACATGAAAAGTAAAATCATTTTACAATCCAGCAATCCCACTTTTGGGTATATATCCAAAGGATATGAAATCATTACCTTGAAGAGACATCTGCACTCACTCTCATGTTCATTGCAGCATTACTTACAACAAGCAGCTAAGGTATGAAAACAACCTAAGTGTCTATGGATGGATGAATAGATAATAACAATAAAATATATTTATATATCTCACATTTTTATTATCCATTCATCCCTTCATAACAATTATATATATAACAATTATATATATAAATGTTATGTTGTACACCTTAAATATATACAATTTTTATTTTAAAAAGTTTCCCCATTTAAGCCTTGATTTGGACAAACACATGCAAGATATCCCACACTTCCACAGTATATTTTTACACAGATTATTTAAAATAAAGCACAGAACAGCAACAAGAACAACAGCACGGGGACACACCAGAGATTACTGGAAGCCTCCTAATACAATTTAAAATTAGGTTTCTCACACCATGGAAGGTAGGTTTCTTTCTGGGTGGTGAGCACACAATGTGATATATAGATGATGTATTACAGAATTGTACACTTGAAACATATGTAATTTTACTAACCACTGTCACCCCAATAAATTTAAGTTTTAGGAAAGAAAATTAAAATGTTTTTAAATTAGAAAATAAGAGAACTCAAATTTGACTTGTAAGGATGATGAGGATGGAGGAGTACTTTTCTTTGCAGAATGTTTGATCTTGCTGACCGTGGTACAGTTTACCTTTGCTTTTTCCTATAAGCAGCATTAAATGTTTCTGTGGAGAATACTTTAGTGGGAGTGTACCTTGTATATTTTGTATACCTTAAACTTACACAATGTTATCGTGTTTCCCTGAAAATAAGACCTAGCCAGACAATCAGCTCTAATGCATCTTTTAGAGCAAAAATTAATATAAGATCTGGTATTATTATATTATACTATATTATATTATATTATATTATATTATATTATATTATATTATATTATATTATATTATACCCGGTCTTATATTATATTAAAATAAGACCAGGTCTTATAAAATTTTTGCTCCAAAAGACTCATTAGAGCTGATGGTCCAGCTAGGTCTTATTTTCAGGAAAACACGGTATATGTCAATTATATCTCAATAAAGTTAGAAAAAAAGAGAGATCATTCTCCCCATCCCACGCCATCCTTATTATTCCATAAAACCAGGAGACTGCTTCCCTCATTTTCTGACCTCATGTTTTTTGTGGGTTTTTTTTAAATTAAAGTTTATTGGGGTGACAATTGTTAGTAAAGTTACATAGATTTCAGGTGTACAATTCTGTATTACATCATCTATAAATCACATTGTGTGTTCATCACCCAGAGTCAGTTCTCCTTCCATCACCATATATTTGATCCCCTTTACCCTCATCTAACAACCCCCTCCTCCCTTACCCTCTGGTAACCACTAAACTATTTTCTGTGTCTATGAGTTTTTGTTTCTCATTTGTTTGTTTGTGTTGTTCTTTTGTTGTTTTGGTTTATATACCACATATCAGTGAAATCATATGGTTCTCTGGTTTTTCTGTGTGACTTATTTCGTTTAGCATTATAATCTCAAGATCCATCCATGTTGTCACAAATGTTCCTATATCATCTTTTCTTACTGCCGAATAATATTCCATTGTGTATATATACCACAGCTTCTCGATCCATTCATCTATCGAAGGACATTTTGGTTGTTTCCATGTCTTGGCCACCGTAAATAAAGCTGCAATGAACATTGGAGCACACGTGTCTTTATGGATAAATGTTTTCAGATTTTTTGGGTAGATACCCAGGAGAGGGATTGCTGGGTCATATGGTAATTCTATTCGTAATTTTTTGAGGAACCTCCACACTGCCTTCCATAGCGGCTGCACCAGTCTGCATTCCCACCAACAGTGTATAAGGGTTTCTTTTTCTCCACAGCCTCTCCAACACTTGTTACTATTTGGCTTGTTGACGATAGCCATTCTAACTGGGGTGAGGTGATATCTCATTGTGTTTTTTATTTGCATTTGTCTGATGATTAGTGATGTTCAGCATTTTTTCATATGTCTATTTGCCATTTGTATGTCCTCTTTGGAGAAATGTCTTTTCAGGTCCTCTGTCCATTTTTCAGTTGGGTTGTTTGTTTTTTTGTTGTTGAGTTTCATGAGTTCCTTGTATATTTTGGATATTAGCCCCTTATCGGAGGCACTGTTTGCAAAAATCTTCTTCCATTCAGTTGGTTGCCTCTTTATTTTGTCGATGGTTTCTTTTGCTGTGCAGAAGATGTTAAATTTGATATAGTCCCATTCATTTATTTTAGCTTTTACTTCCCTTGCCTTTAGAGTCAAATTCATAAAATGCTCTTTGAACCCAAGGTCCATAAGTTTAATACCTATGTTTTCTTCTATGGAGTTTATTGTGTCAGGTCTTATGCTTAAGTCTTTGATCCATTTTGAATTAATTTTGGTACATGGTGACAGATAGCGGTCTAGTTTCATTCTTTTTCACGTGGCTATCCAATTCTGCCAGCACTATTTTGAAGAGGCTGTCTTTCCTCCATTGTATGTTTTTAGCCTCTTTGTCAAAAATTATCTGTCCATATTTATGTGGTTTTATTTCTGAGTTCTCAATTCTATTCCATTTGACCTCATGTTTTGAGCAGGCAGATGGCTTTCCTCCAATGTTTCGTATAATACACGTTTTCTTGAATCCTTAGTTGTTTGCAAAGTGTGTGTTCCTACCATTTTATCTGCTGCTGTTTTGTTCCTGAGGTTAATCTTGGCTATCTGTCCTGATGAAAACCATTCTGGAGTGATGGACCGGGAATAAAGGCTTTTAGTGTGGCCTCTAGAGCTGCCGACTTGTACTGCACCTCCGTGTCCACCTGGCCGAACGACCTCAGCTGAACGCAGAGAGAGTTATTCTCATGGCCAAGGTAGACGCCAAGGAGAACTGGTCCTTTCATGGCAGGATCCTTAGAAAGGGGCATTCCTGCTCTTGCACCACATACCATTTTTTTTTATTGTGGTAAAATACAAGATCTGACAATTAAGTTCACGAACTTGTTGCAACGATGTTGCTAATGTTTTCTGATATCAGAGGAATTATTCATTATGAATTTGTACCAACTGGGCAAACAGTGAACCAAGTTTACTATGTGGAAGTGCTGAAAAGGCTGCATGGAAAAGTTAGATGAAAACGACCTGAACTTTTTGCTAACAATTCATGGCTCTTGCATCACAACAATGCACCAGCTCACACAGCACTGTCTGTAAGGGAGTTTTCAGCCAGTAAACAAATAACTGTATTGGAACACCCTCCCTACTCACCTGATCTGGCCCCCAAGGACCTCTTTCTTTAACTGAAGATAAAAGGAAACATAGAAAGGAAGACATTTGGATGGCATTCAGGACATCAAGGGTAATATGACGACAGCTCTGATGGCCATTCCAGAAAAAGAGTTCCAAAATTGCTTTGAAGGGTGGACTAGGCGCTGGCATCAGTGCATAGCCTCCCAAAGGGAGTACTTCGAAGGTGACCATAGTGATATTTAGCAATGAGGTATGTAGCACTTTTTCTAGGATGAGTTCGCAAACTTAATTGTCAGACCTCGTGCACTTAACATAAAATTTACCATATTTTAACCATTCTCAAGTATACAATGCTATGGCATTTAGTGCATTCAAATTATGCTATCATCATCTTTTTCTGTCTCCAGAGCTTTTTTGTCTTCCCAAACGGAAACTCTGTACTCATTAAATGCTAACTCCTTATATCCCATTACCCCAGCCCCTAGCAACCACCATTCTACTTTCTGTTTCTATGAATTTGATGATTGTAGGAACCTCATATAAGTAGAATCATAAAATACATGGTTTTTGCTGACTGGCTTATTTCACTTGGCATAATGTTTTCAAGAATCATCCATGTTGTAATAAGTGTCAGAATTTCCTTCCTTTTAAGGCTAAATAATATTCTATTGTATGTATATACCACATTTTGTTTATCTATCATCTGTTGATGAATACTTGGGATGTTTCCACCCTTTGGCTGTTGTGAATAATGTTGCTATGAACATGGGTGTACAAATATCTTTTTGAGATCCTGTTTTCAATTCTTTGCGGGTATATACTGTGGACCCTGAGAAAGAAGACACTTACCAAGAAGAGCTTCTGGTGGCTAACTGGGCTCAAATTTAAAAAACAGAGTTTAGCAGCCATTTCTAAACAGGGACATCTCACGCAAACTGCACTTTAGGGAGAAGCCCACATGGAACTGCCTGCCTGCCACATTGAACTGCCTGTCTGCACTGTCCTGCCATCTAAGCCAACCTTTATAAAGGAGTTCCTGGTATCATATTTCAACCAATTGAACTGAGATTTTCCTGTCCAAACACAGCTGTGCAGTGAGATTCGCCATTAGCATCTTCACCGACCAATCAGAGTGACTCAATTCCAACCAATCAGGACAGTACTTTTTGAAAAACACTGTGAGAATTTGAAGTCCACACTTCATGAGGACAGACCAATCAGGGACTGGGGTGGGGACTCCTCTATATGTAAGTAAGCTCCCCACTGCCTCAGGGAGCACAGTTTTGCATTATACTGAAGACAAAAGACTGGATTTCCCTGGGTGGAGCTGAAACACAGAAGTCTCACTGGACCAGAGCAAAATGGTATGGAACAGAGCAGGTGGAGCAGAGCAGGTGGAGCAGACTGGAGTACAGCAGAGCTGCGTCACCCCAGGGCCACCTCACAGCCATGCTGTTCCCCAGCAGTGCTGTTTCATAATTGATCCATAACACTAGAGCTTTTCCACAGCCGTGCTGTTCTCACAACCATACTGTATCACAATCGAGCTATTTGCACTGAATAAAGTTTCCTTCTTCACACCCCAAGTTGAGGATTCACGGTGGTGTTGAATTGGTACCAACAACCATTAGTTGACAATACCCAAAAGTGGAATGCTGAATCATGTGGTAATTCTATTTCTAATATTTTGAGTAATCACCATGCAGTTTTCCACAGAAGATGCACCGTTTTACATTCGTATGAGTAACATACAAGGGTTCCTGTTTCTTCACATCCTCACTAGCACTTGTTCAGATCATTCCTTTAAGCACTGCTGGCCATACACACCTAACTTAACATGGAAAAATTAGTTTCTCAAGAGTTCCTTACTCAGAACTATTGATGGATTTTTCTCTTTTATAAAAATTGTGATATAACTGACATATAACATTATACTAATTTCAGGTGTACAACAAAATGATTCAATATTTACATATATTGCAAAATGATCACCACAACAAGTCTAGTTAACATCCATCAACACAATTACTTTTTCTTTTCTTGTAATGATGTGCATTTGTTGTGGTGATGTGTATTTCTTAATAGGATACCTGCCTTATATTTTCCAGACACTTGGTAGATTATTTCTTTTAATCAATTCTTCTTTCATCGTCCTCTTTACAAGATTCTTTTTTTAAAAAAAACTGAAACTGCACTAACTTTTTTTTTGTCAGGAAAACGTTGTAGACTTGTCAAGATTTATTGTTGAAAGCAGGTGAGGTGCACAAAGAGGCTTCAAAGTGTCGCTTTATTGATTCTCTAGCTAAATGGCGAGGTGAGTATCATAGCTCTAATCTTTCCAACGAGGAGAGGGAAGTCCAGAGAGGACAAGGCACATGGTCTCACAGCTAGAGGCAGCACAGCAGGGTTTGAACTCCGGCTGGCTGACTCCAAGTCTCCAAAGCAGTGTTCATGAATCGACCATCAAGATGCAGACAGTTACCCCAAACCTCCATTTCTTAAGTTTTAGTAAGTACCAAATCTGAATCATGGAAGATTCATATAGATAGCAGTTTGTCTATATTATCAAAAAAGCCAGGCTTTGAATTTTTACTTTAATTTTGTGATTTTCCCCATTACAAGAATCTTATAGGGGAGAAATAGCATTTCTTACTGAAATAATGCTTTTTGCTGGAGTCAAGTTAGTTGAGTTAGCCAGCTGTTCACTTTAAGATTGATGAAGCCCTCTCACATGGGGACTGCATGTCTCCAACCTGTGTTCCTTGCTGGGCCCACCTTCCTGTGGCTCTGCTCAAGGCACAGCCACTTACTCTCAGGGGACTGTCAACTGGTATCTGATCCTTTATATATGAGCAACCAGAGATGGCATCAAGGGATGCATTATTTAAAAATAAGGTGGGTGCCAGCTTAAAACTCTGCTTGTTTTGTCCATAAGAATAAAGAGCTATGTCCTGAGAATTACAGCACACTTCTTAAAAGTCCTAAGTTAAAACATGTAATTTTAAAAAACATTGCTTATCAGGGCAACATAAATAAAAGATATTTCAGTGAATTATATGTGACCATGCAGAGGTCATTGGGAACTTTCTATTCTGATAAATAGTCCTGGCCTCCAGTTTCTTCATTTCTCACTCCTGAAATGCTGTGTGTTCATGGTAAGACTGTGAGCTCTGGTAAAGACATGATGAGGAAGGCAAGACCAACGGGAGTGTGAGTTCTTTCTACACTTGGTAAATGAGACATGAAGGAGAAAGAATATTTTCACTTAAGCAGGTAATGTCTGAGCTGCTTTTTTTCCAAAGTTTTCTTCAGAGACTTTTTCTAAATGCTTGAAGAGCTTTGGAATTCTGTTCCTTCCACTCACCAACTTTGAAACTTTAGATTTGCCAGAACTCTCTGGGCTCTAAGCCAAAACAGGTGACATGAAGATTACATAAAAGAATGTGTACAAAGCCTTTGATGATAAGATGTACTTAATATTCTACCTAGAGGGCGGGTAATATTATTATCCTGAGAGAGTGGGGATAGCAGTAAAGTGTGATTGTTCATGGTCACCAGGCAGAGCTGAACTTGGGAATAGGGTCAATAATTCCTTAATCCCAAAGTATATTACTCAGGTGGAAAGGAAATGGATAGATTCTCTTATCTCCTTAAGCTTTGCATTTTCCGAAGGGGTCCTCCCTGGAGAGTTGCCAGGGGTTGTCTCTTTTTATTTTTTTAATTTTATTTTATTAAATTTATTGGGGTGACAATTGTTAGTAAAATTACATAGATTTCAGGTGTACAATTCTGTATTACATCATCTATAAATCCCATTGTGTGTTCATCACCCAGAGTCTCTTGGGGACAAGCAGAGAGGCCTGAGGCATTCTCCCTACTGTCCCGTGAGCAGCAAAACCATTTTTGGGTAGGTTCCATGCAAATAATGACAGTTTTATGGGTTGAGATTGACACGAGCGAGGGCCTTTTGTTTTTGGTCAAGTGGTCAAAGAAAGACACTTCATTGCAGTAATCTCTGGCAGATGTTTGTAGCAACAGGTATGAGTGATTCGAGCCAATTTTTCCACATTTAAAAGGTAGAGACTAATGAAACAACTAAATCAGAGCTAGCCACATACGTCAGATAAATATGCTCTAAAAAGTGAATGAAGTTGGCTAATACAAACACAAGGGAGTGATCTTAGTCCTATATTAAAAGACTCTATTTTGCTTTAATTGTGTAGTAGAGCTAGTGTTCTGGCCCAGAAGAGAAAAGATGATCTTATATATACAGCCTTTTGAAGAAATATAGCCCTAAAAACGATAACAATAACTCATAAACAATGAAAACTATGTGGGTTTTTTGTTTGTTTTTGCTTGTTTGTTTGTTTGTTTATAAAAAGTAGACATTCAAGCAGGAAATGAGGATGAGGGAATCAGATGGGTTAGCAGATGTCAGCTCTGTTTAGTTTTAAGGATTCAGCTGGTCTTCCCTGAAAACTCAGGGTTCATGCCACGGGATCTCTAACAATGCAATACACTTGTGTGTCCAGTACAAATGACAAATACGTTTGTTCACATACAATAATCCTACAGAGAAGGGAAGACACCCAGAAAATGGACATCCCTTCAACTCAGATTTGTCTTTATCAAAGTTTCTTTTGTTTTTCCTCTTTATCATTAATGGTGATAATGTAGGTAACAGGGCTTTTGAAGACTGTAAACATACAAATATTGTGTGTATTCATCCTATGTGATTCTACTGTCCCTGTTTTCCTCCTTGCCTTCCAAACTGATAGATCCAGTTCCAGCGATTACCCACAGAAATGCCTTCCCTGTGCATACACCCTTATTCACGATCTCTGGAGCAAGAGACACCACAGAAACACACACACACACAAATGAAAATCATATGATCATATCAATAGATGCAGAAAAAGCATTTGACAAAATCTAGCATCCATTTATGATAAAAACTCTTAGCAAAGTGGGAGTAGAGGAATCATATCTCAACATAATAAAGGCCATATATGCTAAACCCACAGCTAACATCACACTCAATGGCGGAAAGCTTAAGATCAGGAACAAGACAAGGTTGCCAACTCTCACCACTTTTATTCAACATAGTTCTAGAAGTTCTAGCCACAGCAATCAGACAAGAAAAAGAAATAAAAGGCATTCAAATAGGAAAATAGGAAGTAAAATTGTCATTATATGCAGATGACATGATACTATATGTAGAGAATCCCAAAGACCTCACCAAAAAAAAAAAAAAAAAAAAAATTAGAACTGGTCAATGAATTTAGAAAAGTAGCAGGATACAAAATTATTATTCAGAAATTGGTTTCATTTATATACACCAATAAGAAACTATCAGAAGGAGAAATTAAGAAAACAACTCCATTTACAATTGCTTCAAAAGCAATAAAATACTTAAGAATAAATTTAATCAAGGAATTAAAACTCTTGTGCTCAGAAAATTATAAGACATTGAAGACAGAATTTAAAGAAGATATAAACAAATGGAAACATATGCCATGTGCATGGATGGAAAGAATTAATATAGTTAAAATGTCCATACTATCTAAGACAATATATAGTTTCAATGCAATCCCCATCAAAATACTAATGACATTTTTCACAGAACTATAACACATAATCCTAAAATTTATATGAAATCAGAAAGACCCCAAACAGCCATGGCAATCTTGAGAAATAAGAACAAAGTGGAAAGCATCATGCTCCATGACATCAAATCATACTACAAGGCTACAGTAATCAAAAAAGCATGGTATTGGTATAAAAACAGACACGTAGATCAATGGAACAGAATGGAGAGCCCAGAAATAAATCCATGCCTATTGGTCATTTAATCTATGATAATGGAAGCAAGAATATACATTGGGGTTAGACAGCCTTCTAATAAATGATGCTGGGAAAACTGGACAGATACAGGCAAAAAAAATGAAGCTGTACCACCTTCTTATGCCATATACAAGAATAAATTCAAAATGGATTAAAGACTTAAATGTAAGACCTGAAACCATAAAACTCCTAGAAGAAAATATCGGAAGTAAATTTGCATACATTACCCTTAGTAATATTTTTACTGATATATCCCCTGGGGCAAGGGAAGCAAAAGAAAAAATAAACATGTGGGATTACATCAAACTAAAAATTTTTTTTCACAGCAAAGGAAATCATCAATAAAACAAAAAGACATCCTACTGAAAGGGAGAAGATATTTGCCAATGATAGATACATCTGATAAAGGATTAATAGCCAAAATTTATTTAAAAAAAAAAACACACCAAAAACTCATACAACTCAATACCAAAGAAACAAACAACCCAATTAAAAAATGGTCAGAAGACATGAAGAGACATTTCTCTAAAGAGGACATGCAGATGGCCAACAGACATATGAAAAAATGCTCAACCTCACTAATCATTAGAGAAATGCAAATAAAAACCACAATGAGACACCACCTCACTCTGATCAGAATGGCCATCATCAATAAATCAACAAACAACAAGTGCTGGAGAGGATGTGGAGAAAAGGGAACATTCATGAACTGTTGGTGGGATTGCAGATTGGTGCAGCCACTATGGAAAAGTGTATGGAGGTTCCTCAAAATATTGAAAATAAAACTACCTTATGACCAGCAATTTTACTCCAGGGTATCTATCCAAAGAAATCCAAACCACTAATTCGAAAAAATATGTGCTCACCTATGCTTATTGCAATGTTATTCATAAAAGCCAAGATATGGAAATAACTGTAATGCCTATCGATAGTCAACTGAATAAAGAAACTGTGATACATTTATACAGTGGAGTATTACTCGAACATAAAGAATAATGAAATATTACCATTTGCAATGACATGAATGGACCTAGAGAATATTATGCTAAGTGAAATATATGTCAGATGGAGAAAGAGAAATATCATATGATCTCACTTGTATGTGGAATCTAAAGAGCGGAATAAATGAAGAAAGAAAACAGAAATAGACTCAGAGATATAGGG
This sequence comes from Rhinolophus sinicus, assembly GCF_057876585.1. Lineage (NCBI taxonomy): Eukaryota > Metazoa > Chordata > Mammalia > Chiroptera > Rhinolophidae > Rhinolophus > Rhinolophus sinicus. The sequence continues at coordinate 94,111,239 of NC_142514.1, forward strand.
GGAAAAAACTCATGGTTGCTAGATGGGAGGGGAGTGGGGATGGCGGAGAAGGTAAAGGGATTAGAAAGTACAAATTAGTAGTCACAATGTAACCACGGAGATATGAAATACAGTTTGGGGAAGATAATCAATAATGTTGTAAAGATTATGCAAAGTGCCAGATGAACACTGGCTTATTAGGGAGAACACTTCATAGATTGTCTAAATGCCTGACCGCTGTGCTATACACCTGAAGCTGAAGTTGAATAATACTGAATGTCAACTGTAATTATATATATATATATATATATATATATATATATATATATAGTCATGGGAGGTGGAGTACAGTCAGTGGAACTGTAATAGCTATATTCAGTGTCAAAGGGGTAGTAGATTGGAGGAGGTTATCACTTTGTGAGGCATGTAAATGTCTAAGTATTACATTGTTTTCTACACCTGAAACTAGAACAAACAAACAACAAGAACAAACAACGAAGAAGCACCAGCTGAATGGGAGAAGATATTTGCAAACAATGCTTTCAATAAGTGGCTAATATCCAAAATATATAAGGAACTCATACAACTCAACAACAAAAAGACAAACAATCCAATTAAAACATGAGCAGAGGACAGGAACAAAAACTTCACCCAGGAAGACATACAAATGGCCAATAGATATGTGAAAAAAATGTTGAACTGCACTAGCTATTAGGGAAATGCAAAGTAAAACCACAATGAGATATCACCTCACCCCAGTTAGAATGGCTATCATCAACAAGACAAATAATAAGTGTTGGAGAGGCTGTGGAGTAAAAGGAACCCTCATACACTGCTGGTGGGGATGTAAATTGGTACAACTGCTATGGAAAACAACTGCTATGGAGTTTCCTCAAAAAATTAAGAATAGAATTACCATATAATCCAGCAATCCCTCTCCTGGGTATCTATCCCCAAAAATCTGAAAATATTTATCCATAAAGATATATGTACTTCAATGTTCATTGCAGCTTCATTTACAGTGGCCAAGACAGGGAAACAACCAAAGTGTCCTTCTATAGATGATTGGATAAAGAAGTTGTGGTATATATACACAATGGAATACTACTCTGCCATAAGAAAAGAAGAAATAGCACCATTTGCAACAACATGTATGGACCTTGAGATTATTATGCTAAGCGAAATAAATCAAACAGTAAAAGTCGAGAACCACATGACTTCACTCATATGTGGGATATAAAACTAAAAGCAACAAAGGAACAAGACAAACAAAGAAACAAAAACTCCTAGACACAGACAAAAGTTTAGTGGTTACCAGAGGGTAAGAGGGGTGGTGGTAGAAGAGGGTAAAGGAGGTCAAATATGTGGTGATGGAAGGAGAACTGACTCTGGGTGATGAGCACACAATGTGATATATAGATGATTTATTATAGAACTATACACTTGAAATCTGTAATTTTACTAACCATTGTCACCCAAATAAATTTAATTAAAAATATATATATATGTATCCCCATGTGCATTGCAGCATAATTCACAATAACAAAGACGACATGGAATCAACCAATTTCCATATTCTAATCTGGATTATACCAACCTAAATGTAATCCTGCCACCTAAGGGCATCACTGCTAAGTGGCAGTCAGGAGACCGGGTCTGTTTTTCTCCCAGCAGGCTACAGTGAAGCCCATCAACACAAGTGTCAGGGAGTCCTCAGCTTAGGAAGCAGCAAGGACCCATTCAGAAATCGCACAGTCCCCATGTCTGTCTTAGCAGTGAGGATTGCTCCAGAATTCCAACCTAAACATTGAGAATCACATCTGTGACTCAGCAGCTCAGCATAGGCCACCATGCTCAGGGGGAAAAATAGCAAAATACGAGATGTCAAAACCCCAAAATGAAAGATTGGGTTTAGGAAAACAGTGGTTCTTCAAGGAGCCACAGGAAAAGAGTGCCTCTTTGATCCATGAGATGCTGAAGAAAAATGTCCTGGGCAGAATTTGCCCTAAGAAGATGTCTAGGTGAGAAGATGGCCTGAGTTTCGAATCACACTAACCTAACTAATTGAGGAGACTGCCAGCTGTTCGTAAAACTCTCTGGAAGGGACTTCAAACCAGTAGCCATCCAATGTCTCACATGCCTCCTGCCGGAGACTGGAAACACAGCCACGGTGTTTTGCAGCAACTTCCACTTCCCCACATCCTAAACTGGGCCATACTTTGAGGACAGATTGTAGCATATGCACTATTTGAATTTTAAGCCTAGGCCTTCAGGGCCCTTGCACTTCCACCATTGCCATCCAGAATGCTCCTGCTGCCCTGTATAGAAGCCCTAGCTCAGACAAACTGAGTCATGAGAGCTCACAGGTGGAGAAAGACCCAACACAAGGCAGCAGACCTATGAGAGAGGCCTTAGACCTGTCCTGACCGGCTGCCAGCAGAGTGCAGCCTCCTGAGTGAGCCAGGCAACCTCCATAACTGTGGGAAATAATATATTGTTGGTGTAAGCTACTTCATTGTGGTGTGGTTTGTTACCTAGCAAGGTAACAGCTCCATCTCCTTAGTAAGGAAGTCTGTTTGGTGTATATAAAATGTACAGTTCTTTTGCTGCCCTATGAGGCCCAACATGACCTTGACTTGGACACCCTCTGTGCCTCACTCCCTTACCCTTCTGTTTTCACCCAGTTCTAGTTTCCCTGGCCCAACTTGTGTCTCTAGAACACATTAGCCTCTCTTCCCACCTCCCATCCCCATGGCAAGCATGCTTCTGCTCAAGGGCTCTGTACTGACTGCTCCTTTCTCTGGAATGTCCTGCTTCTGGGCTGTCTCCCTCACCCTTTCCTGGTCCCTGCTCCTATGTCACCTTGCCTGGGAAGCCTAACCTGCCCCCACCTGAAACGCTTGACCCCACCTTCTCCTTGCAGTCCTCCCTCCCTCCCATGTTTTATTTTTCTTCATAGCACTTATCACTACTTGACATCTTTATTGTTTTATTTCTTTGTCTGTTTCTCCTCCTGCTCACCCCTCCCTGCCATTAAAATGTAAGCTCCATGAATTTTGTCTCTGTTCACTTTTGTGTCTAGTGTCTGGTGATAATAAAAAAAAACAATAGCTAAGACCTGAAAGCAATTATCCTCAGCCAGGCACTGTTTAAGGGCTTCATTTACTCCTCACAGAAAACTTAGGCAGGAACTATTCCCCCACTTTACAGATAAGGGAACTGAGTTATTGGCAGGATCAGTAACTCTGTTCAGTGGCAAAAACAGTATTTAAACCCAGGCAGACTGGCTCATAGTCGGTACATAATACATACCTGTTTAACGAATAGACAAATGAATTTCCTAATTCTTCTGCTGCAGCAGGGCTATCTCAGTGCAGGAGGAATTGCTACTGAGTGATTCCTCCCAATAGCCATTCTTTCTTCATTTATAAAAACAAAATGGTTCCTTAACCTCCTTATTTTACAGTCTACTTTCATTTTGCCTTTTTCTTGTTCATTTGTTGTTGTTGTTGAAACTCAGGCAAGATTGTAGGGTAAAAGAGCAACATACAAAAATTAATTATATTTCTATACACTAGCAATTAATCTGAAAATGAGATTAATAAAACAATTTCATTTACAAGAACATTAAAAAACAAATACTTTGGAATAAATTTAACAAAAGAAGTGCAAGACTTGTACTCTGAAAACTACAATACATTGTTGAAAGACATTAAAGAAGACCTAAACCAACAAAAAGACATCCATGTTCATGGATTGGGAGATTTAATATTGTTAAGATGGCAATACTTCCCAAACTGATCTACAGATGAAATGCAATCCCTTTGAAAATTGAAGGTGGCTTTGTTACAGAAATTGACAAGCTGATACTAAAATTCCTATGGAAATACAAGGACTGAATCAGGATAGTCTAACATTTTTGAAAACGAAGAACAAAGTTGGAGAATTCACACGTCCTGATTTTAAAAACTTACAACAAATCTGCAATAATCAAGACAGTGTGGTACTGGCATGAGAACAAATATGTAGACCAAAGAAACAGAGTTGAGAACTTTGCACTTGTGGCCAACTGATTTTCAACAAGGGTGTCAAGGCAATTCAATGAGGGGAAGAATAGTCTTTTCATCAAATGGTGCAAAAGAATGAAATTGGACCCCCCACTTCACATCATATAAAGAAATGTATTCAAAATAAATCAGAGACCTAAATATAAAACAAACTATAAAACAATTAGACAATAACATAGGTATAAATCTTGTGATTTGGAGTTAGACAAACTCTTCTTAGAGATGACACTAAAAGCACAAGTGAGAAAAGATATAATAGATGAATTGGACTTCAGTAAAAAAAAAAAAGACTTTTGTTTTGAAAATGATATCTCAAAGAAAGTGAAAAGACAACCCACAGAACAGAAGAAAATATTTTGAAGCCAATGTACCTGATAAGGATCTTATAGCCCTAATATATAATGAAAAACAACATGGTGATGGAAGGAGAACTGACTCTGGGTGGTGAACACACAATGGGATTTATAGATGATGTAATACAGAATTGTACACCTGAAATCTATGTAATTTTACTAACAATTGTCACCCCAATAAATTAAAAAAAAAAAAGAGACAACCAGATTAAAAATGGACAAAGGATCTGATTTCTCAAAGAAGATATACAAATAGCCAATAAGCACATGAAAAGATGCTCAACAGCATTAGCCAGTAAGGAAATGTCAATAAAAAGCACAATAAGATACCACTTCACACCCGGTAGAATTGCTATAAATAAAAAGACAAGTGATAACAAGTGTTGACAGGGATGTGGAGAAATCGGAACCCTCATGCACTGCTGATGGGAATGTAAGATGAAAACCTTTTGGCAGTTCCTCAAAAGGTTAAACATAGAGTTACCATGACCCAGCAATGCCACTGTTAGGCATATATCCAAGAGAAATTAAAATGTATGTCTACACAAAATTCTGTATATAAGTATTCATAGCAGCATTGTTCATAATAGCCAATAAGTGGAAACAACCTGAATGTCTAACAGCTGATGAATGGATAAGTAAAATACAGTATATACATACAGTAAAATATAATTCAGCAATGAAAGAAATTAAGTACTTATACACATTGCAACATGCATGAATCTTGAACACAAGCTAAGTGAAAGAAGACAGACACAAAAGCCTATATATTGTATGATTCTATTTACATGAAATGATCCAGAATAGACAAATCCACAGAGACAGAAAGCAGATTAGTGATTGCTTAGGACTGGGGTGGGATTGTTGGGGGTAGAATAGTGAGTGACTGCTAATGATTAGACTGCTAATGGGTACAGGGTTTCTATTGGGAGGGTGATGACAATGTTCTAAAATTGATTATGGTGATGGTTGTATGACTAAGTATACTAAATGTCACTGAGTTGTACACTCAGTGTGATAGGTGAATTATATGTTAATAAATCTCTTAAACAATTTCATTTCAATTAGCTTGTACCTCATACCAGCTGCCTGGCTCTGGGATGGACATTTTCATATGTAGTATAGAATACACTCAAAAGCCCCCCAAAGGATCAATGATCATCCCCATTTTGAACATGAGGAAACTGAGGCTCAGTGTGACATGCCCAGAGTCACACAGCTGTGTGTGGTGAGGCACAGAGTCAGACTCTGGTTTTGAAACTGCCATTCAAAGGCAGCCTGAGTATGGGCTCTGGAGCCTGTCTGTCTGATGTGACCCCTCCTGTAATGCTAGGCAAGTCAGTTATCCTCTCTTGAGCCTCAGTTTTCTTGTCTGTAAAGTAGGAGTAATTATAGTAGTACCTATTTCAGACAGTTGTTATGGGGTTTAAAGAGTAAATACCCTATAATTTTTATATATATATATATATATATATATATATATATATACACACACACACACACACACACACACACACACACATATATACACATATACATATATACACATATATATGTACACACACACACACATATATATATATATGTATATATATAGTTACAAGAAGTGGAGTACAGCATTAAGAATAGAGATAGTGGAAGTGTAATGGCTGTGTGTGATGTCAGAGAGGTGGTAGATTGGGGGAGGGGAGTTTTCACTTTCTGAGGGTTAAAAATGATAAATGTCTAACTACTACATTGTTTTGCACACCTAAAACTAATAAAAAAAAAAAGAGTAAATACCCTAAAGTGCTTTACCTAGTGTACACTAAATGCTCAATAGATGTTAGCATAATATCATAATTGGATAATTATCGTTAAGAGTCACTGCCATATTGTCTGTCCTTTACTCATATACTTCAGCGTATGTATGCCAGAAAATACACTCTGGGGGCCACTGGTTAACACTGGAAGTGCCCTAATCAGCATTACACACTGGTTAGCTTTTGAAGGGTCCCAATCAAGAATCTATACTCTAGACCAGAGGTGGCCAAACTATGGCTCACTTTTGGAACGTTTGATTGGAACACAGCCATGCCATTCATTTACATCCTGTGTAAGGTTGCTTTTCTCCTACAGTGACAGAGTTGGGTAGTTGTGACAGAGATGGTGTGTCTTGCAAAGCTAAATATTTACTATTTGGCCCTTTAGAGAAAAAGTTTGCCAATCCCTATTTTAGAGGCAGGCAAGGCCTTTGTAGGCCACCATCTAAATATACCCCTAAGAGCTTATTGTTTAGGGGGGGAAAAGTGTGGAAACTAAGACTCTCCATGGTTAAATGAGCGGTGGTTAAGGTATGTGTTAGCTGGAAAGACTATACGGACTTGCAGGAAAAAATTATTTGCACATGGTGATCCCGGTGGCCTGATACTTCAGGAAAGCACCCTCACTCTAGCCTCTGGTTGGCCCTGGGGCCCCCACACTCCAATCTAATGAACGATTCTGTTTCCTGATCCCACTGGAAAGTGACCTGACCTGCTGCTAGGGTGCTGTTTCCTTAGCCTCTGAGCAAAACTTCCATTCAGTGTGCTCGCTCGGGTGTCCCAAAGGACAGGCAGAAGGAACCTTGCCAAGCTTCCAGCAAAGTCAAGGAGACTTGCTCTTAAATGTTGGGGAAGGGGAACAGGACTTTACTGGGGAACAGTGTGCACTTCCAGGACTTTTCTCCAAGTCAAGTTGTTGTCCTTTCAATCTTAGTTGTGGAGGGTTCTGTTCAGCTTCAAGTTGTTGTTCTTTCAGTCTTAGTTGTGGAGGGCATAGCTCAGCTCCAGGTCCAGTTGCCGTTGCTAGTTGCAGGGGGCACAACCCACCATCCCTTGCGGAAGTTGAACCGGCAACCTTGTGGTTGAGAAGACACGCTCCATCCAACTGAGCCATCCGGGAGCTCAGCGGCAGCTCAGCTCAAGGTGTTCAATTTTAGTTGCAGGGAGAGCTGCCCACCATCCCTTGTGGGAGTCGAGGAATTGAACTGGCAACCTTGTGGTTGAGAGCCCACTGGCCCATGTGGGAATCGAACCGGCAGCCTTCGGAGTTAGGAGCATGGAGCTCTAACCGCCTGAGTCACTGGGCCGGCCCTAAATGTTGTATGTGGGTAGAATTTGGCAGAAATTGGCTCAGAGTAGTTTGACATGCTTGCCTAAGTAGTTACTAGGCACTGAGAGCTGTGGGAGGATATTTTAAAAGTAGAAAGTGCATCCTTGTGGCCAAGTTACCTACCAGGCTAGCTGAGACCAAACGGACACAAAAGAAGTCATTAGGGAGCATTTGCACACTACCTCGTGTGATGTGTGACACACAGACAATAAAACTGAATTGGGACATGGGGTTTGGGGTTATAAAGGAAATATCCAAGGGAAAATGTCCAGGCAATGATGGAGGTGGGAAGAACATGAGGAGAGAGGAGTTTCGTGAGAGAGGGGTGAGAAATGACAATGGTGAGGGGGTGGAGAGGGGTGGAACTATGGACAGAACCCAAAAGGCAGAGCACTGGGCACCTGAGGACATTGCTGGGATGGATAGGGTAGGCAGCAGTGGAGGAAGCCACAGGAGGCTGACCACAGGAATAACGGAGATAAGAAAGAGCAAAAGCAAGGGGAAGCTTCCTTTCCTCAAAAGCAAACCTTTCAAATGGCCCTACTGCCACCGTGGTCCCCAAATCCCATGTGGTGCTGGATGCCCAGCCTCACAGGAATTTCAGAGAAGCCCTGAGCCAAGCCCTGGGTGTATCTTTGCTTTTGGATTGTCCTTTTTAATCGTCTAGCTCTTCATGTGTCTTCATCTCTTCTCCCTTGGAGTAAAAGTGAGATAGCAGGCATGGCCAGAAGCTCAGTTCTGCCACCTACTTGCTCTGTGGCCATGGACACCTTAGTACCACCCTGACCTCACTTAGTTCATCTGTAAAAAGCAGCTGAAGACAGCCTCCTCAGGGCGGGAGCAGTGTCAGCTCCAGAACTGACACTCCTCTGTGATGGTCGCGTAAGAGTTTGTAGGAGAGTCTGGGCAGGGAGGGTGAGTAACAGTGGGGCAGAGCTGGAGGAAAGCCAGACTTGGAGTAAAGCGCAGAAGACACCATGTTCGGTGCCTCAGGTGGAGGCTCCCTGAGCGCTGCAGGGCAAGATGTGGCTGGAATGCCCCCTGACAGCCCGCTCCCTGCTGGAGTGATTGACTGGGACTTCTGCTTAGAGGGGAGGTTTGGAAGGCATTTCACGGTGGTGACTTTCTCGTCTCCATGCACCCCGTCCTGCTCAGTGCCGGGAAGCCTGATCCTGATTAGACAACTCACGGGTGGTCCACCTTCCAAGGCCTCGGGGCTCCTTTCTCTTTGGTGGTGGATGACACTGGCAGGCTTGGTTTTTCCAACCATGAGAAGCCACATGGAGTAGAAATTTGAGAGTGGCTTTTCTTCACTGTACAGTCAGCATAAACGGTCTTCCTGTTTACCACTATGGGCAAAGACTTCCCAAAAGACTGTGTGTCCCTGCTGAGCCCCGGCTGTCTCTCCGTGACCTGGTCATGCAGTGCAGGGCCGGGAGCATGACCTCCTAACTCACATGTGCTCCCTCGGGCGGGCTGAGGTAAGTGGTCAGGGTATTGTTGCTTTATGTGCATTAATAAAAGTTCCTCTTGTAAAAACAATCAACCAATACTTGGAGCACCTAAACACTGTGAAAAGAGAGTGGGCTTCAGAGCCTCATAGGCTTGGGAGAAACTCCAGGCTGCACCACTGAGCGTGGAGATAACAGCTCTGTGTCCTTGGGCTAGTTACTTGCCTATTTTGAGCCTTGTTTTTCCTCATCCATAAAAATCTTCCTGGCAGAGTTATTGGGAAAATTCAAGAAAATGTATGTAAAACACCTACTATGTACAGGTACGTAGTACATATAAGTGTTCGATAATGGTAAGCAGTATAAAGATTAAAAATATTATCTATATAAATGTGACAACTTGTGAATACTCATTTTTCTTGTGAAAAGACCAGTAGAGGCTCTCTGTTACCGGCACTGGCCAAGACACTTTATGTTGCCATCTGAGTCTGAGGCTTGTATGAAATCTTGGCATCAAATGAGATTGTTTGAACAGCACTCCCCCTTTTATTCTGGAACTTGAGATCCTGACTTGGGGCCCTATAATTTCAAAAGAGATTTCTGTCCTGAAAGCCCTTGAAATAGGTTCTCATCCTCTAGTTACAGAGTTTCAGAGCCAGGAATAAATTTAGAAATCACTCCAACCAATCTCTGCTTTGTTTTTGATGAGGAAAGGCCCAGACAAGAGTAGACAGTGAATGGGGAGCAGGATATCATAACCATGACTACATTTGTTGAGCATTTACTATGAATTATCTGAATTAACAGAGTTAATTATCACTTACCAAATCATCTTATTCCATCTTCACAGTAGCCTTTTTCATCCCCATTGTACTGATGAGGAAATAGAAACTGTCCTGTCTTTGGTCGTCAACTTCCACATTTTCCCATCCAGGTACCACCTCTGCTCAGCTTTATGGAAGGGATTTGCACACTGGAAATGCTCATAACATGCATGAGAATCAGTGAAGGCAGCTGTCAGTGTTACAATTACAGTACCAGCCTTCTCATAGCTCTATCAGCTGGACTGTCCATCTCAAGAAGGAGCATCAAGAAGTGGAAATGTGAGTCCTTTCTGGCAGCCTTGCCAGGAATTGACAGTAAAACAGTTGAGGAGGAGACATTGTTTCAGATCTGTATTGCCTGTGAAAAACCAAACATTCATAAGGAAGATGGAAGGAAATTACAGAAAGAACTTTGCATGTTAGTCCTTCACATGGCAAGAGTTAACCTTAGGACACTTAGCTGGTGTCATACTCGGTAGCACCTCATTGACAGCTCCTTACTCAAAGCCTGCACAGCCGGAAACAAATAAATCTTCTTTTGGAGGTGCTCCCATGTTACAGTCAAGGGTTAGTTGTCTATATGTCCTCAGTAGCAAATCATTTTTGGTGATGGTAGATCATAAGCTCAAGATGAAATTGCTTCAGAGAGCAGGTACTTAATAAATCATCTGGGGGTTGGTTGGAGATTTCCCCGTCCTAAGGTGGGGATGATCTCCACAGTCTCCCTCAGGAACTAACCATCTATTATAAAATACCTGTCTGCATTTAGCTTTACCAAGGCTAGGGATAAGACTGGCTCTGCTTCCTCACCCTCCGTGTGCAAGGGCATCGCTATGAAAAATGATTGTCCCTCAGATGGTCTGATTAGGATATCCCAGCTCTGTCACAATGTAGGAATGAGTTACTCCTTTCAAATGGTATAATTGTTTTTAATGACAGCATCTAAATATTCTTATAATACTTTCACCTTCATACATTCAAGATTTTTTGCCTGAAGGACCTTTATGCCTTTAACTGCTTCAGACAAGAATTCTGGGTTGTGAGTTGGGTGCAAATCACAGCCCCATAGTAGGTTTCTTGATTTTTTTCTACCATTTATTTTCATATTGCTTATGCAAGACAGGACTCATGGGCATTTCCACAGGTCAATTAGCACCTTCATTGCCCTATCACTTCTGTACAGTTATACAGATCTTTGGATGCTTGTGCTTATTTCATGTCTCCTCCACCAGGCCATGCATGTACTCTATGAGGGTGGGAACCATGGCAGTTTTGTTTATCTCTATATTCCAAGGGCTTAAGAAGCTCAAAGAGTAATGATGGATAAACTTCAGCACTTGAGTTATGAATAAATAAAATTCATAACTCCAAGTTATGGCAGACACCATCTGATGTCTGTGCTTGAAATGGCCAAACTTTTCCCCTTACTGTAAAGATGGAAATTTCTTTGTAGAAGTGGATGTACCACACTCCACAGTTATATTCACTTATGATATGGGCCACAACTTAATTCCTTGGGTTTGAGCATTGAGAAGGGACATTTTTCTTATTCCTAATAACTTAATAATCCTTCAAAGGTTTTCCTTCCAGTGTCTTGGCCCTGGGAGCCTTGGCCCTATGGTGTCATAGTAACTTCACTGCTTATCTAAGAATCTTCTCAATTTCATCCTCAGTAATACACCTCTATTACTAGTAGATTTGTCTTGGTAAAGATGAGTTCTAAATTATATGCATGCAGACTGGTGCAGCCGCTATGGAAGGCAGTGTGGAGGTTCCTCAAAAAATTACGAATAGAATTGCCATATGACCCAGCAATCCCTCTCCTGGGTATCTACCCAAAAAATCTGAAAACATTTAGAGATAAAGACACGTGTGCTCCAATGTTCATTGCAGCTTTGTTTACGGTGGCCAAGACATGGAAACAACCAAAATGTCCTTCGATAGATGAATGGATAAAGAAGTTGTGGTATATATACACAATGGAATACTATTCGGCGGTAAGAAAAGATGATATAGGAACATTTGTGACAACATGGATGGATCTTGAGAGAGTAATGCTGAGCGAAATAAGTCAGGCAGAAAAAGCAGAGAACCATGTGATTTCACTGATATGTGGTATATAAACCAAAAGCAACAAAAGAACAAGACAAACAAATGAGAAACAGACAATGGTTTGGTGGTTGCCAGAGGGTAAGAGGGGTGGGGGGTGGGGGGTGGGAGATGAGGGTAAGGGGGATCGAATATATGGTGATGGAAGGAGAACTGACTCTGGGTGATGAACACACAATGGGATTTATAGATGATGTAATATGGAATTGTACACCTGAAATCTATGTAATTTTACTAACAATTGTCAACCCAATAAATTTAATAAAATAAAATTAAAAAAAAAATTATACGCATGCAACTATGGTGGACCAAGACATGCTTTGTTTTGTTTGTTTTTTTGTACAATAAGGAGTTTCACCAACATTTTTGTCTTTAGTTACATTATTTCAATAGCCTTTTAATAAGCTGAGAGGCCTAAGACCCACTAATATTATTGAGAATATGTCTTCCAATTTGCTCTGATTATAAAATTATAAAAATACATAAACTCACACCAATTTTTCTGTTCACCCTTATTTGGATGCAAAATTATATAGCAAATGTTTCAAATTGGTTGGTTGTCATTTGAATATAACCTGTAGATGTGTTTTATTTAGCTGGCACAGTGCTTTAAAAAAATATGCGCGGGGCCGGCCTGGTGGCTCAGGCGGTTGGAGCTCCATGCTCCTAACTTCGAAGGCTGCCGGTTCGATTCCCACATAGGCCAGTGGGCTCTCAACCACAAGGTTGCCGGTTCAACTCCTCGAGTCCCACAAGGGATGGTGGGCTACGCACCCTGCAACTAGCAACGGCAACTGGACCTGGAGCTGAGCTGCGCCCTCCACAACTAAGATTGAAATGACAACAACTTGCCTTGGAAGAAAGTCCTAGAAGTTCCCCAATAAAATAAAATTTAAAAAAATTACAAAACAAAACAAAAAAAAACCTAGACTTTAAAAAGTACAAAAAAAATGAGCAAATATTTTTTAAGTGGGAGATTTTACATAATAATCTGGATTTGTGGAAAATCAATAGACCCTGTATATCCATGACTGGCTGCAGCTGAGGGCTTTCGATAGGTCATGCCTGCTCCAGTTTGCAAGCTCACTGCTGCCCTCCTTGCTCCTCTGTGTCTATTGTCTAAATTCTCGAAAGTGTAGTATTATAGGTGATTTGTTTTCTTTTTCCAAACTTTAATTAATGTTGTTTTAAAAATGTTTTTATAACAATGACTAAAAAACAATAGCTTTTGAGGAACTTCTCAGTTTAACAATTAATCAGTGTATATTCTTCATCAAATGGTACTTCCAGAATCAGTGAAAATTTTAGAATGGAAAAGTAAGAAGAAACGACATGATAGCAGTTTAGATTGCCAAAGGCTTTCTTGATCATTTCTTTGTTAGCTAGTTGAGTTATTCTGTGTTTGACTTGTGGTTTCTAGTATTGCCAGATGTAAAAATGCCCTGGAGTAAAGAGGGGGGATGCAACCATGTTACAAACATCTCCTTTTTCATCTGAGGGAGGATGAGCTGTCACTGTGCTGGGACTCTTCTTGAGTCCTCTGGGGTTTGTTCAGCCTGAGCTGCATCTGTGTCTGAGATAGATGTGGAATTATGATAAACTAGCTGCCATTGAGAAGTGATGTCAAAATCCACGGTATACTCAAGGAACTCTGGGAAAATCATTTCGTTAAGAGTCCCTAAAAATTGCTATCATTTGTTTAGATGTTTTCCAAGTCACTATGCTTCATGTACAAGATGTGCCCTCTGTTTTGTGTGTGTACCCTATCCTCTCTCTTGCTGTGCAGTGCAGATCCTGGCCTGGGGTATCCATATTCACAAGAAGCCTCTTCATCTTGTGGCAGAATTCTGTAGCAAAACTAGGAATACTTCTTTAGGTAGATTCTATTGAGAATACACTTATTTGGGCAATAAGATCTCCAACACGAGTACACCAGACACCAAAAGACAGAGAAAATTTAATTTGGCGGCTACCAGGTGACTACAGTGAAGCACGCTCTCCTTGAAGATATACAACACTTCTTTAAAAGTGTTGCAACAATTATAAGGCTTGACTTTTTTATGCCTGTGGACCAGAGTTCCTTAACCTTTGTTGACTGTGTGATGTCTTGGGGCAAGTAAGTCCTTATTGTGGGGCTGTCCTGTGCCCTGTGGGGTGTTTCCCAGGACCTTGGCCTCTGTCCACTAGATGCCGGTAGCAACTACCCTCCCCCACTGCATGACAACCAAACTGTCTTCCAAGATTGCCAACTGGTCCTCGGGCGTAAAACTGTTCCTGGTGGAGAACCACTGCTGCAGACCTTCTGAGATCTTTTGATTTGGCCAGAAAGGTTCAGATTTTCTCTTTAGAAATCTCAAAAGGGACTGGTAAGTCAGGAAAACTGTGTTTTCCTCCCTGGATCCCTGGAGGGCAATGGGCACACTTTCAAAATCAAAGCACAGAGCCAGTTTCTCTCTCCTGTTCCTTTAGTGTGAGGACAGAGCCAGGAGTGTAGTTTCCAGGCTCTCAGCCTCAAGTGGAAAGGTGCTGGCTCAGGTAGTAAATGGCCATCAACTGGGATTGGATGGCCATTAGCTGTGGCTAGTTGGCCGTCAGCTGTAACCAGTGAGCCATTGGCCACTAATATAACTGCTGTGGATGACTCCCCTACCTATGGCTTCATGGGTGTTCCTTTTTGGCCTCACCATGTCCTGTGTTCTTATGTGGGGAGCGGGACCGAGACCCCACAGGCCTCCCTGCGTGACACATGGTGCAGTGAGCAGGGTCTCCCGCATGACACCCTGCACGACAAATGGCGCAGCGAGCAGGGTACGGTGCCGGCCAAAGCTCTCCGAAGAGCGGTGAAGCAGTTTGTGCGTATGAACACTCAGTCTCAGGAAGACCGGGAGGAGCAGCTGCTGGAGACCTGGACCCCCGTGGAGAGGTGGGAAGACGTGGACGGTTCCCCAACCAGCACAGGCCAGAGAAAGCGAAGGTCGTTGTGGCCCTGTGAGCTAGGAAGTGCTTGCTGAGGCAGCCCGGATGCAGGACTTGTAGTCCCAGGAGGAAACGCTTGCTGAGTCCTCCATGGGAGATGAGGGTGAGGTCAAGTTTGTCCCTCACCCCCAGGACAGCCCTGGCGAATGACTGTGGACTATGGGGAATTGCCTTCCATCCTTAATTTAATGGACCGCTTGAACATGCCACAATGTAGTGGAACTGGTGGATGTTTGCTTTTGTGTCTTGACCAGCTGCCTTCAAGAATATTAAGCACCTTGACTGTGAGTCTCTGTTGTTCCAGCACAGTATCCTGAGAGGCACAGAGAGAGTGGCAGTGCCCTGAGAGCCCTGGCTGAGTCCAGGAAGTCTGGCTGTGCCCAGAGAGAGTGGCAGTGCTCTGAGAGCTGTGGCTGTGCCTGGGGAGACTGGTGGTACCCTAAGAAGCCCAGGAAGTCTGGCTGTGCCAGAAGTACTGGTGGTGCCCTGAGAAACCCTGGCTGTGCCCAGAGAGCCTGGCTGTGTCCAGGATACTGCATTCACCTCCAGGCTCCTTGCACAGGAACCCTCCCGGAAGATGTTTGTCGTGTAGATTGTGAGGCGAGACCCTATAGGGGTGGAGTGTGGGGACAGAGCCAGGAGTGCAGTTTCCAGGCTCTCGGCATCACATGCAAAGGTGCTGGCTCAGGTAGTAAATGGCCATCAACTGGGATTGGATGGCCATTAGCTGTGGCTAGTTGGCCGTCAGCTGTAACCAGTGAGCCATTGGTCACTAATATAACTGCTGTGGATGACTCCCCTACCTATGGCTTCATGGGTGTTCCTTTTTGGCCTCACCATGTCCTGTGTTCTTATGTGGGGAGCGGGACCAGAGACCCCACAGACCTCCCTACATGACACATGGCGCAGCGAGCATGGTCTCCCGCACAACATTTAGTTACCTGCCCTACTGCCTCTGGTTGAGTCACTTCATCAGTCCAAGCCTTATACCCTTTAATTAAAATAACAGGAGACTTAACTCATAGGGCTAACTGAGGACTAAATGATATAAGACATGTGAACCATATCGCAGGTGCATGGGTTCTTCTAATTCCTGCTCCCTATGCTTTCATCTCCAGTTAGCGCCTACGTTGCATGGTCTGTTTTTGGTAAATCACAGCAGTTAGAACAACAGTGTTCTGTCTCTGTTTGCAGGCAGTCAGGAAGACTTTGCCACTTGGCTACCCAGACAAGGAGAACTGGAGCTCTTCTCTCCTTAAGCCTGTGCAGATTTGTTTGTTATTTTCTAAAAGGGCAGAGTGAGGACTGCTGCCTGAGCTCGCCTGAATGGTAGCGGTGACGATTCAGAGCGAGGCTCAGCACTCATCACTGCAGTGCCCACAGCCTCCAGAGATCGCCATTGTATAATGCGGTTCAGTGTCTTCAGCATCTACAAGTAAATAAAGTGTACTTATTTTTCTGATACTTGTAAGAAAACCCAATGCCACAGGATCACGTCTGAAGCTCCAAACCTATGACTTAAGGTTTCCCTCCCATGGCACGTGCCCCTTGAGCCACATGGACACAGCAGCTACACACACCGCTGCTCCATTCCAGTCCCTGAGGCTGAGAGGCCAGCAGCCTGAGGAAAACCAGGCTGCAAATGTCCTTGTACTTCCTCTGCTAGTGCTGGAAGCCTAAGCAAGCTTTCAAGGACAGGTGGAATTGCTTTTGGGACCTGCCTCCGCTGTAGCAGCATACTTGGGCCATCGGAATTCCTTTGCTTCATGTGCCTGTCCTCTCTTTCCAGGTTTTGAATCTGTCAGAAACAAACAAAAAAACAAAACTGTATCAGTTTCTATACACTAAAAAAGTAATTTGTGTGTGCACACGTGAATTGTAAGAAAATTCACAGCTCTGTCAGCAAGACCACTAAGTCTTCATCAGTAAGTACAGAAGAACAAGATGGAAATAATCAAATGGGGAAATTTTGACTTCATTTTAATACATAACAAAATTATAATAAAGAAGTTAAATTCATTTCCATGTACATGCTTATATGTGTGTAGACTGTCTCTGAGGGACACAGAGAGAATAAGATGATGGCCTCTGCCATGCAGAGGGCAGTGGCAGGGCGGGGCTGGGGGTTGGCACGTAGTTTTCACTCTCTGTACAAGTGGTCCTACCGTGTGTCTGTGACGTGCATGTGTTCATTAAAATATAGAATGAAATGTAAAGCATACAGTAACAAATCAGAAAGCTAAAAATTAAAACAGAAGCTTTCCAAGATAAGGAGGAAAAAAAGGAAAGAAAGGTTGCGGCAGCTTGCCGACATATATTTAACAAGACAGGAAGTCGGGGGCGAGGAAAGATGTGTAGGGCCACATGCAAAAGGCATACCAAATAGCTCGAGTTGTGGCAAGGTGGGGTGGGGTGATTGCAGAGCCTTCCCTGTGGCTCGAGCTAAGAGTGAGACATGACCACCACTTATATCATTTGAGGTCCACAGGCTGGACCCAAACTGGGGCTTACAGGGTGGACTAGGACACATCCTTAACAAAACCCCTCCAATAAACACACCAGTGAGTATCAAACAGTTGCTGCCTGTAAGGTCCCTCAATGTGGGCTTCAGGCTAATGCCCAAGAATGACAGAGTGGCAACTCTGTATGTGTCAAAAATTCTTTCCCAAACCCTCAGCTGTCTGGTGGGCAGGTTCACTACGGATGAAATGTAGCAAAAATGGAGTGCGTGTCTCTGGGTAATCTCTCATAAGTATTATTTCTTAAAAATTAGCATTTGCTAAGAATTGAACAGCAGAGACGAAGGTTATAATCTCTGACAAGGACCTCATTGCAAAGACTCTAAATTGTCCATAGGGACAAGTCCTGGTCAGCCCCAGACTATGTCAACTCTCTGCACAGAGAAGCATAAAATGATTGGATTTTCCCTTATGTGGGCAGGTATAAAGGAAAAAGTGTTCCTTTTTTGTTTGTTTTTTATTTATTGGGAAATATTGGGGAACAGTGTGCTTTACTAGGGCCCATCAGCTCCAAGTCATTGTCCTTCAATCTAGTTGTGGAGGGCACATCTCAACTCCAACGCTTCCCAACTCCAAGTCTATCTGCCGTCCCAGGGGGTGCAGCCCACCATCCCATGGTGGGAATTGAACCGGCAAACTTGTTGTTGAGAGCTCACGCTCTAACCAACTGAGCCATCCAACCACCCCTCCGGAAGCTCAGCGGCAACTTATCTTCAATCTAGTTGTGGAGGGCATAGCTCCCTGGCCCATGCAGGGATCGAACCAGCAACTCTGTTGTTCAGAGCTTGTGCTCTAACCAACTGAGCTATCTGGCTGCCCCAAAGTGTTCTGTTTTTTTAACTTGTCAAGGGCAGGCCTCAGAAAACTCCTGACAACATGTTAAAAGCAGGCGGTGCTTTTCCCCGGAAAGGCAGGCATTCACCTGATTCAGGAAGCTTCCATGGGGAGCTCTGTGTTCACACAATCAAATCTCCTTTACCAGGAGCCCTTGCCTCATCAATATTTAACTTAGCAAAGCCCACTCCATATCAGTTAATCAGTATTATATAAGGTCTGACAATTAAGTTCGCTAACTCATCCTAGAAAAGGTGCTGCATACCTCATTGCTGAATATCTCTATAGTCACCTTCGAAGTACTCCCCTTGGGAAGCTATGCACCAATGCCAGCACCTAGTCCACCCTTCAAAGCAATTTTGGAACTCTTTTTCTGGAATGGCCATCAGAGCTATCGTCGTATTACACTTGATGTCCTGAATGTCATCAAAATGCTTTCCTTTCAATATTCCTTCGAATAAAGAAAGAAGTCATTGGCCAGATCAGGTGAGTAGGGAGGGTGTTCCAATAGTTATTTGTTTACTGGCTAAAAACTCCCTTGCAGACAGTGCCCTATGAGCTGGTGCATTGTCGTGATGCGAGAGCCATGAATTGTTGGCAAAAATTCAGGTCATCTAACTTTTTCACACAGCCTTTTCAGCACTTCCAAATAGTAAACTTGGTTCACTGTTTGTCCAGTTGGTACAAATTCATAATGAATAATCCCTCTGATATCAAAGGTTAGTAACATCGGTGCAGCAAGTTCGCAAACTTAATTGTCACTCCTTGCATCCTGCTTCCCTACGTTCCCCTGTCAATCTGGCTATGCTCCGAAGGTGTGTCAGTATAAATCTCAGATCGGCCTACATCAGGAGCCTGGGACCCCAGAGAGAAGCATACACTTTGCTGTGAACCACCTGGCCATAGACTGTGAAGTGGTGAGGGTCACTGCCTTTAGACTGCAGGGGGTTCAACTGCTTTCGGGGTGCTTACATGCCAAAGGGAAGTTGAAGAATTTAATTAACCTTTGCAACCATTTACTGCTTCATATATTGCTAAGCAGAAGAGATTATGTCTTAATTACATGCTCTTCATTCTGAAAGGCTGGTTCATCTGTGGTGGCCACTAGCACTTGAATCTATGGAAAACATGTGTCCCGCAGCGGGACTTAATAATGCTGGTGATTTTTCCAGGAGCTGAGAAGGCTTCTATAATCATGGACAATTGCTACATTGGCTTTTAAAAAGTGACGAGCTGAGTCACTGGGCTGTAAACAGGTTGTGGGGAATGTCTGGGTTGGTCTTGAGTTTCTCATGGTGCCGAGGGTGGGGGTGCGGTGGGGATTCCTTCGCAAGACGGTGTGGTGGGGGTGGAGGGGCGGGTAGGGGAGATGAGGTCCTTGCAGGCTGTGGCCAGAGTGCAGGACTCTCCCACAGGCCCTGACTTCTCCCCTCTCGGAGGAAATGCAGCAGACATTTAAATATTTCCAAACCAAACAAGACACCCTGAAGGACTCTCCTCCTGTGGCCCCATCATCTGCTTCAGGCCGGATTTGAAAATATCAAACAACGCAGTGACAGAGGCAGCTTGGATAGGAAGAGGACCAGCCGGAAGCCGGACAACAAAGGCCGCCGCGGCCCCATGCTGAGCATCTGCCCTGAGACTGGGGGCTGCTTTTAAACACTGCAGAGGCAAGAAGCGGGGTGGTCTTCCAGCCACAGTCCAAGGAGGGTCGTGATCTCCTACCCCTCCTCCGTGGTCCAAAATAAAAGCTGGGTGGCCTGGGGGATTTCGATTCCTCCTATCAGTTGTTTTTCACAGGGCACACTTGCTTTCAGATTTTTAATGCCTATTGCTTAGAGAGCATCCCTGTACCCTAATTTGCTCTAATAAGCCTCTTCATGCTCTCCGCTGCCACACTCAGAGTTCAATGAGATTTAGCATTTCACCTGGACTTTGATGGAAAAGAACTAGAACTCTGAAGACCAAACACCCTCTCCTTGCAATTGCCTCTCGTTCCGTGAGAATAGAGCCTGCTTGGAAATTCTGAAGAGCCTCATGTAATAGCCACACTGAATCTGGAGGGGAAAATGCAAGTTGTAAGTTCAGCCTTGGTCTCATGTAATTGTTAATAGAACTGTGGTTTCTTTCTTTTGTAATCTTGTTTTCCAAATTAAAACCCCTCCATGAGTCAGCCTCCGCCTGGTCTGAGGATGCAGAGTCCTGCCAGATTAGCCAGCAGCATGGGCCGAGAGGATGTCTGGGCTGCAGAAGCAGGTAGGTGTCACGAAAGCTGCAGTCCTAGCAAACGCTAGGCTCCTCCCTGTCCAAGGCGCCTGGCAGACCTTGTCTCCTCCAAGCCTGTGGGGCTGTCCAGTCCACTGAGGGGAACGTTGCTGGCAAATGACCCAGGGGAGCGGAGTTTGAGCTCTTTCTAAGGAAGTCCCAGCGAGATGCATTCTAGACACTGAGGGCCAGCTCTCTGCTTCCCTGAAGTCCCTTTTCAGACCCAGACATGCCTCCCGGCTCCCCTCTCACCAGGCCTGGGAGTCCTGCTGTTTTTCTCTGGGACTGAAGGAGTCTCCACTCGGTGGGAAGTTGGCCTTAGGGTGGATCAGAGCCCGCTCAGTATGGGATCCCAAAGAACCACCCCACTGCCTATGGCTCGAGGTCCCAGGCTGTCTCAGTGTGGCTGGCTCTCACTACGGACATTAGGAGAAAGTGTT
The DNA here is from genome assembly GCF_057876585.1 of Rhinolophus sinicus. Taxonomy (NCBI): domain Eukaryota; kingdom Metazoa; phylum Chordata; class Mammalia; order Chiroptera; family Rhinolophidae; genus Rhinolophus; species Rhinolophus sinicus. The sequence continues at coordinate 94,132,188 of NC_142514.1, forward strand.
GGGTCCTGGAGGCCCTACTGCCATTGCCTGGCCTCCTCCAGGCCTACCCCTTCATGTGGGAAGAGGAGGACGAAGTCTACTACGGGATGGAGCTATGCCTTGGGTGATATATGTGCTTCCTGGACAAATGTCCTGCCGTGTGCGTATGCATCTCATGAATTGCCAGGGTGGGTGTCGTGGACGCCCTGGCATACTGGGCATGCCTACCCTTCAGCAAAGCCTCCCCCACTTCAGCTGCCACCCATCCTTTCCTACTGCCTAATTCGGAAGTATGGAGTCCAGTGGATGATGGACTCGGATTGCAGTTTCAGCTCTCACAGTTAGTAGCTGTGTAGTGGTGAACAAGTTTGCTTATCTAGGAAGTGGATTTAGCAATATGAACCTCTTAGAAATAGAAGTAGAGTAGAGTGGTTGAAGGACTGACAGGTGTTGCATGCAGGTTAGCAGAGAGCCTGACGCATTGGGAACCCAGCAGAGAGCTGCTTCTCAGTGTTCATATGGTGTGAACCACACTAGTTCTTCCCCAGCTCAAAACAGTCGTTCCCTGGTCTTTCTTCTCTTTGGGAGGTGTGATTCTGGGTGCGGGGCCCATGTCTGATGCCCAAAAGAACGAAGGCTGGCTGGGCTGGGGCTCACCTGCATACCAGCTCTAGAGTGTTTTCTAACGGAAGGAAACAAAAATTAGCTTCCAGGTCACTCAACGTTCAAGGGGATGATGGAGAAAAAAGACTGTACTCCAATGGCCCAGCTCCTGATAGGGTTCTTCAGAGAGCTCGCTTTACCTGAGACTCTCTTGGTGAAGTCTCTGGCTTGGGGACCATAAGAAAGCAAGTAGATTCCTGTTCTGCTGTTTATAATTGTTACAAATTCAACTGTGTTCCTCCAAAACAGATATGTTAGAGTCCTAACTTCCAGTGACTTTATTCAGAGATAGGGTCTTTAACAGGAAATCAAGTTAAAGTGAGGTCATTAGGGTGGGTCCTTCCTAATCCACTGTGACTGGTGTTCTTATAAAAAGGGGAAATTTGGACACAGAGATAGACACACACAGAAACAGAAGGGAGATGACAAGAGACTCAGGGAGAAGGTGCCATCTACAAACCAAGGACAGAGCTTTGGAAGAAAGCAATCCTACCTAAACCTTGATTTTGGACTTCTGGCTTTCAGGACTGTGAGGAAATAATTCCTGTCATTTAAACAACCTAATTTACGACACTGTTATAGCAGCCCTAGCAAACTAAAACAATAGCCTCATGCCTTTCCTGGGTCCACCCCTTCATCTGCATACATGGATAATAGCAGTTTCCCTCCTGTCTCATTTAGGGCGCAGCTGGGACTCAATTTATATATAAAATGAGATCATGCATGCCATGCTTTCATGCTCGTAGAAAACTGAGGGATTATACCTTGACCACCTACATTATGCCAGGAACTAACTGCTTTGTAACCACTCTAATCAATATTTAAAGTTGGTCTCAGTACCCCCACTGCCCAGTTTAGGAAAGTGAGGCACAGCCAAGTTAAATAATGCAGTAAGTGGCAGGGCTAGGATCTCAATAAACCCAGCCCTGCCTGCCTCTGATGTCCCTGTTCTTCATAGTCCCCTCTGCTCAGTGAACCAGGGTATGCAGTTTGGGAGGGACTGGGGGTGAGGGTGGGGGAGACGGTCTAAAGACATCTCTGGGACATTTCTTTAGTGTACATAATTTCTCCAGGAGCTATTTCCAGGGCATGATAAGGAACAGGGTTTCATCCCGACAGCCTAGGTAATTGTTATGAGCTTTCATCTGCCTGTCCCTGCCACGAGAGAAGATCTGAAGCTGGTGCATCATCTTTTGTGTGCTCCTGGGTGGGTCAGACATTTGCTGGTTGATTCATTTCTTGATCAAGGGCTCCCTGTTGGTCACCTGTCTGATTCCTGTTAGGACTTGGGATCTGCATGCGAAGAAGAGGTCATCCGAATGGAAGTTGGATCTGTCTTGCCCACCAGACCTATTCTTATCATTATAAGGAGACACCCAGTGTTCAGAGGCTGACACAAGCAGAGCCATCTGGGATCTTGCCACTGTGAGGAGCGGCAGGGCACCCTCCAGACTGCACTGCCATGGTGCTGCTCCAAGAAGCACTGTGCGTGGCTCGGAAACCTTTACACTCTGCCCTGGTCCCAGCAGGTAGCCTGTCTGTGCTGGGGGCTCAGTTTGACCTTTGAAAACAAAAGCAACAATTTAATTTGAAAGAGGCTATTTTTTACACTTCTAGAATTAGAGGAGGGGGAAGTCCTGCCATTAGAGAAAAAGGAAATCTCAGAAGGTGATTATTAAACCATTGTGATCAATTTGGAAATTTAGAAAGATGGCAGGTAGGATAAAATGTCAAACTTTTGATACTTGGAGCTAGAACCACAACTGAAAAGAAGACTGTGGGAGTGTGTGTGTAGGTCTGTGTGTGTGTTTGTGTGTACCTGTGTGTCTGTGAGTGCATCTGTGTCTATATGTCTGTGTGTGTGCAGGTCTGCATGTGTGTGTTTCTTTAAGCAATGGCTCTGATGCACTTGGTGTTGGGCACCATTCTTCCTTTGTTTGGCTCTCTCCCAGTCAGTCCCTGCAGGGGTCCCCTATTTGTCACTTATTGCTGGACAATCCTGTCTTAGTGCGTGGGGCCTGGAGACCCCACATCTTTAGGTCACTACTGCCATCCAATTAGAATATTGACAGCTGCCCTGTTAGGAGGCCCTGGACAGGTGAGGTCCAGGCCCCTGGGTTTATTGTCCAGATGTCCCAGGTGCAGAGTGACATGTGGCAGTAATGCTGTGAGATTGCACAGCTCCAGTCGGCCAGCCCCAGCAGCCCTGTGGGAGGGTGAGGGCCTCAGCAATCCTTGCTTATGTTTTCACGCTCTGCGCCTTCCCCAGCCCGACTCTTCCCTGGGGAAAGAACCTGAGTAATTGATTCCTGTGAGTTACACCTGGCAGCAGTGCCGGACTGTACCTCCTTGTCCATAGGTCTGTCCTGAAAACAGAGGCGGGGTCTGTGAGCAGGGCAGCCGCCTGACTGCAGTCTGGGGACATGGAGCAGGGCTTTACCTGGGGAGCTCCTGAGGCCCCCACCCTCAGTCCTGCCCAGAGATCCTGTGTGGCCATGTGGGGCAAGACTGGGCTCTGATTTACCAAAGCTGTCCAAGTGGCCTGGTGTGTGTAGGGCGTAGCACACTTGCCTTCCAAACAGGGGAACTAACGTGGACACCAGCCACACACAGTTCGGGCACCCTTTTCTTCTCTGCAAACAGGCAAGTTTGTGACAATAACATTTTCTTCAGAGGATTTCTGTAAGACGTAAACAAGGTCAAGTTCATCAGTGGCTGTCAATTCTGGTCTGAGCAATAAAAACACTCAGGGAACTTTTGAAGAACCCCGAGGTCTAGCCCCTCCCAGAGTAACTGACCTTGCTGGCTGGCTGGCTGGGTGACAGGATGGTCAGTCATGGTGCTTTTCCCAGCTCCCAGATCCCTCTACCAGACATGTGTGCTGTGACCCCTACTTATGTCCAGGTCCTCCATCAAGTTACCACTGGGCCCCCAAAGTGGGGTTGTCGCTAATCGGATACTTTTGGAACCCTATTCAGACACCAACTACTAGTCTGGTTATCTCACATTTCAGCTCAGTTAAGCGACTCTTTTTGAACAGAAGTTGCTTTCCTTCTTCTTGAAGAACAGCTGTTAGCGCAGATCATCCTGTGCTTCAGCCACTTCCCCTGGATGATGCTGTTACCTGTTCAGTGCTGGGGTGAACACATCAAGGATAACACGAGGTCCTACAGACAGGCTCTGCACACAGAGGGCGTCCCCAACCAAGGAGACACACAGCAGCTGCCTCACGAGCCCACTGCCAGGAGCTTCCCCTGGGCTTCGCCTGCATTTCCTCCATGATAAAACAGGAGGGTGACAATGATGGCTTCACAGACCATAGGAAGGGCACAGTGGAGTAGTGCTTAGGAAATGGGAGTAGGGAGGTCCCGGATAAGGTGCAAATGGCAAGGGGCAGTGGCAGAGTCCCTGATGACAGGGGTGGGGACCTGGGTGGGGGAGAGAGAGGGGAGAGAGAGGAAGGAAGCTTTCCTTCCCACATGGGGCCCAGACTCAGTCAAATTCAAAGCACTTTGTGATTCTGGAGATGCTCCACTAGCTTTGGGAGGTGATACAGTGCTGTCAGGGGAATGCGGTCCCTGCCCAGCTGTGGCCAAGGCCCTTTGGGTCTCTTTTTATCTGTGAGACAGCAGCTCTCAGGCTGGAAGGATAGGATGGAGCCCTTCCGGAGGGAACACTGTCGAGGGCACTGGCCTCCCGGCTGCTCCTCAGACCGCCTCTCCTCTCCTGCACACACTTATGCCAAGAGGACTGGTGATTTGGCCCTGGGATGCACACATCCCCTAGGAACTAGAGTGCTGAATATTTATCAGTTGTGTTGCTCTGGACTCAGGGCGCTCTGAACTCCAAAAGAACTTCCAGGACTTTTATTTTTTCCCAAATGATCTTGACGACTGTGTGCTATGGCCCTCCCTGGCCCAATCTCTACATCTGTGGTGTTTTTCCCTACTCAGATAGTGTTTCATAGAGGCAGGTTTGGTAAAATATATTTCCGTTCCGATAAAATATATTAAAATATATTTCCATTCTAAATAAGTCAGTGCCTGTTTTGAATTAATCACCATGATGCACAGTAATTAGGTATATGTGAATCAACAAGAGAGATTTTCTTCAGGAAGGAGGTACTAATTCCATTTAATACAGTGTGGTGGCATATACTATGGGCCTGAAGAATTCTCCCCCAAATCAGACTTCCACTCTCTAAAATGTTAAGTCAAGAATATTTTCCCTAAATTCTCTAGAAGTTGAAGCAGCAGTTCAGAAAATTTGAGCATGCAAAACTAGAGAATTGTCTTACTTCCCGAGAATCCAAGCAGAAGCCAAGCAAAACAGAAGTATGTGAGCGTTTCAGCCAATGCCCGGCCTTGGAGACTTGGAGAGATAACTGCGGCCTCAGAGGACAGCAGCCCAGCTTCAAAGGCTGCTTTGCTAACTTTGGGGCAGGAACCCTGGAGATATTTTGCAGATTCCTCCTCTCTAGATCTCTCTCTGTCTGTCTCCCTCCCTCCCGCGCTCCCCCTTCTCTTTCTCTTTCCCTCTCTCTCTTCTTCTATCCCTCCCTACCTTTATCCCCCATTTCCTCCCTCCCTCACTCCCTCTCTTTTTCTTCTCTCTTCTCTCCCTCCATCTCTTACTCTCTCTTTCCCTCTCTGCTCCCTCTTTCTGTATCTCTCCCTCTGTCTCTCTTTTCTCCCTGACGACGACCCCCATGATTCTGCCTAATCCATTTGTATTTAGGGATCATTATTTATATACACTGAGACTGCAGCCCCCTTTCTTTGCCTTCTGTCTGTTCTACCCTCAAAAGATTTTATGACCAATACAGGAATTTCTTTCCCCGTGTGTTTGCCGCAATTCTCACCTCCTTTTCCTGGAGAATTCTGAGGTCAGAGCTGTGCATAAGTACTTAGACTTACTGCTAAACTTCAATGATGCCACCTGACTTCTTGGCTGGAATAAAACAAGAGGCCTCATCGCTTTGAATTAAAAATTAAGTTTGAATTAAAATTTCTGGTGCAGGGTTCCAAACTCGGCCTTGCATTTCCCTAGGGGCCAATGACAGAGGTATTTGGGTAGACAAACTATTTTCCAAAAACCTGTTTAGATCTTTGCCTATCTAACAAAGCAATTAGCCGCAACACCCATCAGAGCCTGTAAATATTGTAATTCAGACGGCCTTTCTAGACTTTTGGTTTTCAGAGTGTGGTCCCTGGACTGACATTATCATCACCTGGGAACTTATCACAAATGGTGACTCTTAAGCTCCAGCCCAGAGGGACTCAGTCAGAAGCTGGGGTGGGCCCAGTGGCCTGTGTGTAACAAGCCCTCCATGTCACTTAGAAGCCCTGCTTCAGAGTGAAGATCGCCTTTGTGCCTGTGTCTGCGATGCTAGATGCACAGTTCTTACATATGATTTTGGCAAAAACGTGTGAAACAAACCGAAATCAGACATGGGTCGAACCCCCGATAGCCATGATCTAGTGCAGATATATAAGTAAGATCAACATCCCCACATCATAAGGATATGGGAAAAGCACCCTAAAATGGGTCATTTAAAAAAAGTTCTCCTGCATCTTCAAAGAACCGTGAATCAACGTGTGCGGGGTTGGGAGAGGAGTCCGGGAAAGGGAAGCTTTGCATCCCTTTGCACCACTAGGGGGCGCGCTAGCCTTTCCAATGCGGTTACTCAGAGATGCAGCGTTTTTGTCTTTGAGGTCCTGTCATTCTCTGTATAAACAAGTTACGTTCAAGTGTTTAGGATATAAATTACGACCATGCCGGCAGCCTCGGAAGGAATGTAAACACAGCACTGTGGTCGGAGCAAACTCTGAAACTGACTTCATAATTTATAGCAGGCCCCTGAGCAGCTCAGTATAAAAGAAAAAAAAATGCCCTATTTAACTGCAAATATGATAATGAAGACACACAAAAAAGTTTAAATCACTGCTTAGTTTTGGGAACTATAGAAAGGAAGTATAAGGATTAGGAAGATGGTTAAGACTTTTTTTAAGACAAGATGTTTTACTAGGGAGATGGTCTTTGGACTGAACTTCACTTGGAATACAAAAACCTGTGTGTGAGGTATCTACTGAATGTTATTAAGTGCCTGGTGATTGACTGGGAGAAAGACCTTTTAGGGAACCAGGAACAAAGGTGAATTTTCCAAACCAAAAGCAAAAACACAACAAAACCCCAGCCCTGGGTTGGAGAAGAAAACCGCAGCATGATTGTGGGTTGAGAACCTCTGCTCCAGCTCTGATCTGCATTGCGACTGCCCATGAGTTTGAAGGGTTGGTCAGACAGGGTGGGCTGGGAAGAAAAAAGCACTCCTGGCTAGTGGGCCTATTCTCTTTTTTTCATGCAGAGCTTCTCCAGCCCTTGCCTGTAGCATTCATGATTGGGAAACGTTGGGAGGCCATGCAAGAGAGGAAAAAGGGCTGTGAGGGGGGGGACCCTGAGGGAATACATCAACTCCCTTGAAAAAAATAAGGAGGGAGGATAGGGCACATGGGGGAGAGGTGTGGGGGTTGGCGGGTGCCAAGCTAAGTAGGGCTGGCCAGCCTCTGAACTGGAGGGTGGGGACAGAGAGCAGGCCCAGGACATCTTGTGAGGGCCAAGTTTTGTTGCTCCCCAAGGAAGTTAAAGAACCTGTGATGCTGAAGAGGGCCCGCTGCTGTTCCCGCAGCTTCCTCCCCACCACCCAGGACTATTTAGGATCTGACCACCACCTGTAACAAAATGTGATTGGCACCCATAACAAAGCTGTGACTTGCAAAGGGGAATCAGATGGTGATTTGGGGGTACCTAACCCTCGCTGGCGGCTCAGCCAGGCCTGTCACTCCACGCTGGTGGAGAAGAGGAAAGAGCAAAACTCAAAACTCTCCTTGGGCGCAGGAAACAGAACAAAAGGGGCACAAAACTTCATTTCTTCAAATCAAATTTTTTTGTTTGATTTTCATTTTTGTCTTTCATTATCTTGCCTGGTTTTCTTTTAAGTTCCTTTCACCTTACAGTTTTTTTGCTTAGCCAGAAAGAGCTAGGGTGAAGGAAAGAAAGAAATTACAGAAAACATTCCTTCTTCTCTTTCTCTCCTGAGAAGACCCACAATCAGAACCTGGCCTGTACTACTCAAGGCACAGACCCCACACCACGTCAATTATACAACTTGGGGAAAAAAAGTGTAGAGTTGCACTGCTGGCTGGTGGAGAGAACGTGGCCATCTCAGGATGCCGTGAAGGAAATAGGTCCCTAAAACGACTATTTGTTATATACATTTTATTGAAAAAATTTACATCAAAATTGTTTGGCAAACTGTAAAAGTATACATAAGTGCAAATATATCCTCCTTTTAAAATACAAGCAAAGTGTGAGTATACATGAAATCATAAAAATATCTTTAAAATATGGTGGTAGAAAACAACCTTGTAAAAAACGTTGTATTGTCACAATACTGAAAACCACTTTCTTAAACTAGACACATTGTTTCTAAATACTTCTTTAATAATGTTCTTTGGCACCTGTATCCAAACATAGTGTTTGGTGAAACAACTCTCTCCTTCACTAGGCAACAAGATGAGGCTTTCTTGAAAATTTGTGTTTAGCACTGCCTTTTGTAAAAGCACACAAATTTTCATAGACAAAGAAAAACACACACAACTTGTCTGTGTTTTTCAGACCCTGATTACTGAAGGCAATGAAGATCCCAGAGTTACATGTTTATGTTTTTCATGTGGTAACTTTGTACCATCTCTGCTGAGAAGCTGAGTTCTCAGCTCTCCCTCTGATTGGAGCCTGCACATACTTAGGGCATTACCATGCCAGGGCTTGTCCTTCTACCAGTGGTAGACAAGTGTCAGTGAACAATGCTGGCCTGGGGATTCTAAGTGACTGGGGGGCTACTTATTGCTATTGGGGTGCACATCACGTGAGTCCACCTCAGTTCATCTGCCCCACACACACACACAAGGAGAGAGCAGCCTTGGCATGGCCTCTCTCCCTCCATTCACATGACGCAGGGCTTAATATCCTGACAGACGCTCTGATGGTGGTGATGGTGATAATATGGCCCGCTAGCAGAGGGATGGAAAGAAGAAATGCCATTAAAGTTGAGGACGAAATCTTTTCTGTCACACACGGGGGTAGAGTGGTGCTGGTACCGAGGCAGTCCCACTGAAAGAAGAAAATAAAAACTCTTTTCAGAAAGAAGTTTGTCCAGCTTAGGGTGTGGCGTTATTATTTTTAAAAATTTAACTGGTGTCTTTTTTGACTCAGGGTAAGAAAGGTGTTGGTCTATTGCTATAAAACTGGTAGAGGGAACGCAGCTCTAGAAGGTTCTCAGAGTTTTAAACTGTGGGTCATAGGACAACTCTGGAATCATTACGTTTTGTTTTGATGTACCCACAAACACAGAGCAGGGTCCCCCTCTAAACCGGGTTCTGATGTGCCTGCCTGAGTTCCCTTATTACTCCTGGAGGCTCGAACCGACGATTCCATCGCAGGAGGAGCAGGGACACGGGGACAACTTGACCCAGGCTCTTGGTCCGGGTCCCTGACCACAGGGCTTTTTCCAGACTCCAAGCCCCCTCAGCAGAAACACCGCTGTCGCCCTCACCTCTTGTTTCCCTACTAACTGGCCCGGCCAGAGTCGCAGGCCACAGCAGGAGTATTTCCCGTGCCAAAAGTGGGGACAGAAAACAATTCCAGAGCTTAAGAAAGGGCCGGGAAAGAAAGCGCGCCATCTTCGGATGTCCGTAACGTTTTAAGCTTCCTCAAGAGAAGCCAGGACTCCAGGGACAGAGAAAGCCCTTCTTTAAGAGATCAGTTGCACACCCTTCTGCACATCGAGGCGACTGGCAGCGCGGGGAGCCCCCTCCGGAGCCTCTCAGAGAGCTCCCGGCTGGCGGAGGAGGAAGTAGGCCTGTACCCCTCTGCTCCGGGACAGCTCCTCGGCCCAGGGCCGGAGGCAGGCGGACACTGGGCGCCGATCTGCCGCCGCCCTTTGCTTTTGCTTTCTCGGCGCCTGCGAGCTCCGGGGCGCAAACAGCCGGAGGTGTCTGGTGCACGCTGGGACCTGGGCTTCTCCCAGAACTGGCCTCTTTCCGTGCCGGGTTGGGTTAGGCCTGCTAGCTTGAGTCTTTCCAGTCACCCACAGGGTGTGAGGACCATCAGCCGCACGCTGACACGAGGCCTCACTCAGTTTTTGAGTGTGTGAAAACCATACCTGTCGGCCAGCAGCGTGTGCCCTGCTCGCGTGCCTCGGCCTGGCCACATCCCAGCGCTGACGGAAAGACCAGGCTGCTAAGTAACCCTTGACTCGGCCTACGTTTATTGTCTGATAACACGTATTGTCGCCACACATGCTCAGCACTGCTCTCATAAAACAGCAACCGGTCCATGAGCCCTGGATATGCTCTTGTGGCTTTGCACACAGGTGCGCTCGCCCAGCACGTTACAGCATGTCGCGGTGCCAGTTCCTGGATTCCCCAAATAGGCACCCAGGCAGGACCCCAAGCAAGCGCTCACACCTCCTCTCAGGGCCATCGTGGGCACTTTGTTGTGACAGAAAAGACGATAAGAGCCCTAGCTCCTTCTTTAAAGGGTCACACAACGAAGCGCGCGTGTCCTCCTAGAGCACACGGGCCTTGGCTGCCCTGTCCCGAGTGGGAGGATGAGACCTGCGTGGGTGTGATGGGGAAGGGTCGTTCTGTGTCTGTGTGTGTCTCTCTGTGTGTGCTCCTCTGTCCACAGCCTCAGCCCTGCTTGTCCTCCCCGCTCTTCTCTTGGCCCTCCGCTCTAAGTAGGCCGCAGACCCGCGGGTCCCGCAGGGCGCCATGCACCCTGCCCGTCTGCAAGAAAACAAGGGCTGGGGGTGGGGATAATATTCGAAAGGTACAGGAGCCTGAGAACAAGAGAGGAAAGTGCAGAGCGTCTGGCTCGGCTTCGGCCGAGCCACGGTTTCCCAATCTCGGCTCAGAGGTCGTGAGAGGGTTCTGGGAAAGGCCGCGCGGCAGAGGCTGGCCTGCTCCGCCCGGCACTTTTTCGTTCTCTCCAAGACAAAGAGTCGTGTTTCCGGATCCCCGAATTTCTGGGGCTTGTGCGTGCGCCCGGTGTGTGTGGTAAGGAGAGGACCACCGCACAGAAGGATTAGAAATCGCTTTCCTGAGTGTTTTTGTTTGTTTTTAATTTTTAGGGCTCTCACGGCGGCTGCGAAGCCTCAAAGCCTGGATTCAGGTTGAGAAGGGCCTGCCCGGAGAGAGGAAGCGGAGAGGACAAATCTGCAGGGCCGGGAGAAGAGCGGCTGGGTGGGCGAGTGGGTCAGCGGGCTACGCCTGGGGTGGGTAGTGAGTGACAGCCAGTCTGCCAGGATTAAAAAAAAATAGGGGAAGGTCGTCTGTATTGGTTACTTGTAGAAATTCCCATAAAATTGAACAAGACTCTGCTTTCAGTGGGTTAAGTCAGGCTAAAATCCTCTCCGGTGTGGTCCTGCCGAGACTGTCTTTGTTTAGTTAACCTCTGAGACCCGCATTTAAAAGGCCTATTTGGGAAATTTCACCATCCAGGGAACCAACATCTTTTGCCCATTTCTGGGCTTCCCTTCTCCCTTGCTTCTCTTGTCGCACACGATTCATGAAAATATAATGTATGCATTGTCCTGTGAACCATTTTCTAATAGGGGGGAAGGCAAGTTAAGTGTAAGCTAGAGCACCATTTGATGGGCAAACCATCTCAGTTTTAATCTGCGTCCTGTGGGTACCCAGAAGGGGTTAATATAAGAGAGTTTGTCTCGACTCTCAGAGTGGGTTTTAATATCAGAGTTTATCTCAGTAAACCTGGACAAATATTCAAATTTCCTTCTCCACCCTACCTGTCCCCTCCCACGGAAAAGTTTGGCAAGTCAATAAATGTTCATAATCCTCGACCAACATTATTTACAACACAACTGGCATCCAAGGGCAGGCATTTCTCAAGGGAGTCACAGCTGTGGGTCTCGGATCCTGCTGGCCTAAGACAGGCTCAAGTGTCATCAAGGTGGGTCACCGTTGTGGGAAGGCCGGAGACTCAATAGCCAGTTTAAGATCCTGGGACCCCACTCTGCTTGCCTCTCTTGCCTCATTTCCCCTCCTTTCAACACTTGCCCAGTTGCAACCCATTCCCCACTCACACCCTCAGCATACCGAATATCTCCCTTTCTGACTTTTACTAAACGGGCGAAAATACAGCAAAAACAAACTTTAAAAAAGACAAAAAGAAACAGACATATCTCCTTGACCAAGGTCCCCAAAGGCCACACGCCTTCTCTCTAAGCTAAGTCAGGCCTGAGACTTGAGACCTGTAGTCCACAAGGACATCCAAAGACCGTAGGCTGGCGATTCTGTACCATCCTCTAGCAGTGCAAATTCTAGAGGCCCACCTTTTGGCCAAGGGTTGGTGGAGGGCAGTATGACCCCAACCCGCTCTCCTTCACGAATAAGGTGCCAGCTCCCCCCAGCATCACCTTCTCCCAGTGTCCTCAGACCCCCAGGCTCCGGCGACTCCGGTGCAAGGGGCAGTGGCTGAAGAGCCTGGAGGCCTAAGGCGACGCCCCCAGTGGGCGCGCTGTTACCTGAGAGGTCCTCGCGGGCGTTCTGGTGCAGGTAGGTCTGCTCCAGCGAGTAGGAGGACATGCTGGAGTGCAGGCCCGTGGAGGCCGCCGCGTTGCTGCTTGGCGTCAGGGCGGGCGGCTGCTTGAGGTAAGGCGAGGCGCCGGGCGAGCTCCAGGGCGCCCCGGGGCTCGTGTAGGGCGAGTGGCATTCGATGGCGCTCGCCATGGCAGGGGACGAAGGCACGGGGCTGCTGCTGCTGTCCGGGCCGTAGTCCCCACCGCCGCCGCCGCCCCCGGCCGCGCCTACGCCTCCAGGCCCCGCGGGCACCGGGCAACTGGCCATGTAGGTGGAGCCCGGGTTGGGCGACATATGCGGGACGTGGTGGTGGTGGTGGTGGTGGTGGTGTGGGTGCGCGTGGCCCGGAGCGCCTGCGCCGGCGTCGTAGCCCGCGGGCATCATGTCAAGGCCGCCGTACCCGCCCTGCCCGTGGCAGCCAAGCGGCGCCGACGGGGGCGCCTGGAAGTCGAAACCCTGGGGCAGCAACGAGGCCCCGAAGCCCAAGCCACTCACCACACGGTGGTACATGGGCTTGAGCGCCTGGCACTTCCTCCTGAAGCCGCGCGGTCGGCGGCGGAACGAGCCCTCCTCGAACATGAACTCGCTAGCCGGGTCGATGGTCCAGTAGTGGCCCTTGCCCGGCCGCCCGAGGCCCTTGGGCAGCTTGATGAAGCACTCGTTGAGCGAGAGATTGTGGCGCACGGAGTTCTTCCAGCCCTGGTAGGCGCCGCGGAAGAAGGGGAAGCGCGCCTGCAGGAACTGGTATATTTCGCTGAGCGTCAGGCGCTTGCTGGGCGAGCTCTGGATGGCCATGACAATGAGCGCGATGTACGAGTAGGGCGGCTTCTCCGGCCGCCGCAGCCCCGAGCTCGCCTTCTTGGCGCCCCCGCTCCCCGCGCCCGCGCCGCCGCCGCCCGCACTCTTGCCCACCGCGGAGGAGGCGCTGGCAGGGTTGGAGGTGGAGGACGACGACGAGGAAACGGAGGAGGCACAGGAGGCGGAGGACGAGGACGACGAGGCGGGCTCCAGGCCGGCGGCGGCGGACGGCGGGCTCATCAGGGCGGCCTGAAGCGCGCCGGGGGCCGGGCTGCACGAGCGGCGGAGCTGGGCCGGCGGCGGGCGCGGCGGGGGCGGCGGCGGCCCGCCCTCGGAGGTCATCTGGGACCCGGGAGCGAGGCCGGGCCGCGCGGCCGGGAGCGGAGGCGCCGGAACCGGGTCGGCCCAGAAGCCAGGCGAGCGCCCTAGCCCGATACCCGGGCTGCAGCCGTGGCCACTCCGAGCCAGCGCTTCGGCGTCGCCTCCCTCAGCTCCGCTCGGGCTTTTGGCGGCGGCCGCGGGCGGGAGGCAACGCCCGGCGCATCCCTCCCGGAGCCTCAGCCCTGCCTTCACAGCGGCCTCCCGGGCCGTGGAGCCGGAGCGGCCCGGTGCCGGGCAGCTGCGCCCGCGGGCTGGGACCGCGACCGGCACCCCGAGGACAAGCCTGATGTCTCCCTTCAGGAGCGCTCCTCGCTCTGTCTCTCAGACTTCCTCCCTCCCGCTGCTCCCCCCGGCCGCCCTCCCTCCCTCCCTTCCTTACTCCCTCCCTCCACCCCTACCCCGCCCAGTCCCTCCTCGCGCCGCCGCCTTGGGGAGGGCACGCTCCGCCTCGGCGCTCAACCTCCCCCCACACCTGACGGCAGGCTCCTTTTCTTATCTCCTTCCCTGCTCTCCAGGGTCCCCTTCGGTCTTTAATTCCTCTCTCGGCCTCTTTCACTCTCTCCCACCCACCCTCTTTCAAAGGGAGAGATCACAGACTAACTCACTTTCTGCTAGGATGACCCCCACCCCGCCCCAAGCAAAACTCGACCACCTGTGGCTTTATGAAATCTTTCTCTTTGCCCCTTACAGCATCCTGCCTCCAGTCCCAGAAACCAACCGCCCCCGGTGGCGCAGACCTCCCCTCCTCCTCCCTCTCCTCCCTCCTCTTCCTGGCCCATCCTGGGCCGAGTGGTGCTGCCGTTGGTGCCGTCGCCAGGAGCTTCCTTAGCTGTCTTCCCCCCCCCCCCCCCCCCCGTTCCCGCACTGACACCATCTGTCAACTTCATTTAGACATTGCAGCCCTCAGCAGGCCAGGGTGCCAGACGCCCAAAGGTAACGTGCCAATCCTCTCTCTTTCTGACAGGGCCTGCAGGCTACGGGACAATAGTTAGTAGAGGATGAGAAGTCAGGGCGCCCTAGTGCCCCAGGGTTGTGGCCTGGAGCTGTCGTGGGCATTTGCTGAACTTTGAGAAGAGGGCTTTAGATAGAGAAAGCTAGAGCAAGTTTTAGAGACGCTGGAAATCTGGTCGAATAGAACTCCTGTTTGCATTTGCTTCCACTTTCTTTCTGTTTTCCACTTGACATTTTGTAAAAAATGCAAAAAGAAGGCTGGTGCTGAGATCAGTGAGATAGCTATATTTATATTCAGTCCTGAAGGGGTGTGTTACTATCACTAGATTTACATCCTCAGGCTCAGTGTTGCCCATCAAAAACATGGTGCGGCTGGAAGCTACCTTGTGTGGGGAGAACACTCCACCCTAGTGTGGTTAATTCCACTCTTGAGTAAGAGTCCTGCGGGGAGAGAGATTGTGCCCTCGGGAGGCATCACTTCCAATGAGACTGGACAGTTAGTTATTGGATTGCACTGCAAGGAAATGTAGTCTGACCAGGAACAGGGGCTGGAAGTGGGAGGAGGGGATCAGGAGGCCTGGGGAGTGGCTGGGCCACACAGGGTTGAAGGGGGAGGCCCAGAGGGGAGCTGCTGCAGATCAGAGGACCAAAAGGGAGGCTATGCTGGGCACACCTCAGCGTCTGCTTTGAAAGGACCAAGATGCAAGCAAGCACCTGTGCCAGCGAGATGGGGGAGCCAGTGAGATGGGGGAGGGGCAAGAGAAGGAGACGTTATGTGGTGATCTGGTGAAAGGTGGGCAGCAAAGAGCCTTGGGTGGAACAGAACGGAGGCAGGCCTCTTTGGGCTGGCATTAGCTATCTGTGCCCCCAGAGCCATGGGGGACTGCTCCTGGCTGAGTGTGCTGGTGAGGCTGTAGAGCAGAGGAGAGGGAGTGGTGGGAGGCGTAGGCTGGGGGCTGGGCTAGGTCTGGCCCCAGACAGTGACCTGAAGTTGAGTGGAAGCAGGCTTTTTCCATCAAACCCTGCCTGGATACCACACACAGAGACTGAGTGTCAGTTTACTGCCTTGAGCCGAGCTCCTTTTCCCTAAGCTCCGCAGTAATTAGACAAAGAAAACCTAAATTAGTTGAACAGGCGTCGACAGCTTCCTCCAGAGCACCCCTGGTACCTACATGGGAATGTGTCCGAAAATGGCCTGATTGTAGCTGAGAGTCAGCTAAGTCAGCTAAGAAAACACGGCCAAAATGAACTCAGTTTACCGCTCATTTCGAATAGAAAAAAGAAACAAGTCGCTCTTTTCCGGATGAGATGTTTTGATTGAGTTGGGGTAGGGGGTTTGCAGTTGTTTCCACTTCTAAGAATTTCTTTCTAAGTGACTGGTGACCTTTTATTTTTAGGGATGGGTCCCTATTTACATTATAGTATTTTTCTCTTACCCCCTTTTTGTCATTTTGCATGGAATAATTTAAATATAAGCAACTAAATATAAAAGTAAACATAGTGTACACTAGGCCAATGCTTTGTCTGAAAAATAATTAAATAAAAACAATCTGTAGTGAGAAGGACTGATAGTATCTCAAAGGAGCTCCCCAGTCTTCATAGTCTCGCGTGTGTGTGTGTGTGTGTGTGTGTGTGTGTGTGTGTATTAGGAAGAGAATCGGTCTAGCTGGGAAGCATAGAAAAAAGGAAGGCAATCATTTCATTTGTGGATGGAGGTGGTGGGCAATGGATTTGGGGAAAACATACTAAGTCAAAATCAGACTCTCTCTGATTTTCTGCATCCGGGGATTCTTATGTATGTTGGATCTCAGGCCCTAAAAGGTTTTAGGATCCAGAGACTGAAGAATAAACAGCACCAGCTCTAAAATCCAGGCAAGGCTAGTAATAATTCTGTATACCAGCAGTTCCCAGTTTGGGGGTAATTAGTCTTTTTGAGAATATGATGGAAGCTTTCGAGGCTATCTCCAGAAAAAAATACTCCCCTGGGGTCTTAGGGGGCCCACAGATATGCATTTAAAAAAAAAAAATCTGCTCTACACATTGTTAGTTTCTACCAATTCAGCTGGTTAAATTATCAGGGATTTTTAAAGATTCCCTGCCCTTTCCTAGTGACAGTCTTACCTATTTTACCCAAATTCTCTAAGCTTGCAAGAAATACCACTTATAGTTTGGTGAGTGTCACAGGAGGCTAGACAAGACCTGGAAGGGCAATAGACATTAGAGAGCAGTGAGAGCCTCAGCGAGGAGCAGGTGGGCTGACTTGGAGCCTTTCTCTCTTTCTAGGTGTCTAAATATTGCCCTGCACTCCCAAAGATGTGGGGTTGGTGACCTTCTCAGTTATTTGAGCAGGAAGGACCTCTTCTCCAAAACTCTTTCTTGAACATCCCACTTCTGGGTATGGAAACTGTCCCTCTGGCAGAGACCTCACGTCTAGAAAGACCAAACCTCTGCAGTTTGTTCCTTATAGATTTCACACGTACAAGCCTTTCCACTCCAATCGTGGCACTGCCACGTGGCATAGGTACTGTCATCCCCCTTTAGAGGTAAGGAAACTGAGGCTTAGAAACATCAGATGACTCCATGAAAGCTGGCCTGTAGGCAGGCCTGAGGTCCCACTCCCAGGCTGCTTCCACTACCTCACAGCCAAACCTCTCTGACCTGTGTTTTAATTACCGCGTTATACAAACCTCCTGGGTAAGAATGTGTGCGGTAACAAATTATGTCAAATTCTTTATCCCTGGCAAGAATATCTGGATTTCTGTTTAGCATATGGTTTAAAAGGGAAGTCATGTTTGTCTCTGAAACAGCCTTGCTTAGAACACTTCCCTCTCTCTAGGAGTCCCTTCTTAAGGTGGTAAACTCTTCCCGGCTGACTCTCACTGCTTTATAAACAACAAAAATCTTAATTTCTTTTTCTTACGTGAAGGAACAGTATAGCTCCTTAAAATGAGTATAGATAAGCCCAGGAGCTCCTTGGTTAACCTCGGAGCTGCTGGTCCCCTCTCCATACCGGTGCTCTTTCCCTCGTTTGGTGACTGTCCCCGTCTGGGCTGAAGGTTCCTTGCCCCCTCCAAACCCCAAAGTCCCGCCCCTGCTCCAGCGCAGGGGAGTGTAAACTTCGGGAAGCTTGGGTTTCTCCGATTTTGTTCAGCAATCGGCGTTTTATTCTCGGAAATCTCTTCATTATTGCGGTTTAAAATTTATGTTCTTAGCATGCTTTCTCTGCTTCGTGGGTTTTACATGAAAGGGCTTAGACTAAACGAGTTACCCACCGGAGACGCATCCGCACCAACGCTGTGTACTGCATCTAAGACCTCGCCTCCTGGGGCACTTCTCCATCCTTTTGCCCCTCCCTTCCTTCCACCAGCCCGGCCGGAGCAAATTCTCTTCCTAATTCAGTCTGAAACTGACCACACTGTTCCCCTTGTGTTGTGATACAAAGTTAACGTGTGTAGAGGATTCTCCATCTCCCTCGAGGATGGGGACGGTGGGACCAAGTGCTTAGGCCTAGGGGGTGTCAGCGTGTTTGAGGAAACCACGGAAGACCACGAGTCTGCACGCCACTGAAGCCCCTCTAGAAACTTCAATTTATGATAGAAAGTCAGGCCAAGCGGCCAGGAAGGGGCGCCGAGGCTGGGGTTGGAGAGGGGAACTTGGCGAGGAGGGGTAACAGGGGGAATTCTACACCCTTCTCGGCGTCTGGTCTCCTTCCTCGGTCCAGAAACCCCCAGACCTCGGGTTTGAACACCAGCCACCCAATTCCAAATGTTTATTTGATAGATTCTTCCGCTCTCCAAACGCCTGTGTCCTTAGCAGGGCACTTTTTATAGCCACCTTCCTGAGAGGTCCGCGGATAGCCCTACATCTCCTGGGCCTGAAGTGGGCATGATGACTTAATCACCCACTTGACCAGGTCTGAGGTGCTTGGGAAGGGAGAAAAAAGGGGTCCAATCTACCGGAGCTCGGTGCTGAGACCGCGCCTCTTCCTATCTCCGAACGTCCCAGATTTCGAGATCCTGGTTCCCTTCCGTGTGGAGAAACAACTTTGGGGTGTTCTCAGAGCCGGTCTATCTGCCCACAGGCCCTGTGCCTGGTGCAGGCAAGGAGGTACCACGGGGCCTCCGCGGTAGACCGTCGCCCACAGCCTGCTACGTTTATTTGTGAGGAGGCCGAGGCTTGAGAAGAGGGTTTTCATGGCAGGGACAGCCATTCCTACTAAAAGGCAGCTCTCATTCCTGAAGGAAGGAGAGAAAAGACACGGTGCCCGCACAGACAGTCTGTGCGTCTCCCATGGGGACAAGAATGATTGATTCCCAGTGGTGAAGGAAAATCAAGGAAGGCTGTACCACACACTCCCAGTGTAGGGAGAAAAAAGGTGGAAGCAAGTGCGGGTGCTGGTACCCCCCCACCCCAGCACGTTAATTTTGGATCCATTTGTGCTGCTAGGATGAAAAATCCCCCTATGAGATGGAAACCGGTGGAGCCAGGCCTGTCTTAGGCGTGGGACCTAGGACACCTAGAGCTCAGCATCGCTTCCCCTTGCACCCACGCTGCTGTGCTTTTGGCCGGGTGGTCCCGCACGTCCCTGCTCTGTGGCCCCACCCCTTGGGAGGCCTCGCTCCCACTCCTTCTGACTGCCTGCTTCCCCAGGCTGGGAGGAAGGTGACTGGGCCGTGCGCGCACGCAGGGCAGGGCAGGGCTGGCGGAGGGGCTGGACGCACCCGGGAGGGCCCGCGAGGCCTGGAGGGGTTAGCCATCTGCACAAACGAGGGAGGGTACGCTTTGGGGGCAGCGGAATGCACCAACCAAACGCGTCCGCAGGTCGCAAAGCCGCGCCTCCGACACTCCTCCACAGAGAGGCAAGGCTGGTCCGCTGTGGGTTCACAGGCGGCGAGACTCCCTGGAGGTCCCAATCCAGCCCGGGTCGGGTTTTCTTCTGGTGTCTGGCTGGTCTCCTGTCCCCCTACCCTCCCCTCTCCCCAAATAAATAAATATCTCCTAGGGCAGCGAACTCCGCGGGGCGCCGGGCCCTGCGCGCCGCGCCGTGATAGATGAACTTCCTGGAGCATCAAAACCCCCTCCTGTCCTCCCCGCTGAGCTCAGGATATGGGGCGCGCTCGCTTCTCTTCAGAAAAGGAAACGTAGCTCTTCCAAAAATATAAATCAGCTCTGACGTCCAAATATTTCTTTTGTCCTCCAGCATCCTCTGTGGGGATAAATAAAACGTGCTCGGCGCCCGGAGCCCGACTTGGGACCTCGGGGCGCCCAGACGCCGCCTTAGTGGAGCTGCCGTTAGGGAGCCCTCCCTCCGACCCATACCCCATTACTCCCCTACCAGCCCCCACCGTCAGCCTGGCAGACGGTGCAAGTTCTGGGATGCCGCCTGACCCTTGGTCGCCGGAGGGAAGAAGACAGCTCCTTGGTGCAACCCCGGGACCTTAGAGGGCGAAAGGCCCGGGAGGCAGGCACGAGGGTGAAGGGATTGCGCGCCGCGCTGGTGCTGGGAAAGAAGAGGAAGCCAGGAAAGCATCGGAGGCCGCGGCTTTCCGGGCATGCGGGGGCCGGGCATCCTACTAGATGAGGCCCCAAAGCTGCCTCTTCAGGCCAGCCTTTTCTTGGATGTTTCCAGTCTTACGCCCGGTTCCGCATTGGGGTTCCCAACCTCTCTTCGAGATGGGCCTAGAGAAGCCCATGTTTGGGGCCAGAGAGGACCTCGAGGGGGCATCTGTGAAGGCTGGTGCTCCACGAGAAGGAAGAGGGCTTTGCAGTGTCAGAGCCTGCATCTGTGGCTTGATCCAAAAGTTCTGAGCCCATCAAACAGTCGGGATGGCTTGAGCCGGGTTATCCTTACGCTCCCTTCCTCCATCTCTCTCCTCCAACTTGGGAGAGGTGAACAGGTTTTCGGTCGAAGCTTCAAAAAGAAAGCAATACCAAGGGAAATCGCATGCAGTGAGTGCAGCTGAGGAGCTGGAGTAGGAGCCTAGACTAAACGAGTAGAAGTAGAGCACTCCTAGTGGAGCAAGATGGCCTGAAGTGGCCTCTGGCCCCTCCACTTCCTTCCTGCTCCCCTGACACCCTGGTGTTGGAAGTCCACCTGCTTTTCTGCTGTTCCCTATCTCCTCCGCAAATAAATCACCCCACGGCACCCACGCAGCGCAGCCTGAAAGGTTTCGGTGGAGGACAGTTGCAGGCAAGGCGAAGTCTCCACTTGCCATGGGCCTACTCCCCTGTTACTCCCTCATGTCTCCCTGCCCCTTGGCCACAAGGGTTCTTTTCCAGGCCTGGGGCCTCCGGGTTGTGAGGTGGGGGTTCTTCACCAGCCGCCCCCTTCTCTCCAGGGGGGTCTTTATTGATGAGCTGCCTCAAAAACCACCGCCCAAAATGTCCCAGAAGGGTTTAGACAATCCATCACCCACCACTTCAGGAATGCTTCCTTGCTTTCAAACACAATCCTCCAACACTCGAGGGCTGCGGCGGGGAAGGGCACACTTGAAAAGAGAACAGCTATATAATCAACGTCAAAGCCATCCCGCAACCTTTCGGAAACAGGGACTCTGGCCAAAAATCCCTCCAAATGATTTACGCAGCCCTCCTCACCCTCTCTCCCACCCTCTCCTTTGACTGTCCCCAGTGCCTGCTAACGCTCTGCCGGCAGGGCCAAAGCACGCCCCCGCTCTGCGTTGAATGTCAACACCAAATGCTTCTCGGTGGGATAGTTTGCATTTTAGGAGAAGGCGCTTTTCGTCTTGGGGTTCAGGGTGAAAGGAGAGTTTCCGCCTGGCCGACAAGCTTTTGGGCCCTGGTCACGGTGTCCTTGTCAGTGGGGAACGGTGAACTGACAAGGCGTGGCATCTTTTTTGCAGTGGTCAAATGGGCATGAGCTCCTGTCCCTCCGAGAGTCCTTTGATTTTGCGGCGTTGCGGGCTGTGCCTCCCGTTTCCCGTGGGCACCCGCGCGAAAGAAGCAGGAGTTCTTCTTGCTTCCGCTGGGTGGCACCAGGCTCTCGGGAATCGCGGTCTGTGAGGCTGCCCCGCGGGCGTCCATCACCGCAGTTCTCCTTTCCAGGGTTCTCCACGCCCGCGGCCCAGGCCCCAGGTCTGGCCTTGGGGCAGCCAATGTTTGGCTCCCAGGTGGATAGATTCCTTCAGTATTGTCACTTACCTCGTACTCGGTTGGTCACTTTAGGACACATTCTGCTTTTTCTACGCCTCCACCCAGTTAAAATATAAGGAAAATTAGTCACATACTTTTACGCCTCTCTTGAAATGCCCTCTATCTGTTGCAAACATGCTTAGGCCTTGCCGAAGAAATTCAGGATTTGGTTCAGTTATTTTGGTTCCCGAAGCAAGGGGTCTGGGGCTGTATCTCCACCTGTAAGTTACACCTGGAGCTCTCCTGAAGTCTAGTAGAAAACAGACCGTCCATCATCTGGAGAAGCCAGTTCCGGTTGGTTCTGCAGGGAGGTGTCCTGGAGAAGGCGTTTCCTCTCTGGACCTCAGCGTTCTCATCCGTGGAGAGGCTCCAAAACCATTCTTTTGTTTTCTGGGTTTACAGTAACAGGAAGACAACTTTTTGCTTTTGTTATTTCTCATTCCCTTTAACTAAGGGAGGCTCCCTGAACTTTAGGCAGCTCCCAAACTTGTCCTGGTAAAAGTCTGCAAGATAAGAAAGGAACTTTGGGGCTCCTTTTGGGGTAGGCTTGGGATGTGAGAAAGCCAGGGGCACTAGATTTGGAACTTGAGATCAAAATGTCACCCACTGATCATCCTCTGTAACATAGTGTCAGAAGGAAGTGGGCTTTATCTTTTGGAGGACAAGAAGGCATTCTCCATCACAATTGACTTTTATAAAAAAAACTCTAAAATTAACTCCACTGAGGTATGAGTTACATGCAATAAAATGCACCCATTTAAGTGCAGAGGTTGAGTTTTCATTTTTCTTTTAATATTTTTTTACTATGAAAAGTTTCATAGTACACATAAGTGGACAGGGTATGCAATAAGTCCTCCTTCATATATCCACCACCTAGATTTAACAATTATCAAGATTTTGCTACACTTGCTTCACTATTCTCTTTTCTCTCTATTTTCATTCTTGCTGAAATAAATTAGGGCAAATTCAGACATCATGTTCTAAAAGTGTATCTTATTACTCCTGCCCACACCCTCTCATACCTAAAATTACATTTGGTGCAGAACAGCACACTTCCTTGGGGAAGTTCAAAATCGGGCTGGAACATTGTTTTGGATGTGTGTTTAACAAACAGAACTCTCCATCCTGCTGCTCCCTCCCTCTCAAGTGACTTCCAGCCCCTCGTTTTTTGCTTTTCTCCAGGCTTTCCCTCTTTCACCCTCACTGGGGCCAGGGGTGTGTTTTAGCAGGGGGCTGTGAAAAGAGATGCTCTGCTTGTTCAGTTGCCAGAGTTAATGCCGCACTGCTTCCATACATGCATACCAGATCATACATGTGACCTTTTTTTTTTTTTTTACTGCAAGATCACAGGTGTCCTTTGAATAGACCTATATGTGTGTGTGTGTTTATCCATGTGGACAATAGAGTAGATTCCAAATTTTTTACCCAGGCAGTGGTCAGCCAGGAAATAATTTTTTGTATTGTTTCAAAGTGTCTGTGGGGGAATTTTGGACTAGGTTGGTGGGGTGAATTGGTCCTGGGGTGTGGACCACAAGGCACTGGTTGGCTCATACCCACAACCCCCAGTCCACACCAGGACTCTACAAATATTTCACAAATATTTGTTCATTGATTTGTCTGATTTTTCTGCTCTCCCAAACAATACATGTAGTAGTTTAGAATTTCCCTCACCTTCACTGCAACCCGGAGCAGATGAATAGCCGTGTGGTGGCCATAGGTAGCTCTAGATTTCGTTTGACCTGCTCTGGTGACCTTGGGTAGTAAGTCTCTGAGCTTCAGTTTTAGTTCCTTTTTTTTCTTTGTAAAATGGAAATAATAAAAATAATAACCCCCCCTCCCATGGTAACAATAAAGATGAAATAAAAGTTGTAAAAAAGCATTAACATGTACACATTTATACTGTTGTTTTTGGCCCAATCCAACAAAAGCGCTGTTTAGTTTTAAGGTACTCTGTAAGTTTCATAGGTACTTGGGATCTTGCCTTCCCTGAGCAATCTCTTCATATGCACGTTGGTTTTGTCCTTAATAAGGAAAAGATGTGTCCATTGTCTGTAAGTTTAAGTTCGCCTGTGCTGGGCTGGGGTCTGTCTCTCTGGGTATGTTCGTGCTTGGGCGGGGCTGCGTGGCTCCACCGCGAAGCGCTAATTCTCGCGCGGTGGGGGATGTTTCCTTTGGTCGGTTGGAGGGGTCGGACTATTTCGCATCAGGCGGAACTGAGCGCTAGCCCTTGAAGGACGGCGGGGGGGCTCCTGCAGGTCAGACACTGACCATGGTGTGTGTGTGTGTGTGTGTGTGTGTGTGTGTGTGTGTGTGTGTGTGCAGTTGAGCGCAGGCAGAGAAGCTCACTCTTGCAGGGTAGAGAGTTACTTTTCCCGAGCAAAGTGTGCCTCGTGTACCAGTGTGATAATACCCGGCATGGGCGCCCGGAATGTGTGGGTCCTGGGCTCTCACAGTGGGGGGCGAGCCACAGAAAGCTGACCAGACGGCTGATGTGCCCTCGAGGGGTCTCTGGTCCCTGAGGTATCACCAGGGAAGAATGAAAAACTTGCCCGCGCACTGCTGCTTTGGCAGCAAGGGCTCCTGGTGGGTTCATCGCAGACGTGAGCCACCAGCAAGGCAGACGCCCGCGTGTTTGTTTTGGGCGGAAATTTCCTCCTTTCTGCCCCATTTCCCGTTTGCAACAAGCGCAGACTCTGGACAACCCTGTGGGAGGTGGAGAGGCAGGCAAAGAACCCTCACCGTCCACCCAAACCACAGCGCCCCGGGAGCCCCGGGAGGCGGGCATGGGTCCCTCAGTCTCCGGTAAGCTAAGATACAAAGGGCCATAGCCGGGCATCCCCCTCTATCCCCTTAGGCCCAGGCAGCTCTGATTTCGAAATGTAACCTGTAATTTGAAATACTAAGATCGTAAATACTGTTTGCCCATTTAATTTTCTTCTTTGTCTCTTCCCGCCCCAATGCATCTTGCACTTACTAGATATGTGACCTTGAGCAAGTTATTTTTATTTTTCTGGATTTCAGTTTTGTCATTTCTATAACTGGGATCATAATAGCTGCGCCATGTAGTTGTTGGGTGGATTAAACGAATTAATACAAGCCAAGCGCGTAGAACAGCATGCAGCACGTGGGGAATGCTCAGCACGCGTCAGAGGTGAAATTGACGGTGCAGATTCCTCCGACCCTGGACCGGCTTTCCCCGGGTTACTTCCGGTTGTGGCCTGAAGGAGCTAGGGAAAACTGGGCCCTGCTCCTGTCCCAGGCCCTACTAAACTCCTGGGCTTTGTTTTAGTTTTAAGATTCGATTGAGAATTAAGGGTTAGGAACGGAACTGGGAGACAGTACAAAAAGGCCCGGGTAGGACCCCCAGCTGAAGGCTCAAGCCGGGAGCAGCGGCGCGCGAAGCAGGTGTGTGCCGCACGATCGCTCTGGGACTGCTGGGTCGCTCCTGGGTACTGGGGCCTGTGCAGCTCTCCGAGAAGGGAGCTGGTGGCCCGCGTCGGGCTTGGTTTAGCCATACCTCTCCATACTTCGGCGGCGTAATCCCGTCCGCTCGAGCGGCCAAATTGCTTGGGATGCTGGATGCCTTGGGCAGCGCTACTTGAGGGTGCGCTACTGCGCCCTCAGAGTGGAACGGTGTCCCCCTAGGGTTGGAGTGGAACGGAAACAGGGCACAGAGGGCGACAGCTTTAGAAGCTGTGGGTGGAAAGCGGAGAGAGCATTTTCGTTTTAGTGCCTTCGAAGTCTCCCTTGTCTGATGCTCGGTCAGGTTCCACTCCGGTTAGGCCCTGTCTCCAAATACTGCTTGGAAAAGGCAGGCAATAAGCGGCCACTTTTCGGCTTGAGATCAGCGCGGGCTTCTCCTGAATTCCGGAAGAGGCGCGTGGCCACGTAAGGGCCGGCTAGCGTCTCCCAAGGCAAATAGGCCCCCGCAGTGGCCGGCACCTGGGCGTGAGGCGCAAAACCTGAGGCAGAGCCGCTACTTCGGGGCACTGCAGCTAGGACGGCGTTCAGGAGGGGGTCCGGACGCGGCTGCTCGGCTGGGCCAAGAGAGGGAGAGTGAGAGGGGAAGTGACCTCTTGAACCTCTTCAAATGCAAATCCTATAAGACGTTTTTTAAGGAAAGAAAAACGGAAGGACAGGAAAATGGAGAAACAGCGGAGTCCACCTGAGGTTTGAATGGCCTTTTAAGAATTCCAGGCCCCTGGGGTTTGCGGACTTCTCTGCGGTAGACCGAGGATTGGTAGTGAACTTTGGATTTTCCCTCAGGAGCCTGAAGCTACCAGCTGACTTCCTCCAATATGCATATTTTACATATATAAACGCCTTCGCAGTTTAATAGCCATTTAAATAAATCATTCACATAAACTCTCACTCTTAAAACGATCTGGCACAAAATAGTTTTTCTTTATCCCGGGTCTTTTTCTTTCTTCTTTTCATTAGTGGCTTTTGCAGCTAAAGTTTCATCTTGAGGTTGGTGGCCAGAGTTTTTATATGTAACTTTGCTGTCTGTTCTGTTTTAACGTTCCACCTCACTTTATCAACGTGGAACTAGGATAGATTCAGAATTTTATTTTCCCAGTTAGAGGGATGATATATATATATATTTGGAAAAAGCCAATTTCCCTTTTGTTTGGCTCTTGTTGGTTAATAGCTAGCAAATGAGAATGGCAGTGGAGTGGGGTGTTCCACTGCAACAAGTCTAATGAGAGACTCAGCTGTGACTAGGTCTCTGCTTTAAAAAAGACCCACGTACTTGATGAGTCAGATATTCACCTATTTACTCTTCCAGTCTCTGGAGTTAAAATGTTAAGAATTTGAAAAAAATAAAATGTGAGTTGTTTCCATTTGTCAGTTTTTCATTCAGCAAAAGAGGGGCTCTTAAAGTTTTCTTCCCCCATTGAAAGAAAATGGTGTTTGGGAACACAAAAATATAAACTAAACCTCCAGAACCCATGTTTTGGAAGAAAATGGGTGTAGAAAATTAAAGAGCCAACAGGGTAGACAGGCTTTGAGGATGGAGGCTGGGTGACAAGGGGACTGTTCAAGCCTTTAGAATAGCAGTGCTCATCTGAACAAAGGGACAGAGTGCATTTGGGGGTCTGGGCTAGTGTTAGAGATGGACAAAGAGGGTAGGGAGTGACAGATTCTCTTTAGGGAGCAATTATCACCTGGAAAGCAGGTGTAAGTATCACCCATCTCTGGTCTGCTGCTTGGTGTAGGCGGAGGGTGTATGTTGGCATCAGGCTAAGGGAGTCTGCCCTACTGAGCTCAGCAGAAGCGAAATTTAATACACTTCTTTTTGTTTTGTGGTTTCTACCTATGGAAAACTTCTGCAGTTGGAGGGCTCTAAGAAAACAATCTGAGCCAGAAGAGTTTTCCTGTAAATCAGTTACAAAAAATAATGAAGTTGAATTCTTGTGCATTTTACAGACGTAGGGATTTAACCAGATGGAAAAAAATTAGATACATATAGCAAGTAAGTATGACAGAAGAATAAGTTGTTTGTTTGTTTGTCTTTTCTTTTCTTTTTTTTACTGGGGAACAGTGTGTTTTACTGGGGAAACCCAGGATCCATCAGTTCCATGTCAAGTAGTTTTCAATCTAGTTGTGGAGGGCACAGATCACTGGCCCATGTGGGAATCAAACCAGGGACCCTGGTGTTACAAGCACTGTGCTCTAACCATGGAACCAACAGGCTGCCCCTTGTTTTTATTTCCTAACATCAGCATGCATAAGTCCATAGTGATGTGAAAATAATAATTAATTTTGAGTGCTTTGAATTCATTATAATGTATTCCTGATCCCTTTCTAACTAGGAAATTGTTTCGAGGCCAAGATTTGATTGCTGTCTGGACTTTGGATGTGTCCCCAAAGTGAAGATCAGAGTTGGGTAGTGTAGGTAACCCCCCCTTAAAAACATTTTTTCTGGCCTATATTATTTGTACTTTTTCTTTTAGTTTTCATTTGCTTTTCTGATATAATGACAGTGCAATTTACTTTCATACCTTGAGTTAAACATGGAATTTCAATTGATGGGAACAGAATAAATCATATTACTCAAATAATGCAAATACTTCATTTGCATAATTAAAGTTACCTTCGTCTAAATTACTTCTTAAAGCTTTAAATATTACTTTAAGAAAAGGATTAAACTCTGAAAATATAAATTATTTAAAAAGATTCTAAATTTCACTTTCATTTTTGTGACAACTTACACTGTATTTACTTGTGATTCATATGGTCTTTGAGAGAACAAGAACAACTTTGCAAATGACTATTAACCTTCCTATTAATCCTTTAAAGAGGGAGAGATAAACATAGCATCACTGTTTGGAACAGGGAAAATTAGGTCATTGGAAGATTAACAGGAAACCCAGAGATCAATACAGTTTGAGACTTTCATTAATAGCTGGGAGTTTCAAAAGAGAGCAGTGTGTTGGAGAATAGGATAAAATGTATTTTTAAAAAAATCTTGCCATATTTAGAGAATTTTCTCTCTCTATATATAGCTTTTTGGTTTGCCTGGCATCTTTTCCTTCCTTCTACTGGTGACAGCATCTCTGTATCCTTGAGAACTCTGTTCCCCTCACTCAGTGTCATCCTGGTACACTCACACTGTTATGACACCCTCAGACTTGGGGTCGTCATGTGATCACCTATCTATATTACCCATCCTTTGGCCACTGTAGTTGGCCAAGTGCAGGCGTGGGATCAGCCTCGATCACTTAGAGTCCTTTCTTGGTATTGTTAGTTAAGATAATAAGATAATGAGAGAGAGCGAGACTGGCTCTTTCCCTACTAGATCAGGGGTCATAAGGATTCATCCTCGAAACTTTCTGTGACTGAACATCTTGTCACTTTCCTGGCTCCTTGGCAGAAGCCCATTTACAATAGAAGAGCACCAGCCTGTTGCCAAAGAACAGGTTCTTGGTTACACCACAGGAAAGAATTCAAAGGTGCACCAAATAAGCAGAGCAAGTGGTGAATTTATTGAAAGAAAGAGGGTAAGACAGTGCACTCCCAGAGTAGTGGGAGTGGGCAGGCTGGGAGAATAGCCACTGCACTGAAGAGGTTTGGGGCTTGGGAATTTATTATTTTCGAAATGAGGGTGTGAAATATTCAAGACTCGGTGGCATTACAGGCATTCCCAGGCCCGTTATTCCTGACCACTCTTTCCCAGCGGGAGGAGGAATTTTTTTTTTTTCTTTTTTCCTTATTTGGCTCTTGTGGGAACTATCATGGTGGCTCAGGGGGTGGAGATTTTCCTTCCCTGTAATGCTGACAGTATTATAATCCATTACAATTAGCTAAGTTCCCCTTGAGGGGCAAGATCCACCTTCCCTTCCCCCTCCCCAGCCCTATTCTTTCTGCCTAGCTAACAACCAGGAAAGAAGCAGAGGAGATAGAGAGAGTATGGGCTTACAACACTGTTGGAGTCTTGGGGCTGCGCAGGCCCTGGAGTTCTCATTAAATCAGATGATTCCTTTGTTCCACAAATCAATTTTGAGTGCTACTCTGTGCTAGGTACTGTTCCTGGTGTGGGGGAAACATTCAGGGGAAGACAGTCAAGGTCTCTGTTTTCAAAGCTTAAATTCGAGGGATGGGGAGAAAAACAACAAACAAATGTACAAAAAGCCTTTCAGGTAGAGACAGTGGTATGAAGACAGACCATAAACAAGTTCATACATAAATGAGAAAGTTGCTGATGCTAACATAGGGGAAGAAAAATAATTTTGACTCTATCCTTCTAGGTTCTGTGGCTTGAGACCTCTCCCCCTTAATAAAAGACAGATTAACAAAAAAACAAACACAAGTGTACCAACATGTATACCTCCTATATACATTGAAGAGGCCCAGGAAAACTGAGTAGCTTCCTGAAATATCCCAAGTCACCACATTAATACCCTCTTTAAAGAGAAAAGAAAGATGTTGTGGGGGGCAGGGAGCCAGTTAAGGGATATCATTAGGAAAAGCACAGTAAACAAGGGTAAGGTTGTTATGAGATTTAAGTAGGTGCCTTCTCCATTGCTTAGAGTTTCTTGTGATTTAGAGTCATTCTTCTCTTCTGGTATAGAGAGGGAGACACTGACAAATGGATATTTGCCTTATAAATGTAAATGTTCCTTACAAACGGTAACTTCTGCTCAGTTTTCAGAGTGTCTCTTGTATCTTCTGTTTCTTTAAAATAATCCTTATGTCAAAGGGGAATATTTTAGGGTGGCATATTCTGTGCTCCTTCAGTATGAAGTCATGATAATATAACAGGGTGACGCCCTAGAGAATGGCCGTTGGTGGGATCAGGAAAGCCTTCTGTGGGGTGACATTGATGTGGGACTTGATGATTGAGAGGAGCCTACTATGGGAAGAGCTGGCCATGTGGAGCAGAAGATACACAGGCCCTTAGGAATGATCTTGGGACATTCAAAGGCTGTCACTTGGACCAAAGTGCCTGGACTGACATTCTCCACTCTAGGTGCCAGTTGTTCAGAATGAGAGACAGCGCTATTAAACAGGGTGAAGTCTGACTTCTGAGCTCTTCTTTTTCTAGACAGTCACCCTGCTTATACCCACTATGCTGTTATAACCATGTGACATTGCCATAGACTGTTTACAGCATAGCACAGTAGGTTACAGTGCTTTTAACAGTCAACTGACTTTCTCCATTTTTCTATGAGGCACTCACATTTTAGTGGCATGTTTGTTGATATGCTGATTTTTCCCAATTTGGTCACAGTCACATTATTCCTAAACTCTGTAGGCACTGAAGTCTAGTTATGGAGTTAATATAGATAAGTGACAGATTGGAGGTAATTCTTAGTAAGTTCAGCACTATTCAAACTGTGGTAGGTAATGTGTGCACTCAGATGCTAAAGGAAGACCTGAAATTCATTCAGAAAAGAATTATGAGTGATAACAGAGATGAAGGATGACACTCATGATGAAAAGATAACAGAGTTGAGGAGTATTCAGTTTTAAGAAAGCTGAGGAGGGATTTTACTTGTGGTCTTTAAGTAGGTGAAAAATTCATACTTTGAAAATTAAAAGTGGTTTGTTGAGTTTTTAACCTGTAGTGAAAAGACCCAGGAGTGTATCAGGGTGATTCAGGCTGCGCGCAACAGAAATCCTTATTAACACACTGAGTGCATTATCTCACATAAACAGAAATCAGCTGGGTTTTCAGCTGATTGTTTCAGCAGCTCAGTGATATCAGCAAGACCTCAAATTCTTTCTGTTTTTCGACTCTGCTGGCCACTGAATGCACTTTATTTAGAACTTGTTTATGTTCTGGTTTTAAGATAGCGTCAGCTGGAAAACGTGTGCTTCGCTGTTTGCATCTAGAAGGATATATATGGGGAAAAAATCTCTGCTGTGGAATGGAAAGTTCTCCTCTCTTCTTTTTTGTTTTTTTGGGGGTCATTTTAGATACCATGCTTCAGTCTGGATGAGTAACAATTTCCAGCAGAATGTCCACAGATTATCCAAGCCAAGTACAGTGGCAAGTACAGTGGGGTCGACTTGGACTACTTAAGACACTTCTCTGGAGCTGGGCATGCAGTGAATCTTCCCTGAATCACATGGTTTCACATGTATCATGGGATTAAGAAATGAAATCTGGGTTCTTTAGGAAGGAAGGAGGAGGAAATGCATGAAGGATAGAAAGCATGCGTGAAGCATTTAAGATAGATATAAGGAAGAACAATCTAATACAAATGATTTTGAATGCTGGAAAAATGTAGCATGGGAGGAGATGGAACCTATTTCTTCAAAATTATTAAGGATTCCATTTGTCTGAAATTGTATCTCTGTTCCTGTCTGAATGTGGAGGCATGGTGTGGTAGGAGCAAAAGAGAGTGCTTGCTAAAATTGCTGTTAGAGTTACCTGAGATGCTGGTTAACACACAGATTCAAGAGTCTGACTGCGGAGATTTAGATGTTATATTTTAGGGTGAGGTCTGTAGCACTCTATTTATAGTGATTCATATGAGTCTGATTCTGATGTAGCCTGTCAGTGGAACTCCATTTGGAAAACACTGGTAATGAATACAGAATAGACATATATTTTTTGAGCACATAAAAAACATTCACAAAAACTGACCATGACTAGGCCACAAAGGAAGTACCAGTAAATTCCAAAGAATTAATATCATATGAACCATATTCAGTCACCACAATGCAACCAATTTAGGTGTTTATAACAAGGACATAAAAAGGATAGTTTAAAAACATGTTTGTGAACATTCAAAAAGAGTATGAAATAATGACTGAGTTACTAAACTTATCATAAGGGAAATTATGAACTACTGAGAGCAGATGACAGAGGAAGCATTTCATGGGTGGATCTGATTGGTAGAGTCTAAGGTGCAGGGGTGAAGTCTTGCTATAGGGAAGTTGAGAAGACAAGTCTCTGGCTTCTACCTTGGGAGGCAGAATGCATTATAAGGGAAATTAGCAAGACTTGGGGTTGGAGAGTGCATGGCAAATACCTTCTGCATTCAAGAAAGAAGGAGATCATAAAGATGATGGCAGAAGTCAGTGAAATGGACAATTTTCCTCTGTAAAATTCAGATAATTTTAAGAACCAAAAGATGTTTCTTTAAAGAGACACAGCCTCTGATGAGACTTAGGAAAACATTGAAATTTTACACACACACACACACACACACACACACACACACACACACACACCACGCCAGGAAATAGGTAAGGTAGCAGGTTCATAATTTATAAACTAATACTTTCTCACCAGCTCAAGATTCAAAGTCCTGAGAGAGAGATAATGACGGAACAAGTCTGACTTAGATGCCTGCCCCTGGGCATGCTGGGGCAAAGACAGATTCTTTCCCCCACCCCATTTTCTAGGTTGGCAGCATATCTTCCCAACAAGACTACATACAATAGGAAATATCCCAAAGGTGCAGCTAACAAATGACAAATATCTAGTACCTGTAATGTGAGTTATTTCATTGATACCATACTGATAGACATTTATGTTCTTTCCAAAATTTCATTACTATAAAAAAGCTTCAACAAACATATGGGTTATAATTTTTTTCCTAGAAATGAAATTATTGGATCAAAAGATATGAATGATTTTAAGTCTTTGATTAAGCTGTCAATTTACTTTCTCTAAAAGTTGTTACAATTTACAGCCTCTCACTGCATCTTTCCCAGCGTTGATTATTCCATAATGGAGGTTATATCTCATGGTTGTTTTAATTTGAATTTTCAAATATGTCTGAAGGAAGCAACTTCAAAAATATTATATAACATAATATGTACAATATTTTGTAAGGTAGACATGATTTCCATTTTACAGAGGCAAAAACTGAAGCTCATGAAAGATGAAAAGACGTTTCTTCAGCCCCTGAGTTAGTCAGTAGCTGATGTAGGACTCAAATATGGGTTTTTCTGACTCTAAAGCCCTCATTATTAACTAACATGTTTAGTTCATGGAGAGAGATATATTTGACTAAATACATAAATTAAAATATCTGAGGTCAGAAACAAATGTAGTCAGAGTTTCCAAAAGAGTGTTTCAAGGAACACACGACCTCTCAAATTCTCGGAGAAAAGAACTATTCAATGATTAAAGTGTTAGGAAATGCTGGATGTTTCCTCTTGGAGACTCATAGTAAGTGTCAGGGTATTTAAGGCTTTGAGAAGTCTTACAGCAAAGAAACTGTTTAACTCTGTTTAACATTACAGAAAAGTTGTGTTCCAAGGATGATGTTTTGGGAAACGCTGCCAAACATTGTACTTCTTATTTCTGTTTCATGTTTTATTGCATTGGCTAGAATGTCTAGACAATGGTAAATGATATTGGCGATAGTGGATATTTTATTTTCCCCATGATTTAATGAGACGGTTTCTAGTATTTTATCACTAAGTATTACGTTGGTTTTGAGTTTAAGATAGATATAGTCTCTATTATCTTAAACAATAATTCTTTCTTATTTTCTGACTTAAGGAACTATAGAAATGTACATTGAATATGAAGGAATCAGCTTTTCATACAAAGAGAAAAAATTCAGTAATAGGGTATTAGTTCAGCAAATGGACAGTATTTTTGATGGACTGGGGGACACGTCCCAAAGTTCCTGCAATAACATAGCTCCTTCACGGGGCTGGGGAAAGGCACACACATTTTCTCCCAGAAGGATGGCTGGAGAATAGGGGAGGCACATACTTTTCTCATCATTCATTCAGCAAATATTTTTGAGTGCCTACTATGCACTAAGCACTGTTTGGGTGCTGTATCTCTAGCAGCAGTACAACATTTAGCAAATGGTGAGGACAAATAAACATTGCCAGTCTAAACCAAGTTTTACGGAATTAGCTTTGATGTGGAGCTATCTGCATCCCCCTATGCCAAGAGGACCTAATGTGGCAATTTTCTGCTTCGGATACCTTTACTCTCTTCCCATTCCTTCTCCTCCGTCCCCTTTCTCGCCTTAGCCATGTTGAGTGTCTGCTGACTGCAGGTACTGGGACATGGATTTGCATCTTTCTTCTAGAGATACACACTGACCTAACTGTGGCTCAGATGTGGCATAAATACTCAAAATGGAACTAGGGCAGGAAGGTTTTTACTACTCAGGACACAGGACTTTGCTTCTGGCTGGAGAAATCCTTGGAGATGGACTTGATGGTCCGGTGGGAGCTGACAAATGAATGATTGCATTTTAGCTTTGGAAACGATGTTTTCACCAACAATTTCCTTGTCTACAAGTTTATGAGGCAGTAAATAGGCCCTCTGTGCATAATGAATTCTGACATCATAGGTCTACGGCCCTTAAAAACAGCAAATGAGCCAGCACTTTTGTCAGCAGCACACCCTGAGGCTGCACAACTCTCCTTCCCTGCCGAAACGTTTTACTGTAAACCTCACTATAAACGTTCCCTGGTGCTTCCTCTGTCTTTGGAGAGGCCTTCTTTTCATGGTTCAAGTCATTTCCTCCCCTGCCTCCCCAGGATTATTAGAATGAGATGCAGTTGGATTACAGAAACCCTGGTTCACACGTGTCTTCGGTTTTGGCTGTGGGTGCAAAGCATTTGTTAGGAGAAACTGTGTGATCCTAATCTAAGAGTGACAGAATAAGAGCTAGTTCTCAGATCTCTGACAAAGCATGGTGACTTCTATTTTCCCTTCTGCTCTCTGTCTCCAGCCTGGGATCTGTGGAATTTTGGAAATTTTATTTGAATGAGTGAAGAAAATATAAGTTGAAAGATAGGTGGAAATTAGTGTTGAAGTATTAATTCTTAATCTTATTTATCTTTTTTTGGTGAGGTTGAAAAGGTTTCAAAGGGACTAGGATGAAAAACTAATAATTTTCCTGTGATGGAAGAACCCTCCTTTTAGAATGGATGGTAATGAAAGCACAGAGGGAGTTGAAGTGATCAGATTTTCTACCATCAAGCTTGGCTTTCCCACCCCGAAATGAAGAGCTGGCATAATAGGTTGGAGTTTATAAAAGTGAGTCTTATAATGAGTCTTGCTGATATTTATGAGGTATTGATCACAAAATGTTCAACAATTACATATAAACCACTTAGAATATAAAAACTGGTTTATTGTGAAGTGAGCAGAAATTCTCCTTTCTTCTGTCCAACTTGACTGTGCTTTTCACTTAAAATGGTATTCAGAAAGTCTCTGTTTTGCATTCCTAGATTATAAAATGGTCTTTTATCTTCCTTTGAAAATTGAAAGTGTATGCCTAAAGGCCCATCCCTGAAGAGGCAGTCAGATCATAGCTTTGTGAGGTGTGGATAGGGGGTAGGCTAGTTCAGGATTCCCCTTCCCTAGAAGTGGGAAGGGGGCTGATGGGCACCTGAGGCCTGGAAATCCCCACTTAGCTATGGTCCCAGAGCATGGGGCTGTTTTGGGGTTGGCTGCTGGATTGGGTCATGTTTTCCACACCTGTTCCTCCAGAGATGAACACCTGGTGAGGTGAGGTGTCAGTGCTGATGGGTTTCCACCACACAAGGGACAGCCTGGAGGAATCTGCTTCATCTTTTGTCCTGCTGTATTTGGCTCTCACTGATGCAATTGATGATTGTTCCATGTCTGCTCTGTTCTCTCGGTGTCTCATTTTTTACTGTAAATCCCTCTTTTGTAAAAACGCTTCTTTACAAAAATTTTTGTTTCCCATTTTGATTTAGAAAGAACGCTGGTTCTTCAAGGTTGTTATTCCAAGGCCTAGGAGCCACCCTCCTCTCTTTGTTTTTAATGAAAGTTTGCTAAATTCCTTATTTTTAAAAGAATTTCCTCTGTCCCAGAGACAGAGAAAAAAAGACCCGACCAAACAAAGAAATCAAAGATTGCCTGCTTTTATAGTTTATAACAATTTGAATGTGAAAATAAGATTTTCAAATACTTTTTGCTTTGAATAACATTCAGATGAATGGTCATCTGGCTATTGGTGTTTCCCTGAAGCAGAGGGAGAGTTCTGGCAGGACTGCCCCGGGATTGAATTTCCTGCACCTCGGTGGTAGGCGCGTACTACATCGGCACTGCTGTCTTGTTCTCTAAGAATATGTCTTAGCTTGGGAAGTCTGCAGGCTCCAGAGCAGTTTTCTTGGTGGTGTTTTCTACATTGGCTGGGCACTTAGCAAGCAGTCAGGATGAGTAGTAGCCTTGGTGCCCTCAGGTGAAATTCAACTCACTGCTCATTTGTGTGCTGGGCCCAAGCGCTGAGCTGCGCTGAGGATGTTTGCTCAGTTCAGAGCCACATTTCGTGCTCTCACGTCCCGGTTCCTTATTTACTACGGGGAAAATCCCCTAAACAAGCAGACCCATTAAGGCAGGGATCCGAAATATCTTGAGAATTCGACTTCCTTCCGGAAATACGGGAATCTTTTTCTTTTTTTTAAACAAGCTTCTTTTCCCATTTACTTTTTCAAATGAAATCTCTTTTCACGTCTCATTGTTGCCGAATAGGTTATCTGTAGGTCAGTGGGTTTCCAGGTTTTTTGCATTTCCTAAAATTGTGCTACCCCCAGCCATTGTAGCACAAGACATTGAAGGCTTCTGGGTGAAACAGGGCGGCCCTGAGGCCCCCACAACACTGCTATTTCTCTTCCTGATGCTGCTCTGGGTGGGGGTGTTTTCGGGCCTGTGGTATTTAAAAAGACTAAAATCAGCAAAGAAAAATCCTGGACTTTGTAAGCTTCTGCTCAATTTTGTGATGTTCAGAACAACTTTTTTTTTTTTTTTTTAAGATTCCCCCCCCCCCCCCATGATTTCCAAGAATACAGCTACGTTTTGCAGTACTTTTCCTTTTGATGAATCATTTTCCAGATACAGGGTGAGGATGACTTTTAGTTTAGATACACAAGCTGGGCAACTCCAGATGCTGA
This sequence comes from Rhinolophus sinicus, assembly GCF_057876585.1. NCBI lineage: Eukaryota > Metazoa > Chordata > Mammalia > Chiroptera > Rhinolophidae > Rhinolophus > Rhinolophus sinicus. The sequence goes on from NC_142514.1 coordinate 94,169,126, forward strand.
TTGCAGATGTTTATGAGTTCATGAAACAGAAGATGTAAATGTCCTGACTTTGCTCTATGCCCTGAGAAGCATCCTTTTATATTTTTTTCCTATTTAGAGAGAGGGAGGGAGAGAAAAAACCCCCACCAGATTAGCTTAATTTCCTGTTTTAAACACTTTCGCGTCAAAGGAGTTTACTTACATATGAAATTGAATCATGTGTGAAGAAATTTTGACCAAAAATCATTTTCTTTTAATCTGCACATGTGGATTGTGAAAGTGTTTGTGCGCACATGCAAAACTGCTTATCACTGTGGAAGGCTTTAGTCCATGTGAGGCACCATTGAAAATAAACTTTACTCAGCAACATTGTAAATTAGTCCTAAACCTCATTCTGAAAAGGACGCTTTAAAAGTTTATTTATGAGTCTATTACTGTTTTGTTTGTTCATTTATTCTGTTCTTCAGATTCTACATATAAGTGAGATCACATGGTATTTGTGTTTCTCAGTCTGACTTATTTCACTCAGCATAATACCCTCCAGGTTTATCCATGCTGGGGGGATGGGTGAGAAAGGTGAAGGGATTAAAAAGTACAAATTGGTAGTCACAAAATTGTCACAGGGATGTGCTATATGGGTACTAGACTTACCAGGCAGATCACTTCCTAAATTATATACATGCCTAACCACTGCACTGTATACCTGAAACTAATATAAAATAATATTGAATGTCAACTGTAATTAAAAATATATAGTCATGGGATGTAAATAAATTACAGCATAGGTAATATAGTGAATGGTGTTGTAATAGCTGTGTAAGATGTCAGAGGGGTAGTAGACTTGGTGGAGTTATCACATTGTGAGGGGTGTAAATGTCTAATAATTATGTTGTTTTGTACACCCGGAAACTAATAATAATAAAAACGGAAAGGGATACATATATGATCCAACAGAGCCGATGGATTTGTTTTTTAAATTTTATTAAATTTATTGAGGTAACATTGGTTAATAAAATTATATAGGTTTCAAGAAAAAGTTTACTTAGCTCTTTTATCTTTAAATAATAGTAAAGACATTAAGTACTTTCATAGAATGATTTTGTTACCACCAAGAAAATAACTAAAGGTCTTAAAAATTCCGTCATGTAATAATGTTTTACCTATAATACTTTGGCGTATTTTATATGAGAATAAATATAAAAATGAAATTATAGAACTGAGTGGCTTCAAAATAGAATTTTAGGTTTTACTGTTTTTAATCTTTATGATGCAGGAGTCTCTACAAGTGAACATTTGTAAAACTTTCATACCTTCAGCAAATATGTATTGAAGCATTGCTAAAGGCCAGGAACCTTTGCCAAATGCTGTAGACTCAGAGGGGAGCAAGGTAGGTGTGTTTGCTGCCTGGCCCATACCGAAGAAATTTAAGTAAGCACAAAGGGATAACAGGAGAGAGAGATGGCTGGGTTGAACCACGTTCCCCCTAATTCATATATTGGAGTCCAAACCCCCAGTACCTCAGAAGGTAACTGTTTTGGAGATGGGACCTTCAAAGTAGTGATTAAGGTAAAATGAGGTCATATAATAAGGCCTAATCCAATATGACCGGTGTCCTTATAAAAAAGGAGATTAGGACACACACACACACACACACACACACACACACACACACACACACACACAGAGGGAAGACTGTGTGAGGACACAGGAAGTAGGCAGCCGTCTATTTACAAGCCAAAGAGAGAGGCCTCAGAAAAAACAACATTGCCAACACCGTGATCTTGGAATTATAGCTTCCAGAACTGAGAGGAAATAAATTCTGCTATTTATGCCCCCCAGTCTGTGGTACTCTGTTATGGCAGCTCTAGCAAAGTGATACAGGTAGAAATAGGAGTTTTAGGTTGTACTGTTTTTAATCTTTATGATGCTGGTAGATCTGCAAGTGAACATTTGTAAAACTTTCATATCTTCAACAAATATGTATTGAATCACTGAAATAGAAAGGCAAATAGTGCTCCAGGATAATGCATCAAATGTCAGCTTACTGTCATCTGGTGGGGGCAAATACAATACTGTACACAGAGTATACACCGAATAAATGCTAACGCTTGCCAGACACACCTGCAGTCCATAAAGTGATGCATTGCTACTGCTTTCACTACCCCTTCTATTAGTATTATTATTTGCAGGGCTCCTGAGCATGGGACTGATGTCATGTGCTGGACCTCATCCCTGCACGTCATGTTTAAGGGTACGAGAGTAGAGGCGATACTTGATATCAGTTCTAAAGAAAATCACTCCCAACATTGAAAGATTCTGTTACGAGCCATTGGAAGTTGTTTTCAACTAAAGGAGAATGGCAGGTTTGTATTGTGAACACTGTTCACACCATCTCTTTTATTGGGAAGAAGTTGAGATCCTTTTCAGTCACATTTTTGTCTATGGTAAGTGGATAAATGTGGTTTGCATCATTCAGTGCCTTGGGAATGTCTTACGGGATATTTATGGAATGGGCAAAGTTTAGCACAGTCTGGAGCCAAGATGTCTCCATTATTGAGCCAATATAGTCAAATGTTTATGACCCATCTCCAGAATGGTATGCATATGTGTGCGGTTGACAGTGCAGTTGAACATATCCCCAGGACCTGAAGGAAAGCTGCAGAGAAGCAAGAATGATTTGTGGGCTACCCACAAATAATTTTCTGTTTTGGAAGCCTGCAGCTGCCAGAGAAGGTCCAACAGCGCATTAGTATTTATAAGACTTTTCCTGTTCAGAGAATCAAGCCTCTGAAGCCTGATGAGAACCTCAAAGGCTGTAGGAAAGCCCAGGTCCCCACGCTTTCATTTTCTTTCTTCTTTTCCCTGGTTTCCACCTTTAGGACCAGTTTAATCCAGCATCCCTCAAACTTCTGAAGGGAGTCATCTATAACAGTGGTTCTCAAAATGTGGTCTGTTGGACCCATGGGTTCTCTGGGACCCTTTCCAGGGGCTACACAGCATGTGAAAATGACATTGCTCAGATGGCTAATAAAATGTGTGTTCATGTATTCTTATGTTCTCTACTATGTTCTTAATCAGTACATACATGTGTGCATTTTCAGAGATAAACTCAGTTCTTAGTACTTCTGTGTCCTTACTAGTTATTTTTCATTATGCCTACCAAAATCTTGATAAATTATTATTTTGAAATCCCAAGTTTCCTTTACAAAAAGCTATCATTAAAATTATTTATATTTTGAAGAATTGATAACATCTCTCTTATAATCAGGAATTAGCTAGAGATGACTTATATAATTTCAAGTATTTAGTATTTTTTAAAGATCAAATAAAAAATAGAAATATTTTTATTTACAAATGAAATGCTTGTATACATAGAAATCCAAGAGATCCAATATCAAACCAATTGGTACTGAATAGGACATTTAATATAAAAATAAGGGGGAAATCTTACAGCAACAAAAAGTTTTGAGGGTGTAAAGAGGTCATGAGATGAACAAAGTGTGAGAAACATGGTTCTAGAATTTTGACTAGACCAGATCAAGTCGAGCCCCACTAATTTCAGGAAATGGACTTATCTTTGAGCAGTCCCTAACCTGTCTTGACTGAAATCTATTAATTCAATTAAACTAGCATTTTTTGACTCCCAAGTTCCTGTCATGGTAAATGATGATACAAAGGCAGAGGTTTGAAATAAGATTTCAAAGAGGTATGCAAGGGGATGGGTGGCCCTTGGATCCCAAGAGAGACTGGTTGACCACTTTGAGATCTTAAGAGGCAGTGTATTTAAGTACAGATTCAGGCATTTTCGTATATTTGAAATACCAAATATATGGGAAGAGGGGGACTGTCTTTTCTGGTGGTTTCTACTTTGGCAGTGAGAATAAGGAGATAGGAGGGCATAGAGTTTTAAGGAAAGAGGAGGTATGAAATAGTCTTGTTTATTTCTTGCTTTTACAAATTATTCAAACCGTATTATAATAATGTAAATTGACATTTAAAGATACAGACAGCATAAACAAAATGGGGTTAAAATCTGTAATGTATAAGATAAACGGTTAATACATAGAATGTACAAAGAGCTCTTATTAATTAAGACAAATAATAGAAAAATAGGCAAAAGACACAACTTGGCAATTCATAGTTAGGGAAATCCAAATTACACATCAATATGAAAAGAAGCTCAGTGAAATAGGGAAATGCAATTTAAATAATGATATTGTTTTCACGTATCAACTTGGAAAAAAATAATATGAGTGAGACAGACAGAATTTGGAGAAATGAACTCTCCAATATATTGTTGCTGGGAGTGCGAATTAATACACCACCTTTGGAAAAAAACTTGGCAATATCTACAATTAGGGGAAAAGAATCCCTATATAATGTTGACACAGCAATCTTACACTTGGGAATCTATCCTTATAGAAAATCCATAGTATGTAACCATATATGTATAAAAATGTTTATTACTACATTTTTCCTTATTGAAAAGTTTATTCACATGCTATTCACATTTATTAAAGTGTACATTTCAGTGTATATATATTTGCAAAATTGTGCAACCGTCATCAATCACTGTCTAGTTCCAGAACATATTCATTACCCCAAAAAGAAACCCTGTACCCACTAGCAGTCATTCACCATTTCCTCCTAACCTCAGGCCCTGTTTCTATGGATTTGCACTGGACATTTTATATAAATTAACTCAAATATTATGTGGTCTTTCATGTCTGACTTCTTTCACTCATGTAATACTTTCATGGTTCATCCATGTTGTAACATGTATCTGTACTTGATGACTTTTAATGGCCAACTAATATTCCATTATATGGATAGACCACATTTGGTTTATCAATTTATCAGTTGATGGACATTTGGGTTATTTCTATTTTGGGCTACTATAAGTAATGCTGCTGTGAACACTTGTGTGCATGTTTTTCTGTGGATGCATGTTTTCCAATTACTGAGTCATATGGTAACTCTATGTTTAACACTTTGAAGAACTGTGCAAACTCCTTTCCAAAGCTGCTGCACCATTTCACGTTCCCACCAGCAGTGTATCAGGTTCCAATTTCTCCACCTCACCAACAATATTATTTTAATTCTAGCCATCATAACGAGTATAAAGTGTGGTTTTGATTTGCATTTCCCTAATGATCCTGTGATACTGAGCACTTTTTTTAATGCACTTATTTGCTGTTTGTATACCTTTGGAGAAATGTCTATCAAAATACTTGGCTCATTTTTAAAAATTGAGTTGTCTTTTTATTATTGAGTTGTAAGATGTCTTTGTATAGTATTGATATGCATCCCTTGTTGGATATATGATTTGTAGATATTTTCTCCCATTCTGTGGGTTACCTTTCACTTTCTTAATCATGTCCTTTGAAACACAAAAGTTTTTAATTAAAAAAAAAATTTATTGGGGAATATTGGGGAACAGTGTGTTTTTCCAGGGACCATCAGCTCCAAGTAGTTGTCCTTCAATCTAGTTGTGGAGGGCGCAGCTCAGCTCCAAGTCCAGTTGCCATTTTAAACCTTTAGTTGCAGGGGAGGCAGCCCACCATCCCACACGGGAATTGAACTGGCAACGTTGTTTTCAGAGCTCCCCTCTAACCAACTGAGCCAGCTGGATGCCCAAGAGTTTCTAATTTTGATGAAGTCCAATTTATCTGTTTTTACTTTTGTTACTTGGGCTTTCAGTATTATATATAAGAAGGCTTTGCCTAGCCCAAAGTCACAAAGATTTCTCCTGTGTTTTCTAAGGGTTTGATAGCTTTAGCTTTTACATTTAAGTCTATTATCCACTGGGAGTTAATTTTTTAAATAAGATTGTAAAGAAAGAGTCCAGCTTCATTCACTTGCATATAGATATCCAGTTGTTCAGCACCATTCTTGCGGGAGTCGAACCGGCAACCTTATGGTTGAGAGGACACGCTCCAACCAACTGAGCCATCCGGGAGCTCTCAGCACCATTCTTGATTATTTTTCCCCATTGAATTGTCTAGCCAGATTTGTCAAAAATCAATTGCCCGTAAGTTAGTGGGTACATTTCTGAACTCTCAACTATATTCCATTGCTCTATATGTCTATTTTCATGCAGATACCACACTGTCTTGATTATAATAACTTTTTAGAAAGCTGTGAAATTGAGAACTGTGCATATTCCGACTTTGTTCTTTTTCAAGAACATTTGGCTATCTTGGCTCTTGCATTTCCATATGAATTTTAAGATCAGCTTGTCAATTTCTGAATAAAAGCCTACTGGAATTTTGATAGATTGTGTTGAATCTGTAGACCAGTTTGGGGAGTATTACCCTCTGAACAGTATTAAGTCTTTCAATCCATGAACATGGGATGTCTTTCTGTTTATTTGTGTGATTTTTTAAAAAAAATTTAATGATGTTTTGTAGTTTTCAGTTTTTAACTTACATTTTGTTTAATTTGTTACTAAATATTTTATTATTTTTGATGGCATTGTGAATGGGGTGGTTTTCTAGTTTTCATTTTTAGATTGTGTATTGCTGGTGTATAGAAATGCAATCAATTTTTGTATGTTGATCTTGTATCCTGCAACTTTGCAGCACTTGTTTATTATTTCTTATAGTTTCTGTGTGTGTGTGTGTGTACATTCATTTCTATATAGAATATCATGTCAAGTGCAAATAGAGGTAGATCTCTTTCTTCCCAACCCAGATGCTTTTCTATTTCTTTTTCTTGCCTAGTTGTTCTGGATAGAACTCCAGTGCAATGTTGAATAGAAGTGGTGATAGCAGACATTCTTGTCTTTTTCCTTATCTTAGTGGGAAAGCATTCATTCTTTCACCATTAAGTGTGATGTTATATGTGGCTTTTTCATAAATGCCTTTATGAGGTAGAGAAGGTTTTTATTTTTTTAGTGCTTTTATCATGAAAAGGCATTGAATTTTGTCAAATGGTTTTTCTACATCTATTGAGATGATCATGTTTTTTTTTTTGTTTTGTTTTTTTTATCCTGTGGCTTTTGTACTTTATTCTATTGATGTGGTGTATTATATTAATTGATTTTCAGATATTAAGTCAACCTTATATACCTAGAATAACTCCCACTTGGACATGGTGTATAATTCTTTGTATACTCATGTTACTGGATTCAATTTAGTAGTATTTTATTGAGGATTGTTGCATCTATATTCATAAGGAATATTCATGTATCTTTTATTTTCTTGTATCATCTTTGGTTTTGCCATCAGTGTTATACTGGCCTTATAGAATGAGTTGGAAAGTGTTTCTTCTTCCATGTTTTGGGGAAGAATTTGTACAGAATTTGTATTAATTATTATTTAAATGTTTGGTAGAATTTACCAGTGAAGTCAACAGGTCCTGGGTTCTTCTTTGTGGAAAGTTTTTTGATTACTAATTTAATCTCTTTGTTTCAGTTTTTTTTTAGATTTTGGTAGTCTGTGTCTTTCTAGAAATTTTGGTAGTTTGTGTCTTTCTAGGAAGTTTCCCATTTCATCTAAGTCATCTAATTTGTTGATATATAATTGCCTATAATATTACATTCTAATCCTTATTTTTGTAAGCTAGATAGTAATATCCTCTCTTGTATTCCTAATTTTGGTAGTTGAGTTTTTTCTCTTTTTTCCTTGATCAGTTTAGCTAAAAGTTTGTCAACTTTGTTGGTCTTTTGAAAGAAACAGCTTTTATTTTATTGGCTTTGTTTATTGTTTTTCTATTCTTCATTTAATTAATTTCAACTTTAATCTTTATTTTCTTCTCCCTTACACTTTCTTTTTCGTTTGTTCTTCTTTTTCTAGTTTCTTAAGATGGAAGGTTAGGTTATTGATTTGAGGTTTTTTTTTGTTGTTTTGTTTTAGTATAGGTGTTTGCATCTATATAATTATCTTTAAAAACTGATTTTGCTGCAGCCCATATAATTTGGTATGTTTGTTTTTGTGTTTATTTATCTTAAAGTATTTTCTAAGTTCCTTTGTGATTTCTTCTTTGACTCATTGGTCTCTAGGAACGTGTTATGTAATTTCCACATATTTGTAAATTTCCTAAACTTCCTTCTGTTATCGATTTCTCATTTCATTCTATTTTGTTCAGAAAACATATTTTGTGTATATCAATCCTTTTAAATGTATTGAGACTTGTTTTATGAACTAGCATGTGGTCAGTCCTGGAGAATGTCATATGTGCTTGACGAGAAAAAAATATGTATGTATTCTGCTGTTGTTGCCAGGAATTTTCTAAAGATATCTGTTAAGTCTAGTTGTTTAATAGTGTTGTTTAATTCTTCTGTTTGCTTATGCCTAGTTTTTCTATCCATTATTGAAAGTTGAGTATTGAAGTCTCCAATTTTTATTGTTGTATTGTTCACTTCTCCCTTCAATTCTGTCAGCTTTAGCTATGTGTATTTTGGGGACTCTGTTGTTAGATGCATATCTGTTATGTTAGGTGCATATATGTTTATAATTGTTTTGTTTTTGGTTAATTGACCCCTTTATCAGTATAAAGTGTCCTTCGTTGTATCTAGTAACATTTTTTAGTCTTAAAATATATTTTATCTGATGGTGGTATAGCCATTAAAGCTCTTTTTATTGTTGCATGTTATATCTTCTTCTGGACTTTTACTTACAACTATTTGTGTCTTTAAATGTAAAGTGTGTCTTTTTTAGACAGCACATAGTGGGATCATGTGTCTAAAGTCCATTCTGCCAATCTCTTTCTTTTTGTTTGACTTTTTATTCATTTACATTTAATATAATTAATGATAAGGTAGGATTTATGTCTACCATTTTACTGTTTTCTATATGTGATAACTTTTTTGTTCCTTTATTCTACCAGTATCACTTTCTTTTGTGTTACACAGATATTTTCTAGTATACCATTTAAGTTCCCATTTTATTTCTTTAAATACATTTTTTACTTATTTTCTTAATGATTGTCCTGGGGATCATAATCAACACCCTAAATTATAGCAATCTAATTTAAATAATTTCAGTACTATACAAAAACTTTGCTGCTACACATTATATAGCTTAATTCACTCCCTTCTCCTTTGTTCTGTTATTTTCATTCAAATTGCATCTTTATAGATTGTATGCCCATCAACACAGATTTATCATTGTTGCTTTATAAAGTAACTTTTAAATTAGGTAGGCAAAAAAGAGTTACAATAAAATACATTTAAACTGTCCTTTATATTTACCTATGAAGTGAATTTTACTGTGTTCTTTAGCTTTTCATGTGGATTTTAGTTACTATCTAGTGTATTTATTTATTTATTTATTTTACATCCCTTGCCCCAGACAGAATCATCCTAATGAATAATGATCACAATAATATTGTGCTTTGCATTTTTTTCAGGGATACCTGAACAGCTGAATGCTTTATGAATATTATTTTAATTAAGCCTTGTAACAATCCCATGAAGAGAACTGGAAAACTGAAAGACTGGTTTAATCTCTACATAGATAAGGAAACCTGTCAGGGCAGATCTTCTAGCAATGGATTCTCTCAGTTTTTGTTTATCTGAAAAGTGTTAACTTCTCTTTCATTTTTTTGAAGGACAGTTTTGCTGGATATAGAATTCTCGGTTGACAATTTTTTCCATTTAGCACTTTAAATGAGTAATCTCATTGTTTTATGGACTTCATGGTTTTTGATGAGATATCAGCTATTAACTTTTATTGAGAAGCCCAAGCGCACAATGAGTTCCTTCTTTTTTGCTACTTTCAGGATGACCTCTTTGTTTTTGTCTTTTGACAGTTTGATTATGATGTGTCTAGGTCTTGATTTCTTTGAGTTTTTCCTACTTGGAGTTTGTTGAGCTTCTTGGATGTGTAGATTAATGTATTCCATCAAATTTTGCATGATTTTGGCCATTATTTTTTCGAATATTCTTTTTGTCCTTTTACCTCATTTAAAAAAATTTTTTACTTTTTTTACTCCCATTATGCATATGTTCATTTACTTATTGGTGTTCCAGAGGCCTCTGAGGCACTGTTCATTTTTCTTCATTCTTTTGTCTTTCTGGTTTCTCATACTGGATAACCTCTATTAACCTATTTTCTAGAATTCAGATTTTTTTCTTCTGCCTACTCAAATCTGCTGTTGAGCTCCTCTAGTAAATTTTTTATTTTAGCTTCTGTACTTTTTCCTTCTAGATTTCCAAATTAGTCTTTTTTTAAAAATTAATTTCTCTTTATTGATATTTTATATGTGGTGAAACGTCATTCTCATACTTTTCTTGAGCTGCTTAGATATGATTATCTTTAGCTCTTTGGACATACTTAAAATTGCAGATTTAAAGCCTTTGTCTAGTAAGTTTAATGTCTGGGCTTCCTCAGATATAGTTTCTTTTTTTTTTTTTTTTTTTTTAGATATAGTTTCTTTTAATTGCTTTTTTCCTCCTGTGTGTGAGTGATCATTTCTTGTTTCTCTGTGTCTTGTTTCTGTGCGTAATTTTTTTTTGAAAACTGGATATTTTGACTAATATAATGTGTCAACTCTGTAAATCAAATTTTCCACCACCCAAGGTTTGTTGTTGTTACTGTTTGTTGTTTGTTTGTTTAGTAGCTTTTTGAATGAATTCTGTAAATTCTGTGTTCTTTGTTATGTATGACCACTGAAATCTCTGCTCAGTAATCAGCTTATGATTGGACAGCAATTTTCTCAAATGTCTGGAACCAGTAAGTCTTCCAGTGTTTGCCTAGGGGCTTTTGTATGTGTTGAGAAAAGCCTTTTATACCCAATAGGACAGGTGACATCTCTGTCTTAGTCATAGCTTGCTGCTTGCACAGAGCCTTAGTCAGCCGGTGGTGAGAAAGTAGGAACTTCTCAAGTCTTTTCTGGGATGCACATAACCCTACAAATGCATGTGGCCTTCTAGACTCCCAGGAATATATCAGAGCTTTGCAAAAGCTTCTATGGACGCCTCAGTACCCAGCTTTTCCTTTTAACTTTTTTTTAGTCTAATTTTTGCTTCACTTTTTATCATTGCTTCAGGCAATCATGATGTTACACAATTGCTAGTGATTTGTCTTTCATAAATACCCCTGGGAAAAAGGTTATTAGCACTTTGAGTCAGGTCAAATAAAGTGGGGTCTTTCAGAGAACCACCTGAAAAGCCAGATAATGACTATTCTCTGTGATTGGGACTTTGAAGAAGTTTCAAACACCTTTCAACCCCCTTCAGATGTTGACAGGATGCTGGTTTCACCATGATTTGGGGCTGTTTGTTTTCAAGGCTCCAAAAAGGTAGGGAGGCGGAGATGGGGATAGAACAGTTTAAAATGTCACACAGCTCTCTGTTATTACCAAGATTCAGCTGTTTTACCTGAGTAAAACATGCCTGGATTATTTCAAGCTTTGGCTGATTTTCAGAGGTCAAAAAAAGTTGACGATGACAACTTTTGCTAGTGTTTTTGTTGCTATTATGGAAGAGAGGATATTTGGACGTCATTACTTTGCCACTCATAGGGAGGTCTACATAGTTTTTAACAGCAAAAGCCTGAAAACAACCTCATGGTTCATCAGCAAGGAAGTTTAATATGCCATGTAACACCTATATTACAAAATATTGCGAAACCTCTCTAAAGAATGAGTTAGAATTATGTCTCTTGAATTGAAGGGGTGGGGTGTTCATGATGTTTTAAGTTAGAAACATTGGAGACAGAATGAGTTCATGTGCTTAGGTATGTATGTATCCATTTATCTTTTTTTTTAAATGACCAAAAGCCCTTATACATGTGTCTGTATTTTCCTTAGAGTATGAAGACGAGTGTGCAAGGATAATATTGGGATGTCAAGATTGATTGCAGTGAGATTTTGGGAATAAATGGAGAGAGGGTGTGTGGGTTAGCTTATTAGCTTTTTGTAATTTTTGCATCCTTTCAGAGACTGTGGTGAGCATGTGTTAGCATCTGTAATTTCTGAAGGTAATATTAAGAAATATTTATGAGGATAAAAATATTCATTATTCTACAATAAGGGGTTTTACATTGAAAGTTTTCTCTGCTTTCTATATCCATATCAATACTTTTTCACAGGCACATCATAGATAAATTTGTATTATTCTTTTTCACGTATACCAAAAGATTTCATAGTTCAAAAACTAAATATTGCATGGTCTCTCCATGTTTGTTAGGACTATTTTTTTAGACTCAAGAGAGATAAACTAATCAGTTGATGCCAAAATACCCAGCTATGCTTATAGTAAAGCAGAGATGGCTGAAACAATTGGCAGGGTCTCCTGCAGCCATTGCTGCCTGCCAACCCCTTGAAATCTTCAGAATGTAATGAAAGGAAAGGGAGAGATTTTCAGGCAGGCTTGGCTCTGTCTTGTGGAGATTTTGTTGGATTCCTGCAGGATATTCTGTGTATTCGGTCCTCAACTGACCAGTCTAAAATCTTTAGTTATCCAAGATTTCAAAGCGATGCACTTTATTCTTGAGAGAAAGTTTCAGGAGAAGCTGCAAACTTCTACTGCCCTATTCCTGCCTTACTGTATGGGGGCTCTATGCTGGATGGATGTGCAAGTTGAAAGAGTGGGGAGTGATTCAAGGGAGAAGAGCTAGAAAGTACCTCCTTGCCTAGTGCAGAACTGGGGGCTTCTGCTGCACCTGACTGATAATCTCTGGTAAGCCTTTGAACAAACTCTGCTTTCCTCTGACTCCCTAGATTGTTCATAGAACAATGACATTTCCCCACCAATTGGCATCTGTATGGATTCATTACTTAGCAGGTGTGTATGGAGCACAGCAGACAATGTAGTAGACAGACACATTGTCTTCCAAGCACCACTGCAGCATCTGTAGTATGACACTGTTGTTTGAGGATCGGGTTACATGCTGTTAGTGTTTAATGTTGCTTCTCTTGCCATTTTTTCATATCTCCTTCCTTCCAAGGTTACACATCTCTTTTCTTTTGGTTACAGCAAAAATATATTATTTAAGTGGTACTATATTCAGGAGAATGACGCTGTTCATTATGTTGCCTACACAAGTGGATTTCCAGGCAATGTGGTACTCTGACCAGAATCATTATGTTGCCTGGATCTCACCCCCATCATAAACACTGTTGTGACATAGTGAGGGGTGAGGAGGAAATGTGCGTTGGGGGAGGGATGGCTACAGCACTACTGCTGACAGAATGTAAGTTAAGATCACATTCCAACTCACCATTTCTCTAGAGAAATTCAGAGGGCGTCAGCTATGTGAGGTCTGCAATTAGATGTGACTATGCAAGGATGTCGACTCAGGCCCATGTTCAACCTGGAGGACCTTGAGCAAGTCAGAGCTGCTGACTACCTAGCTGAAGAATTTGGCAGGCAAATGGAGTCATGGCCAGATTAGAAACCTTTACGGGAAGAGTCTATGACATTTGCACCCACTGTAAGCCCAGCTGAACAGCCTGCCCTCATTAGCTGTTCCATGGGATGTTTTCTCTCATGACAGTGATCGCATTTAATAAAGTGTCAACAGGCAACTCAGTTACACATTCCTTGTGCGCATGGCTGCCCTTGGGATTTGGGGTATCTGTGGGCAGGACAACTATATGTTGTAGCTTACAAGATCAGTGTCAATTTTAAACACTTCTCCTGTTATTTCTATAAGTACATTTGTACTTGTTGAAATATGTCCTAATTTTGAAACTAAGAAAATATGGTTGGTTCTATGGGTGGGGTTTTTCTGGAAACTGTTCTCCCAAATATCTTATCCATCCTACCAGTTTGATAATGTTGGTGTGTGTGTGTGCATGCGTGTGCATACAGACATGTGAAGGATAGAAGGGGAGGGGTGGACACTGGAAAGAGATAGCCAAAATTTTAGCATACATTTTATCTGGCTTTGAGGTTAGGGTAATTTTTTTTTCTTTTTTTACAGTTTTCTGTCATTTCTTCATTTACTTGGAACATTTAGTACATTTATGATTAGGTGAGAAAAGAATAAATTTGAAATCAGTTTCTTATAAGAGGAATCACACATTGAAAAAGATCCAGCCACTACACTTTTGTTTTAATGAAAAAATCATATTTTATTCTGAGAGCAGGTTTTTATGTGGGAAAAGAAAGAACCCATCCTGATGAGCTAGACTCATAATCTAGCTCAGGCTATGAGTGGGTAGAGATGCAAGAGTGAGACACAGGAGTTCACTTTGAGGAGCAACCAGGACCCCAAGAAAAAGCACAGGGCTCAGAAGAAAAACTTTTTTTACTTAGGGTCCAGTTTATTTATAAAAATTTGAAACTTCACCCTTGAGAAGATTCAAATTCAGCAAAAATTGGCAGACATACAGTCAAGTACACACTTATTCAGAAAACTCCAGAGATGATTATTATGATGATGATTTTGAAAGTTCACCACAAAACCCTTCTGTCATAGTGTTTTCTTTTCTTTTATTTATTTATTTATTTATTTGATTTTTTAAAATTAACTTTATTTGGGTGACAATGGTTAGCAAAATTACATAGGTTTCAAGTATACATTTCTATAATACATCATCTATATATCACATTGTGTGCTCACCACCCAGAGTCTGTTCTCAGTATTTTATTATCATATTGTCAAGACAGTGTTTTCTCTGCAGTTGACCATTGTTTTGACTTTCCTTGAGATTTTTTTTCTTTTTAATTCTCTGTGTTCAAAATTGTCATCCATTTTGGTGGATTTTGAAATAATTCCTCTCAGGCAATGGTTTTCAGAATGTAAGCTTTGGACCAGCATCGTCTGCATCACCTTGAACTTGTTTGAAATTCAAATTTTTGGGTCCCATGGTCTCACCCCAGAACTACTGAATTATAGTCTCTGAGTGGGACCCAGAAATTTGTGTTTTTACAAGTCCCTGTTGAGAGTCTGATGCAGCCAAAGTTTTAGAACTACTGGTCTAGAAGTCAAAAGTAACAAAGTGTAGATAATAGATAAATGTACTACCTATCCTAATTTGTGATATATATATATATATATATATATATATATGATCATACATATAAATAAATAAATAAATAAATATATATACACATATGTGATCATACATATAAATATATACATATAAATATATATATATATATTTATATGTATATATATATATATATATATATATATATATATATATATATATATATGGGAAAAAGAGGAATGAGAGAAACCAAGGACAGGAGGATAGCCTTGGTATTTCATAAATCAATGGATATGAGTAAGCCTACATTCTTGGAAAAATCAGAGCGGAAATGCATGAATAGTAAGGAGTAACTCTGTTTAGAAAAGTCACAGAATTCAGTTACAGCTTCATCAGAGGAAAAATCTCTGACAAAATGGGGTAATTATGCAGAATAATCCATCATGAATAATGATAATAATAATAATTTTTAAAAATTGATTATGAACTTGTGGCTTTAACAAGTGGGTGGTTCCATATGGTGCCAATACTGTGTTTCTCATGTTTAATTTCCTGCTTTGAGAATTTTACTTTAAAAGTTGTTAAAGACGTTAGGGGCTGATTGAGTGGAGGGACGGCAGGGAGAGAAGTGGTTAGAGAGTGAGAATATGCACGTGGCAGCACATTTGCCTACTTCTGTTTCAGACCACTAGGTGTGTGTGCCTTACTATTCACAAGCCGTCTTGGGGTATTCACTGCAGCCTTTATATTCCACATGAGCTTCCCACTTTGGAGCTTTCTGTGGGGCAGAGATGAGCCTATGCTGCCATTTACATTACTTTTTCAAATATGCTAAGTTGACAGCATTTGCTAAAATCTTTAGCATCTGCTTTAAGGAGCATCTTGGCTTAAGGAGCAACCATGTGGGGGGTGGTGATTAGTGATTAGTAAGTACTCACTCACTGGTGACAAGTAGTTAAGGGAATACTTTACAAATACACAATTGAATTATACAAGTCTCACCAGAATCAGAATGTGCTGGTAGTTAGTACCAGAAGCCGGGGGTTGGACAGCAAACCTCCAGATGTGCTTTCTGGCGGTCATGTCCTCGTTATTCAGAATGTCAGATGAATGTATGTAGTCAGTTCCTCTGGAACTTATCCACGTATTTTCACTTCAGGTAAACAGCTCTTGGTCCTGGTGAGATCTGCTACTTCATGAAATCATTCAGGCGCTCTGTTCCAGGTGCTGTGCACCGTGCTAGGAATGCTGCCGGGAACAAAACAGGAGCTGGCCTGCAGTCCTGTGGTGTCACAGCAATAGGCTGAACTCCGTATCTACCCTCAAGTGCTGTCCCAGGCTTTGATGCACAGGCTCAGGGCTCACACAGCGAAGTTGGTTCCTGTGCAGCGAGGCCTCAGAAAGGTTAGTTAGCCTTCCTACGTGGTTTCCTCATGTGTAAAATGGTGGTAAAAGCAGTCCTGAGATCCAGGGTTATTAGACTATTCAAGGAGATGATATACGAGGTCTGACAATTAAGTTTGTGAACATGTTGCAACAATGTTGCTAACCTCTTTTGATATCAGAGGGATTATTCATTAGGAATTTGTACCAAATGGACAAACAGTGAACCAAGTTTACTATTTAGAAGGGCTAAAAAGGCTGTGTGAAAAAGTTAGATGAAAACGACCTGAACTTTTCAGCAACAATTCATGGCTCTTGCATCACGACAATGCACCAGCTCACAGGGCAATGTCTGTGAGGGAGTTTTTAGCCAGTAAACAAAGAACTGTATTGGAACACCCTCCCTACTCACCTGATCTGGCCCCCAGTGACTTCTTTCTTTACCTGAAGATAAAGGAAATATTGAAAGGAAGACATTTTGATGATATTCAGGACATCAAGGGTAATGTGACGACAGCTCTGATGGCCATTCCAGAAATAGAGTTCCAAAACTGATTTGAAGGGTTGACTAAGCACTGGCATTGATGCATAGCTTCCCAAGGGGAGTACTTCGAATGTGACCATAGTGATATTCAGCAATGAGGGATGTAGCGCTTTTTCTAGGATGAGTTCACAAACTTAATTGTCTGACCTTGTATGTACCACATCTTCTTTATCAAGTCATCTGTCAAAGGACACTTGGGGTGTTTCTATATCTTGGTTCTTGTAAATAATGCTGCAATGAACATAGGGCTGCATATATCTTTACTGATAACTATTTTCAAATTTTGGAGGTAGATACCTGGGTCATAAGATAGCTCTAAATTCTTAATTTTTTGAGGAACTTCCAGACTGCTTTCCATTCTGGCTGTACCAATTTATATTCCCACCAGCAGTTTAAGAGGGTTCCCTTTTCTCCACAGCCTCTCCAACACTAATTATTTGTCTTGTTGATGATAGCCATTTTAACAGGTTTGAGGTGATATCTCATTGTGGTTTTGACCTGTATTTCCCTAATAGCTAGTGATATTGAGCATCTTTTCATGTAACTGTTGGCCATCTGTGTGTCTTCCTTCGAAAAATGTACCTTCAGGTCCTCTGCCCATTTTTAGTTGGATTTTTTTTTTATTTTTTAGTTAAAGTTTATTGCGGTGACAATTGTTAGTAAAGTTACATAGGTTTCAGGTGTACAATTCTGTAATATATCATCTATATATCACATTGTGTGTTCACCACCCAGAGTCAGTTCTCCTTCCATCACCATATATTTGATCCCTTTTACCCTCATCTACCATCCCCTTTCCCCTACCATCTGGTAACCACTAAACTATTGTCTATGTCTATGAGTTTTTGTTTCTTCATTTGTTTGTCTTGTTCCTTTGTTGTTTTCAGTTTTATATACCACATATTAGTGAAATCATATAGTTCTCAACTTTTTCTGACATTTCACTTAGCATAATAATCTCAAGATCCATCCATGTTGTCACAAAAGGCACTATTTCATCTTTTCTTATGGTAGAATAGTATTCCATTGTGTATATATACCACATCTTCCATATCCAATCATCTATTGAAGGACTCTTTGGTTGTTTCCATGTCTTGGCCACCATAAAGAAAGCTGCAATGATGGATTTTTTTCATTATTGAGTTTTGTGAGTTCTTTATATATTTTGGATATTACATCCATATTGGAGGTATCATTTGCAAACATCTTACCCCATTTGGTTGGTTGCCTTTTTGTTTTGCTGATGGTTTCTTTTGCTATAAAGAAGCTTTTTAGTTTGATATTGTTCCATTCATTTAGTTTTGCTTTTACTTCCCTTGCCTTTGAGGTCAGCTTTTTAAAGTCTTCTCTGAGACCAAGCTCCATAAGTTTAATACCTATAGTTTTCTTCTATGTATTATTGTTTCAGGTCTTATATTTAGGTCTTTGTTCCACTTTGAGTTAATTTTTGTGTATTGTGTCAAATAGCAGTCCCATTTCATTCTTTTGCACTTGGCTTTACAATTTTCCCAACACCATATATTGAAGAGGCTTTCTTTTCTCCATTGTGTGTCTTTGGCTCCTTTATAAAAAAATCATTGCACATATACATGTGGATTTATTTTGGGGCTCTGAATTTTGTTCCATTAATCTGTGTTTCTGCCAATACCTTACTGTTTTAATTATTATAGCTTTGTAGTATCATTTGAAGTCAGGGAGTGTGATACCTTCAGCTTTGTTGTTTTTTCTCAGAATTGCTTTGGGTATTTGGGGTCTTTTGTGGTTCCATGCAAATTTGATATTTTTTTGTTCTATTTCTTTTGAAAAATGCCATTGGGATTTTGATGGGGATTACACTAAATCTGTATATTGCTTTGGGCAGTATTGATATTTTCACTATGTTGACTCTTTCAATCCATGAACACAGATTATTTCCATTTCTTTTTTCTTCTTCAGTTTCTTTATCAATGTCTTGTCTTGTAGTTTTCAGTGGATAGGTCCTTCACATCCTTTGCTGAGTTTATTCCTAGGTATTTTATCCTTTTTGTTGCAATTATAACTTAGATTGTTTTCTTCATTTCTTTTTCTGATATTTCCGTGTTAGTATATAAGAGTGCGACAGATTTTTCTATATTGATTTTCTATTCTGCAACTTTACTGTGTTTGTTCATTGTCTCTAATTGTCTTTTGTAGATTCTTTAGTTTTCTATATATAGAATCATGTCATCTGCAAATAGTGACATTTTTACTTCTCATTCCCAATTTGTATGTCTTTCATTTCTCTTTCTTGCCTCATTGCTCTGGTTAGAACATTGAGCACCATGTTGAATAAAGGTGGTGAGAGTGGGCATCCTTATCTTGTTCCTGATTTTAGAGGAAAAGCTTGAAGGTTTTCACCATTGAGTTTGATATTAGTTGAAGGTTTGCATATATGGCCTTTATTATGTCAAGGTACTTTCCTTCTGTACCAGTTTTATTGAATGTTTTAATAATAGATGGATGTTGTGTCTTGTGGAATGCTTTTACTGCATCTATTGATATGATCATAAAATTTTTATTTTGTTAATGAGGTGTATCACGTGATTGATTTGCGTATGTTGAACTGTATTTGCTTACCTGGAATTAACCCCACTTGATCGTGATGTATTATCCTTTTAATGTATTGTTGTATTCTATTTGCTACAATTTTGTTTAGGATTTTTACATCTATGTTCATCAGCAATATTGGTCTGTAATTATTTTTTTTGAGTTGTCCTTTCCTGGTTTTGGTATCAGCATAATGACCTCATAAAATGAGCTCAGAAATATTTCCTCCTCTTTAATTTATGGAAGAGTTTGAGAAAGACCAATATTAATTCTTCTTTGAATATTTGGTAGAATTCACCAATGAAGCCATCTCATCCTGGAATTTTGTTTTTTGGGATTATTTTTTATTACTGTTTCAATTTTCTTACTAGTGGTTGGTCTATTTTGGTTTTCCAATTCTTCATGGTTTAGTCTATGAAGGTTCTATATTTCTAAGTATTTTCCATTTCTCTAGGTTGTCGAATTTGTCGGTGTATAGCCTTTCATAGTATTCTTGTATAGTCCTTTGTATTTCTGTGGTGTCTGGTGTAACTTCTCTTCTTTCATTTCTGATTTAATTTATTTGAGTCTTTTCTCTTTTTTGTTTAGTGAATCTAGCCTAAGGTTTGTTAACTTTATTTATATTTTCAAAGAACCAGCTCTTTGTTTCATTAATTTTTTTCTATTATCTTTTTGTTCTCTGTTTTATTTATTTCTGCTCTATTTTTATTATTTTGTTCCTTCTACTGACTTTGGACTTTATTTGTTCTTTTTCTAGTTCTTTAAAGTGTGATGTTAGGTTTTTTTATTTGAGATTAAAAAAAAAAAATTGCTCCTTGAAATAGGCCTGTCATGCTTAACTTCCCGTTTAGTACCACTTTTGCTGAATCCCCAAAATTTTGGTATGTCATATTTTCATTTTAATTTGTCTCAGTGTATCTTTCGATTTCTTCTTTTATTTCTTCTATATGGGTCTCCTAATCCAATAGTTTTTCAGTAGCATGTTGTTTAATCTCCACATATTTGTGGTTTTTCCCACTTCTTGTAGTTAATTTTCAGTTTCATATTGTTGTGGTTGGAAGATATGGGTATGATTTTAATCTTAAATTTATGGAGACTATTACTTCCCTTGCCTGAGAGGATATATCAGTTAAAAAAAAATTACTAAGGGTAATGTCTGCAAATTCACTTCTGATATTTTCTTCTAGGAGTTTTACGGTTTTGGGTCTCTAATCCATTTTTAATTAAGGAGGTGTAAGGAGGTGATCCAGCTTCATTTTTTTGCATGTGTCTGCCCAGTTTTCCCAGCACCATTTATTGAATAGAGTCTTTTCCCCAATGTAAATTCTTGCTTCCATTGTCGTAGATTAAATGTCCATGGAGGTATGGATTTATTTCTTGGTTGTCTATTCTCTTCCATTGATCAATGTGTCTATTTTTATGCCAGTACCATGCTGTTTTGATTACTATAGCTTTGTAGTATGATTTGATGTCAGGTATATGACACTTCCCACTTTGTTGTTATTTCTCAAGATTGCCGTGGCTATTCAGGGTCTTGTACAGTTCCATATAAATTTTAGGATTATATGTTCTATTTTTGTGAAAAATGTCATTGGTAGTTTGATAGAAACTGCATTGACTCTACATACTGCCTTAGGTAGTATGGACATTTTAACTATATTAAGTCTTCCTATCCATGAGCATGTATGTGTTTCTATTTATTTGTATCTTCTTTAATTTCTCTCTTCAGTGTCTTATAATTTTCTGAGTATAGGTCTTTTACTTCTTTGGTTAAATTTATTCCTAAGTATTTTATAGTTTTTGAAGCAATTGTAAATGGGACAGTTTTCTTAATTTCTCCTTCTGATAGTTTATTATTGATGCATAAAAATAAAACTGATTTCTGAATATTAATTTTGTATCCTGCCACTTTACTAAATTTTTTTATCAATTCTATTTCTTGGTGGAATCTTTGGGATTCTTCTCTCATGTCATCTGTATATAATGACAATTTTACTTCCTCCTTTCCAATTTGGATGATTTTTATTTCTTTTTCTTGTCTGATTGCTGCGGCTAGAACTTCACTAATCATTAAAGAAATGCAAATGAAAACCACAATGAGATACCACCTTACTCCAGTCAGAATGGCTATCATCAATAAATCAACAAACAACAAGCTCTGGTGAGGATGTGGAAAAAACCATCATGTACTGTTGGTGGGAATGCAGCTTGGTGCAACCACTATAGAAATCAGTATGGAGGTATCTCAAAAAACTGGAAATAGAACTACCTTATGACCCAGCAGTACCACTCTTGGGTATCTATCCAGAGAAATCCAAAATGCTAATTTGAAAAATATTTGCACCCCTGTGTTTATTGCAACACAATTCACAATAGCCAACGCTTGGAAACAACCAAAATGTCCTTTGGTGGACGACTGGATTAAGAAACTGTGGTACATTTATACAATGGAGTATTACTTGGCCATAAAGATGAATGAAATCACCATTTGCAGTGATATGGATGGACCAAGAGAACATTATGCTAAATGATGTAAGTCAGATGGAGAAAGACGAATACCATATGATCTCACTTATATGTGGAATCTAAAGAACAGAATAAATGAGCAAACTAATCAGAAACAGTCTCAGAGATACAGAGGAAAAACTAAGGATTGCTAGATGGGAGGGGGTTGGGGATGAAGGAGAAGGTGAGGGGATTTGAAAGAACAAATTGATAGCCACACAATTGCCATGGGGATACAAAAGACAATTTGGGAATATAATCAATAATGTAAAGATGTTGTAGGGTTTCAGAGGGGCACTTGTCTTATTAGGGAGACCACTTCATGGATGGTGTAGATGCCTGACCACTGCAGTGTACACCTGAAGCTGCAGCTGAATAATATTAAATGTCAGCTATAGTTTAATATATATAAATATAAATATAAATATAAATATAAATATAAATAAATAAATATATATATATATATATATATATATATATATATATATATATATATATATATAGTCACTGGATGTGGAGTACAGCACAGGGAATAGAGTCAATGGAATTGTAACAACTATACACAATGTAGTAGATTAGTGGAGGGGAGTTATCACTTTGTGAGGGGTGTAAATGTCTGACTATTACATTATTTTTTACACCTGAAACTAATAAAAAATTATGGAGACTAATTTTTTGGCCCCTTGAGACTGTTCCATGTGTACTTGAGAAGGATGTATATTTTGTCATGGATGGAAAGTTCTATAATTATCAATTATGTGCATTTGACCTAATGTGTCATTCAAGGTCAACATTTCCTATTGATTTTCTGTTTGGGTGATCTTTCTATTGCTGTCAATGGAATATTCATGTTTCCTCCTGTAATTGTATTTTGTCAGTGTCTCCCTTTAGGCTTTCTAGTCATTGCTTTATATATTTTGGTGCTCTCAGGTTAGGTGCGTATATATTGATAAGTGTTATGTCTTCTTGATGAATTGTCCCCTTTATCATTATGAAATTCTATCTTTGTCTTTTGTTACTTTATTTTTATCTTGAAATTTATTTTGTCTGATATACATATAGCTATACCCACTTTTCTCTGGATGCCATTTGTTTGGAGTATCATCTTCCACCCCTTCAATTTGAGCCTGTGTTTGACTTTGTATTAGGTTGGTGCAAAAGTAATTGTGGTTTTTGCAATTATTTTTAACTTTTTAAGCCATAATTACTTTTGCACCAACCTAATAGTTGAGATGGGTCTCCTAAAGGCAACGTATAGTTGGGTATTGTTTTTCAATCCATCCTGCTACTCTGTGCTTTTTGATTAGTGAGTTAAGTCTATTTACATTTAAGGTGATTATTGATATATGAGGATTTACTACAGCCATTGTATGTTTTGTTTTCTGGTTGCTCTCTGCCTTCATTGTTTCTTTCCCCTGTGTTTCTGTATGTTGTTTAGTTGGGTGGTTTTCTATGATTATTTCCTCTGTTTTCTCTTTTTTGTATGTGTTATGTATCTTAGCTCTAGAGTTTTGTTTTGTTGTTACCATTAAGTTTGTGTAAAAAATGCTTTTATGTACATTAGTCCTTTTTCTTCTGATTGCATTTTACTTTCATTCATCTATGAAAGTTATCCTTTTCCTCCTCCTCTTTTATTTTTTGCCATAAATTGTCCCTTTTTATGTTGTGTGTTCATTTCTAAATTGCAGAAGTTATAGTCTTTGTAAATGCTTTCCCCCTTTAACCTTTATGTTATAATTGTTGACTACTGTATTCTGAAATAGAATTGCAATATCCTGCTTCTGTCTTTCTGTTTGTCATCTTACTCAAAGTTTTGTGTACTTCTGTCATTTTGTTACAGGAAGAAGATCTCCTTTAAACACTTCTTGTAGTGCAGGTCTGTGGTGGTAAATTCCCTCGGTTTTTATTTGGGAAAACCTTTATTTCTCCTTCATCCTAAAGGGTAACTTCACTTATATTATTCTTGGCTGGTGGTTTCACTCCTTCAATAGTTTGAATATTTCATCCACTCTCTCCTGGCTTGTAAGGTTTCTGTTGAAAATTCTGATGATAATCTAATGGAGTTTCCTTTGTAGGTTACAGTATTTGTGTGTGGCTGCCTTGAGAATGCTTTCTTTGTCATAAACTTTTGACAGGTTTAATATAATGTATCTTTGAGGATGTCTTTTTGCATTGAGATAATTAAATGCATTGAGATAATTAAATGCTCTGTTAGCTTCTTGAATTCAAGAGTCACGCTCTTTCCATAGATTTGGGAATGTTCTCATCGATTATTTGTTTGAATAAGCTCTCTCTTCTCTTCTCCTGCTGGTATACTCTTTATACTTATATTCTTCTTTTTAATGGCGTTCAGATAGTTCTCATAGAGTTCTTTCATTTCTAAAACTTTCAGTTTTCTCTCTTCTTCTACCTGAGTCATTTCTAGAATTTTGTCTGTGAGCTTGCTAATTCTCTCATCCATCTTGTCTGCTCTGTTTCCTATGTTCTTTAATGCATTCTTTATCTCATTTATTGATTTCTTCAGCTCCAGAGTTTCTGTTTGTTTCTTTTTTATAGTTTCAATCTCTTTGGTAAAATACTCCTTTTGTTCGTTGAGTTTCTTTCTGAGCCCATTGAACTGCTTTTCCAAGTTATTTGTTTGTTTGTTTTGGTATCTCCTTGAGTCTTTTTATAACTGCAATCTTGAGTTCTCTGTCATTTAAATTATACTCTTTCATGTCTTGGAGTTTGTTTTTTGGGGACTTTTCATTTTCTTTCTGAGATACCTTGTTTCTTGTTTCTTTCTGAGATATCATGGTACTTGATGGATTGTTTCTCTGCCTAGGCATTTGAGTTAGTGAACTCTTCATTTTTAAGTACAGGTCTTTTTTTTTTGTTTTCCAATAGAGGGTGCTATAGTTCAAGTTTTTTTTTTCTTCTTTCGTTTACCTGCATTACTGGTACCTCTGGAATCTCAGTGGGGCAGTGTTACCTTGCTTATGAAAAATGCCCTGTATTCCTCAATTGTGGCCATCCATTTGTGTCTGGGTTGGCTCAGTCTAAGGGCATACTTCTGTGGTGGAATGTGGCATGCCATGGGACTCCAGGTCTGCAAGGTCCCAGAGTTGCCTCCTTGTAACCAGAGACTGCCATCCACACTGTGCTATCTGAAACATCTCTACTGCCTCTATTGGATTCTACCTCTACTGGGTTCCACCATGATGGTAGTGTAAAGAGGGGCATTGGTGGCAACGGGAGGCAGGTTCTTAAGTCTGCAGCTTTGCCTTCTTGTTAATAATTATGGCCACTAGTCCACGGCTGCCATACCACTGTGGTGTGTGTCTGCCCCAGTCACTAGGTATAGCTGCAGTGGACACCTGCTACACAGGCCAGAATGTTTCTTCCACCCCTCCTACCCTCTGGACTGCTGTGTGAGGGCTGCAGCCCAACTCCTACACCACTACCACATCAAGTTAGGCAATGGTGGGAGCTGAACTGAGTGTGTAGAGCTCATCTCTGTCCTTCCCTGTCCTGCCTCCTCTGCTCATTCTGATATACTGACCTTCAGATATCTTGATGTGTGGATCTTTCAGATGTGTTTGTATGTTGAGCAGGGGATCCTTGTTGAATTATAGTTGTCTGACTTGTAACTTTAAGGGCAGAAATGAAGTGGTCTTCTCACTCTGCCATGTTTCTGATTTCACTCCCTACCCTTTGTTGAAAAGACTATACTTTCTCCATTGAATTGCCTTTTTTTCTTTTTCAAATTTGATTATATTGGTGTGGGGTTATTTTTGGACTCTATTCTGTGCCATATTTCTATTTGTCCTGTCTTTCACCTATACTATACTATCTTGATTACTACTATAGATTTATAGTAAATCTTAAAGTTGAGTACTGTCAGTCCTCTGTTTTTTTCTTTCAATATTGTGTCAGTTACTCTGAGTCTCATGCCTTTCTAAATAAACTTTAGAATCAATTTGTTGATGTCCCCAAATAACTTGCTCTGATATTGATTAAGATTGCATTGAATCTATAGATCAAGTTGGGAAGAACTGACATTTTAATAATATTGAGTCTTCCTATCACCGCACATGGAATTTCTTTCCATTTAGATCTTCTTTATCAGGTCTTTGTAGTTTTCCTCACATAAATCTTGCATGCATTTGTTGGATTTACAATGATTTTATTCTTTTTTTTTTGGTACTAATATAAATGGTGTTTTAATATAAAAATCCAATTGTTTATTGTCGGTGTATAGGAAAACAGTTGACTTTTTGTGTATTAATCTTGTATCGTATAACTTTGTAAATTGTTTATTAGTTGCAGGAGATTTTTTGTTGATTCTTTGGGATTTTCTACATAGACAATCATGCTGTCTGAAAAAAAAAAAAAAAAAAAAAAAAAAAGCTTTCCCCCCCAATCTGTATATTTTGAATTTCCTTTTCTTGTTTTATTGCATAGCTAGGCCAGTACAATATTCAAAAGGAGTCATGAGATAGGACATTCATGCCTTGTTCTTGATTTTAGTGGGAAAACACAAAGTTGCTCACCATTAAGTAAAGGTGAGTAGGTATTTGTAGATGTTCTTTATTAATTTGGGTAAATTTTTCCCGATTCTTAGTTTGCTGAGAGTTTTTATCATAAATGAGTGTTGGGTTTTGTCAAATACTTTTTCTGCATCTATATAATGATCATGTAATTTTAAGCCTCAAACTGTCTCTCTTACTAATTTCTAGTTTAATTCCATTGTGGTCTGAAAGCATACTTTGTTTGTTTGTTTATATCTTCAGCCTGATCTTTTTATTATTATTATTTTTAGTATACAAAACAACACAGTAATTGACATTTATATACCTCACAAAGTGATAACCCTAAGAAGTCTATTATACATCTAACACTGTACATAGTTCTTACAATAGTATTGACTATATTTCCTGTGCTGTACTTTATATCCCTGTGACTATATTTTAAATATTTGTATTAAAATATAGCTAACATACAATATTATATTTGTTTCAGGTATACATCATAGTTATTCAACATTACCCACTTAGCACTATACAGAATTATTACCACGTTATTGATTATATTCCCAGCGTTAAAGAAGTGATCATCGTGGTAAGTTCAGCAACCATCTGACACAATATTATTGACTATATTTCCAATGCTGTATATCACATCCCCAAGACTTATTTGTTTTATATCTGGAAATTTGAACCTCTTATTCTTCTTTTTCTCCCTCCCTCTTTTAAATTTTTCAATTAGAGTTGACACTATTGTTTTATATTATTCAATATTATTTTATATTAGTTTCAGATGTACAGCATAGTGGTTAGACATTTATATAATTTAAAAAATGATCCCCCTGACTAGTACCCACCTAGTACTATACATAGTTATTAGCATATTGTTGATTATATTCCCTGTACTTTACATCCCCATGACTATTTTGTAACTACCAATTTGTATTTCTTAATCCCTTCCCCTTTTCACCCACCCCCAACCTCCCTCCCATCTGGCAACCATCAAAATGTTCTCTATAGATGAGTGTGTTTCTGTTTCATTTGTTTGTTTATTTTGTTCTTTAGATTCCGCTTATAAGTGAAATAATATGACATCTGTCTTTCTCTATCTGACTTACTACACTCAGCACAATATTCTCTAGTCCATCCATATTGTTACAGATGACAAGATTTCATTCTTTTTTATGGCTGAGTAATATTCCATTGTATATATGTAAAACCTGTTCTTTATCCATTCTTCCATTCAGAAATACCCAGGTTGCTTTCATATCTTGGCTTATGTGAATAATGCTGCAATAAACATAACGAGGAACCTGTACCCTCCAGGTAGCATTTTGGATTTGTTTGGATAAATACCCAGAGCTGGGATTACTAGGTCCTTCTTTGCCTCTTGTTATAGTCTTTGTTTTAAGAGTCTATTTTGTCTGCTATAAGTATTGCTATGAGAGATTTTGCTTGTTTTTTTGTTTCCATTTTTATGAAATATCTTTTTCCATCCCTTTACTTTCAGTCTGTGTGTGTCTTTTGATCTGAAGTGAGTCTCTTGTAGGCAGCATATGTAAGGGTCTTGTTTTCTTATTCAGTCAGCACCCCTATCTTTTGATTGGAGCATTTAATCCATTTACATTGACAGTAATTGTTAATAGATATGTAGTTACTAGATATGTAGTTACTGCCATTTTCTTATTCATTTTATTTATTTATTTATTTATTTATTTATTTATTTTAGTCTTAAAGAAGTCCCTCTAAAATGCCTTATAATACTGGTTTGATGGTGATGAACTCCTTTAGCTTTTTCTTGTCTAAGAAGCTCTTTATCTGTCCTTCGATTGTAAATGATAGCTTTGCTGGTAGAGTAATTTTAGTTGTAAGTTCTTGCTTTTCATCATTTTGAATATTTCTTGCCAATCCCTTGTAGGCTGCAAAGTTTCTGTTGAATAATCAGCTAACAGTCTTATGGGAGCTCCCTTGTAGGTAACTAACTGCTTTCTTCTTGCTGCTTTTAAGATTCTCTCTTTGTCGTTAATGTTTGACATTTTAATTATTATGTGTCTTGGTGTTGGCCTGTTTGGGTTCATCTTGTTCGGGACTCTGTGCTTCCTGAAGTTGTATACGAGGTCTGACAATTAAGTTCACAAACTTGTTGCAACGATATTGCTAAACTTTTTTGATATCAGAGGGATTATTCATTAGCAATTTGTACCAACTGTATAAACAGTTAACCAAGTTTACTATTTGCAAGTGCTGAAAAGGCTGCATAAAAAAGTTAGACGACCTGAACTTTTCACCAACAATTCATGGCTCTTGCATCAAGACAATGCACCAGCTCACATGGCAATGTCTGTGAGGGAGTTTTTAGCCAGTAAACAAAGAACTGTATTGGAACACCCTCCCTACTCACCTGATCTGGCCCCCAATGACTTCTTTCTTTACCTGAAGATAAAGGAAATATTGAAAGACAGACACTTTGATGTCATTCAGGACATCAAGGGTAATATGACGACAGCTCTGATGGCCATTTCAGAAAAAGAGATCCAAAATTGCTTTGAAGAAAGTACTTCAAAGGTGACCATAGTGATATTCAGCAATGAAGTATGTAGCACTTTTTCTAGGATGAGTTCATAAACTTAGTTGTCCAACCTCGTCTCTATCTCCTTTACCTGGTTAGGAAAGCTTTCTACCATTATTTCTTCAAATAGGTTTTAAATTCCTTCCCCTCTCTCTTATCCTTCCGGTACCCCTATAATGAGAATGTTGGTACACTTGAGGTTGTCCCAGAGGCCCCTTAGACTCTCAATATTTTGGATTCTGTTTTTCTTTTTGCTGTTCCAATTAGGTGTTTTCTACTACCTTATTTTCTAAATCACTGATTTGATCCTCTACTTCATCTAATCTACTGTTGATTTCCTGTAATGTATTCTTCATTTCCATTCTTGTATTCTGTATTTCTGAATGGTTCTTTTTTATGTTTTCTATCTCCATTTTTACATTTCCTTTCTCTATGTTGAAGTTCTCTCTGGGAACACTAAGCACCCTAATAACCAATGTTTGGAATTCTGTCTGGTAGATTACTTGTCTCCATTTTGTTTAGTTCTTTTTCTGGGGCTTTGTTCTGATTTTTTTTATTTGGGACATGTTTCTTTGTCTTCCTGTTTTGGCTGCCTTCTTGTGTTTGTTTCTATGTATTAGGTAGGGCTACTATGTCTCCTTGTCTTAATAGAAGGGCCTTATGTAGTAGGTGTACTGTGGGGCTCAGTGCTGTCTCCCTGGTCACCTCAAGAGACAGTAAGCACAGCATTTACCTACTGTGCCATCTTGACCAGAAATCTCCTTGTGAATATATTTTTAATTATAGTTTATAGTCATTATTATTTTATATTAGTTTCAGGTGTACGGCACAGTGGTTAGACATTTATATAATTTATGAACTGATCCCCAATAAGTCTAGAACCTCTGTGACACTATACATATATATTTTCTAAAGATTATTGGGGAAGGGGAACAGGACTTTATTGAGGAACCTTGTGTACTTTCAAGCCTTCTTTCCAAGTCAAGTTGTTGTCCTTTCTTTTTTTTTTAAATTTTATTTTATTAAATTTATTGGGGTGACAATTGTTAGCAAAATTACATAGATTTCAGGTGTACAATTCTGTATTACATCATCTATAAATCCCATTGTGTGTTCATCACTCAGAGTCAGTTCTCCTTCCATCACCATATATTCGATCCCCCTTACCCTCATCTCCCACCCCCCAACCCCCACCCCCCTTACCCTCTGGCAACCACCAAACCATTGTCTGTGTCTATGAGTTTCTGTTTCTCATTTGTTTGTCTTGTTCTTTTGTTGCTTTTGGTTTATATACCACATATCAGTGAAATCACATGGTTCTCTGCTTTTTCTGTCTGACTTATTTCGCTCAGCATTACACTCTCAAGATCCATCCATGTTGTCACAAATGTTCCTATATCATCTTTTCTTACTGCCGAATAATATTCCATTGTGTATATATACCACAACTTCTTTATCCATTCATCTATCGAAGGACATTTTGGTTGTTTCCATGTCTTGGCCACCGTAAACAAAGCTGCAATGAACATTGGAGTACACGTGTCTTTATCTCTAAATGTTTTCAGATTTTTTGGGTAGATACCCAGGAGAGGGATTGCTGGGTCATATGGTAATTCTATTCGTAATTTTTTGAGGAACCTCCACACTGCCTTCCATAACGGCTGCACCAGTCTTCATTCCCACCAACAGTGTATGAGAGTTCCTTTTTCTCCACAGCCTCTCCAATATTTGTTACTATTTGTCTTGTTGATGATAGCCATACTGACTGGGGTGAGGTGATATCTCATTGTGGTTTTGATTTGCATTTCTCTCATGATTAGTGTTGTTGAGCATTTTTTCATATGTCTATTTGCCATTTGTATGTCCTCTTTGGAGAAATGTCTCTTCAAGTCCTCTGCCCATTTTTCAATTGGGTTGTTTGATTTTTTGTTGTTGAGTTGCATGAGTTCCTTGTATATTCTGGATACTAGCCCCTTATCGGAGGCACTGTTTGCAAAAATCTTCTCCCATTCAGTTGGTGGCCTCTTTATTTTGTCAATGGTTTCTTTTGCTGTGCAGAAGCTTTTAAGTTTCATATAGTCCCATTCGTTTATTTTAGCTTTTACTTCCATTGCCTTTGGAGTCAAGTTCATAAAATGCTCTTTGAACCCAAGGTCCATAAGTTTAGTACCTATGTTTTCTTCTATGCAGTTTATTGTGTCAGGTCTTATGCTTAAGTCTTTGATCCATTTTGAATTAACTTTGGTACATCGTGACAAATAGCAGTCCAGTTTCATTCTTTTGCACGTGGCTATCCAATTCTCCCAGCACCATTTATTGAAGAGGCTGTCTTTGCTCCATTGTATGTTTTTAGCTTCTTTGTCAAAAATTATCTGTCCATAGTTATGTGGTTTTATTTCTGGGTTCTCAATTCTATTCCATTGGTCTATGTGTCTGTTTTTCTGCCAATACCATGCTGTTTTGATGATTGTAGCCCTGTAGTACAAGCCAAAGTCAGAAAGTGTGATACCTCCATTATTGTTCTTTTTCCTTAAGATTGCTTTGGCTATTCGGGGTCTTTTGTGGTTCCAAACAAATCTGATGATTTTTTGTTCTATTTCTTTAAAATATACCATTGGGATTTTGATGGGGATTGCATTGAATCTGTATATTGCTTTGGGTAATATGGCCATTTTAACTATGTTGATTCTTCCAATCCATGAGCACGGAATGTCTTTCCATTTCTTTGTGTCTTCTTCAATTTCTTTCAAAAAAGTCTTATAGTTTTCAGCATAAAGGTCTTTCACATCCTTGGTTAAGTTTATTCCTAGGTATTTTATTCTTTTTGCTGCAATTGCAGAAGGAATTGTTTTTTGTATTTCTTTTTCTGAGATTTCATTGTTAGTATATAGGAAGGCAATGGACTTTTGTGCATTGATTTTGTAGCCAGCAACTTTACTGTATTCGTTGATTGTTTCTAATAGCTTTTTGGTGGAGTCTTTAGGGTTTTCTATATATAGCATCATGTCATCTGCAAAGAGTGATAATTTAACTTCTTCATTCCCAATTTGGATGCCTTTTATTTCTTTCTCTTGCCTGATTGCTCTGGCAAGGACTTCCAACACAATGTTGAAAAGCAGAGGTGGTAGGGGACATCCCTGTCGTGTTCCTGAACATAGAGCAAAGGGCTTCAGTTTTTCTCCATTAATTATGAGATTAGCAGAGGGCTTGTCATATATGGCCTTTATTATGTTAAGGTATTTTCCTTCTATACCTATTTTATTAAGTGTTTTAATCATAAATGGATGTTGTGTCTTGTCAAATGCTTTTTCTGCATCAATTGATATAATCATATGATTTTTGTCCTTTATTTTGTTTATGTGATGTATCACATTGATGGATTTTCGTATGTTGAACCATCCTTGTGCCCCGGGGATGAACCCCACTTGGTCGTGATGAATAATCTTTTTAATGCATTGTTGTATTCGATTTGCTAGAATTTTGTTTAGCATTTTTGCATCGGTATTCATCAGAGATATTGGTCTGTAGTTTTCTTTTTTTGTGCTGTCCTTACCAGGTTTTGGTGTCAGGGTAATGTTGGCCTCATAAAATGAGTTAGGGAGTACTGTCTCTTCTTCAATTTTTTGGAAGAGTTTGTGCAGAATTGGTATTAGATCCTCTTTGAAGGTTTGGTAGAATTCACTAGTGAAGCCATCTGGTCCTGGACTTTTGCTTTTGGGAAGGTTTTGGATGACTGATTCAATTTCGTTACTGGTGATCGGTCTGTTTAGATTTTCCAGTTCTTCATGGTTCAGCCTTGGAAAGCTATATGTTTCTAAGAACTTGTCCATTTCTTCTAGGTTGTTGAATTTGGTGGCATATAGTCCTTCATAGTATTCTTGGATGATCCTTTGTATTTCTGTGGTGTCCGTGATAACTTCCCCTTTTACGTTTCTGATTTTGTTAATCAGTGTCTTCTCTCTTTTTATCTTAGTAAGTCTAGCCAAGGGTTTGTCAATTTTGTTAATCTTTTCAAAGAACCAGCTCTTTGTCACATTAATTTTTTCTATTGTCTTTTTGTTCTCTATTTCATTTAGTTCTGCTGTAATTTTTGTTATTTCCTTTCTTCTGCTGACCTCGGGTTTTACTTGTTCTTCTTTTTCTAGTTCTTTAAGGTGTAACATGAGGTTATTTATTTGGGAGTTTTCTTGTTTCTTGAGATAGGCCTGTAATGAGATATATTTCCCTCTTAAAACTGCTTTCGCTGCATCCCAAAAATTTTGGTAGGATGTATTTTCATTGTCATTTGTTTCTATGTATCGTTTGATCTCTCCTCTAACTTCTTCTTTGACCCAGTCCTTCTTTAAAAGTACGTTGTTTAATCTCCATGTATTTGTGTTTTTTTCTGCTTTCTTTTTACAGTTGATATCCAATTTCAAAGCCTTGTGATCAGAGAATATTCATGGTATGATTTCAATCTTCTTAAATTTGTTGAGACTGATTTTATGTCCCAATATATGGTCTATCCTTGAGAATGTTCTGTGTACACTAGAGAAGAATGTATAGTCTGATGTTTTAGGATGAAGTGCTCTATAAATGTCAATTATGTCCATTTCATCTAATGTGTCATTTAGGGTTACTATTTCGTTATTTATTTTCTCTTTGGATGATCTATCCCTAGCTGTCAATGATGTATTTAAGTCCCCTAGTATAATTGTGTTTTGGTCAATTTCTCCCTTTAGTTCTGTTAGTAGTTGCTTGGTGTATTTCGGTGCTCCCTGATTGGGGGCATAAATATTGATGACTGTTATGTCTTCTTGTTGTACAGTCCCCTTCACCATTATGAAATGTCCATCTTTGTCTCTTGTTATCTTTTTCACCTTGAAGTCTGTTTCATCTGATATCATTATGGCTACACGTTATTTTCTCTGGGTACCATTTGCTTGGATTGTCAATTTCCACCCTTTCATTTTAAGTCTATGCTTGTCCTTGTAGCTGAGATGTGTCTCTTTGAGACAACATATGGTTGGGTTTAGTTTTTTGATCCAATGTGGTACTCTGTGCCTTTTCATTGTTGAGTTCAGTCCATTTACATTTAGGGTGATTATTGATATGTGAGGATTTCCTTTCATTCTATCTTTAGTTTTCTGGTAAGGCTGTGTCTCCATTGTTTCTTTGCCTTTTTGTTGTTGTCTATTATTTCTGTGTGGTGGTATTCTATGATGATTCCCTCTGTTTCTTCTTTTATTTCAGTATATATTTCAGTTCTGGATTTATTTTGAGTGGTTACCCTTAAGTTTATGTAAAAGAAAGTTTGATATTTAGAGTATTCCATTTTCTTCAGCACGCTTACTTTCTCCATTCCCATATTCCGGTTCCGACCTTTACTCTCCCCCTTTTTGAGTTTTGGTTGCCACAAATTGTCCCTGTTGATGGTGGTCGAATAGCCTCCTTTAGTATTTCTTGTAGTGCAGGTCGTGTATTAGAAAATTCCCTCAGCTTCTGTATGTCTGGAAAGGTCTTTATTCCTCCTTCATATCTATAGGATATCTTTGCTGGATATATTATTCTTGGCTCATGGTTTCTCTCTTTCAATAGTTTGAATATTTGGTTTCACTCCCTCCTGGCTTGTAGATTTTCTGCTGAAAAATCTGGTGATAATCTAATGGGCTTTCCTTTGTAAGTTACCGTCTTCTTTTCCCTGGCTGCCTTGATGATTCTTTCTTTGTCTTTGATTTTAGACAGCTTCAATACAATGTGCCTTGGCGAAGGCCTGTTGGGATTGAGGTAACTAGGTGTTCTATTTTCTTCTTGGATTCGAGGGTCCAGTTCTGTCCACAAATTTGGGAAGTTCTCATCGACAATTTGTTTGAATATATTCTCTGTTCCCTTCTCCCTTTCTTCTCCTTCTGGTATGCCCATTATTCTTATATTGCTCTTTCTGATGGAGTCAGAAAGTTCTTGTAGAGTTCTTTCATTTCTTTTAAGTCTCAAGTCTCTTTCTTCTTCTATCTGTGTCATTTCCAGGTTTCTATCTTCGATGTCACTGTTTCTTTCCTACATCTGGTCAACTCTACTACCTAAGCTGGTTATTTCATTCTTAATTTCTTCTATTGGGTTCTTAATCTCCAGAAATTCTATTCGGTTCTTTTTTAAGATTTCAATCTCTTTCGTAAAATGCTCATGCTATTCTTTGATTGAGTTTCTGAGTTCATTTAACTGCCTATCTGTGTTTTCTTGTATCTCGTTGAGTTTTTTCAGAACTGCAATCTTGAATTCTCTGTCATTTAAGTCACATATTTCTGTATCTTTAAGTGCCTTCTCTGGAGATTGTTCACTTTCTTTCTGAGCTACCTTGTTGCCTTGGTTATTCATGGCGATTACTGGTTTACTATTTCTCTTCCTAGACATCTACAGGAGTGACTTCTGCAAAAAGTTGATAGGAAGAGGTCTTTCTTTTGTTTTCCAGTGCTTGTTGGTAGAATGTTTTACTTTTTCTCCGACTGCAGGCTTTTTTTTCTCTCCCACACGGTAGTGCTATGTTTTCTCTGCACTATTCCATCTTCTCACACAATGGGGGGATTCCCTGGGAGACGGGCTTCTCCTCTTTTAATAGTTCGTCTAGGTCACAGGGCACAGTGTCCCGGTGGGTATGCGGAGAGCTTTTGATGTTCCAAAGCTCTTCCAGCTCCTGATTCAGAGCCCGTATATTTCAGCAGTTCTGTTTACTCCTGCAGGGATCCCCCCAGATAGGTGGAGACAGGGGCGCAGTGAGTTGTGAGAGGTGGCCCAGAGCAATGGCGGGGACCACCACCACAGCCGGTCCTGCTTCCACAGCTCTCTCCCCTTTGCCGGAACTAGTTGGGCTGCGAATCTGTGTCTGAGGCCCACAGTTCTCAGAACAGCAAATGTTCTGTTCTTTTGATCTGACACTGCTACTGTTTCGCTTCTAGCACCGGGCAGGTTGGGGTGGGGCGAGCTCTGGGAGGGGAGGGAGGGGGCAGCTAGTCTCAATGCCTAAGGCTCTGTTCTCTGCTCAGCAGTGAGGGCTTAAACCACCGTTTTCAGCCTTTTTCCCTCAGTCTTTGCTCCGAGGTCTCTGCCGTGAGCGTTGGGTTCAGCCGTGTTATATGCTGCCCCCTCAGCCCTGTGGTGCCCTGGCGGAGCCCTAGCAGTCCGAGTTCTTCCCTCTCCCACAGCTGCGGTAGTTCGGGGAAGCAGCGAGCTCGGCGCACTGAGCTAGGTCTGTGTCCTGCGCCCCCGCAGCTCCGTCTCCGTGCACTTCTCCCTTCCCTCCTCCCCCCGCTCGCGCGAATCTCCCACCTGTAGGTGATTTCAGTCGGTAGTGGG
This sequence comes from Rhinolophus sinicus, assembly GCF_057876585.1. NCBI lineage: Eukaryota > Metazoa > Chordata > Mammalia > Chiroptera > Rhinolophidae > Rhinolophus > Rhinolophus sinicus. The sequence continues at coordinate 94,205,388 of NC_142514.1, forward strand.
CCTCTTCGTCTTGCCTGTCTGCTGTGCAGGGAGTCCTTTGTGGAGTTTTTGTTGTTCGATTCTTTATAAATTCCAGGGGAGCTTTACAGAGGCTCACCTCACGCCGCCATTTTTCGGGAAGTCTTATATCTTTATATTTAAAGTGGATTTCTTGTACACAATATATAGCTGGGCCTTGTACTTTTAGCCACTCTGACTCTTTCTTTTAATTGGTGCCCTTAGACCATTCACATTTAAAGTGATTATTGATATAAACAGATTAATATTTACCATGTTTGTTGCTGTTTTTATTCATTGACCTTGTTTTTTTTTCTTCCATTCTTTTCCTGCCTTCTCTTGATTTTTTGTTTTGTTTTTAACCGTTCTTTTTAATTAAAATTTTTGGGGTGACAATGGTTAGTAAAGTTATATTGGTTTCAGATGTACAATTCTGTAATACATCATCTATATATCACATTGTGTGTTCACCACCCAAAGTCAATTCTCCTTCCATCACCATATGTTTGATCCTATTTACCCTCATCTAGTACCCCTCCCCCTTCTCTTGTTTTAATTGAGCATTTTATATTTTATATGATTCAGTTTTTTTTCCCTCTTATAGCGTATCACTTAGTTTAAAAAAAATTTTTTTCAGTAGTTGTCCTTGAGTTTGCAACATAGATGTACTACTCCAAATCCTCTTGAAATAAGACTATACTACCTCATGTGTAGTGCAAGTACCTTATAACAGAGTATCCATTTATCACTCCCATATTTTATAACATTGCTTTCATTCATTTCACTCATCAAATAGCCATAATCACTGAATACATTTTTACTATTATCATTTTGGACAAACTTTTATCTGTTAGATCAATTAAGAATAAGAAAAATAAAAGCTTGTATTTTACCTCACTTATTCCTTCTGTAATGCTCTTCCTTTCTTTATATATATATCTGAATTTCTGACCTATATTGTTTTCCTTTCCTTTAAAGAACTTGTTTTAACATTTCTTCCAGGGCAGGGCTACTGGAGACAAATTCCTTCAATTTTCATTTGTCTGAGAAAATCTCTATATCTCCTTCACTTTTGAAGAACAGTTTTGCTGGATACAGAATTCTAGTTTGGTGGGGGGTGTTTTCCTGTTAACCTTTAAATATTTCACTTTATTCTGTTCTCGATTGCATGAATTTTAAAAGCCCAATCTTATCCTTTCACCTTTATAAGTGAGGAGTCTTTTTCCCCTCTGGTTTCTTTCAAGATTTTCTCTTTGCTTTTGATTATCTGCAGTTTGAATATCCATTGTCTAATTGTGAAGTTTTGGTTATTTATGCTGCTTGGAGTTCTCTAAGCTTCCTGGCTTGGTGCTTTGGTGTCTGATATTAATTTTGGATTTTTTTCTATCATTATTGCTTCAAATATTTCTTTTCTTCCTACCCCCTCCCTTCCTCCTCCTCCTCCTTCTTTTTCTTCTTTCTGTCTCTCTCTCTCTCTCTTTCCCTCCCTTCCTTCTGGTATTTCTATTATGTATATGTTAACATCTTTTATATTTGTACCTCTGTTCTGGGATATTCTGTTCTATCATTTTCTTTATTTTTATCTTTTTACATTTCAATTTTGGAAGTTTCTGTGACATTTCTTCAAGCTTACGGATTTTTTCCTTGGCTGTGTCTAGTTTACCGATGATCTCTTCAAAGGCATTTTTTATTGCAGTTGTAGTGTTTTTGATTTGTACTATTTCCTTTTGAATCTTTCTTACATTTTCCATCTCTTTGCTTGCATTACCCATCATTTCTTGAATATCGCCCACTTTTCTCATATGAGTCCTTAGCGTATTAATCCTAGTTGTTTCAAATCTCCAGTCTGATAATTTCTGCATCTCTAATGCATCTGAGTCTGGTTTGGGTGCTTGCTCTGTGTCTTTAAACATTTTTTTTTTTTTGGTCCTTTAATATGCCTTGTAATTTGTTGTTGAAAACTAAAATGATGTACTGGGAAGAAGAAACTTGTTCTAGCAGCAGTGTTTAGTTATTTGCTCCTGGGCTTCTGCTCCAGTGAGCTGTGAGCCTCTGTATCTGCCTTTCTGTCTCCATTTTGGGGGGAGCCTTTTGCCTTGTGATTACAGTTCTTTGATGGATCTAAGAAGAGTTATTGATTTTCAGTTTGTTCAGTTTTTGTTTTTTTCTTGTTGTGAGGATGGGAGTAATGACTTCCAAACTCTTTAAATGCCAGACCAGAAAATGGAAGTTCCCCACCTATTACTGTAGTTTTGATAAAATGAATAAACAAAATTTGTTAACAGATACTTTTACTATCTGAATTGGCACTAAGAGAATTCTTGAATTTGTCTGTCATTTTCTGGTACAGGGTCTCCTCATTGGGCAGAGGAAAGTAGCGTGGTGAGGTAATTCACAGACACACGTGGTTTACAGACAAGAAGCACTTGAAGACATGCTAAGAGATTTAAAAGTAATAATCACTCTCTATAAAGTGGAACATTTGATCCTAGAGATAAGAGCTTCCTTGAGTTGCTTTTGATGTTGAGGCAGAAGGAGAGACAGGGAAGTGTCTTTATTATATAAACAGCAAATATAATTTTTGAAAGTATGGCATTCAGATTTGAACATTCTGCTGGTGAGAAAGACTTCACTGTGAGTGACAAATAGGACATCACTCTGTAGTACTGGCACTGAATACTGGTTAAATAAGATACAAAATTATATGTGTTAAATAGGGTAGAAAAATATTTTCATTTACTTATAATTTAAATTTAATTTTTTGACTAGATAATGCTTATACCTGGTGCCAAATTCAAAAGCAACAAAAGCATTTGATGAAATGTCTCTTTGCCACTTGTTTCCCCTATCATCAAATTCCTGGAGTCATCCTCACACACCTGTGTGTGTGTATACTTATGCCCCCCACCTTTATGCACACAGTAGTATACTGACACACTACTCTATACCATGCTTTTTCCAAGAATAAATCTTGCAGGTAAATATAGCTTTTCAGAAAGAAAGGAAACACTACACCATAAATATCAGCATCTTTAAAACATCTGCATGTTTTAAAACACAGGCCAATTTCAGAATGTTAAAATTGTATAGGAAGAAAAAAATGTTTTTTGTGATGGAAGAAAGATGAGTTTCTTGTGACAAAGATGAGTTTGAAAAACCCTCAGTTGGGTTTTACACTAAAGCTATGCATCGTCCACAGTTCAGCACACTTCCTGATTGAATATGTTGCCTGTACCTTCTGAAGTCTTGCAAACTGGTGATTTGACAACTCCTTTATTACCTTTCATAGAATGCGCACTACTCTTTTCATAGTTAAGTGTAACAGATCTTGATTATGTCTGAAGTGAAACAGAAAGATTGTTACAGAGTTTATTGGAATGATCTGTGTTCCAGAGTGGGCATTTTTTGATCACTAGGCTATGGATCCCATAGGATGCTGCCAAATTAATGGGACCTCTCAGACCCATAGCAACCCTGTGAACAATGCGGACTTCATTCCTCTGGCCAGTGACTATAAGACATGAATAAAATCTCACCCAAACTCCATATTGTACAATGCTGGCATGTGGGCTTTGCTTCTGGCTCTAAAACACTGGCAGGGCAAGGATCACAAGCTGCACATCATTGCCTGGGTTGGGCGTGTAGCCGAGAATGAAGATGTGGTGACACTGGCCACATGACTGAAGGAGGGGAAAGTCAAGCCAGCCATTACCAATTCTAGGAAGAAGAGATGAGCAGCATAAGCTGACAGCTCCATAACGAGTGGCTTCTCACGCTGACATCAGTACTGCTTGCTGCCTTCATAAGTTTCCTAATTCTGGCAGGTGAAGGACGTACTGTGCTGTGGCCCAGTAAGCTTGAATTTGGAAAGAATACCTGCATTATTTTGAGATTAACCTGGCCCATTGTGTATCCTTGGAGGAGAATGCACAGATGAGGCTGGGATTGTATCAGTTGGACTGAACATTTAGATGGTGACAACTGAAAATTACCACCAGCCAGCAGGGGTTGGCTGCAGCGGGCATCTTGACCTGAGCAGTGTGACTCAAAAAAAGCAAATTACAGAATTACCTGTACCCATTTATGTTGCTATAATAAGCAGAGTTTGGCAAAACAAAATCAGCTGACATCAGTGTCAGCTCAGCCATGGACACTTTTGAGCTAACTGCAGGATCCTACAAAATCCAGTGTTCCTGAGAGTATCCCGGAGAGACTTTTGGGTATGGACCCAGGGTCATTGGAATGTTAAGGGCTCCACGGCCTTTAGAACAAGAAGGAGGGCTGCAAGAAGGGAGGTTAGAGGGAAAGCGTGGCCGGGTCCTTCTCAGAGTGTGGATACGGTGAGCTAGGCTGGGTTAAATTTATTCCCTAAAGCAGCACTCCTCAAAAAGTTAATGTGCACAGAAATCATTTGGGAATCTTACTAAAATGCAGATTCTGTTTCAATAGGTCTGGGATTTTGGACCTGCTACTCTGCGTTTATAACAAGCTCCCAAATGATGCCCAGGCTAGTGATCAGAGATCACCCTGGGTAGCAAGGCTCTAAACAAAAAGTGGCACTTATTTCCTCATTTGTTAAATTGCTCTTCCCCCCACCCTCCACCACTTACATACCTGCTTTAGAGACTGTTCCTAATTAGTGCATTAAGAATGTCTTTATTTTTTATTTAAACACTGTTTTGTATTCGATGGCATAGATTTTCTTCATTTATTTAACCAGTTCCTATTGATGGACATTTATATGGTTTTTCATCTTTGCTTAGAAGTCAGGCTGTGAACATTTTTCATATGTATATTGTGTATGTACGAAGAGGTGAGGATTAAATAAAGGAATGATATGGACACACCTGAATACTGAAAATCATACTTTTTTGACAGGCTGGGTTTTTTGTTTTCTGACTCAGATTGAGCTGGCACTCACCTGAAACTGTCAGTTTTGGACGTGCTATTATTTAGCCACATTATCTTTCTCATCTTCTTCTTGTACAATTGTTTTTCTGAAATCTAAGTGTGGGATTGATTTACGGAGTCTATTAAATTCCATTTGCTAGCTTCAGACTATCATTCTAACCTGTCAAGATAATTTTGGTTGTTGACTTTGTCATTTAATATTTTTCCCAACTCTCCTGAGTTTATGTTGTATTCACATTAGATAAGCATGCTATCTCCATCCATCCATCCATCCATCCATCCATCCATCCATCCATCCATCCATCCACTATCTATTGAGTACCCTACAGTGTGGGCACTGTTCTAAGCTCTGGGGATACAATAGGGACAAAACAGAAGAAATCTCTTTTCTCCTGGAGCTTTCATTCAAGTAGGGAAGATAGACACTAAACAAAGATAAATAAGTTATGTGTATATGGTAATGACAAGTGCCAAGGGGAAAAAGAAAGCAGGGAAGAGAGAGAGGAAAAAGGGGGAGAATGTTTTACGATTTTAGATAGGGTGGACAGAGACAAAGGTCTCACAGAAAACGTGACATTTGAGCAGAGATATGAAGGTGTTTATGTCCAGTTCTTTGGAAAATATGGTGAAAAATTATTCTTTGATTTAGAGGACTCTCTATAACTTGATTTTAATCTGTTAACTGGGCACCTTTGGGGTACAACTGACTAATCCATTGAAATTCTCTGTAACTTAAGTATCTAGCTTGCACTTCTCTATACCATTCTTTTTTTTAAATTAAAGTTTATGGGGGTGACAATTGTTAGTAAAGTTACATAGATTTCAGGTGTACAATTCTGTATTACATCATCTATAAATCCCATTGTGTGTTCACCACCCAGAGTCAGTTCTCTTTCCATCACCATATATTTGATCCCCCTTACCCTCATCTCCCACCCCCAACCCCCCTCTGGTAACCCCTAAACTATTGTCTGTGTCTATGAGTTTTTGTTTCTCATTTGTTTGTCTTGTTCTTTTGTTGTTTTTGGTTCACATACCACATATCAGTGAAATCACATGGTTCTCTCCTTTTTCTGTCTGACTTATTTCGCTTAGCATTATAATCTCAAGATCCATCTATGTTGTCACAAATGGTCCTATTTCATCCCATTATTAATGATATGTTGAGATGTATCAAAATCTGGATATTCAGCATTCATGGCATTTCCCTGATCTAAGCTAGTCAAACTCACACACAAGGGGAATGAGTTTGATGTGAAGGACTATTTTTCCTTTGTCCACTTGGAGTAACTCTTAGTGATAAGCAAGCACCATGATTGAGTAGTGATGGCTGCTGTGGGCAGAAGAAGGAGAAAGGGTGACTCATGGGCTATTTTTCTACTCTCTGGGCCTCGTCTATAAAGCACAAATGAAGACTAAATTCTCTTAACAATATTGTGAGAAATTAAACTTTTTTTCTCAGTAAACTTTGGCAAATGTAATTCTGAATAACAAATCATGCTTTGGCTCCATCATTTCAGTCTAAACCCAAGTTTACGTCTTCAATGCCATCTCTCCACCCAGTTTCTTTAGACATATCTTTATTTTTGTAGGGGTTGAGGTTGTCAGAGACCTGGGCCCTTGTGCTGTCAGGTCATTCTATACAGGTGAACTGCTGTTATCTTCAAACTTACCTGCAGGCTGCAGTGTTGCCATGAGTATCTTCTATCCCATACACAAAGCTGAGTCTTCCAGGTGTACAAACAGGTTGGGTGGAGGTTGCAAATAGACTCTGAATTCATATAGGAGACAAAGAAAGCATGCGAGGTTAGCTGTGTACTCCAAAAATAAAAAGGTAAAGCCAAGTGCCTTCATTAGGGCCCCCCAAAATGTTCATAACTAAGCTCACCTCTTGACTTCTCTCGCCTCAGTTTCTTCATCTCTAAAATCAGTAGACTAGACTAGATTATTTCTGAAGCTAGTTCTCTAGCCCTAAAATTCAGGTTCTATGTATTCATTTGATTAAGTAACCAGGACAGTAATACTTTAGAACCCTGATTTCATAAACATTTAGTCCTATGAAAAATATGTGGTACATGAGGGCAGCGATTTTGCTGACAAGGAGAAGCCTAGAAACCAAGGAGATTCAGAGGCCCAGCGGGAGGTGTGGTGCCGGTTGGTGAGCAGTGGCCAGCACGGCCACAATGGAAACCTGTACTTTGGTGGGAGGTTACACACAGTGGCAACAGGAAGAAACGTAGTAGCAGGCACAGAAAATCCCCACGGAATCTGTGTTCTGCAGCAAACTCTTTGACATACCTTTTTCTCCCCACATCTCCACCTTTTCTTCCTAACCCCATTTACACTCTTGTGGGGGAGAATGTGTAAGAAATGTGTCCTTTCTGGAAAGCAAATACAGACAATGTTAGAGTGCCACCGTGGTCAGAATGGCCCTTTGTTCTGCTTCTTAATGACTAATTATTATGCTATGAGAAGGGTTATGTAACTCTGGCAGAGTTAGGCCCTCCCTCCAGAGCTGCTGGAAGTGTATAATCTTCAGAAAGCTATGACTGCGGCCTTGGAGTTGGGTAAGAAGTAATTACTGAATCCAGCCGAGGCTTGCTTCTTATTACAGGCTCCGGGCTTTTACCCCCAGTATCTTTACCTGCTCGTTAATATTTAAACTGTCGAGTAGTAGAATATTTTGTAAGCTTCAGTCATGTTGTAGAGCTCAGTGTGGGCTGGGAACAGGACAGGCAGGGCAGCAGCAGGGCATAAAGGAGGAGGTCTCATTTGCTTTTCTTAGCGGATTTCGTCCTTCTGTTGGCCCTGTGATAGATCTAGACTTTTCTCCTTTTCCATAGAAAAGTTAAAAAACAAAACAAAACACCTCTTAAAGCCTCTCAATTTTTAAAAACTAGTTGTTAAAAAAGAAAAACATTCTCTGCAATAACCCATTATCTTTTAAAATAGACCTCAAATATGGCTTGAACTTTTAAAAGTAAATGAAAAATAATTGAATGTAGGTTCTACCAGACTCTTAAAGGGAAGAACTAAGCTATTTCATCTAGTAAAGCCTCACATGCATAAGCAACAAAGACTGACGCTCTAATCTGCCCCAGACTTTGTCGGAGAAGCTCTTCCTAGGATCCCTGATGGGCTTCTTGGCCTTTACAAAGGAAGCCTCTTGACCTCCACATGTCTGTCTTCTCTCTGCAAAATCAGGGGAGCTTTCTGTGGTCTGTGTACTTTGGTGGTGCCTATCACTGTGGGATCTAGGCACAGAGACAAAAACATCAGGCAAAATACAAATTTGTGTATTATGGGAGGAAATGCCGTCTGGCTTCCTGGATTCCCACTGGGCTTACATTGCAGTAAGCACTTTATCCCAAGTTGCTTTGCAGAGACCCAGGAAAAGTGTAGATAGATCCAGGAGTATGGTGCTTCCTTGTTTTCATTGAAAAGAAGTAACAAGGTAGTGTTTGAAGTTTGGTAAAATCGCTGACGTTTTAAAATGTGCTAATACCTGTGTCCTCCTCATCTAAATAGGTAAAGAGCTCATCTGCTCAAAAGAATGAGAAAGTGTTTCTTTTCTCTCCCTTCCCTGTCTACCTCTCCCTCCCTCCTTCATTCCCTCTGACCTCCCCCTCTGCTCTTTCGTTCTCTCTTACTTTCCCCCTTTTGTTTTCTTTCTCTTTTAGTAAACTATGCTTGTTTAAATTGTAAAGTAATGCACATTAATGGTAAAAATACTTCTTCCAAATAGAATGAAAGCATATAAGGTGAAAGGATAAAATATTTTCTCTACACCCCCAATCTCTCCGGTCCTATCAGTTACCTAGAGGTAACTACAATTTAAGCATTTCTTCAAATCTTTCTAAACATTTCCTCTGCATGCACAAGCATTTATGCATGTGGATATATACTTAAAGATTTTTAACGTGCATGCATGGTTCAGCAGCTTGCTTCCCCTACATAGCAGACCCTTTCCATAGCAGCACTCAGAGACCCACCTATTCACTTCCTAACTGCTTAGTGGTCCACTGTGTGCCTGTATTCTAATTAATTTAAATAGTTCCTTAAATTGGTATTCAAAGTTTTTTCCCCCCATTTGGGGGTGGGGACGACAATGCTGCAGCACACACCCTGGTACACAGGCACAGTTGCACAGTGGAGAGAGCGATCCCTTAGGGTAAGTTCTCAGCAATGGAATTGCTGGGTCAAAGGGTGTGTGCCTTTTACATTTTAATAGATATTGCCAAATTGCCCTGCAAAAGTTGCACCAATTTACAGCACCATTAACATTGTATGAACAGCCTATTTCCTTAAAACCTCACCAACTCCATGTTCTATCAAACTTAAATCTTTGCCAGTAGTCAACAAAGGGCAAGTCATTATTGTTTTAATTCATATTTTAATTATGAAAGATTGAATATTTTCACATGTTTATGAACTATTTGCATTTCTGTTTTGTGGCAACTATCTGGTCTAGACCACTATGCATCTCTCCTGGGTTTTTAGTAATTTCAAAATTGATTTATAAAAGCTTCTTCTTTTTTTTTTTTATCATTAGCCTTTGTTTTTTACATTGGTAGGTCACAAATACATTCCTTGTTTGTCTATTTTTTAAACCAGTAGAAGTTTACAATATTTATGGAATCAAACCTACCTGCCTTTTCTTGGATAGCATTTAGGATTTGTACCATGTTTAGATGAGTCCTACATATGCAAAGAAGTCTCAAATCTCTTCCAGCTTCCTTCTAGTACTCTGACAGGCTTGCTTTATACATATAAATCTTTGCTATTTCAGACATTTATTTGGGGGTTGGGTGAGATAGGGATTCAGTTTGAGCAGAGTCTATTGCCTCCATGTAGTTCTGCAGATTGACCTATTAACTATAGTAACTTGCTGCCAAATGGAGGCTTTGTGCTTCCTTGGAAATAAAAAGATTTAGACAGGTTTTTTGTATGGTCCAGGCAGGAACTTGTCTCATTCTCTCTCTCTCTCTCTCTCTCTCTCTCTCTCTCTCTCTCTCTCTCTCTCTCTCATCAAAGATTCTGCCATTTTCCACTCAGGAGAATATTTGGCTGTACTTTGAAGGAGGTCTCAAAGAGTAATGAAGAAGATGGCAAGAGGATCGAGAGAAAAGTGGAAAATTAAGGGGTTCTGGTAGGAAGAAACACAAATTTAAAAAGAGATTAATCACCTATGTGCATCAACCATGAGACTAATAGGGCCTGTTTCTACTTGAACAGTGTGAAAAATGACGACAGAATCATTGGGCTGAAAAAAGCAATTGAGCAGATGAATTCTGTTTATCTTGTATGCATTTAGCTCTGCTCTAAAAGGAAAGAAGGAATACACAACGTTTTTGTTACTATCACTTTAACAATATTTTTGGAGTGAATTTTCTTGGTTGCTTTAACAGATGAAAATTCTTATGAGAAGGCCAAGAGATCTTATTCACTATATCCACTAGGTTTTCAATGTTCCTCCCATAGTTCTTAAATATATGGGGTATTTTTCCTTTATAGACCAAATAAGTTAATTGCACAATCAGTAATATTAAAGGTTTATATTTCTTGGCATGAATGATATGATATGCATGCTGGCAAAGACATACATGACTTTTGATGTGCAACATAAATAATATAATCCTGTAGATCAAATTCTAGGTAATTTAGTTAAAGGCACTGAAGAACTCTACCCCCAGGTGTCTACCTCAAGGTACATTGTGTAATTTGTATAATAATTATAAGTTGATTGATGAGAATTTGATTTCATCATTAAAGGATAAGGTGTACTACCACTACTATTAATACTGATTACTGTTTGTGCCATATACTGTACATACACAGTACTCAAAAAATGTGTGTGTGTGTGTGTGTATGTGTGCTCGCACATGTGTGTGTATTCTAAGTGAATCCTAATGCCCCCAACAAGGGGCAAAAGACTGGTTCCATTCTGGTCTTTTACACCTTGTTGGGGGCATATAAAAGACCAGTATACTCTATAGATGAAGAAACAGAGGCTCAGGCCAAGTACCTAGAGTCAGATCACACAACTATTGCATACAGAGTTGAGACCCAACGCAGGATTTCATACTATTCTTCCCCAAGGAGGGGTGCAGATACAATGAGAGGTAAGACAATTTCCAGTGGAAGTTTAATTCCACATCAGTTTAAGGGATAAAAATCGGTCACACTCTCTCTTCCTGCCACTCCCTTCACCAGATCTGCCATCTTCTTGTAGCAATGGAAGCCTTAACTCTATGGTCCCAAAAGGCCCCATTTCTGCCCCCACTGATATTCCAATTATCCCAAGATAGTCTATATGGAGCCCTGGGCAGGGCAGGGAGCCTCTCCCAGCCTGGCCACCTCTAGTTTCAGGCTGAGATGAAGGCTTGCAGGACCAAAGGGTGGGGTGGAAGACGTCTGGCAGTAGCTTGCTCAGACCTCCACCCACTGGCCAGGTGTCCATGATTAGCCCCTGTTGGGCAGAGGGCCCTAGTGTCTTGATTATAACTGCTCCCTAATCTAGCCCCACTACTTCTTTTCAACCATCTGTAGCCTCTTCTCTTTCCTGACTCTTTCCCAATAACACTTAAGAAGGTTCAAGCAATTAAAAAAAAAAAAGAGTACCCTTCTCTAGACTCTTTCTTTTTCCAGCTTTCCCTTAAGCTGTCTTCTCCCTTCCCCATCTGGCTACCAGCCCCACCCACCACTTCTCTGCAGGGGGGCTTCCTAAGCTCACTCTTAGTCTAGCAGGGAAGTCAAACCTAATTATCTTATTGGACACTTCCTCTCTTTGTAAAATGTGAGTCTTCCCAGTTTTCATGATTCCACACTCTCCTAGTTCCCTCCTTTTCGTTTTCCCTTACTCCTATCTTAAATATGAGTCTCTTGTCTTCTCCCTTTGCTCGGGGCACTTTACTATTAGCTTCAGGAACTGTGTTATTTCCCCTGTTCTTCCCTCACCCCCTTGCCATATATACATATATATCTTATATAGGTTCAACATGGTATTTTTTGTATTTCTTTTCTGATTCTCAAAGAGGCACATTACGCTCCCAAGTTAAAAACCTCTGCTCAGCTCACACTCCCCTTGATGTTATCTGTCTCCATGGCTGTAAAAAACGATATGCTGTTTCCCAACTACATCTCCTGTCCAGATCTTTCCTCAACTGGAGATGTATATATGTAATTGTGTAGCTGATTGCCCCATTCAGCTACTCTATAGGCAACTCAAGCTTAGTGTCTCTAAAGTGTAATTTCAAACTGTCCTTACGGCCATGGCTAGCTCATATGGTGCCTTTGAGCAAATTAGAAAAATACACATTCCTCAAAACACTTTACTTCTGTTTGGTAAAAATTGTTGTAACTGATATACAGAATTATTCTGACTGCAGTATGAATGGTACCCCTTTTCATTTTTGCACTGTATTGGGGACTGAACACCTGCATGCTCAGAGCCCCCTCCCATGTGTAAGCAGAGTCAGCTCCTTCTTGATGCCTTTGCTGCATGGACGTCCACACGCCCACCCTGTGTCCTTCTGCTCCCCCATATCCAGTCAGTCTCCAGTCTTGGTTGCCCACTGCAGAGCTCGTCGGTCCTGCCTCTGCATCTCCGCTGTGGGCACGTTGATCACATCATTTCATCTCACCTGGATTGCTGCAGGAGGCTCTAGCTTTCCTCTGCTTGTATTCCTCCCTCCCACCTTCTGTTCTTCACAGAGTAGCCAGAGTTACCTTTATAAGGGACAGTAGCAGTATTTTGTTAAAAACACTCCAGTTACTCCCCGTTATCCTCAAAATGACGACCAAGGTGCTCCATGATCTGGCTTATACTTACCTCTCTTGTTGGTCTCCTTTGCCCGCACACCACAGGCTCTGCAGTTCATGTACGCAGACAATCTGCTCTTCCCTGACTATGCTGTTTTCTCTTGCTCCACGCCATTGTGCGAGTTACTTCTTCCAACTGGAAAGCTTCCCATTCACTCCTAGCCCTTTGCGTCAGGCTTATTCCTGGTTCAAATTTCAGTGGAAATACCACACTTACAGGAAGCCTTCTCTAAATCCCTGGGGCCCAGGAATAATGCACCTCTTATGTGGCCGCAGGACATCCAAGACTTGCCTCTGGTATAGCACAGCCTCAGGTGTGGTACTCTCCTGCTCACGGTGAGACCTGGAGGGCAGGGCTGTGCTTTCCCCTTGCTTCTTCAGTGCTAGATGCCTGACACATAAGAAGCTCCTCACACCCCTCACAAAGTGATAACCCCCAACCCCCAATCTGCTACCCCTCTGACATCATATACAGCTGAGAGCCCGCCACCAGAGAGAAAACGAAAGATCCCCACAAAGGTTTGAAATTGAACAAAATCCCTGCAAGAACTTCATTTTACCCTTGGATTTCCTATTCATATAATTCAGCTGGAACCTCCTTATTTTATTGAAAGCACTTGACGGACCAAAAGCTATGTGTATAAAAGAAAAGTAAGGCATCTGTTATTTATAATGGTTTTAATCTGAGCGTGGTGCTGTACAAACCCCAAAACAAGGTAGGTGTGCTTTCTGAGACCTGGGTTAAAAGGTCTGCTTCATTGGTTGTGGCATTAAACATTTCTCTCGGGCCGGCCCAGTGGCTCAGGCGGTTAGAGCTCCATGCTCCTAATTCTGAAGGCTGCTGGTTCGATTCCCACATGGGCCAGTGGGTTCTCAACCACAAGATTGCCAGTTCAATTCCTTGAGTCCCGCAACGGATGGTGGGCAGCGCCCCTGCAACTAAGATTGAACATGGCACCTTGAGCTGAGCTGCCGCTGAGCTCCCGGATGGCTCAGTTGGTTGGAGCTTGTCCTCTCAACCACAAGGTTGCCGGTTCAATTCCTTGAGTCCCACAAGCAATGGTGGGCTGTGCCCCCTGCAACTAGAAAACGGCAACTGGACCTGGAGCTGAGCTGCATCCTCCACAAATAAGACTAAAAGGACAACAACTTGAAGCTGATTGGCACCCTCCACAACTAAGATTGAAAGGACAACAACTTGAAGCTGATCGGCACCCTCCACAACTAAGATTGAAAGGACAACAACTTGACTTGGGGAAAAAAAAAAGGCCTGGAAGTACGCACTGTTCCCCAATAAAGTCCTGTTCCCCTTCCCCAATAAAATCTTAAAACAAACAAACAAACAAAAAACAAAAAAACAAAAAAACAAAAAAACATTTCTCTCATCAAGAAGACTCTCTCTCCCCCCCGCCCCCCAACTCCTCTGATGGAAAACACCTTCAGGAGGAACAAGACAGCTTCATTATGTTCTTAGGGTCTTGGCTTATCAACTGCTCACTCTCATCGCTAAATAATAATAATAATAAAATAATAATAATAGCAATAATAATAGTAGTAGTAGTATTTACTATATTACTCTAACTATGTGCCAGACAAAGTTCTAAGCACTGTGTATATAATAACTCACTTAATCTTTACAAGAACCTTGTGAGGTAATTACTATTGTTATCATTATTATTCTCATTTTATGAGTGAGGAAACAGGCACAGAGAGGTTAAGTAACTTGCGTAAGCTTACAGCAGATAATACATGATAGAGCTGAGAGTCAAGTCTGGGCAGTCTGGCCTCAGTCCATGTTTTTAATTATTATACTGCGTTGACTCTTATGTCTCATGTCAGCCCTTGAACTTTAAAAATAAGCTCTAGACACAAGAGCTGCCACTGGATTGAGAATCCCATTATAGGGGTCACTGTGACCAAGAGACCCTGTCCCTTGGTGACAGCAAATGATGAGAGTAAGGCCAGTGGTTCAATACCTCAGCACCATTCCCATCCCACTCTGTGAAGTACTAGAGCAGGCTTCTCTCAGCTCAGGACACTACAGCCAGTTGCTCACTAGTTAAGAACGTTGCATCCAGTGTCAGATGTTAATGGCTTCAAATCAGCCATAGTAGGAGCATTTACACCATAGAAAGTGGCAAACACCACAGATCAGAAGTCATATTGCCAAGCGGTGTCCCTACTGGAAGATGCCAGTCTTGACTGAAAGAGCCTGGTGTGTCTTTTCCCAGGACCTCTCTAGGCTGGACTGGATTAGATGTTTCTGTCTGTGAGATGTTTGTAGGTGCTGGTATCTGCATGAAGCTCTCTTTGAAGGCATGGAAAGTCACTCAGTCTAACTAACGCATGGACGTCCAAAAACACCAAGGAATAACATTCCCCTGCCTCCCCAGCCCCCAAACCTTGTTACCAATGACCACCTTGTCCCTCTGCTCACTAGTGGTACCTTTTGGAGGCAGACCTTTTACACTGTTCCCAGAGATTCCACATGGCCTCAGGCACTAGTTACCCGTAGTCAGAGTTGGCTTGATAACTCACTCTTTACTTTCTGCCCTCAGTTCATGGGCTCAATTCCTTGTGCCCATCTTGGTATTTCTTGTGCCTACCCAATAAACTTGTAGCCCAGTTCTTGCTGAGAGTGCTCTGGGGGCACCCCAATTGAGAGAGGCTGAGTGGGTGGACTCAGGTGCTGATATGCAAAGGCTGGGAGGCTGGGCCATGGGATGGAGCTGCCTTAGCCCTCCACTGGGTGCTGGCCTGCCTCTGGGCCTGGCGTTTGTATTTCAGAGACTCAGTTCTGTTTGCTGGCTCTGCTGCCAGGTTTGATGGTGTGGGCACTGCCTGCCTACTCTGCTCCTGCAGGTGGTGGGGCATTGCTACTGTCCTAGCCGCTGCCCAGGGTGGTGCACAATTCTCCAGAGAAGACCTTGTAGCATGTAAAAGAGTTTTCCTCAGTGAAAGAGTGACCTGAGCTCATTATTATCATTCTGACACTACCTGAGACTTGTTTCCCCAAGTCTGAGTATATATTACCTGGCACTCACTCCAGGAGAGTGATGTGAACTTTGCTGGAGGAAGTCACTAGCTCGCTTGGGTGCGGCCCTAACAAATGTCTCTAGTGTGATGTTTGGGAAAACAGTCTGTTTGAACTGGTCTGTTCCCTGGTCTGGCAGGGAATCGAGATTTTGAGCTGATATGTTTGATTGCAGTGATCCCGTTTATCCTTTAGATTGCTTCTGACTTAGAACTAAAGCCTGCCTTTGGCTGTGGGGGGTGGGGAGGGATAGTGGGGGGTGGGGGTGGGCCGGGCAGGTGCTCAGCACTAACAATGTTTGCATTCTCCAAAAGGGCAAAACAGGGAAGCATAGCGAGGAGTTGAGGAGCCCAGGCCTCAGAGCCTGCAGCTGACCTAAAAGCCACGCTGGAGGGGCAAGCAGGGGTAAGCTCCTTCCCAAGTCACTGAAGTCCGTCCCGGCTGTCCTCCATCACTCCTCTCCTGTTTCCCCATAGCCTGACTTCTAAATGTGGATTGTGATTTTTCGCTTTCTAACTTTGATAAAAAGCTGTAGGCTGGAGCAAAATGATCTGTTGAAGGAATTTAAAGGTAAATTTATTCCAGTACACAATTTCACATCCTAAGACAAAGGAAAAGTGACCATCGAGAGAGAAGACTGTGGCCCATGGGCAGCAGAACTTGGCATTGTGTTCTCTGCATGAGTTGAAGTCACTGCTGGTCACCAGAAGTGTTTCATTCATACCTGATGACTCCGCTACTGAAGTACAGAAGATAAAAGCTTAAGATGGGCACCGGGAATGTTATTGAAGACTCTGTAATCTGTGTTGTGTTTGCCTATTGACAGATATGTTTTGTATGTAGAGCTTGTGTAGTCTGAGGCCAGCAAGTGGGTCCACATGGGCCCCGCAATTACAATTAGCAAAGATGTGAAGAAGGGGAAGCCGTGTTTGCAGTGGAACAATGATTACCTCTTTCTCCCCCCGCCCCTTTTCTCTTTTTTCCTTTTAGTAGAATTTATGCCCCATTTTTATTATATAACTTGACAGAATGAATCAAATGGTGGTATTTCAGACAACAGAGTAGCTGGGGCAGGGGAGTGGAGTTGGTGGGCAATCAGAGAAGTGTGGGGAGAGAGATCTTATCAAGCAGAGCATTTGGCTCCCTTTCTAAACATGAATTACTCTGTGCAAGTGACCAGCCAGTGGCCCCAGATGTGGGCTGGGCCCTGATTCTGTTGAATCAACCATTGAGTAAAAGATACACTAGTTTTAATTTCCTGTGACTCATTAAGAAAGCCCTTTGGGGCAATCTTTGTTTCTGAGGCTGAATCTCTTAGCATAAGCGCTTTGACTTTGCTTATGGACACAGCTCAAAGAGGTGACTTGAGCCACCTGACATCTCTTTTCAGTCACAAGTCATTCTGGGGTTAACATATTGGAAAATATGGGCTCAGATTTATCTTTCCGAGATCCAAATTGGTTGACACCTCTTACTGACTTCGAACCCCTGAATAAGTTCAACAAGCATTTACGAAGCAGAAGCTGGAGTTGCGCACACAAGTGGAGAAGGTTTAGTCACAGCGTGTACCATCCTTGAAGTTAGGCAGAGGCACAGCGTGGGCTTGAGGGTCTTCTGAAGCCAAAACACAAAGTGACCCACATCATGTTGCACTTAACAATGATGAGGTCTTTTATTGCATTTGTAAATGCCTCCAGAGGCCATTACTTAAAAGGGTTCAGATAATAAATATGAGAACTAATAATTATCTTGTTTCAGATTGCTGACTTGTATAACTGCTATGAGGGGTCAAAAGTGTCCAGTTTTCTCAATATTTCCACAGCATTCTGACACTTGTGATTATAGAATTGGGGTGCAGGTATGGGCCAGGGAGCAGAGGGAATGAATTGTGTTTGTGTGACCTCTTTCATTTGGGGGCTGCTTTCTGAAATGTGTTGGTAGGTGAGTGTGTTTGATAGGTTTGGGTGACGTCATGTATTCCTGGTAGTTCCATTTTGGGTCCCTCGGTTGGTAGCCTTTCCTTGCAGGAGTGCTGGGCATTGATCCAGGTCTTGGAGTTGGCAGTACCCCCAAGGAGTTGCTTTGTGAGCTCATCCAGGCTTCAGGCAGCCAATGGGACTATAGTAATGCTATTTCCTCTTCCACTTGGGCTGTCAGCTCTCTGTTCCTCTGTCCTTTCTCAGCCAGTGGGCCAGATGAAGGAAACAATGTGTCTGAATGTGGGAGGAACATGCACAGGGTAAGCTCTGGCATGGCATCCCTTTTTGATGGTGGTCCTTGAGACAGTTCCCATGCTGAAGTGGAGTGGGCACCAGTGCCACAGGCTGCCTTACCCAGCGTAGGAGGGGTGGCTTGGTGCTATGTATAATTTAAGAAGCACTGGGAAGTTTATTTTTCTTTTGAAAATACTCCCTTAACTAGTACATCAATCAAAATTCCATAAAAAAAGCATTATTTCCTTTAACCTAAGCTGTTATTTGTTAGGACATATCCTTCCTTGCTTTGGGCAACACAATATGTCTTACCATTCATTCTCTATGAGTTTATTTGTTAGGTCAGGGTGATTGAAATATAATGTACATATAGGAACATGTACTTTTTAGATGTACGGTACTGTTGACCAACGTACACAGTCCTGAAACCACTTCCATAATCAAGAGGTAGATTATTTCCATCACTCCCGAAATTCCTGTGTGCCCCTTCAAGCCCCCACCCCAGACCCTTGCAGCCACTGATCTGATTTCTGTCCCTTTTGCCTTTTTCAGAGTGTCATACACATGGAATTGTATGGATGTAACCTTTTTGAATTGGCTCCTTTCACTCAGCCCAATGTTTTGGAGGTCTCCTGTCCTGAGCTCTGTGGCCTGTTGCTTTGTCTTGCAGAGTAGCCATTCATAGTGTGAGGTCCTCTTTGCTTGTTGTGTGTTCCCTAGAAGGGAAGAGAGCTGCGCTGCACTGACCGACTGCCTGGCCCCCCATTTCACACTTCCTCCTACCTTCTGCGTCCCCCACCATCTCCCACTCGGGGTCTGTGTGTGTCCAAGCAGGGCCAGTACGTGGAGAAGAGTTCCCGAAGGAAAGGGAGCAAGAGCAGGAAAGCCACCTTGGCTGCCTGGCTCTGTGCCTGCTGACTGCACAGGACAGTGATGAGCGTACCAATGACAGAAACTGACGAATGTGAGCAAAGCAGGGCTTGATTGGAAGGATTTCCCTGACAAGGAGAGGAGACAGGGCAATTCCGTAGAGGAACCTAAAGGACCATTTTACTGGGGCATGAGGGACAAATGAAACCCAACTCACGCCTGGTCCTCGTATCCCTCTGCTCCAAGTTCAGAGTCCTGGGGAAGAGAAGGCCTGCCTGGCCTGCCTTAGGCTGGGGAGGTCAACCTGCAGAATGGCATACATCGGGAGAGGTGACTCCTCCACAGGGTACTGATACCAGGGGAAGGGGTCAGATGCTGGGATGGCAGAGACAAATGTTGACTGCTCCCCCATATGAAGGTAGGTCTATCTGCAGGTATCATGTAACCCTTATCATTCATGCTTTCCTCAGGCCTGAGAATGTATCTGGAATGCACTTTATTAAATAATAATATTTATTACTATTTGGCTTGGTATTTTTGGGGCTTTTTTTAGTTTCCAGATTTGCCCTCCTTTAGTGTTCCCACATTTATTTTATTTTAATATTTAGTATTAGTATTTTTATGTTATATTTGTACACACATGTATACATTCAGTTTCCATAGTGCTAGTTGCATTTTTAGGTGTTGCCCTGAGAATTGCCTGTGGTATTTGGACTTTGTTCTTCAATAAGCAAATGAAGGTTGGTCTGATCCTCTCATCCCAGGGTTTGAGCACTGGTCTGGGAGCCATCACGAGAGCCAGGGAAGTGGCCCTGCGTGCCTTACTTATGATGAAACCTCTTGAAAATATCCCAACCTCTCTCAGCCTCAATTTCCTGCCTGTGAAATAAGCGTGTTTTACACCTAATTCTGAAAGCCAGGATTTTGTGCAAAATTTAAGTTGTTGAAAGCACACTGGGAGAAAATATATTGGAAATACATGTTAAGATCCATTATAATGACAAGTTGCATATGTCCACTGTACCCTAACAGTCTCAAATATGTTTTGTTGTGTCTATAAGTATTTGACTTATGTTGACTAATGCTCTAATGAAACTTGTCCATGAAATACACAGTTGATTCCAAGTTGATTGAGTGTAGGGGAAAGAAAAATCATCCATTCGCATGACATCTTTAGCATTCTATGCTAGGTTTTCATGGCTGTGAACTGTGAGGGGAGGTGTGTGAACATGTTCTAGCTCAATCCCCTTGTTGTACTGAGGATTAGAGGGGTGACCCACTGCCCTAAGGTCACCCAGATGTGAGAGCCAGAGCCAGAATTTAGACTCAGGTCTTTTTGGAGTTTTCATTAGGAGTTCTTTCTTGAATGAATCACTTCTGTGATTTTGAGTATTGCCAGATATTTACATACAGGGAGCATAAGCCAGCCAAAGGTGGGAAAACTTTTCTACCTTTTCCCTTAATAGTTAGAAATTGGTGATCAGAAAAAACAAATACATGTCAATGATGTTGAATACATATATTATTTTGGGCTCCAAACAATTGTGATAAAAGGGCTCAGTTATGGCAAGTCTTCTGAGTTAAACTGTTTCTGGAATGAGCAGCAAAGAGGGTCCTGGAGTGGTAAGGGAAATGTTATATTATGTTAATGTTTATGTTTGGCTGTAGTTCACCAAAAGCGAAGGTTAATACAGTTCTCTCTTCTGTGTATAAGTTGGCAAATGACAGGAACAACATTTGCTTCTAATCACCCGTCCATCTTAGTAATGCTGAACAGATACAATTGCAGCAGAAACTATTGCACAACAACCAGCATTTTGTGACATCAGAATCTTTGCCAATTTGAAAGAGGACCTAGAATCCGGTCAACGTTATATTTTTATGTTTTTGATCATGATCTTAGAAGATACTTATTAGACCCATTTGCTGACAACATTAAGAATTAACAAATTATGTTGTTAAAGCATAACAAAAGTTTAATGTCTTCATTAGAGAACTATCAAGTCTGTTAAGAAGTATTGTGGTATTTGAAAACAGGAAATATTTACTGGAGGACTCTTTGGGGTCTAATTTCTAGAACCAAGGCAAAGCTCAGCTATTATGATTTAAAGAATTTAAAAATAGTTAAACAGAGAAGCAGTATCTTTGTATGTGTAATGCCAACAAAGTTCCTTACTATCTAAGAAAGTTGTCAGTCACGTGGGTGCTTTGAGTAAGCATTTTTTTAGAAGCTAAAAATGGAAGGCAAATTATAAGAAGCTCTAGTTTCTTTCCAGTGTCAGAAAGGGACCGTTTTTAGTTTGGGCTTGGTGTGGGAAAGTAGGAGAGGTGTGCCTCAGTGAGCACCCGCCTGTTAGTGCTTGTCACCAGAGAGCAGGGACTGCTGAGTCACACCCAGGCCTCAGTAGACCCTTCTTTCTCAGCATAGAGAGACTTTTGCTACCCTTGGCAGGGGTTTGTAATTGGCGCAGAGCAGAAGTGAGAGAAAGTGGTGCTACCACTGTGGTAGCATGAGCACTACCCCATACACTGAAGCTAAAAAGTCTAAGACACCCCACACCTGATGTCTCAGGCAAGGGCTGGACGTAGCCTCTTCTAGAAAAGGACAATTATGGGGGTGTGGAGGGAATAAATTCTTACCAGTTTGGGAAATCTGCCTACCATTGTAATAAAAGTGAATTGAGACAATTATCTGCATAGTTCAACTAAGTTCAGGCCAAAGTTTGTTTTGGTCTGAATTACCCAGATAATTGTTTTATAGTGGAAAGAATTTTGAACTGGATCTTGGTTTCCACATGGGTCTGCTACAAAGGAGTGTTTAAGCTACTCCATGGGCCCCTGTTGTTCATCTATAAGATTAGGGTCTATCCAAGACAGTCAATGAATTTAAGTTTGTATTTGTATGTGAACACACATTCCCTGAGGCAGAAAAATGTCAAGTTTGTGAAATTGTGCAATAGTGGAACCAGGGAGGGCATAGGTAATTCTCCTTAGGCATGCTTCCAGCTCAAGGAGTTCAACCTGGGGTGCTCCTAGAGCAATCCATCTTTATCTGTTTGGGGTGAGACTTTCTCTGATTTTTTTTTTTTTTTTTAAGGAGGGTGCAGCTCACAGTGGCCCATGTGGGGATCAAACCAGCAACCTTGGTGCTACCAGCACCACGCTCTAGCCAACTGAGCTAGCCAGCCACCCCTGAGTTTTTTCTTTTCCCTTCTGTGCCCTTTCCTCCGCCCCCCTCTCTTTCTCCCTCCGTTATAATTCATGTGGAATCAAGAATGTGACTTACAAGTCTAAGGGAATCTTAGTTAGGTTGGTCATCCATAAGCTAAGGGACTTGAAGCAAGCCGTCCAAGAGATGGGTGCAGTTGTTTGCTGCGCTGGCTTACACACAGGCGACTGAGCGGAGACAGGGCCCAGGACCAGGGCGCAGCCCCCATCCAGCCCCATGCTTCCAGTATTTATATAAATCGTCTTCTACATTAGAAAGGGGGATTTAGATTGATCAGAATATTGTGTGTCACCATCCAGAGAAGTTTTCAGCTCCCAAAGGCAGTAGACTCCACCCCTTGTTGTGGGGAGGACGTGTGCACTGTCGCCTATGGCTCAGTAGGAGCTGGAGTCGCGGTTGTGCATTTCTGTCCCCCCACTTGTCCACCGAGGCCTGGAGGAGTCTTCTAGGGGGTTGAGGGAATAAGGGACTGCAAAGTGCCAACGCAGGTGCCAGAAGGGGTGTTCTTTGAAAACCGACTCAAGGAGCCCTCATTCTTGGCTTCAGGCAAGCCTGACCTTTATCAAAGGGCATTTCCCAAATGAAACAGACCCCCACCCCGACTCAGCAGTCCCTTGACCCCCGCCGCCGCCGAGGTTCAGCTCCAGCACGATTCACATTCTGGAAAGGGCGAGCTGGGAGCTAGGGACAGAGGTGGGCTGTGGGAGGAGGGTGAAGTGGGTTAGGGGAAAGGAGCGGGCTGTGGAAGGAGTTGGGCGGGGGCTGGAGGAGGGACAGGCCCTGACCTTGGCCCAGCCGCCCGAGGCGCGGAGCGTTCTTCCCGCACCTCCAAGGAATTCAGTTTTCTGGGCAGATACACCGCGGTGGCTGCAGCTGGAGGCCCGGGTCCTGAGAGCACGACTGGACCTCATCGCTGAAAGCCCTGATCATCGTATCGACCTGTGGTTCCCGCGAACTGGAACTAAAGGCGTCGGTGCAACTTTCCACTTTCTTGTAGAAAAACGGGAGCTCGTAGGGTTCCCTCTGCGCGTCCGCCACCCTGCGAAACTGCTGGGGGTGGGGGAGGGGGCGAACAGTGCGAAGGAGAGGCGGGAGACGGCGACAGAGCCCTGGGACCCTCCTCGCTGTCCGCGCCCACCGAGGCCCCCTGTTCCCCCGTTTCAGTTTTATTTTGTCATTTGGGTCGTGGGAGTAAGGAGCTTGGTCACGGAGCACCGAACAGGGGCGCAAAGTTCATGCGACTCTGACCATTCTCTAGAAAACCTTACAGTACGTGGGGAGACATTGAAGGGGACCAGAAGTTGAAGGTGGGGACCCTGGTCAACCGGACGCAGACTCCGGAGTGTTCATTAGGAAGGAAGGATTTTTTGAGGGGAGGAGAGAACAGCTGTGATTTCAAAAAACATCACCTTTTCCTTTCCCTTTTTTACACTGCTGTGCTGTGTTCTTCAACATAAATCAGCGGCGACTGAAAATCTCCATTTGCAGACCTGTCGTCCCGTACCAAAATAGCAATAAAAATAGTGGCTTTATAAAACTGACATAAAAAGCAGCACCTTGCTCTGGAGACAAGGCACAGAGTTGGAGGGAAACGTCTACTGGCATCAGAGTTGGGAAGATGAGTTTGATGACTGCCCCCTCACCTTCAATCTTAGAGTGTGTTTCCAAGAGAAAAACAAAGAATTGAGTATGGGTTCTGATCATTTCAACTCATTGTCCCCTCTGTTTTCCCTCTGTTTCAGTTTTATTTTCTGGTCTAATTATTGGCCTTGGGGGTGCAAATCTCCACTTAAATGCCTACCTTTTGTCATAATTCAACCCTATTATTATCACTCTTCCTGACTACTATGTAGATACAACCCAAATCAGTCAAGACTTGTTTCTTGTTAACTAGACTTTCCCCCCCATTCCTGCTGAAAGGCAACATCCTCAAGTAAACTTCACTTTCTTTCCCTACCTCACAATATGTTGATCCCAAATTATCCTCTTGGATGAGATGAGATCTACCCAAGAATGGTAGGAACAACAATGGGGCCTAAATTTCCAGTCTCTGAATTTCTCATTGTTTGTGTTGCTCTTTAGAATATTGCAACTCATAAATTGTTAGAGCTCCACTGTTTTTGAATTTGAGAAACAGATGTTCACACTTTTCTAGTACTTCATCTGATCGAAACCTTCCATTTTTAATATGGGAAATTATCTTTACCCATCCATCTGGCATTTTCTCTTCAGATCACAACTGCAATAGGCCTGGCAGCCCCACATCTACAAACACTTTCTTCATACAAAAGGGGAGAGTGAAAAGAAACACTACGATGGATTAACACCCAAATGTACTTTTTGCATTTCTAAAAAGGTACAAAGTTTTATTTTGACAAAAACACTGACATTTAAGTTACTCTTAAAATTGCCCTGAAGAAGTCTTTGGTGTGTTAAGATAGTCCTATGTCAAGATTGTTTCCAGCTTTTTAAGCCCCTAATCAGAACCAATTTACCTGAAAATATCTGCTTGATTATAAGCTTGTTAACAATTTGTTTACTAAAGGATTCTTGGGGGCACATACCTTATGATTTGTTCTAATAACTCTGGAGAGGTCATTGGTTTGAAGTTTTAAGAAATCCCATTGATGGAAATCCCATTCTGGAGTTCTATACAGCAATTTTGCAGGTAAGGAAACCTGCTGACTGCTTCTGCCTTTATTGAATCATTCAGGAAAATCTTTTGACCCCCACAGGAAGTTTCTTGAGACTCAAACCTAAACCTATTTTTTGGGGGGTGGGGGTTAAAAACTCTCCATCTCCAGCCCATCACCACAGTCAGTTGTGAATTTTATTAAAAAATAAGCACTATGCTTGGGTTTCATAAAATTTATACATTAATATGTACACAAATAAAATATTAAAAATAAAAATCACGCTTGCTTTCACGTGGCAGTGGTCCTGGCACCTGGCACCCCACATACATAATGTTAACTTTTCCTTTAATGGAATGGCTTGGCCCAAGGAGACCACCATTAGAGATTACCGAACCACTAATAAAGCTGTAGCCCGTTGCCTGCAACATTTTCAATTCAGGTTTCAAAAATATATAAATAATTTAATTACAAACCCCAACTATACACATACATATACATATACATATACATATACATATACATATACATATACATATACATATACATATACATATACATATACATATCTTTTGGCACAGTGAAGCACTGGGTCAATAGCAGAGAAATGACTGAAGGTTCTCTGACACCTCTCTCACATTCAGTTATACCTGTAAATGACACATAAGTACACGGAACAGGGGCCCAATAAACCCCAAACAGTAGTCATATCATTTATCATACGGAATGGTTCCCTGATGTGCTTTTTTTCTTTTTTGTTAGGGACAAATCAATGAAAGGTGAGACAAAAACAGTAGGAATAAGGGAGAGCCTAGGCAGTAAGAACAGAGGGAAAATCTTTTTAAAGGGAGAGAGGGACATGCTTGTTCATGAAACTCAAACAATTATGAAAAACTGCTTTGGTCCTCTGTAAAGTTATAAAAGTCGAAGGAAATATTCTGGACTAAGTTAAAACATTTCTGTCAAAAATTCTGTAGCTTTAAGGCACGTTTGATTGAGAATTTTCTTCAAAGTCTCCTTTCCTCTGGACAAGAAGTGCAAAACCCTGAACTTTGCGTTCCCCGAAGTCGCCCACCGGCGCTGCTCAGGCCAGGAGCTTCTCCACGGGGTAGGGCAGGTGCCGGCCAGGGCGGCGGGCCGAGGCCGCCTGCAGGGCCGCGGGCAGCCGCAGGGGGCAGTACAGGTGCGCGCCGCCACCCGCCGCCGGGCCTCCGAAATGCTTGGCAGGGGCGGAGGCGGAGAAGGGCGCGAGCAGGCGGTGCGGCTCGGGCCGAGGCGCCTCGGCTCCGCGTGCGCCCAGCAGTGCCGGCTCGGCCGCGCCGTATGCGCAGAGCGGCAACAGGCCCCCGCCAGGCGCGCCGGGGAGGAGCGCAGGATATGCGGGCAGCGGCGGACAGGGCGCGGCGCCCCAAGGCAGCCGCACGTCAGGGACCGTGTCCCCGTCGCGGCGGCTGCGGAAGGGCTTGCTGAGGATGCTGTCTATGGCGAAGGAGCTGGAGAACTTGCCCGCGGGACTGACGCGCCCCTCCTGGCGGGCGGGCGAACCCACACCGGGCGAGGCTGGGGCAGCCGGCGCGGGCGGCGGGGGCGCGGCGGCGGGGCGGGCTGCAGCCTCCTCGGGCCGCAGCCCGGGTGCGGGAGCCGCCGCCCGATGACTGAGGCGCTTTCGGCGGCGGCGGAAGACCCCGTCGGCGAAGGTGTACTCGCTGTTGGGGTTGAGCATCCAGTAGTTGTCCTTGCCCCAAGGCCGCGAGGGGTCGCGCAGCACCTTGACGAAGCAGTCGTTGAGCGAGAGATTGTGGCGCACCGAGTTGCGCCAGCCAGTGTAGCTGCCGCGGAAGAAGGGGAACTTGCCCATGAGGTACTCGTTGATCTCGGCCAGCGTCAGACGCCCGCCAGCCGAGTCGCGGATGGCCATGGCGATGAGCGCGATGTACGAGTACGGAGGCTTTGGCCGCCGCGTGTACGGCTTGCTCCGCGCGCCCTCGCCGCTCCCTGCGCTCCCGGCTCCCGGCCCCGCCGCGCCCACCTCCGCGTCCCCCGCCTCTGCCCGCCCCTCCTCCTCCGCTGCTGGCTCACCACCGTTCGTGCTCCGCTCGCCACCACCCGCCAGCTCCCCCGTGCCGCCGCCTGCCGCTGGGCTGTTGGCCGCACAGTCCCCGTCCGAGCCCAGGGAGTCGTCGCCAGCTGCCGACAGCGGAGATGGCGCGTTACTACCGCCTGCGCCCTCCAGGTCACCACCCGGCTTATCCCCGTGGGCCGCGCGGGGGCCGAACACCTCCAACTTCATGCCGGCGCACCCTGTCCCTGCCCAGCTCCGTACCCTTTTCCTACTCCCAGTCTTGGGAAGCTGGTGCCGGGGACGGAGGTGGTGATTCCGGGGCCAGGGGTCCTTGCCTTCCTTTCCCGGGAGCTCTCCCTCCTTTTGCGCTAGTCACTTTTCCGTAGAAGAGACCGCTTCCGCTGGAATTTTTCTTTGGAGGCGGTGTACTTATTGGGTGAACTAAGAGGGGCGGAGAGGCAGGAGTTGGGTGGGCACTGTCTTCAGTTCGAGGATAAGAGACTTCGGGGTGAATGCGTGCAGGGGTGCGGTTCTAACCTCTGGTGCCCAGGAGTAGGGGCCTTGGGATTTCCTGCCGGAGGGAAGAAGCATGCGCATCTGCTATCGGTTCAGGAGACCAGGAGGGTTTCTTCACTGGACGTCCCAGGTCCGGGCAGGAGTTCTCGGGGCAGGGAAGTGGTGAAGGCTGGTATGCGTGCCACCCTCGGAGCAGGGTCCGGTGCCTTCAGCCTTGAGCGCCCGCGGAGCCGAGTCCTCGAGGCCTTGGCGCCCGCAGCCGCTTTCCTGCCCCCGGCCTCGGGAGCAACATCTCTGCTCTGGCCCGCTGCCGCTAGGTCTTGCCTCCACCTTCGGCTCGGCCCAATATAACCCTGCGGCGACTCCACGGGGGCGGGGCCTGGGCACCGACGGCACAGAGGTGGGGGCACGAGGTGGCCTCGGGGGCTGTGGCTCCCAGGCGGGCGCGCACCAGGTCAGGGCAAAGCGGCGGCGCGGCCCCAAAATGACTTAGCGCAGGTTGTTTGTTTTGGGTCTGGCCGGCTCCGCCCTCCGCCTCCTGCCAATGGGGAGCGTGCGCGCGGCTGGAGGTGTGCGTGTGTGCCGGCCACGCCCACTCGCTCCCAGGCTCAGGTAAAAGCGCGGGGCCGCGGGGGAGGGGTCCCTGCGCCCTGGAGCGATTTGGGCAAGAGGGCTTGGCGGGGGTCATCTGGAGGCTCTGGGCCTCAGGCAGTAGGAACTTTGTTCAGGCCCGTTGCCTTTCTACGGTGCACGCGATGAGTGTTTGATTCTCTGGTAGTGAAACGGTGCTTCTTCCGAAAATAAACGCCTCTCGTCCCTGACGAGGTGCTGAACTGCAGAGACCGCACCGGACACACTTTGAACTGGCCTCTTACGGGAGCCACAGGCCGTGCCCAGTCTTACGATTCCTTTTCGAGGGCTATTTTTGTCTTCTTTCCATTTTTTAATGAATATTATGTTGGACTTGAAATTGTATACGCTTTTTTTGGATGACATTGACTCTGGCTCGCTAAATGGCCTCAGACTCACTTTTCTTTTGCCTTTCTTTACCTTTTTCTGTACCTGGCTGGTGGCTTTTGGGGAAGAACAGCAGTGTTCCCTCTTCACCTGGGGCGGCTGTTTCTGGCGCGGGATGCCGGGCTATGCCTGCGCGCTTGCCGCTGCGGAAGCCTCCAGAAGCGAAGCCTTGCTATTCGTGGGTTCCAAGAGGAACAACGGGAAGGGCGTCTTCTCTGGGGGCGGGAGCCGAGAGTACGACGTGTTTGCGGCCATTTCCAATCCTTCTTGAGGACTTTCACTGTGGTTTCAGTAGCACTGGGTCAGACGATCGGGAAAAGCGAGACCTTTCTCAGCCCCAGGACTTTTGAGGTCTGACCCCTACTCGGTGTCTATACTCCAGGGAGGGGCGCACAGGCCCCCAGAGGGTACATTTCTAATCTTCCACGGTGAGATTTCCTCCTTTTTCCTGCCTTTGTTGCGAATAGCTACGAAACTGCGAGTACGTGGCGCTCACCTTTGATGTTTATTTTATTATTTTCCACCATTTGTGTAGAAGGCATACACAATCATCTCCCATCTTTATTCAGGCAGTTTTAAAGGCATGTAGTATGGGGTGGGCAAAATGACAGACCCAGAGAAGGCTCCATCAGTTATTTTTGTGTTTGAGGAAATGATCACGTTTGGAGATTACACTGACATTTATTGCGTGTTCCAGTGGGGAGGCCATGGGGTAATGGCTCCTTTCCTGGGGAAGAGCCACCCTGAAGGGGATCTGCTCAGCTCTAGCCCTGGGAGTTTACCGTCCCTTGGACCTGGAGAGGGGAGTGAGCTGGGACAAGAAAGCAGCCAGGTAAAAGAGCATCGATTTGGCTAGGGATAATGGGCACTCGTAATGAATATTATCCTTGTTTGAACTCTGGAGGTGGGCAAGACAGGAGGACAGAAGGCCTATTTTATGGAGGAGATAAACCCAGACTGGTTGAGGTGCAGGCCCAGATTGGCGAGAGTCTAAGGGACGGCCACTGAGAGACTACAGGGCCAAGGCTTTCTGCCCACTCCCAGTTCCATCTTTGAGACCACATAGGTGAGCTGTCCCGCAGACCTGAAGCCACTCAGTTACCACCACACCACTGCCCCCATGCAACCCAAAGGGTTTGCAGCAACATTGCCCTCTGTGGAGGCTGGCAGTTCACTTCCCCAGACCCGCATGACTTCCTACAACCTGTTCCTACACCCTGGGGCAACACTCTCCTATACCCGCCCCCCCCAGTCTCTCCAGATCCCCCAGCCCAGCTGCTCCAGGGTCTTCAAGTTTCACAAGTTCCAGAGAGCTTCAGTCCGTTGATAGGACTATTGTTCAGAGAGGAGAGAAGAAAATTGTGTACCACACTAGGCCCTGATGCCACTCACACATGACCACGTGACCTTGGGGCTGTGGCTGGCCCTTTCTTGCCTGTAAAAAGATGCCTATTAGAATGGACAAGACGTTTTCTTTCAGCTCCTGTGCAGAATTTTTTGGTATGCATCTTTTCTTGGGTGGAACGTATAGCAAGGGCATTTCTGCTTCTGGGGACTTCTTGGGGCCATCTGTCGTGAACTCCCAGCAAACCCCACTACAGCAGCCCAGGATGCTTGGCCTGGTGGGAGGGGTTTGGTGGTGTTGCTCTCCTTGCAGAGCAACCTGGGGTTCGGGGTTATATCCAGCAACTTCTCCCCTCCTGTGGACAGAAGGAGTGTTGGTCATCACCAAGGAAGGTATACACCCCATCCCACTTTTCCCTTTTCTTGGGGTGACCTCCCCACCCCAACAGCAGTAGCCTCTCCTTATCCCAGTCCAGGATCTCAGGTAGGGAAAGGACCTGCCAATCACTCCTGTGGGATAGGCTTTCCCTTGCCTCAGCCACTTGTGGGCTGCTGTCTGCAGGGTTTGCAGCCTACAAAGGTTTAGGTGGAAAGACGTGGGGTAGAGGTGGGAGAATTCTCAGCAGGAAAGCCTTTTGTACATTTCAGGGTGACTTAGAGCATTGGGAGATGGGCAGTAGACTTTGGAAAGTAAGGCCCCACATGAGAATGGCTGGCACTAGGCCACCTGGAAAGGACTAAAAGGTCCCCAGGAACTAGAATGTGAGCCCCATGAAGACAGGAGTTTTGTCTTTTTTCTTCACTGCTGCATCCCCAGTCCTTGCCTTGAGAATGGCTGTTGCATTGTGCCACATGCTGGGAATATGCTGCATTTATTTTCAGTTACGATCAGGAATAAAACTGCTCTTCCTCTTTGTAGTTGGTTTTGGTATATTATCTTTAACTGTTGTTTTACAGCTGGGAAGCCATTTACCTTTTGTAGATATAAGAAAAACCGGGAATGCATGGGGACGTACATCATTCTCTGCGCCTCTATCCACAGCATCCTCAAGTCTAGGAACAGTTGAAGAACTCAGACATTGCAAAAAAAAAAAAAAAAAAAATCATATGTAATATTTTGTTAGTTCATAAATCCCCCAGAAATGCTGGGAGATTTCTGTTCTCTAATTCTTAATCCTTTTTATTGGGAGGTGGTCTACTATTGACGGGTTAATAATAAATGCCTGTAGTGGGGCCTGACCAAATTACTTGTAGGTACAAAAAACCCATTAGCTAATTTTGTCCCTTGCCCCTTAATTCACAGGGAAATAAGTTAATAAACAATGGCAAAGAATGAGTTTACATTTCCATGATTTCTGAGCCTCCCTGAAGTGGTTTTAGGCAAAGGAAGATAATGCATCTATTTCTAGACACCAATTACTAACTTAATTAACTATGGCAAGTATCTACAAATTTAAGACTTTCTGTTATTTGATAGTGCTTTACTACCCCAGTTCCTAAACACTGATGTGGAAAGGAAATAATTTAATTCCTAAAATACCTAAGGCCACTTGGTAGACTGGTGCTTGCTCCTCTGGCTGGGGGTGGGGGTGGGGTGGGGAGCTTTACAGCCGAGCTATTACTCTGATCAAATGTGGTTGTGAGACCAGCCTATTCCGTGTCTCTGCCCCTCCTACCAATGGCAAGAAGCCACAACATTTGTTGTGGCTTCCTCTGTATGTCCTTAATTATAGGGCTTTGGTTCAGTTAGACTTCAGGTGATTCTTCAGGTTTTGTAGTTTAATTGTAATTTTGATGTGGTCGTGAGAGGAGGTAAGCACAGTGTTTACCTCTTCCAACATCTTGATCTGACCCCTCCAATTATGTGTATGTTTGATTGCTTGATATTGTCTAACAGGTTGCTGAGTTTCTGTGTGTGTTTCTCTTGTTCTCCCCTATTATTGAATATTTTTAATTGCAGTGTCTTCATGTTCACTGATCATTCTTTTGCAGCATCTGTTCTGCCGTTAAAATTGTCTGATGAAAATTTCCCAACAGATAATTGTATTTTTCTTCTCTGGAATTTCCACTTGATGATATCTATATCGATATATCTATATATCTATATATCTATATATCTATATATCTATATATCTATATATCTATATATCTATATATCTATATATCTATATATCTATATCTATATCTATATCTATATCTATATCTATATCTATATCTATATCTATCCATCTATCTATCATCTATCTAGTCTCTTATTATATTCATGTTTTCCTTTAAAATCTTAAATATATGGATAATAGCTTTTCAGAAGTCCTTGTCTGCTATTTCTAATATCTCTGTCATTTATGGATCTATTTCTTTTGACTGATTTTCCTTTTTGTTAGGTGTCATAATTTGCTGATTTTTTTTGCATGTCTAGTAATTTTTATTGGATGCAAGACACTGTGAGGTTTATGTTGTTGACTATTTGGATTTCATTTTCTTTCTCAAAGAGTTTTGAAATTTGTTTTGGTAGATAAATAAGAAACTTGATTAATCCTTACCAAACTTGTTTTTAAGCCTTTTTAAAAAAAGGGCAAGTCTAGAATAGTCTGTACTTTATGGCTATGTTAGCCCTACTACTAAGTGTTCAAGAAGGGGAGTACATACTGGCTAGTTAGAATCTACATGCCTCCCAGCCCTGTGAAAGCTCTGGGAACTGTTCTGATTATAGTTCTTCTTCAGATCTTTGTCTATTCTTGTAAGCTTTTATCCCGTGAATACACAGATTAGTATTCAGTAAAAGACTTAAGGGGTCCCCTATGCTGATTTCTGGCACTCTTCTTTGGGTAGTTCAACTCTCTCTGGTACTTTACTACAAATTCCAATAGGCTTAGCCTTCCTGAACTCCCATCTGTTTCTCCTCAATGCTGAGATTTTGGAGCAACTCTTGTTTTCTTCTGTCCCTTTGCTGTTGTTTTAAAATTGCTCTCAGGCCAAAATCCAGGATGATTGTAAAACTCAGATCCTTTGTTTCCTTTTCTCAGGGATCATAGTTATATTGCTTGATACCTTATGTCTGAAATTTTTAAAAATATATTTTGTACAACTTTCTATTTGTTTGGGGGAGGAAAAATATTCTGTACCAGTTTCTCCTTCATGGCCAGGATTTTAAATCATAATTTGAAAAAAAACTGTTTACATATTTGAATTAGGATTCAAATAAAGTTTACACATTTTGATTGGTTTGTGTGTATTTTTACTTTATTTAATAACTAAGTCCATTCATCCCCTTCCTCACTATCTCTTTTTCCTTCCATTTTCTTTTGTTGAAAAAAAAAAACTTCAATGTTTATATGTAAAGTTTACCACATTGTGGATTTTACTGATTGCATTCCCATGGTGTCTTTTAACATGTTCTCCATGTGCATTCTCTGGTAATTAGCACTTGAATTTAGAGACTCAATGAGATTCAGATAATTTTTTGTTCAAAACAACTATAAAGACATTGGTTTGCTTTTCCAACAAGAGGCACTTGTCTCTCTTTTTGTAATGTTTGCAGGCATTGATACTAAATAACTGACCAAAGTACTTCTTTTAATTTGTTAATTTATCATAGATAAATTAACAAATTAATGGGCTTGTGGTAGGTTGAATTTCTAGACTTTGCAACTGGGACTATTATTTCTGGCTATGTACTTGTTTTCAAAATATCAGTTACGAAGACAAATTGGAGCTCCAATGAAAAGAGGAATGTCTTTAAACTCGCTCAAGGAAAAATTGACTGATTTTTACAAACAGGAAGGAGGCCAGCTTGAATTATATCAATCTATATATGTTACTTTCAAGGTTATGATCTAACTAAAGCTGGTCTCAAGTGGTACTTCCAGGAAGGAAAGCACCCCTAGGGCTCTTCAATGAGAGGGAAGAATGGCTTTTCATATCAGTCATACGACAAGATGCTTTTGTAGTGCTTAAGGGTATGTAAAGGGTCTTTGTAGAGTAATTTGTTCAAATTTTTTTTTTCATGCTAGTTGATAAGGCTGAGTTATATTAGGTGTGAACATAGGATTTTCTAGGCAAAGGTGAGTGTCTGTCCTCTCACACTAGTAGACATGAGATTATTTGTTTTTACAAAGCATATTCTACTATGCTCTTTCATTTCTTCTTCCTCGTGATTTCTTTCTGATATTATCAGCCTAATTTTGTAATAAGACTTGGAAACTGGGGCACAGAAGTTTTAGGGACTTGAAAAAGTTCATTTAGCCTCGCCTCCCTGCCTCCAGTCCCTTGGTTGTTTCACACCTGAGCTCCATGCCCTAGGACATAGTGGAGAAATTCTCTTTAGTCTTCTTACACACACACTTGTGCAGAAGAAATTGTGTCAACACTTTCTAAGTAGCTTTTGGGCTAGTTATTTTAGGTCAGGCCTGCTTGTGTCTTGCTTTGAACTTTGTCACTGCAATCTTTGGGAAACTCTGAAACATGTTTTTGGTGTGTTGGTTGATCTCCACTGGCATGCTCAAAAGTTGTCTGTGGGTGTAATCCCCAAAGTGGTCTGGGTTATGTGAGTTGTTGGGCTGGTTGGTTATACTCAGCTGCAGATAACCCTTTTCCTTCTGGAACGTTCCCAAGATGTTTTGCATATTTGGTAAAGCACAATATTGGTTTCTCAAGCTCTAAGATGTTTAATCTGGAGTACTGCAGTATTAGTATTCCTTCCTCCACCACACTCCATGTACACCTGAGAGGGTAATTTCCTCCTCTCTAAATTAAAATATTTGTTTAGTGTGGGATTTTGGTCTCAACTTTCTGGAACGTATGTTTTAAAAGCTCTTTCAGCCATCTCAGCTCAGATGTGGTGACAACCTGTCAGTACTGCTGTGGCCTGTCTTTGGCTTATTGCCAAACAAGACCTGATACTCTCTGCCTCTTTGTCTCACTCTCTTGAGGGAAGTCAAGTTAAACCTTTTTTCCCCCCACCATTCTTTTAGACTGACAGCAACTATATATCCCATATTTGGGAATGGTCCTATTTTGGGACCATTTTGGGTCCATATTTGGGAATGGACCTATTCGTAAGGTCTCCTGTCCTGTTTGTTGATTTTAAAACTGTGGTCATTGGATTTTACTGCAGAAAAGGATTTGCCTTAGCCTGCATTACCCTGAGGCAGAGCCTGAAAGACCAGCCTGTATGCAGGTACCTTATTTGGGAAATAATGTCAGGGACCAGGAGTGAGGAGCAGGAAGAGGAAGACAGGGAAGGAAAGCTCTTATAGGATGCATTGTGGAGAGGAGACCAGCTCCCAGAGAATGCCTCAGGTGCCTTAAGAAATATATCTTGGAACTGTCTGCTGTTCCCTGCAAAGGGTGAAGCATTTATCCATGGCTTCATCTCCCATTGGTCAAGGGTGGCCCTGTGGGTGTTAAGCCCCTGTACTTCCTGTTTTAGTGCCCAGAGGTCCCAGCCGGCATCGAGACGCTTGGGGCAAGGTGCTGTTGAGTCACATGCGTTCAGAGGGAGAAGTGGGCAAGGGGAATTTCGGGGTCAGATATTTTATCGAGGGGAAGGAGAAACAAATGCCAGCGTATGTATCTTTAAATGAAAGTATCTTCTTAAATTTTACCAGATCTCTATTCACATTGAAACATGAGAAAAGATGAAAGAGAGAGTCTGCATTTGTAGAGCTGCTAACAAGTCCCTCCCAAGCACTCCATCTGGGTTACTTACATCTTGAGTGTGCACCTGGCTGTGACACTGGGAAGAAGCACAGGACCTGAATGTACGTTTAAACAACAGTTTTTAGGGCTGCATGGCTTACCCTGGGACTGATGTCAGTTCAAGCAAATCGTAGACCCTTTTCAGTATTCTCTTTATCTTTTATTATTTTTTAAAGGTTGTGTAAAGATCACTAGGTTGTAGGAAGGACTTGTACAAATTAAAATGTACTTGGTTGGTTGTGCACAAGTGTTTAAAGTAATCAAGGCTGTCAAAGTGGAGGACCACAGGGGCATTTTGACTCACGTAGCAGGACAAGCTAACTTTGCAGTGGAAAGCCACCCTACTGTTATCCAGAACTGAAGAGGTAGGAGGGCTGTGTTCACTGAGAGATGCCTCCTGCTTTCTCCAAAGTTCTACCAAGGGATGGAGGTATGAGCTGGCATTGGCAGAATGGAGATTAGAAAACAAAATGGCAGTAAACCCAATCAGGGAACTTATCTTTTACTGAGCACTTATATGTGCCAATCAGTATGTTAAGCTCTTTATATATTTTGATACAGTCAATCCTCATAATAATCCTGTGAGGACGATATTATCATACCTCAGTTTACAAATGAGGAGAAGAAAGCTCAAAGAGCAGTTCAGGTGGCTCAGCTAGTGAGTGGTGAAGGGGCCATTTGGATTTAGGTCTGATGGATGCCAAACAAGGGCTTTTGTTTCTTTCTAGAGCATAATCTTGTCAAGTTACATAATTTTTCAGCAGTTGTTTCCTTACTGGGAAAATAAGAGTTAATGATAAGGAGGAAATTAAATATGATAATATTCCTGAAACAATCAGCTTGAAATAATTGCTCAGTAAATTATGAGGATTTTAGAGAATAAGAGAGCAATTTATGGGAGCCATACAGTCTCTGGTGCCAAATCCTTGGCAATTCTCTATATTTTTCCCCTGAGAAGGTTCACTGAGTCAGTGAGCTGTGACCTGTCTATACAGGAGGACTCATGTAAGTTTAGGCCACTTTTGGGAGATTTCTAGCTTGAGCTTGGAGACGATCAGGCTGGGCTAACTGTCTAGCCCAGACATTTCACAGTACCAAGGTGTGTGTGTGTGTGTGTGTGTGTGTGTCTGTGAACACCGAGCGATGGGATGGATGGGGCGTCCTTTGGACACTGATCCTTGCTAGCAGGGACTTCTCACAGCTGACTGTTGACACATGGCCCTTTCTCCTGTCTCTTATTGCTCTTGCTTCTGATGTTTCCCGATTTCAGGGACGACTGTAGAGCTGAGCTTTTTCGAGGCAGGCTCTGTGTGTGTGTGGGACTCCCAGACTGTCTGCATTTGTTCTGAGACCAGGCCATTCTGTACGTGTCTGCCTTGCTCCTCCTGTATAGTACGGGCTTGTGTGCTTGGCCCCTGAGAAGCTGGTGTTCAGAATGTGTGAAGAGAGGGGTAAATAAGGATCTTTCTGCACCTTCCCCACACTGATTGAGTCTCTGGGAAACAGTCACTTGAGAAGAATCTCTGAAAAGATGCAGGGCCTTCACCTGAAGGTTTCACTGGGGTGGAAGAAAACATATTCCAGCGTCAGGCCCTTGGGTCCCCGTTGGATCCAAATGCCCTCTCAGCTGACGGGGGGGGTGGGTGTGTGTGTGGGGGGTGTGTTGGTTAACCATGGCCTTCTAGGGCGTTGTGATCCAGTTGGGCAGAGCAACCCAATGAAATGACTTGCGGATGCTAACAAAGCTCCTTCACAACACGTGCTTGGCGGCACGGCAGAAGTCAAGTGCTGAGCATCTGCCGGGACAGGACCCATCTGAGTCCCTTCAGAGTCCCTAGGCAAGCGCTCCTGGTTAGGTAAATTGTGAAGGGGTCTGGAGAAACTTCCCATCCGTAGAGGTGGACTGTGCTCTGACCGCACACCGCGCCGTGTCTGGCGCTGTGTGGTTACAAACGCGCCCTGGAGGACGAAGTTGCTCACCGGCTGCACGTTTGGGAAGGAAGGGGCAGAACGGTGCATTTCTCCAGCACACACAGATCTCAGATCTGGTTGTTCTGTTTGTTTAGCACCTACTGTTTGTCGGTATGGAGTCAAGCAGCAAACACACATCATCTCATTTACTCCTTGCAGAGGCCTATGTATATAGACTCAGGAGCTGAGTGAGGGTAGGCAATCCGCCCAAAGTCAAGAGCAATGTGGGGATCTCAGCCCAGGTTGTGTGACCCCAAAGCCCCTGCTCATTCCACCACTGTCTTCTGCCTGACACATCCCAGCTAAGACAGGCTGTCGTGAGCTGGGCACCATGCTGCACCCTCTGGGAGCAT
Source organism: Rhinolophus sinicus (assembly GCF_057876585.1). Lineage (NCBI taxonomy): Eukaryota > Metazoa > Chordata > Mammalia > Chiroptera > Rhinolophidae > Rhinolophus > Rhinolophus sinicus. The sequence goes on from NC_142514.1 coordinate 94,243,059, forward strand.
TTTTTCACTCATTTAACAGCCTTATAGCTCAATACTGTTATGGCCTGACTATCAAGTGAACAATAGGTACAAATATACAGCTGAATGTAAGCCAGGCCCCTCCTGGGCACAGTCATAAGCTTCATGGTCAGCCGCATTACTGGAGTTATAGTGCTGCTTAAATGTCTGGAAGGGCTTGATGAGTATGTGGTCTATGGAGTGTGAAGCAATGCTGGATGTGTGTGTATGTGTGTGCACGTGCACGCACATGTGCGTGTAAATATGTATGGAGGAAAGAGAATTGGAGGAAAGTTTGAGTGCTTAGAAATGAGTGCGGATGTTATTGGAGCTCTGTCACCTGATTTCTGGCCATTTTTCTGCCATTGACCAGCTATGTAACTTTGATGATGCCTCTTTGATAACTTTGATGATGGTACATTCATTCCATCAACTGTTAAATACTGGGATTGTTCTGGCTTTTCCCCAAGAGTCTTTTCAGCTTGAACAGTCTATGATTCCAGTTGGAACGCTCCAAAGCCCTAATGAATCCTCACTGAAAGCAGGTAACATGGCTGCAGACTGAGCATGCTGGTGCATTCTCTCACAGATGAGCTGACCTTGATGTTTAAGGCCCTTGAAGAATGTGAGGGTATGTACTTCATTGTGCCAGCTATTCTTGTAGTGTTTTCTCATCCTTCATTTCAGTGGCATTTGTTTTGGCTGCATTTCTGAACTTCCTCCTTCAGAGTTGTGTTTGGTTTTGCCTTCTTACCATGGGGCCCTCAGGGGCTGGTTGCATTGGTCAGCTTTTACAGGTAAACCAAGGGATGGGGCAGACTGAGGGCTGTGCCACAGCATCTGCTTGCTGAAGCCAAAGTGAGCACCTCGGGGAGGAGGGCTGGGAGTCCAGGGCCTCTGAATGCCATTCCCGCGCGAGTGGGTCGATCTTGACTTATGTAGTCTTTATGTCTCCCTTCAGCAGAGGACTTCTCAGGTGCCCACGAGCTCTCCCATGAGTGCCCCTCAGAGCCTGGCTGGGGGAGGCTGCCTGCCGGGGTGTAAAACCATGTCTGGGGTCCTGGTTCCACCTTGGTGACAGTGGGGCACGTTCTGCAGCATCTTTTAGTCTCACGTCCATAATGGAGACAGCAGGAGCTGTACTACTCAGAAGGATTGGGAGAAGATCAAGCGTCGGGGGCAGACGCCTGGGTTGGAACTGCACTTGGTCGTTGTCTGGTATGCGGCTTTGGAACTGCTCAATTCTCCTTTGTAAAGGGCTTGGCGAAGAGGAGGGCTCAACACATGGCAGGTCCATGTTCTTTAAGTCCAAAGTGCTTTACAAAGGGAGAGTATTATTATAACAAACAACTCAAGGCCAAAAGAGGGGTGTGTGTGTGTGTGTGTGTGTGTGTGTGTGTGTATTGGGAAGGATGGTTGGAAATACTAGGGTATCAGCAATTGAGGGGATTGTTTTGCTTCTTACAATAAATTAAGGGGATCACATTTCTCATGTACTTTCCAAGGAGTTCTGACATATTTGGGAATTTTCTCTGAATGAATCCTGGTATTATTTCATTTAAATTATGACTCTGCTATCCTGCATAATCAGAGGCAAAGACAGCAGCTCTGGGACCATATACTAGTTCAGGAATAACCACGGAGGCAAATGATTATAGATGACAGGGGCAGGCAGCAGGGATGCACTCACTGCCTACACCCAGACAGATAGAGGCAACCGGAATCGGGTGTTGGCTTTATGGTTGTCTCGCTGTTTAGCTCTGGCAGTGTCTCGTGGGTCAATTCTGGAGACACATAAACTGAGGTTCTAGGTTAATGCAGGGCAGCTGAGGCATAGCAACCCTTCCATTCCTCCTGTGAGTGCCTCCGAGGCTTGTCTTCCTTTCCTGCGCGTGATCTCTGAGAACCCCAGGGTGGGGACAGAGGGCCATCTGATGAGAACTCAGGGTCCTACGAGGCACCAACACTTGAGGAACATTTTCTTAGCTCATTTCCAAGCTACTTTATGACTTAGTTATCATTATCCCCATTTTTCTAATGAGGAAACTGAAGCAAAGAGAGTGACACACCTCACTAATAGTCACAGTGCCTTGCGGGGCCCCACGTCGGGGCGTCTGACCCCTTGTCTCCATTGCATATGCCCTGCTTTCTGGAAAGTGTTCTGTAGCCAAAGCTTAGTCTGTGTTCAGTAAAGGGTGATTTGAGTTTGGGAATGAAAAGAAGAGATTTTAGATCCCTAGAAACCACACCACGTGATAAACCCCCACTTCTTGGGGATTGGCAGACGTGGCGCGAAAAGCTCCACGAGGAGGAAAACACTCAGAAAGAGATGTGTTACAGGGGAAGTTACTACTTCATGACGCACTCTGACGCCCTTTCTCTTTTACGTCCTCCCCTTCTCCCAGCGCCAAGCACTCTGCTAGTGAAACTCTGGGTGTCCATAACAGGCCACCAGCGAAATCTAACACCTTCAGCTTAGCTAACCTGCTTCTTCTCATCTATATATCAGGGGATATAACCTATCACATCAGGCTTATTACAGCCATTATTCAAGTCCTTACACTAATTATAAACAGAAGTGAAAGCTGTAAATTGGGTATAAATACATTCCATAGAGAAAAAAGTTGGTAGCAAAAATGACGATGAATTAATATTCTTAATATATGAAGAGATATTACTAATTAATAAGAAAAAGATGAACACTCCAGTTGAAAAGTGGGCACAGGCCATGAACACATGAAATATACCTAGAGACATACACAGAAGAAACAGAATCAGAGTGCAATGTCCTGCTCAGCCCCACAGCTCTGGGGCAGGTCCTCCTGGTCTGAGTCCTGGGGTCACTGTTTATTAGCTCGATGACCATCAGCAGATGAACACCTCCACATCTCTGGTTTTACCTGTGAAACAGGGATAATAATTGTGCCTACCTGGAGGGGCTATCACGAGAATTAAGCAATTCTGTAAGATGCTTGCACAGTGGCTGGTGCACAGTACACTTTCAATGCACATTAGCTATTATCACTGCCAGTAGTATATTGATTAACAAGTAATGTTAATAATTTAACACCTCACCGAATTCAAAGAAATGCAATTCAAAGAGCAGAGAAATATTATTTGCTACCTGTCAGATTGGAGCGAAGTGAACGAATTGGAGATGCCCACTGTGGGTGAGGTGGAGGACAGGTTCTCTCACACATTGCTGGGGCAATGGGGGTTGGCATCACATTTATGCAGGACAATTTGGCAATATGCATTAGCGTTGAAAATGCGATAGTTTCGGGCTCATTCTTCTAGAAATTTATCCCAGGGGATATTGGGCAAATGCACAATGATGAATGTATAAGAATGTTTATCCTGGATTTGTTTATACAAGCAACAATTCAGAAGCAACTATAAATGTATCAAATTAACACACTGTCCACCTTAAACTTACCCAATGTTGTATGTCAATTATGTCCCAATAAAAAGTTCAGAGGCAATGTCAGTGTCCTTTAGTGAGAATTCTTAAGGAATTATGCTTCATTCATATGACGGAATGCTATCCAACTACTAGCAGCAGTGTTCTAGTTCTTCATTCACCATCACAGATAAATCTGTCTGACATTTTGATGGATAAAAAAATGGGTTGCAAAATAACATCAGTACAATGTCTCCATTTGTGTGTATTTACCTGTTAGTTCAGTAAAAGAAACAGATTTGGAAAGATGCACTTTAAAATGCTGACATTCCTTTCTCCTTAGGAACTGATTTTATTATTTGATTTTTGTGTGTCTATTATCTTTTTAATTAGAAAAAAGAAAAGGAGTGGACTTTTTTTTGTCCGTGAACAGCATACCCTGCACAAACATCTACATGTTGATTTTGCTCATGTAAACTGACTTAGAGTTGTGTTCAAAGAACACATCATCATAGCTTTCTTCCTTTTCTTTTTTCCTGTTTGCCATCCAGACGTGTTTCTTCATCCTCCAGTCTATGACTCATGCAAGAAGACATTAGAAGCAATGTTTTGCAAGACCTTTCCATGAAGTGGGCAGAACATCAGTGTTCGCTCCAGTAAGAGGAATGCACATAATGTTGCCTCACTTCATCGATAAGTGATAGGCTTGCATGGATTTCCTACTGCTCTGTAGGGTGGGGTGAGCCAGGAAGAACAGGTCAGCACTAGACATTCAGGTGCTGTCAAATACTAGCCCCAGGGCCGGGGACATTGAATGAAACAAACTTGAAACATCCTTTGCTTGTGTTGCTTAGAATCATTGCAGTAGAAGGATTCCTGAGGCATCACCTGGCCTGTGTTTCCTCCCTGGACACATAGGGGAAGTGGGAGGATGCCATATGCGATGATTTGGGGGCCCTATAACACCCTCTGCACCCTCCAGTGACTCCTAAACAACCCTATTATCCACCGCTTCCCTTCCTGGCTTGAACTCCCCACCATAAACCAGAATTTCAAAATGCCTTACGTCAGCCTTGTCCTTTGGTGTGTACAATGTTTGTCAAAGTTGTGCCATTTGAACCTCACAGTGATCCTGTGAGGTAAGCAGAGCAGGCATTGCCATCTCTATTTTACAACTGAGGAAGGGGCTCAGAGAGGTTATGGGACTTGGCTGGGAACACACAGCGTGTCCAGGACTAGAATCCAGGTTCTCTGTCCCCACTGGTTTTGTTTTTTTCTGCTTTGACTTCACAGCTCTTCAAAAAGCTATTGCCATTGTGTACAAGCTTCATAGACTGCTCTAGATTTATCTTTCAGTTTCCTAACAGACACTATAATCCTACACACACACACACACACACACACACACACACACACACAAGTTTCAAGAAGCAAAACTTAACTTTACTACAGTGTATTCAATGGCTCATGTATTTTCTAGTCTTTTCATTCCATTCTATTCTATTCTGTAAGATAAAAAAGGGAAAGACAAGTTTTCCATGACGCAGGAAGTTGATTTCATGACAGCTGTGAGGGTCGGTTATCCTCTGCATGTTCACTGGTACACAGCATGGGGTCTGTGGGGTTCCTGTGTCCACCTGGGGAGGGCTGGGCCGCTTGTCCCAGCTTGGACAATGGAACCAGAAAGGAGGGGCTGCGACTCTCTGTTAGTTATCTCTGCAGAAAGGAAAGGGTGGCTGGGCAGAGAGGGGTGCAGCCTGAGGTGGGCAGGTGTGAGGGGAGCACCTCAAGCCAATGGCACCAAAGACCTGCTTCATTTCTGTGCCTCCCCATCTTTCTTTTGCACTGAGAATGTCACCAACACGGTGGGGACCATGTGACTTTCAGGGAAGTCTGAAGTCCGACTTTCGTTTCCTTCAGTTCCGGGTATGGTAGCCTGTCTCTGGGGAGGAAATGCAGCTTTTCTGTCCCACTGCTCAGTCAGGGCGCAGCAGCTTTATACCAGCAGCTGACGATCTGCACTGTGGGCCAGGTTCCCAGAGTAACTGGCCTTGGGGCTCCCTGCAGTCAGAACAGGCTTCAGCAGGCCACTGGCTAGGGTGCAGGTAGAGTTACACCCCCACAGAGGCTCCGCCTCACTCTTGGCAGATGAAGCAGGGTCTTAATCTTTTCCGGTGACAGATCTCTTTAGATCTGATGAGCGCTGGGAACCTTTTCTTATAAAAAACATACAAGTGCACATAGGTAAGAAAACTGCATAAAACTTCTTGGGCTTCAGAGATGCTGAAGTCAGGGTCTAGTCCAAAGCCTTGAATGGATATTGATCCACGGAGTCCTAAAGGCTGAAATTCAAAGAAGATGGTACCTGAAAGTGAATTCACAAGGAAAAATTCTTCCTTGCCAGCTCACTCGTATCTAGATTACCATGAGGGATCTCAATATCAGTTTGCTCTTGGCGTCACAAAATTAGCCCTCTTCATCTCCATACTCTTTCCTAAACATCTTGCAAGCTTTTTTCTTACGTTATGCTGGTGATAACTTAATGCTAGCACCTAGGTATATAAAGGAAGAACCCAATCTTGTCAAAGTACTTCTCCCATTCACACTGGGAAGGGGCTGGCTCTCGTGGCTTCCTACACCCAAGTGCTTTGTTCTTTCCTTATCTTTTGCTATAGCCACCATTCATTCTAGATCTGTATACATATCTGTAAAATAAGGTTATGAATACCTTCCCATTAAGTTATTGTGGGGATTAAATGAAATCATTTATATAAAGTGTGAGCACTCAGTAAGTGTTCAATAAACAGTTATTATTATTGCTACCATTATTATTTCCTACTGTCTGCATTTGAGACTCTATGCATGAACTGTATTGTTTCATCTGCATTTAGTATCAGGATGTAGCCTTCATTTAGATTTCTAGAGCATATGTATAACCATTGGTGTCGCACTTTCACAGAACCTATTTATACATTTTTAACTGTAGGTTTTGACCAAGATTCAAGCAATATTCATAGAATGTTCTTTCCATGTTGAGCACTTGTGAGGCACATCCGCATACGCTGTCCCTTCATGCTCAGCACAGCACATGGAGGTAAGTAGGCATTCCCATCCACATGTCTGCAGTGACCGTGTTCAGACAGCAAGTGGCCTGACAGTCCTGCTGGCTTAGTGGTGCACTTGATATGTGACTAAGTCTTCATGTTGGGTCCAGTGGCCTTCCTCCTGTACTCTGGCTCTGCCTGGGGTCCTACTTTCAGAACAAGTACAATTTGATATAAACTTTAAGCATTTTGCATGAGTCTTGCTAAGTACTCAGAGTGAGTTTGGGATGTTCACACATCATGGTTAAAGTAGTCCCTTAGAGCCAAAGTTTCTGTTGCAATGAGTAAAAGAGGTCCTTTGACATATAAGGATGTTCGTAGACTATTATTATTATATATTAATTTACACTTAAGCAGACTTATAATTTCTGGTTTACACAGAAACACAGCAACTCCCCCCCAACAACGAAAAAAACACACCGAAAAACAAACAAACAAACAAACAAAACCCTATTTTAAAAATTATAAGGGGTGGCCAACTCCGTTGGTTGGAGTGTGGTGCTATGTAGTAGCACCAAAGTTGCTGGTTCCATCCCCGCATGGGCCACTGTGAGTTGCACCCTCCTTAAAAAAATAAAATAAAATAAAAAACTATGTGCTTTTCATAGAATCAAGAGAAAACTTACATGGCTATTGTCTGGAAACTTGAGAGCAGGGATCACTTTGTATTTTCTTTCCTTGGCTTCGAGGATCCTAGGACAATTTAGAACACATAGTAGACACTTGGTTAATGCTGAAAGGCACTTACTAAATGGCCGGCTCCTAGCTTATATCACGTAGTAGCCATGGAAAGCATGTATGAATTAAAAAGATAGTGTAGCGTGGTCAAAGAGGCCAACATCAGAGTATTAGAGTTGGCACCTCAGCCTGAGGCCTTGCAGTACAAGCTGGGCCTATGTCCACCCAGCGCCTCCCCAGGATCCTGCCTGTCTCCTGGTCTAAAAGATATGTGCTGTGGAATTGTCAGCAGGAAGCAAAAAAACTAACCAATATGGTCATGCATTGAATGAAAGAAGACTCTAAATCACCACCAGATGCTTGTTATTTGGGAAGAAGTGTCTGAGATGTGAAGGCTTCTATTGCCTTCAAGGTGAGATAGATGTTATGGCTGACAAAGGGTTCTGGACTGCATGGGTGAGAAGATGGGTTGAGTTTTGGTTAGTATTTAATGATACAGAACAAAGGTCATAAATAGACCATGAGAAGTCAGAGCACAAATGATTGAAATTGGACAGTTTGCTTATTCAGCTGCAGAATGTGCTGTTTCATATTCCAGTCATCACCCCACCCCCATGATATGGCAAAATGTGGTATGGAGAGGGATGTAAATATCCCCTAATGCATAGACAGCCTTTTCTGTTTTAAGAGAGTCAGCATGACTCACTTAGCAGGTGACAAATGTTTAATTTAGAGGAAATAGCAATAGCTTCTCCACAATTTTGTTGCCTGCATCCATTAGGACTAAGATTAGTTATTAGTGATAGAGAACTCCGATTACCAGTGGCTCAAACACAAGATATTCGAGGCACCTTTAAGAATGTTGGAAAATGGGAAGTCCATGGCTGTTCCACTAGGTCCCCAGAGACCCAGGCTCCTTCCAGGTTTCTATGCTGCCACTCACAAGGCTTTGTAATCCATATTGGATGCTTGAGCTCCTGCCATCATGTCCACATTCCAGCCAGCAGGATGGAGGAAGGGACAATGAAGGGTGCCGTTCTTCTTTGTATCAGTATTTCCCAAGAGTACACATTGCACTCATGCTTGAACCCCACTGACCGAAATGTACCTACTTGACTATAGTAGACACACGAGCCTGGGAAATGTAGTCCTAATCAGGGCAGCAGGGAGCTGACTAAAAACTGGGAGTTCTGCTGTAAGAAATAGGGGAGAATCTGTGTAGGAGTCTGGCATTGGTTTCTGCCACACTGTTCTTGGGACCAGATGTGGGGCATGGAGGGTCCCATGTGAAGCCCTGGGTGGGTACATGACTGGCCAATGAGCTGGGCCATGGCCTTTGCTGTTTTATGCACTGACCTAGGCTGAATGAGAGTAGTCAACCTGATAGGGAGGGAGAGAGGAAGAGACAGAACTCCAAGGAGACAACATTTGAGGAAGCAGTCTACTGTTGTGAACAAACAAAGGCTTTGGAGTCACTCTAAACTTGGATTTAAATCCCAGGTCTGCTATGTGATCTTAGGCAAGTTATTCACCCTCTAGAAGCTTCCATATCCTCATCAATACAGCAGGAGGACTAATATACGTACGTCTAAGAGTTTTAGGCAGGATTGGGTTGTGTGATGTGGATAAAGTGTTTAGTCCAGTATATGGCAAGATGTGGGTGTTCCAAAAATGGGGTCCATTCTTGCAATTGGAATCTTGGGAGCAAAGACAGAGGAAGTACCACTGTGCACCCTTTGGAGCCTTCTGGTGAAGAGGCTGCCTTGGGCGTGATCACAGCAACACCTGTTGTTGGTCTGTTCTGCCACTCTAGGTGCTTGCGATGGAAAGGTTACTGTGCTTCTGTCCTTCTGGGCTTCCCCTCACATCCAAGTCAACAATCCCTTAAATATGTTTTTTTTTTTAATCCAACCCAGTTTCCTCTTGTCCACTACAGCATTCCACTGCTTCAGATTCTCATAATTTCTCTTGTAATTATTACAAGAGACTTAGAATGCTGACCACTTCTCCAGGCCACCTGCCAAATGACCATGGCGCCCCATTATCTCCAGGACAAAATCAAAATTCCTTTGCTTGCTGTCCATGATCTGTGACCTTAAGTATGTGTTCACCTTTCCCCTTGACCTCTCTCCCTAACTCAACTCCTCTTTAGACAAATCAAACATTTCCCAAACATTCTAAGCTCTCTCTTCTTGGTGCTGCTGAGCAGGCCCTTCCTGCAGTCTAAAAAAGTCATTCCTCTGCTGGGTGACTCCTGGCCTGCATATAGGGACTTCTCCCCAGAGAACAGCTCTGTGTTTAGCAGATATTAGATGGCGGCTCCTTCCTTACTCACAGGCCCTCAGGCACACTCTGTTAAAGTTATTGATGTTGTTTGCATGCCTATCACATCACTCCTCTGTGAAGTCATTCACTCATTCACACGTCCCTCCATCCATGATACCATCCATCCATCCATCCATCCATCCATCCATCCATCCATCCATCCGTCATTCCATTCATCCAACTAATTTTGGATGAATTTCCTTCTTTGTATCAGCTTTTTCTTCTTTGTGTACAACACAAATATTCCACTGGGAAGCTTCTCCTTGTTTGGATTCAGTGTCTCTCCTCTGTGTTCCTACAGGAACTGTGCTTGCACTATATGCTTAATACACTGTACTGTCAGGTATGTATCCATTTTCCTTAGTAGAGAATGACCTCTTTAAGGATAAACTGGAGCATTTTGTGTTTGTGTGAGAATGTATGAGGTTGGACAATTGAGTTCATGAACTCATCCTAGAAAAAGTGCTACATACCTCATTGCTGAATATCACTATGGTCACCTTCGAAGTTCTCCCTTTGGGAAGCTATGCACTGATGCCAGTGACTAGTCTACCATTCAAAGCAATTTTGGAACTCCTCTTTTGGATTGGCCATCAGAGCTGTCCTCATATTACCCTTGATGTCCTGAATATCATCAAAATGTCTTCCTTTCAATATTTTCTTTATCTTAAAGAAAGAAGTCATTGGGGGCCAGATCAGGTGAGTAAGGAGGGTGTTCCAATACAGTTATTTGTATACTGGCTAAAAACTCCCTCACAGACAGTGCCGTGTGAGCTGGTGCATTGTCATCATGCAAGAGCCATGAATTGTTGGCGAAAAGTTCAGGTCGTCTAACTTTTTCATGCAGCCTTTTCAGCACTTCTAAATAGTAAACTTGGTTAACTGTTTGTCCAGTTGTACAAATTCATAATGAATAATCTCTCTGATATCAAAAAAGGGTTAGCAACATCGTGGCAACAAGTTTGTGAACTTAATTATCAGACCTCGTGTGTGTGTGTGTGTGTGTGTGTGTGTGTGTGTCTCCTTAGTACCTAACATAAGGGCTGACTCAGCAAAACATTATTGAATGAATCAATGAATGAGAGGTATTATGGGAGTTGATCTACTCAAAATAACCTAGCAAGATCCCTAGAGAGTGAGTCACTTTGCATTTTTATGACCAGAAATACAAAGGCATTTGGGAATATTGTTAAGGGCACAGCATATTATTTAGTTGCCAAAGGGTTCTTAGGGGAAGGGTTCCTACAGCTATAAAGGAACTATATTTAGCAAGTCTGTTGATCTGTTGTTGGATCTTGTTTCTTTGTGGTAATGAAAATATTCAGTGCAATATCTGTCTTGTGTTAAGAACAACCATGTAATGATTAAAAGGAATAACCTTCATGCTTCTGGAGAACGTGCTAAATCAGTTATGTCAACATACAACTAGTGGGTGCTGGTGATTATACTTAGAGTTGAATGTGACAGACAGAGAAGGGAGAGAGGGAAACGTATCCATATTAATTGTTGTGATAAGTTCCTGGAGGGCATAAACTGGAGACCTATTTTGCTTAGCAGGCCTCACAGTTAAGCTAACTGGGATGATTTTGTGAAGCATTGTGAGGTTCAAGTAGTCCCAGCAAGAAGAGGCCTCTGTACGTGGGTGACATTTGGCTGCGACGTGTTGACATCCTAATGAGCTGATAAGGGAGGCTGGCTTCGAATCAGGGCAGTGGGTTCGTTGGGTGATGACCTAAGTCGATTACTTAAATAGTCCCATAATACAGGATCATGGTGTGTAGTTATGGGGAGCAGTCAAGCTGGAAGCCGAGGGTCCCTACTGTGGGTGAAGGAGTTTTGTGAGCTGTACATGGAAGCCTTTTAAGGAAGTTCCCAAGTTTGTGGTGGAGAACAGGCTTTCTGAGCAAAAGACTGGGGTTAATATTCTAGGGCTGACTCTTCAGCAGAAAATTGTGGTGCTTCAGAGCTTGGGCTCACATTATGCAGATCAAGGTTCAAATATCAGCTCCGTCACTTACAAGCTGGGTGACCTTGGGCACACTGACCTGATGTCTCTAAACCTGTGTCCCAATCTGCGATCTGAAGACAACAATAGTAGCTCTTGGAGGATTGTGGTGAGGATTAAATGAGAAGGTACAAGTGAAGTGTTCACAGAGCACTTGCCACATAGGAAGGGGACACTTGTTATTCATGTGTGCTGAGCTGAGCTGTGTGAGCAGGGACTAAAGAAGAGCTACTGTGTGAGAGGAAAACATATGGGCGCACCTTTGTCCTAAACATTGGTGATTACGTAAAAATGATCAGGCAAGAGGGTATTTGAGTGGCTCAGGGCAAAGCTTTATAATCTCAATTTTAAAGTAAATTGTTGAAAGAACAATGCAAACCTTTGTTTTCCTCAGTAAGTTGGTAGTGTCCTCCTCTTCCACTGGCAGTTTGGGGCTGGGTTCATCTCAGCTCCAGTATTAATCAGCTGGCCTTGGGGAAGCCCCAGAGCATCCGAGATTTACCTGTAAAACTTGTCCATTGGTTTGTAGATTTCAAGGTGCCTTCAAGCTCCACAATTCAATGATTTCTTAACTTAAAGTTGGTCAGTCCAATATTGTGGCACAAGGCATTTTTTTTTTTTTTTATGCTTACAGAATTCAGTTGTTCTTGAAATAGTTTCCATAAGCAGAGAGGAAACAAATTGCTTTTTATTTGCTTTTTAGGCATGAGTAAATACTGACAAATACTCTCAGGTAAATTTTGGTGGTAGAATCAATCATGTGTGTAAATCCCTATCAAATATATATAATTGTCTACAAATGACACAGCCATGAAGCATTCAAACACTGAACAACTGGAAGGTCGAGTTAGGAGTTGGGACAGGGAGAGATCTGTGCTGGACTCTGCCTGGAGATTCAGTGACTTACAGGACAAAAATGCTATTGAAATGTTAACAAAATGCTTCTAAATGTTATTTAAAAATAATCAACAGAACCAATTTTATATCAATATACTTAACCAAGAATTCATATCAAAGTAGAAGAAAGGAATTCTGATTTTTCACTCATTTTATTATGATTGTGTGCCTATGGAGAAAAACTGAAGGAAAAGGAGACCAAAACCAGTGTGACACCTTGTTGGGCTAAACCAGTGGTTCTCGACCTGAAATGCACAGCTGACTTACCAGGGAGGGAGGCTGGGCAGCACTCCGGATGTCTGGGCTCCACCTCCAGGACTCTGAGTTGGCTGGTCTGGGATGCAACTTGTACATCCCTAAAGGATTTTCATCTGTAGTTGAGGTTAAGAACCACTAGGTCAAATGGTCATGTCACCACCTCCCTCACTCCAAGTTACTCAAGGTTAATTGTTGAGAGAGTCCCACTTCATCCCAGGGATGGTTTAGGGTCGCCAGATTTCCCGAGTCCCTCTGTACAGTGGTACTTTGCCTAGGAGTTTCTCAAGTAGAATCTCCTTTGTCCCTAAACTGCTGTGATAATGCCCTCTGTCCTCAGAAAAGGGACACTCAGAAACTGTTGTTCTGATGAATGATTTACAAGCCTGCCTGGAGCAGTGGTAGATCTGGGTCTTCCTCTCTGTGTGAAGGTACCACTGAAGAACAGCTTCCTGGTCCTTTCTAGGCATATCTAGAAGAGTGATATCCAATAGAATCGCATGTGGCCACAGAATGTTCTAGAACTGCACTATTCAGTATGTTAGCCACAAGACATATGGCTCTTGAGCACTTGAAATGTAGCTGGTACAACTGAGAATTTTTATTTTCATTTAATGTTACTGATTTCAAATTTAAATTGAAATAGCTTGTGTGGCTAGCCTTTACTATATTGGACAGTGCGTATTTAGACAAATGGTGGGTCATGGAATCTTTGAATACCAGGCCTAAGGATTTGGACTTTATTTTGTATGAAATGGAGAGCAATCTGAGGCTTTTGTATGAAGTTCAGGGAGCTGGGAATGGTGACAGGGAGACAAGTTGGAGGTGGTTGTAATGACTCAGGTGAGTGATGAGGGGGACCTGCACTGAGGCAGTGCCAGTGGGGATGAAAAGGAGATGACAGACAAGGGAGGGATCCAGGAGGGAATGTACATTGACTGGGCTTTGTGCCCAGAGAGGTCCACACTGGCTTGGGCAATTGGGCCAATAGTGATGGTGCTTTGAGTCAGGATAGGAAATTTCAAAATGCAAACTGATTTTGTTGAAAAACATGCCAAGCTGCTTTTGGAAAGAAATCTCATTTTTAGTGAGAAGATATTTCACTACCAAAGGTACAGATAAAATAGGCAGCATGAGGAGGACTTCCAGGATGTGAGATATCTCCTTACTCTGCAAACATGGGGGAGCGGGGGAAGGGCTCCTCCTGTCTCTTGCAGGGGGGCTTCACTTGGATGGCTCATCCTTTGAGCCCAGGCATCAGTACTGAGCCAGCCTGCAGGTCTGTCTGTCACCTTCATCAGACCCCGTCCCCTCTCTCCATGAGAACCGAGACCTGCTCGCGCCTCAGCTGATTCAGTCACTTTGTCAAAGAGACCAGAAGTAAGTGCCCATAGCCTTTCATAGACAGACCGACTTCATTTATTTTTCATCCCACAGGCATTGTTGAGCACATACCTGATTTCCAGGGGCAAGGGTTGATACTAAGATGAATGAGAAACCATGTCTATCCTGGACAAGTTCATAGTCTAATTGCAAAGATAAACACATAAGGAACAACTCAGTTACCATATTGCAGGTGAGACAATTTGTCTTGGAGCGTCACAATTGTAGTGACCAACTTTACCTGGGGTCACTGAGGGAGGCTCTTCAGGAGTGGTGAGAGCTGAGCTCAGCTAAATGGATGTTTTCCAACTGAGGAAGAAGGAGAAGGGCATCTGACAGAGGGCTACTTGCACATTCCTGGTGGTATGTTTGAGTATTGCATGCACAGGGACTAGCACACAGTTGTGTGGCTGGAGCCCAGGATGCTTTTAGGAAGGTGGGGAAGAGTGAGAATGAAACAAGTAGAATAGATTGGGCCCAATGAAGAAGAGCCTGCATGTCTTGCTAAAGAATTTGGACTTTATCTAGTGGATACTGGGGGCTGTTACTGTTTTAAACCCAGGAGTGATGTGGTGACATTTGTGTTTGAGGTTGCACAGTTTCTCTCCGATCATAAGCAGAGGGCATTTGCTTTGGTCTCCCTCTCTCTCTGCTCGATCCACCATTGTAAAATGGGTGTGGTGCAAGGTTATTGGAAGAATAACTACATGATGCTTATAAACTACTTGAAAAACAACTGTAAGTGCTATCTAAAAATGATCATTGTTCTTAGTCAAGGAATTACAACGGCAATTACATAATTGCAAGCACGGCTGGATCCTTGCCCCTCCAATTAGCTGATTGCAGGTGCAATTAGTCTGCAAGAACAATTTTGTATTCAGATGCAACTTTTCCAAAAGTGCAAAACAGAACGTGTAGAAAAATGAGGCCAAATTGTGTTTCTTTAGAGTTTGTCCTAAATATTTGATAACGCCCAGCCTGTGGGAATGTTATTTCCATTCCTGTCATTTATACATGACTTACTTAAGATGTACTCCTATTTATTTCACAATCTCTGAGGCCTTTCACTGTTGGGAAATTCTCAAACTTCAAAGCCTATGAATAAAGAAGGTAGGAGTTTGTTGTTCCTACAACTGGAAATCTTCAGGGGTCCTGTTTGTTTGCAGGTTGAAGGATAGTTGGTATGACGAGAGCAGGGCTGCAGCCAGGGGAAGGGTCAGCTATCTTGGCATGCAGGCTGAGGAGGGTTGGCTAGCTTGGACCCATGGGAATGAAATCACCTAATGCCATCCCTCCCTAGGGAATTCTGTGCTGTGGATGGTAGGGGTGGACGCAGTACTGGCTTTCAGAATTTGATTCCAATATGAATGTTGGTTGATATTTTGTTTACCATTAATGAACGAGACAAAAGGGAAACAATGAAGACATGATGTGAGTCACTTTTTGTGTGGAATGAAACAGTAATTTTCAAAGACTGGCATAATATTTCCTTGATTATTTTGTGTTACTCACAATGTAATGTCTACCGACAACACATTTTATAGTTTAATCTTCAGTATTAACATTTTCTCTATGACTTTCTTACATCTAGACAATTAACAAAACCATCAATCAAGCCCTAATTTACAGTGGGTGCCGATTTCCATAAAGTGTAAATACCCCCACCTTGGGCAATGTCAAATTACCAATTCTTTCACAACTGTTTCACAGACTCTTGAAAATTTAACAAGAGCTTGTTTCAGCATACTACTGGTGCTGGTAGAACATAAACCAAACGTTTTGGGAGCTAGTGACAGACAGTATCTTAGTTTCCATGATTTGAAAGAATCATGGAGATTTGGAACAAATGAGAAATATTGTGGGTAAGAGAGAGCGAGAAAATAACTGCATGCACATATGTATTTGAAGGGAAAAACATTCCCATTTTTGAAGGATAATCAGGTACATGAAAGTGGAAACGAGGAATACCCAAAATGGCATGGACTTCAGGGGCAGCAGGATGTCAGGGTTCATCCCTGTTAGGGTGATAGGTCCCACCGTTTCCAGTAGGTGTGATGGATGCCCACTCTCCCAATACCTGGGGGACGTGCTGGCTTATTGTTTTGAAGATGTGAAAATCAAGGTCATGTTTCTTGAGCAGAAGTATGAAGTCAAACAAAGTTGGAGATGATGAGAGACTTTATTATTTTAGCCTATTTTAGGTACTGCTTGTTAATGGGGGAAAAGAGTCCACACAGTAATCAGAGCACCACAGAAGGTTTAATTATTGGAAATGGTATTGATTACCATTAGGCAGTCAGTGTGCGAGGCAGCAGTGGGGTGAGGAGACTCAGGGCTGGGACCATGGGCTCTGCTCTTTTTCACCAGGGGGCGGGCCAGGGGAACGCCTCCTGGGGCTTCCTGTTTCTTCCCACATCCGTCATGCTTAGGTTCATCTGCTGGTTTTTCAAGCTCCCCGTAACCTACTATGTTTCTCTAAGCCACTGTTCAGACTCTTCTCAGGGGATACCAGTGCTGGCATAGCTCGTCTTTCTGTCCCGTGAGTAGGCGGGGCTCATTATTGCTTTGTGTGCTAATAGCGGATATTGATGAGAGATTTTGCACTGCGTTATGCTAGGGTTTCCCACGCACTGTCCCATTTAATCCTCACACAAACGATTTGAGGTTACTATCATTTTCCTGTTTTATAGAGAAAACTGAGGCCGAGAATAACTAAGGAGCGTACCCCAAGACCACACAGTCAGCAAAGATGTGCAGCGAGCACTGTAACGCAGGATGGATTGCTCAGAGGTTATGCTCACAAACCCTGTGGTCAGGTGCCTCTCCGTTCATCCCTTCCTTTTCCCAATCACTTGTCCTCTCAAGTCAAGCTGAGCCTCTTTTACATACCCAGTGCTCACTACCTTCATCTGTCTCCCATGTAGCTTCCCTGACCTGTGACACTCCCATCCCTCTCCTATGGGTTACTTTGGAAATTTCTCTAGAGTGTGCCCTTTGCCTTCCAAGTGCATCCTTTCCAACAGAAGTACCAGGCATTTAGGGAAATCAAACATGTCTCCTACTTATTCTTTGTTTCCCATAGTGTCTGCCAGTTTGTGGCCTGAAGACAGATATGCAACAAACACTTTTTGGTAGATTGAGTCAGCATCGGTTACCCAGCATCTCTAGTGCCAGGTTCTGAACTGCAGACTCAAAGATAAATGGCTTTCCATCTTTAGAGAACTCCAAATTCCAGAGGAGCAAGATGAGTAACCAACAGTAACAATGCTATGGGATCTGTACTATAAGAGTAGGTTCTGGGGAGGGGGGCCCGATGACGAGAGTTCTCTGGGAAGGACTCACTGAGACGGTCACTCCTGAGCCAGCTCGATCTTGAAGGGTGAGTGGAAACCCAAGTTTACTCAGAGGAGGAGGGTTTGAAGGGCTGAGGCACCCACACAATGTGTGTGGTGAAACCCGACACCCTAGTGTATTTTACCAAGCCCTCTTCTGTTTGACTTTCAACTAGTATACTTTTAATTACATTTGATACATATGTCTGTTTTCTTTATATCAATTGAAGTGTAGGGTCATTTAATCCAGTGCAGGGCTAGCAGTGACATGGGGAGGCATAGGTATGACTGATGGCCACCACAAGTAGTGGGGGTGATTGTGGCTGCCCATCTGAAGTGAGAAGGGGAGGGGTCGGGGAGCCCTTTGTAGAGCCAGGGGGCCCACCCTTCTCTCCTGTAGTTGCTCAGTCTCTCCTATCTCTGGCCCACTAACTGTGCAGACATGCGTGGGGCTCACTGTTCCTCTTCTCTACACCATGTGTCCATCCACCCTTTCTACTCCCGGTGTGGAACTGGCCTGAAGAGCAAGATATCCTGGCACACTGTCCCACACCAAGGATAACCGTGGGGTGCGTCCTGGTTCTGGGACACACTGGAAAAGGGACTTGTAGGTGATGCTTCTTAAAGTATTTGATACAAAATGCTTCACTGGAAAATTCGGATTTCCTCTTCTTAGTCTTTGTCTTACTGAGGCTCTTAGCCTTCTTAACCATTTGTCTAAAGCCACCACTTTCTGGACAGGAGGATCATGCAGCCCCTGGGGCTTGAAACTGTTGGTAGAAGCCAGATTAATACACTTGTATTTTTTACTTCTATGAAACCAATTCAACCAGAAAATTCCTGTCCTCTCCCCTTCTCTTTCTTGAAAAATACATATGTGCCATCCACCCCATGCCCGTAGACACACACACACGCACACACAGTAGAGAAAAGGAAGGAGAGCTATTCAAAAACGTTGAGCTTACTTCAATCGAATGAACAATTCTATTCAATAAAATTAATATAGAAATAACGTAGTTTCCTTTCTTCCAGAAGGAAGGAGAGAGATTTAGGAAGCTGGGCAGATCTCTGGAGTGTTAAAGTCGTCCCATTTCATCCTGTACGTTTACAATTTGGACGGTGCTTCCATGCAGCTCATCAAGTTCCACAGACAAGGGACACAAAGTATGGTCTGACCTATACAGGTCTATGGCCCAAGTCAGAGCCTCATGTCCACTTTTGGAGACATTTCAGGGTAATGCCGTAACTAAGTAATAAGACATCGAAAAAAAATGAGGTTGATGTTTAAGAAACTTTATAACCTATTCTTTATAGAAATATGTTTTTTCTCCTCAAGGCAAATAGGCAAAAACATAATTATATTTCCTAATATGAAATTCCATTTGTTCTTTTTAAAAAGAGATTTTTATTAAAATATAGCTAACATAAAATATTATATAACTTTCAGGGGTATACCATAATTATTCAACATTTATAGACCTAAAAAAGTGATCACCATGATAAGTCAGGAACCACCTGACACCGTACCACGCTATCACAGTATCATTGACTATATTCCCTATGCTGTACGTTACATCCCCATGGCTTATTTGCTTTATACCTGGAAATTTGGACCTCTTATTCCCCTTCACATTTTACCCCTTTTAAATTTTTTCAATTACAGTTGACATTCAATATTATTTTATATTAATTTCAGGTGTACAGCATAGTGGTTAGATATTTATATAATTTAAGAAGTGATCCCCCTGACTAGTCTAGCACCCACCTGGCACTATACATAGTTATTACCATAATATTGACTATATTCCTGTGCTTCACTTTACATTCTCATGACTATTTTGTAACTGACAATTTGTACTTCTTAATTCCTTCATCTTTTCCACCCTGCCCCCTGCCCCTCCCATCTATCACCCTGATAAATCTAGTACCCACCTGACACCATACATAGTTATTACAATATTATTTACTACAATCCTTATGCATCCCCATGACTACTTTGTAACAATCAATTTGTACCTATTAACCCCCTCCTCTTCTTCATCCTGATCCCAAACACACTCCCATCTATCACCCCAACAAATCTAGTACCAGTATGACACCATACATAGTTATTACAATATTATTGACCATATTCTTTATGCTATACCCTACATGGGAATGTATTCCCATGATACTGTGTAACAACCAATTTGTACATCTTAATCCTTTCCCCTTTTTCACTCGCTCCAACCCCCCTCCCATCTGGCAACCATCAAAATGTTCTCTGTATCTATGAGTTTGTTTCTGTTTCATTTGTTTGTTTATTTTGTTCTTTAGATTCCACATATAAGCGAGATCACATTGCTTCTGTCTTTCACTGTCTGACATACTCCACTCAATACAACACTCTCCAGTCCATCCACGCGACCGCAGATGGCAACCCATTCCCTTCCATGGCTGTACCACCATTATATATATGTACCACCTCTTTATCCATTCATCCATTGACGGACACTCCATATCTTGGCTATTATAAACAATGCTGCAATAAACATATGGATGCACACATTCCCTTAAAGTATCTTGGGTTTCTTCAGATAAATACCCAGAAGTGAGATTACTGGGTCCTTCTTTGTCTCTTGTTATAACCTTTGTTTTAAAGTCTGTTTAGTCTGGATAAGTATTGCTACTTCAGCTTTTCTTTTTTGTTTCCATTTTCATGAGATATCTTTTTTCCCATCCCTTTACTTTCCGTATGTGTGTGTCTTTCAATATGAAATGAGTCTGTGGTAGGCAGTATATGTAAGGGACTTGTTTTCTTATCCATTCAGCCCTCCTATGTCTTTTGAGGAGAGCATTTAATCCATTCGCATTGAAAGTAATTGTTGATAGATATGTAGCTTTTAACATTTTATTATTCATAATTTTGATCTTTTATGTTTTTGCATCTTAAAAAAGTCCCTCTGACATTCCTTGTAATACTGATTTGTGGTGATGAACTCCTTTAGCTTTTTCTTGTCCAGGAAGCTTTTTATCTGTCCTTCATTCTCAATGATAGCTTTGCTGGGTAGAGTAATCTTGGTTGTAGGTCCTTGCATTTCATCACTTTGAATATTTTGTGCCAATCCCTCTGGCCTGAAAAGTTTCTGTTGAGAAATCAGCTGATTATCTCATGGGAGCTCCCTTGTAAGTTAATAGTTGCCTTTCTCTTGCTGCTTTTAGGATTCTGTCTTTGTCTTTAACCTTTGTCATTCTAATTATAACGTGTCTTTGTGTGGGCCTGTTTGGGTTCATCTTGTTTGGGATTCTCTGTGCTTCCTGGACTTGTATGTCTAATTCCTTCACCAGGTTAGGAAAGTTTTCAGTTACTATTTCTTCAAATAGGTTCTCAATCCTTTGCTTTCTCTCTTCTCCTTTTGGTACCCCTATGATGCAAATGTTGTTACACTTGATGTTGTCCCAGAGGTCTCTCAAACTACTATTTTTTTTTGGATTCTTTTTTTCTTTTTGCTGTTCTATTTGGGTGTTTTCTGCTACTATGTCTTCCAAATCACTGATTCAGTGCTCAGCTTCATCAAGTCTGCTGGTGATTCCTTCTAGTGTATTCTTCATTTCAGTTATTGTATTCCTCATTTCTGACTTTTTTTTTTTATGGTTTCTATGACCTTTTTTTTGCTTACTATCTCTCTGTTGATGTTCTCACTGAGTTCCTTGAGCATCCTTATAACCATTATTTTGAATTTTGTCTCTGGTAGATTGCTTGCCACCATTTCCTTTAGTTCTTTCTCTGGAGTTTTCTCCTGTTCTTTCATTTGGGACGTATTTCTTTGTTTCCTCATTTTGGCTGCCTTTCTGTTTGTTACTATGTTTTAGGTAGATCTGCTCTGTCTTCCAGTCTGGGCAAGGTGGCCTTATGTAGTAGGTGCTCTGTGTGGCCCTGGTATAGTCTCTCTGGTCACCTGCTTCGAGTGTTCCAGGAGTATCCCTTTTGTGGATTGTGTGTGCCCTCCTGATATAGTTGAACCTTGATTGCTGTTGGCACATCATTGAGTGGGATTGACTCTCAGGCTGCTGGCTGTGGGGTTTGGCCACATTTAAAGCTTATGGGCTGCTTTGTGGGGGCTTACATCAGTGGGCTCTGGTGCCTGTTGAGACCGCCCTTTGGGTATACTGCTTGTGGGACTAATTGGGTGGTGCTCTGCTGTGGTCTGAGCCAATCTCCAAGTATGTTGGTTCTGGAGCCTCTTGTGAGGGGCTCTGGTGCAGGCCCAGATCACCCACTGCCTGTGATCAGATGGGGACTATGTGGTAGGAGCTACAAGACAATCCACAGTTAATCCTGAAGGCACATGGGAGAGGCCACGCTGCAAACATAGGATATTTGCCACCAGTACTGGGCCTGGGGTAGCTCCACAGAATGCCAGGACAGCTGCTACCTGCCAGTTTCCTTAAGGCCAGCCACTGATAAAGCTTCATGAGGTACACAAGTTGGGTGAGGCGGAGTCTCAGTAGGAACAGTTGTTGTCATCAGGTTAATGTAGACTGGTTTGGTGCCAGTGCCAAGCCTGGAGTGACTCAGCAAAAGTCTCTGAGCACACTGAGGCCAGTCACTGCCTGCCTGGGGCCCATGGACTCTGACAGTTTTCCAAGAAAGAGTGCAATTCTGGTGGGGCTGGCTGCTCATGGAGAAAGTGCCTCTGGTGTTGGGCGAGTTGGGTTGGGCAGGGTTCCAGTGAGTAAGCAGGGTGGAGCAAATGGAGCTCACCAGACCAATCAGATTCAGATTTGGCCCTGTGGGGAGGGCTCAACACAGGAAAGATGATGCCCACCTGCTGGCTGCATGGGAGAAGCACCCCACACAGTGAAAGTGATGACTGTCCCCAGCCCTCACTGTGAAGCCACACACCTCAGTCTGCCCCCCATATGCTTCTGACAACCCGTGAATAACTGTCCCTTCACCGAAGCCAAGGGTGAGTGCTTATGAGTGAGTCTGTGCAGGCCCTTTAAGAGGACATCTAGGTTTCCTGCTGCCTTCCATCCCATCTGGATGGTCAGACTCCTCCCTGTTTTTCACAGCCAGATGTTGTGGGGCTCGTCTTCCTGGCACCAGTACTCTGGGCTGGGGAGACTGGTTTGCAGCTGGGGGTCCCTCGCTCCTCCAGGAAATGGGAGCCTCTGCAGCTGAGCTATCCCTCCCAGTTCTCAACTGCCACATGGAAGTTTGGGGCCAGCCCGTTTTGTGTCTCTGCTCCTCCTACCACTCTAAATGTGGCTTCTTTATATCTTTAGTTGTAAAACTTCTGTTCAGCTAGACTTCAGATGATTCTCCACATTGATTGTTCTGTAATTTAGTTGTAATTTTAATATGTTCACAGAAGGAAGCAGGCACAGTGTTTATTTACTCTGCCATCTTGGATCCAAATTCCATTTGTTCTTGATTCACTCTTTTAAGATTTATGGGTTCAAGAATAAAGAAGCTTAGTCAGGGAGGTCGCACAGGTTCAAGTTCAAGTGCCAACTAGATGGACGAGTAGATGACGTCTAAATTGCTGAGAGGGTCTGAGAGACAAGTATAGACTAGAAGGGAGAGGGTGGTGTCATGAGCAGTTACAGATTGTCCTGGGCTCCAGAGGGAGGATGGATCGTGCTTGTCGTGTACTTACCAACCCTGGGCAGAACAGCTGAGTATGAGGGTGTATGTGATTGTGCATGTGAGTGTGTGAGCATGTGTGAATGTATGTGAGTGTATATATGTGTATGAGTATGAGTGTATGTGTTTGTGAGTGTATGTGTGGGAGATGTGAATATGTCTGAGTGTATGTGTGTGAGTGTAAGCATGTGTGAATGTGTCTGAGTGTGAGTGAGTGAATGTATGAGTGTGTGTGTGAGTGTGAATGTGTCTGAGTGTGTGTGTATTGTGTGTCTGAATGTATGTGTGTGTGTATTGTGTAGGTGATGATGCCTATTTCTCCCAAGTTTTTCTTGGACCTTTCTAATAGAATCCCACTTTGCTTTGTGAGGCTCAACTCTCTCCATTTTATTTATAATGAACTTGGAATAAATCATGTTAGGTATGGAAGCGACATTAACTTCTGTCCCCATTCCTTGTAAACAACAACAAAAAGAAGTTCCTAATTTTTTTACTGTGTGTGCTGAGAAGAGCACACACACCTGATTATGAGCCTCTTTCTGTGCAGAGCTTTGTGTGGAAATGAGGTGGGGATGGCCAAGGTCAAGCTTAGGAAAGGAAGCTAATTAGTTGAATTCTATGCTTTGCTTGTTGAATCTATATGTTGTTTTTCCTGTGCAAAGTTGATCTCCATTAAGGGACTTCAGCATTTGTCCCTAACTGCTCAGATAGGCCATCATGATTTTTTTTCATATGTAAATTTTAAAAGCAGTCAATGCCCAGGGTAGACATGGGGAAATCCTGTTTGATATTTTACCCTGAATGATTTCAAAACAAATGCACTTTTATCTTTTAAAAATTCTTTTTGATGAAACTCATTGTGGGATTCTTTATTGCTCAGTCTGTTTACAAAGGTAGTTTTTATAGAGGGCTTTGTTTCCAAAGAAATACACACTGCATATTGATCTAATGGGTCTGACAATGATTAAGGAGCAATTTACACAGGATTATTGCATGGTCTTAGTGTGTGCTCTAGTCCTATGACTCATAAGGCACCTTTTTTTGTGTTGCATTTATGGGCAGAGGTGTTTTAAGAAAACATTTTGGAGAGCAAGAATTGTGAAAGAATGCGAGTCATCGAAAACTTCTGCCAAGACATGATGCTTTTACAGCTAGAGACAATGCTGAAAGTGCCCTTGAAGTTTGAAGGTGTGTTATGAAATGCCAAAGAGCTTTCCACAAATCAGCTACCTCAACACAGCCCTTAACCCATTAGGAGAGCAAAGTCCAGGCTTAAACAGAAACCACTAGTTTAGAAATATCCCTACTTCTTACAAGTGCCAGCAATTCCAGGTTTTGTGAGGAGAAACAGCATTTAGAGTGGCTGTCTATGGTCAGGTGGCCAGGATGGGAAAGAAACTTGCTTTGCAATGCTTAGGAGACTGCATAAAAGTGTCCATGACTTCTTTAGGGAAAGAGATTTTATTTTATTTTAATTTTTTTTAAATAATGGCAGGTGTATTTTTTTAATATGGTAAAATATATATGACATAAAATGTATCATCTTAACTATTTTTAAGTGTGCAGCTCAGTAGTGTTAAGTGTATTTACATTGTTGTGCAACCATCACTACAATCTATATCTAGAACTTTTTTATCTTGTAAAACTGAAACTCTGTGCCCATTAAATAATAACTCCCCACTCTCCCATCCCTCCAGCCTCTGGCAACTACCTACTATCTATCTATATGAATCTACTACTCTAGGTACCTCATATAAATGGAGTCCTACAATATTTGTCCTTTTGTGTCTGGCTTATTTTACTTAGCATGATGTTTTTAAGGTTCATCCATGTTGTAGCCTGTGTCAGAATTTCCTTCCTTTTTAATACTAAATCATCCATTGTGTCTATATACTACATTTTGTTTATCCATTCATCTATTGATAGACACTTGGGTTGTCTAGGGGACATTTTTATTTCTGTTTTTCTCTCAAGTTTGATGCAGCTCTTGTGACCAGGTATGTGAGATATGGACTGGCAGTGTGAAATATCCTCCTGACTCTTTATCACTGAGCTTAGTTGTGGTTGGTTGGACCGTACTACCTTTAGGATTAACACTCATAGTTTATGTCAAGCCTGTTCAACTTTGGACTGTCTCATAACTGCAAGACAATTGGCACTGCAGGTCTTTGCTGGTAGTGCTTGTTCCAGCAAAGTTTAGTGTTATGTACTGAATGTTTATGTCTCCCCAAATTTGTCTGTTAAAGCCCTAAGTCCAATGTGATTGTATTTGGAGATAAGATCTGCGAGGAGACAATAAAGATTAAAATGAGGTTATGGGGGTGGGGCTGTAATCCATAGGACTGCATTATAAGAAGCGAAAAGAAAGACCATATGAAGACACAGCAAGAAGGCAGCTGCCTACAAACCAGGAAGAGAGCTCTCACTAAAAACTGAATCAGTTGGCACCTTGGACTTCTAGCCTCCAGAACTAGGAGAAATCAGTGTCTGTTTTTAAAGCCACCCAATGTGTGGCATTTTGTTGTGGCAGCCTGAGCAGACTAAAGCAGGCAGTGACCTACGAGAGAAGGAAACCCTTTCCACCTCAGCTAGAAGCTTCGAGGCTGGTCTGTGTTCTTCAGCCATACTCTACAAGGGAGATTCAAAGCTGTGGCTCCTGGGGAACATACCCCTGCTCCCATCACACACCTCTTAGCACTGCTGAGAGTGTTCCCTCAGCACTGATCACATTTACAAAGACTTCTGTGCAAATAACATGACTTCGTTTGGAATATCTTTGTGTTTATAGAAATCCCATCATCTTTCTTTTCCTCCTAGGGAGAAATTTAAATACTGTTTTAAGTCTTAATGTCAGGCTAATGTGTGTGATTCAGGACTCAATTAATTCATGAATGCCTATAAGAGAAAATTCTTATTTCCTCTTGGAATACATTGTAGATTTGTATCATACTAATCTTCCTTCCTAACTATTTTCTTTCAAGTTAAAATTTGCATTTTTTAAGTTACTTGGATGGAGAAAGGTAGCCAGCTATATCTTTATGTATGGGAAAAGTCAGTCTGGGAGTTTTATAAAATCGATAATGACTAGAAGAGACCTGTTGGGTCTTCTTAACCCCATCTTCCCAGCAGCAGATACCCCACCACATGCAGAGAGGGGCTGAACATTATCCACTCCTCCAGAACAGCATTTCTCAGGACGGCAATTTACAGGTATTCAAAGGAAAATGCACTGCGATACAGGTTTTGGAAATGCTGTGTCCCACAAAGTTAAATGGGTTTCTTTCCTGAAGCAGGACTTCTTATGCCTTCCATTCATCCATTCACTTGCTCATTTATCATTTCCCCTGAGTCTCACCATGTGTCAGGCTTTGTATTAGGCCCTATGAAGGTGGTGCAAAGGAAGACAAATGTGTTCTCTGCCTTCGGGGAGATTAAAGTCTGGTGGAGCTCTTAAAATGCTCATTTCAAAGAGCAAGATAAAATAGGCAAGGTCCCCAAACTATTTAACAATGAGACCCTTTTTTGGAGATCATTTCCTGGCACACGTGTTTTGTGGGATGCACTTTGGAAAACACTGTTGTGCAGAGAGGAAAACCAAGGTCAGTGGAAACACTGGTAGGATGGTAGCAATGGGTACATGCCAAGCACATTACATGTGTCAGTTGCAGTTCTCACCACAATCCCGAGAGTTAGAGATACTTTCATTGTATAGGTAAGAAGACTGGAAGTCAGAACACTTACATGACTAGCCCAAGGCCACATGTTTGGCAGAAAGGAGAGCTAGGATTGGAATCCAAGTCTATTTGGGTCCAACATCATAGTTCTTCCATCTTCCGTTGCTGTTTCTCTCCTGACGAGTCTGTCTTGGGTTAAAGAAACCTGAGTTCTAGTCTTGACCTTTCTGCTAATTAGCCTGGCAATCTTGACTAAGTTTCTCGAATTTTGTGAGTTTGAGTCTTTTAAATACTTATAGAGAGTTCGCCTCTGTGCTTCACATATGTCATAAGGATCAGATTAAGCAGTGTATGTTCTCCTGCTTTGCAAAGTCCACAGCATGTATAGTGCTGTCTGCATTCTAAGCATCAAATAGTATTTGCTAGGATGGAACAGAGAATTGACAGTGTCAGATTAAATTATGTTCAACATATAGACGTTACATTTTGTCTCCTTGAGAGTGTGTCCTGTAGCTACCAAACAGCTCAGTGTTTCTTTAAGAATTCTCTGTGGAGGAGCCTTCCCTAGTAACTGCCTCTGAAATGACTTCAGTCCTCATAACTATTTGTTAAAGGAATTTTTTAAAGTGCAGTAACACCTGGAGGCTCATTTATCACTGTCTCTGCCCACCTACACACTGGAGATGCCACCTACACACTGAAGAATGATGGCAAAAATATTTATGCAATAAACCAGTGAAGAAATGTAAAAGGAGCCCCTCTGTGTTGAAGGCAGAAATTACTGACCTCTTTGTAATGATTTTAAATGGCATTCTGATCAGAAAGATTAGTGGCTTCACAAACATAGAGGGTTCTTACATCACTATTAAGGGGGAGAAGTATTTTTCTCTGCAATCTAAAACTGAAAAGTGGCACACTAGTTGGTCTTAGACAGGATCACAGGCTCCATACATTTTTTCTTTAGCTTGCTTGGAATGCTGTATTTTGTTACTGCGATGAGGTTCTTTTGCAACATAAATTCATAAAACCCATCCAGACAGACCGGAAAATGAGTGCCTCCTGTTAGCAGCAGTGGAGATTGGGAAAGAGGTAAAAACAGGCCTGCAGGAAGCCTGGAGCTGAACCAGAGGCAGCCTGCAGCAGGAGCTTGTTTCAGGGAAGCAGGTAAGTAGTCCTGAAGATGGGGAAAGTCTGAGGAGCTCTTCCCAGAGGAGAAGAGTGGATGAGCTCCCCTGATGCCCACTCTCCGGCACTGGCACACTCCCTGTTGTCGTGTGGGAGACCCTGCTCGCTGTGCCATTTGTTGTGCGGGGCGGCCTGTGGGGTCTCCGGTCCCGCTCCCCACACAAGAACGCAGGACATCGTGAGGCCAAAAAGGAACACCCACGGAGCCACAGGTAGGGGAGCTACACCACCATGGTGTCACTGGAGGCTGGGTCCACTGGACGCGTGACCCGCTGTCCGCCCTTCCGCCAACAGACCGACGACTCTCCTCCACTCCCCTCTCCTCTCCTCGGCCCTCCTCCACAGCCGCAGCAGTAATATTAGCGGTCAATTGGCCAACTGGCTACAGCTGACGGCCATCTACTACCCGAGCCAGCGCCCTTCCACGTGAGGCCGAGAGCCTGTAAACTGCTTTCTGGGGCTCTGTCCCCACACTGTCCATCCTTGATCCTCCTGTGAGCCCATGAGGAAAGCGCAGGCAGTTCATTGGAAACATCCCAGCTGAGCTCTGGGGCAGACAGAGCCCGGAGCCCTCAGGGGTTCCCAGTACTTCCACAGACAACCCCCTCCTTTAAAATGGCTGAGTACTTGTGGGGACAGAGCCAGGAGTGCAGTTTCCAAGCTCCCGGCCTCACGTGGAAAGGTGCTGGCTCAGGTAGTAAATGGCCATCAACTGTGATTGGATGGCCATCAGCTGGGGCTAGTTGGCCGTCAGCTGTAACCAGTGAGCCATTGGCCACTAACATAACTGCTGTGGCTATGCTAGCATCAAAATGGGGGCTAGCAAGGAGATGGTGGCTGAGCTAGCAAGAGCGGATTGCAGAGAGGCGGATGCCGCCAGTGAGAATATAGTGGTATGACTCCCCCATCTATGGCTCCCTGGGTGTTCCTTTTTGGTCTCACCATATCCTGCATTCTTGTGCAGGGAGCGGGAGCAGAGACCCCGCCTGATACCCTGCACGACAGTACTCTTCAGACTTTTAGTGGCAGAGTTGAAAATCAGGGCATGGGGCACACTTGTTCATATTTGCCAGAGTTGGCAGGGCAGTAGTGGCAAATCTAGGCTCAAGCCTAGATCCACAGGTACAAGTCACATTGAGGCAAATCCATTGTTTACTCTGACAGGGCCACTGGACTTGTAGGTCAAGGAAATGCTGCCATGGTGGGGTATTCAGCAAGGCATTTGGCAGTCTCTTCTGATGACATGCTTGTGTACAGAATGAAGGCATACAGCTAGCGGCCAGTACGAGAGCAATTCCTTAACAGGCTCAATGACTCCATGCAGCAAAGGCTGGTCTATGTGATGACAGCAGTGACAACGGTGACAGCGTCTCCTGCTGAGCCATACCACTCAGCTCTGTGCTGCCCCAGGGTGAACATGTTTGGAAGGACAGTCTGGATCAAGAGCTGAAAGGGCTTCATAGTACAGATTACAAAGAAAAGCTGACTAAGATAAAATTACATATTAAAAGCTTAAACATAAAGTCCCTTTACTCAGGTTCAAAGAATTCACTTCACTAGAGCTCCAAGGCCTAGCAATGTGATATAGTATAAAAAGAACTTATGGCTGATGACAGTAGAATGTAGATATCACCTGTTTGTCCAGTCCATCTGTGGGGACAGAGCCCCAGAAAGTAGTTTACAGGCTCTTGGCCTCACGTGAAAAAGTGCTGGCTCGGGTGGTGGATGGCCGTCGGCTGTGGCTGATTGGCCATCGGCTGTGGCTGGTTAGCCGATTGGCCGCTGGTATAACTGCTGTAGCTACGGAGGAGAGCAGAGGACTGCCGAGGATTGCCGAGGAGCCGAGGAGAGTCGAGGAGAGCGGAAGAGAGTAGAGGAACAGAGTTGAGGAGAGTAGAGGAGAGTCGTCGGTCAGTTGGCGGAGGAGCGGACAGCAGGTCGTGCGTCTGGTGGGCCCAGCCTCCAGTGAGACCATAGTGGTATGACTCCCCTACCTATGGCTCTGTGGGTGTTCCTTTTTGGCCTCATCATATCCTGCGTTCTTGTGTGGGGAGCGGGAGCAGAGATCCCGCAGGCCGCCCCGCCTGAAAAATGGCTCAGCGAGCAGGGTCTCCCGCATGACACCATCTTTGGCTGTGTTATGGCAAAGTGTTTCCTCCTGTCATGCTGAACTGCCCTTCTCTTCTCTAGGCTAGTGTAACCCCTTCTGGAGTACTGGCATTCAGTTTGGGACAACGCATTTAAGAAGACAAGGACAAAATATACCCAAAGCACAGAGATCAGCTCTCAAAAGAGCCTGACAGCATGCTTCAGGGAGAATGACTGAGAGACTGGTGAACACACAGCTAGTTCCTTTGACTCTGAGGCACAGGCCAGGGAAACAAGGCAAAACTTGTGTGTCACCTCCAAAGATAGCAGTAGGACGGGGGGTGGAAACTACAACATCATTACATTCAGAGATGTCCAAAGTTAGGATGGTCTGCTCTGAGAAGAGGTGAGGTCAATCTCACCTCCCAGAGCTCAGGCGCACACTGGCCCCACACCTGGTGCTGGTGGGGTAATGGGCTGGTTGGACGGGTTGTGGCTCCCACTCTGGGATTCTGCAAACCCACGCTGAAGAGCCAAGAAAACAAGGCTCTAAGTTCAGTTTTGCCACTAACTGCCTTAGTGACCTTAAGTGAGTTGTTTCAGTCCTCTGCATCTCATTTTTCTCCTCTGCTAAAACAGGAAATTGGACAGGATGCTCTCCCAGCTTTCTTTGATTTGGTTATTCTATTACCTTTATCATCATGTATCTCTGCCAAGGACTGATAGGATGTGATCTCCTTCATTCACAGACCAAAGGAAGGGTTTAAGAAATATATCTTGGTTGCCATTGTAGGAAGTGTACTCATTGTCTTGCTATTTTCTCTGAACCTTGCCTCCTTTTTATTTGGATATCTCTTGTCCTGTATTTTAAGATCAATTTCAGAAGACCAGAAGAACAACTAAATTAGGAGTAATTTTTACCGTGGTGGAGAGGCAGTGGTTTCAGAAAGCTTCTGGTAAGGCCTATGTCAACAGGAAAAATAAGTGAAAATGATTCTAAAGATGTTTTAAGAAGTTATTTTAGTTTGGGTGTTTAGTCTTTCTTTTTTCTTGTCATTTTTCTTCCCTAAGGAGTCAATGACCATCATTTATGCAGAGAGGCTGTAATTTTTGCCCTATTTTATGGGGTATTTCATTGTCCACATCTGAATTCAGCCTATTCGTTATGCTGGATGCTCTCACCCCAGTAACAGGGAAGCTGGTGGCAACTAAATTTGGCCAGTCAGGCCCATGGGGACAATTTGTTCTGATGACTCTAAATTGAGACAGAAATGGAAGTTTAGAAAAAGCTTCAGTCTAAACATCCAAGTAATTTAAAATCCAATAGGGGACAAAGAATAAGCGTAATTTGGATTGAGGAAGGGTCCATTAGGACGGGCAATGAGAGGCGGTCTGGATGTGCATGTTGGTGTGTGTGCGTGCGCATGCGTGTTGGGGGTGGCACTCCTGCAGTAGTTTTAGGCATGACCAGAGTACTGCTTCGGTTGGCTGTGTCCATCTGAAGAGACAGGGCTGGGTCCAACGCTGGAGTGGGGATGGGTGTGGGGACAGAGTCAGGAGTGCAGTTTCCAGGCTTTTGGCCTCACGTGGAAAGGTGTTCACTCGGGTAGTAAATGGCCATCAACTGTGATTGGATGGCCATCAACTGTGGCTAGTTGGCTGTCAGCTGTAACCAGTGAGCCATTGGCCACTAATATAACTGTTGTGGCTATGCTAGCAGAAAATGGGGGGCTAGCAAGAAGATGATGGCTGAGCTAGCAAGAGCAGCGGATTGTAGTTAGCAGGGTGATTGCAGCTAGCAAGTGAGGTTGGTTGGCAGAGACAAATGGACGGTGGGTTGTGGATCGTGTGTCTCCTGCTTCCTGTGTCTCCAACCCAGTTGCCAGTGAGACTATAGTGGTATGACTACCCTATCTATGGCTCCGTGGGTGTTCCTTTTTGGCCTCACCATATTCTGCGTTCTTATGCGGGGAGCAGGACTAGAGACCCCAGAAGAGACCTCTCCTGTCACCCCACATGACAATGGGTTTAGCTGGTAAGGGTGTGGCTTGAATGAGGCTGAGATGTACACTTCAGTCCCACACATCCCCTGTCACATATTCACTCCCAAACTCAGCTTTTTCTTAAAAATGCCAGCTGCATGGGAATTAGGAATGAAATAAGCAAGTGTGAAAGTCATTTTATATTCTATTCCCTAGGCCAGCAAAACAAACAGAACCACCTTGTGCAGGTGGAAGAGCAGGACTGTCATCTGATTAAATGCAAAGCAAAAGCAAAACACTACAAAAGCTAATGAAGCTGGTAACAGCACTGAAAGTTTTCTTGATTTGTAAGAAGTCAAACATATTTCTGCTTTGGATGCTGACCTCAGGAACAAATGCAGATTTATAAATTTACATTCTTTGCCTGCTCACCTGCCTTTTCTCCTGCTCCCGAATCCTCTGTGAAAGCCATCTTTCAAAGACTGTTGTTCAACAGAAGAGCCCATCTCAGATGACAACAGCTTTCAGCAGCTCTCTGCATGCTGCCGAGGAGGCAAAGCAACTCAACTCAGCACAGAATACCGACACTCAGGGGTTAGCATATGGTATCTCAACTGCTAGTGCTTTTTGTATTCCACGATTTGTGCTTAGAAATGGAAAAAAATAATCCTATCCCCAAAATGTCTGTGATTGGCAACTCTTGTTAGGACCTGGATATGTGAGTTCCCTGGGAAGATGAAGTGCATCTGACAAGGAGAGGCAGTAGCTGGCTTCCTGACTGCTTCGAGTAGCTTGTGGTAACATCGTAGGTGAATGCTTGGGGGAACCCTTTGTTTTGTCCAGTGCACCAGCCGCTTGTTCAGGCGTGGCTTGGTTAGAATTAATTTGGAAATTTATGAAGAGAATGTTGCCTACCAGCCCTGAATCCCCAGAAAGAATAAGAAAACATAATGGCAAAATATCAGAAAGGGCATTCCTGAACACATTTTAAGTCTAGTCATCAGGTTATCTGCAGCATCAATATGTATAAATAAATGTATTAACAGTTGATCGGAGCCGGTCCGGATCTCACGAACATTTACTTAGATATGGAAACAGCATAATGCAGAATCTGGGAGAGGTGTGTCCAGCCCAGTTGGAAAGTGTGCGTGGTTACGGTGTCTTTTGTTGTGGATATAGGGGGAGACTGTTGGATTCATGCCACCCATGTGCCATTATTGTTCCCAGGTGAAAAGGAAAAGCCAGATTTTCTTACCAGCTCCATGAGATTCTCAAAATGCTTGTTCATCACTGTAAATAATTTAATGTGTAGAATGCTGGTAGGGATTGTATAAATAAGTCAATCGATACTACACCTGCGTACTAAGATCACATCACCTTCCTGATGTGCCTCTTTACTAAAAAAAATTTGCCTTGATGGGTTGTTGTGAAGATAAATGAGATAGTGCCGATTAATATGCTTTGTAAATTGCAAAGCACAATGCCAACAACAGCTAGTGCTGTTATCCTTAGAGAGGAAACCTGACCTTGGCGAAAAGGTGAAACAACCCGGAGAAACATCACTTCTTTGGCCAACTATAGTGCTGGCCCACGCATTACAGGACAATTACCCTCTGCCTTGAGGAATCTCCCTAGAGGCAAAACTATGTTGTCCTTTGGAATGAAATATATGAGATTTTGTTACTGAAAAGAGAAGGGGAATGTAGCTCAGGAAGGATGCTGAAAGAAGACCTGAGCATATTTTAGAGGTGTAAAGAGGGGAGGAGAGCTGTAACTCTGAAAAAATAAGAGGAAGCTCTGAATATAGACAGGTTCATTGGGTAGAAAGATCCCCAGCCTGGCGAAGGGAATTCAGTCTCCTAAGGGTTTTGCTCACTCATTGAACAAATGTTTATTGAGCATCTTTTATGTGCCAAACCCCTTTCCAACCTTGTAATGAAAAGGCATCTTTAGAAAAATTCCACTGTCTTTTCTCTGACTGACTCGGCAGGCCATCCAGTGAACAGCAATTTATTAGGTTGGTGCAAAAATCATCGCGGTTTTTACAATTATTTTTAACCTTTCAAACCGCAATGACTTTTGCACCAACCTAATAGTTCTGTCTGGGCGCAGGCATTGTGAGGGTAGTCCCTGGACAAAAGAGTCCCTTTGGGTTTTGAGGAGAGTACCAGGTAAGTCAATTGATAAGTGAGCAGTGATAACCCTTACGGCAGCTCTCCTGGATCCTTTGAAATGTCCTCCAGCAACTTAACTTCAAGTGCCCACTAAGACAATTATTTGAAAAGTGTATTAATGTGGTAGGGCTTCCCTAACAAAATACCACAGGTTTAAACAACAGCAATTTATTTCCTTACACTTCTGGAGGCTAGAAGTCTGAGGTGTGGGCAGGGTTGTTTTCTTTGGAAACTTTTCTCCTTGCCTTGTAGATGTTCACCTTTTCTCTGTTTCTTCACATGGTCTGCTCTAAGTACGTGACTGTGTCCTAGTCTCTCTTCTTATGTCCTATTTTCTCTTATACCACCCACTCCCCTCCTTACCCTCTGATAACCACTAAACTGCTGTCTGTGTTTATGAGTTTTTGTTTCTTTCCTTGTCTTGTTCCTTTGTTGCCTTCAGTTTTATATCCTACATATAAGTGAAGTCATATGGTTCTTGACTTTTTCTGTTTGACTTATTTCACTTAATATGATAATCTCAAGACCCATTCATGTTGTCACAAATGGCCCTATTTCATCTTTTCTTATGGCAGAATAATGTTCCATTGTGTGTATATACCACATCTTCTTTATCCAATCATTTATCGAAGGACACTTTGGTTGTTTCCATGTCTTGGCCACTGTAAATAATACTGCAATGAACATCAGAGTACATATATCTTTACAGATAAGTGTTTTCAGATTTTTTTGGTAGATACTCAAGAGAGGGATTGCTGGGTCATATGCTAATTCCATTCTTAATTTTTTGAGAAGCCTCTGTACTGTTTTCCACAGTGGCTGTACCAGTTTACATTCCCACCAGCAGTATATGAGGGTTCCTTTTTCTCTACAACCTACCCAACACTTGTTATTATTTGTCTTGTTGATGATAGCCATTCTAACAAGTGTGAGGTGGTATCTCATTGTGGTTTTGATTTGCATTTCCCTAATAGCTAGTGAAGTTGAACATTTTTTGATATATCTGTTGGCCATTTGTATGTCTTCTTGGAAGAAGTGTCAAGTGATGTTTCTTTCTTATTTATTTTCCTTTCCTATTGATATACCTGACAACATTGTCCAAAATCACTTAACCCCACTAATACACTTTTATTCAAAGTTCTTATATTCAATTTTCCCTTAGCACATTTTCTTTTCTAAAATAAGAAGGAAACAAACAAACAAAATTTACCTTAAGCTTACTGTTCTAACACAACTTTGCAGTTCTTTTAAAGACAAGAAGAAAGAAGCCCCCCCCCCCCAATAAAAACCTGCAATATTAAACATCCTCTTGATAATCAGTGAAAAGAAAATCTACACATCTCAATATAAAATGACAAACAGGTTCTTTAAAAAGCTAGAATTTCCAGTTTATGCACAGGATTTTTCACAGGCTATGGACTCTACCTTTGTACACTAAATAAATAGCAAACAATAAAGAACAGAAACAGTTCCTTTTTCCTTGTTGAGCGACCAAGCAACACAGAAGAAAGCACTTTTTGTTTAGAAAGAAAATAAAAGAAACCAAATTTTTCAGACGTATTACCACCAAACTAAAGGCTTCTTGATTCTCACGTTAATTCGGATTGCTGGACTTTTACCAGCCTCTGTTTGCCAGGTTACCCCATTATCAAGGCCAAAGGACCCGGAGTCCACATGGAAACCATTCAGCTGGTGGCAAGCTTCTGTGGGCCATGCCCAGAGAAGCAAAGAAACAGAATTGGAGGTTCGGTGAGTTACAGGAGGCTGGAAACCCCAGCAACGTCAAAGCATAATGAAGTATATAATTAAGCAATTGCTATGATCTCAAATAAGGGGTGTTTTGTTATTGTTTTGACCTTACTCACCCATGTCAACTGCCAGCCTGACCTTAGTTGTTCTAAAGCCAAAATCTACATAAACAATCACTTCTTTCCCTCAGCACACCTTTCCATACAAAGAACCAGGGGACCAACAAGTGTTCTCTCAGTCAGTTTGGATCAGGAGACTGAGCACTTGCTTTCCCAACAACATTACAAGGTGCTGCCCAGCACTGGTCATTCTGAGAGGCACAGGTGTGTGGTGAGGAAGGCCTCTCTTGGACCCTGGGAACAGAGGTGGAAGAATTTGAAAGAACCTTGTGTCTGAGAGAAGGGGCAGGGCCCTTTCTTTGTACTGTCACTCTGGTTCTGCCACTATCTGCCATTTTATATAGTCTCCAAATTAGGAGCCTGGGTTATGTGAGGGCTGGCTGTTATCTCCACCTTCCAGAAGCAGAGCAGCGTGGAGCTCAGAGTCCAAACTCACCCCCAGCTTTCCACTTGAGTGCTGTGGAATCTGTTCAAAGTTCTTAGCCTCTCTGAGTCTCAGTTTCCTGACATGTAAAGAGGAGTGGAGCTAGTACCTAGCTCACAGCATTAATGTAGAGTCCTGTGTGTAAAACAGTGAGCTTGGAGCTCAGAAACGCTAACTTCCATAGATAATTACCATTTCTGTGAGTAGAGCCACATCCCGAGGACATTTGGCTCTAATTGCAGTCAAATGGCTGGTTTATTCTCTGTGTAGAACAGAATTCAACAAACCAACTTGAAAGATGGCTCTCTGGCTGCTGCTTCATAGACGGATCTGGCAGTCTGAAATTGGGCACATGGTAAAATTTGTTTCAATTCGGGGAACCCTGGCACCTAAAGTTTTAGAATTTTTCTTCTTTTATATGCATCTGAGCATTGACACACTGAACTCTTCGAAATTCTGGTGAGGATCTGCTCAGTTCTACAAGTATTTACTATTGCTATCACTACCTGCTAATGTTCTTGGTGTTTGGAGAGGCAATAGGGCATGGATGTTTAGGGTAGAGACTCTGGGGTCCTTCCCACCCTGTCTCCCTTGTGACTCCATCCAGACCGACAAGATTCCATGCTATGTGTAATGAAATAAGAGTAGCTAAAATTACAGAGTACAGAGGAAGCTCCAGATTTCCCGGGTCCCTGAAGCTCATACAATTAGGGAGTCCTCTTTAAGGAAAAGGATGCGAAGCTACCTTGCCGAACAGTGTCAGTGTGGGTCATTTTTCAGGTGTGGGACTGTAGCTTGCATGAGATCACATAGTGATGCTGTGTTTGAGGTTGGATCTCCTTTGAGCCTGACACCCAAATCTGGGCTCTACACCACTAAGCTGCCTTTCCTCATTCGAGAGACCAGCGTGTGTGTGTGTGTGTGTGTGTGTGTGTGTGTGTGTGTGTGTGTGTGTGTGTGTTGCTATCAGCAGGCTCTGATGACCCATCCAGTTTGATATTCTGGTCTAACATTATAGTAATGTTCACCCTGTACTACATCTGAGCCAGCGGCTTCATCTTCACTCCCTGTGCGTTCTGTTCTTGC
Source organism: Rhinolophus sinicus (assembly GCF_057876585.1). NCBI lineage: Eukaryota > Metazoa > Chordata > Mammalia > Chiroptera > Rhinolophidae > Rhinolophus > Rhinolophus sinicus. Next base: position 94,280,545 of record NC_142514.1, read on the forward strand.
AGTCCTTCCCCTCCCACCTGGAAAATAAAGGGACTGAGTTGAGGACCTTAGTTCTGATCCTCCCTCTCCACTTTCCAGTTATATGATCTCAGGCTCTTCCATAACATAGAGACTGTATTAAGTCCTGCTCATCTAACAGCAGTTTTAAGAGTCGGGAGAAAACATCTCAAAGTACTTAGAAAGCAGTAAAAGTGCTATATGATATAAGTGAGCGATTGTCATTAGGCCTAAACCCGACTTACCTTCTGACTGTTTCAGTCTATACTGAGGTTTCCTGTCTTACAGAACTCTGAATCTCTATATCTCACAGGTTGACATTTCTGTGTTACCTAATTATTTTGTATGAGTTTGTTTTATTTTTATTACCAAATCATATATGCTTTGCAAATGAAATCCAATTTTGCGCCCTCTGTATGCTTTACTGAAATAGCATACTTAGAAGTCTTTTTTTATATTTGTTATAAAATTTTGTTATTTGTTAACTTAGAGTTTTGTTAGTTGACTCATATTCATAATTTTGTCTCCATTAAAATTTGGCTTACAATTGTTTTTAAATATATTTGATCTTTGAATTGTAAATGATGTGGGCTCTTAGGTAAATTTTAAAATTTTCTTTTCCAATTGTTTATGCTGATATTAGAACTATAATTGACTCTTGTATCCTAGCCTGATGAATACTCATATAGGTTTTAGTGGTTATTTCATGCATCTTATGGGATTATCTAAACAAACCATTGTGTCACCTGCAAATAGAGACAGTTTTATGTATTTCCTTCTAATCGTTATGGTTTTTATTTCTTAATACAGATAGTTAAGACCTTGAGTATAATTTTGAATAGAATAATTGCTTTATTCTCCATTTTAGGGGAGAATATTCAATATTTTACTTTAGGTTTTCTTTATAGATTATCAGTTTGAGGAAGTTCCCTTCTGTACCAGTTTGCGAAGAGCTTATTTTCTCTTTTTAAAAAAAAATAATTAATGGGTATTAAATTTTGCTAAATACTTTTTGTGCATGTATTTAAATTATCACACACTTTTATTGGGTTTAATTTTAAACTGAATTTCCGACCTTTGATATGTTTCTAAATGTTTTATATCTTCATTAGATTCTGATTATTCAAGTCTGAATTGAAAAGGAGCTGAGATTTCAGGAAATTTCTAATTATTCAAATCTGATTTAAATTGAGGCAGATTGCAGAGAGTTCTTCAAAGAGCAATTATCCAGTTCTTGCTTCATTTGATGACATTTGGTCTGAGTTTTTTTCTGATTACAAAGAACAATGCCACATTTCTTCAAGTCTACTTGTCTTTCTTCTCAAAGACCCACAAGGCAGCCCTTCTACTTTCTGAGCATCATTCTCATGGAAATTTTCTTTATGTAACAGACTGAAGTACAGAATAAAGCATGCCAAATTTATTTGAAAATAGTTTTAGTAACTCAAACTGTAGACCACCTCTTCAAAATTAAATTACTTATGGCACACCTACATAGTCTAATTTCTGTCTCCTTTTTTCTTTTATCTCCAATATTTTTAGTTAATATTATTATTATTAATATTTATGTCATTGCTTTACAGCAGCCTTACTCAGTTACTGGATTTCTTAGTCTAAACCAGAAATAGTTTTTCTTCATGACTCATTTTATATAATAAACAAATCATTTTGTTCATCAAGGGTGTTTCATCTCATGATGATGGCAAAGAATTTGGGGATTAACTAATTATAAATGTAGAATTTAATAGGTCATGACAGATCTGAGGCACAATCTTTTACATCTTTTACAAATGTACTTACAAGGTCTGACAATTAAGTTCTCAAACTCATCCTAGAAAAAGTGCTAAATACCTCATTGCTGAATATCATCACTATGGTGACATTCGAAGGACTCCCCTTGGGAATCTATGCACCAACAACAGTGCCTAGTCCACCCTTCAAAGCAATTTTGGAACTCCTTTTTTGTATTGGCCATCAGAGCTGTCATCGTATTACCCTTGATGTCCTGAATGTCATCAAAATGTCCTCCTTTCAATATTTCCTTTATCTTTGGAGAAAGAAAGAAGTCATTGGAGGCCAGATCAGGTGAGTAGGGAGGGTGTTCCAATACAGTTATTTATTTACTGGCTGAAAACTCCCTCACAGACAGTGCCATGTGAGCTGGTGCATTGTCGTGATGCAAGAGCCATAAATTGTTGGAGAAAATTTCAGGTCGTCTAACTTTTTCACGCAGTCTTTTCACCGCTTCCAAATAGCAAACTTGGGTAATTATTTGTCCAATTGGTACAAATTCATAATGAATAATCCCTCTGATATCAAAAAAGGTTAGCAACATCATTGCAACAAGTTTGCAAACTTGTCAGACCTACGTATACACTGTATTTTATGTAAGTACTGGATAGTAATATCTTTGGATTCTTATAAAATCTCGCATGTATTTCTTTTTTTAAAATTAAAGTTTATTGGGGTGACAATTGTTAATAAAGTTACATAGATTTTAGGTGTACAATTCTGTAATACGTAATCTATATATTACATAGTGTGTTCACTACTCAGAGTCAGTTCTCCTTCCATCACCATATATTTGATCCCTTTTACCCTCATCTACCACCCCTCTTATCCTCTGGTAACCACTAAACTATTGTCTGTGTCTATGAGTTTCTGTTTCTTCATTTGTTTGTCTTGTTCTTTTTGTTGTTTTCAGTTTTATATACCACATATCAGTGAAATCATATGGTTCTCTACTTTTTCTGTCTGACTTACTTCGCTTAGCATTATAATCTCAAGATCCATCCATGTTATTGCAAATGGCGCTATTTCATCTTTTCTTGTGGTAGGATAGTATTCCATTGTGTATATATACCACATCTTCTTTATCCATTCATCTATTGAAGGACATTTTGATTGTTTCTATGTCGTGGCCACCGTAAATAAAGCTGCAATGAACATTGGATCACACATGTCTTTATGGATAAATGTTTTCAGATTTTTTTGGTAGATACCCAGGAGAAGGATGGCTGGGTCATATGGCAATTCTATTCATAATTTTTTGAGGAACCTCCACACTGCCTTCCATAGTGGCTACACCAGTCTGCATTCCCACCAACAGTGTGTGAGGGTTCCTTTTTCTCCACAGCCTCTCCAACATTTGTTACTATTTGTCTTGTTGATGACAGCCATTCTGACTGGGGTGAGGTGATATCTCATTGTGGTTTTTATTTGAATTTCTCTGATGATTAGTGCTGTTGAGCATTTTTTCATATGTCTGTTGGCCATTTGTATGTCTTCTTTAGAGGAATAAATGTCTCTTCAGGTCCTCTGCCCATTTTTAAATTGGATTGTTTATTTTTGTTGTTGTTGAGTTGTATGAGTTCCTTATATATTTTGTCTCCCATATATTTCTAAGCATAAGAATTATGTCATAAGTTATCCATTCATTTTGTTCTTTGATTTATTTTAGATAACCCATATTATATATGCTTCAGAAGAATCTCTTCAACTAACAGACAGTGTACCAAGAATTCACTGATTCCTTATCCTGCTTAGCAGATTTTTCCATAGGTCATAAAATTTGGATTCTCCTTTCATCTTATTGGAGGAGTCTAATGAGGCCTTTTCTCTTTAGTTGGCAAATATTTTCGTTTATATTTGTCTTTCCTTGGTAAAGACATGGTCTCTTTCCTTCAACCTAGAATATGCTCTTTGATATATGATGGAATTTGATGTGAGATGGGTACATCTTGGGTGCCAGGGACTAACGTCTTTCAGCTGAAGAACTAAAGGGCATCATGACAGGATGATACCTCAGTATGGACAACTTTAGTGCTGGACTCCAGAGTACAATATAGTTACCATGTTGAAAAGGATTCATTCTTAATGAATGTGTGTGTGTACGTGTATGTACGATTGTATGTACTGATTAGGTAATTTTTATTACTTACTTATTCCTGAGGAACAAATTATCCCAAATTTAGCAACTTAAGACAACAAATACTGTATTATAGTTTCTGTGGGCCAGGAATGCAGAAGTGCTTAGCTGGATGATTCTAGCTGGCGTTCTGCCATTAGATGATAGTCAAGCTGTCAGCCAGGGCTGTAGTCATGGGAAGGCTCAGCTGAGGGAGAATCCACTTCATGTGGTTGTTAGCAGGCCTCCACGGTCAGTTCTTGTTGGCTGGGATCTCAGTGCCTACTGCCCTGTGGATGTCTCCACAGGTTGCCTGAGTGTCCCCAGATGGGCAGCTGCTTCTCCCAGAGCCAGTGATTCAAGATGGAGTGTAGGTGCTGGGGCTTTTACCATCACGTCTGCCATGTTCTATTTGTCACACAGACTAACTATGGGTACAGCATGGGAGGGAACTAGGCAGGAAAGAGCTCCTCGGGGGCTGTCTTGGAGGCTGCCACCACGGGTGCACTCCTGCAATGGAGCTGGGAGCTTTGATAATTTTACCTAATATAGAAATAGATGTTTCACTATTTTATTAGTTTTAAATAGCAATTTTCTATCCAGCAATATGGCCTTAATAATAATACATTATCACAACTGGATAATTATAGGTACAATAATAAGGCCTCTTTATTTTTGGGGAATAAAAATCAACTGCTTCTATATAAGTCCTCACTCTGAGAAGATAAATATTTATGGATTACAGAAACAGCCATACAATGGGTCTTCATAACACCTATGGGCAGAACATGGCTGCAGTTGTTACTGATACTCATTTAAAAAAACAAGGAAAGGTAAAAGAGAATGAGCAACTTGCCTGAATTTCGTGTAAGTGGGAGGGAGGACATTCACATTCACCTTGTGTCACTTATGTGGACATCCTCACAGCAACCTTGCCAGGCCAGTTCATGGTGATTACTCCATTTTACAGATGAGTATGTTGAGGCTGAGATACGTGCCCAAGGTCATAAAGTTAGTAAGAAGCGGAGCTGAGAATCAGCTCAGGGCTTCAGGCTTCAAAGCCCCTTAACTTCCACTGCAGCTGCTGTCTCCCCCCAAGGGCCATGTGACTTCACCCACCGATGGAAGCACCACAGTGGGTCTGTAGCAACTCTTCAGGTCATATCCCATTTTGTGTGATTTGCTATTAGGTCTTTATAATATGATGAGGTATGGGGTAGTACTTCATGTCTGATGCTGAATAAGAGTCAGTTTTCATCTTTCTCGTATCTATCTCATTAAAACTAGGGCCATCGGTTCTCTTTGAACTTTCATGACTGTTTTGGTGCTCATACGGTTGGACTTGGACCCTTTGGCCACTGGGTATTTTGTAGCAAAAGAAGTATCTTGTGTGTTGAAAGTTGGAGGATTGTGGTACCATGTCTCTTCCATACGGCCATCCCACATGCCTCCTGAAGATTCCTGGGGCCCCTGTCCTCCACGGACTGGCCCTCAGCTACGTCCAGCGTAACACACTGATTAAAAGAAAATGTGATAGTTCTTTGAGCTGTGAAGTGAGGAAAATTGGGTGACTTTCACTATATTAGCATTCATCACATGGGGTCAACGTCAGGGACTGCTTGGGAATTCCTTTCCTTTCCTTTCCTTTCCTTTCCTTTCCTTTCCTTTCCTTTCCTTTCCTTTCCTTTCCTTTCCTTTCCTTTCCTTTCCTTTCCTTTCCTTTCCTTTCCTTTCCTTTCCTTTCCTTTCCTTTCCTTTCCTTTCCTTTCCTTTCCTTTCCTTTCCTTTCCTTTCCTTTCCTTTCCTTTCCTTTCCTTTCCTTTCCTTTCCTTTCCTTTCCTTTCCTTTCCTTTCCTTTCCTTTCCTTTCCTTTCCTTTCCTTTCCTTTCCTTTCCTTTCCTTTCCTTTCCTTTCCTTTCCTTTCCTTTCCTTTCCTTTCCTTTCCTTTCCTTTCCTTTCCTTTCCTTTCCTTTCCTTTCCTTTCCTTTCCTTTCCTTTCCTTTCCTTTCCTTTCCTTTCCTTTCCTTTCCTTTCCTTTCCTTTCCTTTCCTTTCCTTTCCTTTCCTTTCCTTTCCTTTCCTTTCCTTTCCTTTCCTTTCCTTTCCTTTCCTTTCCTTTCCTTTCCTTTCCTTTCCTTTCCTTTCCTTTCCTTTCCTTTCCTTTCCTTTCCTTTCCTTTCCTTTCCTTTCCTTTCCTTTCCTTTCCTTTCCTTTCCTTTCCTTTCCTTTCCTTTCCTTTCCTTTCCTTTCCTTTTCTCCTCCTGTTTCAGGATAATTCAGTTAGTTAGTGGACTTGTAATTCTGTGGACTTTTTTTATATCATGAGAAATGGTAAAGGGGTCATTTATTCTAATTAGACTTATTCTGTTGCATAATTCCTAATCAACTTTCCTTAATATTTATACATGACATAATATGAGGCTTTAGTATATTTTTATATCTTCTTTTAAATTTACCCTATTATCCAATCATTACATATATTGTCATTCTTCAAAACAGTTCCATATGGAGATGGAAATGAGAGAGAGAGAGAGAGAGAGAGAGAGAGAGAGAGAGAGAGAGAGAGAGAGAGAGAGAGAACATATATGGGAGGTGGTAGAATAATCTGGTTGCACTGAACTGACATTACCTCTATGTTTTTAGAGTCATGAACAGGTAAGCATGTTAACAGGACAATAGAAGACTGAACAAACAAGAACAAGGCTTAGTACTCTAATAAAATAAAACTTATTACAAATTTAATGTGACACATGCTGTCATAAATAATAGCTATTGTGCTTAGGATAATTATCCACAAGACACAATCAATTCTCCCATGAGATGACAATATATACTTCACAGAATGCAGATTAGGGTAAAAGATTATAGTTCTTCTCTTCCCTTCATTGCCTTATGTCAACAGGACAACGAATTATTATTTTTTTCCCCTGATGCCCTTTATACTGTATCATAGAACCACAGTATATCTTACAGATATACTGACTTTCAACCATTACAGCACAACATCCAGGCTCTGACCTTGTTCCCTGTATGATGGTAGCTGGCTGTCTTCCCTGCCCCCCATTTCTGAGGCTGTCCTGTCCTTGATCCAGGCTTCAGCTTCTCTAAGCTTGCTGACACTCAGAGCCTGTGCTTCCTGGAGAGATGGGCCAAGGACTCCTATGGAAGAATGCACATCTAGCCATGTTTGGGAAGAAGGAGGAGAGAGGAGAGAGCTTGGTGAAGAAGAATAAGTCAGGCCACAGGCCTCCAGCAGGCCTGGCTGTGACATGCATTTGCACTAATGCCACACAGGAAAGGAGAAGCACCGACATTTGCTGGGAACCTGCTATGGGTGAAGTGGAGGTTGTGGAAGGCACTTTGGGAAGATCTACCCTGCACCCACAGGATGGGCCCAATGTCTTCCAGGTGGATTTCCAGGGACACTGGGGAGAATATGCTCACCTCCTTCCAGCCTCCAGGTCAGAAATTCCACTCTCTGGACACTCTCTGTTCTCTCGATCTTGATTTTTCCCAGGCCTGGGCAGACAGGAGTGCTTTCTCCTTCCCAGGATTCTGTCCTAACGGGAAGTATCCAGTTGGACCACATGAACAAAAGACCCTTTCACACCTGAGTTCCCAGGACCATTCTCCAAAGCTCCCCCTCCCCTTCTTCAGTCAAAATTCTCAGTTGCAACAGAGCCAACTCAGGCTAATTTCAGGAGAAAAATAATATATTAAAAAATCAAATGATAAACGTCTAAGTTTTGCTCTGTCTTGGGCACCTGAAACTAATTAAAAAAAAATAAAAAAAAAAATAAATTAAAAAAAGAAAATAATAAAGTGCACCTCACAGATTCTCTGGGAGGGCTGGGGAACCAGCCTTGGAGGCTGCAGAGCTGGGAAGTTCCCACAGTGATATCACAAACTGGGAGAAATGTCACATGGCCACACCATTGATGTGTGTAACCCTGACATTGCCAAGATGTTTGCCTCCGTAGTGGCCACCTCTGCAAACCAGAGGGAACTACAACAGAAGTTCTATGCATCATCAGCTCCTGAATCAGATCCAGAGTGGGCCGAAATTACTCCTGCTTTTGCTCATTCTTTTCCTGAAGCCTTCCCAGATTTCTCTAAGCCTAGCCCCTTCTTTGGCCTCCATTGTGTCAAGATCAACACAGAACTGTTGTTTTGTAGTTATTTACCTGCTGGTTCCTTAAGAACAGAAAATTGTCTTACTTACTTCTCTTAAACACCAGCATCTAGTACTTGCATGGAGAAAGGAGGCCCAGGACATAGGGCAGCAGAAAAGAGGCTGTCTGACTTCAACTTGGGTCTTCAGCAAAGACTTCTTGGAGAGCTGACATCTAAGACACAAATTTTTGGAGTTAACCAGGCTGAGAGTCAGGGAAATAGTGTGTATTTTTCTCAATCTATCCCCCATCCCTGAGGAAAAAGGGGTGACTTCTATGAAGAGCTCAGGCAAAATCGTGAGTAAATACTAACTTCAAATGTAATGGGCACTTTGAAAGCAAATGCATTTGGATTGTGTGTGTGTGTGTGTGTGTGTGTGTGTGTGTGTGTGTGTGTATCCAGGGTAGTATTTTAAAGCAAGTGTCTATCAAACCTATGGCAACATTAGCCTCAGGATATTGTTGAGCCAAATAGCTTCATAAGATTTTGAAAAGGATTAGCAATGCATATGAATACAACCAGGTACTGTAATTATTCTTGAAACAGTTTCTCAATGGGCAATTAGAGGATTAACCATACAATCTGATCCAGTGTTCAGACGTTTTATATACCGTACTTACCAAGCCTAGGAATAGATCCATTTGTCTTAATATAATAGTCAACCCTGAAAGAGTCACTCAGCTAAGAGATTTACCACCAATAATTAAACTGAAGGCATTACTGTTCAGAATAACAGCAAAACCTAATGATTTTTATGTCTCCAACAACACAGAGAATTTCAGCCCTCCTTCGAATTTCACAATCATATGTTATTCTATGTGCATGGGCATTCTAGATCAAAGACCATGCGTATATATACAAGTTTTATATACAAGCCAGGTAATTCTTATGTAAGAAAAATGGTATGACTAAAGGTTAATTATGGAACAAGGAACAATACTGTGAATATTATTAATTCAGTGAGCAATGAACAGATGTTCTTCTGTTAAGAACAAGCTTCCCGCTTCTTAATAAGTGAATCACTCACATTAGGATAATAGCTTTTTTATATGTGAATACAGATTTTTCTCAACCAAGATTCCAACATCAAGCGTGGCTTCTGCTGTTTTCTTTATATGAAATGTTCACTTTGAAAATAATGAGACTCTTTATAATAAATATATATATAACATATCCCTATATATAATATATTATATCCCCATTTATAATATATTATATCCCCATATATAATATATATTCCTACATACTACATTATGTATAGTATTATATATATATATGTGTTCATATATTATATATATATGTATATACAGAAGGTGCCAAAAAATGTATACACATTTTAAGAAAGGAAAAAACTGTATTAAAATTGTAATACTCAATATATAGCAATAATAAAAGATGAATACAAGCCATGTGTATACATTTTTTTTTGGCACCCCCAGTATATATATTCCTAAGGACTTTATTCAAAACAATTGCTACCTTTTAGAAGTTACTTATGTTTTAGTATGAAAATTATGAAAGCTGTAGCTATTTAAGTTGGCTGTTCTCATAAGTGGCCCCTTTCTCACTTGGAAGGCATGCCATGCCAGGATTTGGGGGTGTAGTGCAGAATGGATGTGGTCATTTCTAGCATTGTTTATAATACTTTTGTTTTATGAATAATGTTGAGATCATATTTATTTGTAAATTGCAAGTTGTATGTGGCAGGGTAAGAGTGGGTAGACCAGAGGCCTCCAAGAGACAGATTTGAGTTTTGTCTGCTTCTGCAGAGGAGGGTGAGGTGGAGGCCCGCTCACAAATCGCTGCCCTACTGGCCCTCACCATGGTTTAACTCTCCTGCCAGTGGCATAGTCAGCCCCTTCTTGATAAAACAGCAGCACCCAACTGTTGCATACAAATACAAACTCTTCAGTTTAGGAAGGCGCTGAAGCCTCAGACAGTCACTTGCACCTCCCACTCCTCGGGGTCTGTGTGGTGACACATTTGTGGTTTTGTGTGCTCTGTGCAGAGAATAACTTCAGCTCTGTGCACTGGCTCACTTGAAATGGAGGGCAGGCTTGCCTCTGGGAGGGCCTCGGCATTTTCTTTTGGTTATCTACTGGAAGAGAGTCCAGAGCAAGACATAGGGGGCCATGTGCCCTCAGGCAGAGACTGGGCATGGGCCGTGTGACCTCGGGCAGGGTATTTCCTGTCTGTTATCTTCAGTTTTCTCATTCTAAATGTGGGTCATAATATTACCTTGTTAGGCTGTGGCAACGTTTAAGTTCAATGTTTCCAGAAGTATAATTAATTCAATAAGTATTTATTAGTTACATGCTTAAATATAGTTCAGTAGACCCCATTGTATGATTTATATAATTTATATTATGACTTACTTGGGCTGGCTTCAGTTAAGTCTGCAGAAAAAATAAAACACAATCAGCCCAGTTTTGCTAAAACTGTGAAGTGATCTGATCACAAAAGTGAAAAAAACGAGGGCAAAATCATCTAGCATAATGCTTAGAATATTGTACTCTCTTAGTAAATGCTACCTGAATCAGATCCTTGTAAGGAAAAGAAAGATGAATATTTTTTTATTTAGTGTGAAGGGAGAGTATTAAAAGGTACAAAAGTCTATGATAATCCTTCAGTGCCATTATAATTTCACAACAAGCTTAGAATATGGCATCCCACAGTACATTACCTCCTAAGAGCTGTTGGATTAGATTTGTTTTCTAGCAAATTAGAGAACTATAAATCCTAGTACTTATAGAGGTTATCCACAGAACAAGTCAATGAGCCACAGTCTCCCTATTCCCTGAGTGACATCACAGTGGCGAGTTGAAAGCTCAGAAGTCATATCCACTCCTAGGAGACCATGGCTGGCTTGTAATGACCCGTAGAGTACATGGAAGCACAGAGTCCCTTATCAACATTAGTACATCCCTTCTGCCCCCATTAGGGGAGGAGAGGCTGGAATGCAGAATAAAGTCTCCATCTTCTCTTAGGGGCTGACTGTCTAGCTGGTAAAATAGGACCTAAATGTTAAAAGAAAGCATGTGCTCAAGGTTCATAGAAGGTATAGGAAAGTTCTGCCAAGGAAGTGTGCCTCAGGGAGCTGCAGGTCCATGACCCTGGGCAGGGAAAAAGCATGAGTAGGGGTGTGGGGACTGAGAAGACCAGCTGGGCTGGAGTCAAAGATTTCCACAGAGAAGGGGGCACATATTTCAGGGCACCATGGGGCAGGGGGGAAATGTGTGCCATCACTTGGAGAGTGAGCTGCAGTGGATTAGAGACAGGAGATGCTGACAAGGGGCCTGGACAGGACACTGCAGGGACAACTGGTAGGTGTGCTGGGTCTAGACTGGGGAGGAGGCCACAGAGATGGAGAGGGAAGGACAGAGGTGAAGGGCATTACAGACAGGGGAAGGATTAATGGGATTTGGTGAGGGAAGGGTCAAACGTAGCCTTAAGCTTCTTACTCTGGGGACTTGAAAAATTATGGTGCAAAATAGAAAAAGGGAGCGGGGAGAGACATTTGGGTAAAAAGATGGTGATTTTGAACCAACTTTGAGGCATGAGGGGCGGCATCCAGGTAGAGAACCCCAGTGAAGTGTTTCTGACTTCCTTCCTAAACACCGTCAGTCTCACCTCTTCTCCCAGGGTATTTGTGTCTCTCTTCTGATTCACCACCTCGCTGTCACTACCAGCCACAGAGTGACCTTTCTAAGATGTTACTAGATCACATGACTACTGTGAGTGATGCCACCACTGCTGCTCACAGTGGTGATCCCTACATAGAGCAGAGTCCTCAGTGAGGCTGACAAGACCCTGCCTGGGCCTGCCTGTTGGAGCCCCTCTCTTCCTCCAACCTGGGACTCCAGCAACACCAAACTGCCCATGGTGAGGAGTTAATTTGGGAAACAGACATTTAGAGAACGGGATAAGAAATGAAGCCACTGAAGATAACATTCAAGTGACTCGGGGGTAAAGAGTTTAGACAAAAAGGGTACAGTTTACAACAGTCTTGTTGAAGAAAGAGACGAAGCCTCAGTTGCCAGGCTGGAGGGGGAATGTGGGTGATCAGACTCAGGGTTCTGAGGCCCCAAAGGGCCGACCGTACAGTGGGAGGGCTTTATGCAGGGACACAACCAGCCCTGAAAAGGACAAGATACACAGAATGCCATAGGGTAGCTTTTTTCAAGCTGTATCCCGATGAGGTTCTATGTGATGTTAATAGGTGTTTTACCTAAAAAGGATCCCCCTGTCCAATAGTTTGGACAATGCTGGGTTGTTCCCGCAGAACTTTTCAGAGCCTTTGGTGTGCTAATGTGCATGACTGCCGGGGAACAGGCCTTGTGGGATTTTGAAATCTACAGCCAAAGGGGTCTCTTAAAGTGGGCCAAGTGAGGAGCACTTGCTAACATCTTCTAGGTATACTGTTTGGGAAACACGACAGGAATTCTAAGGGAGAGACACCATATTGGTTTGTAGGCTCTATGCCTTCTTTCTGTTTGCACACTTGCAGGGTCAGCCGGAAGCTCTGATGCCCTACACTTTCTAGGTTTTGACTCCTCAGTGCCCAGTCCTGTCCTGGACACAGCAGGGAGAATGTGTGTAGACTCAAAACCACTGGTAGGTGCTTCCCAGAGCTAACGACAATTTAAGCTCCCAGGCCCAGCTCTCCAGGCCATCTCCCTGTGTCAGCTCTGCTCTAGCCAGGACTCCTGTGGCAGTAAGAGTGTGAGGGCTGTCTGTCAGCCACAAGCTTTGCTTATATGCCTTCCCATGTCTCTGCCAACAGATGGGCTCTGGACCATGTTGGGCCAGATTGTCTAGCAACTTTGGCTGCAGCTAAGCTCACCAAGTGTAGATACCTCATCTAAGTTGAGCCAGTTTCTGCCTTGAGGATTTGTGTTAGACAGTGTTGCGAAGGGAGCTGCAGGGTGAGTGGAAATGGGTTCAGTGGGGGCAGCATGGAGCACCTGGGTGGGCTGTAGTTATGGGTGTGTGGGAATGAAGAGTCTGCTACAATTAAGAGAATGGTCAGGTAGAGAGAGATACAGAGATAGAGAAAGGCAGAGAGAGAGATGGAGAAAGCAGAGGGAGAGTGAGAGTGAGCAAATGAGAAAGTGAGAGAGACAGAGAAAGAGAGAGAGAGAGAAGGAGGTAGGGAGAGATGGGGGGGAGAGAGAGAGAGAGAGAGAGAGAGAGAGAGAGAGAGAGAGCAGAGAAAGTTGTTTTAAAACCTTCAGTGCCTGGTCAGGTTCTAGGAGATTTCCTGATTCTCTTAAAGATGAGAAATGTTTTTGTACATTGCTTGAAAAAGTAATTTGCTTGGACTTTATATGGATACTGATGGTCAAGATCACATGGCTTAGGAAACAAAAGGATAAGGATAATAATGGTAACATTTACTGAGCACTCAGCATGTGCCAGATGCTGTGCTAGCATTTTCCCTGGATTTTCTCATTTGAACCTCAGAGTGGGTACTATGAAAATATCCACTTTAAAGTTAGGGAGACCAAGGCTTAGTGAAAGTAAGTAACTAAACCAATGTTACAGAGCTGGTGCCAGGACTCAAATTCAAGAGGTCTCCCTTGAAGCTGCTTTGTATGAGGAGGAAGAATCTGGAACTCCCCAGATAATCCTAAAGAGGCCGGGGGAGAGGATGGAGGGAGATGAAAGTGGGAGGGAGCTGGGAGCCAGGCACAGCTTCATGTGGCTTTTCCATGTAGGTCCACTAAGATGTCTGTAAAGTTCACGAAATGTGTAAGTTTCTGAACAATCATTTGTTTTGGGAATAGAAGAAGACACTGTACTTTCAGTGAAGGCTATGAGGTCAGTGATTAAGCTTCCTTTGAGAATATGAAGGAACTAGAGGCTGAGGCATCTGTGGGACATAATTCTGAGGAAATCATAAAAATACTGAAGGATACGGGGAGTGCTTTTGCCACAGGCCATGAGGTGACTGAAGTAACTTGACTTAAATTTGAAGTGGCAGGAAGATTTCCCCCTCTGCCCATCCTGAGAATTCTAATAAGTCCCTGTTTGTGGCAGGTAGCTCTGTTTTCCTTTTTACAAACAATAATCTCTAAGACAGCTCATGAAACTCCAGGGCTGGAGCCCCACCCTGAACCTGGGCCTGCTCAGCTTCACATTCCCACCAAAGCTACTTTGTGTTAACCTTTATTGATTTCTCCCCAGGGAGCATAGAACTGCTATCTGCTTAGGTCCTTGAGACCCTCCTTTTAAGTGCTTGGGTTGCAGTGATGTCACTTCCTAGAACCTCCTGTCCCCATGTTTTACCAACATGCCCCCTTGGGCATTGATGCTGGCTTGAACTATATTTGGGCACCATTTGGGTGCTTGTCATCTCCCTAGTTCTCCCCAGTCTTCATGTCCTTCCCATCCTGGATTCTTCTTCCTTTGTGGTCACTAGATGAGGTTCTAGATGCCTCAAAGACTGCAAATGGAACAAGTAAGATGGCCTTGAGATGGACTGGGATGGATGGCCATGGTCTCACCAGGTGTAGATTTTGACAGACCTTCAAGGAGGTGGGAAAGTGGTGGGGCATGAAAAGTAGGGAATGATTCAAAGCCCATAAGTCTTGCTCCTTGGCTGCATGGCCAAGGATGTATGTTCTCCTCTAAGAAACCCAAGGGGGCTGGATCAGGACCTTTCTGATTGGCTCTGTTAGTAAAGGAATCTGTAAGTGAGGATACATATCACCAAAGATGAAGACAAGGGAAAGGCACAGACTGAAGGGGAGTGTCCCCAAGGCTGAGTCCCCAGGCAGTGAGGCTTCTGAAAGAGACATTGCTGAACACAAATGGATTTTCAAAAGCTACAGATTTGGGAGGTGGTAGATGAAGGTAAAGGCGATCAAATATGTGGTGATGGAAAGAGAACTGACTCTGGGTGGTGAGCACACAATGTGATATACACATGATGTATTAGAGAATTGTACACCTGAAATCTATGTAACTTTACTAACAATTGTCACCCCAATAAGCTTAAAAAAAAAAACAACCTCTACAGATTTGGAGAAAAGAGAGGAGTGAGGAGGGGTCAGACCCATGCTTGGGGCAGGTGGTGTAATGCTAAGCGAGGATTGCTGCTCTCTGCCTTTGGGGTCTCTATCAGGGAAAACTATCTTCATGCTCAGATGGGAGAACTGATGTGATTAAGAGGTGACCCAAGCCCAGATTTCGTGGAAAGAAATGAAGAAAGCCCCTAGGCAGAGAGACTAGGAAAGCCCCGAGTGGCTCTGAGTGAGTTTGCAATGAGATTCTGGGCACATTGATTGCGTTTCAGGTGCTGATGGGCTCACAGAATCACTCAGTGGAGTTGAAAGAAGCAATGAGAACGAGGATGTTCAAGGAGCAGGCAGATGTCCCACCTTCAGACAGAGCCCAGGCAGGTATGGTCCTCAGAGTCCCACTATAGCCTCCTCTACATTTTGCTGCAAGCATATGACTCACCTGAGTTCTCCAGCTTCTGGGGGTGCTCAGTGCTTTCTGTTTTCGAGTGCTGCCTTGTGCTGCACCTCGGCCTGGAGTCCCGTTCTCAGCCTTATCATAAGTGCGCATGACTTTTACAATAGTAAAAATCTTGCAATTAAAACATTTAATATCCACCGCTCAAACAAGGTCTAACTTTAGATGTTACTTCCTCTGTGCAGAAACAACTCACAAATGTATGTAAATATTGTCTTTTATTTTATATTTACCACCAACTTTCTGGCCCTTTCAGAATTTAAAATATTCTTTAGAGTTTCATAAGATCACAAAACAATGTACATGTATCTTCAACCTCTCTCTCATTTGCATCTTCAATTCCCTTTCCTAAAAGATCAGTTGATGTCATGCCCTCTGCTGAAAAGTCTGCCTGGATCCAGACGGACTTTGGAATAGAGCCCAGCACCTGGAGCCATACTGGCCTTCCATGGACTGTGCTGAGAACTTCACAGCTTCCTGCTTCTCCACACTCCACAGCAGCCCTCCTCAAAAAGTGGGGGACCAATGCCCAATGCCCTGTCCATGAAGCACATTAGCGCTCTTAGTGCAGATACTGTGAGTATAGCCTGAAATGGCCCTCCTGTTTGACAATCTCGTAACGTTTCATAGCGATCGTTTCATAGTGATTGTATGGATGAGCACAGCAGGGTTTCTCAACCTCAGCACTATTGGCTTTAGGGTGAGGGGCATGCTGTGCACTGTAGGATGCTTAGCAACATCCCTGGTCTCTACTCCTTACGCACACTTTCCTCCCCAGTCGTGACAAATTAAAATGCCCTTCGGCATTGCCAAACGTCCCCTTAGCTGGGTCCTTCCTGGAAAGTGAATTGGCCTTTGTTGAGAAGGGAATCACTGGTACAAATAAAATAACTGAAGTCTTTTCTGGGGGCTTGGGGTTGGGTGGGGTGAAGGTAAAGCATAGACAAGACACCAGGCGTTGTCACAGCTTTTATTCTGCATCAATGAAGATAACAGTTGATTTTGATTTTTTTCCAAAAATTGTGAGAGAAAAAAAGATGCCCCCCTGCCCAGTGTTCATGTTTTCAGATAGATCCTAAAAGAAAATATAGTTGTGAATCTTTTAAGGTTAAATTAATTAATAATGTAGCACTTTCAAAATAATAGATGTATTATCTATCCTAATACCCCTAAAAAGTCTCCAAAACTTGAACGCTGTAAGTAGCTGCACTGGGGCCTTTTGTGATATTACTGCCATCCCATTTTGATGATGCCAAGTGACCATGAAAAATCTTTTGAATCGAAGTATGGGTAATTGTGTTGACTTGTTCTAAACTTCAAACGAGAACCTGTCATTTGAGTGTAAGTTTGGGATGTGTAGGTTTAAGTAAAGCAGTTTATGTGAGATGGGTGTGTCACTTTGTTAAGCCAAGTTTACCAAGGCCATAAGGAAAGGGCAGTTTGCTTCAGCAAGCAGAAACTGTTGGCAGCAGATGTGGACATACCGCCTTATACTGTCCTCGAGTTGTGGGATGCAGGTGGGATTTTTCCTGGAGAGCACTTTCTAACCTCCTGCCTTTCTGATTCCAGACTGTTTCAAGTAAAATTTTGACACTGGATTCCTATATTACAAGTTTTCCACTTGAAATGCCATTTCTGTGAGTTGTCTTGCATATCTAGTTACTTTGGAACCTGTGAAGGGAACCACCCTAAAGATTACAACAATGAAATCAGTAAAAACACATGTTTCTCTGACCACAAAATGTCTCTAATGCATGCAGGGACAGGTCCAGGGAGGAGAGATGCACCAGGCCCTGGTACAAACTGGGAAGAGCTGTTTCTGAGTTGGCGCCACTTGTCCTTGTCTTTCCATTTGTGAGACAGAAGAAATACAGGCGACTATTTCTTCTTGTTTCAGGCGGGATGCTGGGAGCTGGAGAAGCCTGCCTGTGGAAAGCTTTGAGAGCCTCGGGGAGTCCGACAATTGGTATTGAAGTTAGAAAGTCTGCTATGTGCTGGGAACCAGACTGTAGTGCTTTGGGACATCACTCTCCCAGATCAACAGGAAGTTAAAGACCTCTTGACTGGGTCTTACGATGCAACTTTATTGAAAGGAATGCCATTCTCAAGACAGTTGATGTCCAGACTCTCCTTCTCAATGAATACAAGTTCAAGGGATCACTGCTGCTTTGTGCGCATGGCCGAGGCAGGTCTAGGCCCTCTTTATCCCCTGAGTGGCCCTGGCTTTATGTTAAGTGCAGACCCGGGGACCTTGCAGCCCTGCTGCTCTGGGAGTGATCAAGCTAGGAAGGTATTGCCAAACAGGCCCCTTCAGCTTGGCTAACACTGCTGCTGCTCCGTTTCTAATCCTGGAGCATCTCCCTCCGTGGTGAAAGGCTGGCTCTCTTCCCACAAAAGTGAGGCTGCGGGTGTTCAGCGAAGTCTGCTTCTAGCTGTCACTCAAACGGGGTTTGAGTTTTCTCCTCCACACATGAGGTAATCAGAGCGGCAAGGCACCCGAGATTATGAAGACTTCCTTTCCTTAGCAGTGAGAGGAAGGCATTAATTTGGATCTTCTGCTTCCAGCACTCTGCCGCTTTGAGTTCGTTAGAGCAAGTGGGTACGTGTGTCTGTAAGAGCAGATGAATCACTTGAATTCAGGACCAAGAGATTGCCTTCCTTCTATTTGTGAGGATGTTTATTTTCACAAGAATATTCTTGAGTAGCTGTCTTCTTTAACGCAGTGAGAGCACATTTTTCTGTGACAGAAGTCAGCAAACCATGGCCCTCAAGCCAAATCCAGCCTGCTGACTGTTTTAAATAAAGTTTTATTGGAATACTGTCTCACTCATTCATTTATGCACAATCTGTGTCTTCATTTGCAAACAAAAAACAGCAGAGCCAGGTGGTTGGTACAGAAGCTGCCTGGCCTATAAAGCCCCAAATATTTACTATCTAGCCCTTTATTTAAAAAGTTTGCCGACACCTGGTTTAGAACATCATTCATCCAGTGATGCTTACCGAGGCTCTGCACCACGCCAAGCTCTCTACGAGCTTTGGGACAGAGAGAGAAACTGGACACCTGTCCCTGACTTTGAAAAACTCGCAGACTGGTGAGGAAAGAACCAGAGAGGCTGCTTATTAAAAACAAAAGCAACAATGCAAACAACAACGTTAACATTATTCATAAGAAGAGTTGCTAATTTTTTAATGCACAAATAATGACTATTCTGTCCTGTTCTCTTTATTGTGTCTGTACAGGATGAGGCTACATGGTTGGTTAGTGATGTTTCCTGTGTGTCTTTTTTTTTCCATGTTACATTTGAATTTCCCTTAGAGCAAAGGCAATCAATGCTTTCTGTCAGTGGGATAAAAAAATTTAAAAATTTTATTCACGTCACACCCCTGCTTAAAACATTCCATCTGTGTCCATTTTCTTTTTTCAAATGATGGGAGGCCACATGCTTTTCTGCGATTGCCCAGGCCTTAGGTGATGTGTCCTCTGCATCTCTCTCTAACTCTGTCTCACACTGGCCATCTCTCATCATCTGTGTACCTGCAGTTTCTTGCCTCTTACTTTTATGCACATTGTTTTTTGGCCTCATCTTTCTTGTCTACCCATTGATTCCTACTTCCTTTTCAAGACATTATTTCAGCATCACCTTCTCTGAGTTCCTTCCTAGGCAAAGGTGTGTAGATCTCTTTTGTACAACAACCATGGTTTGGATATAACTCTGCTACTAAATTTATCATACTATATTGCTAATATGTGTCTATGTCCGTGGTTCTCAATGTGTGTGGAGAAAGTACGCATCAATTTTGTTCTCCAGAAAACTTTTGGCACTATCTAGAGACATGTTTGGTTGTCACAACTTGGGAAGGAGGTACTGTGGCCCTAGTGGGTAGAGGTCAGGATTCTGCAAAACATCTGACAACACACCGGACACACAACAAAGGATGACCTGGCCCCAAATGCTAGTAGTGCTGAGGTTGGGAAACTCTGGTCAATGTATGTGCCTTAGAAGACTGAGTTCCTCATCATCAGGGATTGAGTCTTTTTAACCATTTTATGTTTAGGGCCCGACATACTTCAAATCTTGTTCAAAGAATTAATGTCTTCTGCTTATTTTGTCTCCTAGCCGAAATCCATGGCAGAGATACCAATAAACACTTGTAGGTAAATTGTTTAACTGAAGAAATGAGTGGAAAAATAAATACCTTTGCTCTTAATCTGGTGACAAACTTCCCTCAGGGACCCAGTTACTTTTCGAGTCTCCGGCTGGGAATTCTGCACAAATACCCTGCTCTCTGATCAAATTAGCTTCTTTCAGGTCACTTCTAATTTTAGATTAAAAAGTTCCTTTTTTTGCTCAGAATTGTTTTGCATAGGGAACATTTTCACCTTTCCAAACTCCCATTTCCCACTCCGGGAGAGGAAGTAAGAAAGGACAGGGGTGCTGGAGCTGCTGAGTAAAGAGGCCCAGCTGAGGGCGCTGCCCCTCCCCCAGGGCCCCGAGAGGGAAGGAGTGTTTGGATGAGCACCGCCATGGGCTCGTTTGGAAAGTATGCCTCTCGAAAAGGGAGATGGTGCAAAAAATCCTGTTCGGTGCGCTGCAATTGTTGGCTGGAGGGCTCTGTCCTTCTTGAGAAAGTTGGGAGATTCCAGGACGGAAATATTCGGAAAACCATTAGCCGGCTGCAATAAGGGAGGGCTTGGAGAGCACGCCTGTGCAAAGGTCACAGGTCATCTCAGACACTGCTTCAGCTTCTGCTTCCACCTGCCATGCACCTCTTTGAAGAGTGGCTCATTAACACTGCAGCACACTTCTTGGGTTTCACAACCTCGGTTTCTCTTGCTGAACTTTTGAAAGTGTTGGGTTCCAGTCACCACCCAACTACCCAGCAGATAAAGGTGCGAGAAAAGGAAAGGAGCATTTGCTGAATATCTAAGTCCAGTTGATAACAGTCTCTGTGGGCTTTGATCCTCAGTGTCAGAAGTGTGAGTTCAAATGAATTCCTGAGGACGGAATGAACTCAAGACGTTGAGAAGGACAGAAGTACGGTTTCTCCAAAAGTGGAGGTCATCTAACCATAAGTGTCCATCTCTAGTCTATAGCACACTAGGAAATCTGTTCTTTTAGAGCAGACCCCCACAACTACCATCTCCTAGAAAAATTCTTGATGGAGCTTCAATTCTTAGCTTTGACGATTGGCACCCAGCGTAGGAAGGGATCACCCTACCATCAATGGTTAACCTTGGTGAAATGAGCTTCCCAAAAGAGACTGTTTTAGATGTTGCCATTCTGGTTACTTCAAGGAAATGCTGTGTGATTGGTTTTTGTTTGTTTGTTTGTTTGTTTTAAATTTATTGGAGTGACAATTGTTAGTAAAGTTACATAGATTTCAGGTGAACAATTCTGTATTACATCATCTATAAATCCCATTGTGTGTTCACCACCCAGAGTCAGTTCTCTTTCCATCACCATATATTTGATCCCCTTTACCCTCATCTACTACCCCACTCCCCCTCTGGTAACCACTAAACTACTGTCTGTGTCTATGAGTTTCTGTTTCTTCATTTGTTTGTCTTGTTCTTTTGCTGTTTTCAGTTTTTATACCACATATCAGTGAAATCATATGGTTCTCTACTTTTCCTGTCTGACTTACTTCGCTTAGCATTATAATCTCAAGATCTATCCATGTTATTGCAAATGGCGCTATGTCATCTTTTCTTGTGGTAGAATAGTATTCCATTGTGTATAGATAACACAACTTCTTTATCCATTCATCTATTGAAGGACATTTTGGTTGTTTCCATGTCTTGGCCACCGTAAATAAAGCTGCAGTGAACATTGGAGCACACATGTCTTTATGGATAAATGTGTTCTGAGTTTTGGGGTAGATACCCAGGAGAGGGATTGCTGGGTCATGTGGTAATTCTATTCATAATTTTTTGAGGAACCTCCACACTGCCTTCCATAGCGGCTGCACCAGTCTGCATTCCCACCAACAGTTTATGAGGGTTCCTTTTTCTTCACAGGCTCTCCAACACTTGTTACTATTTGTCTTGTTGATGATAGCCATTCTAACTGGGGTGAGGTGATATCTATCTCATTGTGGTCTTTATTTGCATTTCTCTGATGATTAGTGATGTTGAGCATTTTTTCATATGTCTATTTGCCATTTGTATGTCCTCTTTGCAGAATGTCTCTCTAGGTCCTCTCCCCATTTTTCAATGGGTTTTTTGTTTTGTTTTTTGTTATTGTTGAATTGCATGAGTTCCTTGTATATTTTGGATATTAGCCCCTAATCGGAGGCACTGTTTGCAAAAATCTTCTCCCATTCAGTTGGTTGCCTCTTTATTTTGTCGATGGTTTCTTTTGCTGTGCAGAAGCTTTTAAGTTTGATATAGTCCCATTCATTTAGTTTAGCTTTTACTTCCCTTGCCTTTGGAGTCAAATTCGTAAAATGCTCTTTGAACCCCAGGTCCATAAGTTTAGTACCTATGTTTTCTTCTATGCAGTTTATTTTTTCAGGCCTTATACTTAAGTCTTTGATCCATGTGTGATTGTTTTTGTATGTGTGTATATCCTCCTTTTTTAAACACGTAGATTGCAGGATGATTGCATTGTCATTTGGAAATCAGTGATTCTGGATTGGACTAGTTGTACAACGATGGGACTGTACTGGTGTACCCATAGGTACTGTGCCAGCTTGGGGCCCAGGTGCACACTGTTTGCAAAGATCTGTGTGCTGTCCTATTGTCATTTATTCACAAGTCTCCACAAGTAGTGTGCCCATGACTCCATGCAGAATCTGCAGAGTAATTTGGGGAATAAGGCTAGTCCTTTCTAGGACACCCAGTGGCAGGTTTTCATATGGCCTGTAGAGACTTGTATATTAATTTCTGTGGCTTGTGTTTTGCATCCTGGAAGTTTTAGCTGTAAGTACTGAACATACTTGTGAGATCTACAGTAAACCAATTCTACACTAGTGTTTAGGGCCAGTGGAAAATATGGGACAAATAATGGTTTCTTTAGGTAGCCTTCTTTGAGTTATCACTGAAAAAGGTATAATGCTGGCTCAAGCACAGGGCAACTTGATGTGTGTTCTTGGAAGAAGCTAACCCTTCATGGGGATGTACTTTTTGCTCTTCCATGACTCAGCTGAGTGGATACTTAATGGTGCGAAAGAGGAATGACACCAAGGTTGTTAGGAATAGGTCAGAGGTTCCAGACTGGGGTGATTGTGCCCCCAGGGGACATTTGGTAATATCTGAACATATTTTTGGTTGTCAAAATTGTGTGTGTGCATGCGCTACTGGCATCTAGTAGGTAGAGGCCTCAGGATACTGCTAAACATCTACAATGCACAGGACAGCCTGCACAAGATAGAATTATTTGGCCCAAATGTCAATAGTGCTCAGGCTGAGAGACCTTGGGATATATGGATATGAGCCATTCCCCTGTGTTTCACTGTCAGGCCACCAGACGTGATAATTCACTGTCTACTCCACCTGGAGCCTACAGGCCCACAGGGAAATATGCTTCCCCTACAATGCTCAGTAGTAGCTGCTTTTCTCCCCAGCCTCATGGAGCTTCAGGCCAGGAGTTGGGTCTACATGCTCACCGGGCTCCTCCTTGCTCGTGGGCCCCAATTCCTCCTATTTGTCTTGACAATTCCCCTCTCTTTTGCATCACACACCTTCAGATGATCCATGCTCTGTGTTTCTTTGTGTAGTTTGCTAAGGAACTGCGGGTTGCTCTCATAGTAACTGCAGGTTTACCTGTCTGGCTGCCATTCTTCTTCATCTCTCCTCCTGCCATCACTCTTGGCAACTTCAAGTCCACATGCATGGTGCTTGAACACTCTGGCCTCTCCATATTTGGAATTCTAGTTTCATAGACCTTTCCAGCCACCTCGTTTCATTAATCTATTGGCATAGTAATTTTTAGACTTGCCATCACTGTAACTTTGGCTTTGCCATGATCCGGCCCCACCTCCATCTCTGCAGTCTGCTCACTCTGTCACCCCCAACCCAACCATCCTTCCCTCCTGTTCTGACTCCCTGAAACTGACCGCTATGTACCACCTGGCTTCGATTTCAGGGGCATCACCATCATCACTTCTTTGTGTGCACCCTCAATGCTCCTGGCCAAACCCCCAACTCTGCTTAGCCCCAAGCTCACCCTGTGTCCGAGGAGGAGGACAGCTCTGCTTCAGTATATATGCAGAGCCTCAAGGGAGCACTTGATTTCTTGTTTCTGAGATGTGGCTTCATGCCTTCCTCTTTTCTAAGTTACCACGTCCATCCTCATTCTCACTAAGCTGATCATCTGGTTTCTTATTTGACTGACTAAACAGAAGCAATAAAAGTAGCTCATTGCCTGCATTTGTGTTTAGGCTCTGACTTCCTTTTCACTACGGTGGATAAATGTCTCTGCTCTTCTCTCAAGGCATCCCTCCTGTTGTGAGCTGGGCCCCTCTGCCCTCAAGGAGTCAACACTCGCAGTTAAGCCTTCTTTCTTTTGCATCATTAATTCCCACCCACCTTGGGTCATCCCAAAGAGCATACAAACATTCCAGACTTTTCCACTTAAAAAAGTCCTTTTTGGGCTCTCCACCCATGACAGTTATTGCTGCACTTTTCTGCCTTTTCACAGCAAAACTCTTTAGGAACACTTGCCTGACCATTTCCACTTCTTTTGTTCTTACCATAGTCACCAGTGAATTCCATATTGCCCGATCGCATGGTCTAATCTTGTTCTGTCACTCAGGAGCAGTTGACATAATTGATATTGATCACTCTCTCTTCTTCCTGGCTTCTGGAGCATACAAACTTGTTTGCTTTTATTTGTTTTCATTCATTTTTGTATCGTAATTTCCTGTCAGTCCCCTTCGCTGTACGCCTTCTTTTTCCTAGTCTGTAAATGCCAGTGTACTCCACAACACACGCTCCGGCTCTCTACCCTACCTTCTTCTTTCCCCAAGCGGCCTCTCTTGTGACTTTAAGTGCCATTGGTTAAGTTAAATGTCCTCTGCTGAATATCATAGTGGTCTCTCTCCTGAGTCCTGGTCTGGGTACCAAACTGTCGATATGACCTCTCTCTACTTAGGTGTTGTATGTAGCACCCCAATTAGACCTCCGCCTTCTGCCACCTGCATCCTGGCCTCTGTCTCCCATTCTTCTCCCTCAGGGATTAGTACCAGCTTCCCCGACACATGATTGATCCTTGATTCCTTTAATTTCCTCAGTCTCCCTCCCTCCCTACTGCTGCCAGTTCAGGGCTGACATCGCTTCTTCTCTACTCTGTTGCAATGGTCTGCTGACCGATCTTGCCACTTCCATCCTGTTCCCACCCTCTCTCCCAATTCGATTTCTTCACGTTACCCTCAGAGTGGCCTTTAAAAAATGTTAAAATCAGGCTACTCTTTTGACCAGAGCCTTCTGAGGGACTAAATCATCCTCAGGACTAAATGTAGGCTCTTCTCCATGACTCAAGCCCTGCGGGCTCCGGCCCTGCCCCCTCCGCTGGACACCGCCTCCCCAGCTCTGACCATTTGTGGAGCTCACCCAGGCAGTTCTGGCCTTGGCCCCTTCACCCTCAGTGTTCCTTCTGTCTGGGAGCTTTTGTGCTTGGGCTTTCACATGTGCTTCTTTGTGCAATTCAGGACATTCCTAAATTTCACCTTCTCAGGGAGACCTTGAGGACCACTGCATCTAAGAGAGTGTCCTCCATCACTCCTTTATCTTGCTTTGTTCTCTGCACAGCACTGAGCACCACTTGACATTATATGTTATGTGTATTTGCTTGCTTGATTATTTTGTCTTCTCCATTAGAATATCAGATCCACAGGGAAGGGACTTCACTTCTTTTATTCACAATATATCGTTGTTTTCTGAAACAGTGACAGGAAGAGAGTGGGTGCTCATTGGATGACTATGAGGTCTAGAACAGTTTTTTTTTTTAATTTTAAAATTTTATTTTTCAATTAGCATTAACATACTCGTACAATATTATATTAACTTCAGGTGTACAAAAACACAGTGATTAGACATTTACACACCTCACAAAATGATAACCCCCAATAAGTCATATTATTGACTATATTTCCCATGCAGTACTTTATATCCCCATGAAAAAAAATTTTTTTCAATTATAGTTGACATTCAACATTATTTTATATTAGTTTCAAGTGTACAAGATAGTGGTTAGACATATATATAATTTATGAAGTGATCTCCCTGATAAGTTTAGTACCCACCTGACACTATCCATAGTTTTTACAGTATTACTGTGTCCCCCATACTATACTTCACATCCCCATGACATGTTTGTAACTACCACGTTGTACTTCTTAATCCCTTCACCTCTCCCAACCTCCTAACCCCCACTCCCATCTGGTAATCAGTTTGTTCTCTGTATCTATGAGTCTGTTTCTGTTTTGTTTGTTCATTAATTTTGTTCTTTATATTCCACATATAAGTGAAATCATATAGTATTTGTCTTTTCTTTACTTATTTCATTTAGCATAATATCCTCTTGGTTCATCCATGTTGTCACAATGGTAAGATTTCATTCCTTTTTATGGCAGAGTAATATTCCATTATATATATGTACCACCTCTTCTTTATCCAATTGTCTATTGATAGGCATTTATTTCAGTTGCTTCCATATCTTGGCTATTGTGCATAGCGCTGCAATACAAAGAGGGATGCATATATTTTTTCGAATTAGTGCTTTGGATTTCTTTGGATAAATACCCAGGAGTGGAATTGCTAGATCATTAGGTAGTTCTATTTTTCAGTTTTTGAGGAACCTCCATACTGTGGCCACACCACTTTGCAATCCCACCAACAGTGCATGAGGATTCCTTTTTCTCCACATCCTCATCAGCACTGTTTCTTGGTTTATTAATAGTGGCCACTCTGACAGGAGTGAAGTGGTATCTCATTGTGGTTTTTATTTGCATTTCTCGGATGATTAGCAACATTGAGCATTTTTTCCTATGTCTATTGGCCATCTGTATGTCCTCTTTGGAGAAATGCCTACTCAGGTCCTCTGCCCAGTTTTTAATTGGATTGTTTGTTTTTTTGGTGTTGAGTTGTATGATATTTTTAAATAAATTTTGGATATTAGCCCCTTATCAGATATATCAGTGGCAAATATCTTCTCTCATTAAGTAGGATGTCTTTTCATTATATTGATGGTTTCCTTTACTATGCAAAAACATTTTAGATTATGTACTCCCATTTGTTTATTTTTTCTTTAGTTTCCCTTGCCCTAGGAGATAGAAAAAATATTGCTAAGGGTAATAGCTGAGTTTACTGCCTATGTTTTCTTCTAGAAATGTTGTAGTTTTGGATCTTAATTTTAAGTCTTTCATTCATTTTGAGTTTATTCTTGTATATGGTATAAGAAGGCTGTCCAGTTTCAAATTTTTTTGCATGTATCTGTCCAGTTTTCCCAGCATTGTTTATTGAATAGACTGTCTTTACCTCATCATATATTCTTGCTTCATTTATCATGGATTAAGTGACCATACATGTATGAGTTTATTTCTGGGCTCTCTGTTTCATTGATCTATGTGTCTGTTTTTATGCTGATACCATGCTGTTTTGATTACTATAGCTTTGTAGTATAGTTTGATATCAGGTAGAATGATGCTTCACACTTTGTTTTTTCTCAGGATTGCCATGGCTATTCAGGGTTTTTTTTATGGTTCCATGTTAATTTGTTTACTTGTGCTAGTTCTGTGAAAAATCCCATTGGTATTTTGATAGAGACTGCACTGAATTTATAGGTTGCTTTGGGTAATGTGAACATTTTAAGGATGTTAATTCTTCCTATCCATGGACACGGTATATGCTTCCATTTATTTGTATCTTCTTCAATTTCTTTCTTTAGTGTCTTATAGTTTTCCGAATAGAGGTCTTTTGCCCCCTAAGCTAGGTTTGTTTCTAGGTATTTCACTTATTGATTTATTTATTCATTCATTCATTTATTTATTTTTGATGCAATTGTAAATGGGATTGTTTTCTTAATTTCTCCTTTTGATAATTGATTATTAGTGTATAAAAATGCAACGGATTTCTGAATATTAATTTTGTATCCTGCTACTTCTCTAAATTCATTTATCAGTTCTAATAGTTTTTTGGTGGAATCTTTGGGATTCTCTATTTATAGCATCATATCATCTGCAAATAATGACAGTTTACTTCTTCCTTTCCAATTGGATGCCTTTTACTTCTTTTTCTTGTCTGATTGCTGTGGCTAGGATTTCCAGTACTAGATTGAATAAAAGTGGAGAAAGTGGACATCCTTTTCTTGTTCCTGATCTTAAGGACAATGCTTTTATCTTATCCTCACTGACTATTATGTTAGCTGTGGGTTTGTCATATACAGCATTTATGTTGCGATATGTCTCCTCTATTTCCACTTTGCTGAGATTTTTAAATCGATGCTGGATTTCATTAAACGCTTTTTCTGCATTTATTGATAGGATCATATGATTTTTATCTTTTGTTTTGTGTATGTAGTATACCATGTTAATTGATTTGTGAATATCGAACCATCTTTGCATCCCAGGAATAAATCTCGCTTGATCATATTGTATGATCTTTGTAATGTATTGTTGCTGAATTCAGTTTGATAATATTTTGTTGAGGATTTTTGCATTTATGTTCATCAAGGGTTGGCCCATAGTTTTCTTTTTCTTTTTTTTTTTTTCTTGTAATGTCTTTGGTTTTGAAATCAGGGTGATGGACTCATACAATGAGCTTGGGTGCCTTCTCTCCTCTTGACATTTTTGGAATAGTTGGAGAATAACAAGTGTTAATTCTTTGAATGTTTCATAAAATTCACCCATGAAGCCATCTGGTCCAGGACTTTTGTTTGTAGGGACGTTGTTGATTACTGATTTAATTTCATTAGTTTTTATGAGTCGGTTCGGGTTTTCTGTTTCTTCTTGATTCAGCCTTGGAAGACTGTATACTTTTAGGAATTTATCCATTTCTTCCAGATTGTCCAATTTGTTGGTGTATAATTGCTCATAATATTTTTTAAAAATTAATTGTGTTTCTGTGGTTTCTGTTTTCACTTTTCCTTTTTCATTTCTGATTTTATTTATTTGGGTCCTCTCTTTCTTTCTTGATGAGTCTGGTTAAAGGTCTATCAATTTTAGCTTTCTGAGGAGCTAGCTCTTGTTTTTGCTAATCTGTTGTATTGCTTTTTCGCCTCTATTTTGTTTAAGTCCACTCTCATTTTTATTATTTCCTTCCTTCTACTCACTTTGGGCTTGATTTGCTGTTATTTTTCTAGTTCCTTTAAGCGTAAGTTTAGATTGTTTACATGAGATTTTTCTTGTGTTTTGAGATAGGCCTGTATTGCTAGGAAGTTCCCTACTAGGACTGCTTTTGTTGTGTCCATTAGATTGTATTTTCTTTTCCATTTCTTTCCTGGTATCTTTTGATTTGTCCTTGATCTCATTGTTAACCCATTCATCATTTAGTAGCATGTTATTTACCCTTCATGAGTTTGTGTGTTTTTTAGTTTTGTGTTGTTTTCTTTTGTAATTGATTTCTAGTTTTATACCACTATGTTCAAAGAGGTTGCTTGGTGTGATTTCAATCTTCTTAAATTTACAGAAATTTGTTTTATAGCCTAATATGTGGTGTACCTTGTACTATGTTTCATGTGGACTTGAAAAGAATGTATATCCTATTTTGGGGTGAAATGCTCTAAAAATATCAATTAAATCCATCTGCTCTAGTGTGTCATTTAAGGTCGCTGTTTCCTTGTTGATTCTCTGTCTGGAAGATCTGTCCATTGGTGTCAATGGGATGTTAAAGTCCCCTACTATGATTGTGTTATGGTCAATTCTTCTCTTTATGTTGGTCAATATTTGCTTTATATAATTAGGTGCTCCTATGTTGTGTGCATAGATGTTTACTAGGGTGATGTCCTCTTGTTGGATTGATGCCTTTATCATTATGTAATGTTCTTATTTGTCTCTGATTATAATCTTCATTTTCAACTCTATTTTGTCATGTATAAGTACTGTTACCTGAGTTTTTTATTTTTTAATTTTATTAAATTTATTGGGGTGACAATTGTTAGTAAAATTACATAGATTTCAGGTGTACAATTCTGTATTACATCATCTATAAATCCCATTGTGAGTTTTTTTTTTAATTTCCATTTCTATGAAATATCCTTTTCCATCCATTTACTTTCAATCTATGTGTGTCTTTTGATCTGAGGTGCGTCTCTTGTAGACAGCATAAGTATAGGTCTTGTTTTCTTATCCATTCAGCTACCCTGTGTCTTTTGATTGGAACATTTAATCCATTTACATTTAAAGTGATCATTGTGATAGGTACATAGTTATTGCCATTTTATTATTCATATTATTAATCTTTTGTTTGTTTGTTTTCCCCCTTTTTCTTATTAAGGAAGTCCCTTTAACATTTTTTGTAATAGTGCCTTGGTGGTAATGAATTTCTTTAGCTTTTCCTTATTGGGAAAGCTCTTTATTTCTCTTTCAATTTTCATTAGTAATCTTGCTGGATACAGTAGTCTTGACTGTATGTCCTTGCTTTCTATCACTTTGGATATTGCACGCAACTGCCTTCTGGCATGCAAAATTTTTGTTGAGTAATCAGCTGACAATCTTATGGAAGTGCCTTTGTAAGTAGCAAGTTGTTGTTTGTTTCCCCCCTGCTTTTAGGATTCTCTCTTTGTGTTTAACCTTTGGCATTTTAATTATGATGTTTCTTGGTGTGAGCCTCTTTGGGTTCATCTTGTTTGGGACTCTCTGCACATCCTGGCATTGTATATTTATTTCCTTTGCCAGGTTAGGGATATTTTCAGTCATTATTATTATTATTTTCAATTTATTTTTTAAATTTATTGGGGTGACAATTGTTAGTAAAATTACATAGATTTCAGATGTACAATTCTGTATTACATCATCTATAAATCCCATTGTGTAATCACCACCCAGAGTCAGATCTCCTTCCATCACCATATATTTGATCCCCTTTACCCTCATCTCCCACCCCCCACTCCCTTTACCCTCTGGTAACCACTAAACTATTGTCTGTGTCTATGAGTATCTGTTTCTCATTTGTTCGTCTTGTTCTTTTGTTGTTTTTGGTTTATATACCACATATCAGTGAAATCATATGCTTCTCTGCTTTTTCTGTCTGACTATTTTTGCTTTGCATCATACTCTCAAGATCCATCCATGTTGTCACAAATGTTCCTATATCAGCTTTTCTTACCGTCAAATAGTATTCCATTGTGTATATATACCACACCTTCTTTATCCATTCATCTATTGAAGGACTTTTGGTTGTTTCCATGTCTTGGCCACCATAAACAAAGCTGCAATGAACATTGGAGCACACTTGCCTTTATGTATAAACGTTTTCAGATTTTTTGGGTAGATACCCAGGAGAGGGATTGCTGGGTCATATGGTAATTCTATTCGTAATTTTTTGAGGAACCTCCACACTGCCTTCCATAATGGCTGCACCAGTCTGCATTCCCACCAACAGTGTATGAGGTTTCCTTTTTATCCACAGCCTCTCCAACACTTGTTACTATTTGTCTTGTTGATGATAGCCATTTTGACTGGGGTGAGGTGATATGTCATTGTGGTTTTTTTTTTTTTTTTTTTAATTTTATTTTATTAAATTTATTGGGGTGACAATTGTTAGTAAAATTACATAGATTTCAGGTGTATAATTCTGTATTACATCATCTATAAATCCCATTGTGTGTTCATCACCCAGAGTCAGTTCTCCTTCCATCACCATATATTCGATCCCCCTTACCATCAACTCCCACCCCCCACCCCCCACCCCCCACCCCTCTTACCCTCTGGCAACAACTAAACTATTGTCTGTCTATGAGTTTTTGTTTCTCATTTGTTTGTCTTGTTCTTTTGTTGTTTTTGGTTTATATACAACATATCAGTGAAATCACATAGTTCTCTGCTTTTTCTGTCTGACTTATTTCGCTCAGCATTACTCTCTCAAGATCCATCCATGTTGTCACAAATGTTCCTATATCATCTTTTCTTACCGCCGAATAGTATTCCATTGTGTATATATACCACAACTTCTTTATCCATTCATCTATCGAAGGACATTTTGGTTGTTTCCATGTCTTGGCCACTGTAACAAAGCTGCAATGAACATTTGAGCACATGTGTCTTTATCTCTAAATGTTTTCAGATTTTTTGGGTAGATACCCAGGAGAGGGATTGCTGGGTCATATGACAATTCTATTCGTAATTCTTTGAGGAACCTCCACACTGTCTTCCATAACGGCTGCACCAGTCTGCATTCCCACCAACAGTGTATGAGGGTTCCTTTTTCTCCACAGCCTCTCCAACATTTGTTACTATTTGTCTTGTTGATGATAGCCATTCTGACTGGGGTGAGGTGATATCTCATTGTGGTTTTGATTTGCATTTCTCTGATGATTAGTGATTTTGAGCATTTTTTCATATGTCTATTTGCCATTTGTATGTCCTCTTTGGAGAAATGTCTCTCCAGGTCCTCTGCCCATTTTTCAATTGGGTTGTTTGTTTTTTTGTTGTTGAGTTGCATGAGTTCCTTGTATATTTTGGATATTAGCCCCTTATCGGAGGCACTGTTTGCAAAAATCTTCTCCCATTCAGTTGCTTCTTTATTTTGTTGATGGTTTCTTTTGCTGTGCAGAAGCTTTTGAGTTTCATATAATCCCATTCGTTTATTTTAGTTTTTACTTCCATTGCCTTTGGTGTCAAATTCATAAAATGCTCTTTGAACCCAAGGTCCATAAGTTTAGTACCTGTGTTTTCTTCTATGCAGTTTATTGTGTCAGGTCTTATGCTTAAGTCTTTGATCCATTTTGAATTAATTTTGGTACATGGTGACAGATAGCAGTCCAGTTTCATTCTTTTGCACGTTGCTATCCAATTCTCCCAGCACCATTTATTGAAGAGGCTGTCTTTCCTCCATTGTATGTTTTTAGCTTCTTTGTCAAAAATTATCCGTTCATATTTATGTGGTTTTATTTCTGGGTTCTCAATTCTATTCCATTGGTCTACGTGTCTGTTTTTCTGCCAATACCAAGTTGTTTTGATTATTGTAGCCCTGTAGTACAAGCTAAAGTCAGGGAGTGTGATACCTCCAGTATTGTTCTTTTTTCTTAAGATTGCTTTGGCTATTCGGGGTCTTTTGTAGTTCCAAACAAATCTGATGATTTTTTGTTCTATTTCTTTAAAAAATGCCATTGGAATTTTGATGGGGATTGTATTAAACCTGTATATTGCTTTGGGTAATATGGCCATTTTAACTATGTTGATTCTTCCAATCCATGAGCACGGAATGTCTTTCCATTTCTTTGTGTCTTCTTCAATTTCTTTCAAAAATGTCTTATAGTTTTCAGCATATAGTTCCTTCACATCCTTGGTTAAGTTCATTCCTAGGTATTTTATTCTTTTTGCTGCAATTGCAAAAGGAATTGTTTTTTGTATTTCTTTTTCTGAGGTTTCATTGTTAGTATATAGGAATGCAATGGACTTTTGTACGTTGATTTTGTAGCCGGCAAATTTACCTTATTCGTTGATTGTTTCTAACAGCGTTTTGGTGGAGTCTTTAGGGTTTTGTATACATAGCATCATGTCATCTGCAAAGAGTGATAATTTAACTTCTTCATTCCCAATTTGGATGCCTTTTATTTCTTTCCCTTGCCTGATTGCTCTGGCAAGGACTTCCAACACTATGTTGAAAAGCAGAGGTGATAGGGGACATCCCTGTCGTGTTCCTGAACGTAGAGCAAAGGGCTTCAGGTTTTCAACATTCATTATGAGATTAGCTGAGGGCTTGTCATATATGGCCTTTATTATGTTAAGTTAGTTTCCTTCTATACCTATTTTATTAAGTGTTTTAATCATAAATGGATGCTGCATCTTGTCAAATGCTTTTTCTGCATCAATTGATATAATCATATGATTTTTGTCCTTTATTTTGTTTATGTGATGTATCACATTGATGGATTTGTGGATGTTGAACCATCCTTGTGGCCCAGCGATGAACTCCATCTGGTCATGATGAATAATCTTTTTAATGCATTGCTGTATTCAATTTGCTAGAATTTGTTTAGGATTTTTGCATCAGTATTCATCAGAGATATTGGTCTGTAGTTTTCTTTTTTTGTGTTGTTCTTACCAGGTTTTGGTATCAGGGTAACGTTGGCCTAATAAAATAAGTTAGGGAGTACTCTCTCTTCTTCAATTTTGTGGAAGAGTTTGAGCGGGATTAGTATGAGATCCTCTTTGAAGGTTTGGTAGAATTCACTAGTGAAGCCATCTAGACCCGGACTTTTTCTTTTGGGAAGGTTTTGGATGACTGATTCAATTTTGTTACTGGTGATCGCTCTGTTTAGACTTTCCAGCTCTTCATGGTTCAGCCTAAGAAGGCTATATGTTTCTAAGAACTTGTCCGTATCTTCTAGGTTATTGAATTTTGTGGCATATAGTCCTTCATAGTATTCTTGGAAGATCCTTTGTATTTCTGTGGTGTCCGTGATAACTTCCCTTTTTTCATTTCTGACTTTGTTAATTAGTGTCTTCTCTCTTTTTATTATAGTGAGTCTAGCCAAGGGTTTGTCAATTTTGTTAATCTTTTCAAAGAACCAGCTCTTAGTGACATTAATTTTTTCTTTTGTCTTTTTGTTCTCTATTTCATTTAGTTCTGGTCTGATTTTTGTTATTTCCTTTCTTCTTGTGACCTTGGGTTTCATTTGATCTTCTTTTTCTAGTTCTTTAAGGTGTAACATGAGGTTATTTATTTGGGATGTTTCTTGTTCCTTGAGATAGGTCTGTAATGATATAAATTTCCCTCTTAAAACTTCTTTCGCTGTATTCCAAAATTTTGGTAGGATGTATTTTCATTGTCATTTGTTTCTATGTATCTTTTGATCTCTCCTCTAATTTCTTTGACCCAGTTGTTCTTTAAAAGTATGTTGTTTAATCTCCATGTATTTGCGTTTTTTCCTGCTTTCTTTTTGCAGTTGATATCCAATTTCAAAGCTTTGTGATCAGAGAATATGCTTGGTATGATTTCAATCTTCTTAAATTTCCTGAGGCTGATTTTCTGTCCCAATATATGGTCTATCCTTGAGAATGTTCCATGCACACTAGAAAAGAATGTATAGTCTGATGTTTTAGGATGAAGTGCTCTATATATGTCAATTATGTCCATTTCATCTAATGTGTCATTTAGGGCTGCTATTTCATTATTTACTTTCTGTTTGGATGATGTATCCCTAGCTGTCAATGATGTATTTAAGTCCCCTAGTACAATTGTGTTTTGGTCAATTTCTCCCTTTAGTTCTGTTAGTAGTTGCTTGGTGTATTTCGGTGCTCCCTGATTGGGGGCATAAATATTGATGACTGTTATGTCTTCTTGTTGTATAGTCCCCTTTACCATTATGATATGTCCATCTTTGTCTCTTGTTATCTTTTTCACCCTGAATTCTGTTTCATCTGATATCATTATGGCTACTCCTGATTTTCTCTGGGTACCATTTGCTTGGAGTGTCAATTTCCACCCTTTCACTTTGAGTCTATGCTTGTCTTTGTAGCTGAGATGTGCCTCTTGGAGACAGCATATGGTTCGGTTTAGTGTTTTGATCCAATCTGCTACTCTGTGCCTTTTTATTTTTGAGTTCAGTCCATTTACATTTTGGTGATTATTGATATGTGAGGATTTCCTATCATTCTGTCTTTAGTTTTCTGGCAAGATTGTGTCTCCTCGGTTTCTTTGCCTTTTTTTTGTTGTCTATTACTTCTGTGTGTTGGTATTCTATGATGTTTTCTCTGTTTCTTCTTTTATTACAGTATATATTTCAGTTCTGGATTTGTTTTGAGTGGTTACCCTTAAGTTTATGTAAAAGAAAGTTTGATATTTAGAGTATTCCATTTCTTCAGCACGCTTACTTTCTCCATTCCCATATTCCGGTTCAGGCCTTTACTCTCTCCCTTTTTGTTTTTTGGTTGCCAAAATTGTCCCTGTTGATGGTGGTCGAATGGCCTCCTTTAGTATTTCTTGTACTACAGGTTGTGTATTAGAAAATCCCCTCAGCTTCTGTATGTCTGGAAAGATTTTTATTCCTCCTTCATATCTAAAGGATATCTTTGCTGGATATATTATTCTTGGCTCATGATGTCTCTCTTTCAATGGTTTGAATATTTGGTTCCACTCCCTCCTGGCTTGTAGAGTTTATGCTGAAAAATCTGCTGGTAATCTAATGGGCTTTCCTGTCAGGTTCCCCTCTTTTTTTCCCTGGCTGCCTTGATGATTCTTTCTTTGTCGTTAGTTTGAGACAGCTTCAATACAATGTGCCCTGGAGAAGGCCTGTTGGGATTGAGGTAATTAGGTGTTCTATTTGCTTCTTGGATTCGAGGATCCAGTTCTGTCCACAAGTTTCGAAAGTTCTCATCAACAATTTTTTTGAATATATTCTCTGTTCCCTTCTCTCTTTCTTCTCCTTCTGGTATGCCCATTATTCTTATATTGCTCTTTCTGATGGAGTCAGAAAGTTCTTGCAGAGTTCTTTCATTTCTTTTAAGTCTCAGGTCTCTTTCTTCTTCCGTCTGTGTAATTTCCAGGTTTCTATCTTCGATGTCACTGAGTCTTTCCTCCATCTGGTGAACTCTACTACCTAAGCTGGTTATTTCATTTTTAATTTCTTCTATTGAGTTCTTAATCTCCAGAAGTTCTATTTGGTTCTCTTTTAAAATTTTAATCTCTTTCGTAAAATGCTCATGTTGTTCTTTGATTGTGTTTCTGAGTTCATTAAACTGCCTTTCTGTGTTTTCTTGCATCTTGTTGAGTTTCTTCAGAACTGCAATCTTGAATTCTCTGTCATTTAAGTCACATATGTCCATATCTTTAAGTTCCTTTACTGGAGGCTTTTCACTTTCTTTCTGAGCTGTCTTGTTGCCTTGGTTATTCATAGCAATTACTGATTTATTATTTCTCTTCCTAGACATCTACAGGAGTTGCTTCTGCAACAAGTTGATAGGAAGAGGTCTTTCTTTTGTTTTCCAGTACTTGTTGGTAGAATGTTTTATTTTCTCTCCGACTGCAGCCTTTTCTCTCTCTCACACAGTAGTGCTATGTTTCGTCTGTGCTATTCCAGCTTCTCACACAATGGGGGTATTCCCTGGGAGATGGGCTTCTCCTCTGTTAATAGTTCACCTGTGTCACAGGGCTCAGTGTCCGTGTGGGTATGCGGAGAGCTTTTGAAGTTCCAAAGCTCTTCCTGCACCAGGTTCAGAACCCATATGTTTCAGCAGGTCTGTTTACTACTGAAGGGATCTGCCCAGATAGCTGGGGCCAGGGGCGGGGTGAGTTGTGAGTGGTGGCCCAGATCAATGGTGGTGACCACCACCACAGCCGGTCCTGCTTCCACAGGTCCCTCCCCTTTGCCAGAACTAGTTGGGCTGCAAATCTGTGTCTGCGGTACACAGTTCTCAGAACAGCAAATACTCTGTTCTTTTGATCTGACACTGCTACTGTTCCGCTTCTAGCACTGGCAGCTGGGTTGGGGTGAGCTATGGGAGGGTAAGGAGGGGGCGGCCAGTCTCAGTGCCTAAGGCTTCCATTGTTTGCTCGGCAGTGAGGGCTTAAACCACCGTTTTTAGCCTTCTTCCCTCAGTCTTTTCACCGATGTGTCTGCCGTGAGCGTTGGGTTCAGCCGTGTTATATGCTGTCCCCTCAGTCCTGTGGGCCATAAGTGGAGCCCTAGCAGTCCGAGTTCTTCCCTTTCCCGCAGCTGCAGTAGTTCCGGGATGCAGCATGCTCGGAGCACTGAGGAAGGTCTGTGTCCTGAGCCTGTGCGGCTCCGTCTCCACACTTCTCCCTTCCCTCCTCTCCTGCTCGTGCGATTCACCCACCTTTAGGTAAATTCAGTAGTGTGCCTCTTCCTCTTGCCTGTCTGCTGTGCAAGGAGTCCTTTGTGGAGTTATTGTTGTTCGATTAGTTGTAAATTCCAGGGGAGCTTTACAGAGGCTCACCTTAGACTGCCATTTTGATGACGTCCTATTTTTTCAAATAGGTTCTCAATCCATCGCTCCGTCTCCTCTCCTTCTGGTACTCCTATGATGGGAATGCTGTTACACTTGATGTTGTCCCAGAGGTTCCTTAAACTATCTTCATTTTTTAAATTGTTTTTTTCTTTTGTTGTCTGACTGCATATTTTCTGCAACCTTGTCTTTTAAATCACTGATTCAGTCCTCTGCTTCATCTCATCTGTTGTTGATTTCTTCTAATGTTTTCTTCACTTTAGTTATTGTATTCTTTATTTCTGACTGGTTCTTTTTAATGGTTTCTATTTCCTTTATGCTTACTATCTCATTGTTGATGTTCTCACTAATTTCCTTAAGCATTCTTATAACCAGTTTTTTTTTTTTTAATTGAATTTTATTAAATTTATTGGGGAGATGAGGGTAAGGGGGATCGAATAACCAGTTTTTTGAATTCTGTCTCTGGTAGATTAGTTGCAAGCATTTCACTTAATTCTTTTCTTGAGTTTTCTCTTGTTCTTTTATTTGGGACATTTTTCTTTGTTTTGTCATTTTGGCTGCATCTCTCTGTTTGTTTCTATGTATTAGGTAGATCTCCTATGACTCTGAGTTTTCACTGGGTGGCCTTATATAGTAGGTGTCTGGTGTGGCCTAGTGGCACATTTTCCCTGATCACCTGCAACATGTGTTCCAGAAGTACACATTGTGTGTTTTACATTTACTCTACTGTTGTAGTTGAGCCTTGGTTATTTTTGGTGCCTTAGTGGGTGGAACTGACTCTCAGGCTGACTGTCTGTGAGAATTGGCTATACTCACAGTGTATAAGCTGGTGTGTGTGGGCTGATCCCTCAGAGGGGTATTCACCTCAGCGGACACTTGTGCTTGTTTGGACCACACCCGATTCTGGGGCTAATCGGGTGATGCTCTGGTGTGATTTGAAGTCAGCCTCCTGGTGTGTTGTTTTCTGATACTTTTTGGGAGGGGCTCCTGTTCAGGCCAGTTTCAGCCATTGCATGTGACTGGCCCAGGGCTACCTGGTAGGAGCTACAAAACTCTATGCAGTTGGTTCCTGTCTTTGCTGGACATGGAGGCATGTGGGGGTGGCCTTCCTGGGGATTGAGGCTGACTCCCACCAGAATCAGGCCTGGGGCAGCTTAGTCAATGTCCCAGCCTTCCCCATCGCCAAGGCCTGTTGCCACCTGCTGGCTGCTTGTAAGACTCAGCCACTGAAAAAGCCTTCTTAGGTGCATGGGCTGGGCTGGTTGTCCTGGTGCTGACAGTGCCCTGGTGACTCCACCTGAGCTGGGCAGTGCTGGGTCACAGGGAATCACCACATTGGGGCTGGTGGTGTTTACAAAGTTAAAACAGATTCAGTTTTTGCACCAGTGCTGAGCCTGTGGCCACTCCACAAAACACCCAGAGAACATCACGGACAGCCATTGTTCACCTCTGGTGCACAGATCCCTGAGAGCTTCCCAAGAAAGTCTACAGGGCGAGCTGGGTCTGACTGTCTGCCATTGACATTTTCTCAGTTGGCCGCACAGGTTGCTGTGGGCCTTCTGTTGCTGTACAAGCTGCAGCTTCTTATGAGGTGGAGCTGGCTTCCCAGGAGCTGAGAGTGCCAATGTGATGCCACAGGAGCTGGCTGAGGTGGGGTCCCAGGGAGTCACCAGGGTGGGGTGCATGTGGAGTTCACCAAGTCAATTCAGTCTCAGAGTTGACCTTGTGGGAGAGGGCTCAACATGGGACTGATGGTGCCCTTCTGTAGGCTACACATTAGGTGGGCTCCACACAAGGATGATGGTGACTGTCCCTCTAGCCCTCACCCTGCAGCCACACAACTCAGTCTTTCCCTATATATCTCTGGCACCTTTTGGGTTGCTGCCCATTCACTACAGACCAGGATAAGTGCTTGCAAGTGATTGAGTCTGTGTGCAGGTCCTTTAAGAGTATGTCTGGGTTTCCAGCTGCCTTCCTTCTCACTGGGACTGGCAGAATCCTCACTGATTTTCACAGCTAGGTGTTGTGGGAACTTCTTTTCCTGGCACAAGACTCCTGGGTTGGATTGTCCAGTGTGGGTGTGGAACCCCTCAGACCTCTGCCACCGAGGTGTCCCTCCCAATGCTCAACCACTCTCTGTGGATTTGGGGTAAGCTGGTTTTGCATCTCTGCCTCTCTCAGCGTGGTCTCTTCTTTATATCCTTTGTTATAGGGGTTCAGTTCAGCTAGTGTTCAGATGATTCTTGAGGTTGATTGTTCTATAATTTAGTTGTAATTTTAATGTGGTCATGGAAGGTGACAGGCATAGCATTTACCTATTCCACTATCTTGAAATCTCTCCGAGGTCTAGAACTTTTGTTCTGTCCCATGTCTAGAAATTTTGTTTTCTCCTCTTAGATGTACAAAGAGAAAAATTGAGCCAAGGGCTTCCATTTCAAAGTTATGAGAGTGACATTATCATGGAATCTTTTAGGGTAGGTCTTAAAAGTGGGCAGAATAGGTAACTTTCAGTAATTCCTCTTTTTATGTAAAGTACTTAGGAGGAGGGTGGCTGGGAGTGTAGCAAAGTGACCTGAGATTTTAGAGACTTTGATATGGTCTCTAACGTCTTTTGGGGCCATAAGTTTCATCTGTAATGCCCTTTCTAGCTCAGAATTTCTATATGCTTTAACTACTGATTGACTTATCTGCTTCTATTAAAATGCAGATACCTTTAGTAAATCTATGTCAAATTCTTTTCAAAGGCAGATTTTTGACAAGGGACAATGAGCAAGCATAGACCAGCTATATGTTTCAAGTGGGAGAAGAAGATGGTGTTGAGGTGAAGAGTGTGAGTGAACACAAGAGGTTAGTGCACTAAGTAAAAAAATTCATGGTCTTGCCAGTGGCCAGGTGTGGAAGAACTGATGTGTCTTGGTGGAGTGGGGGGTGATGAGAAAGGTTATTAGGTGTGTTTAAAGAAATATGTCAGGATGGGAGTGGGTGTGGGTATTTCCTCACCATTTCTGTAGTGGCCTACTTATGTCCTTAAACTCTCATTGGTTCAAACCTTGTTAACTCTGACCTTTTGATGTTTAACCCAGACCTGGCAGAGGTTTGCTTTGGGATTATCTATCAGGAAAGACTTTACCAAGCAAACAGTTAGTGAAAACAAATCACAAGTGGACTCTTTTAACTTCTTATAAGAGTGAACTGTTCTAAAGAATTCAGAATCATGTTTCACAACTGGTGTTCAGGGAACCTGAGACCCACTGGAGTTTTAATAGGAATTTCAGGAAAATTGGGTTCTGTGGTCAAATAGACTCTTGATACATTAATGTGTCTTGGAAATCTCTAAAAGGAGTTACAGAATGTGCTTTCTGACTATGAAAGTCTTGTTTCCCTCCAAATACATATACATATCTCTAGTTTCCCTTAGACTACAGTTTGGAAAATGCTGCTTTGGAAGTAAACATTTGCTTCACAGTAATTTATAAAGTGATTATAACTCAACAATTCATGAAAACATCTTCAATGCTATCAATAAAGTGCTGATAGAACTTGCTAAGTCTAAGTTAATGCCTTTTCTTGAACAAATGGGAAGAAGTTTTTACATAAAATATAATTGATAATTTAGCATATTCCTCCCTCTTTCCTCTCTAATGCTGTCCTTTCTTTATTGATAATTGATCTGTATTATGGACTACAAATAATTTCTGAGGTGAGTCAAATTGAAAAGACATAATTCATTTATTTGAATAAATGTCAGAAGTCTAAAAGTTCAAATCCAGTGTAATTTGCATAATTTGTAAGTTTTCTTTCTTTTTTTTTAAGAACCATTTTATGCATAGCAGACTCTTGCAAAACACCCAGAATCATAAAAACTCTGTATTGAGGCTGATCTTGGTGAAATCACTAGTCACCACTTTAACAAATTGTTTTATAATTTTCTAAAGTGTTAAAACAATTTGAATATAGTGGAGAACACCATTTATCTTTTCATTATTTGGTTAAAAAAAACGAGAGAGAGAGAGAAGGTCATTCTATGTGTTCTAAAGCTCTGTCATTTGATATTCAAGCCCGAAGGAGGAGTAACTTGGGTAAGAGGAAATAAAATGTCTTCTGGTTTTAAGGGATTGGTCAATGGTGATGTCATCTGATACAGTGATAGCCAGAGGTCTGATGCTTTTGGTGTCTTGTTGGGGCTCAAGTCAAGCTTTGTTATGTAACTGATTCTAGTAGTCTTGCTTGGTGCGAGAGGCACATGCTCTCTGATGGATCTCCCACTGCAAAATGGAAAACTACCAGAGTTTTCTAAAGGGAAATGTGACAAAGTGATGCCACCTCCTTTGCCTTGAGGCTTTCCTGGTGGGGTCTTTCCCAGAGCTGCCTGATACCCAGGCTCAGTTTAGAGATCAAGTAAAATGAAGAAATATCCTTGCTGAGCCTGTGCTGACCTCTGTGGTGGGTCTCACAGCTAGCCTGATTCCTCCTTAAAGTTCTGTGTAATTATCTCTGTACTTGGGATTTCAACCAACTGAGCCTTGCCATCCTATATTCCCACCAACTATGTCACTGTGCTTTGTAGGTCAGAGGGTGGGGAAGAATTTACTGCTGCTGCCTCTCATC
The DNA here is from genome assembly GCF_057876585.1 of Rhinolophus sinicus. Lineage (NCBI taxonomy): Eukaryota > Metazoa > Chordata > Mammalia > Chiroptera > Rhinolophidae > Rhinolophus > Rhinolophus sinicus. The sequence goes on from NC_142514.1 coordinate 94,322,776, forward strand.
TCCAGCCTGGCCTCCTAGAGCACTTAGGGATCAGGAAGCCCTTTTCTCTACCTCCATTAATGGGGGTGAAGGAAAGAAATGAACTCATTCTTACTTTGAGGAGCTCATGAGAGAAATCAGGAGTTTTGAAAATCATCACTATTTGTCCCAAAAATTATTTGAGACAAACAACAAATCCAATATTTATTTTTATTATTTATTTTTTGTTATTATTAATAAAATCTGTGCAACCCACAGGGATAACTCTCAGGAATGAAAATAAAATTGCATTAAAGATAAAATAACTATGACTCTGGTCCTACTTATCTTTAAAATCAGAGTTAAAGGAACGCTTTAGGCCATTCACTTCACTGACATTGGCTGCAGTTCGTTAATCGTGTACAAATCAAGAATAGAAGGATTGAATTAGATGATCTCTAAATTCTCATTTTGCTGTCAAACTGGAATTTTATCTTCCATATCTGTTCTTTCCAAAAGAGGCTGTGCCTTTGAAAATTTAAGCATTCTTTATTTGTGTCATGTGTACTCATTTTTCAGTCGTGTACAGAAGGTGCCAAAAAATGTATACACATTTTAAGAAAGGAAAAAATTGTATTAAAATTGTAATACTCAATATATGCCAATAACAAAAGAATGCAAGTTATATGTATACATTTTTTTTGGCACCCCCGGTATTATACTATGAATTTTAAGACAGGCTATATATTTACAAAGAAAATAAATTTAATACTAAATCATTTTTGGAGCAAGGTGGGTATGAAAATGGATAGATACAAAGTTTTATTTCAAGTAGACAGAATTAATTTGGATGATGATTATCCTTGACCCAGATTTCTGGATTTTGCTAAAATTGAGGAAAATACTTTTTCAATCACAGTAGTTAGATTTGGGTTTCCTGACTCTGTAACAGCCTTTATAAAGGATGCTTCTGTAATTAAACTCAGGGCCAAATCTTGCCAAAGTAGCAAGCACGTGACTGTTATTCTTATTACCAATAGTTATTATAACTCCAAATTGCATCACTTTTCTTTTACATAGATTATCAGTCACTGGAACCATTTCAGGTCAATGTTACCATTTTCCTCCTTGGCATTAAAGCAAATTTACTAAGCTAATACATTACTCTTACTTTTAAAATATAAGCATTGATTGGCAAGATCATGCCATGCATCTTGCGTAAGATTCTCCTGGAAGCTGTAAAATCTAATCTGAACAGAAAAGTAGGAACACGTTTTACAGATGTTAATATAATACACACTGAGATAGCTTTCTTTGGTGCTGTCCAGTTATCTTTGTGGCAATGTTTTCTTTTTTTTTTTTTTGTAACTGAAAATAGATCCTCATTGTTTCAGGCAGATTAGGAAATAAATTTAAATATTTGATCCTTCTTAGCTAATATAGTGGTAAAGTAAAATTTTCTTTATTACTTTAACATTTCAAATAGTTATAATTATTTTTTATTTTTTCCTTCTTTTTTTTATTTATTTTATTAAATTTATTGGGGTGACAATTGTTAGTAACAACAAAAGAACAAGACAAACAAATGAGAAACAGAAACTCATAGACACAGATAATAGTTTAGTGGTTGCCAGAGGGTAACGGGGGCGGGGGGTGGGGGGTGGGAGATGAGGGTAAGGGGGATTGAATATATGGTGATTTTTCCTTCTTTTCACAGAAGAGCAATTGATCCATGGAGATTATTTTTTATCAACTACCTCCCCCATCCTTTTAAAGAACATATTTAAATAACTCTTATTTTAGAGAAAAAAACTTTTGATCAACCAGTCCATGCTTAGGTATCACCCAAATTGGCTTCCCTTCATCGTTCTATTTCTCAAACAATTGGTCTACCTAGAATGTCTCCTTTTAAAAAAATTAACTATTCTTTAATTATCTGACTGTATTGTACTTCTAAAGCCCACCTGTCATTTTTCAAAACATTTGATCTTTCCTCCACCTTTTTTCTATTGATCTCCTTGTAGCATTTGGGACTGATGGCCAGACCTGTTCTTTAAGTGCCTTGGTGACATCAAAGCTTCTTGGTCCTCTGTCTCCTTACTGACTCTCTTCCCTCTTGGCTGTTCCCTGGGAAGTGCTCTCCAAAACCAGTGTTCCCCTACCTTATGATCCAGCAATCCCACTCCTAGGTTATCTATCCGGAGAAATCCAAAACTCCAATTCAAAAATCTTTATGCACTCCTATGTTTATTGCAGCACTATATACAATAGCCAAGACCTGGAAACAACCGAAATGCCCATCAGTAGATGACTGGATTAAGAAACTGTGGTACATTTATACAATGGAGTATTACGCAGCCATAAAGAAGAAAGAAATCTTACCATTTGCAACAACATGGATGGACCTAGAGAACATTATGTTAAGTGAAATAAGTCAGAAAGAGAAAGACAAATACCATATGATCTCACTTATATGCAGAATCTAAAGAAAAGAATAAGTGAATGAACTAATCAGAAACAGTTTTGGAGACATAGAGGAAAAACTGAGGGTTGCTAGAGGGGTGGGGGGGTGGGGATAACGGGAAGGTGAGAGGTTTAGAAAATAGTCGGTAACCACAAGATGGCCACAGGGTTTTGAAAATTAATTTGGGGAACGTGATCAATAATGTAAAGATGTTGTAGGGTATCCGATGGACATGTGTCCCATTTGGGAGACCACCTCAGGGATGATGTAGATGCCTGATCTCTGCACTGTACACCTGAAGGTGAACAATACTGAATGCCAACTATAATTTTATATAAATATATATATGTATATTTATATATTTGTATGTATATTGTTACAGGAAGTGGAGTACAGCATTAAGAATAGAGACAGTGGAAATGTATTGGCTCTGTGCGATGTCAGAGGGATAGTGGATAGGGTGTGGGGGTTCACACAGTGTGAGGGATATAAATCATAAACGTCTAAGGTTTGCTTTGTCTTGTGCACCTGAAACTAATAAAATTAAAAAACAAAACAAAACAGTGTTCCCATCAATGTTACCACTTTTTTGTCCCCAGTAAACAATCTTTGTCTCTTGATTTCAGCTATTACTTCAAAGCTGAGATTCTCAGTCTCTAGACCTAGTCTGTTTCTAGCCCTATGTCTTTGATTCCTTACCAAGCTTCTTTGTGTGGACATATCATGGTCATCTCAAACTCAATATGTCCAAAGCCACAATAAAACAGTTGGTTTCCTTTTCCAACTCCTTTATTTCCATGCATGGTGTCTTACTTTTCTAATGAAATAGTTTCAAAATATTTTTAAACATTTTCATTAAATTTATTGGAGTGACATTGGTTAGTAAAATTATATAGGGTTCAAGTGTACATTTCTAGAATACATCATCTATTTATTGCATTGTGTGTTCATCACCCAGAGTCAATTCTCCTTTCGTTACCATATATTTGACACCTTTTTTTCTCATCGACCACCTCCCTCCCCTCTTACCCTCTGGTAACCACAAAATTGTTGTTTGTGTCTATGAGTTTTTGTTTCTTTGTTTGTTTGTCTTGTTTATTTGTTGCTTTTAGTTTTATAGCCCACACCTGAGTGAAATCATATGTTTCTCGACTTTTTCTGTCTGACTTATTTTGATTAGCATGATGATCTCAAGATCCATGTATGTTGTCACAACTGGCTTTTTTCCTGGCCAGATAATTTTCAACAAAGGAGTCAAAAACATGCAAAAAAAGAAAAGAAAGCCTCTTCAATAAATGATGCTGGGAAAATTGGAAAGCATGTACGAAAGAAAGAAACTAGACTGCTACCTGTCACCGTGTACCAAAATTAACTCAAAGTGGATCAAAGACCTAAACGTAAGACCCGAAACAATAAATTTCATAGAAGAAAACATAGGTACTAAACTTATGGACTTTGGGTTTAAGAGGGTTTTATGAATTTGACTTCAAAGGCAAGAGAAGTAAAAGCAACAATAGCAAACTGAAAAGCTTCTGTACAGCAAAAGAAACCATCCACAAAACAGAGGCAACCAACTGAATGGAAGAAGATATTTACAAATAGTTTCAGAATTTAAAAATGATCTTTTATATTTCCAGTCTCTTCTCTTATAAGTGTATCTTAGATGATAAGTACTTGCTATTTCTATAAGATACCACATTATTCCTAAATATGACTGATAATATTATTACTTGCTTATAAAGCCATATGAAATTTAAATGATTTGACCAGTAACCACAGGACAGCATCGTACCAGAACTACAAGGATAATCATGATGTTATGAGTCAGTCTTTTGACTCTAAAGTGACTTCTAGGGCACAGTCTTTTCCTTCCTTCCTTCCTTCCTTCCTTCCTTCCTTCCTTCCTTCCTTCCTTCCTTCCTTCCTTCCTTCTTTCCTTCCATCTACCCACCTACTTACTTACCTATGGATTGATCCGCCTATGTCTCTGTCTCTCTCAGTATTTCTCTCCCTTGACATTATTGACATTTTATACGGGATAATCCTTTGTTGTTGGGGGCTGTCCTGTGCATTGGAACATGTTTAACAGTATCTCTGGCCACTATGTACTAGATGCCAGTAGCATCCCCATCCTCAGTTGTGACAAACAAAAATATTTTCAGACATTGCTAAATGTCTCTGGGGAGGAGGAAGTGAAGTGGGGGGTTGGCGGGGGGCTAAATCTTCCCCCCTTTCCTCATTGAGAAGCACTGCTTTTCCTATCTCCAACATTCCTCCTTGAAAATATTCTAGTCCCAACATTGTTCCATAAATTTCAAAAAAGTATTGAAAATATGTACTATTTAATCTAAAATATATTATTATTATTTTTTTTAATTAGTTTCAGGTGCACAAGACAAAGCAAAACTTAGACATTTATCATTTATATCCCTCACACTGTGTGAACCCCCCTCCCCCCATCCACTATCCTTCTGTACGTTCCCAAAACCTCTCACCTTCTCCTTATCCCCACCCCCCCGCCCCTCTAGCAACCCTCTGTTTTTCCTCCATGTTTCCAAAACTGTTTCTGATTAGTTCATTCACTTATTCTTTTCTTTAGATTCCGCATATAAGTGAGATCATATGGTATTTGTCTTTCTCTTTCTGACTTATTTCACTTAACATAATGTTCTCTAGGTCCATCCATGTTGTTGCAAATGGTAAGATTTCTTTCTTCTTTATGGCTGCGTAATACTCCATTGTATAAATGTACCACAGTTTCTTAATCCAGTCATCTACTGATGGGCATTTCGGTTGTTTCCAGGTCTTGGCTATTGTATATAGTGCTGCAATAAACATAGGAGTGCATAAAGATTTTTGAATTGGAGTTTTGGATTTCTCCGGATAGATACCTAGGAGTGGGATTGCTGGATCATAAGGTAGTTCCATTTTCAGATTTTTGAGATATCTCCAAACTGTTTTCCATAGTGGCTGCACCAATCTGCATTCCCACCAACAGTGCACCAGCGTTCCCTTTTCTCCGCATCCACGCCAGCACTTGTTGTTTGTTGATTTATTGATGATAGCCATCCTGACTGGGGTGAGGTGGTATCTCATTGTGGTTTTTATTTGCATTTCTCTAATGGTTAGTGAGGTTGAACATTTCTTCATATGTCTGTTTGCCATCTGTGTGTCCTTTTTAGAAAAATGTCTCTTCATGTCCTCTGCCCATTTTTTAATTGGGTTGTTTGTTTTTTTGGAGTTGAGTTGAGTGAGTTTTTTATAAATTTGTGATATTAACCCCTTATCAGATATATCATTGGCAAATATATTTTCCCAATCAGTAGGATCCCTTTTTGTTTTATTGATGGTTTCCTTTGCTGTGAAAAAGCTTTTTAGTTTGATGTAATCCCACATGTTTATTTTTCCTCTTACTTCCCTCACGCGAGGGGATATATCAGTAAAAATCTTACTCCGGGTAATGTCTGTGAAGTTTCTTCCTATATTTTATTCTAGGAATTTTATGGTTTCAGATCTTACATTTAAATCTTTAAGCCATTTTGAATTTATTTTTGTATGTGGTGTAAGGAGGTGATCCAGCTTCATCTTTTTGCATGTGTCTGTCCAAGTTTCCCAGCACCATTTATTGAATAGACTGTCTTTACCCCACCGTACATTCTTGCTTCCATTGTCATAGATTAAGTGGCCATATAGGCATGGATTTATTTCTGGACTCTCTATTCTGTTCCATTGATCTATGGGTCTGTTTTTATGCCAGTACCATGCTGTTTTGATTACTGTAGCCTTGTAGTATAATTTGAAGTCAGGTATTGTTATACCTCCCACTTTGTTCTTATTTCTCAAGATTGTTGAAGATATCCGGGGTCTTTTGTTATCCCATATAAATTTTAGGATTATATGTTCTATTTCTGTGAAAAATGTCGTTGGTAGTTTGATAGGAATTGCATTGAATATATATATTGCCTTAGGCAGTATGGACATTTTAACTATATTAATTCTTCCTATCCATGAACATGGTATGTGTTTCCATCTATTTGTATCTTCTTTCATTTCTTTCTTCAGTGTCTTATAATTTTCTGAGTACAGATCTTTTACTTCTTTGGTTAAATTTATTCCCAGGTATTTTATAGTCTTTGGAGCAATTGTAAACGGAATTGCTTTTTTAATTTCTCCTTCTGATGTTTTATTATTGGTATATACAAATGCAACTGATTTCTGAATATTAATTTTGTATCCTGCTACTTTACTAAATTCATCTATCAGCTCTAATAGTTTCTTGGTGGAGTCTTTAGGGTTCTCTAAATATAGTATCATATCATCTGCATATAATGACAGTTTTACTTCCTCCTTACCGATTTGGATGCCTTTTATTTCTTTTTCTTGTCTGATTGCTGTGGCTAGAACTTCCAGCACTATGTTGAATAGAAGTGGAGAAAGTGGGCAGCCTTGCCTTGTTCCTGATTTTAAGGGGAATGGTTTTAGTTTTTCCCCATTGAGTATGATGTTAGCTGTGGGTCTATCATATATGGCCTTTATTATGTTGAGATATGATCCCTCTATTCCCACTTTCTTAAGGGTTTTTATCATGAATGGCTGCTGAATTTTATCAAATGCTTTTTCTGCGTCAATTGATATGATCATATGATTTTTATTTTTCATTTTGTTAATGTGGTGTATCACATTAATTGATTTGCGGATGTTGAACCACCCTTGCATGCCAGGGATGAATCCCACTTGATCATGGTGTATAATCTTTTTAATATATTGCTGAATTCTGTTTGCTAGTATTTTGTTGAGGATTTTTGCATCTATGTTCATTAGCGATATCGGCCTGTAGTTTTCTTTTTTTGTGGTGTCTTTGTCTGATTTTGGGATCAGGGTGATAGTGGCTTCGTAAAAAGTGTTTGGGAGTCTTCCCTCTCTCTGGATTTTTTGGAAGAGTTTGAGGAGAATAGGTGACAATTCTTTTTGGAACGCTCTGTAAAATTCACCTGTAAAGCCATCTGGTCCAGGGCTTTTGTTTGTTGGGAGATTGTTGATTACTGATTCAATTTCCTTGGTGGTAATCAGTCTATTCAGGTTTTCTGTCTCCTCTTGAGTTAGCCTTGGGAGGTTGTATGCATCTAGGAAATTGTCCATTTCTTCCAGGTTGTCAAATTTGTTGGCATACAGTTGCTCATAGAAATTTCTTAGGATTTTTTGTATCTCTGCGGTGTCTGTTGTCACTTCTCCTCTTTCATTACTGATTTTATTAATTTGGGTCCTCTCTCTCTTTTTTTTAATGAGTCTGGCTAAAGGTTTGTCAATTTTGTTTATCTTCTCTAAGAACCAACTCTTGGATTCATTGATCTTTTGTATTGTTTTTCTGGTTTCTGTTTCATTTATTTCCGCTCTGATCTTTATTATCTCCTTCCTTGTACTCCCTTTGGGCTTATTTTGTTGTTCTTTTTCCAGATCCCTTAAGTGTGAAGATAAACTGTTGATTAGTGATGTTTCTTGTTTCTTTAAGTAGGCCTGCAGTGCTATGAACTTCCCTCTTAGGACTGCTTTCGCTGCGTCCCATAGATTTTGGGTCGTTGTATTTTCATTTTCGTTTGTCTCGAGATATCTTTTGATTTCTTCCTTGATCTCCTGTTTGACCCATTCATTGTTTAGTAACATATTATTCAGCCTCCATGAATTTGTGTGTCTTCCAGTCTTTTTCCTGTAGTTCATTTCTAATTTCATAGCACTGTGGTCAGAGAAGACAATTGGTATGATTTCAATTTTCTTAAATTTATCCAGACTTGCTTTGTGGCCTAACATATGGTCTATCTTGGAGAATGTTCCATGTGCGCTTGAGAAGAACGTGTATTCTGCAGCATTGGGGTGGAATGCTCTGAAAATATCGGTTAAATCCAAGTGGTCCAATGTGTCATTTAAGGCTGTTGTTTCCGTATTGATTTTCTGTCTGGAAGACCTGTCCCTTGTTGTCAGAGGTGTGTTGAAGTCCCCTACTATGATAGTGTTACTGTTGATCTCCATCTTTATGTCAGTCAATATCTGTTTTATATATTTAGGTGCTCCTATGTTGGGTGCATAGATGTTTACTAGAGTTATATCCTCTTGTCGAATTGATCCCTTTATTATTATATAGTGTCCATCTTTGTCTTTTAATATTTTCTTCATTTTAAAGTCTATTTTGTCAGAGATAAGTATTGCAACTCCAGCTTTTTTCTCATTTCCATTTGCATGGAATATCTTACTCCAACCCTTCAATTTCAGCCTGTGTGTGTCTTTTGATCTGAGGTGAGTCTCTTGTATACAGCATATACAAGGGTCTTGCTTTCTTATCCATTCAGCCACCCTATGTCTCTTGATTGGAGCATTTAAACCATTTACATTTAAAGTGATTATTGATAAGTACATAGTTATTGCCATTTTTAAATTTGTGGATAAATTGTTTTCGTCTTTCTTCTATTTACAGAAGTCCTTTTAGTATTTCTTGCAATGCTGGCTTGGTGGTAATGAATTCCTTTAGCTTATTCTTTTTTGGGAAGCTCTTTATCTCCCCATCAATTTTAAGTGATAGCCTTGCTGGATAAAGCAACCTAGGTTGTAGGCCTTTGTTTTCCATCACTTTGAGTATCTCCTGCCACTCCCTCCTGGCCTTCAATGTTTCTGCAGAAAAGTCATTTGATAGTCTTATGGGAGTTCCCTTGTATGTAACCCTCTGTCTTTCTCTTGCTGCTTTTAGGATTCTCTCTTTGTCTTTAATCTTTGCCATTTTAGCTATAATGTGTCTTGGAGTGGACCTGTTTGGGTTTATCCTGGTTGGAACTCTCTGCACTTCCTGGACTTGTATGTTGGTTTCCTTCATCAGGTTAGGGAAATTTTCAGACATTATTACTTCAAATATGTTCTCAATCCCTTGTTTCTTCTCTTCACCTTCTGGTATTCCTATGATGCGCATGTTGTTGCGCTTGATGTTATCCCATAGGTCTCTTAAACCATCTTCATTGTTTTTTATTCTTTTTTCTTTCTGTTGTTCTGTTTGGGTGATCTCTGCTAACTTGTCTTCTAAGTCGCTGATTCGATCCTCTGCTTCATCTAACCTGCTGTTAATTCCTTCAAGTGAGTTCTTTATTTCGGTAACTGTGTTCTTTAGTTCTAACTGGTTGTTCGTTATGATTTCTACATCCTTCTTGATGTCCTCTCTAAGTTCCTTAAACATTCTTATCATCAGTATTCTGAACTCTGTCTCTGACAGTTTGGTTACCTCTGCTTCATTTAGTTCCATTTCTGAAGGTTTCTTCTGTTCTTTTATTTGGGATATGTTTCTTTGTTTCCTCATTCTGGCTGACTCTCTGTGTTTGCTTCGATGTATTAGATAGGTGCCCTGGAGTTCTTAGTTCTTGCTGGATTAGTATATAATAAATGTCCTTTATATTTGACTTGCACTACTTCGTTCTTCTCCCCTGCGTGTGCTCTAAAAGTGACTCTTGTGTTGTGTATATTGTCCTGTTTAAAATATATTATTAATGTCTTTCCATTAAGTGTACTTCAGGTCATTTTATAATATTCAGCATGCATTGTCTATCTATATTTATTTATCTTTTTATAAAAGATCAGTCGGAGAAACTGCTTGGACAGGCCCTTATCTGTGGCTTCTGGTTAGAGGACATAACATAATAAGGAATTAAGTGGTACTAAGGAAAGAGCCTTGCCCTATGAAAATTGAAAGATGCTTTATTTACAAATGTTATACAGACTGAAGATAGCCCTGTTGGGCTCAAAGTCCAGGTCTACCACTTGTTCAGAGAAGCACATTCCAAAATTTCTAAGATTTCTTTTTCTTATTTTACAAATGAGAGTAATTGTACCTATTTCATAGCGTTGTTGTAAGCAGTTAATAGGATACTTGTAAAGCCCTGAACACAGTGCCTGGCACATTGTAACAACATGCTAAATGTTAACGTTAGCTGTGAACAGATGCAGTGGGACTGCTCTGGTTGAAGTTGGCCAGGCGGTCTGGACCCAGCTGCGAAAGCCCTCTCTTGGTGTGAGGCTCCGCCCAGTCCATTGCCATATAGCCAGCTGCCAGCAAGGCTTTTCACTGGGTGGATACCCTCCACTGTTCGCTGGGCAGAAGTCAGCTGTGCATTGGAAAATGTTTAACAATATCTCTGGCCACTATGTACTAGATGCCAGTAGCATCCCCATCCTCAGTTGTGACAAACAAAAATATTTTCAGACATTGCTAAATGTCTCTGGGGAGGAGGAAGTAGGGTAACTAGATTGTGGCTATTAGGTAGTTAGTATGAAGCTGCACATACAGCATCTGAAGCAGCGAATTAGTTTGGTGGCCGTTTTCATATTTGTGCAACACTGTGTTTCTTAGATGGAACAAACCCCTCCACTTGTGAGCTCACACTTAAGGGAGTGGGACTGGGCACTGTAAAGTCATTCTTTCCACTGAAATTACTTTCCTGAAAACTGATGGCCATTGATTCATACATTTAATTAAAATATACTCATTAAACCTATTTTATAATCAAAACTAGGTTAGGTTACAACAAGGAGTATTCAATTTAAGACACAATCCTGCCCTCTTGGAGATTAAAATATAAGTAGAAATGGAGGTGTGCCATGAACAAGTAGTTGAGAGTCCATGTCTTGTAATAAAAAGAACATGAGTATTGGAAAGAGATAAAAGCTGAGTTTGAATTGCAACTCTACCATGTTGTAGTCCTTTTCTTTACCTGAACAATAATGTTTCCTTAACAGAGTGTTTGCACAGATTAAATAAAGCTACATCACAAATTGCACAGCAGTGTGCTTGCACAGCATAAATATTTTTTTTATAAATAAAAAAATAACTCTTTCTTTGTTACTACATTGTGCAAAATGGTCAGGTAGATTTTCATCAAATATAAAGGGTATGTTTGGGTGATTGACTTAAAATATAGGCTGAGGACAACGCTGTTACTCGAGGTCAAGTCATACATGAGGTGGCAGATTGACCTTATGCGAGGTCTGACAATTAAGTTTGAGAACTTGTTGCAATGATGTTGCTGACCTTCTTTTGACAGCAGAGGGATTATTCGTTAGGAATTTGTACCACCTGGACAAACTGTTAACCAATTTTACTATTTGCAAGTACTGAAAAGGATGCGTGAAAAAGTTAGACGACTTGAATCTTTGCCAACGATTCATGGCTCTTGCATCACGACAATGCACCAGCTCACACGGCACTGTCTGTGAGGGAGTTTTTAGCCAGTAAACAAATAACTGTATTGGAACACCCTCCTTACTCAACTGATCTGGCTCCCAATGACTTCTTTCTTTACCTGAAGATAAAGGAAATATTGAAAGGAAGTCATTTTGATGACACTCGGGACATCAAGGGTAATACAACGACAGCTCTGATGGCCACTCCAGAAAAAGAGTTCCAAAATTGCTTTGAAGGGTGGACTAGGTGCTGATGTCAGTGCATAGCTTCCCAAAGGGAGTACTTTGAAGGTGACCATAGTGATATTCAGCAATGAGGTATGTAGCACTTTGTCTAGGATGAGTTTGTGAACTTAATTGTCCAAACTCATAGGCCAGTTCTAATAAGCAGATTTTCCCTTGGTCCCGCTGTATCCCAGTTCTAATGACTGGATGGGTCTTTGTCCCAGTGACTGAGTCCATCTTTAGAATCTTCCTAGGATCCAGGTAGCTTTAGGACTGAGGCTTGCTCTTCCAGTGGCTGTTGTAGCTATGAGCACTACGGCCCTGAAGCTCAGCTCTACAGCCTATCTGTGGGAAAGGTGTGTGCCTCTCCCTGGCCACCCCCACCCCCAACCCCTTCTGATGGGCTTGTTCCCAGTCCTGGCACTGTCAGGCTTCCATGCCCTGCTTTGTAGGCCCTGACAACATCCTGTTTAAAACATCCTATAAGGGAACATTACATGGTGTAGATATTTGTCAGTGCTGTAAGAAAAAAGTTGTAGCTCCTTAAAGTAGCTCCTTTTGAAGACAGAAGGTAAAGTCAGGCCCTTAAGTGTGAGGAACTGACAAGGGGGACATTTACTATCCATGGGGAGGAGTTTTTAGAGTTTTAGGGTTCCAGATGACTGTGGGAGACTAAATCAAGAGAATAACAAAGGGGTTTTTGCTTAAAATTTGCAAATATTGTCTGTGTCAGGAAGCCTATCCTCTTTGGCGATAAGAATGGGACAAGATGTGGTGGCTGCTGGGACAGAGCATCCCACACCTCTCAGGGGAAGCCTGCTGGGCATGTGGGCCAGGTCCTCAACTGGAGGGCCAGATCATTGTCAGAGTTCAAAGGCAAGCACATGTTCAGATAACTGGGACAGTTAATTAGTGACAAAGCTACACAACTCATGTTTAGGTGGTTTATTTTTGTTTGTTTTTTTCTTTTCTTTTAAAATTCTTACTCTTAAGTGGTATAGTTTAAAACAACTGAGTTGCTATAAATACCATTTTCTTGTTAGGAAATTATATTTTCTGTAGGAAAACCATGGATGAATATGTTGTTTGTTATATTTATGTTTTTCATTTGTTTGTTTGTTTTTCTACCATACCAGAAAACGTGTCATCCAATGGCCCAAAAGTACTTCAAACAGCATCAATCCTGGCAGAAAATAATTGGGTATAAAAGCATTGGTAGCTAGTTTACATTTTTGAAAAATTACAAAATGCCTTTTAAAACATGCATACTATAATAAATACCAATAATAAAATCGCCAACATTGGTTGATTCCTCAAGATGTGTCAGACATTACTTTTTTTTTAAAGATTTTATTGGGGCAGGGGGAACAGGACTTTATTGGGCAGCAGTGTGTACTTCCAGGATTTTTTTTCCAAGTCAAGTTGTCCTTTCAGTCTTAGTTGTGGAGGGTGCAGCTCAGCTCCAGGTCCAGTTGCTGGTGCTAGTTGCAGGGGGCGCAGGCCACCATCCCTTGTGGGACTCAAGGAATTGAACCGGCAACCTTGTGGTTGAGCCCACTGGCCCATGTGGGAATCAAACTGGCAGCCTTTGGAGTCAGGAGCACGGAGCTCCAACCGCCTGAGCCACCTGAGCTGCCCCTCAGACATTACTTTTATTATCTCTTTCAAACCTTTCACCCAGCACTGAGCCCAACTCTGTTACCTCCATTTTGTGGATGGGGCTCAGGCTCACCTCCTACCGTCATTTGTCCAACGTCACACGGGCAGCGAAACCAGCAATCTGCTTCACAAATGTGGGTTTTTAACTCCTATCCCACACACCACAGCAGGGGGAACTGCTTAACTACTCTGAATGGGTAGGTTCCACTTCCATTTTGTAAGGGCCTTTTGACATACTTGTTTTAAATGTTGAGCTTGTTCAGCCAAGGAAAATGTGCTCAGTTTGCCCCGGTGAAGCAGTCGTTCACAGTGATGCCAAGCAAAGGCATTTCACACCAGTTGTCACAGCTAACATGTGTTGCAGGGCATCACCTGGGCATAAAGCACACTGCTCACGGACGCACCTGCTTGCCCACGGTGCTTGCTGGTGTGTCGCATACAGCCAGGGTGACAGTGAGGCAGTGAGGAGCGCAGCCCCAGGACGCGCCTCCTTGGAGTTGGCTCCCCGGGGACCTCACCTAACTGTCTGGGAAATATTCGGAACTCTAGGGATTCACAAATAGGCAGAAAGCGTGAAAGCAAGGGGTATTCTGACTTGAGAAGCAGGTGTCATTTCTGCATCCCTTGGATTTGGGATGGAAGGAAAGCGCTCAGCTCTTTTTCTCACTGATATGGAGGGAGGACGTCTGCCCGGGGTGTAGATTCTAGAACACTGCAGCCCTGGGAAGCCTCCCTTTCCTCCTCCAGCCTCTCCACCACGCTTGGTGCCCTGGGCCGAGGGATGGCACAGGAAAGAGGGCGACCAGGGTTGATGAGCTTTTGCTCTCCTGCAGAGATCCTGGAGGGACTGCTCTCCTCAGTGCAGGTCAGGAAGGCCGCCTGTGCCCTGCCGCTGGGCCCAAGGATGACAGCAGAATGCTGTGCCCACAGGGAGGCATTTCCCACGTGCTGAGCCCACAGCATCTGTCCTTCAGAGACGTGTCCCCTGTACACTCTTTCGTGCAAGGGCTTCTGTCTGGTGGCCCTAGGGATGCAGTCGGGGACCGTCACACGTGGGCTGTGTGGCTGCCTGCTGCATGAGTGCTCCAGAGTCCACAAGTCTGAAGTGGCAAGGATCACTTCTGCAGGATGAGTCCTTCAAAAGCAGCTGTGAACTGGGGGCCCTTGGTGCGGCCCTCGAGCACAGGCTTTCTAGAATCTTCCTGGGTGTTCACATTCTGGCTCATTGGAGACTATGGAAAGCAAATCTTGGTGGCGGATGGTCCCATTTTCCCAGTGGAATTCGTGCAGCTTGCAGCATGGAGTTGAGACCACTTGATAAACTTATCCGACTCTGGTAGTCAGAAGTAGTCCCCACTTTCTGGGGGCCTGTGGCTAAGAGGATTTCCGGACCCCTTTAAGATTCAGAATAAGACATTTTTTTTTGTGTGTGTTTGTTTGGTTTTATGATTATCTAAAATGAAAATGACTTTTAAATTGCAGATAATAAATGATTGGTGTAAAAAAGTTTTAAAAGTATAGAAAATTGTGAGAAAAATGAAATCTAGAATTTTCCAACGGTGAGCTAACAACAGTATGTTGGCGATCATCCTTCTTGCATTTTCTCTATTACAGAAGGTATATAACATGGAATATGTTCTTTTTATTGTGATCTCACCTTTCGTTTCCCATTTCCACCTACCTCTCCCAGGGATAAAGGGTCTTTATACAATTGTCTTCATGTTCATAAAACCATATATGATTATCTTGGTAGATACACACATACATGGATGTATTTTGGCCATTTCTTATTTTGCTAAAATATAATTTTGTTATGTACACTTTTGCTACATCTTGCTTGTCTCCCTGTAGAAGTCCCTTCAGCCATTTGGTATAGATCCAGCGGATTCTCTCTCTGTAGGTGCAATATTGTGTTATGAAACATTTTAAACATGCAGAAAAGTGGAAAGAATTTTATTAAAAGCACCCTTATACCCGCTACCTAGATTCCACCATTTACCCTTTAATGATTAAGCTTGATTTTCCATCTATTCATCCTTCTAACCATCCATCATTCTATCTAATTTTATTTTTTTAAATGTATTTCAAAGCAGGTTGCTGACACCAGTGTACTTCCCTAAATACTGTGTGTGCATGCCATTAGCTAGGGTTCATTATTTATTTTTTCTTCTGAGGTACAACTTATACAAGGTTAGACAATTAAGTTCGCAAACTCATCCTAGAAAAGGTGCTAAGTATCTCATTGCTGAATATCACTATGGTCACTTTCGAAGTACTCCCCTTGGGAAGCTATGCACTGATGCCAGTGCCTAGTCCACCCTTTAAAACAATTTTGGCACTCTTTTTCTGGAAAGGCCATCAGAGCTGTCATTGTATTACCTGTGATGTCCTGAATGTCATCAAAATGTCTTCCTTTCAATATTTCCTTTTTTGGGTAAAGAAAGAAGTCACTGGGGGCCAGATCAGGTGAGTAGGGAGGGTGTTCCAATACAGGCATTTGTTTACTGGCTAAAAACTCCCTCACAGATAGTGCTGTGTGAGCTGGTGCATTGTTGTGACGCAGGAGCTATGAATTGTTGGTGAAAAGTTCAGGTCATCTAACTTTTTCATGTAGCCTTTTCAGCACTTCCAAATAGTAAACTTGGTTAACTGTCCAGTTGGTACAAATTCATGATGAATAATTCTTCTGATACCTAAAATGGTTAACAACATCGTTGCAACAAGTTTGTGAACGTAATTGTCAAACCTCATATATAATCTAAAGCACTAACCTTGAGTGTATCATCTGATGAGATTTGACGAAGGCACGCACCTATGTAATCCAATCCCTTCCCAGTCAATTCACAGACATGACTTCTGATTTTTCCCACCGTAGATCACTTTTGCCTCCTCTAGACCTTTATACAAATACAGATTCGTACAATGTGGACTCTTGTGTAAGACTTTTTTTCACATGGATGATGTTTCTGAAATCTACCCAGATTATGGAAATAGCAGCAGACTGTCCTCCTTTCCTCTCCCCTGCTTTATTTTTCCTGACCAGTGTTCCATTTTATGAATATACCACCGCTAATTTGTTCATTCTCTGTTGATCAACACCAGGACTGTTTCCAGTTAGGGCTATTACATAGAAAGCTGCTATGCAATTCATTCTTTTCAATGACTGCAGTATTTCACTGCACAAATATACAAAAAATTATTCAAATAGTTCTCTTTTATTAGATATTAAGATCTCTCTCTTTTACTTTTGGCTACTATGAACAGTACTATGATTGAATAATCAGTGCTATGACTAAAAAGTATTAGCATTTAATCTACTAATGCTTTTATTTTTGTCAGATAGATTCCTGGGAGTGGGATTGCTAGGTTAAAGGACACACATTTCTTTACACTTAATTAATGATATTGTCAGACTGTTTTGCAGAAAGACTCCAACCATTTCATTTCCATCAGAAGTGTGTATTTTTAGCAGCTTCCCTGCTGGTAGGATGTTACCATGTTCAAAATATTTTTCCTTACTAATCGTTACTTTCTTTCATTTTTCCTGACTTTCAGTGAGGATGCACACACTTGGATGTGTTCTGTAAATCACCTCACTTCCTTTGGCTTTACTTTTAGGTTGTATGTCTTTACCTTCACCATTTGTGAAAGCACTGTGTATATTGTGGGTAATTGCCTTTCAAACAATTCCCTTCATAACATACATGACAGGTATTTGCCCCAGTGTACCACAACTCTTTAGATTTTATTTAGAGTAAATTTTTGTCTTACATAAATTTTTCCTGTAATCAGTTAGGTGTGTGTGTGTGTGTTTGTGTTTGTCTGTATTCTGTATACATTTTGAGATACCTCCCTTTTACTCCCATTTTTCTTGTTTTTCCTTTCTTTCCTCATTTGTACATGGTCCTACAATTACTCTAAATTATTATTATGTTTTGACATTTAAATCTTTACTTCATTTAGTGTTAGTTTTATACATATGATGAGGTGGTGTTCCAATTTTCTTTTCCTCCAGATGGAGAGCCATTTGTGCCAGCATCATTTATTTCATTAACCAACCTCCATCCAACAAATTGTTATTTATTAAATTCTCTTATAAATTAAGATCTGTTTCTAAGATTTTTTTCCATTAATTTATTTGTCTATCTCTATGCCAATATAATTTCATTTTTATTATAGTATGTCTTAGTAGCAGGTAAGGGAAGTCCACTTCTCCCCCAACTCCCAACATACACATATGTAAAAACTTTTTTCTTTGTTATCTTTGGTCAATTATTTTTCCAAATGAAGTTTAAAATAACTTTATTCAACCCACATTACTCCCAAATCCAGTAGGACTAAAATGGCAATTGTATTATATTACATATTAATTTTTGGATAATTGTCAATTTATCATATTAAATCTCATTAAAAAACATGATATATTTTCCCCTTTTTCAGACTTTATATCCTTCAACAAGACTTTATAGTTTTCTTCACATGGCCTGAATAATATTTCTTATTGGATGTTTTCCTACATTATAGATTTATTCCTGTTGTGAATTAAACATTTCCCCAATACTTGTTTTTAGCTATTTAATACCAATATAGAAAAACAGTTATGGATTTTGGTGTGTTCATCTTTATATAGATAGATACCTTACCAAAATTTTTGATTAATTCTAATAGTGTTTCATTCTCAAAGTGTCTTGAATTTCACATGAATAGAATCATATCACCAGCAAGGAAAGAAAACTTATCTTTACTCTTCTAATATTTGTATGGACGGTTTTCTTGTCTCATTTCGTTTGGCAGATCACTAAAGCTATGGTGAATACGCGTAATAAAGGCGATGGCGGGCATTACTGCTCTTTTCTGACTATAATGGAGATGACTTCAGCGTTTCTTCATTTACAGTGATGAATTGGTTGTATTTTAGTCCTCTTGTAATATATTAACGATTTAATTTCTATTCCTTTTTAACTGAAGTAGTGGTAGGAACAGTTGTTATAAAAGGTCTTTTGAGTATCAGTTGGTATGCTTGTATGCTTCTCCATGTGAATATAGTGAATTATGTTGTTATGTTTCCAGATAGTGAATACACATTTACTATTGGGTTATACTTGATTTGATCTTACTCTGTTATTCTTTTTTTTAAATTTATATTTATTTATTTATTTTATTTAAATTTATTGGGGTGACAATTGTTAGTAAAATTACATAGATTTCAGGTGCACAATTCTGTATTACATCATCTATAAATCCCATTGTGTGTTCACCACCCAGAGTCAGTTCTCCTTCCATCACCTTATATTTGATCCCCCTTACCCTCATCTCCCACCCCCACACCCCTTACCCTCTGGTAACCACTACATTATTGTCTGTGTTTATGAGTTTTTGTTTCTCATTTGTCTGTCTTGTTCTTTTGTTGTTTTTGGTTTATATACCACATATCAGTGAAATCATATGCTTCTCTGCTTTTTCTGTCTGACTTATTTCGCTCAGCATTACACTCTCAAGATCCATCCATGTTGTCACAAATGTTCCTACATCATCTTTTCTTACCGCTGAGTAGTATACCATTGTGTATATATACCACAACTTCTTTATCCATTCATCTATCGAAGGACATTGTGGTTGTTTCCATGTCTTGGCCACCGTGTCAAAGCTGCAGTGAACATTGGAGCACATGTGCTTTTATGTATAAATGTTTTCAGATTTTTTGGGTAGATACCTAGGAGAGGGATTGCTGGGTCATATTTACCATATTCTATTTGTAATTTTTGGAGGAACCTCCACACTGCCTTCCATAACGGCTGCACCAGTCTGCATTCCCACCAACAGTGTATGAGGGTTCCTTTTTCTCCACAGCCTCTCCAACATTTGTTATTATTTGTCTTGTTGATGATAGCTATTCTGACTGGGGTGAGGTGATATCTCATTGTGGTTTGTATTTGCATTTCTCTGATGATTAGTAATGAGCATTTTTTCATATGTCTATTTGCTATTTGTATGTCCTCTTTGGAGAAATGTCTCTTCAGGTCCTCTGCCCATTTTTCAATTGGGTTGTTTGTTTTTTTGTTGTTGAGTTGCATGAGTTCATTGTATATTTTGCATATTAGCCCCTTATTGGAGGAACTGTTTGCAAAAATCATCTCCCATTCAGTTGGTTGCCTCTTTATTTTGTCGATGGTTTCTTTTGCTGTGCAGAAGCTTTTAAGTTTCATATAGTCCCATTTGTTTATTTTAGCTTTCACTTCCATTGCCTTTGGAGTAAAATTCATAAAACTCTCTTTGAACCCATGGTCCATAAGTTTAATACCTATGTTTTCCTCTATGCAGTTTATTGTGTCAGGTCTTATGCTTAGGTCTTTGATCCATTTTGAATTAATTTTGGTATATGGTGACAAATAGCAGTCCAGTTTCATTCTTTTGCGCGTGGCTATCCAATTCTCCCAGCACCATTTATTGAAGAGGCTGTCTTTTCTCCATTGCATGTTTTTAGCTTCTTTGTCAAAAATTATCTGTTCATATTTATGTGGTTTTATTTCTGGGTTCTCAATTCTATTTCATCGGTCTATGTGTCTGTTTTTCTGCCAATACCATGCTGTTTTAATTATTGTACAGCTGTAGTATAAGCTAAAGTCAGGGAGTATGATACTTCCAGTATTGTTCATTTTTCTTAAGATTGCTTTGCCTATTTGGGGTCTTTTGTGGTTCCAATAACATCTGATGATTTTTTGTTCTATTTCTTTAAAAAATGCCATTGGGATTTTGATGGGGATTGCATTGAATCTGTATATTGCTTTGAGTAATATGGTCATTTTAACTATGTTGATTCTTCCAATCCATGAGCTCGGAACGTCTTTCCATGTTTTGGTGTCTTCTTCAATTTCTTTCAAAAATGTCTTATAGTTTTCAGCATATAGGTCTTTCATATCCTTAGTTAAGTTTATTCCTAGGCATTTTATTCTTTTTGCTGAAATTGCAAAAGGAATTGTTTTTTCTATTTCTTTTTCTTAGATTTCATTGTCAGTATATAGGAATGCAACAGACTTTTGTACGTTGATTTTGTAGCCATCAACTTTACCGTATTCGTTGATTGTTTCTAATAGCTTTTTGGTGGAGTCTTTAGGGTTTTCTATATATAGCATCATGATATCTGCAAAGAGTGATAATTTGACTTCTTCATTCCCAATTTAGATGCCTTTTATTTCTTTCTCTTGCCTGATTGCTCTGGCAAGGACTTCCAACACTATGTTGAAAAGCATAGGTGATAGGGGATAGCCCTGTCGTGTTCCCGAACGTAGAGCAAAGGGCTTCAGGTTTTCAACATTAATTATGAGATTAGCAGTGGGCTTGTCATATATGGCCTTTATTATGTTAAGGTATTTTCCTTCTATACCCATTTTATTAAGTGTTTTAATCATAAATGGATGTTGCATCTTGTCAAATGCTTTTTCTGCATCAATTGATAGAATCATATGATTTTTGTCCTTTATTTTGTTTATGTGATGTATCACATTGATGGATTTGTGGATGTTGAACCATCCTGGTGCTCTGGGGATGAACCCCACTTAGTCGTCATGAATAATCTTTTCAATGCATTGTTGTATTTGATTTGCTAGAATTTTGTTCAGGATTTTTGCATCTGTATTCCTCAGAGGTATTGGTCTGTAGTTTTCTTTTTTTGTGTTTTCCTTACCAGGTTTTGGAATCAGGGTAACATTGGCCTCATAAAATGAGTTAGGGAGTACTCTCTCTTCTTCAAGTTGTGGAACAGTTTGAGCAGGATTGGTATTAGATCCTCTTTGAAGGTTTGGTAGAATTCACTAGTGAAGCCATCTGGTCCCGGACTTTTGCTTTTGGGAAGGTTTTGGATGACTGATTCAATTTCGTTACTGGTGATCGGTCTGTTTAGATTTTCCAGTTCTTCATGGTTCAGCCTTGGAAGGCTATATGTTTCTAAGAACTTGTCCATTTCTTCTAGGTTGTTGAATTTGGTGGCATATAGTCCTTCATAGTATTCTTGGATGATCCTTTGTATTTCTGTGGTCTCCGCGATAACTTCCCCTTTTTCATTTCTGATTTTGTTAATTACTGTCTTTTCTCTTTTTATCATAGTGAGTCTAGCCAAGGGTTTGTCAATTTTGTTAATCTTTTCAAAGAACCAACTGTTTGTCACATTAGTTTTTTCTATTGTCTTTTTGTTCTCTATTTCATTTAGTTCTGCTCTGATTTTTGTTATTTCCTTTCTTCTGACCTTGGGTTTCACTTGTTCTTATTTTTCTAGTTCTTTAAGTTGTAACATGAGGTTATTTATTTGGGAGTTTTCTTGTTTCTTGAGATAGGCCTGTAATGAGATAAATTTCCCTCTTAAAACTGCTTTCGCTGCATCCCAAAAATTTTGGTAGGATGTATTTTCATTGTCATTTGTTTCTATGTATCTTTTGATCTCTTGTCTAATTTCTTCTTTGACCCAGTCGTTCTTTAAAAGTATGTTTTTTAATCTCCATGTATTTGTGTTTTTTCCTGCTTTCTTTTTGCAGTTGATATTCAAGTTCAAAGCCTTGTGATCAGAGAATATGTTTGGTATGATGTCAATCTTCTTAAATTTCCTGAGGCTGATTTTCTGTCCCAATATATGGTCTATCCTTGAGAATGTTCCATGTACACTAGAAAAGAATGTATAGTCTGATGTTTTAAGATGAAGTGCTCTATATATGGCAATTACATCCATTTCATCTAATGTGTCATTTAGGGCTTCTATTTCATTGTTTATTTTCTGTTTGGATGATCTATCCCTAGCTGTCAATGATGTATTTAAGTCCCCTAGTAGAATTGTGTTTTGGTGAATTTCTCCCTTTAGTTCTGATAGTAGTTGCTTGGTATATTTCGATGCTCCCTGATTGGGGGCATAAATATTGATGACTGTTATGTCTTCTTGTTGTATAGTCCCCTTGACCATTATGAAATGTCCATCTTTGTCTCTTGTTACCTTTTTCACCGTGAAGTCTGTTTCATCTGATATAATTATGGCTACTCATGATTTTCTCTGGGTGCCGTTTGCTTGGAGTGTCAATTACCACCCTTTCCCTTTGAGTCTATGCTTGTCCTTGTATCTGATATGTGTCTGTTGAGGACAGCACATGGTTGGGTTTAGATTTTGGATCCAATCTGCTACTTTGGGCCTTTTTATTGGTGAGTTCAGTCCATTTACATTTAGGGTGATTATTGATATGTGAGGATTTCCTGTCGTTCTATCTTTAGTTTTCTGGTAAGGCTGTGTCTCCATTGTTTCTTTGCCTTTTTGTTGTTGTCTATTATTTCTGTGTGGTGGTATTCTATGATGATTCCCTCTGTTTCTTCTTTTATTACAGTATATATTTCAGTTCTGGATTTGTTTTGAGTGGTTACCCTTAGTTTTATGTAAAAGAAAGTTTGATATTTAGAGTATTCCATTTTCTTTAGCACGCTTAATTTCTCCATTCCCATATTCCAGTTCAGGCCTTTACTCTATCCCTTTTGTGTTTTGGTTGCCACAAATTGTCCCTTTTGATGGTGGTTGAATAGCCTCCTTTAGTATTTCTTGTAGTGAAAGTTGTGTTTTAGCAAATTCCCTCAGCTTCTGTATGTCTGGAAAGGTCTTTATTTTTCCTTCGTATCTATAGGATATCTTTGCTGGATATATTATTCTTGGCTCATAATTTCTCTCTTTCAATAGTTTGAATATTTGGTTCCACTCCCTCCTGGCTTGTAGAGTTTCTGCTGAAAAATCTGATGATAATCTAATGTGCTTTCCTTTGTAGGTTACCGTCTTCTTTTCCCTGGCTTCCTTGAGGATTCTTTCTTTGTCGTTGATTTTAGACAGCTTAAATACAATGTGCCTTGGAGATGGCCTGTTGGGATTGAGGTAATTAGGTGTTCTATTTGCTTCTTGGATTCGAGGATCCAGTTCTGTCCACAAGTTTGGGAAGTTGTCATCAACAATTTGTTTGAATATATTCTCTGTTCCCTTCTCTCTTCTTCAAGTCCTTCTGGTATGCCCATTATTCGTATATTGCACTTTCTGATGGAGTCAGAAAGTTCTTGTAGAGTTCTTTCATTTCTTTTAAGTGTCAAGTCTCTTTCTTCTTCCATCTGTGTAATTTCTAGGTTTCTATCTTGATGTCACTGATTCTTTCCTCCATCTGGTCAACTCTACTACCTAAGCTGGTTATTTAATTCTCAATTTCTTCTATTGAGTTTTTAATCTCCAGAAATTCTATTTGGTTCTTTTTTAAAATTTCCATCTCTTTTGTAAAATGCTCATGCTGTTCTCTGATTGTGCTTCTGAGTTCATTAAACTGCCTTTCTGTGTTTTCTTGTATCTCGTTGAGTTTTTTCAGAACTGCAATCTTGAATTCTTTGTTATTTAAGTCACATATTTCCATATCTTTAATATCATTTTCTGGAGGCTTTTCACTTTCTTTCTGAGCTTTCTTGTTGCCTTGGTTATTCATGGCAATTACTGATTTATTATTTCTCTTCCTAGACATCTATAGCAGTGGCTTCTGTAAAGGGTTTATAGGAAGAGGTCTTTGTTTTGTTTTCCAGTTCTTGTTGGTAGAATGTTTTATTTTCTCTCCGACTGCAACCTTTTTTTTTCCCTCTCTCACACGGTAGCGCTATGTTTCCTCTGCACTATTCTAGCTTCTCACACAATGGGGTGATTCCCTGGGAGATGGGATTCTCCTCTGTTAGTAGTTTGCCTGGGTCACAAGGGGCAGTGTCTGTCGGGGTATGCGTAGAGCTTTTGAAGTTCCAAAGCTCTTCCTGCACCAGATTCAGAACCCATATGTTTCAGCTGTTCTGTTTACTCCTGCAGGGATCCGCCCAGATAGGTGGGGCCAGGGGCAGGGTGAGTTGTGAGTGGTGGCCCAGAGCAATTGTGGCAACCACCACCACAGCCGGTCCTGCTTCCACAGCTCCCTCCCCTTTGCTGGAACTAGTTGGGCTGTGTGTCTCTGTCTGCGGTCCACCCTTCTCAGAACAGCAAATATTCTGTTCTTTTGATCTGACACTGCTACTGTTCCGCTTCGTGCACCAGGCAGGTGAGGGCAGGGCGAGCTCTGGGAGGGTAGGGAGGGTTTGGCTAGTCTCAGTGCCTAAGGCTTCTGTTGTCTGCTCAGCAGTGAGGGCTTAAACCACCATTTTCAGCCTTCTTCCCTCAGTCTTTTCCCCGAGGACTCTGCCGTGAGCATTGGGTTCAGCCGTGTTATATGCTGTCCCCTCAGCCCTGTGGGCCATAAGCGGAGCCCTAGCAGTCCAAGTTCTTCCCTCTCCCACAGCTGCGGTAGTTCCGGGATGCAGCGAGCTCGAAGCACTGATCTAGGTCTGTGTCCTGTGGCATTGTGTCCTCGTCTCAGGATTTCTCTCTTTCCTCCTCCCCTGCTCTCGCGATTCGCCCACCTTTAGGTGAATTCAGTAGTGGGCCTCTTCATCTTGCCTGTCTGCTGTGCAGGGAGTCCTTTGTGGAGTTATTGTTGTTTGATTAGTTGTAAATTTCAGGGGAGCTTTACAGAGGCTCACCTCACGCCACCATTTTGATTGTTCCTCTGTTATTCTTTTGAGACACTTTGGATTTCATTTGTTAATATTTTATTCAGAATTAAAAATTTTTATCCATAAATGATATTTGTTAAATGGTTTTTATTACTGTACCAATTTTATCAATTTTTAAAATTAATAATGCATTAGCTTTAGGGAATAAATTAGGGAAATTTCCATGTTTTTACATGCCATGGAAAAATGTATATAATGTTAAAATTAATTTTAAAGAATGATGGGACTCCGCTTTGAAGACAACTGGCCCTGGGAACTTTTTTGATGGGAGGTCTTTAATCACTCTTTGAGTTGTTTTATGGCAGTGGTGTTTTCAAATTTTTCTTCTTCATGGGGAAATTTTCGCTTTTTATGTGTTAGAAAAATCAATAAATTTATTCTAGGCTTCAACTCCATTTCCACAGAGCTACACATACTATTTATTTGTTATTCTTACACTCCCTCTGTATCTGTATTTTTTTCTCCCTGGTTTTGTATATTTTTTTACTTGCTCTTTTTTTTCTTAATTAGGCCCATGAATAGATTATCGATTTTAATGGTCTTTTCAATAGTCACTTTTAAGTTTTATTTATCTTTTCTACTATTTTTGTTTCTTATTTTTATTAATTTTAGCTTATATCTTTCTTGAGTCTTCCTAGTTTTGTATCTTAGACTTTTTTTCCCTAATGTCTTAAGATAGAGCAGTTAGTACTGCTTTAGCTATATCTGCTTTGGTATAAAGTATTATTTCATTGGTTTCTAGATAGTTTAATTTTAAATTTGATTTTCAGTATTATTAAATGGATTATTTAGAAAGATATATTTTAGTTATTAAGAAAAATACTTTTTTATATTTTTCTAATTTTATTAGATTATGATCAGAATACCCTAACTAGTTTTTACTGTTAGATCTTTCTAATTCTGAAAGAAGTGTATTAACAAATTCTGTTGTAATTGTTTTTGGTGAATACATGTTTGTGGCAATTATATAATATTTATATTGGTTAATGAATTAAAGAGACTTCATGTACTTTTCAACTGCGTCTTTTTCATATTGCCGTTGTGACTCCTGCTTTCATCTTGTTTGTCTTTCCCTAATATCTTTTGCTCTACCCCTGCTATCTTTTTGCTCATATATTCCTTCAAGTTTATAGGCTAGCCAATATTTTCATAAGTTAACATACAGATATACATCAGAACAAGTAGGAAAATGAATGAGAAAGAGAGAAAGGAAGAAAAAAAAAAGAAAACTAATTAATCCATAAATAACAAAGAGAAATTTAGAGATTTAAGCATAAGGCCAGGCAAGGAATACAATAAGAAAAATTATTGAGTATGCTCTGAAGTAATCATCATTTATTTATTTATCCTGATTCTCACTTTGGACCAGTCCTCTGGTCTCCCATAAAATATTTATTAATGTCAAATATTGCACATATAAACACATATATGGGCGTGCGTGCGCGCACACACACACACACACACACACGAGGCCTGTCAATGAAGTTTGCCAACTTGTTGCAACGATGTTGCTAATATTTTTTTGATATCAGAGGGATTATTCATTATGAATTTGTACCAACTGGACAAACAGTTAACAGTTACTATTTGGAAATGCTGAAACAGCTATGTGAAAAAGTCAGACAACCTGAATTTTTCATCAACAATTCATGGCCTTTGCATCATCAGCTCACACAGCACTGCCTGTGAGGGAGTTTTTAGCCAGTAAACAAATAACTGAATTGGAACACCCTCCCTACTCACCTGATCTGGTCCCCAATGACTTATTTCTTTACCCGAAGATAAAGGAAATATAGAAAGGAAGACATTTGGATGACATTCAGGACATCAAGGGTAATATGATGACAGCTCTGATGGCCATTCCAGAAAAAGAGTTCCAAAATTGCCTTGAAGGGTGGACTAGGCACTGGCACTGGTGCATAGCTTCCCAAGGGGAGTACTTCGAAGGTGACCATAGTGATATTGAGCAATGAGGTATGCAGCACTTTTTCTAGGATGAGTTTGCCAATTTAATTGTCTGCCCTCGTGTGTGTGTGTGCACACGTGCGCACACAGAGGGTGCCAAAGAAATGTATACACATTTTAAGAAAGGAAAAAGCTATTAAAATTGTAATAATATATACAGATAACAAAAGATGAATACAAGTCACGTTTGACTTCTGCAATTACAAAAGGTGCTCAAAGTGGTTACCATCAATGTCCAGACACTTCTGATTATGCTGAACTACTGCTTGAGCAACATTGGCCATGTTTCAAAATGTGTATACATTGTTTTGGTACCCCTGGTATATTTTGTATGTATATTACGTATACTGTACCACAATAAAAAGAAGAGTGCCGGGAGTGGTTGTGTTAAATGGGAGAGACATAGTTTAACTCCCAGGTGGGCACCTCTCAGCTGAGGCATTGAGTTTCACTGTTTTACTGCATGTAGATGGATTGTGATACGGGCCCTGTTTGGGGACTGGCTACCTGGGGAACTCCCCCTGCTCCTGGGAGTGACCAGGGCTCATGCATTCCCATGGCTGCTTAGCATTGTGTACATGGGCCACATTTATCCATTCTCCTGATAGACACATTAGGCCCATTCCAGCTTGGGCTCTGGGAGCACAGGGCCCTGGGCTGTGTCACACATTTCTCTGACCACTGGCATCTATACCTAGGAGCTGAACTTCTAAATCAAAAGGTGCTCGCACCTTCCTGGACAATGCCACCATCTTTTCTAAAATGGAACACTTTTGTGTGCCAGGCCCTGTGCTGAGCTGGAAGATGGGTGGGGGCAGCATCAATCAAAGCAGGATTGAAAGATATGTAAGCCCAATATTGGCCTGTGCTGTGGGGGAAGGGCAGGACATTTTGAAAAGAATGAAGAGGGAAGCTTGGCTGAGTTTGCAAAGGGTGGTTGGAGATGCCACCTTAGTCAGGAACAGCTGCTGAGAGTGAACGCTGGTCAGGAGGTGTTAACTGTGGGAATCATTACAGGCAGGAGTAAGAGTGTGTGCAAAGACTCTGAAGCTGGAGAGAGTGTATCAATTGCTAGCTGAGGGATTCAGAGCGGTTAATTCTTAAGCTTGTTCCTGTTAGCTCTTTACCTCTCTCATCAGAATCAAGCATTTTCATGCAATTTCTTTCTTGCATCTGGTATACTATGTCTTTCTTAAAATAAACTTACTATTGCATAATAACCATGCATAGATAATACATTTTGCTTTTCTTATGTATTTATAAATAACATTTTAGTTCAAAATTATCAATAGTGTATATAACCTATAACACAGTTTAGAAAATGTGGTTTATATGGCAATAATGAGTTATTTTGGATTGTCTTGGATGATTTAAAATTAAATTAAAAAGACTTAGGAGCCCAATATAGTGATCCAAATAGAAATCTTTTTGACTAGTATCTTTTAAAATGGTTACTCATTAAGTACAATGTTGAGGGAAATCCAAGATGGCAGAGTAGATAATGGCTGTGCTTGCCTCATACTGTGAACACATCAACATTACAACTAGATTATAGAACAATCAACCTGGAGAACCATCTGAAGTCTAACTGAAAAGAAGTTATAACTAAAAATATAAAGATGAAGCCACCTCAAGACTGGTAGAAAGGGTAGAGCTGCAAGACAGGCTGGCACAAAACTGCCATGTGGCAGATGAAAATTGGGAGAGATATCTCAGCCACAGAGGTTCCCCATACCAGGCTCCCCAGCAGCCGAGGGACCCCAACCCCATACCAGGCTCCCCAGCCTGGAGTACTGGTGCGGGGAAGAGAAGCCTCCACAACATATGGCTGTGATAAACAGCGGGGACTTCGACTGTCTGGGGGGATGTAAGTCTTCAGGAAACCCAGATGTCCTCTTAAAGAGCCCAGCGACTCACCCACAGGCTCTCACCCTGGGCTGTGGAGGAGGGTCAGTGACTCCGGGTGAGGGGGGGCATCAGAGACATTTGGGGGTCAGACCTGAGGTGTGTGGCTTTGAGGTGAGGGCTGGAAGATAGTTGCCATTTTCCCAGCATGGGATCCTTCTCCCATGCAGCTGACAGGCAGGTGTCATCTTTCCAGTGTTGAGCCCTCCCCCACTCCCATGGCCAAATCTAAATCTGAATTGGTTTGGTGAGCTCCACTTGCTCCACCCTGGTGACTCACTGAGACCCTGCCGCACCCAACTCTGTCCATACCACATAAGGCTTTATTAATGGCTGAACCTTATGGGAGCCAGCAACCATATGGCTCCCATGGTATGTCCTGCCTTTTTGTTGAACTACCCCAGACCTGGTTCTGGTGGCAGCAGTCCTTGGTTCACAGCATGGCCTCTCCCACAGCATGGCCTCTCCCAGGTTCAGCACAGGCAGCAACCAACCATGGATCACTTTGTAGCCACTATTAGGTCATCCCTGGAGGGTCACAGGCAGTGGCTGACCTGGGCCTGTATCAGAAACCTTCTCAAGAAGCCCCAGAACCAACATACTTGGAGGTTGGCTTCAGATTACAGCAGAGTACTGCCCAATTAGCTTCACAAGTGGCACACCCAAAGGGCAGTCTCAACAGGCACCAGAGCCCCCTGGGGCAAATCCCACTCTGTGTGGTAAGCCTCACTCCCACAGCAGCCCATAAGCTGTGGACATTGCCAAACCCCAGAGCCAGTCAACCTGAGGGTAATCCCACCCACTGAGGTGCCAACAGCAATCAAGTTTCAACTATAACAGGAAGGCACACACAACCCACACAGGGGACACTCCTGGAGCAACCAGCACAGGTGACCAGGGACACTGTGCCACTGGACCCCACAGCCTACTTACTATGTAAGGCCACCTGGCAAGTCTGGGAGACCATGTAGCAGATCTACCTAGTACACAGAAACAAACACAGAGTGGCAGTCAAAATAAGGAAACAAAGAAATATGTCCCAAATGAAAGAACAGGAGAAAACTCCAGAAAAAAACTAAACGAAATGGCGGCAAGCAACCTACCAGAGACATAATAAAAAACACTGTTATAAGGATGCTCAAGGAACTTAGTGAGAACTTCAACAAAGAGATGGCAAGCGTAAAAAAAAGTACATAGAAACCATAAAAAAAGAACCAGTCAGAAGTGAAGAACACAAAAACTGAAATGAAAAATGCACTAGACAGAATCATTGGCAGAGTAGATGAAGCAGAGGATCAAATCAGCAATTTGGAAGACAAGTGTAGCAGAACACACCTAATTGGAACAGCACAAGGAAAAAGAATATAACAAAGAGGATATGTTAAGAGACCTCTGGGACAACATCACACAACAACGTGCGTATCATAAGATTTCCAGAAGGAGAAGAGAGAAAGCAAAGGATTGAGAACTTATTTGAAGAAATAATGACTGAAAACTTTCCTACCCTGGAGAAGGAAATAGAGATACAAGCCCAGGAAGCACAGAGTCCCAAACAAGATGAACCCAAACAGGCCCACACCAAGACACATTATAATTAAAATGGCAAAGGTTAAAGACAGAGAGAATCCTAAAAGCAGCAAGAAAAAGGCAACTATAATAGTAACTTATAAGGGAGCTCCCACAAAATTGTTACTGATTTCTCAACAGAAATTGGGCAGGCCAGAAGGGATTGGCAGGAAATATTCAAAATGGTGAAAAACAAGGACCTACAACCAAAAGATACTCTACCCACCAAGGCTATCATTTAAAATCAAAGGACAGATAAGGAGCTTCCCAGACAAGAAAAAGCTAAAGGAGTTCATCACCACCAAACCAGTATTATAAGGAATATTAAAGGAACTTCTTTAAGACAAATAAAATAAAATAAAATAAAAAATATGGATAATTAAATGGCAGTAACTACATACTATCTATCAACAAGTACTTTCAAGGTAAATGGATTAAATTCTCCAAAAACATAGGGTGTCTGAATAGACAGGAAAAAAAAATCCCTTACATATGTTGCCAAAGAACTCAGTTTATATTGAAAGACACACACAAACTGAAAATAAAGGAATGGAAAAAGTTATTTTATGAAAATGGAAATGAGGGAGAAAAAGCTGGGGTAGCAATACTTATGTGAGATAAAGTAGACTTTAAAACAAAGACTAAAAGAAGAGACAAAGAAGGACCCAGTAATCCCACTTCTGGGTATTTATCTGAAGAAACCCAAAACACTATGTTGAAAAGACATGTGCATCCATATGTTTATTGTAGCATTGTTTACAATGGCCAAGATGTGGAGGCAGCCTGGATGTCCATTGATGGATGAATGAATAAAGAGGGGGTGGTGCGTATATACTCGTACAATGGAATATTGCTCGGCATGGAAGGGAATGGGTTCTTGCCATCTGCGGTGGCATGGATGGACCTGGAGGGTATTGTGCTGAGTACAGTATGTCAGGCAGAAAAAGACAGATGCAATGTAATTTCACTTATATTAGGTCTGACACTTAAGTTTGTGAACTCATCCTAGAAAAAGTGCTACACACCTCATTGCTGAATATCACTATGGTCATCTTTGAAGTACTCCCCTTGGGAAGCTATGCACTGACGCCAGTGCCTAGTCCACCCTTCAAAGCAATTTTGGAACTCTTTTTCTGGAATGGCCATCAGAACTGTTGTCTTATTACCATTGATGTCCTGAATGTCACCAAAATGTCTTCCTTTCTATATTTCCTTTATCTTCGGGTAAAGAAAGAAGTCGTTGGGGTCCAGGTCAAGTGAGTAAGGTGTTCCAATACAGCTATTTGTTTACTGGCTGAAAACTCCCTCACAGTGACTGTGAATTGGTGCTGTTGTGATGTTGCAAGAGCCATGAATTTTTGACAAAAAGTTCAGGTTGTTCTCATCTTTTCCACACAGCCTTTCAGCACCACGCAGCATTTTCAGCACTTCCAAATAGTAAACTTGGTTAGCTGTTTGTCCAGTTGGTACAAATTCATAATGAATAATCCCTCTGATATCAGAAAAGGTTAGTGACATTGTTGCAACAAGTACGCGAACTTAATTGTTGGACCTTGTGTTATTGGTGGGGACTGTAAGCAGTGGAGCTTCAGCAGGCAGAGCAGGGAGGGCCAATGTGCCCAGGACCTAGATAAGAGCTTTGGAGGACATCAGAGCTGGGAGAGAGAGATGCCCAAGAAGGCTTCCTGGAGTATTTGCATCTGCACCTTAACCAGCACTTCACCAAACATGCGGTGATTTGGGCTTTCATATTGGTTTCCTTGGCAGCAATATCCGGAAATCTTTACTTCCTATAATTATTTTCTGGCATTTAAAAAATAAAAAATCTAAATCATTCTGGCTGTAGTGAGGGGAACAGACAGGAAATGGGGAAAAATAGATATAGGGAGAAAAATTAGAAAGCCATTTCAGTTTTCCAGGCCAAAAAACAAACAAACATACAAACAAACAAAAAACCGAGTGCTTTAGACTAGGGTCATTGCAGTGGCAATGGAGAGAAAACAATGGGTTGGAAAGTGAGGAGGGTCCAGTAATGTGCAAAGAGCAGCAAGGATGAGTGACTGTATGGCCCAGGGCTGGTGGAAGAGACAGCAGACTTGGTTTCGCAGGTCTTACCAGTTGCTGGCTCCAGTCTTTTGAGACGTCCAGCTGCTCTAGTCTCTGTTCTTGGCTTTTCTCCATTCCTTTTGGATTTCTCTCTCCTGTTGTTTTAGAAAAATAGGCATGAGCTAAGTAAAGGAGGGAACAGATGGATCAATAAGGTGCTCAGGGGATGAGTGAACTGACCAAGGAGTTACAGAGTGACCACAACAATCAGTTCATGTCCTGAAATGTTGAAAGTGTGAAGAGAAACAAGACTGAACCAGAAGTAAAAGAAAGCCCTCCCCACGGGGTGTGCCTCAGAGGGATCCCTCTCTTCCCTACCAACACCAGGGGTTGGTAGGGAGCCAGTTCTTCCAGGGAGCCAGGACCAATTTCAGCTGGAACCCAGAAATGGGGGTGGGTGGGAGAGGAAGGGGGAGGGAGAGGAAGGTGGAAGAAGGATGGGCTCCATGGAAGCTCTACACCATCCTCTCCTCCCCTCCATGTGGCCTCTCTACACTTCCCTTTCAGTGTCTCAAACTTGACTTTCAGTGGTGGGAGGGCGTGGGGTTCACAAACACCCCAAAAGAGATTTTCTGTAGTAGCAGTAGCAGCATCAGGAAACCTCCCAGGAACCTAGAGCCTGGGGTCCTCACACACACAGAAATCTCCAGATTCTTCTCTGACCTGAGCTGACTCCCAGCTGGAGAGACATGCTAAAGGCCCAACCACAGTATGTCAGAACTGAGGGGGTTCCAGAATTCCATCTTCGCCAGTGCCTCGGTTTGCAGGTGGGAGAGCAGAAGCCCAGAGAGGGGACAGAATTCTCTCAGGGCCACACAGTGAGTGGCACAGTAGGACTGGAATCTACTTCCAGATGCTTGCTCTGACAAAACTCCTTTTCCTTGGAAGACTCCCAGGTGATGACCACTCTCAGAATAATTACCAGTCCTGAAATTCACAATTGCATGTCGTCGGTGCTCAGTGACATTGGTGGACTGAATGAACAATATGATGGGATACCAAGAGCAGGCCTTGAAGCTGGGAGTGGAGCCCAAACCTTGTCTTCCTACAGGAGGCTCACTCCTTTTTGGTCTGGGTGAAAAGGGCTTTGGGGAGGGAAGCGGTGCTGCCATGAATTGCTTTGTAAA
This sequence comes from Rhinolophus sinicus, assembly GCF_057876585.1. Taxonomy (NCBI): domain Eukaryota; kingdom Metazoa; phylum Chordata; class Mammalia; order Chiroptera; family Rhinolophidae; genus Rhinolophus; species Rhinolophus sinicus. The sequence goes on from NC_142514.1 coordinate 94,356,544, forward strand.
CAGGACACAGTGGGGTGTGAAAAGAGGACATGAGCAAGTATAGCCCAGGAAATTAAGCCCAGGGGAACACAGTGCTGGACACTCAACCCTGCTGTCTTAGGCGTCACACTACCTCCCACTCTAAAAACAGAGGGAACATCTCACAAGTATCCTTGGAGAGGTTGGTCCCATGATTGTTATCTGGCCAGTCAGCGTCATCCATGCTCCACAGCCACAGTGATTGGCTCACGCTGGGCATGTGACCAATCAGGTCCCAGGAGATAGGCCCTCATGTTGGAATCATGGGACAAGAGAAGCTCAATTTCTGTTGGGGTCCTGAGGGGATATGACATCATCCTGTGTCCGTTGGTGGCCATTTTGCTTCCATAATAGGAAAGCCCACCTGAGAAGGACACCAGCACAGACGGAAGGAAGCAAAGCCAAGAGGGCAGAAGAGAGTTGGTTCCTGCTGGGGTCATTGAACACCCAGGTGAAGCTTTGCCTGAAGTTCTCAGCCTTCAGACTTCCTGGTACATAAATTATTTCCTCCTGCTTCGATTGCTTGCTTGTTTAAGCCACTTTGGGATTCCTGTCACCGGCTATCAAAAAAATGGAGCCCCCTGGCACTGAAACCGTATGGATTTAGGCTAGCTTCAAGGAAGAACTCCAAATAACACTGCAAGACTCCAGTCTAAAGTGGAGATCCAAATGGATTCAAGCAGGGTCTGGTGAGGGCTGGCTACAGGCTGGGCCACTCATGTTACCCAAATTAATCCTCATGGGATTAACCCTGTTAAAGTAGTAACTGATGTTCCCATTTTAGAGGGTGAGACTGAGTCTCAGAGAAGGGACATAACTGGGCCATGGCGAGGAAGCGTGGAGCCAGACTGCACCCCCAGATTCTGCTGCTCATACTCTGAGAAGCTGCATGATGTGGCTTGTCAGTGTGACCAGGGCTAAGGCTGCCAGCCCCGTGGCTGGGGAGCTGTGGGAGCCTGAGACTTGGTAACTGCCACCTGGCCCACAAGCAATCCTCACTGATGGGAGGAAGGAGACTTTCTTTCACCTGCACCACCACACTCTCCCATCGCCCCCATCCCTGGCATCCCTTTCTCTTGCTTTGTTGTTAATTACAGGGTCATGCTCACATGAACACATAGGCAGTCACCCATTCACAGACCAGCATCTGAAGCTCCTACAAGAGTCTTGGTCCTCATCCTATCTGGGGACAACTCCTTCCTTTGGGCCTTGGGGCTCACTTGCTTCCATAAAAGGAAAGCCCACTTGCACACCAGCAGTCTTTTGCAGAAAATGCAGAAACCTCAGTCAGTTTGGAACGGGATGTATCCATCACTGCCCTTTCCACAGCTCCCTTGAGACCCAGCTCACGTAGTCCTTTCTGTCACCAGCACAGCACTTGAAGGTGCATGTCAGGTGAGATCTGATAGCTGGGACCTCACACTTCTCACAGAAGAGGCTGTAGAAGCCCCTGGGGTGCAGAAACAGTGCTTGGACCACAGCAAATCAACAGATTTTGGATGGCGAGAGGCTTCTGGCCATAGTAGGAGTGTGAGTAGTGATGTCCCTCAGGTGTCCTGAAGACCCATTGTGTGCAGGCTTAGAGTGTAGAGAGCACAAAAGGCAGAGGCCTGCCCCAGGGGAGTTCACAGACCAAAGATGGAGAGCCAGCCAGCCAGCCAGAGCACCACAGCTCATGAGCTGCTTTCCTGGGTGGAGGGTCGGGGGGACGGGGCAGAGACCCAGTTCTGCTGGGGAATTAGTTGAGGACAGAGAATTTTCCACTGAGACTTGAAGGCTGTGTCATTCAGGTATGTGTTTGTCTGAAGTAATAGAAAACCCTACCAAGAGTGGCTTAAACTACAAAGGCATCTCATGTTTAATGTTTAAAGATGTGAGAGATGGGAGGTCCAGAAGTGGTCTGGTGGCACAAAAATGCCATCAGTGACTCAGAAGCCACCACATCTGCACTTACCATTCATGGAATGATAGTGTCACTCCCTCATGGTTGCAGGATGGCTGCCTCCATTCCAGCCATCACATCCCCATAGTTAGAGCTCAAGCCAGAAGCACGGGGGCCCCTCCTTCCCTGCCCATCTCTTTCTTTTCAGGAAGGAACATCTCTCACAGATCCCTCTGCCTCCTAAGTGATCCTGGGGCTTCCCTGTGTGATCCCGAAGGGTGTGGCATGGCCCCTCCTCTGGGAATGGCGAGTAACAAACTGTCTGTTCACTGGCAGTCATTTCCTGATCTGCTGACCTTACTGAACCTCAGATTTTCTTTTAGTACATTTTATTTGAAACCAGCCCTACAAGACACATTGCAGACTCTTAGAGTAAACATATGAAGAATTAATGAACTTGATACCTTTCTTTTTACGATATCCTCAACAACTTTAATATTTTAATATATATTCAAGTTCCTTTTCCCCATAAAATTGTGGGCTCCATGAGAACGGAGTGCACATAGGAAATTATATGGACAATACAACAGACCTGCGGAGTCCTAAATATCTGTCTCCCCAGACTGAAAGCTCCAGCCAAGGCTTGACCGAGTCCACTTTCTGCCCTCATACCATGAGTGAAATTTGGTTGGTTTTTGAAATTAGGCTTTTAAACTTGTCCGCTTAGCAGGGAATTGCCAGTTCCAAACTCATATTTCTAGCAATAATCAAGTTATCGCAGGCGTGAGACAGCCTGTTCCCTGAGTTCTTCAGTGTCTGTAGATGTTAGCAGGGAAAGAGTCAGCACAGTTTACTTCCAAAGCTGCTGCATCTTTGGGAGAGAGTGGGGGTGCACTAGTGTGGGTGGAAAGCACAAGTGACTTCCCTGGAGGGACTTGCTCCAGACTCGTCTAGTTGGGAACATCCATTTTCACAGGTTGCATTTCCAGAGAAGCGCCAGGAGAGGAGAGTGGGCTGGAGTTGAGCTTGGCTGTCAGCCATGGAAAGGAGGGCTGACAATTTCAGACAGCTATGGTTCTTGGAGCAGCCTGCCCCAAGGGAACCACACAGAAACTCCCCTCCAAGACTACTGTCCTGGTTACGATAGGTTCAGTTTTCCTAAGAAAGGTTCCAGCTTAAGAGTGGCCGACAGAAGTTTGTATCTCTCTCCAGCTCGCTGTGAAGGCAGACAGTCCAGGGCTGGACTGGCAGGTCTGCTTCAGAAGACTCCTCTCCCTGATGCCCCATCATCCCAGGGGAGTTGCCTTCACCCATACGGGCCAGAACGGAGCTCCAGCCTCAGAGCATGCATTCTCAGCAGCAGGGCAGAAGTGGAAGCAGAAGGAAAGGCCTGCTTCTCTCTCCTAGGAACTCTCCTAGAAGTTGTGCAGATTGCTTCTTCACTTCCCATCTTGGAGGGAGAGGGTGGTCACACTCCCAGCCTAGCTGCAGAAGAGGCTGGGAATTCTGCAGTGATGGGCGGCCACGTGCTCAGCTGTAAGTCAGGTGATAGGTTGCTCGGAGAGAGAAGTGGGCAAGGTTCTTGGGAGCCACCTGGGTGTCTCTGCCACACACCTTTCAATGTTCCCTTCTACCGCACCCCACTCCCTGTCCTGAGTTCATGCCGTATGAGAGGTTGTCCACCAGAGAACTGCATGAAGTAATTCCTAATTCAGGAACCAGCTGAAACTCATGGGCCAGTGAGTGCTTTCAGCAGATTTGCTGCCAAGTCGATGGTGGGAGTTCATTACTGATGCTGAGGCTCTCTCTCTCCCACGGCGAGCACTGTGTACAAGCAGCCAGAGGCATCTTGTCTCATGGCAGCTGATCATGTCCCTCCCTGCTCGGGAGCCCCTGCTCCTCAGAACAGAACCCCAAGTCCTTCCTGTGGCACTGAGCTGGGGCTCATGAGGGAGGTCGGAGGCAGCCACTGGGCCAGAGCTCACAGGAGAAAGTCTCCTGAGCAGAGCGTTGTCATCGGAGCTGACTGCTGTCCAGGCCCTGAGCTGGGGGATGTTTAAATTTGGAGATGCAGAGCCAAATGCACCAGTGCGGGTGTTCCTGGAAACAAGGGGTGCTGGCCAAACTCTCTTTTCCCAGCCTCACCCTCCACTTCTGTCCTGTATACAGCTAACATTCCAGCTTCCTCCTGCCCTCATGCTCCCTCTCACCTGCACATTGGGGCCCCATCCTCATGGGTAAATAGGAAGACCTGACTCTTATCTTATAATCAGGAAACTCAGCTACACAGTTAAGTGACCCGTGAGCTGCTTTGGGGCCCACACCCCTGTCACTTCTCTGACGCCCCACACAGACTGGTTTGCTATCCTATAGTGGATCTCTTGGTCCTAATTAACACAGGCCACAGGACTAACAGTCCCCCCTCAGTTCTTCTGAAGACTTTAGGTAACATGAGTGTAGGTAGGTGACACACAACTTCTGCCTTTCGCTTTGCAGTCTGGCTCACAGCCTGTTCCCTCTGGAACAGCACTCGTTGCTACTGGGAGTTGCCATGAGCGTTGTCTTCAGTCTCTTTTCCATTGGTTGTTCTGATTAAGTCCAAGCACTACATCGCTACATGCTTCTTGGCCTGGAGGATGCACAGCCCCAATTCTGTACAGGGAGGTTCAAAACAGTCTGAGACATCTTTCTGGAGCATCAGTTTATTACAAGATCTGGAAGAACCCAGTACTTTAATAAGAACCACCCACACCCCACAAACATGGAAGAAGAGAAGAGCAGGGATGGGGAGAAGGGCCCCAGGAACGACAGTCCTGTCTCTGAAGTTTCACCCAGGTGGGGGCTGGGGGGTGGACCTGCAGTGAGGGCGGCTTCTCCTCTTGTCCCCCAGGGGCCTCCAGGCCATCCTCCAAGCTCACCAGGTATTTTGGGCATGATGCTTCTTAGGACCACAGACATGCTGGGTACCATCCTGATTTGAATCCTGTGCAGAGAATGCTGGGGCAGTTGGCACACCTCCACCATCCATTGGACCCAGTCCTTCACATAGCGTGTACTTCTTGCACTGCTCCCAGCTGCGGTTGTTTGCGTTCAGCCTCTGGCTGATCTTACACACCATCTGGCCAGCCTCTCTGGTGCTCAGCATTTTCGAGTTCCACATTTAATATATAGGGAGAAAGGCTTGACCTTCCCAGAGTGTTTCACTGTGGCCCTGCCTTGGTTGTCCACCATTTAAGCATTACATTGGCTTTACTTGGTTCCATTTGCCATGTGGCTTCTTGGTGGACTGCCAACAGCAAAGGTGGCTTAAAATAAGGGTCAAGAACCTCCTAGCCACCCCCTGGCTGCCCTGGCTGTGTGTGGCCCGAGGAAAAGGCTGGGGTCACACCATCAGGATGCCCAGCATGGAGGGACTTTTCCATGTTTGTTCCCTCTGGGACTCCACTGCTGCTGGGGCTTTTGGTGCTATGGGTTGAGGGGGACCCCTAAGGGCCATGCTCAGGAGCTGAACTGGGGGTGGCAGTCTTCGACTCCAGGCTCAGTTGGGGAAAGCTGGTCCTCAACTCCGTGCTTGGTTGTGGAGTGCTGGTCCTGGACTCCGGGATGGGGTGGGGAGTGCTGGTCCTCGATTCTGGCCTGGGGTGAGAAGTACTTGTCCTCATCTCTGGGCTGGGTTGGAGGGGGCTGGTCCTCCACTCCAGCCTGGATTGAAGAGTGCTGGTCCTGGATTTCAGCCTGGGTTGGGGAATGCTGGTCCTCAATTCTGACCTGGGGACTTCCGGAAAAATGGCGGAGTGAGGTGAGCCTCTGTAAAGCTCCCCTGGAATTTACAAAGAATCGAACAACAAAAACTCCACAAAGGACTCCCTGCACAGCAGACAGGCAAGATGAAGAGGCCCACTACCGACTGAAATCACCTACAGGTGGGAGATTCGCGCGTGCGAGTGGGGGGAGGAGGAAAGTGAGAAGTGAGCGCAGACGCAGCTCCGCGGGCGCAGGTCTCAGACCCAGCTCAGTGCGCCGAGCACGCTGCTTCCCAGAACTACCGCAGCTGCGGGAGATCGGACTGCTAGGGCTCTGCCAGGGCTCCACAGGGCTGAGGGGACAGCATATAACACGGCTGAACCCAACGCTCACGGCAGAGACCTCGGAGAAAAGACTGAGGGAAAAAGGCTGAAAACGGTGGTTTAAGCCCGCACTGCCGAGCAGAGAACGGAGCCTTAGGCACTGAGACTAGCCGCCCCCTCCCTCCCCTCCCAGAGCTCGCCCCGCCCCCACCTGCCCGGTGCTAGAAGCGAAACAGTAGCAGTGTCAGATCAAAACAACAGAAAATTTGCTATATTTGAGAACTGTGGCCCACAAACACAAATCCACAGCCCAACTAGTTCCGGCAAAGGGAAGAGAGCTGTGGAAGCAGGACCGGCTGTGGTGGTGGTCACCGCCATTGCTCTGGGCCACCTCTCACAGCTCACCCTGCCCCTGGCCCCACCTATCTGGGCGGATCCCTGCAGGAGTAAACAGAACTGCTGAACAAAAGAAAGACCTCTTCCTATCAACTTGTTGCAGAAGTCACTCCTGTAGATGTCTAGGAAGAGAAATAGTAAACCAGTAATCGCCATGAGTAATCAAGGCAACAAGATAGCTCAGAAAGAAAGTGAAAAATCTCCAGAGAAGGCACTTAAAGATACAGAAATATGTGACTTAAATGACAGAGAATTCAAGGCTGCGGTTCTGAAAAAACTCAACGAGATACAAGAAAACACAGATAGGCAGTTAAATGAACTCAGAAACTCAATTAAAGAACAGTATGAGCATTTTACGAAAGAGATTGAAATTTTAAAAAAGAACCAAATAGAATTTCTGGAGATTAAGAACTCAATAGAAGAAATTAAGAATGAAATAACCAGCTTAGGTAGTACAGTTGACCAGATGGAGGAAAGAATCAGTGACATCGAAGATAGAAACCTGGAAATGACACAGATAGAAGAAGAAAGAGACTTGAGACTTAAAAGAAATGAAAGAACTCTACAAGAACTTTCTGACTCCATCAGAAAGAGCAATATAAGAATAATGGGCATACCAGAAGGAGAAGAAAGAGAGAAGGGAACAGAGAATATATTCAAACAAATCATCGATGAGAACTTCCCAAATTTGTGGACAGAACTGGACCCTCGAATCCAAGAAGCAAATAGAACACCTAGTTACCTCAATCCCAACAGGCCTTCTCCAAGGCACATTGTACTGAAGCTGTCTAAAATCAACGACAAAGAAAGAATCCTCAAGGCAGCCAGGGAAAAGAAGACGGTAACTTTCAAAGGAAAGCCCATTAGATTATCATCAGATTTTTCAGCAGAAACTCTACAAGCCAGGAGGGAGTGGAACCAAATATTCAAACTATTGAAAGAGAGAAATCATGAGCCAAGAATAATATATCCAGCAAAGATATCCTTTAGATATGAAGGAGGAATAAAGACCTTTCCAGACATACAGAAGCTGAGGGAATTTTCTAATACACGACCTGCATTACAAGAAATACTAAAGGAGGCTATTCGACCACCATCAACAGGGACAATTTGTGGCAACCAAAACTCAAAAAGGGGGAGAATAAAGGCCTGAACCGGAATATGGGAATGGAGAAAGTAAGCGTGCTGAAGAAAATGGAATACTCTAAATATCAAACTTTCTTTTACATAAACTTAAGGGTAACCACTCAAAAAAAATCCAGAACTGAAATATATACTGAAATAAAAGAAGAAACAGAGGGAAACATCATAGAATACCACCACACAGAAATAATAGACAACAACAAAAAGGCAAAGAAACAATGGAGACACAGCCTTACCAGAAAACTAAAGATAGAATGACAGGAAATCCTCACATATCAATAATCACCCTAAATGTAAATGGACTGAACTCACCAATAAAAAGTCACAGAGTAGCAGATTGGATCAAAAAACTAAACCCAACCATATGCTGCCTCCAAGAGACACATCTCAGCTACAAGGACAAGCATAGACTCAAAGTGAAAGAGTGGAAATTGACACTCCAAGCAAATGGTGCCCAGAGAAAATCAGGTGTAGCCATAATGATATCAGATGAAACAGACTTCAAGGTGAAAAAGATAACAAGAGACAAAGATGGACATTTCATAATGGTGAAGGGGACTGTAAAACAAGAAGACATAACAGTCATCAATATTTATGCTCCCAGTCAGGGAGCACCGAAATACACCAAGCAACTACTAACAGAACTAAAGGGAGAAATTGACCAAAACACAATTATACTAGGGGACTTAAATACATCATTGACAGCTATGGATAGATCATCCAAACAGAAAATAAATAACGAAATAGTAGCCCTAAATGACACATTAGATGAAATGGACATAATTGACATTTATAGAGCACTTCATCCTAAAACATCAGACTACACATTCTTTTCTAGTGTACATGGAACATTCTCAAGGATAGACCATATATTGGGACATAAAATCAGTCTCAACAAATTTAAGAAGATTGAAATCATACCATGCATATTCTCTGATCACAAGGCTTTGAAATTGGATATCAACTGTAAAAAGAAAGCGGGAAAAAACACAAATACATGGAGACTAAACAACATACTTTTAAAGAAGGACTGGGTCAAAGAAGAAATTAGAGGAGAGATAAAAAGATACATAGAAACAAATGACAATGAAAATACATCCTACCAAAATTTTTGGGATGCAGCGAAAGCAGTTTTAAGAGGGAAATTTATCTCATTACAGGCCTATCTCAAGAAACAAGAAAATTCCCAAATAAATAACCTCATGTTACACCTTAAAGAACTAGAAAAAGAAGAACAGGTAAAACCCAAGGTCAGCAGAAGAAAGGAAATAACAAAAATTAGAGCAGAAATAAATGAAACAGAGAACAGAAAGACAATAGAAAAAATTAATGTGACAAAGAGCCGGTTCTTTGAGAAGATTAACAAAATTGACAAACCCTTGGCTAGACTTACTAAGATAAAAAGAGAGAAGACACTGATTAACAAAATCAGAAACGTAAAAGGGGAAGTTATCACGGACACCACAGAAATACAAAGGATCATCCAAGAATTCTATGAAGGACTATATGCCACCAAATTCAACAACCTAGAAGAAATGGATAAGTTCTTAGAAACATATAGCCTTCCAAGGCTGAACCATGAAGAACTGGAAAATCTAAACAGACCGATCACCAGTAACGAAATTGAATCAGTCATCCAAAACCTTCCCCAAAGCAAAAGTCCGGGACCAGATGGCTTCACTAGTGAATTCTACCAAACCTTCAAAGAGGATCTAATACCAATTCTGCACAAACTCTTCCAAAAAATTGAAGAAGAAACAGTACTCCCCAACTCATTTTATGAGGCCAACATTACCCTGATACCAAAACCTGGTAAAGACAGCACAAAAACAGAAAACTACAGACCAATATCTCTGATGAATACCGATGCAAAAATCCTAAATAAAATTCTAGCAAATCGAATACAACAATGCATTAAAAAGATTATTCATCACGACCAAGTGGGGTTCATCCCCGGGGCACAAGGATGGTTCAACATCCGCAAATCCATCAATCTGATACATCACATAAACAAAATAAAGGACAAAAATCATATGATTATATCAATTGATGCAGAAAAAGCATTTGACAAGATACAACATCCATTTATGATTAAAACTCTTAATAAAATGGGTATAGAAGGAAAATACCTTAACATAATAAAGGCCATATATGACAAGCCCTCTGCTAATCTCATAATTAATGGAGAAAAGCTGAAGCCCTTTGCTCTACGTTCAGGAACACGACAGGGATGTCCCCTATCACCTCTGCTTTTCAACATAGTGTTGGAAGTCCTTGCCAGAGCAATCAGGCAAGAGAAAGAAATAAAAGGCATCCAAATTGGGAATGAAGAAGTTAAATTATCACTCTTTGCAGATGACATGATGCTATATATAGAAAACCCTAAAGACTCCACCAAAAAGCTATTAGAAACAATCAACGAATACAGTAAAGTTGCCGGCTACAAAATCAACGCACAAAAGTCCATTGCCTTCCTATATACTAACAATGAAATCTCAGAAAAAGAAATACAAAAAACAATTCCTTTTGCAATTGCAGCAAAAAGAATAAAATACCTAGGAATAAACTTAACCAAAGATGTGAAAGACCTATATGCTGAAAACTATAAGACATTTTTGAAAGAAATTGAAGAAGACACAAAGAAATGGAAAGACATTCCGTGCTCATGGATTGGAAGAATCAACATAGTTAAAATGGCCATATTACCCAAAGCAATATACAGATTCAATGCAATCCCCATCAAAATCCCAATGGCATATTTTAAAGAAATAGAACAAAAAATCATCAGATTTGTTTGGAACCACAAAAGACCCCGAATAGCTAAAGCAATCTTAAGAAAAAAGAACTATAATGGAGGTATCACACTTCCTGACTTTGGCCTGTACTACAGGGCCACAATAATCAAAACAGCATGGTATTGGCAGAAAAACAGATACATAGACCAATGGAATAGAATTGAGAACCCAGAAATAAAACCACATAAATATGGACAGATAATTTTTGACAAAGAAGCTAAAAACATACAATGGAGCAAAGACAGCCTCTTCAATAAATGGTGCTGGGAGAATTGGATAGCCACGTGCAAAAGAATGAAACTGGACTGCTATTTGTCACCATGTACCAAAGTTAATTCAAAATGGATCAAAGACTTAAGCATAAGACCTGACACAATAAACTGCATAGAAGAAAACATAGGTACTAAACTTATGGACCTTGGGTTCAAAGAGCATTTTATGAACTTGACTCCAAAGGCAATGGAAGTAAAAGCTAAAATAAACGAATGGGACTATATGAAACTTAAAAGCTTCTGCACAGCAAAAGAAACCATTGACAAAATAAAGAGGCCACCAACTGAATGGGAGAAGATTTTTGCTAACAGTGCCTCAGATAAGGGGCTAGTATCCAGAATATACAAGGAACTCGTGCAACTCAACAACAAAAAAACAAACAACCCAATTGAAAAATGGGCAGAGGACTTGAAGAGACATTTCTCCAAAGAGGACATACAAATGGCAAATAAACATATGAAAAAATGCTCAACATCACTAATCATCAGAGAAATGCAAATCAAAACCACAATGAGATATCACCTCACCCCAGTCAGAATGGCTATCATCAACAAGACAAATAGTAACAAATGTTGGAGAGGTTGTGGAGAAAAAGGAACCCTCATACACTGTTGGTGGGAATGCAGACTGGTACAGCCGTTATGGAAGGCAGTGTGGAGGTTCCTCAAAGAATTACGAATAGAATTGCCGTATGACCCAGCAATCCCTCTCCTGGGTATCTACCCAAAAAATCTGAAAACATTTAGAGATAAAGACACGTGTGCTCCAATGTTCATTGCAGCTTTGTTTACGGTGGCCAAGACATGGAAACAACCGAAATGTCCTTCGATAGATGAATGGATAAAGAAGTTGTGGTACATATACACAATGGAATACTATTCGGCAGTGAGAAAAGATGATATAGGAACATTTGTGACAACATGGATGGATCTTGAGAGAGTAATGCTGAGCGAAACAAGTCAGACAGAAAAAGCAGAGAACCATGTGATTTCACTGATATGTGGTATATAAACCAAAAACAACAAAAGAACAAGACAAACAAATGAGAAACAGAAACTCATAGACACGGACAATAGTTTAGTGGTTGCCAGAGGGTAAGGGGGTTGGGGGGGGAGGTGAGGGTAAGGGGGATCGAATATATGGTGATGGAAGAACTGACTCTGGGTGATGAACATACAATGGGATTTATAGATGATGTAATACAGAATTGTACACCTGAAATCTATGTAATTTTACTAACAATTGTTACCGCGATAAATTTAATTAAAAAAAAAAAAAAAAAAAGAAGCTAAAAACATACAATGGAGCAAAGACAGCCTCTTCAATAAATGGTGCTAGGAGAATTGGATAGCCACGTGCAAAAGAATGAAACTGGACTGCTATTTGTCACCATGTACCAAAATTAATTCAAAATGGATCAAAGACTTAAGCATAAGACCTGACACAATAAACTGCATAGAAGAAAACATAGGTACTAAACTTATGGACCTTGGGTTCAAAGAGCATTTTATGAATTTGACTCCAAAGGCAATGGAAGTAAAAGCTAAAATAAACGAATGGGACTATATGAAACTTAAAAGCTTCTGCACAGCAAAAGAAACCATTGACAAATTAAAGAGGCTACCAACTGAATGGGAGAAGATTTTTGGAAACAGTGCCTCCGATAAGGGGCTAGTATCCAGAATATACAAGGAACTCATGCAACTCAACAACAAAAAAACAAACAACCCAATTGAAAAATGGGCAGAGGACTTGAAGAGACATTTCTCCAAAGAGGACATACAAATGGCAAATAGACATATGAAAAAATGCTCAACGTCACTAATCATCAGAGAAATGCAAATCAAAACCACAATGAGATATCACCTCACCCCAGTCAGAATGGCCATCATCAACAAGACAAATAGTAACAAATGTTGGAGAGGCTGTGGAGAAAAAGGAACCCTCATACACTGTTGGTGGGAATGCAGACTGGTGCAGCCGTTATGGAAGGCGGTGTGGAGGTTCCTCAAAGAATTACGAATAGAATTGCCGTATGACCCAGCAATCCCTCTCCTGGGTATCTACCCAAAAAATCTGAAAACATTTAGAGATAAAGACACGTGTGCTCCAATGTTCATTGCAGCTTTGTTTACAGTGGCCAAGACATGGAAACAACCAAAATGTCCTTCGATAGATGAATGGATGAAGAAGTTGTGGTATATATACACAATGGAATACTATTCGGCAGTAAGAAAAGATGATATAGGAACATTTGTGACAACATGGATGGATCTTGAGAGTGTAATGCTGAGCGAAATAAGTCAGACAGAAAAAGCAGAGAACCATGTGATTTCACTGATATGTGGTATATAATCCAAAACAACAAAAGAACAAGACAAACAAATGAGAAACAGAAACTCATAGACACAGACAATGGTTTGGTGGTTGCCAGAGGGTAAGGGGGGTGGGGGGTGGGGGGTGGGAGATGAGGGTAAGGGGGATCGAATATATGGTGATGGAAGGAGAACTGACTCTGGGTGATGAACACACAACGGGATTTATAGATGATGTAATACAGAATTGTACACCTGAAATCTATGTAATTTTACTAACAATTGTCACCTCAATAAATTTAATAAAAAAAAAAAAAAAAAAAAATTCTGACCTGGATAGATGAGTGCTGGTCCTCAACTCTGGGCTGGGTTGAGGAGCGCTGGTCCTAGATTCCGGGCTGCATTGGGGAGACCTGGTCCCCGATTCCAGGCTGGGATAGGCAACGCTGGTCCTGGACTCTGGGATGGGGTGGGGAGTGCTGGTCTTGAACTGTGCACTAGGTTGAGGAGAGCTGGTCCTGGATTCTGGGCTGGTTTGGGGAGTGCTGATGCTCAATTCTGACCTGGGTGTGGGAGTGCTGTTCCTTGACAGCAGGCTGACTGGAGAGCTGGCTGGCTCATTGGCCTTCTGGCCTGATGGCTGAACCTTGTGAGTAGGGGAAGGCCTGGGTTTGTTCAAGGCTGAGCAACAGAAGGACCTTCCTTTGATGGTGCGGCCCTTTACCTGGGCTTTTTAGTGCTGAGCATCAGGTGCGTGCCCATCAGTCTGTCGTAGCTCCTGCGTGTCACTGACTCCTCAATATGCTCCCACTCAAACCCCATGTTCATCATTCTCTGGGTCACCCAGGGGTCCATGTTGTCACAGGGTGGCACTGTGTATGGCCTAAGTTCCTCCTTTTGGCCCTAGTTTAGCCATTGGTCCTTCATCAGGTTTTGTAGTGTGGCTCTATCGCTGGGGTTGACGCTCATTAACCTCTGTAAGATCCTGAGGCCCTTGTAGGACATGTAAGAGGGCTGTGGAAGCGCCGTCTCAGAACCCATCGCCGGAGCATGAACAAGCATCATCCGGTGAACGGCACCATCCCAGTGGTCATCTTATAGAGCAGCACTCCCAGGCTCCACACGTTGATTCCGGGGCTGTCACAGTTTTTGCCCAGGAAGTGCTCTGGGGCTCCATAGGAGAAGTTGCCCCAGAGCATGCTAGGCTTAAGGCCAGTGAATTTCTGATTGTGGCCAAAGCCGATCAGTTTGACCTTCAGTTCTGAATCCAGAAGCACGTTCTCTGGCTGCAGGTCCCTGTGGATGATGCCCCTCTGGTGGCAAGGCTGCATAGCGAGTACGTGCCTCGGGCCTCGTTCTCACTCACATGGCCATAGTGTTTCAGATAAAGGTGCATGTCTACTCTGCACACATGCTCCATAACGAGGAAGTCTTTGCTTTGTTTCAATGACCTCAAATAACTCCACAATGTTTGGGTGGTTCAACACACTCATGCAGTGCACTTCTGTGTGCAGGAGCCCTGTTTATGCATGGCTTTGACAGCCACCTCTGTCCCGGTGAGAATGTGCCGGGCCAACCTCATCTTGGCAAAGCTGCCCTGGCCAATGGTGTTCAGGAGCTTGTAGTGGCCAATATTGAGCTTCTTGTCAGTGAGATGGCTGTAAGGTCATGCGACATGGTGACCCACTAACTACACTAACAGATAATACTATCAATGCTAACTAAGCTACCAAATAGTACTAACTTTGCTAAGGATGTTAACTGCTACTAACAATGCTTACTACGGATATGTACTAGTACTAACTAAGCTTCCTAACGATGCTAATAAATGATACTATACTATGCTGATACTAACAATGCTAACTCTGCTTACTAATGATGCTAATAAGTAATAGTAAACAATGCTAACTGTACTAAATGTACTAACAAAATGCTAACTATACTAACTACAAAAACTTTTAAAGAAAAAAATGAGAAAAAGAACAAGGAAAATAAAAAATAGAGACAAATGAGAAAAGAAGAAAAAAATTGAGAAAAAGCAAAGGAAAAAAGGAAACAGAAAACAGGACAAAGAAAAATAAAAAAATGGAAAGTTATAAAGAAAACAGAAAATGAAAAAAAGTGTAAAGACAAAAGAAAAAATTAACTAAACAGAAAAATAAAAAAAAGGAGAAAACAAGTTAAATGGTCCAAGTCTGATAGGTCACCACAAATCAGCTTCCTGGGCTACAAGGACAAAAACCTCAGCCCCACCAGGACCTTATAGGATTTTTTGTAATTCCATCACAATGGTGTGTTATGAGGTTGGAGAAAGATACGAACAATCATGGCTGGGCATAAGCCACAGTGATTTTTCTCACTTATTGGTGTCAAGACCCCTTTACTCTGGAAAAAAAAAAAGGACCCCAAAGACCTTTTTGTTTATGTGGAATATTAAAGCTGATAGTTACTTTATTAGAAGTTAAAATTTATAGGATTCTTCAGTGACCTTTTCATTTATAATTTGAAAATCTGTCATCATTTTTGTATTTTAAAGACCTTATAGTGCCTACACTTAAATATTCTGATTTGTCTGAAAATGATGCTAAAACTTAACTGGTATCACGATATTATAGGAAAATGTTCTGTTACATAGGACCGAATAGTGTACCTTACTAACATCTATAAAGCTGAGCGGAGGTATCTTTTATTCCATTTTTGCCAATAGTTCATGAGCAGATTCCTCATCAGAAACCATGGAGACCAGAGGGCAGTGGGTTAATGCATTCAGAGCATTGAAGGAAAAGAGCTGTCAACTAAGAATCCTATATCAGGCAAAACTGTCCTTTCAAAATGAGGGAGACACTTGGACATTCCCAGATAAACCACAGCTGAGAGAGTTCTTTACCACTAGACCTGCCCTGCATGATAGGTGTTCCTCAGGTTGGAATGAGAGGACACGGGGCAGTCTCTCAAAGGCTTATGAGGAAATGATGATCTCTGCTCAAAATAAATGCTGGATGATTATAAAAAGCTGGTCTGTAGCTCTACTTTGTGTTTTCGATTTAAGAGACTAATGTATAAAAATACAATTATGAGTCTATGTTTTGGGACACACAATGCATAAAGATGTAATTTGGTGACATCGATAGCCAGGTGGGGTCAGAGCTGTGAAGGAGCAGAGTTTTCATATGTTCTAGAAGTTAAACTGGTATAAATTCACATAAGAGTGCTCTAACTCGATGCTATGTCATTCAGGTGACAAAAATATATCCTCATGTATGTTTGGTCTTTATTTGGGGTTCTTGGCTCACAGCACCCTTGGAATTGCCTGAGTGATTTGAGCAATGGGAACATTTTTTTATATTTGGTCTCTTGTCCTCAGTTCCTGAAATCACTTTGGAGAAAGGTGAAATGAGTTTCCTGATAGTCATAAGTCCCTTTTACCACCATTGGGTTTGTGTCAATGGGATGACTTTTGGAAAATACCTAAGGATGACGGCTTGTTGCCAGGGAACCTTGTTATGAATAGAGGGTTGGAAATTTCAGTCTCACCCGTGATTTCCAGGGAGAGGAGTGGGGCAGGAGGTGGAATTAATCTCCAGTGGTGAAAGAGTTAATCAATCATACCTATCTAATGAAGCCTCCAAGAAACCCAAAAGAAGAGGGTTCAAGGAGCTTCCACGTTGGGGAACCAGAACATTTCCATGTCCCACTATGTTAGGCCCCAAACACTACAGGGACAGAAGCTCCTTTATTTGTGATTTTGCCCCATGTATCTCTTCATCTGGCTGTTGATTTGTATCCTTTGTAATAAACTGGTAATCTAGCACTCAGGTTTCCCGAGTCCCATCAGCTGCTATAACAAATTAATCAAACCCAAGGAGCGGGGGAGGATGTGAGAATCTATGATTTACAGCCAGTCGGTCAGTAGCACAGGTGACACTGCAAATTTGGGATTGGCCTCTGAAAGGGGCAGGCAGTCTTGTGGGACTGAGCCCTTAATCTGTGGGTCTCAGGCTGTCTTCTGGTAGAGAATCTGATCAAAGCCATGGACCTCGCTCCAGAAAAACACATATCCTCCACTGCAGACCCAGTCATGGAACCCTTGTGCACTGGCCACAAAGGAGCAAGCCACAAACAGTGGCATTTAGGACAGCTTGCCCCTACTTTTACATTTTTGTGTGCTTTCACCAAGTGTCTTAACTATTTGGAGTTGTGTTAGCCTGGAGAAAGAGCCGGCCAATATATGCTTCAAGGGTGCGGAGATATATATATATAGCCCAGGAGATGGTGCACAACCTAAAAGGTGACAATGTTTTTTGCCACTCCTGGATGAGAGAAGATGAGGTCTGTGTGGACAGCAAGGGCCGCGAGGTGGGGGAAATGGGGAGATGTTGGTCAAAGGGTACAAAGTTGCAGTTATGAAGGATGAATAAATCTAGATATCTAATTACAGCATGGTGACTCTAGTTCACAATTCTGTAGTGTATACTGGAAATCTGCTGAGACTAGATTTCAGGGGTTTGCAACACACACACACACACACACACACACACACACACACACACACAGTAACTATGTCAGACGATGGACATGTGAATTAACTTGACTGTAGTAATCATATTACTATGTATGCAAAATCGTTGTGTTGTTTTACATATCATTTGCACTACAAAAACCCCAAGTAGCTGTATCTGGGTTCTGTCACCTCTACTGTGGCAGGAATGACACTCCTGCCAGGTTGAGGCCTAACCTTTAAAATACTGGCAATTTTTGCTCGTTTGCTTTCCAAACCAGCCATCATGCTGAGAGGAAGAAGCCCACACAGCCACATGAGGGCGGACCAAGGTCCCTGGGCGTCACCCCAGGTGAGCTCCCAGTTTCAGCCCCTGTGAGCACAGCCTCAGCTGATGTCACATGGGGCAGAGAGGAGCGGGTCCCTGGGCTCTGCCCAAACTGTGAAATCTTCGGTGAATAAATGAAGACTAATGTTTCAGAGCACTGAATTTCAGGGTGGTTTCTTACGCAACAGATAACCTAGACACTGCCTAACCTCACTCCCACGCATGCTCCAGTTTCTCAGATGTGCCTCACCTCCGTTGGAGAATGAATGTTGGGCTCCTCCAATGTAGGTATCAAAGCCCTAACCCAGTGTGGCTGCACTGGAAGACAGGGCCTGTGAGGAGGTGCTGAGGTGAAATGAGGTCGTAGGGGTGGGGCCCTGATCTGGTCGGGCTAGTGCCCTTAGAAGAAGAGGAAGAGATGCCGGTGCTCGCTGCTGTGCCGCCTCCAGAACGGTGAGAAAACACATTTCTGTTGCTTCAGCTGCCCTCTCTGTGGCACTTGCATCTGGTAGCTGGAGCAACTGATACACCCGCTCCAGACTCAGAGTCTTTGCACACACTGTTCCTCCTGCCTGCAATATTTCCCACAGTTAACCCCTCCTATCAGTGTTGAATCTCAGCAGCTGTCCCTAACTAGGGGCCCATCTCTGACCACCCTCTGCAAATTCAGCCAGGCTTCCCCCTTCATCCCTCTCAAAGCAGCCGGCCATTCCCCCACAGCCCGCTCCAGACTGGGGCTTAGATATCTTTGAATCATGCATAAATTGATGCTGCCCCCACCCACCTTGCAGCTCAGCACAGGGCCTGGCACACAAAAGTGCTCCATTTTAGAAAAGACGGTGGCTTTGCCCAGGAAGGTCAGAGCATGCTTTGACTCAGAAGTTCCACTCCTCGGTATAACGCCAGTGGCCAGGGAAACGTGTGACACAGCCTGGACCCTGTGCTCCCGGAGCCCGAGCTGGAATGGGGCTGGCGTGTCTGACAGGAGACTGGATGGACTTGGCCCATGCACACACTATACAGCCAAGGGAATGCAGGAGCCCTGGCCGCTCCCAGGAGCAGGGGGAGTCCCCCAGGCAGCCAGTCCCCAAACAGGGCCACATCATAATCCATCCAGATGCAGGAAAGCAGGCAAACTCAATGCCTCAGCTGAGAGGTGCCTGGCAGGACAAGAACGTCATAAAAGTCAGGGTACCGGTCACCCTGGGAAGAGGGTTTGTTGTTAGTAGGGACACCAGTGACTTCTGGGTTACTGAAAATGCCCCATTTACTCACTAGGCTGGTGAATACAGGGGTCTATACT
Source organism: Rhinolophus sinicus (assembly GCF_057876585.1). Classification (NCBI taxonomy): domain Eukaryota; kingdom Metazoa; phylum Chordata; class Mammalia; order Chiroptera; family Rhinolophidae; genus Rhinolophus; species Rhinolophus sinicus. The sequence continues at coordinate 94,375,562 of NC_142514.1, forward strand.
ACAGTGAACTTTCAACAGTGTACATACACGTACATACACATATGTATGCATATATATTTTGCATTCATCTTCTGTGTGTTTAAGCCTGGAGTGGGGTGAAAAGGAATTGATAACCATCTTTGAAGATAAGTCACCAGAAAGATTCCATAGTGACAGCTATAGTCATAGGTTCTGTGTGCTGAGTCCCCACATGGTCTCGCTGTGCTCTGAGAGTTCCCAGACCAGCAAGCAACTGGTCACTGTGAGATGCTGTAGCTCTTGCTGTACCCCGTTAATGCTGCCCTTGGAATCCCAGCCTGCAACATGGCTGGCTTTGGGGAATGCCTGGAAAGAGCAATGTATCCTGAGTAAGAGAAGGGAGACTGGTTCTGGGGAAGCATTGAAATATAGGAGACTTGGCTTTCCTCTGAGCACTTCCAGCTGTTTGGGGCAATGATGCCACTGGTGACACCCTCGAGTGTTCACAAACTCCTGGGAACTCAGAATGTGCAGCCTTGTGGCTTTGCCCACGGAGCACTGGATGACGGATCAGGACAGCCTGTCCACAGGAAGTTGGGGACCCAGGGTTCCAAAGCCTGCTGGTGAATGGAGCCTAGAGTGGTGGGGCCATGCATCATAGGATTCTGGCCTACCTGGCCTCAGCTGTCAATGCTGTATGACCACCCTGAAGTGCCTTGTCAATTCCCACCTCAGAAGCTAAGCAGGGTTGGACCTGGTGAGTACTTGGTTCGGAGACCACCAGCGAATACTGGGTGCTGTGAGCTTTTGCCACCCACGTCTCCTTTTCTCCTTCTCCTTGTGTCACTCTCCCTCACCACAGTTGTTCCCTTCTTTGGCCACTGGTGGGGGTGCCCATGGGTGGAGTCCTGGTCAGAGTTGGTGGTGTAGGGATTCCAAGAAATGGAGGTCTCAGGGATGACGACTGAGATGATCGCGGGATTCAAAATGAGGAAGCTGTCAGTCATTGGCCAAGTCCAGAGCAGCTGGGCTGATTGCTGTGGAGATGGTGGTCTGGCCTTCTGGGCAGGTGCTCACCTGCTGGAATGAGTGGTCCCGCAGCTGCCAGGCAGATGTAGAACATTCCATGGGCTGACACCCTTCCTTTGTCACCTTCAATAAATCAGAGACTTTTTTGTAGGTAAACTTTAGTCATTTATTTTGTAAAAACAATTAAAGGCAAAAAATGGTAATAAATGCAATAGTGTGTAACGGTGGTAATTTTTATTACTATTACTATAAACCTCTGGAGGTTTTTTCCCTCAATAACTTTCATACTGTAATGAAAACTCTCAACTAATTCATTTCATTCTTTTATCACCCCCACCGATGTCTGGCCATTTCATCTACCTGGATTGACCTAAAAGCCACTAGCCCAGGTGAGACCCGAAAAGTGCTGAGAAGGTCAAGGAGAAAAATGGGATAGACAGACAAATGCAAACCACTCCCACTTGCTGGACCTTCTTGTCAGGCCCACCGCTGGTCATCATTTTTCTTGGCCTCAGGTGTCCTCTGAGGTGATCCGCATGTGCAAAGGCCGTCCCTCTCTCCCGAGTGAGAGAGGCATCTAACGCTTCCCTGGCGGAGCCTCTGACCACCAGACCCCACACAGGGCCATGGCCAGGTTGGGCTGTCCTGCCAGTCCCTCACAGGATGGCCCATGCCAGTCCATGCCTTCAATGACGGGCCCTGCAAACCATGGCCAGGCCCTGTGCTCCCAACTCACTAGCCCTCGATACTGAGGGTCTGTCCACGGCTATCGGAAGACCCTTGTCTGTTTGTCAGCCCGTAAATGCCACGCCCAGGAGGGGATCAGAGGATGCCCTGTATGGCTGTGACTCTATGTCCACGGGGAGTCGATCCAGGCCTTTACAACAGCACTCACTCATTGTCTCATCATTGCGGTGGACCCAGATCTAGTTGAGCTGGGTTTTCTGCTGCAGGGTCTCCCATGAGGCTGCACTGGAGGTGTCAGTCATGGCCATAGTCATCCTCCCAGCTCCCTCACAGTGTGAGTGAGGATTTGGCTTCTGGAAGGCTGTTGGACTGAGGGTCTCTGTGTGTCACTGGCTGTTGCCCACAGGCCATCTGTAGGTCTTTCCCCAACATGGCAGCTTGGTGGCCAGAGGAGAAAACTGAGTCTGCTAGGAAGACTAATCACTCTTTTGTAACCTAATCACAGAAGTGACATCTTTGCTTCTCTTGGCTAGAAGCCAGTCACTGAGTTCAGCCCACACTTGAGGAGAAGGGATTACATAAGAGTGCCCGTCCAGGAGACAGGGGTCATTTGGGCCATCGTCGAGGGCTGCCTGTCATGTGCGTTCTCGTGGAATTTGCATTTCTTATCATGAGTGAGTGACATTGTACATCTTTGGATATTTCTGTTTATATTCCTTGTCCATATTTCTATGGAGTGGGTATCCTTTTTCTTATTGATACCTAAGCGCTCTATATATTAAGGCAATTGACCCTTTAATTGTGATAAGGATTGTAAATAGTTTTTCATTCTTCTATTTGTCTTTTGGCTATGTTTTTGATGGTTGTTTTAATGTATGTGCACGTATATTGAGTATTACAATTTTAACAGCTTTTTCCTTTCTTAAAATGTGCACACAGTTTTTGACACTGTATATATAATATATAATATATTACATATAATATATTATATAATATATATACATGTATTGTAATACTACATATATGTATGTATATGTTCATACATACATATATACATACATATATGCATACATATATATATATAAAAGTGGAATAAATTCTACTTCACCTTAATGGTCTGTCTCTATAAAGAATACCATTAGTAAGAGATCTGACTCTGGGTGGTTAACACAACATATATAGATGATGTATTATAGAAAGTTACACTTGAGACTTATATAATTTTACTAACCAATGTCACCCCAATACATTTTATTTTTTAAATTTATTGGGGTGACAATTGTTAGTAAAATTACATAGATTTCAGGTGTACAATTCTGTATTACATCATCTATAAATCCCATTGTGTGTTCATCACCCAGAGTCAGTTCTCCTTCCATCACCATATATTTGATCCCCCTTACCCTCATCTCCCACCCCCCACCCTCCTTACCCTCTGGTAACCACTAAACTATTGTCTGTGTCTATGAGTTTCTGTTTCTCATTTGTTTGTCTTGTTCTTTTGTTGTTTTTGGTTTATATACCACATGTCAGTGAAATCCTATGGTTCTGTGCTTTTTCTGTCTGACTTATTTCACTTAGCATTATACTCTCAAGATCCATCCATGTTGTCACAAATGTTCCTATATCATCTTTTCTTACCGCCGAATAGTATTCCATTGTGTATATATACCACAACTTCTTTATCCATTCATCTATCGAAGGACATTGTGGTTGTTTCCATGTCTTGGCCACCGTAAACAAAGCTGCAATGAACATTGGAGCACATGTGTCTTTATCTATAAATGTTTTCAGATTTTTTGGGTAGATACGCAGAAGAGGGATTGCTGGGTCATATGGCAATTCTATTCGTAATTTTTTGAGGAACCTCCACACTGCCTTCCATAACGGCTGTACTAGTCTGCATTCCCACCAACAGTGTATGAGGGTTCCTTTTTCTCTACAGCCTCTCCAACACTTGTTACTATTTGTCTTGTTGATGATAGCCATTCTGACTGGTCACCCCAATAAATTTAATCTTTTAAAAAAGAATTCCATTACTAAGAAGACCAATTCAAGATAGGTTCTAGTTTTCAGTTTGAAATGTCGTGGTGTAGTTGCACCAAATTAGACATCTAATATAGTGTGCTGGTAAACGTTTAACAACAGCTGGGGAGGAGGGATGTTGCTAAAAGGTTCTGATTTGTCGTTTTGCTGATTTCTGTGGTGTAAATATGACAACTTCCAGCTACAGATATGGTGTCAGTGACGTGGAGCTGGGAACACACTGCTGCATCTAATGGAAATTGGATGTTTTATTTCCAGGGTAAGTATCAGGAAGAAGCCAGATTCCTGTTGGTGCTAGCAGCCTGACCTCACTAGACAAGTGGGCATTCCTGGATGTGGCATGAAAATAACATGCACAACTCGATGGACAAGTTTCACAGACACATTCCTGTGGTTTGCTAGTTGTTTTTAGCAATTTAGTCACCACTTTAAATTTCTAATTACAGGATTTTTATTTTTGAAAACACTGTGGTCTTGACATAGGTAATCTCTTTAGTGTACATTCTCTGCCTTTTCTGAACAAATCCAGTGCATTCAAAGTCTGCATATCCTGACACTTCAAAGAATTTAAATTTTAAGGCTGTAAGGATCAGGAAAAGTGATTTAAACTCGTTTCCTTATTTTACATGGTTAAAGGGAGTGCTGAAGGAATGAAGTATGTTGCTGAAGGACTGACGGCCAGTTATTCTCAGAGGTGGAGCCTAGAGCACGTGCATTTTGAGTGGTTCTCTCATCATAATTACCAAAATTTAATACGATTTTATTTATCTGGCTATTGGCTATTATTTCATACTGGTAAAAGCTGTCGTCATCCAAATAGAAAAATATTGGTCTAGAAAAGTAGCTTCAAATGTCTTTCCGTGAAGTTTGAATTACATAGTTAAGAAAACAAGATTTAAGTGAGATCATGCTAAGAAAAATGTGGGGAATAGTTATTAAGTGCCTACTGTGCTGGGTACCATGCCAAGCACTGTCTCTTGCTGAACTCTCTGTACCACCAAATTCTCTGTGTAATCAGATGAGGGGTTGAGGAACAGTGAAATGATTTGCCCAAGGCTGGTCCCTCAGCCATTAAGTGTCTGAGCCAAAATATGAGCCCTTATATGCTTCTTAACTACTCCAGTACATGCAGTCTCAAATAGCCTCATTGGAGATGTCACCAGCAGTAGTTGGAGCTCTAGTAACACTGGAATCCAATACAGAGAAAAAGCCGCAGATCTAGGATGTGTAAGGGGAGGGGTCCTGTTCTCTGGACAGGTGACCTTTGAGCAGAGGCTGTGTGAGGAGGCAGCCCAGGTCCTGCTGTCAGGGCAGGGAGCCCGCAGGCCTCGTGCTTCCAGAAAACAGTCGCTGAATTGCTAGTTACGCAGAGGTCGTGATGCACGGTGAAGTATGGGTACATGTGCAGTCTGCTTGATTCAAACCCCGTTGTTGTTGTATTGAGTTGTATGAGTTCTTCGTATATTTTTGACTATTTTTTTTTTCTTTTTTTTTTTTTTTCTGGAGTTTCTTTTTTTTTTTTTTTTTTTTTTTTTTTTAATTAAATTTATTGCGGTGACAATTGTCAGTAAAATTACATAGATTTCAGGTGCACAATTCTACATCACATCATCTATAAATCCCATTGTGTGTTCTTCACCCAGATTCAGTTCTCCTTCCATCACCATATATTCGATCCCCCCCACCCTCATCTCCCACCCCCCACCCCCCACCCCCGTTACTCTGGTTTCTCTTCAGATCGTATAAATCTTTCGCCTTATTTTTGACTATTAACCCCTTGTTTGATATACGATTTGCAAAATTATTCTCCCATTCTGTAGGTTGCCTTTTCATTTTAATTGTTTCTTTTGTTGTGCAGAAGCTTTTAAGTTTGGTGATTTTTACTTTTGTTGATTTTCACTTTTGTTTTTTGTGCTTGTGGTGTAACATCCAAAAATATCATTGCCAAGGTCAATGTCTAGAAGTTTCTTCCCTGCATTTATCCTAGGAATTTTATAGTACCCAGTCTTACTATCTATTTGGAGTTAAGAAGAAAGGATAATGAAGTAATGTGATAGAGGTGCTAATTGCAGATACAATGACAATCACATTACAATGTATAAATATGTCAAATTAACAGGCTGTACACCTTAAATTTAAACAATTTTATATGTTAAAATGTTCAATTAAAAAAACGACTGTCAACAAGTAGATTGGACAAAAGGTTAAGTTGTTTAATTTATGGCTGGAGGCCTTTCTCCTTTTTCTTATTCTTTGTTCCTCCCTCCCCCCGTCCTATTCCCACATCAAATGGAATGTCAGGAATCAAATAATACTTTTGCCAAGCCTGTCTCTTCTTCTCAGACACAGGAAGTTCAGCAACCATTCAGCAGGGACACCTGGGGATGGGGATGGCTTAGAAGTCACATGGAAGTCTCAGGTGCAGGAGGAGTGTGCTTTGGGCTTCTTTGTATATTTGTTTTGTTTTGATTTTAATTTTAATTTACTTTTACTAACTAATAAGAGCAAAGGAGCATGTATAATATATATATATATATATATATATATATATATATATATATATATATATATATATAGAACAAAAGCTGATAATAAAACAGATGCCTGCAGCACTTCTAATAGGGAAAGTGCAGGCTTTCAAGATACTAAGAAGGACAGGTACAAATTGGGGGGTGGAGGTGGGCTGATATGAAAAGTTGATTAAAATAGAAAGTGGGAAGAAATAAACAAACAAGTGAATCAATAGCACCTATTATGTGATACCATCATTCTCTAGGGAAGAGATGTTGCCAGAGCCGAGTGGCTCTGAGGGAAAGTAAGAGGCAAGTCAGAATCGAAGGTGGTGGAGTGGGTGAAGGTCTGCAGGAGTCAGTCAGAGGAATGGGGGTGGCGTCATGAAGTGGCAATTCTAGGGGCTCCCAGGCCTGCCAGTTAGGGGGCACGTGCTGAGTCTCCAGAGGAAGTGAAATCCCCTCACCCTTGCACCTGGCCCTCCAGAAGGCCAACCATAGGGTTTTAGGTGCCTTTGGAAACAGGTGGGGAAGAGGGTGAGTGATTAAGAAAAACCATTTGAATGTTATACTTGGTCCTATGAACTGAATGTTCATAATTTCTGGGCCTTTATCATTTAGTGTAAAAGTGTGATTGAGCAAACAGTACTAGTAGATTTAGCAAATAATAATACAGGGCCCCCAGTTAAATTTGAATCTCAGATTTAAAAAAGATTTTTTTTTTAGTGTAATTATGTCCCATGTAGTATTTAGGACATACTTATACTTAAAAAAAAAAAAATTACTCATTGTTTATCTGAAGTTCAAATTAAACTGGGTGCTCTGTGTTTTATCGCACGACACTAAGTGTGTGTGAAAACTCTGCAATGTGAAGGAGGCCAAGAACACTTTGGGCAAGTTAATCTCTCTGAGGCTTGTTTTCTTGTAAAATGGTGTTAATCAGACCTAAGTCATAGGGTCATGGTGAAGATTAAATAACAAGTGGTAAAGCAACCATTGTGTGTTGCTTTACAGCTGCCGAACCGTCTGTTCCCCTATGCTGACCCCAAAACAACACAAGGAAGTGTCTCAGAAAACTTGAGACCCCATGGAACAATATCGGTAAAGCTTCCTTGAGGGAGTGTCCTGGAAAGCTGGAAACCAATGGAATAATATCGGTTATCCTCCCTTATCTGATGGTTTCAGTACAGTGGTTCCATCCCCTGGGCTCGTGCATGTGTGTGAAGACACAGTACGTGTTGGAGCACAATGGGGACTTTTGGGAAAAACAGCCAGTCAGGCACGTAACTCATGGACCATGGAAAAAACAAGCTTTACTTCCTTGTATGATTACTAATAAAAGCTATGCATTGGCCCAATTCAGGACTCAGTCCTTGAGACTTGAGTCCCTTGGCCCCGCTTGCACTCTACTCTTGTCTACTGTCTTTCTTAACCCTGCCCTGTGCTTCTTGCTTCCCACAGCTCTTGTCGTGCTGGACGTGACAATTGTGGGGTCTAGTACATGGCTGATGGTTAATAGGGCCACCACCGGCTGAGATGGCATTGGCTGCAAATTAGATAAGGAGCCCGATGGATTTCAGCTCCACTTGGGCTCTCAGGGGCCCCTGTGCGGGCCGAGTGTGCTCATCCACACTGGGCACCTGTGACTGGGGCTTGTTGCCACTGCTGCTGCTGTGTGTTACTCCAGAGGACAGAGGAGATGGCTGCAGAAGGTTCCCTTCCCTCCCTTCTTCCTTTGACAAGCGTTTATGGGCCAGGTTCTGTGCTAGGGCTGACATATAGCAAATAACAATAGACAAGGCTCTTATCTTCATAATTTGAGAGCCTAGGAGAAGGAAGAGGAGGAAGGCAGAGATTAAGCCAGTGAGTATTTAACTAGGAAATAGATCAATTTTATCTTGAAGCATTACAATGGGCTATGCGAGTATGTGACTCATGGGGTACCTGACCTAATGGGGTAGGTAGGTGGCAGGAAGGTTTATGACCCAATGTGAGAACAGAAGGGATAGGAGTTAGCCCTGGGAGCCTTCAGGCAGACAAGAGTTTCAGGGAGTGGGAACAGCCTGTGCAAAGTGCTGGTGCATGGAGGCTGTGACACTTTCTGGGGACGGAGAGGACGTTCGACTGCCTGAGCTGGCCAAGGAGAGGGCAAGAGGAAGGCCCGGGGTGGAGCAGGCCTGTGCAGACAGTTTGCTCTGCTGAGGAATTGGAAACCAGTTTCAAGGAAGGAATTCAGTGGAGGATTTTCTTCAGGGCACCACGAAAGTTTCAAGTTGCTAACTGCTGCATTTTGCTTGGTGAACGGAGCTGCCTTCTCTGGCAACTGCCAATCTCATTAGTGTCGTAAGGAGAGCTCTTTAGGGCTGCTCACGAACACCATCTGCTCCAAAGGGGTGGGAAGCAGATCAGCACAGTGGCTAAACATTTGGATTTGGAAGTCAGGCTCATCTGGGTTTGCATCTTAACTCTACTCATCATAAAAATAAATGAGTAAAATGTACCTTCCTCATAGTTTGTGAAGGGAGTTCAATGAGGTAGTAAATGTGCAGAGCTTATCTTGGTGCCTGACATTTAGGTATTTCATGATAAATGCTAGGGATCATTTGTGTGCAAAGGACAAAAGACAATGCATATACTATGTATTGGTTTATTTTAAAAATCCATTGCCAAGACAATCAAATGTCCCATAGGTTCATGTAAAGCTCATTCCCAATTATGTAGTAAATATTATGAATGTGAATTAAAAAGTTTCAGTAGCAGTGACAAAGAGAATTGGCACTTCTGAGATAATTAATACTGGGGATATACTTGGCCTTGGCATTGACCTGATTCCTCAATGTTGTGACGTATTCATGGTCACCGGCAGGCAACATCAAGCCTATACTCGTTGAAGACGTATCATAATCTGATTAATTTAAATTCTGGTTGCCAGAATTCCACTGTTTCAAACCACATGGGGTTCTTTTGTGCTGCCTCTGGCTTGTCCTCAGAGGAGGACTCTTGATAGAACAGAAATACTCAGGATTGAGGGGTGGGCAAGGAAACACTTCTGACTCTTTTTGGATAAGCAAACACGTGAGAACGGGGACGCTCAGCCCTCTCACTGTCTTATATGGGGGCCTGACGGGGAGAAGAGCTGCAAGTCAGGTGTGGAGGTTGGAGTGGGGGGCGAGTCTTGTGCAAACTTGCATCCTCAGGGTGTCTCAGGTATGCTGGGATAACCCAGCAGAGGGGCTGCCCAAAGCTCAAGTTGGCCCTTTCCCAGACTCATCACCTGATTCCAGGGAAGCCCCTCTTGCACTTTTCACTTGATATCTTTCATCTTCTGCACTCTACACCCTCCCTTGGCTCTCGCTGTCTTCTGTTCTGGTGCACTTAATGCAGCTTCCCTGCCGTTCACATTCATTTCCCCAAGATCTGTGTTAAACTGCGCGCTCTTCTCCGAAAGTGAGACCTCTCGTGCAGACCAGCTGGTACTTTGTTTCACATGCTCCCTCCATGTTGGCAGGCTTGGCCAGCTCCTCCTATGGGCTCCTGTTTGCTCCTCCTGAGTCTCTTGTCCCCAAAATGTTTGCACTCCCTCCAACTCCATCCTCTGCTTCTTTCTTTCTCACCTTCCCCTCTCCCCCTGGGTGGCTACATCTTACCGTGTGGTTTCAGGTAGCTCCCACATGATCATGGCTCCCACATCTAAACCCTGACCCTAAATGTGGTCCTTAGCTCTAGGCTCAGGCATCCGATTGCCTGTTGGACATCTCCTATCAAATGTCCCACAGCCATAAAAAACTGACCACCCTCAGAGATGCTTCTCCTCCAGTCATTTGGCCTCATGCATGACGTCATCATGTAGACAGCTGACTAGGCCAGAAGATCAGAAGACATTATGGAATCTTCTTTCTTCTTTTCCCCCACACCCAAATCAGGTACTTTCTGAGAATCAATTGGCCTCTCTGTATTTCCATGCCCCGATCTTAGTTCTGGCAGAACTTACCTCTCAGTGGATGCCTGCACTGTTTCCTGTCTCCTTGCCTGCCTCCAGTATTCCTGCCCTGGTGGTCATTCCTCACAGCATGTCCTAAAACACATAATCGAGCACCTTCAATGGCCCCTGCTGGCATTCGGAATAAAGGCTCCCCTCCTAACAGTGGTGCCATGGCCTTAGGGCCTCGCTTCTTATTACCTGTTCTACTCACATTCATTCCTCTGAAATACTGAGCTCTTCCTTGGTTAATGTCAGACTTTCAACCTCCACCTCTAGATGCATGTCACAAAGTTTTCTAATTTTTAAATCAGTATTAGTATGCGCTGCACAGTATTCTTGATTAGAGGAATGAGCCCAGTGATCAGATTTATGGAAATGAACTCTGATAATATGTTTTTAACTGACACTTTATAGGAGGCAGTGGATAATAAATGAGCCCTGAAAGTCATGCTGGGGGACTTCCCATGTGTGGGCGCATCCAGTTTCTACACGTGACTGAGAAACATATCAAGGACATGCCCCTGGCTGAGACCTGGGTTGGGACTCGAAGGGGGTGTGGAAATGACAGCATACCCAGCCCCAAGCAGTTTGCAGCCTAGGGAGGGAATATGGCCAAATTCAGACATAGCCAGTCTATACCGGACCCTGGAAGGGCTGTAAAGGAGGTACCGTGTTTCCCTGAAAATAAGACCTAGCTGGACCATCAGCTCTAATGCGTCTTTTGGAGCAAAAATTAATATAAGACCTAATCTTATTTTAATATAATAATAGACTGGGTCTAGACTGGGTCTTATATAAAACCCAACCTTATGTAATATAATATGTAATATTATATAAAACTGGGTTTTATATAAGACCAGATAATATAATATAATATAATATAATATAATATAATATAATATAATATAATATAATATAATAATACCAGGTCTTACAGTAATTTTTGCTCCAAAAGATGCATTAGAGTTGATGGTCTAACTAGATCCTATTTTCAGGGAAACACAGTACCAATAAGCTGGCTCATGTGTGTGGGGAGGTTGGAAGCACAGGGGGCTCAGGAGGGGCTTTGTGGGGAGGGAGCGCCTGGATGTGGTCTTGGAGGCTTCTCCAGTAGGTTTCCCTCTGGGCAAGCCCAAGTCCCCTGGAGGACCTTTTGTGAAATCCTGGTACCCTCACCCCAGAGATGTTGCATCAGTTGAACAGGTGTGATGATAGACATGCACCTGTTTAAAAATGTCTCAGGTGATTCCAATGGGTGTCCAGGGCTGAGAACCACAGGATCCTAACAGGGGAAATGAGGGAGAAAGCATAAAAAACTGAAGGAACTGAATGAGCCAAGGCTTGGCACTTGTTTCGGAAGGAATGAGCAATCAAGTTTAACTGGAGGAGAGCTGTGTGAGGTGATTCTGGGAGGTAGCTGGGAGCTGTGTGCACCAGGGAAAGAAGCCATACTTACTTTGTTTGAGTGGAGAACCATTGGTGGTAAGTGACTGGAACTCTAACTGAGGAACACTGCCCTGGTCCAGTGACTTTGATGATTGGGATGAAGCTGGAGACCATATCAGCACATGCAGCACTAAGGTCCAGGTGAGAGAGGTGATGAGAACCTCACCTGGGAGGATGCTGGGAATGGAAACCTTGGGGAGGCTGTGCAGAGACTACAGAGATACAATTGACATCAACAGTCTTTATATCTTAATGTGGCTGTTAAATAAGCCAACGATTAAGAGATATCACAGAAGATACCTTTACAATGAGCAACTAATCACGGGGGAGACTTATAGGGAATATGAGATTAAAAGATTCTTAGGTGAAGGTTTAAGGGTTCGCCAACCACAGGGTTTCAAAAGGACAGAAGACTGACATTCAGCAGATTGTTATTTAGAGTATTGTCATTATTAAGAAATGATCACTTCCCCTTACACATGTGACTTGCATGTTTGTTTTCTCTTTATTCTTAAAAATTTCATTTAGAGACCTCTCTTTTGCAAGAGTTCTCTGCTATATAGTTTCAGTTCTGCTCCCAAACTCAAACCCGTGGGAAGATGTGTGTGCTGCCAATTTTCATGTGGGAATCTAACATGGCTCTGTCTTTGGATGCCTCAGGCCCACGGCCACCACCAGCATTTCTCCAGAGTGGGGGAATTGATTCCCAAAAGCAATGTTCCCAGGAAATGCCAGGGAAAGCCATGCTTCTAGCAGGGGTGTCATCCTGGGCTGGGGTTTGCGGGGCTCGGAGGAATCTTCCAGAAGCAGTGAGCACTGTCCAGTGCCATGGGTGTGGGAACATAGTCACCTGCCCTTCATGACTTGCTGCTCTTGTCCCTTGGAACTCCTTAGTCATCTGTTAGCATGTATTGGAAGAGTGGAGGGGGCTGGTCAAGTCTCCATTCTGCTTTGCTCTGGGCACCAACACCCTCCCAGTGATATCGCTCCAGCCTCTCCATGCCATTCTTCTAGCTCACTCTGGCTGACCCCAGGCAGCACAGCAGAAGAGTTCAGCACATTGGCATCAACTGTATATGGGCTTGACCCTCTCTTCTGGCACTTGCTCACTTATATGATGCCCCAGCAAGTCACATAGCTTCTCTGAACCTCAGCTTCTTTATCTCCCTTGTGTTTCATAGACCCTCAGTGGATTGTAACTTTTATTATTAGCACTCTCCTTTTCTGGAACTTCATGTTTAAAATGGAGAAAAGACTATACTCAAAATCTTTGCTGCTTCAGAGTAGTGTAGTCCCACCGGCGGGCCCCAGTAGCCTCCTTTCCTCTCCTCCTAACACACATTGTGGCAGGTCACAGTGGCTCCACATCCAGGGACATGGGACACGGAAGCACAGGAGTACAAGAAGGAGAATCCAGATGGGAGTTTCCTGGTCAACATAGAACAACAAAGATGAACCCATTGGGAATGAGGCTACCATGAGGTCATTTGCTTGGGGGTGACCCATTCATTATCAGTCAGTATTCTGAACAGACACTTGGCTGTCACCGTGCCTGAGAATACATCAAAGTCAGAGGGGAGCTGCACACAGTTTATAAAAACACAGGGCTTCTTGGGTTATAAGTTTCCTTTGGAGCCCGAGGCAATAGGTATTGATCATAAAACAACAAACACTAGTTACAGAGTTGAACTTGTTCCAAGTTTGTGTGTTGTGCAATTTCATATGCATGCTGGCAAACATCCAAGGGGAATGTAGGAAGGAGTGAGAGTGCACGGGGCAGCCGGCAGGAGAGGGGTTGGGTGATCTTAGGGGTAATGAGGGCTCTGAAGGAGAGAGCCACAACTTGTTCCACAAGGCTGGGACTGATTTTACAAGTGCTCCCAAGAGAGAACAGGATGTTCCTCAAGCTGCACAGTGAACAGTCGGAGGGGCTCTGTTCCCTTTATTTCCTTGGTGTTGGCTGTGACCACTGATGTTTTCATAACTTGCTCCTGCCCATGTAACTGAGCAGCAGAAGGGAGAGTAGACACTCGGCAGGTCGGGCCAAACTGTCGTGCACAGGACGTGCATTGTGCCCTCACGCCAGCACTCACAGAGGCCTTCAGAGAGCGTATACAGGAAGACAAGGGCCAGGACATGAACCGTCCTTTGCATGGAAGGAGACAAAGGAGACTTCAGCTTGTGAATTGTTGAAAGAACTGCAATCCTGTTCGTAAAGCAAACTAACTATGGAAAAATATCTACAGGTTGATGCCTCGGAGGCATATTTATGACGCAGGAATACATTTTATACCACCACAGTCCACAGGGAAAATCAGAATATTTTCCTAAATCAAAATCTATTGGATGCTGACTCCTCACTTAGCCAGGGTGGTCAGACATCCTACCTGCTGTAGCATGGTGCTGCCTGCACAGTCAGGCGAGGTCCCAGGATCTGATTTCTGAGGCCTCGTGACCATCAGCCATCTGGGTTTGCACTTTTCCTGTGCCACTTGCTAGTTGGTAGTGGGGAGAGTTCCCGGTCTTCAGCACACATTGGGCTGTATCTATGTGGTCATCTGTCTGGGCTGGGAGCCCCACACCCAGGACACATTCTCCTAGGTGGTCCTTGCAGTCATGCCTCCTTGAGGTTCTTCCTACCGTCACAGAAGAGACCCCGCCCCCAAGTCCTTTCTCCTAAAGGAACCCCAAAGCACTGTTCTCTTCCCCAGTCGTACATATACACATCAATTTGGATATCAATTCTTCAGGAATTCATAGTGTATATCAACAAATGACCTCTGGATCAAGGAATAGGTCTTTTCTCATACAGCAACTTGTGTTAGTTCCGCACACCTCAATTCACTGCGGGATGATGTGCTGAGAGCCACCAGGTGTACCTATGCATGTGGGCTTTAGTGTTATGAAACACAGAGCTTACATAGGAGCTACTGGCATACCACCTGTCCTTGTCTCTGGGTAGAGGCAGGGGGATGGGGGGGGGGGAGAGAGAGAGAGAGAGAGAGAGAGAGAGAGAGAGAGAGAGAGAGCGAGAGAGAGAGAGAGAGAGAGAGAGCGCAACAGACAAACTGATTGACTGAGAGACCTTTGCTTGGAAAGGTCTCCAGGTTTATAACTCTTGGAATGTAAACAGATGTCTCTGGAGGAGATGGCTCTAACTCTCCCCAGAAGTTTCTATCTTTAACTTCCAAAACTTGTTTGCCATTCAATCATTCTCTTTAACCCAGCCAGTAACTTTTGCTCAAACAACTCTGACCATGCAAAAATATGAAACTATTCATGTAACAATATCTCTCAACAGGAAGTGGGAAATTTGTTACAAGAGTTAGATAAAACATGGCAGATTAGGGTCAAGAATAGGAGGCACAATTAGAAAAAAGTTGACCTGGTTGAAGGCAGGGAAGGAGACGAGATCATGTGCATTCAAATAATTAAAAGCGAGCATGTAGGCGTCCTAAATAGAGTCTGTGATCTAAGAGAACTTTCTAAATCAAACGGATAATGCCTTATGAATCAGGTTTAAAAGACCTCCCCTTCCCCATGGCAACAATAACAACAACAAAAAAAAGTATTGACATGCTCTGAGGAATTCTCGTGGAAGGGTGTAATTTGGTAGTTAGAGGTTAAACATGCACATGTATGTAGTTCCATACTAGCACTTCCTGAGTGCTTTGTATATGTCAGCAATTGTTCTAAGTACTTTACATTTGCAACTCAATTTAATTCTCTAAATGACCTTATAAAGAGTACTATAATTATTCCCATTTAAAGATTAGGAAATGGAAGCAAAGAAAGGTCCGGTAACTTGACAAAGATCATACACCTAGGTAAGTGACAGAGTCGTGATTTGGACCCAGGCAACCTGAGTCCTTGCTTATTACCCTCTATCTCTTGGGTAGCCTAGTATCCAGCAGGACTCTTTGGAGGTGGGGTGGGGAAGTGTTTAAAATTATACATACTATTTTCCTTCCCTTTACATGTATTAATTTCTATAGGTTTCCCCATAAGCTTCATCAACAAAAGCTTGGTTGTCATCTGAGGTTAGTCTCAGCTATCTTTCTTTCTGGTGTAAATACTAAACCTTCCTTCTGTGTTCCATCCAGGTGCTCCTAAGGGAGGTAGAACTTCAGCAGAGAATTTGCTGAGCAGGGGAGATTCAGGAGCAAGGTCCTTACCCTAGAGGGAATCCCATGGTCGTTGTCAGAGGCCTCAGCATTGCAGTTTTTATTCAGCTTTCCAGGTGGCAAAACACAAGGAAACTATTCAAAGATGCCTGGCCACTGCTTGACGGCTCCATGTGAAAAACCAGGTCTGGTTATGAACCCATTCCCCTAACCTGAGCATTGTACCCCTCAGAAAGGAGGTATATCTACAGCTTTGGTGGTTTCTCCCTAACCCTTCTGTAGGAAGACTGAGTTGTATGTTTGCTTTGCTCTTCTGAATCCTAAGAGCATTAAGTGAAAGAAATAAGCAAGATATCTAAAGAATGCTCATTTATTTTAGTTGGCTTAATTACCTCCATTAAACTTAATTGCCATAATTGTTGCTTCCCTATTATCATTGTTGTTCCTGCGTCTTTATAAGGATCACCAAAGGCATTGTGAGCTTTGTGCAGTTGTTTACATGGTGTTTGATGCTATTTGTGTTTCGTAATATTTACTTCCTGCTCCTCAGGGATTGCATAGTTTGCTCAGGAACCTGCTTTGTTTCCAACTCTTTGAGAATCGGGCAAAGAAATGCAACAATTCTCAGCCTATGATAGCATGAGGAAACTAACCATAAGATACAGTAAATCATAGAAAATGCACAAATACTCCTTGGAAACTTGATTACTAAAAATATCTAACGCTTTTAACACTTTTTGAGATTTACTGTATGTCAGGTGCTTTACGTACAGTCTCATTTCTCATTTAATCTCTCAACAACTCAGTGAGGCAGAAATTATTATCATGGTTTTGCAGATAAGAAAGCTGAGGCGCAATGAAACAAAGAGACCAAGGTTACAGAGTTAGGAAGTGGCAGTGCTGGGTTATAAACCTAAGTGTATTTTGAGTCCAGAGACATCCTGTTAATTCAGTCACTATAGTAATTAGAGTGCTAGGCCTCATTTTATTTTCTTTTTAAATTATTATTATTATTTTCAGATATGTGAAGCAGGAGAGGAAAAAATCCATATCTTGGGTGGCCCAAAATATTTCTTATATGGTTCCTGATGGTTTCACCATCAGAAGTCTTTCTTTTAAAAAAATTATTATAGACAGATTTTTTTCTATATATTTTTTGTTAACATGCTTTTATTTCTTAGATTTTTCTATTACATAAAAATATTAATGAAAATACACTTAAAAAAAAAGAACAACCAGTTATTTTTGGGTAGCCCCAACAAGTCAAACTAATTTCATTTAACACACTCATTTTTTAACAAGGCCCCTGTTGAAATGCTCATGGATTACCTGGGGGGTGGTAATGCCTGGATATGTTTCCTAGAGTCAATTACCCAATTATTTCATTTTCTTTTAGCAGATTTTCAGGTCCATAGAGAATGGCATCTAGGAAGAGGTGAGTCTTGTGTGATGAGAGGGTCAGGTGGTCCAGCTATGATCAGATAAGGTTTCTTAATGGGTGACATTTGGCACAAAAATGGAGAAAGAAGCATTTGATCATGTCCCAAAGGATATTCACTGTATTTTTCTCCTACAAAGCCTTCTCCTACTTTCCTCATTTCATTGATTTCTTTATTTCCCAATCTCCTCTGTTGCCTAAGATGGATATTTGGGGGTTAACTTTGACTTTCTCTCTCATGGCACCCAGTCCCCAATCCAAACTGTGACCAAGTGCCATTTGTTTATTGACATGCTTCAATCAAACCGTCTCCTCCTCCTTTCCACATTTCCCCATCTCCAATTTATTTTCCACAGACCATCCAGCATTATAGAATACAAGTTTGCCTAAATCACTCCCTGCTTAAAAATTTTTAGATTCCAAAGGTCTACTAGATGAAGTCCAAACTCCTTATCATGGCACACAAGACTTCCTGATCTTGCTTCTGCCACCTACTCTGCATCTTATTTTTTCCTTCCTGCATCCTGTGTTCTGGCCATACCCAACTACTGGCAAATTCCCAATGGGTCATTCTCTTTTATCCTTTTAACTTTCCTTATGTTGTTTCCTATAACTAGATTATTTTTCCCATTTTTCGTCCAATCTACTTACATATACCAACTTATATTTTAAAGATAGTCAACCCTCACCTTTTGCAGAAAGTCTTTCTTCTTGACTACCCACTTAAAAGACTGGAAAAGGCTACCTTTCTTTTGCCTCATCTTGTTCTGTGCATATTCATTCAACCACCACCATCACCACCACCACCACCACCACCCTCCTCCTCCTCCTCCTCCTCCTCCTGCTCCTGCTCCTCCTTCTGCTCCTCTTCCTCCTCCTGTTCCTCCTGCTTCTCCTGCTCCTTCTCCTACCCCCCTCCTCTTCCTTCCTCTGCTCCTTCTCTTCTTCCTTCAAGCTCTCACCATTGAGCAATTACTCTCCTGTCATTGATTTACCAAATATTTATCGAATGCCTCCTATGTATCAAACGCTGTCCTGGGTACTGGATATATAATGATGAGAAAACTGGATATGGTTCCTGCTCTCCTGGAGTCTAGACTATGAGAGAGAAAAATCTTAAATGAACCAATTAAAATATATGATATAAAACAAAAGAATAGGGAACTAAAGGAAGAATAACAGTAGGAGGAAACCTACTTTACTTTCAGTATTAGGAAAAGCATTTAGTGAAGAGGAGACATGTAATCTGAGACCTGACTGCTGAGTTTCTCAAAACAGACTTTTTGTTTCATTAATTTTCCATATTGCTTTCTGTTTTCTATTTCATTGATGTCCTCTCTGATCTTTATTATTTCCTCTCTTCTGTTTATTTTGAGTTTCATTTCTCTTCCTTTTCTAGTTTCTTAAGTAGGAAGCTGAGATCTTAAATTTGAGAGTTTTCTTCTTTCTAATATAGGCATTTCGGTGCTATAGATATTCCTCTAAATACTGTTTTGTCTGTATCCCACAATTTCTGATGTGTGTTCATTTTCATTCAGTACAAAATATTTTCAATTTTCTTTTCTTCTTTGATCTATGGGTTATTTAAACATATGTTATTATGTTTCTAAGTATTTGATGACTTTCTAGATAGCTCTCCATTATTTGTTTCTAATCTAATTGCATTGTAGTCTGAGATATACTTTGAAACTTATGACTCAGAATGTTGTTTATCATGGTAAATGTTCTGTGTGTACTTGAAAAGTATGTATTCTGCTGAAATTGAGTGGAGTGTTCTCTATCAATTATGTCAAGTAGGTTTATAGTGTTATCCAATTCTATGTCCTTACTGGTTTTCTAATTCTATTGATTACTGAGAGTGGTGCTGAAATCTCTGAGTATAATTGTAGATTTGTCTGTTTCTCCTTGTAGTTCTACTAGTTTTTACTTTGTGTATTTTGAAGCTCTCTTATCAGGGATATACATATTTAGGATTATTATACAATGTTGGTGATATCCAGAGTTTGTTAAACTCTTCCTTCTTCTGCATTCTCTGGCTAATATGATCATATTCAGGACTTCAATTCTAATCAATACTTCATATTTCCAACTGCTTTCTGGATAAATGTAATTGGATATCATATAGGGGCCTCAAATATAACATAACACAAACCAATCTTGGCATCTCCCTAAACTTGTTCCATTTCCTGTGTTCTTCATATTAGTTAATAATGACTAAATTAGCCCTTAACAGAATATAAATAAAATTTATACAAGATGGATATTTATTTTTAATACAAATGACATTTAGATAAAGGCAGCACAGGACTAGTGTGGAAGCTTAGTATTCTTCAGGAAGTCAATATACTTCTATTTTTTTGTTCCATTAGTTTAAAATGTGATTTCATCACAATATTATCTCATGATTTAAGGTGGCTTTTGGAGCTCTGGCCATCACATCCAGTTTCCAAGTAAGATGTATGAGAAAGAAGTAGAGGGGCAAAAAAATGTGCATTCCAGTTATCCTTTTAAGGAACTCCTCTGCAAGGCCCACCTAGCAACTTCCACTTATTTTTGATTGACAATGCTCATGGTAACACTGAGGTGCAAGAGAGGCAAATGTAATCTTTTAGCTGGGCACAATGCTGCCTTGAATGAAATTGGGGTTCTATGACTAAGGAGGATAGGGAGAGTGACTAATGGTTTGGTAGTACCCCAAGCCCAATAATTTCTTTAGCAAGAAATCTAAGATTCATCATCATTTCCTCTCTCTCCTATTACATACAAGCAGCCATTCATTCTCACACTCACAAATTTAGCATCTCCTCTTTAGTTATGGTGTCTTCAATCCATCTCATTGTCTTTCCTGAATTAGTCAACACTTATTAGTTTCCTCCTTCCATTTATGTCTTTATTACACATTTCTGCTAGAAATGCTTTGCTAGAGACAAATGACCAAAATGTTTCCCTGATTTAAAAAGCTTCCTTTAGCTCCCACTGATTATAGAAGAAAGTCCAAATTCTCTAAATTTACTTGATATTATAAAATCTTCTTTGTCTTGCATGGAAATTCTTAGGATTTTCCCCAAGCACATGTTTCATTCACGACACTGAGCCCAAGGTTGGTTCTATCCAAGGACTGTGACACCCTAAATCTTGAGCTCGTTGCATATGGCTCTATATGCCACAACAAAGAGAAGGGGATGTGGGAGAGGTGGTTAGCATGATTGTTAGTCAAGCAATAACTTGCACTAGAGGGAGACTCTCTAGAGAGGCACGTAAACCATAGATTGGGTGGAAATAAGACTCTCAACTGAGTGATTGACTAGTCTTCTTGATTTCCAATTTTTTTTTAACTTTTATTTATTTTAAGTGTGTTTTTCCAGGACCCATCAGCTCCTGATCAAGTAGTTGTTTCAATCTAGTTGTGGAGGGCGCAGCTCACAGTGTCCCATGTGGGGACCAAATTGGCAACCTTGTTGTTAAGACCATCACGCTCTAACCAGCTGAGCTAACCAGCCACCCCCTTGATTTCAATTTGACATAAAAATATTAGCTTGGAAAGTAACATTGATATGAGGATGAAAGCTATCCCAGGGGCTATTAAAATAGTATTCGTTGCACCTTTCTAATAAGAAGTGATACAATATATAGTGGAAATTTTGGAAAATATAGACACAAAGAAAATGTAAAAAAGAAACCACTAGCATTTCAACCACCCAGATCTAAGCAGTATATTTATTTCTGTTTCACATATATACAGGTACATTTATCTATGTAGGTCTGTTTATATAATTTAAAACATATTTTTTAAAAATTGAAATAAACTCCAAAACAGAGTTGTAAGTTACTTTTTTTCATTGAAAAATTGTGAACATTTTTACATGTTTCTAAATATTTTTCTACAATTTGATTTTCAATGACTATGTAGAATATCATTGCATAATGAAAAAAATTCCTTTGTTGGACAATTGTTTCTGATATTTGCTAATACAATGAAAAATCTTGATATATTTTTCTTTTGCACATATCTGGTTGTTTCCTTAGATAAAATTCTAGAAGTAGAATTGTTAGGTAAAGTGATGTAAGCATTATTTTATATCAATTTGATATGTTTTGATACATTCTGATAAATGGCCCTCCAGGAAGACTGTACCAATTTTTACTTTTACCAACAAAGAGAGGGAATTCTCCTCACACGCCATATGTTTTCATTTAAACATATTACTGTTTTTTTTTTCTTTGAAGCAATTTTTAAACTAAATTTATTGGGGTGACATTGGTTAATAAAATTATGTATATTTCAAGTGTACAATTCTGTAATACATCACCTGTATATTGTATTGTGTGTTTACCATCCAAAGTCAAGTCTCCTCCTGTCACCATATACTTAAGCCCTTTACCATTTTCTACCTCCCCCCTACCACCTTTTCCCTCTGGTTACCACCATACTGTTATCTGTATCTATGAGTTTTTGTTTGTTTGTTTGTCTTATTTGCTCAATTGTTGCTTTCAGTTTATTTTCTACATATGAGTGAAATCATATGGTTCTTGACTTTTTCCGTCTACTTACTTCACTTAGCATGATATTCTCAAAATCCATCCATGTGTCACAAATGGCAGTATTTCATCTTTTCTTCTGTCTGAGTAGTATTCCATTGTAGATATGTACCTCATCTTCTTCATCCAATCATTTATCAAAGGACACTTCAGTTGTTTCCATGTCTTGGCCACCATTAATTATTCTGCAGTTAACATAGGGGTACATATATCTTTATGAATAAATGTCAGACTTTTTGGGTTGATACCCAGAAGAGGGATTCCTGGGTCATAGTGTAACTTTATTCTTAATTTTTTAAGGGACCTCCATAGTGTTTTCCATGGTGGCTGCACCAATTTACATTCCCACCAACAGTGTATGAGGGTTCCTTTTTCTCCACAACCTCTGCAGCACTTGTATAACTGGTCTTGTTGATGATAGTCATTCTAACAGGTGTGAGGTTGTGTCTCATTGTGATTTTGATTTGCATTTCCCTGAGAGCTAGTAAAGTTGAACATCTTTTCATATATCTATTGGCCATTTATGTGTCTTCTTGGGAGAAATGTCTGTTCAGGTCTTCTGCCCACTTTTATTTTTATTTTTTTCTTAATTTTTTAAATTAGAGTCAGGTGTAAAACAACACAATAGTTAGACATTTCACCCCTCACAAAGTGATAACCTCCCCTCCCCTAATCTATTGCCCCTCTGACATCATATACATCTACTACAATTCCATTGACTCTATTCCC
This sequence comes from Rhinolophus sinicus, assembly GCF_057876585.1. Classification (NCBI taxonomy): domain Eukaryota; kingdom Metazoa; phylum Chordata; class Mammalia; order Chiroptera; family Rhinolophidae; genus Rhinolophus; species Rhinolophus sinicus. The sequence continues at coordinate 94,398,050 of NC_142514.1, forward strand.
TATGCTATACTCCATATCCTGTGACTATATATATTAAATTATAGTTGACATACAACATTATTCAATTTCAGCTTCAGGTGTACAGTGCAGTAGCCAAGCATCTACACCATCCATGAAGTGGTCTCCCTAATAAGACATGTTCCCATCTGACACCCTACAAAATCTTTACAACATTATTGATTATAGTCTCCAAATGGTCTTTCATATGCCCATGGCAATATTGTAGTTACTAATTTATGCTGTCTAATCCCTTTCCTTTCTTCCTCATCCCCACCTCCCTCCCTTCTGGCAACCATCAGTTTTTCCTCTATATCTCTGAGACTATTTCTGTTTACTTTGCTCATTTATTCCGATCTTTAGATTCCACATATAAGTGAGATCATATGGTATTTGTCTTTCTCTTTCTGACTTATTTCACTTAGCATAATGTTCTCTAGGTCCATCCATGTTGTTGCAAATGGTAACATTTCATTCTTCTTTATGGCTGCATAATACTCCATTGTATAAATGTACCACAGTTTCTTAATCTAGTCGTCTACTGATGGGCATTTCGATTGTTTCCAAATTTTGGCTATTGTAAATAGCACTGCAATAAACATAGGGGTGCATATATTTTTTGAATTAGCATCTTGGATTCTCTGGATAGATACCTAAGAGTGGAATTACTGGGTCATAAGGTAGTTCCATTTCTAATTTTTTGAGATACCTCCATACTGATTTCCATAGTGGCTGCACCAATCTGCAATTCCACCAACAGCATGCTAGGGTTCCCTTTTCTCCACATCCTCTCCAGCACTTGCTGTTTGTTGATTTATTGATGATAGCCATTCTGACCGGAGTGAGGTGGTGTCTCATTGTGGTTTTTATTTGCATTTCTCTAATGATTAGTGAGGTTGAGCATTTTTTCTTATGTCTGTTGGCCATCTGAATGTCCTCTTTAGAGAAATGTCTCTTCATGTCCTCTGCCCATTTTTTATGTGGGTTGCTTGTTTTTTTGGTGTTGAGCTGAATGAGTGTTTTATAAATTTTAGATATTAACCCCTTATCAATGTATCATTGACAATTATCTTCTCCCATTCAGTAGGCTGCCTTTTTGTTTTATTGATGGTTTCCTTTGCTGTGAAAAAACTTTTAAGCTTGATGTAATCCCATATGCTTATTTTTTCTTTTACTTCCCTTGCCTAAGGGGATATATCAGTAAAAATATTACCCAGAGTAATGTCTGCAAATTTACTCCCTATATTTTCTTCTGGGAGTTTTATGGTTTCGAGTCTTACATTAAAGTCTTTAATCAATTTTGAATTTGTTTTCGTATATGGTGTAAGGAGGTGGTCCAGTTTCATTTTTTTGCATGTGTCAGTCCAGTTTTCCCAGCACCATTTATTAAATAGATTGTCTTTACCTCTATGTAAATTCTTGCTTCCATTGTCATAGATTAAATGACCATATATGAATGGATTTATTTCTGGGCTCTCTATTCTGTTCCATTGATCTATGTGTCTGTTTTTATGTCAGTGCCATACTGTTTTGATTACTATAGGCTTATAGTATGATTTGATGTTAGGTAGCATGATACCTCCCACTTTGTTCTTATATCTCAAGATTGCCATGGCTATTCGGGGTCTTTTAATGTTCTATTTCTGAGAAAAATGTCATTGTTAGTTTGATAGGAATTGCACTGAATCTATATGTTGCCTTAGGTAGTATTGACATTTTAACTGTATTAATTCTTCATATCCATGAACATGGTATGTGTTTCCATTTATTCATATCTTCTTTGATTTCTCTCTTCAGTGTCTTACAGTTTTCTGAGTACAGGTCTTTTACTTCTTTGGTTAAATTCACTCCTAGTTATTTTATTGTTTTTGAAGCAATTGTAAATGGGATTGATTTCTTCATTTCTCCTTCTGATAGTTTATTATTGGTGTATACAAATGCAACTGATTTCTGAATATTAATTTTGTATCCTGCAACTTTACTAAATTCATTTATCAGTTCTAAAAATTTTTTGGTGGAGTCTTTGGGATTCTCTCTATATAGTATCATATCATCTGCATATAATGACAATTTTACTTTCTCCTTACTGATTTGGATGCCTTTTATTTCTTTTTCTTGTCTGATTGCTGTGGCTAGAACTTCCAGAACTATGTTGAATAAAAGTGGTGAAGTGGGCAGCCTTGTTCCTGATCTTAAGGGGAAAGGTTTTAGCCTTTCCCCAATAGTAAGATGTTAGCTGTGGGTTTATCATATATTCCTTTTATTATGTTGAGATATGATCCTTCTATTCCCACTTTGCTAAGAGCATTTATCGTAAATGATTGCTGGATTTTGCTCTACCCACTTTTAAATTGGATTGTTTGTTTTTGTTGTTGTTGTTGCTGTGTTGTATGCGTTCTTCATATATTTTGGATATTAACCCCTTATTGGAGATGTTATTTGCAAATGTCTTCTATTCAGTTGCTTGCCTTTTTGTTCTGTGGTTTATTTTGCTGTGCAGAAGCTTTTTAATTCGATATAGTCTCATTCATTTATTTTTGCTTTTACTTTCCTTACTTTTATGTCAAATTCATACGATCTTCTGTAAGACCAAGGTCCCTAAGTTTGGTATTTGTATTTTTTGCTACATATTTTATGGTTTCAGGTCTCATACTTAGGTCTGATCCATTTTGAGTTATTAGGTTGGTTCAAAAATAATTACAGTTTAACAGATTAAAAATAATTGCAAAAACTGCAATTACTTTTGCACCAACCTAATAATTTTTGTGCATGGTGACAAACAGTAGTCTAGTTTCGTTTTTTGCACATGGCTTTCCAATTTCCCAGCACCATGTATTGAAGAGGCTTTCTTGTCTCTGTTTTATATTTTTGGCTCTTTTGTAGAAAATTATTTTCCTGTGTATGTGTGGATTTATTTCTGGGATCTCAATTATGTTCTTTTTAAAAAAAATTTTATTAGGGAATATTGGGGAACAGTGTGTTTCTCCAGGGCCGATCAGCTCCAAGTCAAGTCATTGTCCTTCAATCTAGTTGTGGAGGGCACAGCTCAGCTCCAAGTCCAGTCACCATTTTCAATCTTAAGTTGCAGGTGGCGGGAATTGAACTGGCAACCCTGCTGTTAAGAGCCCATGCTCTAACCAATCGAACCATCTGGTTGCCCCCTCAATTATGTTCTATTGATCTGTCTGATTTTCTGCTAATATCATGCTGTTTTGATTATTGTCACTTTGTAGTATAATATGTCATCAGCGAGTGTGATGTCTTCAGCTTTGTTCTTTTTTCTCAGGATTGCTTTGGGTATTCAGGGTCTTTTGTGTATCCATACAAATCTGATGATTTTTTGTTCTATTTATTTGAAAAATGCCATTGGAATTTTGATGGGGATTACATTAAATATACATACACACACACATATATTATATATATATGCTGGGGCTGCCAAAAAGTGTATACACACGACTTGTATTCATTTTTGTTATCGGTTTATATTATTACAATTTCAATACAGTTTTTTCCTTTTTAAAAATGTGTATACATTTTTTGGCACCTCTGTATATATTTTATGTGTAATATGACCATTTTAACTATGTTGATTCTTCCAATCTATTAATGTGGAATATCTTTCCATTTGTTTGTGTCTTCTTCAATTTCTTTTAATACTGTATTGTAGTTTTCAATGTATAGGTCCTTCACATCCTTTGTTAAGTTTATTCCTAGGTGATTATACTGTTTTTATTGCAATTTCAGAGGAATTTTTTTCCCTGAAATTTCACTGTTAGTATATAGGATGCAATGGATTTTTGTACATTGATTTTATATCATGCAGTTTTACTGTATTTGTTTATTGTTTCTAATAGTTATTTTGATGGAGTCTTTAGGGTTTTCTATATAAAGAATCATGTTATCTGTAGAGCGACAATTTAACTTCTTCATTCCCAATTTGGGTGCCTTTTATTTCTTTTTCTTTTTTCTTTCTTTTGCCTCTGGCGAGGACTTCCAGTACTATGTTGAATAAGAATGGTGAGAGTGGTCATTCTTGTCTTTTTCCTGATCTTAGAGGAAAAGCTTTTAGTTTTTCACTATTGAGTTTGATATAAGTTGAGAGTTTGTCATATATAGCCTACTTTATTATGTTGAGTTACTTTCTTTCTCTACCCATTTTATTAAATGTTTATCTTGTCAAATGCTTTTTCTACATCTATTGATATGATCATCTGATTTTATTCTTTATTTTGTTAAGGTGACATATTACATTGATCAATTTGCATATGTTGAACAATCCTTGGGTCCATGGAATGAACTCACTTGATTGCATTGTATGATCTGGTAATGTATTGTACTTGATTTGCTTGCATTTTGCTTATAACTTTTGAATCTGTATTCATCAGAGATATTGGTCTGTAGTTTTGCTTTGTGTGTGTGTGAACATTGCCAAGTTTTGTATCTGGGTAATATTGACCTTGTAAAATGAATTAGCAAATATTGCCTCTTCTTCAATTTTCTGGAAGAGTTTGAGAATGATAGACATTAAATCTTCTTTGAATGTTTGGTAGAATTCACTAGTGAAGCCATCTGATTCTGGACTTTTGCTTTTTGGGAGGTTTTTTGATGATTGTTTCAATTTCCTCACTGTTGATCTGTCTTTAGATTTTCCTCTTCTTGTGATTCAGTCTAGGATAGTTATGTATATCTAAGAATTTGTCCAGCTTTTCTAGGTTTCAATTTCATGGCATATAGTTTTTTATAGTATTTTTATGTAGTCCTTTGTTTTTCTGTGGGGTCCATCATAATTTCTCTTTCATTTCTGATTTTGTTTATTTGAGTCTTTTATCTTTTTTCCATAGTGAGTCTAGCAGGGGTTTGTCAATTTTATTAATCTTTTCAAAGAACCAGCTCTTGGTAGCATTAATTTTTTCTACTGTCTTTTTGGCCTCTATTTAATTTAATTCTGCTTTAATTTTTATTATTTTCTTCATTGTACTGACTTTAGGCTACATTTGTTCTTCTTTTTCTAGTTTTTTCTTTTGTAATCATAGGTTGTTTATTTGGGATTCTTCTTGTTTCTTGAGATATGCCTGTAATGATGTAAACTTTCCTCTTATTACCACTTTTGCTATTAATATATTTCAAAAGTTTTGATATGTCATATTGTCATTTTCTATATTTATCTTTTGATCTCTCCTTTTATTTCTTCTTTTACTCAGTTGTTCTATAGTAGCATGTTGTTTATCTCCACATATTTGCAGTGTTTTGCCCTTTCTTTTTGCAATTGATTTCTAGTTTCAAAGCATTGTGGTCAGAGAATATGCTTGGTATGATTTCAATCCTCTTAAATTTGTCCAGGCTAGTTTTGCATCTCAACATAGAGATACAAAATGACAATGTTCCATGTGCACTAGAGAAGAATGTATAATCTTGTGGTCTGGGATGAAGGACTCTGTAAATGTTTATTATGTCCATTTAGTTTAAAGTGTCTTTTTAAAAAATTTTCTTTTTAATTTATTGGGGTGACAATTGTTAGTAAAATTACATAGATTTAAGTGTACAATTCTGTATTACATCATCTATAAATCCCATTGTGTGTTCACCACCCAGAGTCAGTTTTCCTTGCATCACCATATATTTGATCCCCCTTACCCCCATCTCCCACCCCCCACCCCCCTTACCTCTGGTAACCACTAAACTATTGTCTGTGTCTATGAGTTTGTTTCTCATTTGTTTGTCTTGTTCTTTTGTTGTTTTTGGTTTATATACCACATATCAGTGAAATCACATGATTCTCTGCTTTTTCTGTCTGACTTATTTCGCTCAGCATTACACTCTCAAGATCCATCCATGTTGTCACAAATGTTCCTATATCAGCTTTTCTTATGGCTGAATAGTATTCCATTGTGTATATATACCACAACTTCTTTATCCATTCATCTATCGAAGGACATTGTGGTTGTTTCCATGTCTTGGCCACCGTAAACAAAGCTGCAATGAACATTGGAGCACATGTGTCTTTATCTATAAATGTTTTCAGATTTTTTGGGTAGATACCCAGGAGAGGAATTGCTGGGTCATATGGTAATTCTATTCGTAATTTTTTTTTTTTTCTTTTTTTATAAATTTTTTTAAATTAAATTTATTGGGGTGACAATTGTTAGTAAAATTACATAGATTTCAGGTGTACAATTCTGTATTACATCATCTATAAATCCCATTGTGTGTTCATCACCCAGAGTCACTTCTTCCATCACCATATATTCGATCCCCCTTACCCTCACCTCCACCCCCACCCCCCTTACCCTCTGGCAACCACTAAACTATTGTCCGTGTCTATGAGTTTCTGTTTCTCATTTGTTTGTCTTGTTCTTTTGTTGTTTTTGGTTTATATACCACATATCAGTGAAATCACATGGTTCTCTGCTTTTTCTGTCTGACTTGTTTCGCTCAGCATTACTCTCTCAAGATCCATCCATGTTGTCACAAATGTTCCTATATCATCTTTTCTCACTGCCGAATAGTATTCCATTGTGTATATGTACCACAACTTCTTTATCCATTCATCTATCGAAGGACATTTTGGTTGTTTCCATGTCTTGGCCACCGTAAACAAAGCTGCAATGAACATTGGCACACACGTGTCTTTATCTCTAAATGTTTTCAGATTTTTTGGGTAGATACCCAGGAGAGGGATTGCTGGGTCATACGGCAATTCTATTCGTAATTCTTTGAGGAACCTCCACACTGCCTTCCATAACGGCTGCACCAGTCTGCATTCCCACCAACAGTGTATGAGGGTTCCTTTTTCTCGACAGCCTCTCCAACATTTGTTTCTATTTGTCTTGTTGATGATAGCCATTCTGACTGGGGTGAGGTGATATCTCATTGTGGTTTTGATTTGCATTTCTCTGATGATTAGTGATGTTGAGCATTTTTTCATATGTTTATTTGCCATTTGTATGTCCTCTTTGGAGAAATGTCTCTTCAAGTCCTCTGCCCATTTATCAATTGGGTTGTTTGTTTTTTTGTTGTTGAGTTGCATGAGTTCCTTGTATATTCTGGATACTAGCCCCTTATCGGAGGCACTGTTTGCAAAAATCTTCTCCCATTCAGTTGGTGGCCTCTTTATTTTGTCAATGGTTTCTTTTGCTGTGCAGAAGCTTTTAAGTTTCATATAGTCCCATTCGTTTATTTTAGCTTTTACTTCCATTGCCTTTGGAGTCAAGTTCATAAAATGCTCTTTGAACCCAAGGTCCATAAGTTTAGTACCTATGTTTTCTTCTATGCAGTTTATTGTGTCAGGTCTTATGCTTAAGTCTTTGATCCATTTTGAATTAACTTTGGTACATGGTGACAAATAGCAGTCCAGTTTCATTCTTTTGCACGTGGCTATCCAATTCTCCCAGCACCATTTATTGAAGAGGCTGTCTTTGCTCCATTGTATGTTTTTAGCTTCTTTGTCAAAAATTATCTGTCCATATTTATGTGGTTTTATTTCTGGGTTCTCAATTCTATTCCATTGGTCTATGTGTCTATTTTTCTGCCAATACCATGCTATTTTGATTATTGTGGCCCTGTAGTACAGGCCAAAGTCAGGAAGTGTGATACCTCCATTATAGTTCTTTTTTCTTAAGATTGCTTTGGCTATTCGGGGTCTTTTGTGGTTCCAAACAAATCTGATGATTTTTTGTTCTATTTCTTTAAAATATACCATTGGGATTTTGATGGGGATTGCATTGAATCTGTATATTGCTTTGGGTAATATGGCCATTTTAACTATGTTGATTCTTCCAATCCATGAGCACGGAATGTCTTTCCATTTCTTTGTGTCTTCTTCAATTTCTTTCAAAAATGTCTTATAGTTTTCAGCATATAGGTCTTTCACATCCTTGGTTAAGTTTATTCCTAGGTATTTTATTCTTTTTGCTGCAATTGCAAAAGGAATTGTTTTTTGTATTTCTTTTTCTGAGATTTCATTGTTAGTATATAGGAAGGCAATGGACTTTTGTGCGTTGATTTTGTAGCCAGCAACTTTACTGTATTCGTTGATTGTTTCTAATAGCTTTTTGGTGGAGTCTTTAGGGTTTTCTATATATAGCATCATGTCATCTGCGAAGAGTGATAATTTAACTTCTTCATTCCCAATTTGGATGCCTTTTATTTCTTTCTCTTGCCTGATTGCTCTGGCAAGGACTTCCAACACTATGTTGAAAAGCAGAGGTGATAGGGGACAGCCCTGTCGTGTTCCTGAACGTAGAGCAAAGGGCTTCAGTTTTTCTCCATTAATTATGAGATTAGCAGAGGGCTTGTCATATATGGCCTTTATTATGTTAAGGTATTTTCCTTCTATACCCATTTTATTAAGTGTTTTAATCATAAATGGATGTTGTATCTTGTCAAATGCTTTTTCTGCATCAATTGATATAATCATATGATTTTTGTCCTTTATTTTGTTTATGTGATGTATCACATTGATGGATTTGCGGATGTTGAACCATCCTTGTGCCCCGGGGATGAACCCCACTTGGTCGTGATGAATAATCTTTTTAATGCATTGTTGTATTCGATTTGCTAGAATTTTATTTAGGATTTTTGCATCGGTATTCATTAGAGATATTGGTCTGTAGTTTTCTTTTTTTGTGCTGTCCTTACCAGGTTTTGGTATCAGGGTAATGTTGGCCTCATAAAATGAGTTAGGGAGTACTGTCTCTTCTTCAATTTTTTGGAAGAGTTTGTGCAGAATTGGTATTAGATCCTCTTTGAAGGTTTGGTAGAATTCACTAGTGAAGCCATCTGGTCCCGGACTTTTGCTTTTGGGAAGGTTTTGGATGACTGATTCAATTTCGTTACTGGTGATCGGTCTGTTTAGATTTTCCAGTTCTTCATGGTTCAGCCTTGGAAGGCTATATGTTTATAAGAACTTGTCCATTTCTTCTAGGTTGTTGAATTTGGTGGCATATAGTCCTTCATAGTATTCTTGGATGATCCTTTGTATTTCTGTGGTGTCCGTGATAACTTCCCCTTTTACGTTTCTGATTTTGTTAATCAGTGTCTTCTCTCTTTTTATCTTAGTAAGTCTAGCCAAGGGTTTGTCAATTTTGTTAATCTTTTCAAAGAACCAGCTCTTTGTCACATTAATTTTTTCTATTGTCTTTTTGTTCTCTATTTCATTTAGTTCTGCTCTAATTTTTGTTATTTCCTTTCTTCTGCTGACCTTGGGTTTTACTTGTTCTTCTTTTTCTAGTTCTTTAAGGTGTAACATGAGGTTATTTATTTGAGAGTTTTCTTGTTTCTTGAGATAGGCCTGTAATGAGATAAATTTCCCTCTTAAAACTGCTTTCGCTGCATCCCAAAAATTTTGGTAGGATGTATTTTCATTGTCATTTGTTTCTATGTATCTTTTGATCTCTTCTCTAATTTCTTCTTTGACCCAGTCCTTCTTTAAAAGTATGTTGTTTAATCTCCATGTATTTGTGTTTTTTCCGGCTTTCTTTTTACAGTTGATATCCAATTTCAAAGCCTTGTGATCAGAGAATATGCATGGTATGATTTCAATCTTCTTAAATTTGTTGAGACTGATTTTATGTCCCAATATATGGTCTATCCTTGAGAATGTTCCGTGTACACTAGAAAAGAATGTATACTCTGATGTTTTAGGATGAAGTGCTCTATAAATGTCAATTATGTCCATTTCATCTAATGTGTCATTTAGGGCTACTATTTCGTTATTTATTTTCTGTTTGGATGATCTATCCATTGCTGTCAATGATGTATTTAAGTCCCCTAGTATAATTGTGTTTTGGTCAATTTCTCCCTTTAGTTCTGTTAGTAGTTGCTTGGTGTATTTCGGTGCTCCCTGATTGGGGGCATAAATATTGATGACTGTTATGTCTTCTTGTTGTACAGTCCCCTTCACCATTATGAAATGTCCATCTTTATCTCTTGTTATCTTTTTCACCTTGAAGTCTGTTTCATCTGATATCATTATGGCTACACCTGATTTTCTCTGGGTACCATTTGCTTGGAGTGTCAATTTCCACCCTTTCACTTTGAGTCTATGCTTGTCCTTGTAGCTGAGATGTGTCTCTTGGAGACAGCATATGGTTGGGTTTAGTTTTTTGATCCAATCTGCTACTCTGTGCCTTTTTATTGGTGAGTTCAGTCCATTTACATTTAGGGTGATTATTGATATGTGAGGATTTCCTCTCATTCTATCTTTAGTTTTCTGGTAAGGCTGTGTCTCCATTGTTTCTTTGCCTTTTTGTTGTTGTCTATTATTTCTGTGTGGTGGTATTCTATGATGTTTCCCTCTGTTTCTTCTTTTATTTCAGTATATATTTCAATTCTGGATTTATTTTGAGTGGTTACCCTTAAGTTTATGTAAAAGAAAGTTTGATATTTAGAGTATTCCATTTTCTTCAGCACGCTTACTTTCTCCATTCCCATATTCCGGTTCAGGCCTTTACTCTCCCCCTTTTTGAGTTTTGTTTGCCACAAATTGTCCCTGTTGATGGTGGTCGAATAGCCTCCTTTAGTATTTCTTGTAGTGCAGGTCGTGTATTAGAAAATTCCCTCAGCTTCTGTATGTCTGGAAAGGTCTTTATTCCTCCTTCATATCTAAAGGATATCTTTGCTGGATATATTATTCTTGGCTCATGATTTCTCTCTTTCAATAGTTTGAATATTTGGTTCCACTCCCTCCTGGCTTGTAGAGTTTCTGCTGAAAAATCTGATGATAATCTAATAGGCTTTCCTTTGTATGTTACCGTCTTCTTTTCCCTGGCTGCCTTGAGGATTCTTTCTTTGTTGTTGATTTTAGACAGCTTCAATACAATGTGCCTTGGAGAAGGCCTGTTTGGATTGAGGTAACTAGGTGTTCTATTTGCTTCTTGGATTCGAGGGTCCAGTTCTGTCCACAAATTTGGGAAGTTCTCATCGACAATTTGTTTGAATATATTCTCTGTTCCCTTCTCTCTTTCTTCTCCTTCTGGTATGCCCATTATTCTTATATTGCTCTTTCTGATGGAGTCAGAAAGTTCTTGTAGAGTTCTTTCATTTCTTTTAAGTCTCAAGTCTCTTTCTTCTTCTATCTGTGTCATTTCCAGGTTTCTATCTTCGATGTCACTGATTCTTTCCTCCATCTGGTCAACTCTACTACCTAAGCTGGTTATTTCATTCTTAATTTCTTCTATTGAGTTCTTAATCTCCAGAAATTCTATTTGGTTCTTTTTTAAGATTTCAATCTCTTTCGTAAAATGCTCATACTGTTCTTTGATTGAGTTTCTGAGTTCATTTAACTGCCTATCTGTGTTTTCTTGTATCTCGTTGAGTTTTTTCAGAACTGCAATCTTGAATTCTCTGTCATTTAAGTCACATATTTCTGTATCTTTAAGTCCCTTCTCTGGAGATTTTTCACTTTCTTTCTGAGCTATCTTGTTGCCTTGGTTATTCATGGCGATTACTGGTTTACTATTTCTCTTCCTAGACATCTACAGGAGTGACTTTTGCAACAGGTTGATAGGAAGCGGTCTTTCTTTTGTTTGCCAGTACTTGTTGGTAGAATGTTTTATTATTTCTCCAACTGCAACTTATTTTTCTTCTCCCACACGGTAGTGCTATGTTTTCTCTGCACTATTCCAACTTCTCACACAATGGGGGGATTCCCTGGGAGATGGGCTTCTCCTCTATTTATAGTTCGTCTAGGTCACAGGGCGCAGTGTCCTGGGGGGTATGCGGAGAGCTTTTGATGTTCCAAATCTCTTCCAGCTCCTGATTCAGAGCCCGTATGTTTCAGCAGCTCTGTTTACTCCTGCAGGGATCCGCCCAGCTAGGTGGGGTCAGGGGCGGGGTGAGTTGTGAGAGGTGGCCCAGAGCAATGGCGGCGACCACCACCACAGCCGGTCCTGCTTCCACAGCTCCCTCCCCTTTGCCGGAACTAGTTGGGCTGTGAATTTGTGTCTGCGGTACACAGTTCTCAAAATAGCAAATTTTCTGTTGTTTTGATCTGACACTACTACTGTTTCGCTTCTAGCACCGGGCAGGTGGGGGCGGGGCGAGCTCTGGGAGGGGAGGGAGGGGGCGGCTAGTCTCAGTGCCTAAAGCTCCGTTCTCTGCTCGGCAGTGCGGGCTTAAACCACCGTTTTCGGACTTTTACCCTCAGTCTTTTCTCCGAGGTCTCTGCCGTGAGCGTTGGGTTCAGCCGTGTTATATGCTGTCCCCTCAGCCCTGTGGAGCCCTGGCGGAGCCCTAGCAGTCCGAGTTCTTCCCTCTCCCGCAGCTGTGGTAGTTCCGGGAGGCAGCGAGCTCGGCGCACTGAGCTAGGTCTGCGTCCTCCGCCCGCGCGTCTCCGTCTCCGCGCACTTCTCCCTTTCCTCCTCCCTCCACTCGCGCGAATCTCCCACCTGTAGGTGATTTCAGTCGGTAGTGGGCCTCTTCGTCTTGCCTGTCTGCTGTGCAGGGAGTCCTTTGTGGAGTTTTTGTTGTTCGATTCTTTGTAGATTCCAGGGGAGCTTTACAGAGGCTCACCTCACTCCGCCATTTTTCCGGAAGTCCGTAATTTTTTGAGGAACCTCCACACTGCCTTCCATAACGGCTGCACCAGTCTGCATTCCCACCAACCGTGTATGAGTGTTCCTTTTTCTCCACAGCCTCTCCAACACTTGTTACTACTTGTCTTGTTGATGATAGCCATTCTGACTGGGATGAGGTGATATCTCATTGTGGTTTTGATTTGCATTTCTCTGATGATTAGTGATGTTGAGCATTTTTTCATATGTCTATTGGCCATTTGTATGTCCTCTTTGGAGAAATGTATTTTTCTCTGCCGATGCTTTAATAGGATCATTCTTTTTTTGTTGTTGTTGAGTTGTATGAGTCCTTTATATATTTTGGTTATTAGACCCTTATCAGAGACGTTGTTTGTAAAAATCTCCCATTCATTTGGTTGCCTCTTTATTTTGTCAATGGTTTCCTTTGTTGTGCACAAGCTTTTTAGTTTGATATAGTCCCATTCATTTATTTTAGCTTTTACTTCCATTGCCTTTGGAGTCAAATTCATAAAAAGCTCTTTGAACCCAAGGTCCATAAGTTTAGTACCTATGTTTTCTTTTATGTATTTTATTGTGTCAGGTCCTATGCTTAAGTCTTTGATCCATTTTGAATTAATTTTGGTATATGGTGACAGATAGCAGTCCAGTTTCATTCTTTTGCATGTGGCTATCCAATTCTCCCAGCACCACTTATTGAAGAGGCTGTCTTTTCTCCATTGTATGTTTTTCACTTCTTTGTCAAAAATTATCTGTCCATATTTATGTGGTTTTGTTTCTGGGTTCTGAAATCTATCCCATTGGTCTACATGTCTGTTTTGTTTGAAAATACCATGCTGTTTTGACTATTGTTTCATGTAGTATAAGCTAAAGTCAGAGAGTCTGATACTTCCAGCATGGTTCTTTTTTCTTAAGATTGCTTTGGCTATTCGGGGTCTTTTGTGGTTCCAAACAAATCTGATGATTTTTTGTTCTATTTCTTTAAAAAATGCCATTGGGATTTTCATGGGGATTGCATTAAATCTGTGTATTGCTTTGGGTATAGGGCCATTTCAACTATGTTAATTCTTCCAATCCATGAGCACAGAGTATTTTTCCATTTCTTTGAGTCTTCCTCAATGTCTTTTAAGACGTCTTGTAGGTTTCAGCATAAAGGTCTTTCATATCTTTGGTTAAATTTATTCCTAGGTATTTTGTTCTTTTTGCTGCAATTGCAAAAGTAATTGCTTTTTAAATTTATTTTTCTGAGATTTTATTGTTAGTATATAGGAATGCAATGCACTTTTGTACGTTGATTTTTTATTTTTATTTTATTAAATTTATTGGGGTGACAATTGTTAGTAAAATTACATAGATTTCAGGTATACAATTCTGTATTACATCATCTATAAATCCCATTGTGTGTTCATCACCCAGAGTCAGTTCTCCTTCCATCACCATATATTCGATCCCCCTTACCCTCATCTCCCACCCCCACCCCCCGCCCCCCTTACCCTCTGGCAACCACTAAACTATTGTCTGTTTCTATGAGTTTCTGTTTCTCATTTGTTTGTCTTGTTCTTTTGTTGTTTTTGGTTTATATACCACATATCAGTGAAATCACATGGTTCTCTGCTTTTTCTGTCTGACTTGTTTCGCTCAGCATTACTCTCTCAAGATCCATCCATGTTGTCACAAATGTTCCTATATCATCTTTTCTTACTGCCGAATAGTATTCCATTGTGTATATATACCACAACTTCTTTATCCATTCATCTATCGAAGGACATTTTGGTTGTTTCCATGTCTTGGCCACCGTAAACAAAGCTGCAATGAACATTGGAGCACACGTGTCTTTATGTATAAATGTTTTCAGTATTTTTGGGTAGATACCCAGGAGACGGATTGCTGGGTCATGGCAAATAGACATTTGAAAAAATGCTCAACATCACTAATCATCAGAGAAATGCAAATCAAAACCACAATGAGATATCACCTCACCCCAGTCAGAATGGCTATCATCAACAAGACAAATAGTAACAAATGTTGGAGAGGCTGTGGAGAAAAAGGAACCCTCATACACGGTTGGTGGGAATGCAGACTGGTGCAGCCATTATGTACGTTGATTATGTAGCCAGCAACTTTACTGTATTCATTGATTGTTTCTAATTACTTTTTGGTGGAGTCTTTAGGGTTTCTTATATATAGCACAATGTCATCCACAAAGAGTGACAACTTAACTTCTTCATTCCCAATTTGGATGCCTGTTATTTCTTTCTCTTGCCAGATTGCTCTGGCGAGGACTTCCACTACTATGTTGAAAAGCAGAGGTGATAGGGGACAGCCCTCTCATGTTACGGAACATAGAGCAAAAGGCTTCAGTTTTTCACCATTAATTATGAGATTAGCTGAGGTTTTGTCATATATGGCCTTTATTATGTTAAGGTATTTTCCTTCTATACTTATTTTATTAAATGTTTTAATCATAAATGGATGTTGTAGCATGTCAAATGCTTTTTCTGCATCAATTGATAGAATCATATGGTTTTTGTCCTTTATTTCGTTTATGTGATGTATCACATTGATGGATTTGCGGATGTTGAACCATCTTTGTGCCCCGGGGATGACAGATAGAATGACAGGAAATCCTCACATATCAAAAATAACCCTAAATGTAAATGGACTGAACTCACCAATAAAAAGGCACAGAGTAGCAGATTGGATCAAAAAACTAAACTCAACCATATGCTGTCTCGAAGAGACACATCCCAGCTACAAGGACAAGCATAGACTCAAAGTGAAAGGGTGGAAATTGACACTCCAAGCCACTGGTACCCAGAGAAAACCAGGTGTAGCCATAATGATATCAGAGGAAACAGACTTCAAGGTGAAAAAGATAACAAGAGACAAAGATGGACATTTCATAATGGTGAAGGGGACTGTACAACAAGAAGACATAACAGTCATCAATATTTATGCCCCCAGTCAGGGAGCACCGAAATACACCAAGCAACTACTAACAGAACTAAAGGGAGAAATTGACCAAAACACAATTATACTAGGGGACTTAAATACATCATTGACAGCTATGGATAGATCATCCAAACAGAAAATAAATAACGAAATATCAGCCCTGAATGACACATTAGATGAAATGGACATAATTGACATTTATAGAGCACTTCATCCTAAAACATCAGACTATACATTCTTTTCTAGTGTACATGGAACATTCTCAAGGATAGACCATATATTGGGACATAAAATCAGTCTCGACAAATTTAAGAAGACTGAAATCATACCAAGTATATTCTCTGATCACAAGGCTTTGAAACTGGATATCAACTGCAAAAGAAAGCAGGAAAAAACACAAATACATGGAGATTAAACAACACGCTTTTGAAGAACGACTGGGTCAAAGAAAAAGTTAGAGGAGACATCAAAAGATACATAGAAATAAATGACAATGAAAATACATCCTACCAAAATTTTTGGGATGCAGCGAAAGCAGTTTTAAGAAGGAAATTTATCTCATTACAGGCCTATCTCAAGAAACAAGAAAACTCCCAAATAAAAAACCTCATGTTACACCTTAAAGAACTAGAAAAAGAAGAACAAGTAAAACCCAAGGTCAGCAGAAGAAAGGAAATAACAAAAATTAGAGCAGAACTAAATGAAATAGAAAACAAAAAGACAATAGAAAAAATTAATGTGACAAAGAGCTGGTTCTTTGAAAAGATTAACAAAATTGACAAACCCTTGGCTAGACTTACTAAAATAAAAAGAGAGAAGACACTAATTAACAAAATCAGAAATGAAAAAGGGGAAGTTATCGCGGAGACCACAGAAATACAAAGGATCATCCAAGAATACTATGAAGGACTATATGCCACCAAATTCAACAACCTAGAAGAAATGGACAAGTTCTTAGAAACATATAGCCTTCCCAGGCTGAACCATGAAGAACTGGAAAATCTAAACAGACCGATCACCAGTAACGAAATTGAATCAGTCATCCAAAACCTTCCCAAAAGCAAAAGTCCGGGACCAGATGGCTTCACTAATGAATTCTACCAAACATTCAAAGAGGATCTAATACCAATCCTGCACAAACTCTTCTAAAAAAATGAAGAAGAGACAGTACTCCCTAACTCATTTTATGAGGCCAACATTACCCTGATACCAAAACCTGGTAAGGACAGCACAAAAAAAGTAAACTACAGACCAATATCTCTAATGAATACCGATGCAAAAATCCTAAATAAAATTCTAGCAAATCGAATACAACAATGCATTAAAAGATTATTCATCACGACCAAGTGGGGTTCATCCCCGGGGCACAAGGATGGTTCAACATCCGCAAATCCATCAATGTGATACATCACATAAACAAAATAAAGGACGAAAATCATATGATTATATCAATTGATGCAGAAAAAGCATTTGACAAGATACAACATCCATTTATGATTAAAACACTTAATAAAATAGGTATAGAAGGAAACTACCTTAACATAATAAAGGCCATATATGACAAGCCCTCTGCTAATCTCATAATCAATGGAGAAAAACTGAAGCCCTTTGCTCTACATTCAGGAACACGACAGGGCTGTCCCCTATCACCTCTGCTTTTCAACATAGTGTTGGAAGTCCTTGCCAGAGCAATCAGGCAAGAGAAAGAAATAAAAGGCATCCAAATTGGGAATGAAGTAGTTAAATTATCAGTCTTTGCAGATGACATGATGCTATATATAGAAAACCCTAAAGACTCCACCAAAAAGCTATTGAAACAATCAATGAATACAGTAAATTTGCTGGCTACAAAATCAACGTACAAAAGTCCATTGCCTTCCTATATACTAACAATGAAATCTCAGAAAAAGAAATGCAAAAAACAATTCCTTTTGCAATTGCAGCAAAAAGAATAAAATACCTAGGAATAATCTTTTTTTTTTTTTTTTTTTGAATAATCTTAACCAAGGATGTGAAAGACCTATATGCTGAAAACTATAAGACATTTTTGAAAGAAATTGAAGAAGACACAAAGAAATGGAAAGACATTCCGTGCTCATGGATTGGAAGAATCAACATAGTTAAAATGGCCATATTACCCAAAGCAATATACAGATTCAATGCAATCCCCATCAAAATCCCAATGGCATATTTTAAAGAAATAGAACAAAAAATCATCAGATTTGTTTGGAACCACAAAAGACCCCGAATAGCCAAAGCAATCTTAAGAAAAAAGAACTATAATGGAGGTATCATACTTCCTGACTTTGGCTTGCACTACAGGGCTACAATAATTAAAACAGCATGGTATTGGCAGAAAAACAGACACGTAGACCAATGGAATAGAATTTAGAACCCAGAAATAAAACCACATAAATATGGACAGATAATTTTTGACAAAGAAGTTAAAAACATACAATGAAGCAAAGACAGCCTCTTCAATAAATGGTGCTGGGAGAATTGGATAGCCACGTGCAAAAGAATGAAACTGGAGTGCTATTTGTCACCATGTACCAAAGTTAATTCAAAATGGATCAAAGACCTGACACAATAAACTGCATAGAAGAAAACATAGGTACTAAACTTATGGACCTTGTGTTCAAAGAGCATTTTATGAATTTGTCTCCAAAGGCAATGGAAGTAAAAGCTAAAATAAACGAATGGGACTATATGAAACTTAAAAGCTTATGCACAGCAAAAGAAACCACTGACAAAATAAAGAGGCCACCAACTGAATGGGAGAAGATTTTTGTAAACAGTGCCTCTGATAAGGGGCTAGTATCCAGAATATACAAGGAACTCATGCAACTCAACAACAAAAAAACAAACAACGCAATTGAAAAATGGGCAGAGGACTTGAAGAGACATTTTTCCAAAGAGGACATACAAATGGCAAGTAGACATATGAAAAAATGCTCAACAACACTAATCATCAGAGAAATGGAAATCAAAACCACAATGAGATACTCCCTCACCCCAGTCAAGATGGCTATCATCAATAAATCACCAAACAACAAGTGCTGGCGTGGATGTGGAGAAAAGGGAACGCTGGTTCACTGTTGGTGGGAATGCAGATTGGTGCAGCCACTATGGAAAACAGTTTGGAGGTATCTCAAAAACCTGAAAATGGAACTACCTTATGATCCAGCAATCCCACTCCTTGATATCTATCCGGAGAAATCCAAAACTACAATTCAAAAATCTTTATGCACTCCTATGTTTATTGCAGCACTACACACAATAGCCAAGACCTGGAAACAACCGAAATGCCCATCAGTAGATGACTGGATTAAGAAACTGTGGTACATTTATATAATGGAGTATTATGCAGCCATAAAGAAGAAAGAAATCTTAGCATTTTCAACAACATGGATGGACCTAGAGAACATTATGTTAAGTGAAATAAGTCAGAAAGAGAAAGACAAATACCTTATTATCTCACTTATATGCGGAATCTAAGAAAAAGAATAAGTGAATGAACTAATCAGAGACAGTTTTGGAAACATGGAGGAAAAACAGAGGGTTGCTAGAGGGGCGGGGGGGTGGGGATAAGCGGAAGGTGAGATGTTTTGAAAAATAGTCGGTAACCACAAGATGGTCATAGGGGTTTGAAAATTAATTTGGGGAACGTACAGAGGGATAGTGGATGGGGGGAGGGGGGTTCACACAGTGTGAGGGATATAAATGATAAACGTCTAAGTTTTGCTTTGTCTTGTGCACCTGAAACTAAAAAAAAAGAAAAAAAAAAAAAAGACTGGTACCTAAAAAAAAAAAAATAAATAAATAAATAATAAAAAAACAAAACAAACAAAAAAAACAACAATGAGATATCACCTCACCCCAGTCAGAATGGCTATCATCAACAAGACAAATAGTAACAAGTGTTGGAGAGGCTGTGGAGAAAAAGGAACCCCCATACACTGTTGGTGGGAATGTAGACTGGTGCAGCGATTATGGAAGGCAGTGTGGACGTTCCTCAAAAAATAACAAATAGATCCATCCATGTTGTCACAAATGTTCCTATATCATCTTTTCTTACCGCCGAATAGTATTCCATTGTGTATATATCACAACTTCTTTATCCATTCATCTATAAAAAAAAAAAAAATAATAAAAAAAAATAACAAATAGAATTACCATATGACCCAGCAATCCCTCTCCTGGTTATCTACCCAAAAAATCTGAAAACATTTATCCATAAAGGCACGTGTGCTCCAATGTTCACTGCAGCTTTGTTCACGGTGGCCAAGACATGGAAACAATGAAAATGTCCTTCGATAGATGAATGGATAAAGAAGTTGTGGTATATATACACAATGGAATACTATTCGGCGGTAAGAAAAGATGATATAGGAACATTTGTGACAACATGGATGGATCTTGAGAGAGTAATGCTGAGCGAAATAAGTCAGACAGAAAAAGCAGAGAATCATGTGATTTCACTGATTTGTGGTATATAAACCAAAAACAACAAAAGAACAAGACAAACAAATGAGAAACAGAAACTCATAGACACAGACAATAGTTTAGTGGTTGCCAGAGGGTAAGGGGGGTGGGGGGTGGGAGATGAAGGTAAGTGGGTTCAAATATATGGTGATGCAAGGAGAACTGACTTTGGGTGATGAACACACAATGGGATTTATAGATGATGTAATACAGAATTGTACGCCTGAAATCTATGTAATTTTACTAACAATTGTCACCCCAATATATTTAATTAAAAAAAGAAAAAAAAGAATATATCATCTGCTCTTTTATGATTAAGTGCTCTATAAATGTCAATTATGTCCATTTCATCTAATGTGTCACTTAGGGCTGCTATTTCGTTATTTATTTACTGTTTTGATGATCTATCCATAGCTGTCAATGATGTATTTAAGTCCCCTAGTATAATTCTGTTTTGGTCTATTTCTCCCTTTAGTTCTGTTAGTAGTTACTTGGTGTATTTCGGTGCTCCCTGATTGGGGGCATAAATATTGATGACTGTTATGTCTTCTTGTTGTACAGTCCCCTTCACCATTATGAAATGTCCAACTTTGTCTCTTGTTATCTTTTTCACCTTGAAGTCTGTTTCCTCTGATATCATTATGGCTACACCTGATTTTCTCTAGTGCCATTTGCTTGGAATGTCATTTTCCATCCTTTCACTTTGAGTCTATGCTTTCCTTGTAGCTGAGATGTGTCTCTCTGAGACAGCATATGGTTGGGTTTCCTTTTTTGATCCAATCTGCTACTCTGCGCCTTTTTATTGGTGAGTTCAGTCTATTTACATTTAGGGTGATTATTGATATGTGAGGATTTCCTATCATTCTGTCTTTAGTTTTCTGTTAAGGCTGTGTCTCTATTGTTTCTTTTCCTTTTTGTTGTTGTCTATTATTTCTGTGTGGTGGTATTCTATGATTTTTTCCCCTCTGTTTCTTCTTTTATTACTGTATATATTTCAGTTCTGGAGTTTTTTTTTGAGTGGTTACTATTAAGTTTATGTAAAAGAAACTTTGGTATTTAGATTATTCCATTTTCTTCAGCCTGCTTACTTTCTCCATTCCCATATTCTGGTTCAGGCCTTTACTCTCCCCCTTTTTGAGTTGTGGTTGCCACAAATTGTCCCTGTTGATGGTGGTTGAATAGCCTCCTTTAGTATTTCTTGTAGTACAGGTTTTGTATTAGAAAATTCCCTCAGCTTCTGTGTGTCTGGAAAGGTCTTTATTCCTCCTTCATATCTAAAGGATGTTTTTGCTGGGTATATTTTTCTTGGCTCATAATTTCTCTCTTTCAATAGCTTGAATATTTGGTTCCACTCCCTCCTGGCTTGTAGAGTTTCTGCTAAGAAATCTGATGATAATCTAATAGGCTTTGCTTTGTAGGTTACCATCTTCTTTTCCCTGGCTGCCTTGAGGTTTCTTTCTTTGTCATTGATTTTAGACAGCTTCCATGCAATGTGCCTTGGAGAATGCCTGTTGGGATTGAGGTAACTAGGTGTTGTATTTGCTTCTTGGATTTGAGGATTCAGTTCTTTCCACAAGACTGGGAATTCTCATAGACTGTTTGTTTGAATATACTCTCTGTTCCCTTCTCTCTTTCTTCTCCTTCTGGTATGCCCATTATTCTTATATTGCTCTTTCTGATGGAGTCAGAAAGCTCTTGTAGAGTTCTTTCATTTCTTTTAAGTCTCAAGTCTCTTTCTTCTTCCATCCGTGTCATTTCCAGGTTTCTATCTTCGATGTCACTGATTCTTCCCTCCATCTGGTCAACTCTACTACCTAAGCTGGTTATTTCATTCTTAATTTCTTCTATTGAGTTCTTAATCTCCAGAAATTCTATTTGGTTCTTTTTTAAAATTTCAATCTGTTTAGTAAAATGTTCATGCTGTTCTTTGATTGTGTTTCTGAGTTCATTAAACTGCCTATCTGTGTTTTCTTGCATCTCGTTGAGTTTTTTCAGAGCTGCAATCTTGAATTCTCTGTCATTTAAGTCACATATTTCTGTATCTTTAAGTGCCTTTTCTGGAGATTTTTCACTTTCTTTCTGAGCTATCTTGTTGCCTTGGTTATTCATGGCAATTACTGGTTTACTATCTCTCTTCCTAGACATCTACAGGAGTGGGTTATGCAATAGGTTGATAGGAAGAGTTCTTTCTTTTGTTTTCCATTACGTGTTGTTAGAACGTTTTATTTTCTGTTCGACTGCAGCCTTTGTTTTTCTCTCACACTGTAGTGTTATGTTTTCTCTCCACTATTCCAGCTTCTCACACAATGGTGGATTCCCTGGAAGGAGAGCTTCTCCTCTGTTAACAATTCATCCTGTTCATAGGACACCATGTCCGTGTGGGGATGCGGAGAGCTTTTGAAGTTCCAAAGCTTTTCCTACACCAGATTCAGAGCCCGTGTATTTCAGCAGTTCTGTTTACTCCTTCAGGAATCTGCCCGGGTAGGTGTGGACAGGGGAGGCATGAGCTGTGAGAGGTGCCAGAGCAATTGATGTGACTGCCACCACATCTTGTCCTGGTTCCACAGCTCTCTCCTCTTTGCTGGAATTAGTTGGGCTGTCAATCTTTGTCTGCGGACCACAGTTTTCAGAACTGAAAATGTTCTGTTCTTTCGATCTGACACTGCTACTGTTCCACTTCTAGCACTGGGCAGGTGGGGACAGGGGGAGCTCTGGGAGGGTCAGAAGGGGGCGGCTAGTCTCAGTGCCTAAGCCTTCAGTTCTCTGCTTGGCAGTGAGGCCTTAGAAGACCATTTTCAGCTTTCTTCCCTCAGTCTTTTCTCCGAGGTCTCTGCCATGAGCATTGGGTTCAGCTGTGTTATATGCTATCTCCTCAGCCATGTGGGCCATAAGCAGAGCCCTAGTAGTCCGAGATTTTCCCTCTCCTGCAGCTGCGGTAGTTCTGGGATGCAGCAAGCTCAGAGCACTGAGCTAGGTCTCTGTCCTGCACAGCGCAGCCCTGTCTCCACACTTCTTGCTTCCGTCCTCCCCTGCTCTAGCAATTTGCCCACCTTTAGGTGAATTCGGTAGTGAGCCTCTTCATCTTGCCTGTCTGCTATGCAGCGAATCCTTTGTGGAGTTACAGTTGTTCAATTTGTTGTAAATTCTAGGGAAGATTTCCAGAGGCTCACCTCCCACCGCCATTTTGATGATGTCATTCCAAATTGATTTATTAAGAGCTTTATTTAGAATTTTAACCACTTGCCTGTCATAATGTTTTAAGTTCTCTCTTGATTCATTGTTCATCTTTTAATTTAATTAATTTTCTTTTTGTGTACAGAATTTCAAATTTTCATGTTAGCTACATATTAATCTTTGCTTTACTATATTTTACCTTGTGAATATGTTTGAAAACACTGTCTCTACTAAATATCAGATAAGTATTTAGCTATGATTTGTCACTGATTCTTACTCCAATTTCATGCTGTCTTCATTATTGCACCTTTATACCAGGTGTTGGTATCTGACAAGGCACAACTTCTCTTTCTTCTTTGGTCAGATTTTCTTGGCTATTCTTCTGGGTGGTCTTTATAAAGTCTCATTCTGCATGGATTTCTCACAAGGCTCTGTCTAGATCAATTGTTCTTTCCCTATTCATAAAAAAGGAAAGTTCAATATTTCGTTGGCCAATCAGAGTCCTTTGAGGTTATTTTTTTATTTTTTTTATTTTTATTTTTTTGTATTTTAGCAATATTGTGTGACTTCTCATTACCTGCAGATAGAATTGAGGAATCATGTAGTGAAGGATCTTACCTGACTCTCTTTGGCAGTATGGTGCCTGGGCTTCTTTGGGCCCTGGTAAGCTAGACTAGAGACTTCAGACTTCCACAGTGTATATAGACTGGTTGTAATTTATTTTCTTCACTGCTGCTCTGAGCACTCAGCCTCAGATTCTTCACCAGTAATGGTTCTGGTTAATCTGTCTGAGAGTTCACCTAGACAAACGTTTGTTAAAAGAGTTAGCAGTCTTCTCACCAGCACAGGTGTCCTTAGAAATCCTTAGAGATTCCTGGAGCAACATTAAATTAGATCTGAAAAGACCTTGGAGATGACCTATTTCAACCCTGTTATTTCATAGATGAGGAAAGTGAGGCCTCCTCCAGGCTGCCCTCTTCCCAATAGCTGTGACCTTCCTAACAGTTCCAGGTGGTTAGTGAGGGAGCCAGCACTAGAACCCAGGGTTCTGATATCTAGTCCAATGTCTTTTTCTTAGGACTTGCTTCCTTCCTGACCTAGGATTTTCAATGGCAAGGATTAAATACATCCCATCAACATAGGGAAAATATTTCTCCCTTGACTCCTCAGGTGTCTCCCCCTGTGCAAGCACACACTTTATCTTATATTGATTGAATCTTGGTCATCTTACTTTCAACTAAGCCCTTGGTTCAATCAAATGGGAAACTACTTCATTGGTACCGGATAAAAGGAAACCTGTGGCTGCTGTGCTGATGATGTTGCTATATGGCTAATAAACAAAGGTGGAACCTTCCCACTATGACAGCAAATTATTGATCCTGAGAAACAATGTCAAGGTCACAACAACCAAATAGGTCCAGGACGTCTATGTATTTATGGATAAAATCTTAAAAGTTGGTTATTTCCTTTTTTAAAAAAATTATTATTATTATTATTATTATTATTATTATTATTTAATTAACTATCAATCTGTACTTCTTAATACCTTTGCCTTTTTCATCCTGGTCCCAATCCATTCCCATCTATCATGCCGATAGATTTACTACTTATCTGGTACCATACCTAGTTATTACAATATTATTGACTATATTCCTTAGGCTACATTTCCATGACTACTGTGTAACAACCAATTTCTACTTCTTAATCCCTTCCCATTTCACCCATCCTTAACCCCCTCCCATTTTAAAGAAGTCCCTCTAAGATTCCTTGTAATACTGACTTGGTGGTGAAGAACTCCTTCAGCTTTTTTTTTGTTTGAGAAGCTGCTTATCTGTCCTTCAATTCTAAACGATAGCTTTGCTGGGTAGAGTAATCTTGGTTGTATGTCATTGCTTTTCATCACTTGGAATATTTCCTGCCACTCTCTTCTTTCCTGAAAAGTTTCTGTTGAGAAATCAGCTACCAATCTTATGGGGGTTCCCTTGTAGGTAACTAATTGCTTTTCTCTTGTGCTTTTAAGATTTTCTCTTTGTCTTTAACCTTTGATGTCTTAATTATGATGTTTCTTGGTATTGGCTTCTTTGGGTTTATCTTGTTTCGGATTCTCTGCACTTCCTGGGTTTGTATGTCTATTTCCTTCACCAGGTTAGGGATGTTTTCTGTTATTATTTCTTCAAATAGGTTTTTAATTTCTTGCTCTCTCTCTTCTTCCATTACCCCTGTAATGCGAATGTTGGTATGCTTGATATCATTCCAGAGGCCCCTAATGCTCCTTTCTTTTTGCTGTTCTGGTTGGGTGTTTTCTGCTACCTTATCTTCTACATCGCTTGTTGGATCCTCTGCTTCGTCTAATCTACTGTTGATTCCCTGTAATATCTTCATTTCCATTGTTGTATCCTTTGTTTCTGACTGGTTCTTTTTCATCGTTCCCATCTCCATTTTTATGCTTCCTATCTCTCTGTTAAAGTTCTGTCTGAGATCATTGAGCATTCTTATAACCAGTGTTTGGAACTCTGAGTCTGATAGATTACTTATCTCCATTTTGCTTGATTCTTTTCTGGAACTTTGTTCTTTTCTTTTATTTCAGACATGTTTTCTTGTCTCCCCATTTTGGCTGCCTGCCTGTGTTTGTTTCTATGTATTAGGTAGGGCTGCTGTCAGGCGGGGCGGCCTGTGGGTTCTCTGCTCCCGCTCCCCACATAAGAACGCAGGATATGGTGAGGCCAAAAAGGAACACCCACGGAGCCATAGGTAGGGGAGTCATACCACTGTGGTCTCACTGGAGGCTGGGTTCACTGGACGTGCGACCTGCTGTCCGTTTTTCTGCCAACCGACCGACGACTCTCCTCCACTCTCCTCGACTCTGCTCCTTTACTCTCCTCGACTCTCCTCGGCTCTCCTCGGCTCTCCTCGGCTCTCCTTGGCTCTCCTCCGTAGCCGCAACAGTTACATCAGTGGCCAATTGGCCAACTGGCCACAGCCGACGGCCAACCAGCCACAGCCGACGGCCATCCACTACCCGAGCCAGCACCTTTCCACGTGAGGCCGAGAGCCTGTAAACTACTTTCTGGGGCTCTGTCCCCACAGCTGCTATGTCTTCTGGTCTTAGTAGAGTGGCCTAAGGGGGAGGGCTCAGCAAAGAAGAATGGCCCCCACCAGCTTCCCCTTCCAAAAGACAGCTGCCTCTCCATCCCCCATACCAAGATAAACAACTCAGTCCTCTCCCGCCCCCACCACCTCATATGTCCCTGCCACCTCTCCAGCTGTTGCCCCAGCTCTGGAGCTCAGAGTGAGAGATTCCATTGGTGGGTAAGTCTGCACACAGTCCCTTTAAGAGGAGCACCTGGGAGTGCAGCCACACTGTCTCACTCAGTTACAATCTCCACTGGTTTTCATAACCAGAAATTATGGGGACTTCTCTCCCCCAGCACTGGAACTCTGGGCTGGGGTGGGGCTGGGACCTCTCACTCTCTGAGAGATGGTGGGGACCCCCCGCAGCCGAAATATCCCTCCTGATCTTTAATGGTCACATGCGGGTGTGGGACCAGCCTGTTCTGCATCTCTGCTCTTCCTACCAGTCTGGAGGTGGCTTCTTCTGTAGGTTCTTGGTTGAAAGGCTTCAGTTCACCTTGATTTTAGGTGATTATCAATAATGGTTGTTTTGTAGATTAGTTGTAATTTTGATGTGGTTGTGAGAGAAGGTAAGCCCAGCGTTTACTTACTGCACCATCTTGGTTGTGTCCCAGCATATCTTCTATTTCTCCTAAAAGCAGAATGATAGAAGAGACAATTGGGTATCATTTACCTCCCCAGTTAGAGATAATAATTAGGAAATAATGTTTTGGAAAGTGACATGTACAACTAATTTTTTCAACATAAGTTTTCTGAGCATCTACTACAAGCTAGACAATTTTGTAGGTGCTTGGTGGATAAATTAGTGAGAAAAAGAAGGATCCCTGCCCGCATGGAGCATGAATTTCAAAGAGGGAAATTAAAGAATAAACAGCAAATTAGATTGGTGCATTTTGTAATACATTAGAAGGTTATAAGTATTATGGAGAAAGAAAAATAGTGGGGGAAGGGAATTGGGAAAAACTGACATTTGAGCAAAGACCTGAAGAGGGTAAGAAAGTCATCTTTGTATATGTGCAGGGGAGGCTGTACCAGACAGAGGGATTTTGTTATTTTTGAATATATGTGTACACCTACATAGTGCATCCTTATGTACACCCTACACAGCGAATATGCTCCTTGCCTACTGAAGAGCATTGTGTACACACCACACACACACACACACACACACACACACACACACACACACACACCACATCTCTTTCTTTGAAGAAAGAAATAAGAAAGAATAACATGTAGGGATTAAAAATTGCTTTGCAAACAAACAAACTCACGGACACAGACAAAAGAAGGGTAGTTACCAGAGGGTAAGGGGGTGTGGGGAGGATGAAGAGGGTAAAATATATGGTAAAAGGGGTCAAATATATGGTAACAGGAGGAGACTAGACTTTGAGTGGTGAGTACACAATGTAATGTACAGATGATGTGTTGTGGAATTGTACACTTGAAACTTATATGATGTTATTAACCAAAGTCACCACAATAAATTTAATAAACAACAAAAAACAATTGTTTTGTATGTAAACAATAGGTATGTGGGGAAATTATAGACACATATACCTTTGTGCACATGCTAATGATTGATGGGAAACTGAACATTTCAATCTACCTCTCCCTTAGCTAAATGAAGGATTTACATGTTAATTTCTCATAGTTGCATGATTCTATTTGTTCTTTCTGAATTTAAATCCAAAGAAACAAATTTTTGGGAAAAAATCCAAGAAAGGAAGTAACAGAAAGAGGTTCATAAGATGGAAAAAGAGGCATAAGCCTGAGAAGACCTTCCTTCCTGCCTTCCTGTGTCAGGAATGTGGTCCGAAATAGACAGGGCTGCAGGGCCAGGGGAGCAGGAGTGTGCAGTAAAGAGCTGTGGGAGTACCTGGTGCAGGCCAGGTCCCTGCTTGGCTCTTGGCCAGTCTCCAGAGGTTGTCTCATCTGATGGGCATCCTGGGGAAGCAACCCCAGGCAGTGGCTGCTCTACTGTGCCTGCCAGTTCCACTGCCAGTGGGCCATGGGGGAAACCCTGTGGAAGAATTCTCAGACTGAATTTTTCTCTACCATCCTTCTCTACATTCTACCAGTGACCAAGTGTGGCAACCTGTGGTAAATCATGACTGTTTTACTTTTAATATGCCACGGAGACGTCTCCATACCATAACTGGAAGACCATGTGGTAGGAAATCAATTAACCTGTGCAAATGGGCATTTCTCATCCATATTTGGTTATTGTTAATGATGGTTATTGTTAATGATGTTAGTTCTCATGGATTTCTCTGACTTATGAAAAAAAATGAGCAATGAATTAGAAGGAGGAGCAAGACATGTGCTATATAGGGTTGCACGATTCCTCGAGAGCAACGTGTATCAGACTTCTACACTGAAATGAAAAGGTAAGGCTGGTATAACAGGAGGGCTGGAGTTGCCCTAAAAGACCCACCACAAAGTAAAATACCATGAAGTCTTGTGTTTTATATTCGATTTCTTGCAAATTATGAATAACCCTGTAAGTCATCAATACTTTAATATAAAAATCTTTGGGCTTGCTCTTAAATGAAAAGGAAATTTCTTTTTATTTTATTTTATTAAATTTATTGGGGTGACAATTGTTAGTAAAATTACATAGATTTCAGGTGTACAATTCTGTATTACATCATCTATAAATCCCATTGTGTGTTCATCACCCAGAGTCAGTTCTCCTTCCATCACCATATATTCGATCCCCCTTACCCTCATCTCCCACCCCCCACCCCCCGTCCCCCTTACCCTCTGGTAACCACCAAACCATTGTCTGTGTCTATGAGTTTCTGTTTCTCATTTGTTTGTCTTGTTCTTTTGTTGCTTTTGGTTTATATACCACATATCAGAAAACATAGGTACTAAACTTATGGATCTTGGGTTCAAAGAGCATTTTATGAATTTGACTCCAAAGACAATGGAAGTAAAAGCTAAAATAAACGAATGGGACTATATGAAACTTAAAAGCTTCTGCACAGCAAAAGAAACCATTGACAAAATAAAGAGGCCACCAACTGAATGGGAGAAGATTTTTGCAAACAGTGCCTCCGATAAGGGGTTAGTATCCAGAATATACAAGGAACTCATGCAACTCAACAACAAAAAAACAAACAACCCAATTGAAAAATGGGCAGAGGACTTGAAGAGACATTTCTCCAAAGAGGACATACAAATGGCAAATAGACATATGAAAAAATGCTCAACATCACTAATGATCAGAGAAATGCAAATCAAAACCACAATGAGATAAAAGGAAATTTCTTAACTCCATGTTTCCCTGAATCATCTAGTGAAACTTGTTCAGGAAAAGATGTTCTGGGTTTATTGCATTTGCATGGATTTAAATATGTTGGTGTATCTCTGCTATCTCCAGTGGTAAAGCCCACTCTAATTGGTGAAGCATATCTGAATCTTTGAAAAAACTAAACTCTGGGCACCAAAGTGAAGGGAGGTTTGGGTGAGAATTATTAAACTTCATCTGCTGGTTGTTCCTGATTCTGCTTAGGTTTGACTAAGTTCCCAGGATGTGGTCATTCAATGGACAAAGATAGAGGAAGTAAAAATTGAGAGCACTGAAGATAAACTAAACCCAGCCATTTGTCTTCTCAACATTCCAGCCTTCACTGGCAACCTTATATTAATTAGACATTTTACAAAAGTCTGTTTATTTAAATGCCCAAATGTTTGAGGATTGTCAGGTTACTGTCAGTATATTACTAGAGTATTGTTTTTTCTTAGCTTCGAGGTTGATATTTATCGGTCTTGTCATCCCAAGACTACACCTGACAGTAACAAATTTGACTTTTTCCCTGCAACCATTACCGACACTTGAACATTGCCCCATGAATGTATATGCTCCCTATGTGAAATTGTTAAGTTCTAGTTTCCATTTTACTAAAAGGAACAGAGAGATCTAAAGTATTGTTAGTGGCTGACAAGATGCCACTTTTTTGGCTATTTTCCATAGCATTCAGATTCATATCTGAGCTCATCATGCTTTGTATGTTTTTCCCCACATGCTGGGACAGGCCTGTTTTCAGAGACAAGCTTCGGGAGTGGAGAGAAGAGACTTGTTTTTACACATGGTCATCAGCACAGCGCAATCTCTCTTCAAAATGGGAAAGGTCCCCTGGCTGGGGACGTGCTTCCCTATGGCCGGTCTTTATCCCTGGCCTTGGGAGACTACTCTAAGTGATTTTCACCCCATCCCCAACCTTGGACTTGCCCTTCAACAGAAAGAAAGACATCTTCCTCCCCCCTTTGGATGTTTTATTTGAATCCTTGGCAAAAGTATAGCTTATAATTTTTTTAATTAAGATGACTGTATTTGAAAAGGTGGTGACAACTGGGCTCCAGGCTCATCTAGTTTACCACATGCTCCAGGACAGGTTTAGGTCTGGATTTCAATCAGGTCATAACATGAAGTCAGGATCTGTGGTAATCTAATTATTCACAAGAACAGAGCCCTGTTGAAATAAAGGGAGACACTCTAGTCACCAACACCTCCAGTGTTCTTTTACACTGTGCTCTTGGATTGAAGTTTTCACCAGTAGATAGAAACTTTAAGGTTTCTTTCATGAGACTTGTTTCTTACTTTGCAAGAGATTGTCTTTCTCTTTGGCAACACTAATATTTTGGGTCACTTGGGCAAATAATGTAGGGTATGTGTGGATTCCATCTGGCAGAGAATTTGGCAATACTTATTCAAAAAGAAGCTACCAGAACTGTACATCTTGCATGCAGTCCTGAAAGATGAGCTACACCTGCCCTCAGAGGGTGCCTGACACCTTCACATTTGAAATTCCTGGTCTAAGGCCTTACCTTCAGAAGGTCACAGGGAAGATACAACTGTCTTACCAAAGAGCTTAAGTAGTAGACAGTAGGATGTTGTAGAGCAGAGACACGAGTCAGCAAATTTGATCAAAGGACTATAGAATCTGAGCCTGGGAATCTCAGTGGAAGAGTCAGACATAACATAGCAGAGAGAGGTCAAAGTCAGTCAGGGAGCAAAGTGGAGAATCCTGCAGAAGACAAACTAATTTCAAACCGATTCTGGCATGCATTAGTTTGGATGGCTTGCTTTCCAAAAAAGCTGAAGTTCATCTCTTTAAGTACAGGAATTTATAGTGTTAATTTATAGTGTTAAGTACATAGTCATGTACTACATATTTCCTTACACTGAGTTTAATCTTGCTAAGATTTGGGAGGAAATTCTTGCCTCATTATATATCACAATTAATCTTAGGCAGTCTCAGTTTATGCTTGTGATTCCAAAGTAATTCATTGTTCCCCTGTCACTCTCAAAAGTGTACTGCTTTGGACAATAAATGGTATGATAATTTTAGATAATGCAACCATATATTGCTGCTTTGCTCTCACATATCATAGAGATACCTCTAGCTTTGAGGTGCTCCTCTCCTACATTTATAGCTGTTTTTTAATATCTTCCAGGAGACTCTTTAATATGCTTATATGCTTTTCTATCTGCTGGAATGTATGAAATATAGTAATAAATATTTTAAGGTCTTTGTCTACTA
This sequence comes from Rhinolophus sinicus, assembly GCF_057876585.1. Lineage (NCBI taxonomy): Eukaryota > Metazoa > Chordata > Mammalia > Chiroptera > Rhinolophidae > Rhinolophus > Rhinolophus sinicus. The sequence goes on from NC_142514.1 coordinate 94,429,875, forward strand.
ATTCTTTCATCTATGTTATTTCTGAGTCTGTTTATGCCTACTCATTTTTAATACTTCTCTCTCCCACCTTAAGTAGTTTCTGCACATCCATGCACTGACCAGTACTCCACTGAAGAGAAGAGGGGAAACCCCTTCAGATCTCTCGAGCTCTCCCTCTGGGTAGGTCTCTCTCTGTTTAGCTTTCTATTTTCTGTGAAGCTCTCCTGTATTACTTTACTCTGTAAATTTAGCCCCCTGGGTTTCTTTGAATTCTCAACTGTGTCTCCTTGACTTAGGGAGACCTCAGCCTTTGCTTAGGTTCTGTCTTCCTGCACTGTTACTTAACTGAAAACTCTCCAGTCAGTAAGCTGGAACAATCCTAAAGCGTATCTTGTTCATTTCTCTTCTCTCAGGAATCACTGACTCATGCTGCCTATTGTCTAATGTCTGAAAATCATATTTTTATTTTTTGTTGTTTTTGTTGAAGGCAGGAGAGTGAATCTGAATCTGATCCCTGTTACTCCATCACAGCCAAAAGTGCACATCCTGAATTTAGAGATGTTTTCCATTCCATTTCTTTAGTACTGATGCATTCTCTTCTCCACGTTCAGTGTGAATGTATGTTTTATTTCTGCTTTGCTACTGTTGTCCTATATCCTCATCTTCTGTTTTATCCTCATCTTCTATGTCCCATCTTCTGTTTTCTCTTCACTTATTTAGTTCTTAACTTTTATTTTACTGTTCTTAGCTTTTGCACTAGGAGGCTGGTCTTTTCCCCAGACACTTCTGTAAAAAGTTCAGAAGTTTTCACATGATGTGCAATATTTTTCATAATCTGTCACTATGTCATCTCTCTATTTTTGACTCTTATCATTCCTACCTTGTCCTTCTATAATCTAGTCAAAGCAAACTCCATACCTTATTTCAAATTAACCTCACCATCTAAGGGATCAGACCATAACTTTCTTTTCTGTGATGGACTGACTTCTCTGTCAGTCAATTGACTTCTACCTTCCCATTGTCCACATTTGTTGTTGCACAGTTCTCCACTGCTGCAACTTCACCAGCAAGACATTTTGTGTCCCTTTTCTCCTTCCTTCTTTCCTTCCTTCCATCTTCCCTCTCTCCATCTCCCCATCTTTCCTATCTGTTATCTATCTCTATCTATCTATCTATCTATCTATCTATCTATCTATCTATCTATCTATCTATCTATCTATCTATCTATCATCTATCTATCTATCTATCTATCATCTGTCTATCTTCTATCTATCTTTCTTTCTACTTATTACTTTTCTATCTGTCAATCAATCTATGTATTCATCTATTATCTATGTGGGGCACAGCCCCAGAGAGCAGTTTCCAGGCTCTCGGCCTCATGTGGAGTGGCTATTTGGCTGTCAGCTGTAACCATTGAGCCATTGGCCACTAATATAACTGCCGCGGCTACGTTGGGGAGTCGAGTCGAGGAGAATCAAGGAGAGTCGAGGAGAGTCGAGGAGAGTCGGTCTGTTGGCAGCAAAGTGGACAGCAGGTCGCACATCGTGTGAACCCAGCCTCCAGTGAGACCATAGTGATATGACTCCCCTATCTATGGCTCCGTGGGTGTTCCTTTTTGGCCTCACCACATCCTGCGTTCTTATGTGGGGAGCGGGAGCAGAGACCCTGCCTGACACCCCGCAGGACAATCTATCATCTATTTATCAATCAATCAATCAATGAATCATCTATCAGCTAATGAATCCATTTGTCTCTTTAGGAAATTAAATACTTCAGTTTTATATTTATTTTATTTAAATCTTAGCAATTAGCATTCTCTTTATTCTTCTTAGTTCCCTGTTGAAGTCCTGAATTCTGAAAATGTTTTGGATCATCTTTGTCTTACAATTGCTAATATGTGTCTGAAAAGAACTCTTTCCAACATATGGAAAGTCTTTTTCCCTTCTTTTCTTCTTTTTCTAAATTAATTTATTGCACAAACTTTTATTGCCCACCTATTATTTTTAATATGTTCTTTTTGTTGAGAAGCTTACACTATAGTTAGGAAGATGACCAGAATACCATATGGTAAGTACCATGACAGAGCACAGGGTGCAATGAGAAGGCAGAAGTCTCCTAGAAGAGAGTTTTCCAGAGATAGGAGTAAAAGGGGTTAGCAGGCACAGTATGAAAGGTATGAAAGGATTTCAATTGTTTTGTTGTTTGTTTGTTTCTAAAAGGGCAATCTTTAGAAAAATGATACATATGAGAGTAAGACAATTTGAAATAAGATACAGAGTTTGTTTAGACTAGATTATAGAAGGACAAGGTAGGAATGATAAGGGTCAAAAATGGAGAGATGACATAGTGACAGATTATGAAGGATATTGCATGGCATGTGAAAAGTTTTGGGAATTTTACAGAAATGTCTGAATAAAAAGTTAAAGCTTTTTGCTAATGAGGTAATAGGACCAGATTAAATTTTACAATGATCATTCTGGATGCAGTGTGGAGACTGGCTTATGTCAGAATAAGCCTACAGGGAAAATGACAGGGAGACTTGGTTTATTTCAGATAAGAAATAATGATGCCCTAAGAGTGGCACTGGAAATGGAGACAGAGAGAGAGAGAGAGAGAGAGAGAGAGAGAGAGAGAGAGAGAGAGAGAGAGAGAGAGAGAGAGAGAGACTAAATCATAAAATATACAAAGAAGATGCTGGCAGAACTTGGTGGCTGGTTGGATGCAGAGGGAGAAAGAAAGAGAGGAGTCAAAGAAGACCCTTGGGTCTCTAGGTCTAGCGGCTGTGAGATTACCTGGGCTATTCACTGGAATGGAGGATACCAAAGAAAGAAAATATTTGGACTATAAGATAATAAACTCAAGTTTGGATATATTGAATTTGAACTGCTTGTGACATATAACTGTAGTTATCTGGAAGCTAACCAGATATATGACTTTGCAGCACAGTAGAGATATTTGGAGGTGATATAGGGGTCTTCACTTTATATATAAGAGGTTTAGATGGTGGTGGATACCCTGCAGTAGAGGCAGGTCACTCTTATGGGACAAAATTGTACTTGTATTTGCTACTTACGTACTTTCAAGAACTATATTCCATTATTTTCTCTACTTCTAAAGAGTTATGGAAACAAGATCTCTATCATTGTCTGTCTTTCCCATTACATCTGACATCTAGAAGAAAATTTAACAATGAATGAAACAATTTTCCATTTATAATTGCAACTTGCACATCCATATTATTTGTATTAGCTGAAAAATTACAGCTCTGTGTAAGGCTGCATGTGGTTTAAAACTATATAGACATAAAATCTGCCCCTCTGGTGGAAATATGGGGGCTGAATTAAACACTTAGCTTTCAGTGACTTTTTTACTTTAAACCTCATGACACTGAACTTCTTTGTTACATAGAATGTCCTGTGATTTCCCAATACAATTGATAACTTTCTGAGTTTCTTGACCTATATTCTTATATTGGTCGGTATTCACCTGTTGGTTAAGCTTAATCTTATCCATTGATTTTTTTTTTTTTTAGTTACCTATTCATGTAAAAGTGGAATTTTTAGAACTTTGCCCAAGTCTCTCAGTGCAGTAGTAGAACACGACCTTTGAATTCAGACAGACCTTGTTTTGAGCCCAGCTCTGTTACTCACTAGCTCTGTGATTACAGGCAAACTCTTTAACCTTTCTAATACTGGAGTTCTGCATCTAAAAATTGAAGATGAAATAAAGTTCTCATAGGATTGTTGCAAGGATTAAATTTTATAATACACTTGAAGTGCTAAACACGGTGACTAAAACATACATGTACTCAGTAAATTGGACTTTGTTGTTTATGTTGTTCTTGGGTATTTAGCATCTTCGCTAGTGATCAGTCTATTTCAGTCCTACCAGTCCTTAGAGGCTACCAGCCCTGGTACTTTGCATAGGGCCCACGCTGGGGGCATACTCAAAGATGAGGAAACCCTAATTAGCATCCTCAAAGAATTCACCCTAAGGTTTAATCACTATTATTTCCTACTTTACATTTGCCTGTGGTACTCATGCCCTTCCGCCATCCAGAGGAAATATTTTTAAAGCTTTTTCCAGGCTTCTTTGGACTTTGAGAGACTTCCGGTCTGTGGTGAGGGGGCTTTCTCACTCCATGTTGCCACCTGGATCTCTTTGTTCAGGTCTCCATCAGGGGAATAAGAAAAAAACAAACAAACAAAAAAGCAAACAAACACTAATTTAGGAAAATAACATTTTGCAGGAACTTGGCAATAATAACCCCTTTGTTGCCAGAATTCTTGTTCACAGTGTGGTTGGCTCAGATGGCACTTGATTAAATGCGTTTTCCTATAAATTCTCAGTAGTATGCTTATTTTTACTGGTGGCTAATAACTCCCCTATCTCTAAGGCAACCAAATTTCACAGTTTGCAGAATAGAGAAATCAGCATGTGTAAATAACATGTTGCTTTGTTGGTACCCAGCCCCCCATTTCTCATCATTCTTGAGTGACAATGGACGTATCTATATGTTTTTTTCACTGAGTGATTTGTCATTTGGTATTTTTCTCTTACCTGATAGACCAATATACCCATTTAATAAAAACAATACCTATTATTTTTAATGCCACTGAGTCATGCACTGTACTCAGAACTTCATATTCATTGTCTAATTTGATCTCCACAGCTCTTTGAAGTAGGTATTACTATTATCCTTTAAAAGATGGAGAAAAAGAAGACTCAAAGAGGTTAAATGCTTTTTTTTTAAACTAATTGAGCTGGAAAGTTATTGATGTGAAAAGTCATCTGAAAGATGTTTGATGCAAAAGCTCGTGATCTTTTCTTCATACTCTGTGCACTTTATTAAGGAAAGGTGCTATCATGTTTTCAGATATTTTCTACATAGCTCTCACAAGACAATGCATCTCTAGAAAATTATTTATGGATCTGTTCAGCACCACACATCACACTTGAGCATTTTCTGTTTAATCAGTGCAGGTACATTAGGAATATAATTCAGAAAGAGAGAGGAAAACTTACTTCCCTCTCTTCCTCACCAACTGTGTGGTGCTAAGCAAAACATTTGAATTCATTTTTCTCATGTTTTAGAATTACCAAATATTTCTACTTATATAGATACATAGTTTCTTAGCCACAACTTTTTATATATTTGAAGGAAAAAGTAAAAATAGGCTGAAAGTTGTGAATTGAAGTAAGGAAAAACATGAGATGCATGAGTTGGTTGCTCTTAAATATAACTTATGGTTCAGAGATAAAAATGTGGAGAGGAGAGGATCCAAAATGGGTGAATAGATAAACATTGTGCTTGCCTCCTCCCATGATCATATTAAAATTACAACTAAATTATAGAACAATCAACCTAGAGAACCATCTGAGGTCTAACTAAACAGAAGTCCTATAACTAAGGATATAAAGAAGAAGCCACATTGAGACTGTGGGCCAGGGGGTGTGTGGAGACATGGAATGGGTGGCCACACACCAGTGGAAGGCAGGTGAGAATTGGGAGGGAAATCTTAGCCCCAGAGGTTGTCCCCCAGAGGAGTGAGTGACCCCAGTCTCACAACGGGCTCCCCAGCTCAGGATACTGGTGACTGCCAGAGGAGCCACCATAACATCTGGCTGTGAAAAACAGTGGGGATTTCAACAATCTGGGTGAGACGGAAGGCTGAGGGAAACCCAGGCATCTTCTTAAAGGGTCTGTACACAGACTCACTTACTAGCAGGCACTCACCCTGGGCTTCAGCAGGGGGACAGTGACTCGGGATGAGTCAGAGATATACAGGGAGAGACTGAATAATGTGGCTAGAGGGCGAGGACTACAGGCATCAGTTGCAATTTGCCCCGTGTAGACATTTTCTTCTGTGTAGCTGGCAGGCAAGTGCAATCTTTCCTGTGTTGAGCCCTCCCCAACATGGCCAAATATGAATCTGCATGGGCCTGGAGCACTCTGCTGCTCCACTCTGGTGACTTCCTCATCCTGCCTTACCCAACTTGCATACTACATGAGGATTTATCAATAATTGAGTCTTATGGAACCTGGCAGGTGGCAGCAGGCCTTGAGAGGCGCTGGGCAATTTTCAGAGCTACCTTTGGCTCAGTAATGATGGCAGCTCACCTCAGTTGACAGCATGTCCTGTCCCAAGGGCCTCCAGGTCAAGCACAGGGAACAAGCAACAGCAGATTGATTTGTAGCTCCTACCAGCTAGTTCACAGCTGGTCACATGAGTGGCTGACCTGTGCCTGCACTGGAGCCCCTCCCAAGAAACCCCAGAACTAACATACCTGGAGATCAACTGCAGACCATAGCAGAATACCATACAATCAGCCCCACAAGCAGCACACCCAAAGGGTGATCTTACATCACCAGAGAATGCTGGGGTGAGTCCCACTCTGCAGGATAACCCCCTGCACCACAACCCATAAGCTATGGATGTGGCCAAACCCCAGAGTCAGTCAGCCTGAGGGTCAGTCCCTCCCATTGACATGCCAATAGCAATCAAGGCTCAAGTACAACAGAAGGGCACACAAAAGACACATGAGGGACACTCCTGTAGTACCTGGCACAGATGATCAGGGAGACTGTGCCACTAGGCCTCACAGAGTACCAACTACATAAGGCCACATGGCCAAGACTGAGAGATGTAGCAGATCTACCTAATACATAGAAACAAACATAGAGGCAACCAAATGAGGAAACAAAGAAATATGCCCCAAATTAAAGAACAAGAGATAATTCCAAAAAATAAGTAAGTGAAATGGAGACAAGTAATCTACTAGATACGGAATTCAAAACACTGGTTATAAGGATACTCAATGAACTTAGGGGAAGAATGGATGAACTCAGTAGAACTTCTACAAAGAAATAGTAAGCATAAAAACGGACATAGAAACCATAAAAGAACAAGTCGAAAATGAAGAATATGATAACTGAAATGAAGATTGCACTGGAAGGAATCAACAGCAGACTAGATGAAGCAGAGAATCAAATCAGTGATTTGGAAGACAAGGTAGCAGGAAACACCCAATTGGAACAGCAAAAAGAAAAAAGAATCCAAAAAAATGAGGATAGTTTAAGAGACCTCTGGGACAATATCACGTGTATCAACATTTGCATCATAGAGATACCAAAAAAAGAAGAGAGAAAGCAAGAGATTGAAAATCTACTTGAAGAAATAACGACAGAAAACTTTCCTAACCTCATGAAGGAAATAGACATACAAGTCCAGGAAGCACAGAGAGTCCCAAACAAGATGAACCCAAACAGGTCCATACCAAGACACATTATAATTAAAATGGCAAATGTTAAAGACAAAGATAGAACCTTAGAAGCAGCAAGAAAAAGGCACTAGTTACTTACAGGGGAGCTCCCATAAGATTATCAGCTGATTTCTCAATGGAAACTTGTCAGGCCAGAAGGGATTGGCACAAAATACTCAAAGTGACGAAAAGCAAGGACCTACAGCAAGACTACCCAGCAAGGCTAACATTTAAAATTGAAGGAGAAATAAAGAGCTTTCCAGACAAGAAAAAGCTAAAGGATTTCATTCATCACCACCAAACCAGTATTACAAGACATGTTAAAGGGACTTTTTTTAAGAAGAAGGGGAAAAACAAACAAACAAAAGAAGATAAAAGGTATGAATTATAAAATGGCAATAACTATGTATCTATCAACAATAGATTTAAATGTAAACAGATGAAGTGCTCCATTAAAAAAACATAGGGTAGCTGATGGGTAAGAAAACAAGACCCATACATACATATGTTGCCTACGAGAGACCCACTTCAGATCGAAAGACACACATAGACTGTAAATAAAGGGATGGAAAAAGCTATTTTATGCAAGTGGAAACAAACAAACAAAAAATCTAGAGTAACAATACATATATCAGACAAAATAGACTATAAAATAAAGGCTATACAAAGAGAAAAAGAGGGACATTACATAATGATAAAGGGATTAATTCAACAAGAGGATATAACTCTTTAAACCATTTATACACCCAACATAGAAGCACCTAGGTACCATGTTTCCCTGAAAATAAGACCTAGCCGGGCCATCAGTTCTAATGCATCTTTTGGAGCAATTAAAACAAGACCAGGTCTTATATTAATTTTTGCTCCAAAAGACACATTAGAGCGGATGGTCCAGCTAGGCATTATTTTCGGGGAAACACGGTATATAAAGCAAACATTGACTGACATAAAGGGAGAGATTGACAGTAATGCAGTTATAATATAGTGGACTTTAACACTCCGTTGACACCAATGGATAGATCTTCCAACAGAAAATCGACAAGGAAACAGCAGCCTTAAATGACACACTAGATCAGGTGGATTTAATTGATATTTTCAGAGCATTTCACCCCAAAATAGCAGAATATGTATTCTTTTCAAGACACATGGAACATTTTCCAAGATAGAGCACATGTTAGGCCACAAAGCAAGTCTCAATAAATTTAAGAAGGTTGAAATCATATCAAGCATTTTCTCTGACCACAATGGTATGAAACTAGAAATCAATTATAAGACAAAAACTGAAAAAAACACAAACACATGGAGGCTAAATAACTAGCTACTAAATAATGAAGGGTCAACAAGGAAATCAAAGAAGAAATCAAAACATACCTTGAGACAAATGAAAATGAAAACACAACAACCCAAGATCTGTGGGACATGGGGAAAGCAGTTTTAAGAGGGAACTTCATAGCAATACAGGCCTACCTAAAAAAAAAAAAAAAAAAAAAAAAAAAAAAAAGAGAGAGAGAGAGAGAGAGAAAAGAAAAAAACCCCACCTTACCCTCTGGCAACCACTAAACTATTATCTGTGTCTATAAGTTTCTGTAATACAGAATTGTACACCTGAAATCTATGTAATTTTACTAACAATTGTCACCCCAATAAATTTAATAAAATTAAAAAAAAAAAAAGAAAGAAATGAAAAAAAACCGCAGAAAAATCTCAAGTAAACAATCTCACCTTACACTTAAAAGAACTAGAGAAAGAAGAGCAAGCAAAGCCCAAAGTGAGTAGAAGGAAGGAAATAATAAAGGTCAGAATGGAAATAAATGAAATAGAGGCTAAAACAAAAACAAAAGCTCAGTGAAACCAAGAGCTGTTTTTTTTTTTTCTAGAAGATTAACAAAATTGATGAATGTTTAACCAGACTCATCAAGGAAAAAAGAGAGAGGGCTCCCAAAAATAAAATCAGAAATGAAAGAGAAGTGACAACTGACACCACAGAAATACAAAGGATTATAAGAAAATATTATGAACAATTAGGTTCTACCAAATTGAACAATATGGAAAGAATGGATAAATTCCTAGAAACATACAATCTTCCAAGACTGAATCAAGCTGAAACAGAAACTCTGAACTGACAGATTACTACTAATGAAATAGAATCAGTAATCAAAAAACTCCTCCCCCCAAAAAAATTCTGGACCAGATGGGTTAAGTGTCTTTTACCAAACATTCAAAGAAGAATTAACAGCTATCCTTCTCAAACTACTCCAGAAATTTGAAGAGGATGGAATGTTAACATGATCATTCTATGAGACCACAAGTACTCTGATTCCTAAGCCAGACAAAGACATTTTAAAAAAGAAAATTATAGGCCAATATTCTGATAAACACAGATGCAAAAATCCTCAACAAAATATTAGTAAACCGAATTCACAATACATTAAAAAGATCATGCATCATGATCAAGTGGGATTCATTCATGGTATGCAAGTGTGGTTCAATATTCACAAATCAATTAAAGTGATACACCACATAAACAAAAACAAAGATAAAAATCATATAATCCTATCAATAGATGCAGAAAAAGTATTTGACAAAATCTAGCATCCATTTACGATAAAAACTCTCAGCAAAGTGGGAATAGAGAGAATATACCTCAACATAATAAAGGCCATATACAATAAACCCACAGCTAACATCATGCTCAATAATGAAAAGTTAAAAGCATTCTCCTTAAGATCAGGAACAAGACAAAGATGTCCACTTTCTCCACTTTTATTCTACATAGTATTGGAAGTTTTAGCCATAGTAATCCAACAAGAAAAAGAAATAAAAGGCATTCAAATAGGAAAGGAGGAAGTAAAATTGTCATTATATGCAGATGACACGATACTATATAGAGATAATCCCAAAGACTCCACCAAAAATCTATTAGAACTGATACATGAATTCAATAAAGCAGTAGAATACAAAATTAATATTCAGAAATTGGTTGGATTTTTATACATCAATAATGAATGGTCAGAAAGAGAAATGAAAAAAGAACAATTTCATTCACAACTGCATAAACAAAAATGCCTAGGAATAAACTTAACCAAGGAGGCAAAAGACCAGTACTCAGAAAACTGAAAAAATGCTGAAGAAAGAAATTGAAGAAGATACAAATAAATAAAAGCATACACTGTGTTCATAGATAGGAAGAAATAACATCGTTAAAATGTCCACAGTACCCAAAGCAATCTATAGATTCAATCAATCCCTATCAAAATATCAATGGCATTTTTCACAGAACTGGAATAAGTAATCTTAAAATTTATATGGAACCACAAAAGACCCAAAATGGCCACAGCAATCTTGAGAAAGAACAAAATTGGTGGTATCATGCTACCTGATATCAAACTACACTACCAGGCTATAGTAATCAAAACAGCATGGTATTGGCATAAAAACAGAAACATAAATCAATGGAACAAAATAGAGAGCTCAAATGGTCATTTAATCTATGACAAAGGAGGCAAGAATATACAATGGGGTAAAGACAGTCTATTCAATAAATGGTGTTGGGAAAATCAACATATACATGCAGAAAATGAAACTGGACTATCTTCTTACACCATATACAAGAATAAACTTAAAATGAATTAAAGACTTAAATATAAGACTTGAAATCATAAAACTCTTAGAAGAAAACATAAGTAATAAATTCTCTGACATTGATCTTAGTAGTAGTCTTTGTGATCTATCTCTGGGGCAAAAGAAAAAAATAAACAAACTACTAAAGGGACTACATCAAACTAAAATGTTTTTGCACAGCAAAGGAAACCATCAACAAAATGAAAAGACATCTTACTTAATGGGAGAAGATATTTGCCAATGCTATATTCGAGAAGGGGTTAATATCCAAAATTTATAAAGAGCTCATACAACTCAACACCAAAAATAAATAAACAATCTAATTAAAAAATGGACAGAGGACCTTAGTAGACATTTCTTCAAAGAGGACATACAGATGGCCAATAGACATCTGAAAAGATGTACAACATCACTAATCATCAGAGTAGTGAAAATTAAAACCAGAAGGATGTAACACTTCACCCCTAACAGAATGGCTATCATCAATAAGTCAGCAAACAAGTGTTGGTGAGGATGTGGAGGAAAAAAACCCCTTGTACACTATTTGTGGGATTGCACATTGGAGCAGCCACTATGGAGAACCGTTTGGAGGTTACTCAAAAAATTAAAAATAGAACTACCTTATGAACCAGCAATTCCACTTCTGGGTATTTATCTTAAGAAACCCAAAACACTCTTTGGAAAAGATACATGCACCCCTATGTTCACTGCATCACTATTTACAATAGTGAAGATATGGAAGCAACCCAAGTGCCCATCAACAGACAATTGGATAAAGAAGAAATGGTACATATATACAATGGAATGTTATTTGGCCATAAAAAATGAAATCTTACGATTCGTGACAACCTGGATAATCCTAGAGGATATTATGCTAAGTGAAATAAGTCAGACAGAGAAAGACAAATACCATATGATCTCACTTATATGTGGAATCTAAAGAACAGAATAGCTGAGCAAACAAAACAGAAATAAACTCATAGATACAGAGAACAAATTGATGGTTGCTAGAGGAGAGGGAGCTTAGGGGGCTGGGTGAAAAATTGGTAGTTACAAAATAATCAGGAATGATGTTGCAACAAGTATGTAGTATGCCAGGTGGATAATAGACTTATTGGGGGGATCACAGCATAAATTACATAAATGTTTAACCACTATGCTGTACACTTGAAACTAATATAAAATAACATTGAATGTCAACTATAACTGGAAAAGAATTTTAAAAAATGCAGAGAAAAAGCTTATGTTTTTTTATCTTGCCTGTTTCCTTGCATGTCTATAGCCTAATGATAGGAGCCATACACAGTAGCAGAAAAATGTATTGCACAAATAATATATTTAACATATATTTACCACTTTGTTTGCTATATCATATACAATAGATCTATCTAAATAACTTATTTGACCTTCACGTAAAAAGGTATTTTTCTAGGTCTAAAATTTGACATTTATTTTCTTTCAGCATTTAAAAAATTTTAAAGATCATTCTATTAGCTTCTGGATTCCATTGTTTCTTTTGAAAAGTCTAACATAAGTATAACTGTTGTTATTTTGAATGTGATTTATCTCCCTCTTTACTAACCCACAGCCCTCACCCCTGTCTATTTTTAAGATTTCTCTTTGTTTTCAGTTTTCAGCATGTTGACCTATGATGTGTTCAGCTTGATGTAATTCTGATGTATCTAAAAGTGTTTTCCCCCTTTTTATTTACCCTGCTTCAATTTTGTAGAGTTTCTTAAATCTGTGGATTACTAGTTTGACCATTTTGGAAAAATTCTTTGCCAAGTCTTTTCAGATATTCCTTCTGCTCCTATATCTCTCTCTTCTCCTGGAACTCCAACAACTAATATGTTAGACCTTTTTCACTATGTCACATGTTTCTCATGCTCTTACATTTATTTTCCATAATTTTTTCTCTCTTTGCTTCAGTCTTTCCACTAACCTACTTTTCAATTCACTAATTCTCTCTGCTATTCTATTTAGTTTATTATTGAGCACATCTTTTAATTCTTAATTTTGGTAATTATATTTTTCATTTCTAGACTTTTCATTTTTTATAGATTTTTAAAAATATATGTTTCCCGTCTATTTTGTCATCTGTTCTCTTGACTGTATTAATCATAGTTATTTAAAAATTCTATCTGATAACAATGACACCTGGGATCACCTGTGGGTGTGTTGCTATTGTCCACACTTTTCTTCTAGCTTTCATTCATTTGGTCCTATTTATTAACATACTGAGAATTCATGGCTAGATATTTTGTATAAAAATTGTAGATTCTCTGAATGATGTTATCTTTCCTCACAGAGAATTTGTTTTTCTTATAACAGGCATTTCTATAAGGGCAGATCGCCTTGATCCAACAAAAGACTGAGATGGTTCAAGTCTTTATGTGGGCTAGTCCATTTCTAGTTTCCCCTTACTATCAGGGTCTAGATCTTCAGGTCTCTCTCTTTTTCTCTGGTACCATGAGTTTTCTGAAAACTCTGCGAAGTTTTGTGCCTCTTAGCTGACATTCTCCTCCTATTGGCGTCTTAGACTCTCGTACACAGGTTAGGAATTGACAAATACCTCAAGGTGAAATGCAGTGCTGAATGTTGTGCTCAATGATCTGTGATGGCTTTCTGCAAATTCTCAGCGTCTTCAGTACTGCTACCTTAGTAGTCCTGGATTCCAGTTTCGTCTCCCCTGTCCTGTGACACCTAATGAAAGCTCTTGAGTCTCTGCTTTCTGCTTGTGCTGGAGTGTTGTTTAGGATACAGCAAATGCTTCAAGGGGAAAGCAAGGAGAAATGTACAGCTCACCCGTGTTTTCCTTTTCTCTGAAATCTTGCCCCTTCAAGTTCCAGCTGATTTGGTCCTGTCTATTGACTGTCAACAACTTTTGTATTTTCTCCAGGTTTTATAGTTGTTCTCAGTAGGATTGTTGAATTGATACAGGCTAGTACTCCATCAGGGCAAGAAATGAAAGTCCCATATTAATAATTTCAAGTTAGTAATTTCATTTGTCTTCTTTGATCTCATTTAAGCTACTCAGATAGTAAAATACATGTACGTAGGTAATAGTACTAAAATTAAAATGAGAAAAACTGGGTTTCATTCCAGAATCAACCACAAAATGTTTTTTGTGATGATGGTTATTCTGGTCTCAATTCTCCCATTTCTAAAATGGGCCTACTACAGTGTTTCACCGAAAATAAGATCTAGTCAGACAATTGACTCTAATACGTCTTTTGGAGCAAAAATTAATATAAGACCGGTCTTATTTTACTATAGTATAAGACTGGGTTATATAGTATAATATAATATAATATAATATAATATAATATAATATAATATAATATAATATAATATAATACTGGGTCTTATATTAATTTTTGCTCCAAAAGACATATTAAAGCTGATTGTCTAGCTAGGTCTTATTTTTGGGGAAACAGGGTATCTCATTTATATATTTGTTTGGACTATTGAAACTAAAGGAAATAGAGAGATATTTTTCTGAGAAATACTTTCTTATTATTCTTCCTCATTCTCTTTTTTAAAATTAAATTTATTGGGGTGACACTGGCTAGTAAAATTATATAGGTAACAAGTGCGCTATTCTGTAACACATCATCTGTATATTGCATTGTGTGTTCACCACCCAAAGTCAATTCTATTTTTGTCACCATGTCTTTGACCTTATTCTTCCTCATTCTCTTTAAGTTAGTTCCACGTGGGAATTGAAAAATGGATTATTAATTAAAAATTTTACTATAACAACTGGCAGCAGCAATCATTCTTGCACTGTGTCATGCCTGTGTTTACCATCTATCCACACATTAAAGAAACCCAAAAAGAGGAATGAGCAGATGTTAACTCAGTGTGAAACTGCAGTCAGAGTGCAGCTTGTACTGAATTTGTATTATCCTTGCAGGCCTTGGTTTGCACAGCATTTGGAATAGATTTCAAGATGTTTGCTAAGAGGAAAGAGAAATGCATTTGTTCACAGAGGTGACTCTTGCCTAGGTCACATGTGTCTATCAGATGCCACAAAGAGTTATGAGAATAAATATGTGCCTGTTAATTTGAGCACTGCTAAGTACATAAATAGGTGAGTCATTAATATATATAATCTTGGTCATTTTAGTAAGCTAAAATTGAGTCAACTTTTTTCTAGATTAACTTAATGTAAAAATAACACTTTCATCTCTTATTAATAGACTAGTTATTGTCTAATGTTTTACTGAGGGTTCAGGATTCCAGAATAAATCATGCTTCGATTATAGGGTGGTTCAAGTTGTGCTGACTCATTCAGGATGGGGCTGGGCACAGAACTGTGGTCTGTCCCAGGTCTCGGCTGAGACAGCGCTAGTCAAATTCTCAGTCCTGTTTATATGATGCAGGAGGAGGTACAGAAAATCTTGTATTTGATCTGGCAAGAGGCACTGTGTGGGTGCAGCAGGGGAAGGAATAAACCATCTGAAAAATATTTTTCCTTCTTCTGGCTCGACTCAGAGATTTTGTCCCATTATTAATCCAAGTCATGAACTAGAAGGAAAATCAAGATGTCCTGGAGATTAGTACCAGGGCACATATACACCTTAGTCCTCCAACTTCAATGGTCCTCCATTCATTTTAAAATCTCCCCAGATTTAGGGACTCTATGTTCTTCTCACTTTGACAAGGTCTCATGGATTTTTTTTTTTTTTTTTTTTTTTTGCATTTCAAGAGACACTCAGAGTACTCAAATTACTGTCATTTTATTTTGAAATTGCATAGGTAAGAAAGAAAGAATAGGAAGCAGTCTCTATAGAGGCCCAGGCTGGCATCAGTGGACAAAGGAATGCCATACAAAATATGAGACTCTAGGGATCAGGTTGCTTTGTCATGCACACATCAGTAGGTGCCTGAAAGTGTCCTGTATTAGATTCCACCACTATGGTCAGGACTCCTTATAGCATCTCCTGCTACTGATGACGCACATCTCCCTATTCTTAAGTCAGCCTTTAAACACGTATGTATTGAATACCTACCTATGGGCCAGAGATGGTTCTAGGTACTGGGGATTCACAAGCATACATAACAAACTTGTCATCTTTTTGCATCATGTTTCTGCTTGCTGATATCTCATGCCATTCATGAATTCTGTCCACTGCCTTCTTTATGTTTCTCAGCTGTCTGTGTCCTTGACTATACATAGCACAAACACTCCAACCCAAAAAATATGGTAGTTCCAGACAATCAGTCATTTGTATTAAACACTAGTGTTGAACAGAGCTCTTATTCCAGGTTCCCTTATGGACCACCTTTGGGCCTGACACCTATCTTTGTTCCAGTCAATGTGACCAGGGAAACAAGCCCCAAATGTAATCTTGGTGATCTATGCATAAGGAGACTCACCAGGGAGCCTTGAGTGTGGCAAGTTGCAGGTGCTCGTCAGAAAGAGTCCATTTATGCCGTACATGGCTGGTCTAGAGTGATTAGTACTGCCCGTTCAGGCAATACAGAGCCAAGCATGTTTTGCTAGATGGACTAGTTCACCTATTTCTCTGGACATTAAAAGTAAATAAAAAAAAAATAATTGTCCAACTCTAGTCAAGGTTCCCTTCTGATAATTGTAAGGGCTTAGAGTGCTAACCAGGCTCGTGGAAGTCTGCTGGCTAACTCTGGCATCCTCATTACCAGACAAAGTCATGTTTCTATAGAAGAGAAGATTGAAAGCCACCCAGATCCCAGTCATGGTATAGATGGTCTTCCCATAGGTAGCTTTTTGAGGGACACTTAGTGAATGCATCTGGGTGACACAGAAAAGATGGAGTTGTGTGATAGGCAAAATGACACACGGGGTGAAAGCAACACATTGTGCATGTTAAATGGATTCCTTTAGAGCAGATTGCACAACTGTGGCACTGCTGACATTTTGGGCTGTGCAATTCTTTGTTGTGGGGGTGTCCTGGGCATTGTAGGATGTTTAAGGTATTCCTGGCTTCTACCAACTCGTTGCCAGTAGCACTCATACTCCCCCATTCCCAGGTTGTGAAGATAAAAATGTCTCCATATATCAGTCAATGTCCTGGGGCGTGCAATCACTTTCAGTTGAGAATCATTGGTTTAGACGGAAGTAATTTGTGGATGAGAAGCAAGAATCCTATACCTTTAAATTGCACATTAATGAAATTCAACCCAAGACTCATAAATTCATTACCAAATCACCAACAATCAACAAACATTCAAGAACAACTGAAAAACGAATCAAAATGCTTCCATCCAGGTGCAAAGATTTTATTACCTACCTGTGTTAAGTTTACCATAATTTTCAATGTTAGTGCAATTACGTGAGCCTTGAATAAACATTGTTAATTTAGGTTAAATAAATTTTAACATCACTAATGAGTCACTCTATGGGGGACAATTTCCTACCTTTGATTGTCCATTCACTGTTTTAATTTGCTTGATCTCATTTGACAAAATCTCACATATTTGTTAGTAAACTGTGTGCCCGATGAATTATTCTTGGCATGATTTAAGACTGATAATATTACCTAACCTGTTTGGAGGTAAGGTGGCTCTTGAGTCTCTGGTTAATGTGATTTCAGGAAAATGTTATCAGATTCATATGGTTTTACGGACCAAAGTGGAACACAGTAAGAATATCTGCTCTGAGAAATCTATCTAGCTTAAGGAAGCCACCTGTGACTGACTTAGTATGCAGAAATGCTGTCACCACATGGGACCAGGGAATATCTGAGTTGGAAGCAAACCCAGGGAAAATAGATTCTGGATTTCTGATGGGACTGGAGACAGAGGCAGGAGGGCGACTTGGGTTCAGTAGGGAACCAAGAGCCCTGGAGTGGGAGTGGAGGCAGACAGAGTTGCCCTTGGACTGGGGAGTTTTTTTTTGGCTGTGGCTGACAGTAAGCAGAGGACGCATAGAGCAGAGGTTCCTCTAGCCAAGCTTCCCTCTAAGAGAACTGGGGGGAAATCAGAGTCTATTTTCCCTGAACTCATTGAGTGAATTTGCACAGCAAGATCACTCTTGTAAGCCTGTAAGTAAACCCAGTTAGACCCAAGCGAGCTGACAGCAGATATGTGTCTCATCCATTTTTTCACCCTCAGCGCCTAGCGTGGTGCCTGACACAGAGGAGACACTCAGAGGGTGCTGAACTGAATGAAGAGGCATTCGAAAATGTCCCAGCAGAAGCTGGGGTGACTTCATTCAAAGAGCACTGGAAAATATCCTATGCCCTGCCTCTCTTTGCTCTCCTCTACCCAGGTGCAAACCCTTTCTTTTATTACACAACTCTAAGTAAGCAATAAAATGACTGGCGTGTTTTTTTTTGTTGTTTGTTTGTTTTTTACATTAGGTGTAATTTATCGACATCAGTTTGTAGCCTTTGATCTCAATAAGATTCGAGAGGAGAGAAGTGACATGGTTTAAGTGGGGCCGAAGCAGCAGGGGAGATGATCAGGAACAGGCTGAGGGGAGGGAGACATGAAGAGCAGGAAGCTGGGCTGCAGCTACAGCTCATGTACAGTCCAGTTTGTAATCTAAAGCTGTTGGCCAGAAGTATAGCCGACGGAGGTATTTGAGAGTTGGTGTTGCCACAGGAGTCCATGTCCTATTATTACCTGTATTCTCTGCTAGGGAAAACAGAGCTTCTTGTAGGTCTTTGGAAAGTAATTCTGAACCTCTTGATATTGTAGGCACTTTGGGCATCTTGCTTGTGCTCTAGGCTTGGATACTTTCCAGATGGCTTTCAGATGACCTTGAATGATGGCCGGTCTTTGGTGGGTGTACTTCCCTGGCAGTGAGCTCCAAGAGATGACTGTTGTGGGTGGTATTTGTTTTGTTTGATTCACGAAGACTTGGACCTTGTTGTTCTTTACTGTCACTGGCTTTAATCAAAGGCTATTTGGAAATAATGCAGCTAATTAGCTATTCATGGTAGAACAAGGGTGACTCTCTCAGTGCCTCAAACCTTTCACCTGAAACACAAACATCCACACTTTAGCTTTAATTGTCAAGGAAGATGAAAAGTACACAAAATCATTTGCTGGGGAAAGGCCTCCCTGTTGACATAAGCACCAGGAACCCACAGGCTTGTGCAATGCAGGCTTGTAGCTGCAGGTCTCTCTCTCCCCAAGCATGCCATCCAGTTGGAAATGGATGAGTGACGCATCTGATCTCTAACAAGCTCATAAACGAGAGCACTAACATCCTGGCTTGGTTGTGTTCTCTCCACTGTGTTCTCAGAATGTACTTGCTAAAATCAGACTACACAGACCTCCTTTCTTGAATCAGAACTTTCAAGAGAAAGATGAGATGGGATTTAAATGCATGCTCTGTTTCTTAAACTTTTATATTTATTCATTCCGCCAACAACATTTATTTAGGTCCAAACATATGCCAGATAGCATTGGTACAAATATATGCGTTCTACAGAGCAGGGGCTTGCAGCCTAGAATGGGAAACCAATAGGAGATAATTACAGAACAGCATTAAAAGTGCCTTGACAGGCAATGTTGTAAGTAACACTTGGGCACTTCACCGAGGGTGGGGTGAGAGGTGGAAGCAAGAGCTTTATACCAGAGACTTCAAGGGAGAAGAGGAGCTGTGTGGGTATGGATGAGCATTCCAATCTACAGGGCCTGGCTTAAAATCTGCGTGTGACTCACAACAAGATTACGAGGCTCATATTAGTTTCAGCCATAGCAATGGTATCTGTCTGGTCTTCACAATGAACCCTTTCCCTTTGCCATTGCTCTTGCTGATGAGGTCATCAGTGTTGTTGTTTACTGGTCTCAACACCAGCTGTTATCTGGCTGACACAGCACCTGCGTAGCTCTCTGTACTCGTGCACCATAAACCACTGGGCTTGGAGCCTTGTACTTGGCATAGGTCATAATTTACACAGAAGTTGAACTGCTTCACCTTGAACTATTAGCAAAGGAAAGAATTTGGCAAATAAATTAATGGCTGAAGAAAACTACAGGGATTTGTTTAAAACTTTTAAAAAGAACCACTTGTTTTCAAGCCTCGTTATGCTTGACAAGAATCGATTTAGCTTGAAAATGTAACAATCTTATTTTATATATTTTCCTAAAGAGCTACACATAGTATCTAAGTCTAGTTCTATTATTTGAATTCCTTAAATATGCTTTAATAGAATTTCTTTAAAAAATTCTATAATTAAGATTTTTTACCAAATCATGTCAAATAGTGTGAATTAGCATCAGTTTTAACCCTAATATAAATATTATAGCTAAAAATATAAATATTGAGTTATTAATATCAACAAAGTTGTGCAAATAAAGGTCTTCAGTTGATGGGTGTAAAAGAATTGTTCTTCAACTTTCTAAGGATATGAACCTGTGGACAGACAGACTTACATCCCAGCTGGAAGGGAAACAGTCACTCAGAGTACAGGGAACAGGGAGTTTTTCTTTTTCTCTTTTCATTCTCTCTCTGTCTTTCTCTGGAGTGAGTGACAGCCCCCCCCCCCCCCCGTCCCACTGCCAGGCCCCCATGTGTCATTCTTAGTTTGATCTGTCCACAAGCTGCTATCTTCTCCGAGGCCCCACGGACGGGCTGGCGGCTACATCTGCTGCTGGCAATCAGGCTGGGGTGGGCTCCACAGCCCGTCAATGATGGCGACCTGAGGGAACCATGTTTTCCAGCACCCTGACAGGGCTTCTAACCCCAGACCATCAGTCCTCACATTGTTCCTTCTACTGAGTCTTTCCTTGGGTCTCCTGGCACAGCCTGGCCTTGCCCCCACTCCTGGCACTCAGCAGGTATGTGCATGTTTCACACCTTCAGGTCCTTCTTTACATCATGGAGGTGGCAGCATCACACAGTAGCTGAATTTGAGCTCTGGGGTCAATCTGCCTGGGTAGGAAATTCACTGTCACTTCCCAGCTCTGTGACTGAGGCTGATTTCCTTATTTCTGTGTGTCTGTTCTCTCATCTGTAAAATGGGATGATAATACTACTTACCACATGGGGTCCTTCTGAGGATTAAGTGGGTTGATACATTTGAAGCACTTACAATAGTGTCTGGCTGTGGTAAACAGTCACTAAATAATAGTTATGATCTTTGTTTCCAAATGGTGCGAATGGATGTGTGTGTGTGTGTGTGTGTGTAAGTGGGAGATTGTCAGTGAGTGGATTTATTATCTAACCTCTCTGCCTCAGTTTCCTCATCTGTAAAGCAGGAATAAAAATCCTGCCTTCTTCTCAGGGTTATTACATGATTTTTCACATTAAACTCTTAGAACTGTACCTATCGTGTAGAATTCAATAAGTATTTGCTGCTACTGTTGTGGTTATGATTCATTAATTAGTCACCCAATTATTTTTAAAATCCTGGTCCCTTGTGTGCATGAGGCTTTCTTGCTCATATGTAATTCATGGATGTCAACAGATTTATAGGATGGAGAACATAAGACAAAAATGTCAGAGTATACTTTGTTGGAGGGAAACTTAACTTTAGTACAGAATTGAAGCTCTGGACTCTTGCCCAGATTCTTTCAGAACACTGTGAATTATATATTCTGATGGGATGTTGTTATTAGTTTCCTGTAGCTGTTAGAACAATTAGTGGCTTAACTCAGATGATTCTCTTGCAGTTCTGGAGGACAGAAGTCCAAAATCATTGTCACTGGGCTGAAGCCAATATGTCAGCAGGTCCTGTTCCTTCTGGAGCCTTTACAGGAAGAGCCCTCCACTTTCCAGCTTCTGGAGGTTGCCCGCATCCCTTGACTTGTGACCCCTCCCTCGCATCACTCTGACCCCTGCTTGTTTCATCGCAGCTCCTCTGACTCTGATCCTCTTGCCTCGTCTTACAAGAACACTTGTGACTACAGTTAGGGCCCACCCTGATCATCCAGGATCTTCTCCCCATCTCAAGATCCTTAACTTGATCACGTCTGCAAAGTCTCTTGTGTCAGATAAGGCAACTTTCAGGTTCCAGGAATTAGAAAGTAGGCATATTTGGGGGAGCCATTATTCAGCTGACCACAGATACTGAGAATACATCCTGAAAATCTCTTCCAGATTAGTTTCTTCATCTTCCCTTAAGATGTAACTATCCCTGGGATGGCTAAAACTTTTAAGTTTTTTGGTCAATATAAGCTGGATATCTATTATCCCAGTTTTCTCAGGACAGTCCCAAATTATGCTTGTCATTCTGGTGTAATTATTAACAGCTTCCCCCCTTTCCTCTTTCAAAAGTAGTCCAATTTTGGACAATTGTTGGCTCACCCGACATAAGGTGGAAGACTAAGCGGACATCCTCCTGAAGGCTTTGCTAAGAGAGCCCAGCTGGGAGCAGGCACGAAAGTGTGTGCTCCTCCATGGAACACTTGGATAGTCTTGGATTTCAGAGCAGTCCTTATCTGAAAGTCAAGTTGCTCATTTGGTCTATAATTTCCCAGCTGGAAGGTGTAGGGCAAGGACAGAGGTTCGGGCCACCCAGCTCCACCCACAGGAGCTTTCATGTGAAAAGATGTCTATGAAAGAGCTCTGCTGCCGATCACAGTGGTGTGGGTGGTGACCAGGGAGCCCCGACCCTCCAGTTGTTTATTATGTCAGAACAGAATAGCGTGTGTCTTTGCACCTTGCATTCGGCAAGTCCCTAAACACCTCCAGCCATAATTCGCCCACCTTTAAAGTGGGGATGAATAATAAGTGTTTGGAGAAAGTTCATATGAAAAATTAACAGGTACAGAAATATTGGTGTGTACTCAAAAAAATGATTGTCATTATTAAAAGAAAGATTTTCCTTAAGTCATAGAAATCGGTAACCTTATTTTAATGAGATTTTAGAAAAACAGAAAATATAATTTCAAAGATTTGTTATTTATCAGATCGATTGAATAGTGTGTTAAAATTTTGTTTCAGGTCTCTGGTGCACAAAACAAACTTTGTTCCAATTCCCTGCCCTGCAGCTTATGGGCAAGCACCTGAAGTCAAACAGAGTTCCCTGAAGGCTTCAGAAATGCGGGGTACTGTGCACAGCGAGGCGCTCCCTCTCTTGGACCTCAAAGAAAACAGAAGTTCAGTGTTGGAAGCTGCTCCAGCCTCCTGCTCTGTATCCTGGGCCCATCTGACCCTCCCCAGCCTGCCTGCTCTCCCTCTCCACATGGTCGTCACACAGCTGTGACAGAGCCCTGTGTATCAGCCTCTGCATCACATGCCTCTCCCCTGGAGCTGGGCCCACCCCGAGCCCCACCAGGGAAGCTCTGAGCCCGTTGACCTGCCTGTGGGGCACATCAGAGGTTCCAGTTTTGTTTGTCCCATACTGCTGGCAACTATGAAGTTGCTGAGATTATTGGTCTTCGCATGAACGTTTCCGGTCAGAACTTTCTGAACTTCTGAGAGCCGCTGTTTCCCAGTATGAATTCATCCAAGACACAGTATCAGGAGAAACCATAACTATCTGGGCTCTGGTTTTGATGGGCCGAGGAGGGGAGGGCTTGGGGTGGCTTTTGGCATCACACAGAATAGACACATTTCATGACAAGTGTAAAATGAGATCACCCTTCCTAATACTTGCAGGTATAGCTGGACCACCTTGCCTTCTGAGGCTGCTAGATCTAAGACCAGGTTTCTGTGATCTCAGAGATGTTGGCCAATAACAGAGAAAGACTTTGAGGTAGACAGTCTCCACAATCGGCTGCCACCAAAGCTCTCCCTCCAAGTTCATCCATTCTTCACAGACAGAGGGACAGTGTAGTTGCCCTCCCCTTGAACTGGGCCTGGCCTTAGCAATGCGCTTGGCCAGTGGAAAGTGGTGGTACATTCTGGGACTTCAAGGCGACATCTGCTGGGTCTGCTGGGTCCCTGGGAATGCTCACCCTTGGGAACTCTCTTTGGGAACCTAGCCTGCTGGTGTAGTCTTTCTTTTTGGAAGCCTCAGCTGAGCTCTCTGCCAATAGCCAACAGCCAGCACCAACTTCCAGCATGATGAATGAGCTATCTCAGACATTCAGCTCAGATGTTACGTGACTGCAGCCCTTGCTGACATCTGACTGCTTCTGCGTGTGAGACCCCAAGTGAGAAATACCCAGCTGAAGCCAGTTCAGAACCATAAGTGAGAACAACCACTCTCTAGGTTGTGACACGGCAGCAGATAGAACAAACAGGGATGGGGCAGCTGGGTGTTCGTGTTTGGCTATTTTTCTCTGCATTTACAGAATGTATCACAGCTCTACCACTTTGGTGGTTCCATTTCCAGACATGACACAGTCAGGAGGAGTGATGGGTCTAGCCCAGTGGTCTCAGACAACTTTAGAAACCTGCAGGCACCTAAAACCACAGGGTCAAGCTCTGGAAGGGCTGACTTGGCCTCTTAATAACCTCACCCTGTCTGCTCTCCCGATTCCCTGGGCTTTTCCTAGCTTCTGTAATGAAGAAGCAGGTGGCTTTTAGCATAGCCAGGCCATACCTGGTTCAGAGGAAAGATCATTTGTGATCTGATGGTGAGAGACACTGAGTGCAGAATTGGCTCAAATAGGCTGACAACATAATCACATGTGATCTCAGCAAGAAAGAAGGGGAAGCATCTAGAAAAATTAATATTCTGATATGGGGAGTTGTTGGATGACTCAGATTTTAAAAGGGAGATAAAAGGAGTGGCCAATAACCAACAATACCTGCAGTCAGGAGTGCACTTGCAGAAGTAGTGCTGGGAGAGCACAAGTGGAGACAAAGCTGTGACTTATGAAAATGCTGAGGACACAGCAAAACGTTTGCAGAAAGCAACGTTTGGTATAAGCTCCATGGCATGTGTGCCCTTGGAACTGGAGGCAGGTGGTGTGATGCTGAGGTGAAAGGGTGAGCACACAACTATTTAATCCTAAATTTACATCTCCCTTTTCCTTGGAGGAGAGTGATATTAAAACTCAAAGGATTGAGAAGTACAAATTGGAAGTTACAAAATAGTCATAGTTTGTAAAGTACAGTGCAGGGAATATATGCAATAATATGGTAATAACTATGTACAAAGCCAGGTTGGTACTAGACTTATCAGGGGGATCACTTCGTAAGTTATATAAATGTCTAACCACTGTGCTGTACACCTGAAGCTAATATAAAATAATATTGAATGTCAGCTGTAATTGAAAAATAAAAATCAAAAGAATAAAGTTTTAAATTTAAAAAACCACAAAGGAGTAGAACAAATAGAAGACCCAGAGGGCTTTAAAACCCAAATGAGTGAGCAATAGTTTGCTTAATAATGTTAAATGCGTTTTACTTTTGGTATGGAATTCGGTGGTGTCTTCTGATAATTTTTTGGGAACTATGAAGACATGTGGGCTGAATTATAGTGCATTGGGATGGATTTACGGCTGAAGATATGTAAATGTGAAGTGACAGGCTGTGGTATTGGACTCAGAGGAGCAGTGAAGCCTGGAGGGGTCAGCCGAGCGGGGTCTCCTGCACACCCCTGTTCCCTGTGCAGTAACCAGGGCCTCAAGTGCACCTGGACTCTCTGATAAAAATCTTTCTTTTATCACCTTGGTCACCTACTGCCATGGAGTTGGAGGGAAAGGTGACCAATGACTTCTCAGTGAGTTGGTGTCCAATCTTCCTTATTTCAGCTCACTTTTTATTCCCAGTTCTGGAAGGGCCTGTTATGAAAGCTCCTGAGTCTTTGGTGATTTCCTGACATAATTTGGGTTGATTTTCAGCCTTTTCCCATCTCTACCACTTTGGTGGTTCCATTTCCAGACATGACACACTGCTGGCTGAGAGTTTACTTTCTTGGGTCTGTTCATTACTTATAACCATTGCACATGTGCTTCCCAGCTTCCAGGGTGTTATGGCTGCTTTCTCCTCTTCTGTTCAACCCATCCTTGTGGGTTTACGTCTTTAAAAAACAATCCTTGACTAGTTTTAGTAAGATTTCCACAGGAATAAAAAGTTGCATTCAAGCAACTTTCTTAACCTGTGTCAATGAAAAACCATCCAGCCTAAGAGAAAGTTTATAAGAGTTTATCTGAGCCAAACTGACAACAATTGCCAGGAAGCAAAGTCTCAATGGATTGAGAAAAAGCTTCAGAAAAAATGGCCATTTTGCAACTTCTTTTATACATTAGAATCAAAGGAGGAAGGTTACATGAAATCCATTGGTTGTACATTAAGGGGGTGGGAGAAAGCAATGTGGGGAAACCTCTGAGACTGGATAAAAAGTAAAATGCAGAGATACACACTTCTTTTACATTGGTGGGTTCAGGGTAGTTAATAGCATTTTACAGCACATAGAGGTAGTATTTGGGGAACAAGGTAATAATGAGGGATTTTGTTTCCTGCTCTGATATAGTGGGTTGTACCCCCTGGGGGGTCGGGAAAGGGATTATTACATTCCAACGGTATGTTATCTTCGAAGCAAAAAGACAACAGACATGCTCACTTAAGGTAAAGATTGACCTTTGTCAAAAAAGCCACAGGCCAAGGATTTGAATTCTCGCCATGGCCCACCTTAGTTAGGAATTTTTTATGTTCACGCCATCCTATGTAGTTATTTTCAGTCTCCTGAGCTTGCCAGGTTTAACATGTGGCCCCTTTTCTGTCCACACCTGGAAGCCAGTGTTGTATTTCCAAGAGTCAATGTATAACGTGGCTCACGAAGTACGGCAGAATGAAAGAGGCTGTGTGATTTTCCAGGACAGAAGCTTGATAATCCCAGCTGCACTGGGGATTTTCTTGGAGAAGATTAAAGCCTGCAAAGTGTATCACTAACTAGGAGCTCCTGTGGACGTTTATGTCCATTTATCAATTTGAGATTTCAGGTGGCAAGGACAACAACAAGAAAGAGCCTTTCAAAATAACCCTAGAGCTCTGGGGCCCATGATGCAGATAAGGTACGTGATTCTGGATGAACTCTAACAAAGCCATATGTTTCCCAGCTTTCACCTTCCCCTCTGGGAAGGTGTTATCTCTCTGTCGCCCTCGTCTTTTTCCTGTTTCTTTCCCCCCACCCCCAGCCTTACCTATTAGTAGACACTATCACTTAAGAGTTATTAGAAATAGAGATTGTAAACATCTAAGCAGTGTAATGATAATCTTTTCATGTATAATATTTGCACACAGTATTCGTGGAATTTCAGGGGGAAAAACTGGTTAATCTGTTAGATGTAAGCATCTAAGTCACACAATATGTGGTCTGATTGACTCCATTAATGATTGAGATGAAAACCTTAGCTCCCACTTCCTTACATGCCCAGAATGAAAGGTATGTATAACTTAAGAGGGAAACTGACACAGTAGTCACTGAAGTGTAATTATTCAATACATGGCAGCTGTCAGTGAAGAAAAGGATAGAACGTGAACAGAATAGTTTGTAAAGTCAATTACAGCATGTCAGGATGTTTCGTTTGCTGTGAGCTGGCTTTATGGAAGGCGTGCTGCCTTTGCTGGCTCCACGGCCTCTTCTTTCTCTGGGGCCAGACTGTGAAATCTCTGAATGAGGCTTATATGCCTCACTCAGCAGTAATGACCTTATTGGACCTTAACAGATATCAACTGAATGTCCAGTGACTACTGACCAGAGACCCTCTTTCTAGATACCATATTGGCAGACAGCCTGTTTGTTATTTGTGTGAGAAGAATTCACTGGGAATTCGAGATTATAAGCTAGATTTTTGGAAGATCATATATTTGTCAAGCAAAATAGTACAAATTAAATAGTCATGGCGACACTTCCGGAAAAATGGCGGAGTGAGGTGAGCCTGTGTAAAGCTCCCCTGGAATTTACAAACAATTGAACAACAAAAACTCCACAAAGGACTCCCTGCACAGCAGACAGGCAAAACGAAGAGGCCCACTACTGACTGAAATCACCTACAGGTGGGAAATTCGCGCGAGTGGAGGGAGGAGGAAAGGGAGAAGTGCGCGGAGACGGAGCCGCGTGGGCGCAGGACGCAGACCTAGCTCAGTGCGCCGAGCTTGCTGCTCCCCGGAACTACGGAGCTGCGGGAGATCGGACTGCGAGGGCTCCGCCAGGGCTCCACAGGGCTGAGGGGACAGCATATAACACGGCTGAACCCAACGCTCACGGCAGAGACCTCGGAGAAAAGACTGAGGGAAAAAGGCTGAAAACGGTGGTTTAAGCCCGCACTGCCGAGCAGAGAACGGAGCCTTAGGCACTGAGACTAGCCGCCCCCTCCCTCCCCTCCCAGAGCTCGCCCCGCCCCCACCTGCCCGGTGCTAGAAGCGAAACAGTAGCAGTGTCAGATCAAAACAACAGAAAATTTGCTGTTTTGATAACTGTGGACCGCAAACACAAATTCACAGCCCAACTAGTTCCAGCAAAGGGGAGGGAGCTGTGGAAGCAGGACCGGCTGTGGTGGTGGTCCCCTCCATTGCTCTGGGCCACCTCTCACAACTCACCCCGCCCCTGACCCCACCTATCTGGGCGGATCCCTGCAGGAGTAAACTGAACTACTGAAATATACGGGCTCTGAATCAGGAGCTGGAAGAGCTTTGGAACATCAAAAGCTCTCCGCATACCCACCGGGACACTGTGCCCTGTGACCTAGACGAACTATTAAAAGAGGAGAAGCCCGTCTCCCAGGGAATCCCCCCATTGTGTGAGAAGTTGGAATAGTGCAGAGAAAACATAGCACTATTGTGTGGGAGAAGAAAAATAAGTTGCAGTTGGAGAAATAATAAAACATTCTACCAACAAGTACTGGCAAACAAAAGAAAGACTGCTTTCTATCAACCTGTTGCAGACGTCACTCCTGTAGATGTCTAGGAAGAGAAATAGTAAACCAGTAATCGCCATGAATAACCAAGGCAACAAGATAGCTCAGAAAGAAAGTGAAAAATCTCCAGAGAAGGCACTTAAAGATACAGAAATATGTGACTTAAATGACAGAGAATTCAAGATTGCAGTTCTGAAAAAACTCAACGAGATACAAGAAAATACAGATAGGCAGTTAAAGGAACTCAGAAACTCAATCAAAGAACAGCATGAGCATTTTACGAAAGAGATTGAAATCTTAAAAAAGAACCAAATAGAATTTCTGGAGATTAAGAACTCAATAGAAGAAATTAAGAATGAAATAACTAGCTTAGGTAGTAGAGTTGACCAGATGGAGCAAAGAATCAGTGACATCGAAGATAGAAACCTGGAAATGACACAAATAGAAGAAGAAAGAGACTTGAGACTTAAAAGAAATGAAAGAACTCTACAAGAACTTTCTGACTCTATCAGACAGAGCAATATAAGAATAATGGGCATACCAGAAGGAGAAGAAAGAGAGAAGGGAACAGAGAATATATTCAAACAAATTGTCGATGAGAACTTCCCAAATTTGTGGACAGAACTGGACCCTCGAATCCAAGAAGCAAATAGAACACCTAGTTACCTCAATCCCAACAGACCTTCTCCAAGGCACATTGTATTGAAGATGTCTAAAATCCACGACAAAGAAAGAATCCTCAAGGCAGCCAGGGAAAAGAAGACGGTAACTTACAAAGGAAAGCCCATTGGATTATCATCAGATTTTGCAGCAGAAACTCTACAAGCCAGGAGGGAGTGGAACCAAATATTCAAACTATTGAAAGAGAGAAACCATGAGCCAAGAATAATATATCCAGCAAAGATATCCTTTAGATATGAAGGAGGAATAAAGACCTTTCCAGACATACAGAAGCTGAGGGAATTTTCTAATACACGACCTGCACTACAAGAAATACTAAAGGAGGCTATTTGTCCACCATCAACAGGGACAATTTGTGGCAATCACAACTCATAAAGGGGGAGAGTAAAGGCCTGAACCGGAATATGGGAATGGAGAAAGTAAGCGTGCTGAAGAAATTGGAATACTCTAAATATCAAACTTTCTTTTACATAAACTTAAGGGTAACCACTCAAAATAAATCCAGAATTGAAATATATACTGAAATAAAAGAAGAAACAGAGGGAAACATCATAGAATACCACCACACAGAAGTAATAGACAACAACAAAAAGGCAAAGAAACAATGGAGACACAGCCTTACCAGAAAACTAAGGATAGAATGACAGGAAATCCTCACATATCAATAATCACCCTAAATGTAAATGGACTGAACTCACCAATAAAAAGGCACAGAGTAGCAGATTGGATCAAAAAACTAAACCCAACCATATGCTGTCTCCAAGAGACACATCTCAGCTACAAGGACAAGCATAGACTCAAAGTGAAAGGGTGGAAATTGACACTCCAAGCAAATGGTACCCAGAGAAAATCAGGTGTAGCCATAATGATATCAGATGAAACAGACTTCAAGGTGAAAAAGATAACAAGAGACAAAGATGGACATTTCATAATGGTGAAGGGGACTGTACAACAAGAATACATAACAGTCATCAATATTTATGCCCCCAATCAGGGAGCACCGAAATACACCAAGCAACTACTAACAGAACTAAAGGGAGAAATTGACCAAAACACAATTATACTAGGGGACTTAAATACATCATTGACAGCTATGGATAGATCATCCAAAAAGAAAATAAATAACGAAATAGTAGCCCTAAATGACACATTAGATGAAATGGACATAATTGACATTTATAGAGCACTTCATCTTAAAACATCAGACTACACATTCTTTTCTAGTGTACACGGAACATTCTCAAGGATAGACCACATATTGGGACATAAAATCAGTCTCAACAAATTTAAGAAGATTGAAATCATACCATGCATATTCTCTGATCAC
The DNA here is from genome assembly GCF_057876585.1 of Rhinolophus sinicus. Classification (NCBI taxonomy): domain Eukaryota; kingdom Metazoa; phylum Chordata; class Mammalia; order Chiroptera; family Rhinolophidae; genus Rhinolophus; species Rhinolophus sinicus. The sequence goes on from NC_142514.1 coordinate 94,460,440, forward strand.
AAGGCTTTGAAATTGGATATCAACTGTAAAAAGAAAGCGGGAAAAAACACAAATACATGGAGATTAAACAACATACTTTTAAAGAAGGACTGGGTCAAAGAAGAAATTAGAGGAGAGATCAAAAGATACATAGAAACAAATGACAATGAAAATACATCCTACCAAAATTTTTGGGATGCAGCGAAAGCAGTTTTAAGAGGGAAATTTATCTCATTACAGGCCTGTCTCAAGAAACAAGAAAATTCCCAAATAAATAACCTCATGTTACACCTTAAAGAACTAGAAAAAGAAGAACAAGTAAAACCCAAGGTCAGCAGAAGAAAGGAAATAACAAAAATTAGAGCAGAACTAAATGAAATAGAGAACAAAAAGACAATAGAAAAAATTAATATGACAAAGAGCTGGTTCTTTGAAAAGATTAACAAAATTGACAAACCCTTGGCTAGACTTACTAAGATAAAAAGAGAGAAGACACTGATTAACAAAATCAGAAACGTAAAAGGGGAGGTTATCACGGACACCACAGAAATACAAAGGATCATCCAAGAATACTATGAAGGACTATATGCCACCAAATTCAACAACCTAGAAGAAATGGACAAGTTCTTAGAAACATATAGCCTTCCCAGGCTGAACCATGAAGAACTGGAAAATCTAAACAGACCGATCACCAGTAACGAAATTGAATCAGTCATCCAAAACCTTCCCAAAAGCAAAAGTCCGGGACCAGATGGCTTCACTAGTGAATTCTACCAAACCTTCAAAGAGGATCTAATACCAATCCTGCACAAACTCTTCCAAAAAATTGAAGAAGAAACAGTACTCCCTAACTCATTTTATGAGGCCAACATTACCCTGATACCAAAACCTGGTAAGGACAGCACAAAAAAAGAAAACTACAGACCAATATCTCTAATGAATACCGATGCAAAAATCCTAAATAAAATTCTAGCAAATCGAATACAACAATGCATTAAAAAGATTATTCATCACGACCAAGTGGGGTTCATCCCCGGGGCACAAGGATGGTTCAACATCCGCAAATCCATCAATGTGATACATCACATAAACAAAATAAAGGACAAAAATCATATGATTATATCAATTGATGCAGAAAAAGCATTTGACAAGATACAACATCCATTTATGATTAAAACACTTAAAAAAATGGGTATAGAAGGAAAATACCTTAACATAATAAAGGCCATATATGACAAGCCCTCTGCTAATCTCATAATTAATGGAGAAAAACTGAAGCCCTTTGCTCTATGTTCAGGAACACGACAGGGATGTCCCCTATCACCTTTGCTTTTCAACACAGTGTTGGAAGTCCTTGCCAGAGCAATCAGGCAAGAGAAAGAAATAAAAGGCATCCAAATTGGGAATGAAGAAGTTAAATTATCACTCTTTGCAGATGACATGATGCTATATATAGAAAACCCTAAAGACTCCACCAAAAAGCTATTAGAAACAATCAAGGAATACAGTAAAGTTGCCGGCTACAAAATCAACGCACAAAAGTCCATTGCCTTCCTATATACTAACAATGAAATCTCAGAAAAAGAAATCCAAAAAACAATTCCGTTTGCAATTGCAGCAAAAAGAATAAAATACCTAGGAATAAACTTAACCAAGGATGTGAAAGACCTATATGCTGAAAACTATAAGACATTTTTGAAAGAAATTGAAGAAGACACAAAGAAATGGAAAGACATTCCGTGCTCATGGATTGGAAGAATCAACATAGTTAAAATGGCCATATTACCCAAAGCAATATACAGATTCAATGCAATCCCCATCAAAATCCCAATGGCATATTTTAAAGAAATAGAACAAAAAATCATCAGATTTGTTTGGAACCACAAAAGACCCCGAATAGCCAAAGCAACCTTAAGGAAAAAGAACAATAATGGAGGTATCACACTTCCTGACTTTGGCTTGTACTACAGGGCTACAATCATCAAAACAGCATGGTATTGGCAGAAAAACAGACACATAGACCAATGGAATAGAATTGAGAACCCAGAAATAAAACCACATAAATATGGACAGATAATTTTTGACAAAGAAGCTAAAAACATACAATGGAGCAAAGACAGCCTCTTCAATAAATGGTGCTGGGAGAATTGGATAGCCACGTGCAAAAGAATGAAACTGGACTGCTATTTGTCACCATGTACCAAAGTTAATTCAAAATGGATCAAAGACTTAACCATAAGACCTGACACAATAAACTGCATAGAAGAAAACATAGGTACTAAACTTATGGACCTTGGGTTCAAAGAGCATTTTATGAACTTGACTCCAAAGGCAATGGAAGTAAAAGCTAAAATAAACGAATGGGACTATATGAAACTTAAAAGCTTCTGCACAGCAAAAGAAACCATTGACAAAATAAAGAGGCCACCAACTGAATAGGAGAAGATTTTTGCAAACAGTGCCTCCGATAAAGGGCTAGTATCCAGAATATACAAGGAACTCATGCAACTCAACAACAAAAAAACAAACAACCCAATTGAAAAATGGGCAGAAGACTTGAAGAGACATTTCTCCAAAGAGGACATACAAATGGCAAATAGACATATGAAAAAATGCTCAACATCACTAATCATCAGAGAAATGCAAATCAAAACCACAATGAGATATCACCTCACCCCAGTCAGAATGGCTATCATCAACAAGACAAATAGCAACAAATGTTGGAGAGGCTGTGGAGAAAAAGGAACCCTCATACACTGTTGGTGGGAATGCAGACTGGTGCAGCCGTTATGGAAGGCAGTGTGGAGGTTCCTCAAAGAATTACGAATAGAATTGCCGTATGACCCAGCAATCCCTCTCCTGGGTATCTACCCAAAAAATCTGAAAACATTTAGAGATAAAGACACGTGTGCGCCAATGTTCATTGCAGCTTTGTTTACGGTGGCCAAGACATGGAAACAACCAAAATGTCCTTCGATAGATGAATGGATAAAGAAGTTGTGGTACATATACACAATGGAATACTATTCGGCAGTGAGAAAAGATGATATAGGAACATTTGTGACAACATGGATGGATCTTGAGAGAGTAATGCTGAGCGAAACAAGTCAGACAGAAAAAGCAGAGAACCATGTGATTTCACTGATATGTGGTATATAAACCAAAAACAACAAAAGAACAAGACAAACAAATGAGAAACAGAAACTCATAGACACGGACAATAGTTTAGTGGTTGCCAGAGGGTAAGGGGGGTGGGGGGGGAGGTGAGGGTAAGGGGGATCGAATATATGGTGATGGAAGAACTGACTCTGGGTGATGAACACACAATGGGATTTATAGATGATGTAATACAGAATTGTACACCTGAAATCTATGTAATTTTACTAACAGTTGTCACCCCAATAAATTTAATTTAAAAAAAAACAAAAACAAAAAAACACACAAATAACCCAATTGAAAAATGGGCAGAGGACTTGAAGAGACATTTCTCCAAAGAGGACATACAAATGGCAAATAGACATATGAAAAAATGCTCAACATCACTAACCATCAGAAAATGCAAATCAAAACCACAATGAGATATCACCTCACCCCAGTCAGAATGGCTATCATCAACAAGATAAATAATAACAAATGTTGGAGAGGCTGTGGAGAAAAAGGAACCCTCATACACTGTTGTTGGGAATGCAGACTGGTACAGCCGTTATGGAAGGCAGTGTGGAGGTTCTCAAAGAATTACGAATAGAATTGCCATATGACCCAGCAATCCGTCTTCTGGGTATCTACCCAAAAAATCTGAAAACATTTAGAGATAAAGACATGTGTGCTCCAATGTTCATTGCAGCTTTGTTTACGGTGGCCAAGACATGGAAACAACCAAAATGTCCTTCGATAGATGAATGGATAAAGAAGTTGTGGTACATATACACAATGGAATACTATTCGGCAGTAAGAAAAGACGATATAGGAACATTTGTGACAACATGGATGGATCTTGAGAGAGTAATGCTGAGCGAAACAAGTCAGACAGAAAAAGCAGAGAACCATGTGATTTCACTGATATGTGGTATATAAACCAAAAGCAACAAAAGAACAAGACAAACAAATGAGAAACAGAAACTCATAGACATAGACAATAGTTTAGTGGTTGCCAGAGGGTAAGTGGGGCGGGGGGTGGGGGGTGGGAGATGAGGGTAAGGGGGATCGAATATATGGTGATGGAAGGAGAACTGACTCTGGGTAATGAACACACAATGGGATTTATAGATGATGTAATACAGAATTGTACACCTGAAATCTATGTAATTTTACTAACCATTGTCACCCCAATAAATTTAATAAAAAAAAAAAAATAGTCATGGCAAGTGGCCTTGCCCCTCTATATTCCATCCTTTTACGATTTTCTTTTTTTAAATAAATGAATTTTTTTATTAATTAATTAAGTAAATACTATATATATATTTTTAAGGAGGGTGCAGCTCACAGTGGTCCATGCGAAAATCAAACCGGCAACTTTGGTGCTACCAGCATCACGCTCTAACCAACTGAGCTAACCGGTCACCCCCTCTTTATGATTTTCTTGCTCCAACTCATTACTATTTCCAGTGACAGGAAATCCATTTTACCCCTCTCCCCTTGGCCTCATTTCTTGTGTTGATTCAGTCAGTCTTCAAGGGATAAAGAATTTCTCAGAGCTTGGGTTTTACTCTTGGCTCTGCCATTATTTTAACTCTATGATCTTACTACAGTCCCTTAAACTTTCTGATCTCAGTTTCACCACTTATAAATGGATAACTCCTAGGATTTTCCAACTCTGATATTCTGTCATTCTATTATAATTTTCCCCCATTGATTATTCTCTTAACTTGCTTTTCCTTTTTGTTTAACTTGCTGATTTTATGAGGATCAGCATCCTCCCTCACCTTTTCCTTGTGTCGTTATTTCATCCAGTCCTTCTGCTTCTTTCTTTCTACCGTGGCTCAGCTCCCCTCCTCATTCCCATACGTCAGATGATCTACTTGTGGGTTTTCTGTTGTGTTGTCTTTGTGCTTTCTCTTCCTCCACCAGGAACTCATTCCCATGTAGACTGAGAACCGTTTTCTTAATCCCAAGATGATATGCATATTTTTAGTCGAAGAGGTTGCCCTGTTTACTTTAATACTTTCTGCACACGTTATTTTTCATTCTTCATTTTGGAAAATGAGCTTAAGCTTTATTAAATGTTGCACGTACGTAAGAGCATTCAGTGTGCTTATCTGCATGTAAAACTTTAATGAAGCCTCTGAGAAGGCTTCGGGAGTGTTTGTCTTTTTGCCCCAGGCACTGATGAAATATTTAGTCCTGATGAACTCTAACAAATGCAATGTCCTTCCACCTGTTTTGCCAAAAACTTAATTTTCCAAATTTTGGCTCTACATAGCAAAATCTACTGCATTTACCTGAACAGACTTAGAGACCTCAAAATAGGAGTGTGGCCCAGCAAAATAAATGGGATAACAGGCTTAAGTTTGATTTCATAACAAGTTTTCCTTCATCTTATAGTAAGTTCTGGAGACTCAGTTTTCTTCAGGTTGTTCTTTTTAGCCAAACAAGAAAAATGAGCATAGTTGAATGAATACACCCCCAGCTTCATTTATAACCATTCATTTATTTCAATTTCTTCTAACCCAAAGGCTACATATTTCCAGCTAGTAGACAAAGTGACTGATGTCAGTTTCACTTTTTTCTTTGCTTTTGGTCATTCCTCTCTAATAATCAGGGCCTCTGGTAACAGGGGTCCTCAAGAGGAATAAAATGGCAATCCTGGTGTTTGGAGAATAAAGATTCACCATCATCACTGCTTGGAAAGACAGCAACCTTACAACTATCTACTGTTCTAATTAACTTCATCACAAGTTTTGGTGGCTGGGCATAATGAAAATAAGTGTGTTCATGATGAAAACGCTATTGAAGTTTACTTGAATCTGCTAGTTACCTCCACTATATTTATTCCCATTTTCTTGCTGACAGAATTTCAGTAATTTGGGGAAGAATGGGGCAATAAACCCAGATACTTTTCAAGCTTCCCTTATAACTATGGGTAGCACGTTTGTCCCAGTGACATATGCCAAGTTCAAGCCAATTAGAAATAAGCATGAATCTGCTGTGGAGCTCACGAATGCTTCTTCTTTTTGATAAAAGGGAATAGATTATAGCTGCTGTGATCTTTTCTTCTTCTTCTTCCTGCCTTGAATTTGAATGTAATGGTTGGAGCTGCAGGAACTATCTTGCAACCTTGAGGGAAAGGGGAAAAGAAGTACAGTGATGTAAGCCCTGGCATTACTGAGCTACTGAACCAATAGCAGCAACTGCTTACATTGAAACTTTTTAAGTCAGAAAATAAACCTTTCTTTTAAAGGCACTATAGTTGGGTTTTCTGTTACTTGCAGCTCAGTGCTTTCCCAAATGATAATCTCTTAAATATTTTATTAGATGTGAATAGGTGTGCACTCTCTGCTCTTCCTCTTGTTACAGACAAACACATACTTCTGTTCACCTGTTAGAAACACCATTTCTGGAAATCTGTGTGTCTGTTAAGAGTCCACCCATATACACATGGGCTAGACATGCTTAGGTGGAGGGTTTGGTGGGGTCATCCTGCCCAGACCCTGCAGGGGAAATAGTGCTGCAGCCAAGAGTGGGCTGGCAGCCATTATCTGAGGAGGGTTTGTGACTAGGGAAAGATTCAGCTCGGGCAACCACATATTAACTCTGTGAGGAAGCAACCCAGTGCTTTCCTGCTCACCCAAGCCCTACTTCTTCCTGCTGTCTGCTGTTTTGGAGATCATCATTGGGTTCGCCCATTTAACCATCATAGTTGGACATGGTTAGACTTGAAAATCAAGACTTTTTCCTTGTCCCAGACATGAACAAATCAACCTTGATCCTTTATCTGCCACTCCCTCCCTAACAAATTAGCAGAGTTTACATAACCCACAATCTGGTAGTTTATACTGGGCATCATTAAACGCTATTATGTAGTTCCATTTCTTGGCGTCAGCAAACATTTTTTCAGGTGGAACTTTCCTTCTGTTTGTTAGTGTCTTAAGGCAGAAAAATTTGAAGTTCTCTTCTGTATGACATTAAACAAATGTGAGAAGTAGGCAAACTTTGCTTTAATAAGTGTCTAAGATAACTAACTGGAAGAGGGTATTCATTAAGTGCTAGGCAATGGGCTAAGCATGCTCAACGCAGTATCCCATTTGTTATAATAGTCCTAAGAAGTAGGTACATATCATTTTCCCCACTGACAGATGAGAGAAAAGAAGCTGTGAAGTGTTGGATAGATCGAGATTGTTTGGGTTCAGGGTTTGTGCCGTAAACGGAGTTTGTGTTGCAAAGTGTCCAGAAAAAGGTAGAGCGTAGCTCAGATTCTCATCTCTGTTAGTTTTTGAGAGGTTCTTGGCATCTAAAATGACCAATGAAGGGCAGAAATGAATAGTCTGCTGGTCGCCGTAATTTGTTCCAGTTTTCTTCATTTTAAGGAAGAGAAAATTGAATTCTAAATGGGTTAAGTGGTCTATCCAAATTTAATTAATAACCATGATTTGGGTCTCCTGACTTCTAGTTTAGCACAGGTTATACCAGAGGGGGGCTGAATATTCACTCTTGGGTCTGTTTTTTAACTAAAATCACTCGTGCTTCCCCTGGAGTAGTTCTCAAAGTGTGGCCTGCAGACCCCTGGGGGCCTGGGACATTCAGTCTTTTTCACTGTCACACTGATGGTGCCAAAGCAGCAACAGTCAAAATGGTGTTTCTCTACGTAGTCCTAATGAAAAACAAATGAGCAAACAGCAAAGTAGTTTCATTTCAGAATGTCCTGGATGAAGTGGTCAAACTCACTCACTGGGTTTCATCTTGGCCCTGGAGAACAGGTTCTAATTCCCTGTTGGGTGATGGAATGGGTGGTCCACACCAAGTGCTTCTGCTAGGTACCTAGTGCAGTAGTCATCTCGAGGAAAGTGATGTGAGGCGGAGTGGTCAACTAGACTAGCCGCTTTTTTATGGGACTACATTTTTACCTAGAAGAACATCTGACAGAAAAATTAAGGTCATTTAGATTTGAGTATGGGATAGATATTTTCCAAAAATGAAGGACATTAGTCTGTTTCTTTATGGAAGAGAACTATTTAATATATGCATTTATTGCCAATGACAAACTTTGAGTTTTGAAGTGAAAACCACAATTTCGAAAACTTTTATCTATCACTATAAGCTTTACAGCTTCCCAATACTCAAAGATTTTTCTTTTTTTTTTTAATTAAATTTTTGGGGTGACAATTGTTAGTAAAATTACATAGATTTCAGGTGTACAATTCTGTATTACATCATCTATAAATCCCATTGTGTGTTCACCACCCAGAGTCAGTTCTCCTTCCATCACCATATATTCGATCCCCCTTACCCTCACCTCCCACCCCCCACCCCCTGCCCCCGTTACCCTCTGGCAACCACTAAACTATTGTTTGTGTCTATGAGTTTCTGTTTCTCATTTGTTTGTCTTGTTCTATTGTTGTTTTTGGTTTATATACCACATATCAGTGAAATCACATGGTTCTCTGCTTTTTCTGTCTAACTTGTTTCGCTCAGCATTACTCTCTCAAGATCCATCCATGTTGTCACAAATGTTCCTATATCATCTTTTCTTACTGCCGAATAGTATTCCATTGTGTAAATATACCACAACTTCTTTATCCATTCATCTATCGAAGGACATTTTGGTCGTTTCCATGTCTTGGCCACCGTAAACAAAGCTGCAATGAACATTGGAGCACACGTGTCTTTATCTCTAAATGTTTTCAGATTTTTTGGGTAGATACCCAGAAGAGGGATTGCTGGGTCATATGGCAATTCTATTCGTAATTCTTTGAGAAACCTCCACACTGCCTTCCATAACGGCTGCACCAGTCTGCATTCCCACCAACAGTGTATGAGGGTTCCTTTTTCTCCACAGCCTCTCCAATATTTGTTACTATTTGTCTTGTTGATGATAGCCATACTGACTGGGGTGAGGTGATATCTCATTGTGGTTTTGATTTGCATTTCTCTCATGACTAGTGTTGTTGAGCATTTTTTCATATGTCTATTTGCCATTTGTATGTCCTCTTTGGAGAAATGTCTCTTCAAGTCCTCTGCCCATTTTTCAATTGGGTTGTTTGATTTTTTGTTGTTGAGTTGCATGAGTTCCTTGTATATTCTGGATACTAGCCCCTTATCGGAGGCACTGTTTGCAAAAATCTTCTCCCATTCAGTTGGTGGCCTCTTTATTTTGTCAATGGTTTCTTTTGCTGTGCAGAAGCTTTTAAGTTTCATATAGTCCCATTCGTTTATTTTAGCTTTTACTTCCATTGCCTTTGGAGTCAAGTTCATAAAATGCTCTTTGAACCCAAGGTCCATAAGTTTAGTACCTATGTTTTCTTCTATGCAGTTTATTGTGTCAGGTCTTATGGTTAAGTCTTTGATCCATTTTGAATTAACTTTGGTACATGGTGACAAATAGCAGTCCAGTTTCATTCTTTTGCACGTGGCTATCCAATTCTCCCAGCACCATTTATTGAAGAGGCTGTCTTTGCTCCATTGTATGTTTTTAGCTTCTTTGTCAAAAATTATCTGTCCATATTTATGTGGTTTTATTTCTGGGTTCTCAATTCTATTCCATTGGTCTATGTGTCTGTTTTTCTGCCAATACCATGCTGTTTTGATGATTGTAGCCCTGTAGTACAAGCCAAAGTCAGGAAGTGTGATACCTCCATTATTGTTCTTTTTCCTTAAGGTTGCTTTGGCTATTCGGGGTCTTTTGTGGTTCCAAACAAATCTGATGATTTTTTGTTCTATTTCTTTAAAATATGCCATTGGGATTTTGATGGGGATTGCATTGAATCTGTATATTGCTTTGGGTAATATGGCCATTTTAACTATGTTGATTCTTCCAATCCATGAGCACGGAATGTCTTTCCATTTCTTTGTGTTTTCTTCAATTTCTTTCAAAAATGTCTTATAGTTTTCAGCATATAGGTCTTTCACATCCTTGGTTAAGATTATTCCTAGGTATTTTATTCTTTTTGCTGCAATTGCAAAATGAATTGTTTTTTGGATTTCTTTTTCTGAGATTTCATTGTTAGTATATAGGAAGGCAATGGACTTTTGTGCGTTGATTTTGTAGCCGGCAACTTTACTGTATTCCTTGATTGTTTCTAATAGCTTTTTGGTGGAGTCTTTAGGGTTTTCTATATATAGCATCATGTCATCTGCAAAGAGTGATAATTTAACTTCTTCATTCCCAATTTGGATGCCTTTTATTTCTTTCTCTTGCCTGATTGCTCTGGCAAGGACTTCCAACACTATGTTGAAAAGCAGAGGTGATAGGGGACATCCCTGTCGTGTTCCTGAACGTAGAGCAAAGGGCTTCAGTTTTTCTCCATTAATTATGAGATTAGCAGAGGGTTTGTCATATATGGCCTTTATTATGTTAAGGTATTTTCCTTCTATACCCATTTTATTAAGTGTTTTAATCATAAATGGATGTTGTATCTTGTCAAATGCTTTTTCTGCATCAATTGATATAATCATATGATTTTTGTCCTTTATTTTGTTTATGTGATGTATCACATTGATGGATTTGCGTATGTTGAACCATCCTTGTGCCCCGGGGATGAACCCCACTTGGTCGTGATGAATAATCTTTTTAATGCATTGTTGTATTCGATTTGCTAGAATTTTATTTAGGATTTTTGCATCGGTATTCATTAGAGATATTGGTCTGTAGTTTTCTTTTTTTGTGCTGTCCTTACCAGGTTTTGGTATCAGGGTAATGTTGGCCTCATAAAATGAGTTAGGGAGTACTGTCTCTTCTTCAATTTTTTGGAAGAGTTTGTGCAGAATTGGTATTAGATCCTCTTTGAAGGTTTGGTAGAATTCACTAGTGAAGCCATCTGGTCCCGGACTTTTGCTTTTGGGAAGGTTTTGGATGACTGATTCAATTTCGTTACTGGTGATCGGTCTGTTTAGATTTTCCAGTTCTTCATGGTTCAGCCTTGGAAGGCTATATGTTTCTAAGAACTTGTCCATTTCTTCTAGGTTGTTGAATTTGGTGGCATATAGTCCTTCATAGTATTCTTGGATGATCCTTTGTATTTCTGTGGTGTCCGTGATAACTTCCCCTTTTACGTTTCTGATTTTGTTAATCAGTGTCTTCTCTCTTTTTATCTTAGTAAGTCTAGCCAAGGGTTTGTCAATTTTGTTAATCTTTTCAAAGAACCAGCTCTTTGTCATATTAATTTTTTCTATTGTCTTTTTGTTCTCTATTTCATTTAGTTCTGCTCTAATTTTTGTTATTTCCTTTCTTCTGCTGACCTTGGGTTTTACTTGTTCTTCTTTTTCTAGTTCTTTAAGGTGTAACATGAGGTTATTTATTTGGGAGTTTTCTTGTTTCTTGAGATAGGCCTGTAATGAGATAAATTTCCCTCTTAAAACTGCTTTCGCTGCATCCCAAAAATTTTGGTAGGATGTATTTTCATTGTCATTTGTTTCAATGTATCTTTTGATCTCTCCTCTAATTTCTTCTTTGACCCAGTCCTTCTTTAAAAGTATGTTGTTTAGTCTCCATGTATTTGTGTTTTTTCCCGCTTTCTTTTTACAGTTGATATCCAATTTCAAAGCCTTGTGATCAGAGAATATGCATGGTATGATTTCAATCTTCTTAAATTTGTTGAGACTGATTTTATGTCCTAATATATGGTCTATCCTTGAGAATGTTCCATGTACACTAGAAAAGAATGTATAGTCTGATGTTTTAGGATGAAGTGCTCTATAAATGTCAATTATGTCCATTTCATCTAATGTGTCACATAGGGCTACTATTTCGTTATTTATTTTCTGTTTGGATGATCTATCCATAGCTGTCAATGATGTATTTAAGTCCCCTAGTATAATTGTGTTTTGGTCAATTTCTCCCTTTAGTTCTGTTAGTAGTTGCTTGGTGTATTTCGGTGCTCCCTGATTGGGGGCATAAATATTGATGACTGTTATGTATTCTTGTTGTACAGTCCCCTTCACCATTATGAAATGTCCATCTTTGTCTCTTGTTATCTTTTTCACCTTGAAGTCTGTTTCATCTGATATCATTATGGCTACACCTGATTTTCTCTGGGTACCATTTGCTTGGAGTGTCAATTTCCACCCTTTCACTTTGAGTCTATGCTTGTCCTTGTAGCTGAGATGTGTCTCTTGGAGACAGCATATGGTTGGGTTTAGTTTTTTGATCCAATCTGCTACTCTGTGCCTTTTTATTGGTGAGTTCAGTCCATTTACATTTAGAGTAATTATTGATATGTGAGGATTTCCTGTCATTCTATCCTTAGTTTTCTGGTAAGGTTGTGTCTCCATTGTTTCTTTGCCTTTTTGTTGTTGTCTATTATTTCTGTGTGGTGGTATTCTATGATGTTTCCCTCTGTTTCTTTTTTTATTTCAGTATGTATTTCAATTCTGGATTTATTTTGAGTGGTTACCCTTAAGTTTATGTAAAAGAAAGTTTGATATTTAGAGTATTCCATTTTCTTCAGCACGCTTACTTTCTCCATTCCCATATTCCGGTTCAGGCCTTTACTCTCCCCCTTTTTGAGTTTTGTTTGCCACAAATTGTCCCTGTTGATGGTGGTCGAATGGCCTCCTTTAGTATTTCTTGTAGTGCAGGTCGTGTATTAGAAAATTCCCTCAGCTTCTGTATGTCTGGAAAGGTCTTTATTCCTCCTTCATATCTAAAGGATATCTTTGCTGGATATATTATTCTTGGCTCATGGTTTCTCTCTTTCAATAGTTTGAATATTTGGTTCCACTCCCTCCTGGCTTGTAGAGTTTCTGCTGAAAAATCTGATGATAATCTAATGGGCTTTCCTTTGTAAGTTACCGTCTTCTTTTCCCTGGCTGCCTTGAGGATTCTTTCTTTGTCGTTGATTTTAGACATCTTCAATACAATGTGCCTTGGAGAAGGTCTGTTGGGATTGAGGTAACTAGGTGTTCTATTTGCTTCTTGGATTCGAGGGTCCAGTTCTGTCCACAAATTTGGGAAGTTCTCATCGACAATTTGTTTGAATATATTCTCTGTTCCCTTCTCTCTTTCTTCTCCTTCTGGTATGCCCATTATTCTTATATTGCTCTTTCTGATGGAGTCAGAAAGTTCTTGTAGAGTTCTTTCATTTCTTTTAAGTCTCAAGTCTCTTTCTTCTTCAATTTGTGTCATTTCCAGGTTTCTATCTTCAATGTCACTGATTCTTTGCTCCATCTGGTCAACTCTACTACCTAAGCTGGTTATTTCATTCTTAATTTCTTCTATTGAGTTCTTAATCTCCAGAAATTCTATTTGGTTCTTTTTTAAGATTTCAATCTCTTTCGTAAAATGTTCATGCTGTTCTTTGATTGAGTTTCTGAGTTCCTTTAACTGCCTATCTGTGTTTTCTTGTATCTCGTTGAGTTTTTTCAGAACTGCAATCTTGAATTCTCTGTCATTTAAGTCACATATTTCTGTATCTTTAAGTGCCTTCTCTGGAGATTTTTCACTTTCTTTCTGAGCTATCTTGTTGCCTTGGTTATTCATGGCGATTACTGGTTTACTATTTCTCTTCCTAGACATCTACAGGAGTGACTTCTGCAACAGGTTGATAGAAAGCGGTCTTTCTTTTGTTTGCCAGTACTTGTTGGTAGAATGTTTTATTATTTCTCCAACTGCAACTTATTTTTCTTCTCCCACACAGTAGTGCTATGTTTTCTCTGCACTATTCCAACTTCTCACGCAATGGGGGGATTCCCTGGGAGACGGGCTTCTCCTCTGTTAATAGTTCGTCTAGGTCACAGGGCGCAGTGTCCCGGTGGGTATGCGGAGAGCTTTTGATGTTCCAAAGCTCTTCCAGCTGCTGATTCAGAAACCGTATATTTCAGCAGTTCTGTTTACTCCTGCAGGGATCCGCCCAGATAGGTGGGGTCAGGGGCGGGGTTAGTTGTGAGAGGTGGCCCAGAGCAATGGCGGCGACCACCACCACAGCCGGTCCTGCTTCCACTGCTCTCTCCCCTTTGCTGGAACTAGTTGGGCTGTGAATTTGTGTTTGCGGTCCACAGATCTCAAAACAGCAAATTTTCTGTTGTTTTGATCTGACACTGCTACTGTTTCGCTTCTAGCACCGGGCAGGTGGGGGCGGGGCGAGCTCTGGGAGGGGTGGGAGGGGGCGGCTAGTCTCAGTGTCTAAGGCTCCGTTCTCTGCTCGGCAGTGCGGGCTTAAACCACCGTTTTCAGCCTTTTTCCCTCAGTCTTTTCTCCGAGGTCTCTGCCGTGAGCGTTGGGTTCAGCCGTGTTATATGCTGTCCCCTCAGCCCTGTGGAGCCCTGGCGGAGCCCTAGCAGTCCGATCTCCCGCAGCTGCGGTAGTTCTGGGAAGCAGCGAGCTCGGCGCACTGAGCTAGGTCTGCGTCCTGTGCCCGCGCGGTTCCGTCTCCGCGCGCTTCTCCCTTTCCTCCTCCCTCCACTCGCGCGAATCTCCCACCTGTAGTTGATTTCAGTCGGTAGTGGGCCTCTTCGTGTTGCTTGTCTGCTGTGCAGGGAGTCCTTTGTGGAGTTTTTGTTGTTCGATTCTTTGTAAATTCCAGGGGAGCTTTACAGAGGCTCACCTCACTCCACCATTTTTCCGGAAGTCTCTCAAAGATTTTTCTAATAAGGTCAGAAATATTATTAATGGACTAATTTTTAATACTATATAATGAATTTTTTTCAACATTGGAAGACCTATCAGTACAGTTTTGTGAACGCATAGTTTTCAAATGACCAATGTATGTATGATGTTTCCAAATCATGCAAGAGAGAGCAATGGATTTTAACGTACTGGAGTATGAAAAGTTCTTTATGGTTTCAGAGTCCACATTACACTCATCTTTAAAGAACTTCTTAAGTTTTATGTATCAAAAAAGAAAAAAATCCACAAGTATCTGAAAAGGCATTTAAAAACCGTCTCCCATTCCCAATTAAGTATATATGTGTGAGTTTGTATTTTCTTCATACACTTGAACCAAAACAACATATTGCAAACAGTTGAATGCAAAGCTGACATGATAGTCCAGACCATGAGGTTTACAACATTGTAAAACAATGCCACTTTTCTCATAGTTTTTTTCTTGTTTTGGAAAACTACATATATATATATATATATATATATATATATATATATATATATATATATGAAAGCAGTATTTCTTGATGAAGCTATGCATGTTAACATGTAATGAATTTATTATTTTATTTTAAATAAATGAGTTAACAAATATTTTAAAACTGTGTGTGTGTGTGTGTGTGTGTGTGTGTGTGTGTGTGTGTAAAAGGTCTTTAGGGATCTCTAAATAATTTTTAAGCATATAAGTGAGTCTTGAGTCCAAGAAGTTTGAGAATAACTGTCCAAGGTAATAGATAATGGACCCTAAGGCTGCTTCTCATTGTCTTTCATCCTCTGGTACTTGGGAAGAGGGGTGGCTAGACTGTAAAATACTATTTTCACTATGTTATCTAGGTGGAGTTTTGATATTCTTTGGGCCTTAGCATTATAGCTTTCATTTTCTCATGGGGTCCAAGTCCTCTTCACAGATTTAGCTGAAACTCACTCAGCCAAGAACACAAACACATACCCTGAATTTTATCCCTAAGCTGATATGGTGGCCCATACACCAATATGGCGCTTAGCAGAGTTATTTATCTTAGAGAACATCAGATCCAGCAGTGGAGCTGATGGAGTCAAAGTATTCATGCCCAGATTTTACTGCTAAAGAATTGTGGTTTTGAAAATCTGGGATTGCTTAGTGCCTCTGTTTCTTCATCAGTAAAATGGGAATAAGAAAAGCAGTGAGCCTCTTCCCTACTCTGGTTTAGTGATGTCATACTAGCAGCTTGAAATTAGCAAATGCAGTGAATCAGGGATTTCATATTTTCATAGAACTAGTTATTAATTAACTACTTACCAGCACATCGCTGCTCAACTCTTATTACTGTGTAGAGACTGTGTAGAGAAGTTAAAATAAAGCAATTCAAATAGTGCCTGGCACTAAGTGCTCAATAAAAGCTAGTTGTTATTACTATTACTACTTTGTGGTGCATATCAAAGTTTGAGAACCATTGTTTTGGTAGAAAAGGATCAATAGTCTTTGTCACAAATACATAATTCTCAATATATGAAACTCACAATGGTAATGTATCTTCATCAGCCTTCTTCACAGCCCTGACTTCCGGGACTGCAGAAATCACATGCAAATACTAACGTTGCGTACAGACTGAAGTTGCTTTCCTTATGGAGAGTGGGAGGTCACCAGCCTTGCATAGGCAATGGTTTCTAATCTTGAGGCCACTCAGTGGCCTATGTAACAATCATGCTGTTGGTGCAAATTCTAACATGGTTCCTGCTGCCCTGTGTTGTACCCATTGAATCAAAGTCATTCCTCTTCTTGCTTTTGTCAGCTGCAAGTGTGGGTTTGGCTAATGAAGTAGTCCTTTTTGGGCTGGTGAGTGGGAGATGTTAAGAGAGGGGAAGGGCTTTGTAGAGGGAGGAGAGAACTTCACCAGAAAGAGATTCACAGACACTCAGTGTGACCCTGCTTTGTTTTGCCTCAAGGTTGATATAATCATGATAAAACTCTGAAAAGGACCTAAGAATTCACCAGCTCCATTCTTAGCCATAGGGCAATGCCAGTTTTTCTCAGGGTTTGATACAGTTTCACCAGAAAAGTCCCAAGCAGTCAAGTTCGGACTACCTCCTTCTGGAGGGGAGGCGACTCTAATATTTTTAGAGTTGCAGCATTCAAAATAATAAAATAAAATTTAAAACAAAAACAAAAACACCAACCTAGATATTTTCTTTCCATTTTGCTTCTTTAACCAAAGAATTGACCTTTGGAAAAATGTTCAAATCACTGAATTTTGTGTATAGTATAATGATTAACAGGGGTTTATTTTGTTTTTCCATGGCAAGGTAAACATTTTCTGGAATTCACCATTTAACATGGTTGGCTCAAGGGTCTGAGGACATTCTTTTTGGCTTACAGAGTCATAGAGCCATGGAGCTCCAGGCACTTCTCCATTTTATGTAGGTCAGAACTTTGCTTCTAAGCATGAAAATGTTCTGAGACAAATGGTTATCTCATGTATCAGTCTTCCTGAGGAACCAGTGAATAAATTTGTCTAGTTTATTGCCAAGGTTTATAAACTAGTTTAAGTTTTACTTATGATTGATTTTAGGTAGATTTGATTTAAAGCCTTTGTTTCAGTTAAATCAATTTTTCATTTAGGAAAAAGGAGGAGGAAGAGGAGAGGGGAGAAAAAGAAGAATGAAGGCACACTGCCCATTTTAAAATAGTGCTTATTTAATTACTTTTTTTCAGATTAATTTTGCAGTTAAATGAGGAAACATGATATTTAATTTGATTTATGTATATGTGGCTACTAATTGAGGTGGATACTTATCAAGTTATTACAAGGTGAAATGTCTGTAATTAAACATATTAATTATGGATTTGGAGAAGACATTTTTACATATTGTACTTAGTAGGAGGGCAGCTACTGTCACAGTTAAATAACACACATTTAAATTGTTTTTGCTTAACTAAAATAGCAGGCTTACATATTCTGTATATTTCCCCATGTTTATTTTTATAAAAATAACACGAAATTTTCATATTTCTGCATGTTACATATGACCCTTTAATATAAAACTCATATGGGTTTTTTACAGGCCAACATAGAAATATACAATAATGAAATATATAGTTAACTCAGTCTTCTCCTTCTCCATTCCACTTCTTTCTTATCTTTGAAAGAAAAAAAGATAAGTTTAACTATTTTTCAAAGCATGAATAATTTTCTTCAATTTTAACTAAATTAAAAGAATAAAATGTTTCTACACTTATAGATTTTTCTGATATTAAAATTATCATCACTTCAATAGCTTTTTATGAGTATAAATGCTTAAACATCTTTCAGTAGTTCATTTTGGACTTTTTAAATTTTTAATAACTCAAACACCCAACTATGTTTTAAATCATTTTCCCTTGGTTCTTAACTGTCTTAAATCCTACATGAGCTGTCAATATCATCTTTCCAGTGTAACCGCTTTTTCTTAGCAGTTAAGACCATTGACACTAGAACTAAATATTTGTAAGACATTCAAAAAAACTATCTGGAATAAGACACAACAGGCATATGTTGTTTGTAAACTTGCTTTGAATGTCCACTGTATCATGATGAATAGAAATGGCTGTATCATATTCTACTAAAAATAAAAATTCCTGTTATGATAAATTTCAGCTTTAACGTAGCCTAAGCAAAAATTGTCTTTGAACACATTTGATTAAGCAAATGTTTGGCTTTTGTATTAATTTTTATGTATGCTCTGACACATTGTAAAGTTCAGCTCCTACTCTTTTGTTCTTCCACCTACAGGAGATTTTTTTCCTAGCCTTTTCTCATGGCAAGGTTTCCTAGAGTGCTTTTCAGGTCAATGTTCTTCTTGCCTTCTGGGTCCTCATACTGTCCTCAACAGACTGTTTTTTTGCTCAAAAACTTTTAGCAAGTCTTTTCCCTGTCATTTCCCATTTGACTTTCCTAGGCTTTCCTGGGTTTCTATAATCTTGTCCTTATTATCTTACTTTCCTTCACTCCCGGAAAGGCACTTCCACTGAGGTCCGTGAGTCTTCTCAGTGTTTCTCACACTCAGGTGACTTTCCCTCATTCCCACTGACCACTTCCCTACCCTTGTTTCTGTAACGTATCATCTTGTCTTCCCTGCTTCAACCTATTCAAACACATTGAAACTTTATAGCAGGTCCTTAATTTGAATATATGTGCATGGGTGTGTGTGTGTATGTGTAGGGGGTAAACATGGTACTTATGGGAAAAAGCTATCAACTTTCCTCTCAGAACACTGCCTGCACAAACACAAATACACAGACATTCAGAGGGGCTTATGCTCATGCCAAGGATCCATGGACTTCAGGTTATCAACCCCTGTTCAAGAATTTTCTTTTGGGAAGGGCTAAAGGCTTGATGGGAGAAGCTAGCCTCAAATCAGCCCTTGAATGAATGTAGAGTGATGTACACATTATTTATTTTACCCTAGCCCTTAGTGCTTTTGATTATTCACTGTTTTCTGAAAGGTTTACCTTAGTTTTGTCTCTTCAATTAGATTGTAAGTTCTTTGAAAGAAGAAACAAAGAACCTTAGATAACAATACAAATAACTTTGATTAAACAGGATATAGTAAGTGTAGTTGAACACCCATCAGCCAGTCAACATTAACATGTTAAAACAGGACATGAGTTGTTGCCTAAAAGGACAGGTTTTAGGTACCAGAGAACATCTGTTTCTGGATGAAGCTAGATAAAGGTGGTGGCATCTTAATCTGTGATTCTAGTAAAGGGAAAGCAACCCCCATCAGACTCATGACTGAGTATCCCAAATGAACTCTCTGCTCTACCAAGATGAAGGAAGACAAATGGAAAAGGAGAAGTCTGGCAATTAGAGAGGAGACAGAAAAACAAAAAAAGTAAGCATGATAAATAAAGGAAAAGGAAAGCAGGTGTGGGGACAGAGCCCCAGAAAGTAGTTTACAGGCTCTCGGCCTCACGTGGAAGGATGCTGGCTCGGGTGGTGGATAGCCATCGGCTGTGGCTGATTGGCCGTCGGCTGTGGCCGGTTAGCTGATTGGCCGCTGGTATAATTGCTGTGGCTACAAAGAATTGCCAAGGATTGCCGAGGAGCCGAGCAGAGCCGAGCAGAGCCGAAGAGAGCGGAAGAGGAGAGCTGAGAGAGAGGGACAGAGTCGAGGAGAGTGGAGGAGAGTTGTCAGTCGGTTGGTTGGCGGAAAGGCGGACGGCAGGTCGCACGTCCGGTGAACCCAGCCTCCAGTGAGACCATAGTGGTATGACTCCCCTACCTATGGCTCCGTGGGTGTTCCTTTTTGGCCTCACCATATCCTGCGTTCTTATGTGGGGAGCGGTACCAGAGACCCTGCAGGCCGCCCCGCCCGACAAATGGCAGAGCGAGCAGGGTGTCCCCCACGACAAATGGTGCAGCTAGCAGGGTACGGTGCCGGCCAAAACCTACCGAAGCATGGTGGAGCGGTTTGTGCGTGTGAGAGCCCAGCTTCGGAATGCCCATGAGGAGTGAAACCGGGAACGGGAGGCGCGGTCTGCCTGGGAGACTCAAGCCTCCAGCTGGCACACCACCCTCTTGGCCATGGACAGCATTGCGTTCATTTTGGTGATCTGCTGCGGCCTTAAGCTCCGAGAGTTGTGGACATCTGCCGTGGAGGACTCCACCCACTCAGACACCTGGCATGGTGAGCTAGATTCCGACCAGGTAGGAATGGCGTCTGACTCTGGGCAGGAGGACGTGTGGCCCCCGCACAGTATATGGTGTCCGGTGGCCACTGTTCTCAGGAGTTGGACCCCCAAGGAGGGGTGGGAGGACATGGACGGCTCTCCGGCCAGTGTGGAGAGGGCCCTGCAGGCTCTGGCTGAGCGGTTGCCGGAGGAGGAGAAGGCTACAGCCGGCCGCGTGGGCTGGATGTTCCTCAAGGCCTTGAGTCTCAACACGGAAAATGGGCTTAATGAAATGGCCCGGGTGCCGAACCAGGTGTCCCGGTTGGAAGCGCTGGAAGCCCGGGTCCGCCTGTTAGAAAAGCGGCCCCACAGTGGAGACTCTGAGGCAGAGATGGAGAAAACAAGTGGAGACAATGTAGCTCCCAACCCCCAGCCCGGCCAATCTTGAAGCAAAGGGTAAAACATGAGCAACCTTTGGGCCACGGGGGTGTTGCTGCAGGCAACCCAGCTGTGACTGAGTTCACTACCTACACGCCTTACACTCCCACTGAGTTGCAGGAGCTGGGGAGGCAGTACAGACAGCGCCCTGGAAAGCCAGTCTCGGCTTGGCTACTACGTTTATGGGATGAGGGAGCAGACAACATTCTTTGCTCCCCAGGTGAGATGGAAAAGCTAGCCTTTGTGACAGTGCATCCGTCCCTGCGACAAAGGTTACAGAACTGCCATAGGTTGGCCCAAAACCTGGGCAACCACTCTCTAATGGAGTGGCTCACTGCTGCGGTACGCACAGTATGGGGACAGGCTGGTGAGCTGCCAGACACTGTGAGTCATTGGTAGTCATATACGGAACTTACTCAAATCATTCGTGAAATGGGTATGAGACATGCTATTTTTAACCTCAACATGCAGGGCCCAGATGACGAGCTTTTACAGCCAGCATGAGAGATCTGGTTTTGGATACTGCACCTGCAAGTGCTTTTGGATCCTTCGTTGCCATTCTTATGCCCTCATAGGGGAGACGGATCCATGAACTTACAACTGCTATGGCCATCCTAGGGGATGTTAAAAGCCAGAGGTGAAGGAAGTTACAACAGGAGGTCCGAGCAATTGAGACTTGGAAGCCCACATCAAAAGTAAAGGGGTGAGGTTGCGGGCCTCAGAGAGTAACACGCGCACAGATGTGGTGTGATCTCGTGGCAGCAGGGGTTGATCGGGAAAAAATAGACCAACAACCCAATTCACTGTTGTTGGAACTTTGGAAACAGTTGCATCTGGAACAGTAATTCTGGAGAAGCCTAAAGGAGAAGTCTGGGAAAGCGTGCCCTGTGTCCCTCCAGGACTTCATGCAGCCAATTGAGGCTGACTCCTTTCAGCTTGATTAGGGGTGGGGTCAAGGTAACCGGTCAGAGGAGACGAGCAGGGACTGGAGGCCACATGTGGAACTGTCCATTGGTCCCCTTCTAATGTGCAGAGGGTGTTAGCCCTAGTTGACACTGGCACAGACTGCAGTCTTGTTTATGGGAACCCAGAACTGTTCCCCAGACCAGCAATCTGCATTGATAGCTACGGGGGAAAGACTGTAACTGTAAAAGCCATTTCCTTACCACTGGGTATAGGAAGGCTTCCCCCTCGTGCCTACAAGGCTTATGTCTCCCCTGTTCCAGAGTATATTCTAGGGGTGGACGTGTTACATGGCCTCAGCTTACAGATGTTGGTAGGTGAGTTCCGTCTCCAGATCCGGTTGGTGAAAGTGGTGACACGCAGGCATGCTCACCTCCCTCCTCAAGTGTTTCCACAGCCCTGACGTGTGGTTACAGTGTGACAGTACCGCCTGCCAGGTCAGGAGGAGATTGGTTGTACAATATTGGAATTGGAGAAGGCACATATTGTGAGGCCAACGCACAGTCCCTTTAACTCCCCAGTATGGCCTGTCAAGAAGCCAGATGAGACCTGGCGAATGACTGTGGACTATATGGAGTTAAATAAGGTGACGCCACCTTTGCATGCTGCAGTACCTTCAATACACGATTTGATGGATCATCTGACTGTCCGCCTGGGGACATATCACTATGTAGTGGACTTGGCCAATGCATTTTTCCCATTGACGTTGCACCTGAGTGTCAAGAGCAGTTTGCTTTTACTTGGGATGGGCGGCAGTGGACTTTTCAAGTCCTGCAAGGATACTTGCACAGCCCCACTATCTGCCATGGGCTCATGGCCCAGGATTTGGCACAGTGGGATCACCCATTCTCTGTGGCCTTGTTTCATTATGTTGATGATATTTTATTAACATCTGATTCTCTTTCAGATTTAGAGCAAGCAACCCCCTCTCTTCTCCGCCACCTGAAGTCACGCGGCTGGGCGGTGAATGAGGAAAAGGTCCAAGGCCCTGGCTTATCTGTCAAGTTTTTGGGTGTTGTGTGGTTGGGTAAGACAAAGGTCATACCTGAGGTGATTATTGACAAAATACAAGCCTTTCCCCAGCCAACCAAGGTCTCCCAACTGCAGATGTATTTGGGTCTCCTAGGATATTGGCGGGCATTTGTACCCCATTTAGCACAAATGGCAAGGCCCTGGTATAACATGATAAAAAAGGAGGCCTTGTGGGGATTGGACACAGGCTATAGAGCAAGGCTTTGTTGCCACAAAACGGGCAGTGCAGCAGGCACAGGCTCTGCAAGTAGTGGACCCCGGCCGCCCATTTGAACTTGATGTTCACATAACCCAAGAGGGGTACGGTTGGGGCCTCTGGCAATGGCAGGAGCGTCTCCGGTTGCCAGTGGGATTTTGGTCCCAATCATGGAAAGGAGCGGCAGTCCACTACTCTCTAATAGAGAAACAGCTGGCTGCTGTGTACGCAGCCCTAGTGGCCACAGAAGCCATCACAGGAATGGCACGGGTGTTGGTTTGAACAACCTATCCCGTCCAGGGGTGGGTCCGTATGTGGACCCAGGGACCCAAAACGGGGGTGGCACAGACCACCACCCTCACCAAGTGGGGTGCCTACTTGGAGCAACGTAGCACCCTTTGTTCAAGCCCTTTGAACACAGAGCTACAACAGGTCCTATGGCCTTTGGAGCTTGTAGCCCAGGCTGAGCCAAGTGCTCTGCCTAAGGGGGAGGACTTGGAGCCCTCGTCCTACAAAGAAGGACAGTCGCAGTACCTGAGGATGCCTGGTTTACCGATGGTTCTAGCTGAGGGGCTGCAGCTGTTTGGATGGCTATTGGTGTGCAGCCCAAAACAGACACCATTTGGTTTGATACCGGGATGGGCCAGAGTAGCCAATGGGCTGAATTACGGGGCTGTGTGGATGATAATCAGCCATGAGCCTGGGCCCCTAGTTATTTGCACTGACAGCTGGGTGGTGTTCCGGGGCCTAACGCTGTGGCTCCCTACATGGAAACACCAAAACTGGTTAGTAGAACACCGTCCACTGTGGGGTCAAGCCATGTGGCAGGACCTCTGGGACCTAGGGCAGGAAAAGGAGGTGACCCTAATGCATGTCACAGGTCACTCCCCCTTAGTGTCCCCAGGTAATGATGAAGCAGATGCCCTAGCATGGGTCTGATGGTTAGAACGGGCTCCTGCCACTGATGTGGCCCACTGGCTGCATAGGAAATTGCAGCATGCTGGAAGCCGAACCATGTGGCAGGTAAGCAGACACTGGGGTCTGCCTTTGAAATGGCAGGAGATAGCAGATGCCTGCTATGACTGTGCCGTCTGTGCCCAGGACAGCCCCCAAAGGCGGAGGCTCCCCTGGGAGACACAGCAGATTACACGAGGGAGGGTGCCCCTCACTCGCTGGCAAGTGGATTACATTGGACCCCTGCCTAAGGCCTGCAATGCAAAATACGCATTTACAGCAGTGGATACTGCTACGGGGTTGATGTTTGCTTGGCCATGTCCGGCTGCGGATCGGCGGCATACAGTGTTCGCTCTTACACGGCTGTGCACCCTGTATGGGCGCCCACAAGTCATTGAAAGTGACAGGGGTACCCATTTTACAGGGCAAGAAGTGCAGCGCTGGGCTGCCAGGATGGACGTGCAATGGTTGTTTCATACCCCATATAAACCACAAGCATCTAGCATGATTGAACGCTACAATGGCCTTTTGAAGCAAGGTCTCCGGGTGTCAAAACACCCTCCCCTGATTAGTGACTGGGCCTCAGGTCTATGGGACGTCTGAGAATCCTGAATGAGAGACCAAGGAAGGGAGGGCCTGCACCAGTAGAAGCTCTGCTACATCAAATGGCCGCTCCCATTCAATTACAAGTTACCACAAGCGAGACTCTGTTAAAGCCAGGCTACGGCAGAAATGGAAACATGTTGCTATCAGCACCCACATGCTTGAAAGCAGGGGAATGGCAGCAATAGACTTGGCCCTGGCAGGTCAAAAGCCCCCACTGTCAGTGGTTGGGCCTGATAACCCCATGGGGGGCTGGTTTGACTCACGATTTGCAAGTGATGCCAAGGGTGGTGGCTGAGTGGCCACCGCAAGTGACTGTAGTATATGGAGGTCCCGATACCAGGATGATTTTGCAGGGAACCTCTGTGCTCTCACTATGGCTTATTATGGGGTCCCCTGTTCTGTTACATGTTGAAACTACGCAAGGGACCCCAAGCACTGCCATAAAGGTCTGGTACCACAAACCGGGAAAGGTGCCAGTGGCAGCGACCCTCCTTTCTCAGGACAAAAAGCTAGCGTGTATCCTCCCAGATGGAAGGGATTTGCCATTGTTGGTTCCTAAGACTACTGTTTCTTTCTGACCGTAGGTGCCTGTAGGCTAATATAACACAGGGCCCCTCACGGAACATGCTTGTTGCGTAGATTGTGAGGCGATACCCTGTAGGGGTGAAGTGTGGGGACAGAGTCCCAGAAAGCATTTTCCATGCTCTCGGCCTCATGTGGAGGGGTGCTGGCTTGGGTAGTAGATGGCCGTCGGCTGGCTAATAATCAGTTAGCCAATTAGCCAGTGATATAACTGCTGCGGCTGTGCTGGTTGGAGAGTTGGGAGTCGAGAGTCGAGTCAGTTGGTTGGCAGGTAGAGAAGCAGACAGCAGGTTGCAGATTGTGTGACTCCAGCCTCCAGTGAGATTATAGTGGTATGACTTCCCTACCTATGGCTCCGTGGGTGTTCCTTTTTGGCCTAGCCATATCCTACATTCTTATACGGGGATCGGGACCAGGGACCCTGCAGGCCACCTCACATGACAAATGGCGGAGCAAGCAGGGTCTCCCGCACGACAGTATTTAATTTACCTGGGGGAAATAAAGAGTAGCTACAAGTATTACAGAGCAAATATAATAATTGCCCTAATTAGTGATAAAACTGGAATAAATATTTTAGGAGAGTGTAGTCTCAGCTCCAGCTCCCCACATAAGAATGCAGGACATGGTGAGGCCAAAAAAGAACACCCACGGAGCCACAGATAGGGGAGTCATACCACCATAGTCTCGCTGGCGGCTGGGTTGGAGACACAGGAAGCAGGAGCCACACTGTCCTCAACCTGCCGTCCACTTCTCTCTGCCAACCAACCCCACTTGCTAGCTGCAATCTGCTGGGCTAATTGCAATCCACTCTTGCTAGCTCAGGCCCCATCTTCTTGCTAGCCCCCATTTTCTGCTAGCGTAGCCCTGGCAGTTATATTAGTCGCCAGTGGCTCACTGGTTACAGCTGACGGCCAACTAGCCACAGCTGATGGCCATCCAATCACAGTTGATGGCCATTTACTACCTGAGCCAGCACCTTTCCACGTGAGGCCGAGAGCCTGGAAACTGCTCTCCTGGCTCTGTCCCCAGACAAAGCTAGAGTCAATATGCCAAATAAATATTTGTGTAAGATGTAATTATTGATGAGGACCTACTAGAGCTGTCTCAATTGACTTCATTTTTAATTATTAGACTCATGTTTGTTTTCCTTCTGGGAATTTTATGTTTCTAAACATATACAGACAATAAGACTATCAGCTCTGTTGAGGGAGAGATATGACCAATACCCATGTTGTAGGTCATGATTTCCCAAAGTCTGATCCTCAAAATGATCATCTAAGGCAGGGGTGTCCAAACTGCAGCCCACAGGCCAACTGCGGCCCGCGATCCATTGTTAATTGGCCCGCAGCAAATTCCAAAAATATATTTAGTTTACTTAAATAAACCTGGTGAGGTAATACATACTTCACCTCAAGTGAGTGGCCCGGCTGTTTGTGTATTTTACCGCTGTCGTGTGGGGTGGCCTGCGGGGTCTCTGCTCCCGCTCCCCATACAAGAACTCAGGATATGGTGAGGCCAAAAAGGAACACCCACGGAGCCATAGGTAGGGGAGTCATACCACTACAGTCTCACTGGAGGCTGGGTTCACTGGACGTGCGACCTGCTGTCCGTTTTCTCTGCAACCGACCGACTGACTCTCCTTCACTCTCCTCCACTCTCCTCCGTAGCTGCAGCAGTTATATTAGTGGCCAATGGCTCAATGGTTACAGCTGACGGCCAACTAGCCACAGCTGATGGCCATGCAATCACAGTTGATGGCCATTTACTACCTGAGCCAGGCACCTGTCTACGTGAGGCCGAGAGCCTGTAAACTACTTTCTGGGGCTCTGCCCCCACAACCGCATATGGCCCTTGGTAAAAAACGTTGAAAAAAGTTTAGACACCCCTGATCTAAGGCAAGGGTTGGCAAACATTTTCTCTAAAAGGCAAAATAGCAAATATTTCAGGCTTTGCCAGACACAGGATCTCTGTTCCAACAATCCAACTTTGCCATCGCAGCAGGAAAGTGGCCATGATGATCCAGAAACAAATGGTCATGGCTGTGTGCCAATAAAAATTTATTTACAGAAATAGGCAGAATAAATATATGCAGCTTATAAGAACATTTTTAAAAATGTAAGTAAATCAGCAGGGACTATGGACTTGAGCAACTATCCTATGTATAATATGGGGGAAGTTTTGGTTCTCAAACTTATTGATATCTCTTTTGGTTGCTTAGAAACTTGTTCTTTTTTCCTCCTAAAATTTCTAGATTCTTAGTTCAACAGCTAAGATTGTTGATGGAGTGATATTTCTGTAGGTTTGGGTCAGCAAGCTATGGCAGCAGGCCAAATCTGACCCACTCCTATTTTTGTCAATAAATTTGTATGGCTGCTTTTGGAAGGCAGAGTTTAATAGTGCTACCGTGACTTTAAGGCCCACAAAGCCTAAAATATTTGCTATCTGGTCCTTCTAGAACACATTGGTAGAACACCACTGTATATGGTTAACTACAGTTTTAATCTGAAGGCAAAATACAAGATGATCAAGTGTATATTATGGACACTCAATAAATATTTGTCTAATGAATTTATTGTTCACAGATAAACCTAATAAACGTGAATATAGTTACTAATTATTATGCCACAAAAATAATTCTCATTATGTGCCCTGAATTGAATGAGTCCTCCTACCCAGCCTTAAGATCCTGAGCAGGGAAACATCTGCCACTTGTCACCAGAAGTGCTGCTCCAGGTGAAGCCTCTTCCATCACCAGAATGAAAAAGCACCAGGAGGAAGTAAAGAAAGAAAGGACAAGAGGAGAAATGAGGAGGCCAGTTAGTGACAGATTCCACGCACAAATTTTATGATAACAGCTAGACTTTTATATAGAGTTTCAAAATGTGGGTATTTACAATGTTGGGTGGCTGTCATTTCTTACCATGTATTAATTAGGAAAGTTTGGAAGTGTTTCAAATCAACCCTCATCAGCCACACTAGGGCCAGCTGGGCTCCCTCAATTGTTTACATCTGTTGTTCTTTTCCCCCTAGTTTGTCAGACTTTGCTGGATGGTAATTCATGATTCCACCAAATATCCCCCAATATGGGCTTCAGAGAATCAACAGAGACAAAACCATGGGGTAAACGTTAGAGATGCCTTCAATCATTAGTTCCCTCAAATGAAGAAACACAGGAGACACTGAATCAGCTACGCTCATATCCTGCCCTTGGGGTCATTTTATTTTATTTTATTATTTTTTATTATATTAGTTTCAGGTGTAGAAAACAACATAACGATTAGACATTTACACTCTTCACAAACTGATAACCCCACCCCAAGGTCTACTATCCCTCTGACACCGTACGTAGCTGTTACAACACCATTGACTATATTCCCTATGCTGTACTTTACATTCATATATATATATATATATATATATATATATATATATATATATATATAAAATGTAACATACTTTATATATGTAATTTATATATAAAACATAACACAACTTATAACATAAATTTATATATATAATAGATATATAGTAATGGGACATGAAGTTTATGTCAACATAAAATTATAATTCACATTCAATATTATTCTACTTCAGCTTCAGGTGTATAACACAGTGGTCAGGCATCTACACAGTCTATGAGGTGATCCCCCTGATAAGTCCAATGCCCATCTGACACCCTACATAAACTATACAACATTATTGATTATGTTTGCCATACTGTATTTCACATCCCCATGTCTATGTTTCGTACTTTTTGTACTACCAATTTGTACTTTCTAATCCCCTCAACTTCTCTCTAATCCCTCAACCCCCTCTCCCACCTAGCAACCATCAGTTTTTATTTTCTGTATCTCTGAGTCTATTTCTGTTTCAATTGCTCATTTATTCTGTTCTTTAGATGACACATATAAGTGAGATCATATGGTATTTGTCTTTCTCAGTGTGGCGTATTTCATTTAGCATAATATTCTCTAAGTCCATCCATGTTGTTGCAAATAGTAAGATTTCAATCTTTTTATACCTGATTAATACTCTATTATACAAATGTACCACAATTTCTTTATGGGCATTTCGGTTGTTTCTATATCTTGGCTATTGTGAATAGTGCTGCAGCAAGCATAGAGGTGCATATATATTTTTTGAATTAGTGTTTTGGATTTCTTTGGATAAATACCCAGGAGTGGAATTGCTGGGTCTTAAGGTAGTTCTATTTTTAATTTTTTGAGGCACTTCCATACTGTTTTCCACAGTGGCTGCACCAATCTGCACTCCCACCAGCAGTGCACGAGGGTTTCCTTTTCTCCACATCCTCGCCAGCACTTGTTTGTTGATTTATTGATCATGGTAATTCCTACAGGAGTGAAGTAGTATTTCACTGTGGTTTTTATTTTCATTTCTCTAATGATTAGTGACATTGAGCATCTTTTCATATGTCTACTGGCCATCTGTATGTCTTCTTTAGAGAAATGTCTTTTCATGTCCTTTGCCCATTTTTAAACTGGGTTGTTTGTTTTTTGGTGTTGAGTTGTATGAGTTTTTTTATATATATAAATTTTGGATATTAATGCTTTATCAGATGTATCATTGGCAAATATCTTTCCCCATTTGGTAAGATGTCTTTTCGTTTTGTTGATGGTTTCCTTTGCTGTGAAAAATATTTTTAGTTTGATGTAATCCCATATGTTTATTTTTCTTTTGCATCCCTTGTCCAAGGGATATATCAGTAAAAATATTATTAGGTTGGTGCAAAAGTAATTGTGGTTTTTCTTTTGCACCAACCTAATACTAAGGGTAATGTCTGCAAGTTTACTTCTTCTATTTTCTTCTGGGAATTTTGTGGTTTCGGGACTTACATTTAAGTCTTTAATCCATTTTGAGTTAATTCATGTATATGGTTTAAGAAGGTGGTCCAGATTCATATTTTTTGCATATATCTGTCCAGTTTTCCCAGCACCATTTGTTAAATAGACGGTCTTTACCCCAATGCAAATTTTTGTTTCCTTTGTCATAGATGAAATGACCATATAGGCATGAATTTATTCTGGGCTCTCTATTCTTTTCCATTGACCTATGTGCCTGCTTTAATGCCAATACCATGCTGTTTTGATTACTATAGATTTGTAGTATGATTTGATGTTGGGTAGTGTGATACCTCCCACTTTCTTCTTATTTTTCAGGATTGCTGTGGCTATTCGGGGTCTTTTATGGTTCCATATAAATTTTAGGATAATTTGTTCTAGTTCTGTGAAAAATGCCATTGGTATTTTGATAGAGATTGTGTTGAATCTATATATTGATTTATGTAGCATATGGACATTTTAACTGTATTAAGTCTTCCTATCTATGAATATGGTGTATGTTTGCATTTATTGGCATCTTCTTTAATTTCTCTCTTCAACGTCTTATAATTTTTTGAGTCTAGGTCTTTTAGTTCCTTGGTGAAATTTATTCCTAAGTATTTTTTTTAATGCAATTGTAAATGGGATTGTGTTCTTAATTTCACTTTCTGATAGTTTGTTATTGGTATACAATATGCAACCAATTTCTGAGTATTAATTTTGCATCTTGCTACTTTACTAAATTCTTTTATCAATTCTAATAAATTTTTTGGTAGAATCTTTTGGGTTCTCTCTATATAATATCATATCATCTCCAAATAGTGACAATTTTACTTTCTCCTTGCCAATTTGGATGCCTTTTATTTCTTTTTCTTGTCTGATTGCTGTGGCTAGAACTTCCAGCACTATGTTGAATAGAAGTGGAGAAAGTGCGCTCCCTTGCCTTGTTCCTGATTTTAAGGGAATTGCTTTTAGCTTTTCCCCACTGAGTATGTTGTCAGCTATGGGTTTGTCATATAAGGTCTTTATTATATT
The DNA here is from genome assembly GCF_057876585.1 of Rhinolophus sinicus. Lineage (NCBI taxonomy): Eukaryota > Metazoa > Chordata > Mammalia > Chiroptera > Rhinolophidae > Rhinolophus > Rhinolophus sinicus. The sequence continues at coordinate 94,491,441 of NC_142514.1, forward strand.
GAGATATGTTCCCTCTATTCCCACTTTACTGAGAGTTTTTATCATAAATGGATGCTGGATTTTGTCAAATGCTTTTTCTGCATCTATTGATATGACCATATGATTTTTATTTTTAATATTGTTAATGTGGTGTACCCCATTAATTGATCTGTGGGTATTGAACCAAACTTGCATACCAGAAATGACTCCACCTTGATCATGGTGTATGATCTTTTTAGTTTATTGCTGAATTTAGTTTGCTAATATTTTGTTCAGGATATTTGCATTAATGTCCATTAGGGATATCAGCCTATAGTTTTCTTTTTTTGTAATGTGTTTGTCTGTTTTTGGGATCAGGGTAATTGTGGTCTCAGAGAATGAGCTTGAGAGCCTTCCCTATTTCTGGGTTTTTTGGAATAGTTTGAGGAGAATAGGTTTTAATTCTTTTTTGAATGTTTGGTAAAATTCACCTGAGAAGCCATCTTGTCCACGACTTTTGTTTGTTTGGAGCGTGTTGATTACTGATTCAATTTTGTTGGTAGTAATTGGTCTGTTCAGATTTTCTGTTTCTTCTTGATTCAGCCTTGGAAGATTGTATGCTTCTAGGAATTTATCCATTTCTTCCACATTGTTTAATTTGTTGGCATATAACTATATGCTCGTAGTATTTTCTTAAGATTTTTCTATTTCTGTGGTGTCTGTTGTCACTTGTCCTCTTTCATTTCTGATTTTAGTTATTAGGGTCCTTTCTCTTTTTTCTTTTTTTTTTTTTAAATTAAATTTATTGGGGTGACAATTGTTAGTAAAATTACATAGATTTCAGGTGTACAATTCTGTATTACATCATCTATAAATCCCATTGTGTGTTCATCACCCAGAGTCAGTTCTCCTTCCATCACCATATATTCGATCCCCCTTACCCTCATCTCCCACCTCCCACCCCCTACCCCCCACCCCCCTTACCCTCTGGCAACCACTAAACTATTGTCTGTGTCTATGAGTTTCTGTTTCTCATTTGTTTGTCTTGTTCTTTTGTTGTTTTTGGTTTATATACCACATATCAGTGAAATCACATGGTTCTCTGCTTTTACTGTCTGACTTGTTTTGCTCAGCATTACTCTCTCAAGATCCATCCATGTTGTCACAAATGTTCCTATATCGTCTTTTCTTACTGCCGAATAGTATTCCATTGTGTATATATACCACAACTTCTTTATCCATTCATCTATCGAAGGACATTTTGGTTGTTTCCATGTCTTGGCCACCGTAAACAAAGCTGCAATGAACATTGGAGCACACGTGTCTTTATCTCTAAATGTTTTCAGATTTTTTGGGTAGATACCCAGGAGAGGGATTACTGGGTCATACGGCAATTCTATTCGTAATTCTTTGAGGAACCTCCACACTGCCTTCCATAACGGCTGCACCAGTCTGCATTCCCACCAACAGTGTATGAGGGTTCCTTTTTCTCCACAGCCTCTCCAACATTTGTTGCTATTTGTCTTGTTGATGATAGCCATTCTGACTGGGGTGAGGTGATATCTCATTGTGGTTTTGATTTGCATTTCTCTGATGATTAGTGATGTTGAGCATTTTTTCATATGTCTATTTGCCATTTGTATGTCCTCTTTGGAGAAATGTCTCTTCAAGTCCTCTGCCCATTTTTCAATTGGGTTGTTTGTTTTTTTGTTGTTGAATTGCATGAGTTCCTTGTATATTCTGGATACTAGCCCCTTATCGGAGGCACTGTTTGCAAAAATCTTCTCCCATTCAGTTGGTGGCCTCTTTATTTTGTCAATGGTTTCTTTTGCTGTGCAGAAGCTTTTAAGTTTCATATAGTCCCATTTGTTTATTTTAGCTTTTACTTCCATTGCCTTTGGAGTCAAGTTCATAAAATGCTCTTTGAACCCAAGGTCCATAAGTTTAGTACCTATGTTTTCTTCTATGCAGTTTATTGTGTCAGGTCTTATGCTTAAGTCTTTGATCCATTTTGAATTAACTTTGGTACATGGTGACAAATAGCAGTCCAGTTTCATTCTTTTGCACGTGGCTATCCAATTCTCCCAGCACCATTTATTGAAGAGGCTGTCTTTGCTCCATTGTATGTTTTTAGCTTCTTTGTCAAAAATTATCTGTCCATATTTATGTGGTTTTATTTCTGGGTTCTCAATTCTATTCCATTGGTCTATGTGTCTGTTTTTCTGCCAATACCATGCTGTTTTGATTATTGTAGCCCTGTAGTACAAGCCAAAGTCAGGAAGTGTGATACCTCCATTATTGTTCTTTATCCTTAAGATTGCTTTGGCTATTCGGGGTCTTTTGTGGTTCCAAACAAATCTGATGATTTTTTGTTCTATTTCTTTAAAATATGCCTTTGGGATTTTGATGGGGATTGCATTGAATCTGTATATTGCTTTGGGTAATATGGCCATTTTAACTATGTTGATTCTTCCAATCCATGAGCACGGAATGTCTTTCCATTTCTTTGTGTCTTCTTCAATTTCTTTCAAAAATGTCTTATAGTTTTCAGCATATAGGTCTTTCACATCCTTGGTTAAGTTTATTCCTAGGTATTTTATTCTTTTTGCTGCAATTGCAAAAGGAATTGTTTTTTGTATTTCTTTTTCTGAGATTTCATTGTTAGTATATAGGAAGGCAATGGACTTTTGTGCGTTGATTTTGTAGCCGGCAACTTTACTGTATTCGTTCATTGTTTCTAATAGCTTTTTGGTGGAGTCTTTAGGGTTTTCTATATATAGCATCATGTCATCTGCAAAGAGTGACAATTTAACTTCTTCATTCCCAATTTGGATGCCTTTTATTTCTTTCTCTTGCCTGATTGCTCTGGCAAGGACTTCCAACACTATGTTGAAAAGCAGAGGTGATAAGGGACATCCCTGTCGTGTTCCTGAATGTAGAGCAAAGGGCTTCTCCATTAATTACGAGATTAGCAGAGGGCTTGTCATATATGGCCTTTATTATGTTAAGGTATTTTCCTTCTATACCCATTTTATTAAGTGTTTTAATCATAAATGGATGTTGTATCTTGTCAAATGCTTTTTCTGCATCAATTGATATAATCATATGATTTTTGTCCTTTATTTTGTTTATGTGATATATCACATTGATGGATTTGCGGATGTTGAACCATCCTTGTGCCCCGGGGATGAACCCCACTTGGTCGTGATGAATAATCTTTTAATGCATTGTTGTATTCGATTTGCTAGAATTTTGTTTAGGATTTTTGTATCGGTATTCATTAGAGATATTGGTCTGTAGTTTTCTTTTTTTGTGCTGTCCTTACCAGGTTTTGGTATCAGGGTAATGTTGGCCTCATAAAATGAGTTAGGGAGTACTGTTTCTTCTTCAATTTTTTGGAAGAGTTTGTGCAGGATTGGTATTAGATCCTCTTTGAAGGTTTGGTAGAATTCACTAGTGAAGCCATCTGGTCCCGGACTTTTGCTTTTGGGAAGGTTTTGGATGACTGATTCAATTTCGTTACTGGTGATCGGTCTGTTTAGATTTTCCAGTTCTTCATGGTTCAGCCTGGGAAGGCTATATGTTTCTAAGAACTTGTCCATTTCTTCTAGGTTGTTGAATTTGGTGGCATATAGTCCTTCATAGTATTCTTGGATGATCCTTTGTATTTCTGTGGTGTCCGTGATAACTTCCCCTTTTATGTTTCTGATTTTGTTAATCAGTGTCTTCTCTCTTTTTATCTTAGTAAGTCTAGCCAAGGGTTTGTCAATTTTGTTAATCTTTTCAAAGAACCAGCTCTTTGTCACATTAATTTTTTCTATTGTCTTTTTGTTCTCTATTTCATTTATTTCTGCTTTAATTTTTATTATTTCCTTTCTTCTGCTGACCTTGGGTTTTACTTGTTCTTCTTTTTCTAGTTCTTTAAGGTGTAACATGAGGTTATTTATTTGGGAGTTTTCTTGTTTCTTGAGATAGGCCTGTAATGAGATAAATTTCCCTCTTAAAACTGCTTTCGCTGCATCCCAAAAATTTTGGTAGCATGTATTTTCATTGTCATTTGTTTCTATGTATCTTTTGATCTCTCCTCTAATTTCTTCTTTGACCCAGTCCTTCTTTAAAAGTATGTTGTTTAATCTCCATGTATTTGTGTTTTTTCCCGCTTTCTTTTTACAGTTGATATCCAATTTCAAAGCCTTGTCATCAGAGAATATGCATGGTATGATTTCAATCTTCTTAAATTTGTTGAGACTGATTTTATGTCCCAATATATGGTCTATCCTTGAGAATGTTCCGTGTACACCAGAAAAGAATGTATAGTCTGATGTTTTAGGATGAAGTGCTCTATAAATGTCAATTATGTCCATTTCATCTAATGTGTCATTTAGGGCTACTATTTCGTTATTTATTTTCTGTTTGGATGATCTATCCATAGCTGTCAATGATGTATTTAAGTCCCCTAGTATAATTGTGTTTTGGTCAATTTCTCCCTTTAGTTCTGTTAGTAGTTGCTTGGTGTATTTCGGTGCTCCCTGATTGGGGGCATAAACATTGATGACTGTTATGTCTTCTTGTTGTACAGTCCCCTTCACCATTATGAAATGTCCATCTTTATCTCTTGTTATCTTTTTCACCTTGAAGTCTGTTTCATCTGATATCATTATGGCTACACCTGATTTTCTCTGGGTACCATTTGCTTGGAGTGTCAATTTCAACCCTTTCACTTTGAGTCTATGCTTGTCCTTGTAGCTGAGATGTGTCTCTTGGAGACAGCATATGGTTGGGTTTAGTTTTTTGATCCAATCTGCTACTCTGTGCCTTTTTATTGGTGAGATCAGTCCATTTACATTTAGGGAGATTATTGATATGTGAGGATTTCCTGTCATTCTATCTTTAGTTTTCTGGTAAGGCTGTGTCTCCATTGTTTCTTTGCCTTTTTGTTGTTGTCTATTATTTCTGTGTGGTGGTATTCTATGATGTTTCCCTCTGTTTCTTCTTTTATTTCAGTATATATTTCAATTCTGGATTTATTTTGAGTGGTTACCCTTAAGTTTATGTAAAAGAAAGTTTGATATTTAAAGTATTCCATTTTCTTCAGCACGCTTACTTTCTCCATTCCCATATTCCGGGTCAGGCCTTTACTCTCCCCCTTTTTGAGTTTTGGTTGCCACAAATTGTCCCTGTTGATGGTGGTCGAATAGCCTCCTTTAGTATTTCTTGTAGTGCAGGTCGTGTATTAGAAAATTCCCTTAACCTCTGTATGTCTGGAAAGGTCTTTATTCCTCCTTCATATCTAAAGGATATCTTTGCTGGATATATTATTCTTGGCTCATGATTTCTCTCTTTCAATAGTTTGAATATTTGGTTCCACTCCCTCCTGGCTTGTAGAGTTTCTGCTGAAAAATCTGATGATAATCTAATGGGCTTTCCTTTGTATGTTACCGTCTTCTTTTCCCTGGCTGCCTTGAGGATTCTTTCTTTGTCGTTGATTTTAGACAGCTTCAATACAATGTGCCTTGGAGAAGGCCTGTTGGGATTGAGGTAACTAGGTGTTCTATTTGCTTCTTGGATTCGAGGGTCCAGTTCTGTCCACAAATTTGGGAAGTTCTCATCGACAATTTGTTTGAATATATTCTCTGTTCCCTTCTCTCTTTCTTCTCCTTCTGGTATGCCCATTATTCTTATATTGCTCTTTCTGATGGAGTCAGAAAGTTCTTGTAGAGTTCTTTCATTTCTTTTAAGTCTCAAGTCTCTTTCTTCTTCTCTCTGTGTCATTTCCATATTTCTATCTTCCATGTCACTGATTCTTTGCTCCATCTGGTCAACTCTACTACCTAAGCTGGTTATTTCATTCTTAATTTCTTCTATTGAGTTCTTAATCTCCAGAAATTCTATTTGGTTCTTTTTTAAGATTTCAATCTCTTTCGTAAAATGCTCATGCTGTTCTTTGATTGAGTTTCTGAGTTCCTTTAACTGCCTATCTGTGTTTTCTTGTATCTCGTTGAGTTTTTTCAGAACTGCAATCTTGAATTCTCTGTCATTTAAGTCACATATTTCTGTATCTTTAAGTGCCTTCTCTGGAGATTTTCACTTTCTTTCTGAGCTATCTTGTTGCCTTGGTTATTCATGGCGATTACTGGTTTACTATTTCTCTTCCTAGACATCTACAGGAGTGACTTCTGCAACAGGTTGATAGAAAGCGGTCTTTCTTTTGTTTGCCAGTACTTGTTGGTAGAATGTTTTATTATTTCTCCAGCTGCAACTTATTTTTCTTCTCCCACACGGTAGTGCTATGTTTTCTCTGCACTATTCCAACTTCTCACACAATGGGGGGATTCCCTGGGAGACGGGCTTCTCCTCTATTAATAGTTCGTCTAGGTCACAGGGCGCAGTGTCCCGGTGGGTATGCGGAGAGCTTTTGATGTTCCAAAGCTCTTCCAGTTGCTGATTCAGAGCTCGTATATTTCAGCAGTTCTGTTTACTCCTGCAGGGATCCGCCCAGATAGGTGGGGTCAGGGGCGGGGTGAGTTGTGTGAGGTGGCCCAGAGCAATGGATGCGACCACCACCACAGCCGATCCTGCTTCCACAGCTCCCTCCCCTTTGCTGGAACTAGTTGGTCTGTGAATTTGTGTCTGCGGTACACAGTTCTCAAAATAGCAAATTTTCTGTTGTTTTGATCTGACACTGCTACTGTTTCACTTCTAGCACCGGGCAGGTGGGGGCGGGACGAGCTCTGGGAGGGGTGGGAGGGGGCGGCTAGTCTCAGTGCCTAAGGCTCTGTTCTCTGCTCGGCAGTGTGGGCTTAAACCACCGTTTTCAGCCTTTTTCCCTCAGTCTTTTCTCCGAGGTCTCTGCTGTGAGTGTTTTGTTCAGCCGTGTTATATGCTGCCCCCTCAGACCTGTGGAGCCCTGGCGGAGCCCTAGCAGTCCGATCTCCCGCAGCTGCGGTAGTTCCGGGGAGCAGCGAGCTCGGCGCACTGAGCTAGGTCTGCGTCCTCCACCCGCGCGGCTCCGTCTCCACGCACTTCTCCCTTTCCTCCTCCCTCCACTCGCGCGAATCTCCCACCTGTAGGTGATTTCAGTTGGTAGTGGGCCTCTTCGTCTTGCCTGTCTGCTGTGCAGGGAGTCCTTTGTGGAGTTTTTGTTGTTTTATTCGTTGTAAATTCCAGGGGAGCTTTACAGAGGCTCACCTCACGCCGCCATTTTTCCGGAAGTCGTCCCATTATTTCTTTAAATAGGTTCTTGATCCCTTGCTCCCTCTCTCCTCCTTCTGGTACTCCTATGATGTGAATGTTGCACTTGATGTTGTCCCACAGGTCTCTTAAACTATCTTCCTTGTTTTTTCTTCTTTTTGGATTTGTTTTTCTGATTGGGTGTTTTCTACTGCATTATCTTCTGAATTGCTGATTTGATCCTCTGCTTCATCTATTCTGCTTTTGATTCCTTTTAGTGTATTCTTCATTTCAGTTATTGTACTCTTTACTTCTGACTGGTTAGTTTTCATGGTTTCTATGTCCTTCTTTATGCTTTCTATCTCTTTGTTGTAATTCACACTAAATTCCTTAAGCATTCTTATAATCAATGTTTTAAACTCTGTCCCTGGTAGGTTGGTTTCCTCCATTTCATCTAGTTCCATTTCTGAAGGTTTCTTCTGTTCTTTTGTTTGGGACATGTTTCTTTGTTTCTTCATTCTGGCTACTGCTCTGTGTTTGCTTCTATATATTATGTAAATCTCCTATGTCTCTCAGTCTTTGCTGGGTGGCCTTATGTAGTATGTGTCCTGTGTAGTCAATCTGTGCAGTCCCCCTAATCTCCTGTGTGTGTGTTCCAGAGGTGTCCTTTGTGTTGTGTGTGTTCTCCTGTTGTAGTTGAGCCTTGATTGCTTTTGGCGTATCAGTGGGTGGGATTGACTCCCAGGCTGGCTAACTGTGAGGAATGGATACACCCACAATGTATGAGCTGCTGTATGGGGGGCTGATCCCTCAGGAGGCTTTGCCCCTGTGGGCTCTTGTGCCTCTTGTGACCCCCCTTTGGGTGTTCCACTTGTGAGGCTAAGCAGGTAGTTCTCTGTTGTGGTCTGAAGCTGGCTTCTTTGTGTGTTGTTTCTGGTGTGTCTTGTGCAGGGTTCTTATGTAGGCCAATTCCAGCCTTGCCTATTACTGGCCCATGACTACCTGGTAGGTGCCTCAAAGCTATATGTGTTTAGGTGCTGACTGTACTAGACCTGGAGTCACGTGGGGGTGTCCTCACTGTGAACTGAAGCCTGCTGTAGTATTGGGCTGGAGACAGCTTAGCAAAAGATCCATGGTTCCCTAGGCCGATTGCTATCAGCCAGTTTCTCATAATGCCCAGGCATTGAAAGAGACTTCTTTGTTGCGTGTGCTGAGCTGGTTGACCTGGTGTTGAGATTGCGTTTGGCGATATAGCACTAACTAGGTAGGTGGAGTGGAGTTCAAGTGAGTCATGAAACGTAACTGGTGGTTTTTACCATGTTAATACATATTCAGTTTTTATGCCAGTGGCTGGCCTGTGATGACCTTGCACAGTGCCCCAAGAACACTACAGCCAGCCACTACCTCATGCTCACAAATTCCCGAGAGCTGCCCCCAAGTGGCTGCAGTGCAGTTTTTGTATTTCTGTCAATCACCAAAATTTCCCTGGGCAGTTGGGGATTGTCGGCTGCTGTAAAAGACCTCTTCTGCAGCTTGTGGGGTGGAACCAGTAACCCAGGTGCCCAGAGTGCCCCTGGCAATGCAGCTATAGGTGGGTGGGGTTCCAGACAGACAAGGGTTGTGGTCAGTGGTTTGTACAAATTCAATGCAGTCTCTGCTCCCAGGCCAGTGCTGGGCCTGAGACCACTCTGCAAAAATGCCCTGAGAACACTATAGCCAGCCACTGCCTGTCTATGCTGAGGCCCAGGTCTTGGGTTAACGCCGTCCAGCAAATGTTTCCCGGGCCACAACAGGCCCTCCACCCACTTTAATCCGCAGCCTGTGGGGCGGGGTCAGCAACCTGGTGTTCAGGAGTTTCCCCGGTAATGTAGCACCACCTGTGTAGAGGGCAGGGACCCAGGGTATCACCAAGACAGCGCCTATGCGCTGATTCCCGCAGACCGATGCAGTCTCACGCTTGGCCCTTTGGGGGAGGGCTTAACCCAGTAACGATGGGGTTCCCCCTGCCCTCATAAGCCACATGTGTGCAGGCTCCACACAAAGTCAACAATGGCTCCTGTCCCTCCAGTTCCTGTGCCAAAGGCACTCAGGGTAGTCCTTTCCCTACATGTCCCTGGGCCTTTCCCGCTACCACCCTTCCACCAGAGGCCAGGTGTGAGTCCATGTGCTGGCTCTATAAGAGCGCGTCTGGGTTTCCAGCCACCTTCTGCCCCAGTGGGAAGGGCAGATAGAGACCTCGCTGATATTCACTGCCAGATGCTGTGGGAACTCCTCTTCCTGGCACAGGTCCCCTGGGCTGTGGAGCCTGGTGTGGGGCTGGGGGGCATCTCCCTCTTCAGGAGGGACCTCTGCCACAAAGGTTTCCCCCAAGTTTTCCCTATGGGTTTGGGGCCAGCCTGTTTTGGTCTCTGCCCCTCCTACCAGTCTTGATGTGGCCTCTTTTTTAGATCCTTAATTATAGGAGTTCTGTTCAGCAGGTGTTCAGATGAATCTTAAGGTTGATCTATTATTTATTTGTAATTTTGATGTGATCCTGGGATGCAGTAAGCAAAGTGTGTACCTAATCGGCCATCTCGAATCCTTCAGCAACAAATGCCTTTTTGATGTTCAAACAGTCCATAGTAAGAATGTAACCATCTCAAGCAGGTGGGGACTAACTGCTTCCAGAACTCACCCCTGGGGTTGGGTCCGGTGGGCAGCCCCTCACTGGGTCCCAGCCTGCACCACAGCACCGCCTGCCTTTCCACCTCCCTCTGGGTCCCCGTGCACCTTTTCCAGCTGCCTGGCTCACAGCTCCTTCCTTGGGGTCAGTTTTAGAGTCCCTTGCCATTTTCTACACTATTAATTATCTTCCAAATAGGAATATCTTCAAATATGCTGACATCTGAGCCTGAGGAGAGAGTCTTGCTGCTTTGAAGGTGAGCTGTGACTCTCAGGAGCAGAAGGTAAGTGTGTGGAGATTGTGTGCAATGGTGTCCTACACCTGGGATATGTCCAGTGCCTGCTTTCATACAAGTTTCCATGAGGACACACTTCAGATAAAGCTCCAGGGGCCTACAGAAGCCGCTTTGCCATTAACTCAAAAAGTATTCACTGCACCCTTACAACTGTAAGAGACAATTGATGAAGAGAGTTTGGCCCCTGCCCTACAAGAACTTATAATGGCCATGCCATCTTGGCAGCCTCAGCCTGTTAGTGCATCTGGGAAATCTTTCTTCACAGAGTGATTCCATGCACAGGTGTCACCTACCTACTCACAAACTTAACAGCCTCCCTTTTTGTTCCTCATCTGCAACAAAAATGTAGGTAACAATAGGGATAGCCCAAGTATTTTAATGCCTTTCCTGTGAGACAGGATGGAGGCTGTCATGGCCTGGGCAGGCCCTGGGGGCCCGTGCTGCGGGGAGAGAGTCCTTGAGAGGTGGGAGCTGATTTGCTGTGATGGTGGGGCTCCACGTGAAGAGATGGTAATGTGACTATTTATAATCTCGTTCCTCCTCTCATGCCTCCCAGACATGCTTCCATGTAAGCATGGGGATCCAGGAACTGTGATCCCAGGAGAGGAAGTGGCCACATATTGCAAGGCTGCCAAGCCCTGGCACACAGAAGGGGGGCCTCTTTCTGAGTAGCTTCGGGTGGCTTCTCAGGGCAAGCCAGCAGCCCCTGAAGAGTCAGAGCAACTGTGAGGGATCCAGGAATATCTGCGCAATAGGGCCTAGAGATGCATGGGTTCCTGGGAAGCTAGATGGAAACCTCCCCACCCAGGGCCCCCATTCTGCTTTCTACTTCTGAGTACAAATTTACCACTTACAAAAATGACATCACCTTCCTTTCCAAGCAGTAAAAGTTGGGTGTTTAATCAATTGAAGAGGATCCTCACCAGCCTGTGGGATGTGTGGAGAGGAGGATCACGTTGGAAAGGAAAAGGGCTGTGCAGGGGGAGGAGAGGTGGCTGAAAGGCACCCCACATCTCTCCCTTTCCTCTCTGTGTGCGTGCGTGCATGTGTGTGTGTGTGTGTGTGTGTGTGTGTGTGTGTGTGTGTACGCATGCTTACCCACGGCATGGTTGTGGAATGAACACTTGTGTGTCCTATCCCTACCTCATTTACTGATGGTAGAGGGGAGTTATATTAATGCATTGACACATCCACTTTCTTCTGCCTTTACGTAGAGATTATCAGCTCCTTTTGTAGTCTGTGGATCCTATTTTATTTGGCCACTGTCTCCAGGGTATCTGGTGAGTACATTTTTCAACATAGCGAACTGAAAGGGAACCATTTTGCACTATCTGCAGGAATTTAAGCCTTCTCCACTGGTGTGGAAAGAGAGGTTCTTGGCAGAAAACTTGAGGCTTTACCTTCAACAGACACTTGCAGTTGATCTGTGGACCTGTTCTCTGAAGTTTGGGGTTTGCTAGTTTAAAGACAATTGAAGCTCTCAGTGCTGGCCTGAGTCTGAGGGGCCCCCTCTGCTCACAGGCAGATATGTGGGGCACAACCACAGGAAGCGTTAGTTATCTTTACAGTGCTTTTAATGATGGTGTGAGCATGTCGGGGCTGCAATCCAATAGTTATCCTTTGAGTTTATGCACACCATCTCCACACCATCACTCACATGAACTCTCCCAACCCTACTGGGCTGGAAGAAGTTGTTGGAATGTCTCCAGCAGGGCCTGGGCATCTCAGGCGTCCTGGGAAAGTGTATGGAATGGGAGAATCCTGAAAACACTTTTATGAGTCAGCATGGAGGCTATCAGTTAGATCTGAAGCGGTCAGCAGCCCAGATTTTAGGACAAAAGCACTCCTTTTTCCCAGATTGCCCTTAAGAGCAAACTGACTCATAGAGAACCTCACTTCAAGGGCTAAATTGCAGTGTCAGGAAATACGATTTTTGTTTTGGTGACCTCTTGAATTTCCTTTAGGAATTTGGAACAGAAGTTCCCCAAAGTCAGTGCCTTCTTGCCTTCTGAGGATCAGGACCACAAATGCAGTGCAGGACATTATCAAAATGGTGGCGTGAGGTGAGCCTCTGAAAATCTCCCCTGGGATTTACAACAAATTAAACAGCTATAAATCCAAAAATGATTCCCTGCACATCAGACAGGAAAGATAAAGAGTCTCACTACTGAATTCAATTAAAGGTGGGCAAATTGTGCGAGCAGGGGAGGAGAGAAGGGAGAAGTGTGGACACAGAGCCACGCAGGTGCAGGATGCAGACCTAGCTCAGTCCTCTGAGCTCGCTGCTTCCCGGAACTACTGCAGCTGCAGGAGAGGGAAGAACTTGGACTGCTAGGGTTCCATTTAAGGCCCACAGGGCTGAGGGCACAGCACATAACATGGCTGAACCCAATGGTCACGAAGAGACCTCAGAGCAAAGGCTGAGGGAAGAAGGCTGAAAATGGTGGTTTAAGACCTCACTGCCACAGAGAACAGAAGCCTTAGGCACTGAGACTAGCCGCCCACTCCCTACCCACCCAGAGCTCGCCCCGCCCCCACCTGCCCAGTGCTAGAAGCAGAAGAGTAGCAGTGTCAGATCAAAAGAACAGACTATTTGGTGTTCTGAGAACTGTGGTCCGCAGACACAGATTCGCAGCTCAACTAGTTTTGGCAAAGGAGAGGGAGCTGTGGAAGCAGGACTGGCTGTGGTGGTGGTGGTCACTGCCATTGCTCTGGGCCACCTCTCACAACTCACCCTGCTCCTGCCCCCACTTATCTGGGTGGATCCCTGCAGGAGTAAACAGAACTGCTGAAACATGGGCTCTGAATCTGGTGAAGGACGAGCTTTGGAACTTCAAAAGCTCTCCACATCCCCACATTGATGCAGTGCCCTATGACCCAGGCGAACTGTTAACAGAGGAGAAGCCCACCTTCAAGGGAATCCCCCCATTGTGTGAAAAGCTGGAATAGTGCAGAGAAAACATAACACTACTGTGTGAGAGAGAAAAAAGGGCTGAAGTCGTAGAAAAAATAAAACATTCTACCAACACGGACTGGAAAACAAAAGAAAGACCTCTTCCTATCAACCTGTTGCAGAACCCACTCCTGTAGATGTCCAGGAGGAGAAATAATAACTCACTACTTCCCATGAATAACCAAGGCAACAAGACAGCTCAGAAAGAAAGTGAAAAGTATCCAGAAAATCAAGTTAAAGATATGGAAATATGTGACTTAAATGACAGAGAATTCAAGATTGCAGTTCTGAGAAAACTCAATGAAATTCAAGAAAATACAGAAAGGCAGTTTAATGAACTCAGAAACACAATCAAAGAACAATATGAGCATTTTACCAAAGAGATTGAATTTTTAAAAAAGAACCAAATAAAATTTCTGGAGATTAAGAACTCAATAGAAGAAATTAAAAATGAAATACCCAGCTTAGGAAGTAGAGTTGACCAGAGAGAGGAAAGAATCAGTGACATCGAAGATAGAAACCTGGAAATTATATGGAAGGAAGAAGAAAGAGACTTGAGACTTAAAAGAAATGAAATAACTCTACGAGAACTTTCTCACTCCATCAGAAAGAGCAATATAAGAATAATGGGCATACCAGAAGGAGAAGACAGAGAGAAGGGAACAGAGAGTATATTCAAACAAATAGTGGATTAGAACTTTCCAAACTTGTGGACAGAACTGGTTCCTCGAATCTAAGAAGCAAATAGAACACCTAATTACCTCAACCCCAACAGGCCTTCTCCAAGGCACATTGTATTGAAGCTGTCTAAAATCAACGGCAAAGAAAGAATCCTCAAGAGAGCCAGGAAAAAGAAGATGGTAAACTAAAAAGGAAAGCCCATTAGATTAGCATCAGATTTTTCAGCAGAAACTCTACAAGCCAGGAGGGAGTGGAACCAAATATTCAAATCATTGAAAGAGAGAAATTATGAGCCAAGATTAATATATCCAGCAAAGATGTCCTTTAGATACGAAGGAGGAATAAAGACCTTTCCAGACATACAGAAGCTGAGGGAATTTTCTAACACATGACATGCACTACAAGAAATACTGAAGGAGGTTTTTCGACCACCATCAACAGGGACCATTTGTGGCAACCAAAACATAAAAAGGGGGAGAGTAAAGGCCTGAACCGGAATATGGGAATGGAGAAAGTAAGCGTGCTAAAGAAAATGGAATAATCTAAATATCAAAGTTTCTTTTACATAAAATTAATGGTAATCACTCAAAAAAATCCAGAACTGGAATATATACTGTAATAAAAGAGGAACAGAGGAAACAATCATAGTATACCACCACACAGAAATAATAGACAACAACAAAAAGGCAAAGAAACCGTGGAGACACAGCCTTACCAGAAAACTAAAGATAGAATGACAGGAAATCCTCACATATCAATAGTAAATGTAAATGGACTGAACTCACCAATAAAAAGGCACAGAGTAGCAGATTGGATCAAAAAACTAAACCCAACCATATGCTGTCTCCAAGAGGCACATCTCAGCTACGAGGAAAAGCATAGACTCAAAGTGAAAGGGTGGAAATTAACAATCCAAGCCAATGGTATCCAGAGAAAATCAGGTGTAGCCATACTGATATCAGATGAAACAGACTTCAGGGTGAAAAGGAGAACAAGAGACAAAAATGGACATTTCATAATGGTAAAGGGGACTATACAACAAGAAGACAAAAAGACATAGCAGTCATCAATATTTATGCCCCCAATCACGGAGCACCAAAATATACCAAGAAACTCCTAACAGAACTAAAGGGAGAAATTGACTAAAACAGAGTTATACTAGGGGACCTAAATACATCATTGGCAGCTATGGATAGATCATCCAACAGAAAATAAATAACAAAATAGCAGCCCTAAATGACACAATAGATGAAATGGGCATAATTGACATTTATAGAGCACTTCATCCTGAAACATCAAACTATACATTTTTTTCTAGTGTACATGGAACATTCTCAAGGATAGGTCATATATTGGGACATAAAACTAGCCTCAGCAAATTTAAGAAGACTGAAATCATACTAAGCATATTCTCTGATCACAAGTTTTGAAATTGGATATCAACTGCACAAAGAAAGCAGGAAAAATGCAAGCACATGGAGATTAAACAACATACTTTAAAGAATGAGCAGGTTAAAGAAGAAATTAGAGGAGAGATTAAAAGATACATAGAAACAAATGACAATGAAAATACATACTACCAAAATTTTGGGGACAGAGCAAAAGCAGTTTTAAGAGGGAAATTTATCTCATTACAGGTCTATCTCAAGAAACAAGAAATATACCAAATAAGTAACCTCATTTTACACCTTAAAGAACTAGAAAAAGAACAAATGAAACCTAAGTTCAGCAGAAGAAAGGAAATAATAAAAATCAGACCAGAAGTTAATGAAGTAGAGAACAAAAAGACAATAGAAAAAAACAATGTGACAAAGAGATTGTTCTTTGAAAAGATTATCAAAATTGACAAACTCTTGTCTAGGCTCACTAAGATACAAAGAGAGAAGACACTAATAAACAAAATCAGAAACAAAAAGGAGAAAGTTATCACGGATGCCACAGAAATACAAAGGCTCATCCAAGAGTACTATGAAGGACTGTATGCCACCGAATTCATTAACTTAGAAGAAATGGACAAGTTCTTAGAAACATATAGCCTTCCAAGGCTGAACCATGAAGAACTGGAAAATCTAAACAGACCGATCACCAGTAACGAAATTGAATCAGTCATCCAAAACTTTCCCAAAAGCAAAAGTCCGGGACCATATGGCTTCACTAGTGAATTCTACCAAACCTTTAAACAGGATCTAATGCTCAAACTCTTGCAAAAAAATGAAGGAGAGACAGTACTCCCTAACCCATTTTATGAGGCCAACATTACCCTGATACCAAAACCTGGCAAGGACAACACAAAAAAAGAGAACTAGAGACCAATATCTCTGATGAATACAGATGCAAAAACCCTAAACAAAATTCTAGCAAATCGAATACAACAATGCATTAAAAAGATTTTCATCACGACCAAGTGGGGTTCATCCCCGGGGCACAAGAATGGTACAACGTATGCAAATCCATCCATGTGATATATGACATAAACAAAATAAAGGACAAAAATCATATGATTATATCCATTGATGCAGAAAAAGCATCTGACAAGATACAACATCCATTTATTATTAAAACACTTAACAAAATGGGTATAGAAGGAAAATACCTTAACATAATAAAGGCCATATATGACAAACCCTCAGCTATTCTCATAATTAACAGTGAAAACCTGAAGCCCTTTGCTCTACATTCAGGAACACGACAGGGATGTCTCCTATCACCTGTGCTTTTCAACATAGTGTTGGAAGTCCTCGCCAGAGCAATCAGGCAAGAAAAGAAATAAAAGGTATCCAAATAGGGAAGGAAGAAGTTAAATTGTCACTCTTTGCAGAATACATGATGCTATATATAGAAAACCCTAAAGACTCCACCAAAAAGCTATTAGAAACAATCAACGAATACAGTAAAGTTGCTGGCTATAAAATCAATGTATAAAAGTCCATTGCCTTCCTATATACTAACAATGAAATCTCAGAAAGAGAAATAAAAAAAACAGTTACTTTTGCAATTGCAGCAAAAAGAATAAAACACCTAGGAATAAACTTAACCAAGGATGTGAAAGACCTATATACTGAAAACTGCAAGACTTTTAAAAGAAATTGAGGAAGACACAAAGAAGTGGAAAGACATTCCGTGCTCATGGATTGGAAGAATCAACATAGTTAAAATGGCCATATTACCCAAAGCAATATACAGATTCAATGCAATCCCCATCAAAATCCCAATGGCATATTTTAAAGAAATAGAACAAAAAATCATCAGATTTGTTTGGAACCACAAAAGACTCCGAATAGCCAAAGCAATCTTAAGAAAAAAGAACAATGCTGGAGGTTCATACTCCCTGACTTTAGCTTATACTGCACGGAAACAATAATCGTAAGGGGGGTGGGGGGTGGGGGGTGGGAGATGAGGGTAAGGGGGATCGAATATATGGTGATGGAAGGAGAACTGACTCTGGGTGATGAACACACAATGGGATTTATAGATGATGTAATACAGAATTGTACACCTGAAATCTATGTAATTTTACTAACAATTGTCACCCCAATAAATTTAATAACAAACAAACAAACAAACAAACAAAAAATATCATGGTATTTTCAGAAAAACAGACATGTAGACCAATGGGATAGATTTGAGAACCAGAAATAAACCTGCATAAATATGGACAGATAATTTTTGACAAAGAAGTAAAAAACATACAATGGAGTAAAGACAGCCTCTTCAATAAATGATGCTGGGAGAATTGGAAAGCCACGTGCAAAAAATGAAACTGGACTGCTGTCACCATGTACCAAAATTAATTCAAAATGGATCAAAGACAAGCATAAGACCTGAAACAATAAATTTCATAGAAGAAAACAAAACACTAAACTTATGGACCTTGGGTTCAAAGAACATTTTATGAATTTGACTGCAAAGGCAAGGGAAGTAAAAGTTAAAATAAATGAATGGGACTATATCAGACTTGAAATCTTCTGCACAGCAAAAGAAACCATCAACAAAGTAAAGAGGTAACCAACTGAATGGGAGAAAATTTTTGCAAACAGTGCCTCCGATAAGGGGCTAATATCCAAAATATACAAGGAACTCATGAAACTCAACCACAAAAAAACAAACAACCCAATTGAAAAATTGGCAGAGGACCTGAAGAGACATTTCTGCAAAGAGGACATACAAATGGCAAATAGACATTTGAAAAAATGCTCAACACCACTAATCATCAGAGAAATGCGAATAAAAACCACAATGAGATATCACCTCACCCCAGTTAGAATGGCTATCATCAACAAGCCAAATAGTAACAAGTGTTGGAGAGGCTGTGGAGAAAAAGGAACCCTCAGACACTGTTGTTGGGAATGCAGACTGGTACAGCTGCTATGGAAGGCAGTGTGGAGGTTCCTCAAAAAATTAAAAATACAATTACCGTATTACCCAGTAATCCCACTCCTAGGTATCTGAAAACATTTATCCGCAAAGACACGTGTGCTCCAATGTTCATTGCAGCTTTGTTTACGGTGGCCAAGACATGGAAACAACCACAATGTCCTTCGATAGATGAATGGATAAAGAAGTTGTGGTATATATACACAATGGAATATTATTTGGCGGTAAGAAAAGATGATATAGGAACATTTGTGACAACATGGATGGATCTTGAGAGTGTAATGCTGAGCGAAATAAGTCAGACAGAAAAAGCAGAGAACCATATGATTTCACTGATATGTGGTATGTGAACCAAAAACAACAAAAGAACAAGTCAAACAAATGAGAAACAAAAACTCATAGACACAGACAATAGTTTAGTGGTGTCAAGAGGGTAAAAGGGGTGTGGGGTGTGAGATGAGGGTAAGGCGGTCAAATATATGGTTATGGAAGGAGAACTCACTCTGGGTGGTGAACACACAATGGGATTTATAGATGATGTCATACAGAATTGTACACCTGAAATCTTTACTAACAATTGTCACCCACCCCAGTAAACTTTAAAATTAAGAAAAAAAAAAAAAAAAAAGGAAATGCATTGCAGGACCACCCAGTCCTGAAGTGCTGGTGCAGGCTCCTGTCATCCAGGAGACACATGTTGTGTTTTCCTTCCTTTATAAATTGTTACTTTAACAACCTCACTGCATGACCCCAGTAGCCCTCAGTTAGAACCACTGATTTCACAGTAACTTTTGCCACTGGGAGCTGTTTCCTCCTGGGAGATATATTAAGGATTATAACTAATTTGATTGTCCCTTTGGGTGTTTTCTTTAGGATAATTCTGATATGAAAATAAATGGTTTATACAGTAGGTCTCACTTGCTTGACTATGTTTATTTGTTTTAAAAAATTTTTCTTTGATCGTTTTCACAGTCATATGCCCCAGCTTCTCTTATTATTTCACTTTGCAGGGTAGTATGATGGCTGAGGATTGGTCATGTTGAAAAATAAAAGAAAACATAAAATTGAAGGACTTTAATATATTTCTCCTGTCAGGAACTATTTGTACTTGTAGTGCATGGTTTGCTGCATGTCCAGTAGGAGGAATTCATAACATACTATATGGTGGGATATTTAATGAGGAAATAGGTTCTTTGAGAGAAAAAAAAAAAGAACCTTAGAGAATAGCTATGGTTATATTTAATGGTTTTCAAAACTTCTTTAGTCAGTCGTTTTCAAAATTTCTCTAATATATAAGACAGATTAAAGTGAAGCTGATTTGTTTGAGCCAAGTAGGGGCCTAAGCAGCCCCTGCTCATGCCATCACTCATCCACTCTGGCAGTGACAGAGTATAAGGCCCAATCTTGAACCTGGGCTCTCAAGTGACCATGGACAGTTGGGAAGAAAATGTGAGGACATCTATTTGTTTTCATTTGATCTTTCATCATTTCTGCAACTTTTTACAATGTATGTAATATACTGATATAGTCGAACATACACATACATGTGATTTACAAATAAATAAATATACATATACTGGGTAGAGATATTCAAAGATTTTCCTGGAGGAGGGAATTCAAAAAGGTTGGAGGCCTGTGTGTTGATGGATACAGCTTGGAAAGCGCTAGTCTAACACATCCTCTTCTTTTTACTCTAGAGGAAGGTGGGAGGTGAAGGGCTTTCCTCACATGCAGACAAGCAGCTGCTGTCAGAGTGGATGGGAGCCAGGCTCCCGCCTCACACACCAGTGCCCTGTGCAGCACAGTAGGCCACCTTCCAGGCTCCCAGACTTTGCAAAAATAATTATGAAATTATCATAGACACAGAACAGTTTAGTGGTTTCCAGAGGGTAATGGGGGATGGAGTGGTAGATGAGGGTAAACGGGATCAAATATATGGTGATGGAAACAGAACTAACTCTGGGTGGTGAACACACAATGTGATATATAGATGATGTACTATGAAATTATACACTTGATGCCTATTACCTTTAGCAATAAACTTTAATTAAACAAATAGAAAGAAATTATTAGGGCTCTTCAGAAGACCTTTGATTGGCACAAGCACCACTGGTTTAACCCTCACTGACCAAGTCCTTCCTTATCTAGCTAGTCACAAGTTTGGCTATTTCTTCCCTGATTAACTTCATCTTTCTATAATAAACACATTTTCTTTTTTCCTCCACAAATAGATCCATCAACATCAAAAACTATTTTAAAAAGACTAATCAGAGACATATGAAAGAAGAAAGAACGACCAAAGGTAGGTTTTACGTGTGTCATATGGCCATAATTTGGCTTTGATTTTGAGTTTTGTCTTAGACAGCCTTAGACACAAAGGCTGGATGGAACTTCTTGGTGAAGAAAGGCTTTAACAGAGGGATGTACAAATGTCTGCTGGGATTTTGACTGGCATTGCTTTGAATTTGTAGATCAATTTGATGAAAATGGACATGTTAACAATATTGAGTTGCTCAACTCATGAGAAAGGTGTATTTCTCTACTGACAGAAGACTAATTTTTTGCAGCAATGTTTCACAGATCTTACACATCTTGCCTCAGATTTAGTCATGAGTTTGATGCCCTTGTAAATGGTATCATGTTTTTAGTTAAAATCTCCCTTGTTCACTCATTGCTGGTATATAAGAATGCATTTGATTTTTAAATATTGATTTTGTACCCTGCACCCTTGATACTCATAATAATTCTACCATTAGATTTTCTACATAGGTAATTATGTTTTCTGTAAATTAGTTTTAGTTCTTCCTTTTATCTAAACATATTTGATTTCTTTTTCTTGCTTTATTAAACTTTCCAGGACCTTCAGTACAATGGTGAATAGAAGTGGTGAAAGCCATCATTCTTGTCTTGTTCCTGATCTTAAAGGTAAAGCCTTCAGCATTTCACCATTAGGTGCCTTTTATCGATTGAGAAAATTTCTCTCCTATTCTTAGTTTGCTGTGAAACTGTATTTTGTAAAAATACTTTTGTGTCCATTGAGATTATCATGTTTTTTTCTTTTTTTGTTCATTAATATGGTAAACTACATTCACTGATTTTTGAATGTTAAACCAACCTTGCATTCCTGAGTTGAGCCCCACTTTGTCATGATGTATGTATGTGCATCTGTAGCTATGCATGCTGTATGTATGTATCTATGAACATATATATAAACATAGATGCGAATACTCTAAACAAAATTTTGGCAAATTAAATACAACATATATATTAGATCTGTGTTTGTGAAAGCTATTGGTCAGGTGTTTTTTTTCTTCTTTTCTTGTAATGTTTTTATCTAGTTTAGATATCAGGATAGTGCTGGCTTCAAAGAGTAATAGAGATGTAGTCCCTCTTTCAATTTTTCTGGAAGAGTTTACATAAAATTGATAATATTTCTTCCTTAAATATTTGTTAGAATTCCCCACTGAAGCCATGTGGGCCTGGAGATTTCTTTTTCTTCTTCTTTTTTTTTTTTAATGAAATTTATTGGAGTGACAATTGTTAGTAAAGTTACATAGATTTCAGGTGTACAGTTCTGGAGATTTCTTCTTGGGAAGGTTTTGAACTACAAATTAAAAATTTTAAATAGATATATGGCTGTTAAGGTTATCTATTTCTTCTTAAGTGAGTTTGGTGGATTGTCTCTTTCAAGGAATTAGTCCATTTCATCAAAGTTGTCAAGTTTATAGGCATAAAGTTGTTCATAATGTTCCCTTATAATTATTTTAGTACCTGTAAAATCTGTCATTAATTTTGATATTTGTTTCTTCTTTCTTTTTCCCTGAATGTTTGGCTAGAAGTTTATCAGTTTTATCGATTTCTTCAGACAAGCTTTTAGTTTAATTGATTTTTCTCTATTGATTTTCTGTTTCTATTCCATCAAATTTTTACTTTGATCTTTATTATTTCTTCTTTGTGCTTGCTTTGTTTCAATTTGCCCTTCATTTTCTATTTTATTATGGTGAAAGCTGAGGTAATTGATTTGAGACATTTCTTCTTTTCCAATATAAGTGTTTAACGCTAGAAAATTTCCTTCAGGTTCTGCTTGAGTAGCATGTGTTTTCCTTTTCATTTTCTTCAACATACTTTTTTCCACCTACTTAAATCTGGAAAGTGTCCAGCATAATATCTGACACAGATTATGTGCTCAACAAATGTTAATTCCCTTGTGTATCACATTTCATTTAAATGTTTCCAAGCAGACATTTAAATCCTCATTAAATGAGTATATAGTAATGGATAATGTTTATAGAATACCTCTGCATGCTAGGCACTATTATACATTCTTTTCATATTATCTTATGTAATCCTTACTATAACTTTATAAAGCAGGTACTATTATTGTTTACATTTACAGATGATGAAACTGATTCTGAGAGAGGTTAAATAACTTGCTCTAGGTCCTATAGTCAGAAAATGGGAGAACTGGAACTTGAATTTAGACAGGCTGATTACAGAGTCTGTAGTCATCATGATAAATACCTCTCAGCACTACCATAGGAGAAGACTACCTCCCTCATCTGCCTCTTAACAGTTAATGAGTCAAATATTTCAGTGCTTATTTTGTGGCCAGAATTATAGACAGGAATTAAAAGACACGGGTCTTTTTCCTACAAAGTTAGAGTCCAGGGTGAAAAAAAATCAATTAAAAAACAACATAAATAGTGGTCAAAGCTTGTTATAGTGTGGGATGGACTTTAAATGGTTGCAAATTCAGAGAAAACAAAGATTGGCAAAGCTAGGTCAGGCAAGAAAGAGAAATTTCCCAGAAGAAGGGCATCTTAGTGGACTCATAACAATATGTAGGGTGTGAACAGTCAAAGAATGACACATCACAACAGGCCTAACAGAAATACACCTGAGTATGGTGAACCATAGGGAGAATGGCAAAGAATAAAGCTGGAGAAAGGTTTACACTCTCTTCCCTAAAAGAAGTTTATACACACAGCACTTGGTATATAAGATTTTGGGGAAGGGGGCTAATTGGTGACCTTTGAAAGTATATCCCTGAGTCCTTTTAGTTTAAGAGCTCTGGCTTTGAAATTGTGGTGAAACATGTTCTTTGTATGATTAACAGAGTGCTTATAGTGAAGATGTTCCCTGGATATGAACTTCTACCAATATGTTCTCAGGGGTCAAGCTCTTTCTAACTATAAGTTGTGTAGGGGTCCAAGGCCTTTAGGGTTGATCAAGGAAAAAGATGTGACCAAAAGAGGCAGTAACACACAAAAAGCTTTATTTGGCAGTGCTTGGAAAGGGCTGCATGAAAGGGGAAGTTCCTCACAGTAGAAGACCATCCAGAGGCTCTCAATAAGCAGGTTACCACCCAGAAGGGTAAGAAACACATAATGTTGGATCAGAGGAGCAGTTTACCTGTCTAAGTGAGGTCACTCAGAACATCGCAGGAAGTCTCTGGATCAGAGAACTCCTAAGAGTGGGAGTGGCATAGGGCCTTATAACCTCAAGATCCTATCATATTAATGGATAACAATTTTCAGGTGATGCTTCATGGGAATGCAAAACAAATAGATTCTTTTTTTTTAAATTTTATTTTATTAAATTTATTGGGGTGACAATTGTTAGTAAAATTACATAGATTTCAGGTGTACAATTCTGTATTACATCATCTATAAATCCCATTGTGTGTTCATCACCCAGAGTCAGTTCTCCTTCTATCACCGTATATTCGATCCCCCTTACCCTCATCTCCCACCCCCCACCCCCCACCCCCGTTACCCTCTGGCAACCACTAAACTATTGTCTGTGTCTATGAGTTTCTGTTTCTCATTTAAAACAAATAGATTCTAAAAGGCCAAAAAATCTGCTTGTTTGAACTATTTTAATAATAATTGAATATGTAAAAATTTGAGTTTGGTGCCAGCAGGTTTTTGAGCTGGGTCTCAGCGTTCAGGGGCCAGTACACAGAGACCATCTTTGGCTCATTTATATAATATGTCAATAGTCATATAGTAACATTAATCTGTCAAGGAGGAAAGGTAATTAATTGTAAATTATCAGAGCCTCTAAGCTTAGCACAATCCGCATTCATGGATTGCATAGTTTTCTTTTTTAATTAAAATTTATTGGGGTGACAATGGTTAGCAAAATAATATTGGTTTCAAGTGGACAATTCTGTAATACCTCATCTATGTATTACATCGTGTGTTCACCACCCAGAGTCAGTTCCCCTTCCATCACCACATATATGACCCCCTTTTCCCTCTTCTACTATCCTCTCTTCCCCCTTGCATGGTTTGTTTTATTTCAAATTTTAGTACCTGGGTTGGCTATATTATACATTAAAAAATAAATTTGATCTCCATCGACTGATAAGACTATGAAGATTTAGCTCCTATTAGAAGCCATATATTTAGACTAGGCTAGAGTTAAGGCAAGAAAATTAGGAACTAAATTAGAAAATAGCTATAAGACACACTTACAATCTTTGTGATTCACCAGTCTAAATTGAAGCATCAGCTTTAAGTGTTTATTAATACAAGCAAAGCTGATGAAAACAATTGGGTTAAGGAAAAAGCATTCTGTTGGTGTTCTGTCTTAAAGAGATATCATTCATTCTTTCAACAAATATGTATGGTACAAAGTAGATTATGGTGGTGAACAAAATATGAGTAGATACACTCCCTGCCCTCATGAAAGTCTAGGGATGGAAGACTCAAATTCAACACATAAGTATAGGTGGGTGCTGTGTCTAAGGATGTGGGTGAGGAATACAGGGCATGATGAGACCACCTAGCAGAGGAAAGAATTTAGTTTAGTAACAAGGTAAGATGCATATTCAAGCAGTAGAAGAGACCTGATCAAATTTTTAGGGCATCACCCATCTGTGATGTAAAAAAAGTTCAACTCTGTAGCATATTGAATTTTACATACGACAGAAATACAGTGGCTACTTAGCTGTTTAGAGCTTTGAAAAATATCTTTCCTGATTCTGGATCGCCCTTTCTAATGGGTCATTTTCAACTCCTTCAAATAACGAGAATGATTTTTTCAAGTATGGGAATATATTGATCTATGATCAGAAATCTTGATGGAATCATGTAATCCTTTACTTCCTCTTGTTCTGGGTATTTCCAATGTCTAATGGGCTTGGGCTGAAATACCAAGCTTGATTAATAGAGCTAAAATTTATACCTTCCTGCGATGTAAAACTTATTAAGTTTCCAGTTTCAGGTCATTTACAATGAATTACTCTCCTGTGTTGCAAATTTTATAGTCTCAAATTTCTGAATACACCAAGAATGAGTTATACTAGGATTAAAAATAGACCATTTGGGCATCATTAGAATTCTTGATGCTGCAATTGTATGTCACTCTGAGGGATTGTTTTCAATTCAGTTGATTTTATTAGGTTGGTGCAAAAGTAATTGTAGTTTAAAAGGTTAAATATAATTGCAAAAATCGTAATTACTTTTGCATCAACCTAATACAAAAGCAGTAGGTTATTTTATTATTATTATTATTATTAGTTTTAGGTGGACAAAACAATGTAATAGTTACACATTTCACCCCTCACAAAGTGATAACCCCCCTCCCCCAATCTATTGCCCCTCTGGCATCCTATACATCTATTACAATTCCGTTGATTCTATTTCCTATGCTGTACTCCATATCCAGTGACTATATATATGTATATATGTATATATATATGATATTGTATGTCAACTATAATTTTATATAAATATGTATATATACATATATAAAATTATATATGTATATTATATATGTATATAAAATTATATATGTATATACATATATATAAAATTATAGTTGACATATAATATCATTCAGCTTCAGCTAGCTTCAGTAGGCTATTTTTAAAAATTCCATTCACTGTATATAAAGCAATTCATATTATTTAAGATAATCACAAAATGTCACATTGCATTACAGAACTTAGTGTCTAGCTCAGCCAGGTTCTGAGCTGCTTTGTGTTTATCAAACAGAAGTGCATTTGAAGCCTCTGCTCAAATCCCTACTTGTAAACGTTTGCATAGACCTAGTTCACGCCCCATCTCAAGGCACATTTAGGCCCTGTTAAGGTGGCGACATTTCAGGTGTATGCATATGGGTTGAAATACATTAATCACTTTTCAAAATCCTTCAAGTATTTGTGTGGTAATTACAATAAACTAGATTTCAAAGCAGTGGTTATTCTGCCAACCCAGGGGTAATTACAATAAACTAGATTTCAAAGCAGTGGCATTTCTTACTGAATACTATGTGCTATTAAGGAAAAGTATTTCAAACAAAAGGGAAAGTCCAATTATGCCTAGCTATGCATAGATATTTTTAACGTCCTGTTTTTACAGCAATTTAAGGTTTTGTGGCAAGCCATGAATATTCCTAATTTTAGCTCAGACCCTTAATCTCAAGCATTATATGCATCGTTGTCTGATCCTAAGCTCTCCATTTTGTAAAAGCACAGGTAAAAGTAGCAGCTCCACTCATTACCTGACTTCATACTTGGTCACTAACAGCACTTTTGACCACTCACAGTTAATTCCAGGTGGCAAAGTCAGGCGTCTGTCAACTCTAATGGATTCATCAACATTAGTAATTTAGGTGCCTAATTTACTACGAGTTGGCACTAGCAGTGACGCTGAAAAAAGATCACATGTCTCAGCTGACATGCTGATTCTTCCCTGCTCAAATGGACCTTTATGCCAAAGTCAATGAGAAAAATTGACAGTGCCAAATGACTAACCCTCCATCTCGTGCAGAGAATTTGGCAACTTGCACCTTTTTGCAAAACACAGCACGCTTTCTAAATTCCTACAAATGATGATAAAAGAAAAGGAGATACTTAGTAAGAGGGGGAAGGTTTTTAAATTCTCTTAGTGGAGCCTACAAGGGTGGGATCGATATTGGCAGCAAGGGTTTAGGATCGCGCATCAGTGTGGATTGATTCCCAGGAGCCTGCCCCACACTCCACTTGCCTGTATTGTTGGCCAAACAAGCATGTCTCAGTGGCCTAAGCTAAAAGGCTGATTTCTGGTGCATTGGGAAGCATCAAGCAACAGAGAATGAAGCCTTGTAGCAAGCCTGTTAGCCTCTTTGTTCTGGAGAAAGGTCTGGAGAGCTGTGTACTGGTTTTTGTTTTTTGAGTAGCTAGACATGCTTCTTCTAAGTAATGATATCCAAAGAACTTACATGATTTTGCAATTGTACAATCTCTAGATGACCTGGACCTGCTCTGGAATCAAATGCTGATTCTGAAGACATGCACTACAAGCGAAGCAACAAGAGTAATGCTGAGACAGTGGAAATCATTCCTTCTTGTTATGTCAGGAGTATGGCGAAATAGGCTACAAAAACTTAAATCATCCAGCTTCAGCTGTTGCAAAGTTAAAATATCCCTTTTAGAAAGAAGAAATCACTGAGGTTTCAGGACTCATTCTATTTATTATCTTATGGGATAAACCGAAAGCTAATGAAAATGAAAGATAAGAGATTTCTTTGATGTGATAAAGTTTGTGCTTGCTTTCCTCACAGTTGTGTGCCATGTTTTTAAGTTCAGCAATATTTCAAATTCAAGTTTTTGTTTTTGAGTTTAAAAATTCTTATATGTTATAGTAAAATAATTTAGGAATAGCTAAACCCTAAAAGGAAGATGTATTCTTATCACAATTTTGAGAACAAGAAGAATGAGAATGTGTGAGAAAGATGGTTTCTATGATATCCTCAAGTATAAGCAGAAGCAATACTGCTTATTTACGACTTAAAACAGTCATAAATTGTCTGTCCTAATGATACACAAAACAAGAAAGAAGTATTGATAAATACTTTAATATAGATATTCTATACATTATCTCTCTAAAGTCTTTGGACTCTTTTGAACTTGAATATGCAAATATATGTCTTTCACCAAATTTGGGATTTTTTTTAATTAAAGTTTCTTGGGGAGACAATTGTTAGTAAAGTTACATAGGTTTCAGGTGTGCAATTCTGCAATACATCATGTATATATCACATTGTGTGTTAATTTTTGGCCATGATTTTTCCAAACAGTCTGTGTCATTCTCCCTGTATTCTTTCCTTTTAGGACACTAATTACACTAATGCATGAGTTTTAGGTCCTCTAATTTTGTCACTGAGACTTTGTTCATTTTACTTCCATCTTTTTTCTCTAAATTGGTTAATTTCTATATATCAATCTTCAAGTTTACTGAATCTTTCTTCTGTCATCTCTATTCTCCTGCTATGCCCACCTAATAAATTTTTATTTTTAGATATTTGTTTTTAGATCTAGAATTTTCAAGTGATCCTTAATAAATGTGTTGTCTGATGAGCTTCTCTAGTTGTTCATTCATTACAAGTATGATTTCTTTTATTTCTTAGAACAGAGATTTAAAATCCTATCTGCTTATTACAAGATCTGAGTTATCTTGGGTCAATTTCCATTGAAACTTTTAAGTTTCTTCAAATGTTTAATTTTTGATTCTACTCTGGATATCATAATTTGTTGTAAGGACTCTGAATTATGGTATGTCTCTGAAGAGTTCTATATTTACAACTACGTGTTAAATTTTATTAGCACATAGTTAATCAGATTCCACTGAAACTGCAAACACCATCTCTCCAAAGTGGTTCCCTTCTTCCAAGTATGGACCCCCTTACACTTCTGCCTGCTTTTGATCTCTCTCCAGTGCCTCCAGGTAGTTGTTTTTATATTTGGGCAAGCGTTATTTATTAATTTTATTCCTTAGGATCTTTTGGATAGATTTGGTGAGATTGTAACGATACTACAGGATGAATAAATAATGCATGTGGATTCTCAGCTCATAAATGTCTTTGCAAATGCTCCAAAGCAAAAACGAAATATGGAAAGAATCAAAGTAGCACTTTAGAGGCCTCTACTGAATTTCTTCACTGTGTGTTTTATGTGGTCAAGACAGCACAGGGCCACATAAAAGGAAAGGGCTCTTGGTGTCCTCGCCAGTGTGGGGTTCAGCTAGGGGTGAGATTGTTCATTAATAGTTAATGATATTTGTGGAGGGGAAGAAAAGATAAAATTTCCTTCATCAAATTTCTCAGTTTTCTGGAGTAATAGCTGACAGAACAAGAATAGGATTCCATGTATCTCAGAGGAATCTGGTCTTCCAGAAAAAAAAAAAGTAGTTCTTATATGACTCCATCATATATGGAGTCATATAAGAGCATCATAAAGGGCAGTGTAAGAATAATGAGTATACCAGAAGCAGGAAAAAGAGAGAACGGAGAGAGGATTCAAACAGTCAATGAGGACTTCCCAAACCTATGGATAGAAGTGGATCCTCAAATCCAAGAAGCTAACAGAACACTTAATTATCTCAATCCAAAAAGGCCTTCTCCAAGGCACATTATATTGATATTGTCAAAAATTAAAGACAAAGAAGGAATTCTCAAGGCAGCAAGGGAAAAGAAGACAGTAACCTACAAAGAAAAGCCCAATAGATTATCATCATATTTTTCAGCAGAAACTCTGCAAGCCAGGAGGGAGTGGAATCAAATATTCAAACTATTGAAAGAGAGAAATTAGCAGCATATTTGCTGAAAATAATATATCCAGCAAAGTTATCATTTAAATTTGAAGGAGTAATAGAGACCTTTTTAGATGTACAAAAGCTGAGGAGATTTTTCACCACAAGGACTGCATTATAAGAAATACTGGAGGGGGTTATTCTATCTGAAATAAAAAGACAGAAGGATACAAAACTCTGAGTAAAATGACTAATATTCTATCTGAAGCAGGAAATGGCAACTCCAACTCAGAACAGGGCACTATACACTTACAGGAGATAAAAAACATAAAAAAGAAAAAGAGAAGAAGAAGACAATTTGCTATTGCAACATGGAAATGAACTCACAGCACAAATAGGGATAATTTGTGACAACAAAAACATAAAAGGGGAAGGGAAAAAGTTCTGAATTTGCAAATGAGAATGGAGATAAGATGCTTGCTGAAGAAAAGGGTCTACTGTATATATGAAATTTTCTTTTACATAAACTTAATGGTAACCACTTAAAAAAAGAAATCCAGAACTGAAACTCATAACATAAATAGGAAACAGATGCAAACGAATCTTAGAATACCATTAAACTAAAATAACAGAAACAAAAAGACAAAGAAACAATGGAGACACTGAGCTATCAGAAAATGAAAGATAAAATGGCTATAGGAAATCATCATACATCCATAATCCCCCTAAATGTAAATGGACTGAATTAACCAATAAAAAGGCACAGAGTAGCAGATTGGATCAAAATATGGTACCCAACCATATGCTGCTTTCAAGAGACACATCTCAACTTCAGGGACAAATATAGACTCAAAGTGAAATGATGGAAAACAACAATCCCAGCAAATGTCATCCAGAGAAAAGCAAGTGTAGCAACACTTATAGCTGATGAAACAGACTTCAGGATAAAAAAGGTAACAAGAGACAAAGATGGGCATTTCATAACGATAAAGGTGACAATACATCAAAAAGACATAACACTTATCAATATATATGAGTATGCTCTCAATTAAGGAGCACCAAAATATATAAAGCAACTACTAACAGAGCTAAAAGGAGAAACTAGCAAAAACACAATAGTAGTAGGGGACCTAAATATGCTATTGACAGCTAGGGAGAGATTATCCAAACAGAAAATCAATAAGGAAATATCAGCCTTAAATGACACATTACACCAAATGGACTTAACTGATAATTACAGAGCCTTTCATCCCAGAACGCCAGATTATACATTCTTTTCTAATGCATATGGAACATTCTCAAGGAAAGACCATACATTGAGACAAAAAATTAACTTAATCAAATTTAAGAAGATTGAAATCACACCAAAATAAAAAAAAAAGAAAAAAGAAAAAAGAAAGAAATCAACACAAGAATGTTCTCTGACCACAATGCTTTGAAATTGGAGATCAACTGTAAAAAGAAAGCAGGAAAAACCAAAAATGCGTGTAAAATAAACAGCATGCTACTAAAGAATGACTGGGTCAAAGAATAAATAAAAGGAAAAATTAAACAACACATAGAAACAAATGAGAATGAAAATACACTTATCAAATTTGGGGGACGCAATGAGATAGAGAAAAATGGCGCCGTGAGGTGAGCCTCTGTAAAGCTCTCCTGGAATTTACAACGAATCAAACAACAATAACTCCACAAATGACTCCCTGCAAAGCAGATAGGCAAGACAAAGAGGCCCACTACCGAAGTCACCTACAGGTGGGTGAATCGTGCGACTGGGGGACGAGGAAAGGGAGAAGTGCGGAGACGGAGCTGCGCGGGTGCAGGATACAGACCTAGTTCAGTGCTCCGAGCTCGCTGCATCCCGGAACTACCACAGCTGCGGGAGAGGGAAGAACTCGCACTGCTAGGGCTCCGCTTATGGCTAACAGGGCTGAGGGGACAGCATATAACATGGCTGAACTGAACGCTCACGGCAGAGACCTCGGAGAAAAGACTGAACGAAGAAGGCTGAAAACGGTAGTTTAAGCCCTCACTGCCCAGCAGAGAACGGAAGCCTTAGGCACTGAGACTAGCCACCCCCTCCCTCCCCTCCCAGAGCTCGCCCCGCCCCCACCTGCCTGGTGCTAGAAGCAGAACAGGAGCAGTGTCAGATCAAAAGAACAGAATATTTGCTGTTCTGAGAATTGTGGACCGCAGACACAGATTCTCAGCCCAACTAGTTCCGTCAAAGGAGAGGGAGCTGTGGAAGCAGGACCGGCTGTGGTGGTGGTAGCCATCATTGCTCTGGACCACCTCTCACAACTCACCCTGCTCCTGAACCCATCTATCTGGGCGGGTCCCTGCAGGAGTAAACAGAACGGCTGAAACATACGGGCTCTGTATCTGGAGCTTGAAGAGCTTTGGAACATCAAAAGCTCTCCGCATACCCACCGGGACACTGCGCCCTGTGACCTAGACGAACTATTAACAGAGGAGAAGCCCGTCTCCCAGGGAATCCTCCCATTGTGTGAGAAGCTGGAATAGTGCAGAGAAAACATAGCACTACCATGTGGGAGAGGAGAAATAGGCTGTAGTCAGAGAAAAAATAAAATGTTCTACCAACAAATACTGGAAAAAAAAGAAAGACCTCTTCCTATCAACCTGTTGCAGAAGCCACTCCTGTAGATATCTGGGAAGAGAGGTAGTAAATCAGTAATTGCCATGAATAACCAAGGCAACAAGATAGCTCAGAAAGAAAGTGAAAAGTCTCCAGAAAAGTCATTTAAAGATACAGAAATATGTGACTTAAGTGACAGAGAATTCAAGATTGCAGTTCTCAAAAAACTCAACGAGATACAAGAAAACACAGAAAGGCAGTTAAATGAACTCAGAAACACAATCAAAGAAGAGCATGAGCATTTTATGAAAGAGATTGAAATTAAAAAAAACAAATAGAATTTCTGGAGATTAAGAACTCAATAGAAGAATTTAAGAATGAAATAGCCAGCTTAGGTAGTAGAGTTGACCAGATGGAGCAAAGAATCAGTGACATCGAATATAGAAACCTGGAAATTACATGGATGGAAGAAGAAAGAGACTTGAGACTTAAAAGAAATGAAAGAACTCTACAAGAACGTTCTGATTCCATCAGAAAGAGCAATACAAGAATAATGGGCATACCAGAAGGAGAACAAAGAGAGAAGGGAACAGAGAATATATTTAAACAAATTGTCGATGAGAACTTCCCAAACTTGTGGACAGAATTGGACCCTCGAATCCAAGAAGCAAATAGAACACCTAATTACCTCAATCCCAACAGGCCTTCTCCAAGGCACATTGTATTGAAGCTGTCAAAAATCAACGACAAAGAAAGAATCCTCAAGCGAGCCAGGGAAAAGAAGACGGTAACTTACAAAGGAAAGCCCATTAGATTATCATCAGATTTTTCAGCAGAAACTCTACAAGCCAGGAGGGAGTGAATACAAAATTTCAAACTATTGAAAGAGAGAAATTATGAGCCAAGAATAATATATCCAGCAAAGATGTCCTTTAGATACGAAGGAGGAATAAAGACCTTTCCAGACATTCAGAAGCTGAGGGAATTTTCTAATACACGACCTGCACTACAAGAAATACTAAAGGAGGCTATTTCGACCACCATCAACAGGGACAATTTGTGACAACCAAAACATGAAAAGGGGGAGAGTAAAGGCCTGAACCGGAATATGGGAATGGAAAAGTAAGCGTGCTGAAGAAAATGAAATACTCTAAATATCAAACTTTCTTTTACATAAACTTAAGGGTAACCACTCAAAATAAATCCAGAACTGAAATATATACTGTAATAAAAGAAGAAACAGAGGGAAATATCATGGAATAACACCACTCAGAAATAATAGACAACAACAAAAAGGCAAAGAAACAATGGAGGCACAGTCTTACCACAAAACTAAAGAGAAATGATAGGAAATCCTCACATATCAATAATCACCCTAAATGTAAATGGACTGAACTCACCAATAAAAAGGCACAGAGTAGCAGAT
This sequence comes from Rhinolophus sinicus, assembly GCF_057876585.1. Taxonomy (NCBI): domain Eukaryota; kingdom Metazoa; phylum Chordata; class Mammalia; order Chiroptera; family Rhinolophidae; genus Rhinolophus; species Rhinolophus sinicus. Next base: position 94,525,075 of record NC_142514.1, read on the forward strand.
TGGATCAAAAAACCAAACTAAACCATATGCTGTCTCCAAGAGACACATCTCAGCTACAAGGACAAGCATAGACTTAAACTGAAAGGGTGGAAATTGACATTCCAAGCAAATGGTACCCAGAGAAAATCAGGTGTAGCCATAATGATATCAGATGAAACAGACTTCAAGGTAAAAAAGATAACAAGAGACAAAGATGGACATTTCATAATGATGAAGGGGACTGTACAACAAGAAGACATAGCAGTCATCAATATTTATGCCCCCAATCAGGGAGCACCGAAATGTACCAAGCAACTACTGGCACAACTAAAGGGAGAAATTGATCAAAACACAATTATACTAGGGGACTTAAATACATCATTGACAGCTATGGATAGATCACCCAAACAGAAAATAAATAACGAAATAGCAGCCCTAAATGACACTTTAGATAAAATGGACATAATTGACACATACAGAGCACTTCATCCTAAAGCATCAGACTATACGTTTTTTTCTAGTGCACATGGAACATTCTCAAGGATAGACCATATATTGGGACAAAAATTCAGCCTCAGCAAATTTAAGAAGATTGAAATCATACCAAGCATATTCTCTGATCACAAGGCTTTGAAACTCGCGATCAACTGCAAAAAGAAAGCAGGAAAAAACACAAATACATGGAGATTAAACAACATACTTTTACAGAAGGACTGGGTCAAAGAAGAAATTAGAGGAGAGATCAAAAGATAGATAGAAACAAATGACAATGAAAATACATCCTACCAAAATTTTTGGGATGCAGCGAAAGCAGTTTTAAGACGGAAATTTTTATCATTACAGGCCTATCTCAAGAAACAAGAAAACTCCCAAATAAATAACCTCATGTTACACCTTAAAGAACTAGAAAAAGAAAAACAAACAAAACCCAAGGTCAGCAGAAGAACGGAAATAACAAAAATCAGAGCAGAACTAAATGAAATAGAGAACAAAAAGACAATAGAAAAAATTAATGTGACAAAGAGCTGGTTCTTTGAAAAGATTAACAAAATTGCCAAACCCTTGGATAGACTTACTAAGATAAAAAGAGAGAAGACACTAATCAACAAAATCAGAAATGAAAAAGGGGAAGTTATCACGGACACCACAGAAATACAAAGGATCATCCAAGAATACTATGAAGGACTATGTGCCACCAAATTCAATAACCTAGAAGAAATGGACAAGTTCTTAGAGACATATAGCCTGCCAAGGCTGAACCAAGAAGAACTGGAAAATCTAAACAGACCGATCACCAGTAACGAAATTGAATCAGTCATTCAAAACCTTCCCAAAAGCAAAAGTCCGGGACCAGATGGCTTCACTAGTGAATTCTACCAAACATTCAAAGAGGATCTAATACCAATGCTGCTCAAACTCTTCCAACAAATTGAAGAAGAGACAGTACTCCGTAACTCATTTTATGAGGCCAACATTACCCTGACACCAAAACGTGGTAAGGACAGCACAAAAAAAGAAAACTACAGACCAATATCTCTGATGAATACCGATGCAAAAATCCTAAATAAAATTCTAGCAAATCAAATACAACAATGCATTAAAAAGATTATTCATCATGACCAAGTGGGGTTCATCCCCAGTGCACACGGATGGTTCAACATCTGCAAATCCATCAATGTGATACATCACATAAACAAATAAAGGACAAAAATCATGATTACATCAAGTGATGCAGTAAAAGCATCTGACAAGATGCAACATCCATTTGAGTAACACACTTAATAAAATAGGTATAGAAGGAAAATACCTTAACATAATAAAGGCCATATATGACAAGCCCTCAGCTAATATCATAATTAATGGTGAAAACCTGAAGCCTTTTGCTCTACGTTCAGGAACACGACAGGGATGTCCCCTATCACCTCTGCTTTTCAACATAGTGTTGGAAGTCCTTGCCAGAGCAATCAGGCAAGAGAAAGAAATAAAAGGCATCCAAATTGGGAATGAAGAAGTTAAATTGTCACTCTTTGCAGATGACATGATGCTATATATAGAAAACCCTAAAGACTCCACCAAAAAGCTATTAGAAACAGTCAACGAATACAGTAAAGTTGCTGGATGCAAAATCAACGTACAAAAGTCCATTGCTTTCCCATACACTAACAATGAAATCACAGAAAAAGAAATACAAAAAACAATTCCTTTTGCAACTGCAGCAAAAAGAATAAAATACCTAGGAATAAACTTAACCAAGGATGTGAAAGACCTATACGCTGAAAACTATGATACATTTTTGAAATAAATTGAAGAAGACACAAAGAAATGGAAAGACATTCTATGCTCATGGATTGGAAGAATCAACATAGTTAAAATGGCCATATTACCCAAAGCAATATACAGATTTAATGGAATCCCCATCAGAATCCCAATGGCATATTTTAGAGAAATAGAACAAAAAATCATCAGATTTGTTTGGAACCACAAAAGATCCTGAATAGCCAAAGCAATCTTAAGAAAGAAGAACAATACTGGAGGTATCACACACCCTGACTTTAGCTTATACTACAGGGCTAAAATAATCAAACAGCATGGTATTGGCAGAAAAACAGACACATAGACCAATGGAGTAGAATTGAGAACCCAGAAATAAAACCAGATAAATATGGACAGATAATTTTGACAAAGAAGCTAAAAACTCACAATGGAGGAAAGACAGCCTCTTCAATAAATGGTGCTAGAAGAATTGGATGACCACGTGCAAAAGAATGAAACTGGACTGCTATTTGTCACCATGTACCGAAATTAATTCAAAATGGATCAAAGACTTAAGCATAAGACCTGACACAATAAACTGCATAGAAGAAAACATAGGTACTAAACTTATGGACCTTGGAATCAAAGAGCATTTTATGAATTTGACTCCAAAGGCAATTGAAGTAAAAGCTAAAATAAACGAATGGGACTGTATGAAAGTTAAAAGCTTCTGCACAGCAAAAGAAACCATCAACAAAATAAAGAAGCAACCAACTGAATGGGGGAAGATTTTTGCAAACAGTGCCTCCGATAAGGGGCTAATATCCAAAGTATACAAGGAACTCATGAAACTCAACAACAAAAAAACAAAAAACCGAATTGAAAAATGGGCAGAGTACCTGGAGAGACATTTCTCCAAAGAGGACATACAAATGGCAAATAGACATATGAAAAAATGCTCAACATCACTAATCATCAGAGAAATGCAAATCAAAACCACAATGAGATATCACCTCACCCCAGTCAGAATGGCTATCATCAACAAGACAAATAGTAACAAGTGTTGGAGAGGCTGTGGAGAAAAAGGAACCCTCATACACTGTTGGTGGGAATGCAGACTGGTGCAACCACTATGGAAGGCAGTGTGGAGGTTCCTCAAAAAATTACGAATAGAATTACCATATGACCCAGCAAGCCCTCTCCTGGGTATCTACCCAAAACATCTGAAAACATTTAGAGATAAAGACACGTGTGCTCCAATGTTCATTGCAGCTTTGTTTACGGTGGCCAAGACATGGAAACAACCACAATGTCCATCGATAGATGAATGGATAAAGAAGTTGTGGTATATATACAGAATGGAACACCATTTGGCGGTAAGAAAAGATGATATAGGAACATTTGTGACAACATGGATGGATCTTGAGAGTGTAATGCTGAGTGAAATAAGTCAGACAGAAAAAGCAGAGAACCATGTGATTTCACTGATTTGTGGTATATAAACCAAAAACAACACAAGAACAAGACAAACAAATGAGAAACAGAGGCTCATAGACACAGACAATAGTTTAGTAGTTACCAGAGTGTAAGGGGGCTGGGGGGTGGGAGATGAGGGTAAGGGGGTCAAATATATGGTGATGGAAGGAGAACTGACTCTGGGTGGTGAACACACAATGGGATTTATAGATGATGTAATACAGAATTGTACACCTGAAACCTATGTAATTTTACTAACAATTGTCACCCCAATAAATTACAAAAAAGAAAAGAAAAACAATGACTTGACATGAAGCTGATGGGTCCTGAAAAAACACACTGTTCCCCATGTTCCCCAATAAAAACAAACAAACAAACAAACAAACCAAAACACAAAACAGAGCAAAACCCTGAGAAAACACAAAAAAGGAGTCTCAGCATTTTGTTCATCCTCCGAGCTGTCTGTAAGCTCCAGCAGTTGTGAGAAAAGCCTAAAGCAGCACCTTCATGTCCATCCCCCAAGATCTGAGCTCCAAGCCCCCAAAGGTGGCCCTTTGCTGGAGAGCTAAGCAAACTGGAATGATCTGCCTCCAATCTAGAGGAACCTTCTTTTACTTTGAGATTTAATCTCTGTGATCTCAACCTGCTTTCACGTGTGCCCACTCAATTGTTCTGATGAACCCTGTCGGAGAAGTATGCTGGTTTGCTGTGGACATTTTGATGGGTTCAAGCTGAGGAAGCCTAAAGCACATCCTTCACTCCATTTCCTCAAAACCCACAGATATAAATGTGTGAAGCTAGACTTTATGCTTTGTCACCATACCCTGAAATAAAAGGGGCATGGGTGTTCAGCAAGTCAAGATATTAGTTATGTGTTGGTGTAGACATTTTATTGGTATCTTCTAGAATGTCAAGATGTAATTTCACAAGATTGAATTTCTCACATTCTCCTACCCCTGGCCTGTCACTGCTGAGCTACATTCTTACATGTGAAAATATCAAGTGATGACATTATGTGTATCCCTGTTTGTCTCTCTATAGCTAGTTTTCAACAACATGTTTTTTCATTTGAATGGAATGTCAGAATTCTCAGGCCAGACCAGCTTCACTTGGGAAAACATGTTTTCCAGGCATATTGATGAGAGGCAGGGAGATGAGAATATTAAGAAAAGAGCAGATGAGGTGTGTGCTTAGTGTACAGGGTGAGAGCATTTGGACCATGAGAATCCAGACCTCTGGATAACGAGGTCCTGCAGAATGTTAGTGGCATTTATTTATTTATTTATTTATTTATTTATTTATTTATTTATTTATTTATTTATTTATTTATTTTGAGTTTTAAAGAGAGGGTAGTTTATTGAAAGCAAAAGTAGACAGTGGCTTTTCTTTTAGGTTTAAATCTCCCTCTCCCCAAATTGTGGGACTGCATTTGAAAGCTACAGAGGAATTTATGACTATATTTATTACTTATAAAAGGGCGTGTAGTACAGGGGACAAAGTAATAGTGACAATAACAATTGTAGCTGCCACAAAGGCAACATCAATACTAGGCGCCGTGGTTTCTAGTGCTTGTTGTGCGATGCTGCATGAGCCACGTGGATCCTTGAAGCCTACATTTCATGTACTACTTAGTGATGATCAGAAACCATGGTGCATAATTTCTGATTCACCTCTTTGGAGAATTTGTGATTTATTATGCATTTTCATTATTGTGCAATTCCTATTTGACACAAGCTGGGCAAAATGGTTTCACAAGTTGGTTGTCATTGTATAACTTTCAAAACATATATTACAAAAAGATGCATAAAGGTAAAATAAGATAAAAATAGCTCTGAAATTGAAATGAATAATAATACGGTTACTTAATCTTCATTTCATATGTGGCCATACCAGAGATGACATCTGATTCAGTTTTTATAAGATGTTCAACTGCAATTGTCTTAAAAGTTGAAAATTATGAAATGACATCAAGAAGAGAATGAAAATTGGGCTTTAAATATTTTGCAAATGTGTCTGTTTTGGCTTTTCTTTTAGCCTTTATTTTTTTTACTTTTGTTTTATTTTATTTTTCAGTTAGAGTTGATATTCAATATTATTTTATATTAGTTTCAGGTATTCAGCATAGTGGTTAGACATTTATTTAATTTACTAAGTGACCACCCCCCACCCCATTAATCTAGTACCCATCTAGCACAATACATAGGTATTACCATATTTTGGACTATATTTCTTTGCTGTACTTCACATCGCCATGACTATTTCTAACTATCAGTTTATACTTCTTAATCCCTTCACCTTTTTCACCCAGCCCTTCAACCCCCATCTTATCTCATAATCATCAGTTTGTTCTCTGTATTAATGAGTCTGTTTCTGTTTTGTTGTTCTTTTAATTTGTTCTTTAGATTCCACATGTAAGTGAGATCATGTGGTATTTGTCTTTCTCAGTCTGATTTATTTCACTTAGCAAAATACCCTGTAGTCTATCCATATTGTCATAAATGGTAGTATTTCATTTTTTATGGCCAATATTCCACTGTATATATACACCACAATTTCTTTATCCAATTTTCTATTGATGGGCACTTGGTTTGCTTCCATATCTTGGCTATCATAAATAATGTTGCAGTGAACATAGGGGTGAATATATCTTTTTCAAATTAATGTTTTGGATTTCTTCGGAAAAATACTTGAAAGTGGAATTGCTGGGTCATAAGGTAGTTCCATTTTTTAATTTTTTGAGGAACTCACAAGTTGTTTTCTACAGTGGCTGCACCAATTAGCAATCCCACCAACAGTGCATGAGTATTCCCTTTACTCCACATCCTCGCCAACACTTTTTTTGTTGTTGTTTTGATTTATTGATGATAGCCAATATGACAAAAGTGAGGTGGCATCTCATTATGTCTTTTACTTGCATTTCTCTGATGATTAGTGACGTTGAGCATCTTTTCATATGTCTGTTGGCCATGTGTATGTCCTCTTTGGAGAAATGTCTATTTAAATAGATTCTCTGCCCTTTTTAAAACTGGATTGCTTTTTGTTTTTGTTTTTGTTTTTTGTTTTTTTGGTGTTGAGTCCTATGAGTTCTTTATAAATTTTGGATGTTAACCACATATCAAATTTATCATTGGCTAATATTTTGTCCCATTCATTAGGTTGTCTTTTTGTTTTGTTGATGATTTCCTTTGCTGTGCAAAAACTTTTTAGTTTGATAGAGTCCCATTTATTTATTTTTTCTTTTGTTTCCCTTGCCCAAGGAAATATGTCCAAAAAATGTTACTAAGAGCAATGTCAGAGAGTTTACTGCCTATTTTTCTCCTAGGAATGTTATGGTATCAGATCTTATATTTAAGTTGTTAATCCATTTTGAGTTTATTCTTGTATATAAGATGGTGGTCCAGTTTCTTTTCTTTCCTTTTCTTTTTTCTTCTTTTCTTTCTTTTTTTTTTCATGTATCCATCCAGTTTTCTTAACACCATTTATTAAATAGACTGTCTTTACCCTATTTTATAGTCTTGCCTTTTATGTTATGAATTAAATTTCCTATGGGTATGGGTTTATTTCTGGGCTCTCTATGCTGTTCCATTGATCTATGTGTCTGTTTTTATGCCAATACCATGCTGTTGTGATTATGATACCTTTGTAGTATAGTTTGATATCAGGTAGCATGGTACCTCCAATGTTGTTCATCTTTCTCAAGACTGTCATGGCTATTTTACGGTTCCATGTAAATTTTAGCATTATTCTAGTTCTGTGAAAAATGCCATTGGTATTTTGACAGAGATTGCATTAAATCTATAGATTGCTTTGGGTAGTATGGACATTTTAATGATGTTAATTCCTTCTATTCATGAGCACAGTATGTGCTTCCATTTATTTGTATATTCTTCAATTTCTTTCTTCAATGTCTTATAACTTTCTGAGTACAAGTGTTTTATCTCCTTGGTTAAATTAATTTCTAGGTATTTTTTGATGCAATTATAAATGGGATTGTTTTCTTAATTACTTTTTCTGATAATTCATTATTGTTATATAGAAATACAATTGATTTCTGAATATTAATATTGTATCCTGCTACTTATATGAATTCATTTATCAGTTCTAGCAGTTTTTTGGTGGAATCTTTAGGGTTCTCTCTATATAATATCATGTCATCTGTAAATAATGACAGTTTTACTTCTTCCTTTCCAATATGAATGCACTTTATTTCTTGTCTGATGGATGTGCTTAGGACTTCCAATAATATGTTGAATAAAAGTAGTAAAAGTGGACATCCTTGTCTGGTTCCTGATCTTAAGGAAAACACTTTTAGCTTTTCCCCATTGAGTATGCTGTTAGCTGTGGTTTTGTCATATATGGCCTTATTATGTTGAGGTATGTTCCCTCTATTCCCACTTTGCTGAGAGTTTTTATCATAAATGGATGCTGGATTTTGTCAAATGCTTTTTCTGCATTTGTTGATATTATAAGAAGAAAAACAGAAAACACACAAACATGTGGAGGCTAAACAACATGCCACTGAACAATTAATGGGTTAACAATGAGATCAAGGAAAAAAATCAAATGATACCTTTAGATGAATGAAAATAAAAAGATAATGACCAAAATCTATGGGACAGAGTAAAAGCAATCCTAAAAGGGAAATTTACAGCAATATTGGCCTACCTCAAGAAACAAGGAAAATCTCAAATAAGCAGTCTAACCTTACACTTAAAGGACCTAGAAAAAGAACGGTATACCAAGTCTGAAGTGAGTAGAAGGGCAATAATAAATTTCAGAATGGAAATAAAAGTGTCTAAAAATCAATACTAACGATCAATGAAACCAAGAGCTGAGTCAAGAAGAAACAGAAAATCTGAACTGACTGACTACTGCTAATGAAATTGAATCAGTAATCAAAAAAATTCCAAAGAAATGAAAGTCCTGGACTGGAAGGCTTCAGAGGTGAGTTTTACCAACCATACAAAGAAGAATTGACACCTATTCCTCTTAAACTATTCCAAAAAAATGCTTTGGAGCCTTTCCTCCTCTTGAGTTTTTTTCACTACTGATTTGATTTCTTTAGTAGTTATTGGCCTGCTCAGATTTTCTGTTTCTTTTTCACTCAATCTTGGAAGATTGTAAGTTCCTAGAAATTTACCCATTTCTTCCAGGTTGTCCAATTTGTTAGCATATAATTGCCCATTGTACTTTCTTTCAATTCTTTGTATTTCTGTGGTGCCACTTGTCACTTCTCCTCTTTCATTTCTGATTTATTTATTTGAGTCCTCTTTCTTTTTTCATGATAGATCTGGTTAAAGTTTTATCAGTTTAGTTTATCTTCTCAGAACCAGCTCTTGGCTTCATTGATCTTTTGTATTGTTTTTTAGCCTCTATTTTGTTTATTTCCACTATGATCTTTGTTATTTCATTTCTCCTACTCACTTTGGGCTTGGTTTGCTGATCTTTTTCTAGTTCCTTTAAGTGTAGGTTTAGCTTGTTTACTTGAGATTTTTTATGTTTCTTGAGGTAGGCCTGTATTACTATGAAGTTCTCTCTTAGGACTGTTTTTGCTATGTTTTATAGATTTGGGGTCATTGTGTTTTCATTTTTGTCTCAAGGTATCTGTTGATTTCTTCCTTTAATCTCATTGTTAACCCATTCATTGTTTAGTAGCACGTTATCCAGCCTCCATCTGTTTGTGTATTTTTCATTTATTGTTGTTGTTTGTAATTAATTTCTAGTTTCACACTATTATAATGGGGGAGGATGTTTGATATGATTTAAATCTTAAATTTATTGAGACTTGTTTTGTGGCCTAATATGTGGTCTACCTCATAAAATGTTCCATGTGCACTTAAAAAGAATGTATATTCTACTTTGGGGTAAAATGTTCTAAAAATATCAATTAAATCTACCTGGTCTAGTGTGTCATTTAAGGCCACTGTTTCGTTTTTAGATTTTTCTGTCTGGAAGATCTGTCCATTGGTGTCAATGAAGTGCTAAAGTCCCCTACATTATAACTGCATTATTGTTTATTTCTCCTTTTATGTCAATCAATGTTTGCTTTGTGTACGTAGGCACTCCTATATTGGGTGCATAAATGATTACAAGGGTTATATCCTCTTGTTGAATTGATCCCTTTATCATTATGTAACGTCCCTCTTTGTCTCTTATTATAGCCTTTGTTTTATAATCTATTTTGTCTGATATATGTATTACTGCCCCAGCTTTTTGTTTGTTTCTTTGTTTCTATTTGCATAAAATATCTTTTTCTATCCCTTTACTTTCAGTCTACGTGTGTGTTTCAATCTGAAGTGGGTCTCTTACAGACAGCATATGTATGGGTCAGATAGCATGTTTTCTTACCCATTCAGCTACCCTATGTCTTCTGATTAATCCATTTACATTTAAAGTGATTATTGATAGATACATAGTTATTGCCATTTTATTACTCCTATTTGTGTTCTCTACCCCCCCCCATACTTTTTCTTAAAGAAGTCCCTTTAACATTTCTTGTAATATTGGTTTGGTGGTGATTAATTCCTTTAGCTTTTTCTTGTCAGGGAAGATCTTTATCTTTCATTCCATTTGAAATGATCTCCATGCTGGGTAGAGTAATCTTGGTTGTAGGTCCTTGCTTTTCTTTTTTTTAATTAAAGCTTATTAGGGTGACAATTGCTAGTAAAGTTACATAGGTTTCAGTCCTTGCTTTTGTCACTTTGAATATTTTGTGCCAATCCCTTCTGGCCTGCAAAGTTTCTTTTGAGAAATCAGCTGACAGTCATGGGAGCTCCCCTGTGCATAACTAGCTGCCTTTCTCTTGCTGCTTTTAGGATTTTCTCTTTGTCTTTAACCTTTGCATTTTAATTATCATGTGTCTTGTGTGGACCTCTTTGCTTTCATCTTGTTTGGGATGCTCTGCACTTCCTGAACTTCTATGTTTAGTTCCTTTGCCAGGTTAGGGATGCTTTCAGTCATTACTTATTCAACTAGGTTATCAATCCCTTGCTCTCCTTTTTCTTCTTCTGGTACCCTATGATGTGAATGCCGTTACTCTTGATGTTGTCCCAAATGTCCCTTAAATTAACCTCATTTTTTAAAAAATTCTTTTTTCTTTTTGCTGTTCCAACTGGGTGTTCTCTTTTACCTGGTCTTCTAAATCATTGATTTGATCTTTACTTCACACAATCTACTGTTGATTCTTTTTTGTGTATTCTTCATTTCAGTTATTGTGTTCTTTATTTCTGACTGGTTCTTTTTTATGGCTTCTATGTCTTTTTTATGCTTACCATCTCTTTGTTGAAGATCTCACTTTGTTCCTAGAGGATCCTTTAACCAACATTTTGAACTCTGTATCTGGTAGGTTGCTTGCCTCCTTTTCATTGAGTTCTTTTTTTTAAATTAAAGTTTATTGGGGTGACAATTGTTAGTAAAATTACATAGATTTCAGGTGTACGATTCTGTATTACATCATCTATAAATCACATGTGTGTTCACCACCCAGAGTCAGTTCTCCTTCCATCACCATATATTTGATCCCCTTCACCTTCTACCAACCCCCTCTCCCCTTACCCTCTGATAACTGTTATCATTTAGTTCTTTTCCTGGAGTTTTTTCCTATTCTTTCATTTGGGACATGTATCATTGTTCCCTTATTTTGGCTGTCTCTCTGTGTTTGTTTCTATGTATTAAGTAGATCTGCTATGTCTGCAGTTTTGGCCTGATGGCTTTATGTAATAGGTGCCCTCTGGGGCCCAGTGACACAATCTCCCTGATCACCTGCACTGGGTGCTCCATGAGTGTCCCATGCTTAGATTGTATGTACCCTCCTGTAGTAGTTGAGCCTTGATTATGGTTGGTATGTTAGGGGGTGGGATTGACCCTCAGACTGACTGACTGTGAGGATTGGCCAAGCCCACAGTGTATGGGCTGTTGTGTAGGCTGACTTCATGGAATGGAATTTGCCCCAGTCCACTCTGGTGCTTGCCAAGACGACCCTTTTTATACCACTCGTGGGGCTATTTGGGTTTTACTCTGTCGTGGTCTGAAGCTGGCTTCCAGGTATGTTGGTTCTGAGGCCTCTTGGAAGGGTTTCCTGTGCAGGCCAAGGCCACCAGTTGCCTGTGACTAAACCGAGGCTACCTGGTATGTGCTACAAATCTGTCTGTGGCTGGTTGCTGCCTGTGCTCTACCTGAAGGCCTGTAGGAGAGGCCATGCTGTGAACTGAGGCTGGCAGACACATGTATGGGACCTGGGGTAACTCAGCAAAAGGCCTAGGGCTCCCCAAAGCCTGCCACTGCCCGCCAGCTGCCCATCAGGCTTAGTTTCTGAAAGAGCCTTGTGCAGTAAACAAATTGGGTAAGGTGGGGTCTCAGGGAGTCACTAGAGAGAGATGAATGCTGTTCATCAAGATAATGCAAATCCAAATTTGGTGCCAGTGCTGAGCTTGGGGCCACTCAGCAAAAGGCTCAGAGCATACTGAGGCAAGCCATTGCCCACCTGTGGCCCATGGAACTCTGAGAGTTGTCCAGAAATGATTGCAATGTGGGTTGGGACTGGCTGCCTACTGTGGAAATTGCCTCTGGCAGTGAGTGAGCCAAAGCCAGTTCTTTACTGTTGTACAGCCTCCTGTGATGCATGAGGTGGTGTTGGCTGTCTCCTGTTGAAAGTGCCTCCAGTGGTATGCGAGTTGGGTGTGGTGGGTTTCAGGGAGTTACCAGGGTATAGAAAATTGCTTTTACCATGCCAGTGCAGATTCAGATTTGGCTGTGTGTGTGGTGGCAGGGGAGGGGAGGCACAACATAAGAAAGATGGCATTCACCAGTAGGCTGTACAGGAGGAACCCGCAACACAGAGACAATGACAGCTGTTCCTCCAGCCCTCACCCTGAAGTCACACAACTGAGTCTCTCCCTGTATGTCTCTGGCCCCTCCCAAGTTACTGTCCCTCCACCGGAGCCCAGGGCGAGTGCCTGCAAGAGAGTTTGTGCATGGGCCTTTAAGAGCACACCTGGGTTGCCAGCAGCTTTCTGTCTCATTCAGCCAGATGCCGTCCCCACTGTTTTTCACAGCAGATGCTGTGGGTGCTCCTATTCCCGGCACTGGTGCTCCCAAGTTTTAACCAATATCTCTCCTGATTCTCTACCACCACACGTTTTGCATCTCTGCCCCTCTTACCAGGTTCCACATAGCTTCTTCTCTATATTTTTAGTGATAGGACTTCTATTCAGCGAGTCTGCAGATGGTTCTCCATGTTGACTGTTCTATAACTTAGTTGTAACTTTAATGTGGTCATGGGAGGATATGACCACATCACTTACCAACTCCACCATCTGGTTTGACCATATAAACTCACCAAATTAAGAAACCATTTCTGTGGGTCCTTTCTCCTCACAGACAGCTTGTGAGGATCCAAAGATATATAAAGATTCTACTCCTTTGGGTTTTTTAATTGGACAGAATCAGTAGGTAATAGACATTTTTGTGCGTTTCTGACTTCATGGTGAGCTTAAGGACCAGCAGTGGTCTGTGATCACCAAAGACACCATCTACCAGCCCAGCATTCTAAGCATGTTCCTGACTTCTTTGGAGAAGTCACTAGCTTGGGAGGTATCCCTTCCCTGTATCCCTCATTCCTGCTTGCTTCTTTCCCTACTCACAGCCCAGTGAATTCTTCTGACATGCTTAATACCCCGATCTTTGCAAAGACAATAGCATTCCACTGCCATTACTTGGTCACCTTGGATGAGCCACTTGGTTTTTCAGGCCCCACTTGTATATTTATAAATGAGGGAATTGATCTAAGCCATGTATCAGATTTCTCAGGTCCCTTACATTCTCTATGACAAGGATTTCCATTTTAGATCGAGGGCGGGTGGGGACCTTGGAATTCATTACATTTCCATTAGATGGCACAGGGTGTATGCATGGGCCTGAAGCTGTTGGGCTTTAACAGGTAAATACTTGATTCTTGGGCAGCAGCTCAAGCATGTTTACACTTGACTTATAGCCTGAAATCTCCCAAGTACTTCACACCCACCAGATACAGTGCTCACTTTGCTTGGATCTGAGGCAGGCATCTACAGGAGTCCCAATGGGGAGAGGTTTGCTTACCTCCCTGTTTTGGAATTTACCACTGTGAGACATCTGAGAGCAGGGATATTTGGGTTTGTTTGCTAAAGTGATAAACCTAAAAATACCTGTGTAATGCATGAACAGTGAATCCAGGTAAATCCCTTTCAAGACATTTCCAAAGGATTCAGTACTGAAAACTTGTTAGTATGGAATATTTTTAAATGGGATAGGTGAAAATTTTCAACTGTGTTGAATTAATCCCAAAATTCCTTAAGGAGAGCTCTCATGGCCATCATTCTTTCTATAGCTATCTTCTTTCTGAGTGTTATCTATACTTCCCCAACCTGGCCTGGCCTGTCGATTTTCACATACAGGAATCCCCATGGTGCTGTCCTTATTTCTCTCTTTACAAAGGGGGAGAATGTCAGTCTATTTCTATGAATAGAGTGGAGAGAAAAAATAGCAAACACAGGAATTTTATTTATGGCAGGGTTTTAAAACCAACAAACCCAGTGCTCCAGAAAGGATGGTGAAAAAAGAGATGATTAAAAATCAATAACTACCTATGACAATAAAAGTGGAGTAAGTCATGAGAAAAATCCTTGAAAGCTACTGTCTTTTCTTACCCAACGCAATGAAGCATATATCATAACATTGGCCCAATCTTTGCAGGCAGTGTGAAGACAGATCTGGAATTAAGTCAGTATAGAAAGTCTTGGGGGACGGGGTGTCAAAATAGGTATTGAAAATCAAGGAGTACACGCTAAGAAGTCCATTCAAGTTACTGACTTCAAGTTGACTGTACATGGTGGTTTGTCCTGGAAAATCTCAGTTTATACCTAATGTTCCAGCATAATTATTAACAGTATCCCCTTCACCTGTAAGAGTGTGCCAGTTCGATTGATATATTATGTGGCCATCCTCTCTATTACCCTGGCCTACAGATTATTATTATTTTTTTTTTTGCTTTTTTTTCTTCACTTTTTTCTATAATTCCATCCAATTCTGCATGACTCTGTCAAGTTGATTTTTTCTAGAGCACCGTCATTACTATATCAATCTACTGCTTTACAGTTGACTACAGGGTCCCAATCCTTAGTTGGACATTCCAGACCTGCACAGCCATCACTGAGATATTTGCTGAGTGACTACTGTTCGCATGATGTTATGCTGTGTACAGGACTCCTATCTTGTGAACCCCCTCCTTAGAAGAGCCCACAAGCCCTTCACTTCTCTGGCTTCTTCCAGTACTGCCTAACTTCAAGGCTGAGCTCAGGTGACATCTCAACAAAACACCTACCCCCGTGCTGCTTGTGTTTCCTCTGTCTTCCCCATCAGTTGTTCCTTAACTTTCACTTATCCCTTTACCTCCCCCACACAGATTTTTTTTATTATGACCTGTCCTTCAATTAGTTAGGTTATAACTGTTGTTAAGGAAAAAAACAAAAATATAGTAGATTAAGTAAAATAAAGTTTCTTTCTTTTTGATCCTCATAGTTCAGAGGTGAGTGGTGTAAGGTGAGTGGCATAGTGATTCTGCCATTCTTATATGCCTTCCAAGATGGCTGCACTCTTTGCTATTCCTAACCAATAGGAAGGGGAGAGGAGAGGGTCAAATGCTTCATCTTTGGTGAGATTGCTTACAGTTTTAAACTTCTCTCCTACTCACAGCCTGTTGCTTTTAACTTAGATACACAGCCATGCCTAGGTATAAAGGACGCTGGCAAAAGGTTTTTTTTCTTTTTCAATATGGACAATACGCCTAGCTAAAACTAAGGTGGTCTACTGTTGAGAGGGAGAAGGGAGCACTGGCAGCAAGGAGCATATTTTGCTATAGTATTCTTTTAAAATATTTTGTATAGACATAAGGATTTCAAGGTTATTAAAAAAATGAGATGGTTTTTGTATTCTTAAAAGAATAAAAGGTCTGAGTTGAGATGGGTGTGACCATGAGTGTTTTTTTCTTTTTTTCTTTCCCTCTTTTTGGTGTGTTTCGTTTGTTTGTTTTTCACCAATCCCCTTACCCCCCTCCCCTTTGGCAACCATCAGCTTGTTTTTCAAAAATGTGGGTCTCATTCTATTTTGTTTTGTTTTTCCAGGTTCAGATATAAGTGAAATAATATGGTATTTGTTGTTTGTTGTCTGACTTATTTCACTTATAATACCCATCCATGTTGTTGTAAATGGCAATACTTAATTCATTTTATTGCTGAATAACATTAATTGTATATACGTGTACAACTATATACACATATACATACATATGTATATACACCTACAGATACACACACACATATATAAAACATCTTCTTTATCCACTCATTGTTATTGTCAGTGGAAAATAGGTTACTTCTCTTGGGTATTGTAAATAATGCTGCGCTGCATAGAACATATGGGCGCATATATCTTTTCAAATTAGTGCCTTGGATTTCTTCAGATAAATACCCAGAAGTGGAATTGCTGGGGCATGTGGCAGATCTATTTTTAGTTTTTTGAGGATTCTCCATACTGCTTTTACAGTGACTACAGTAATTTACAATCCCACCAACAATGTACAAGGGTTCCATTCTCTCCACATCCTCATTAGCACTTGTTATTTGTCGATTTATTGATGATAGCCATTCTGAGAGGTATGAAGTGATATCCCATTGTGGTTTTAATTGGCATTTTCCTGATGATTAGTGATGGTGAGAATCTTTTCATGTCTGTTGGACAGCTTCATGTCCTCTTTGAAAAAATGTCTATTTAGGGCCTCTGTCCATATTTAAATCAGATCGTTTGGGTTTTTGTTTGTTTGTTTGTTTGTTTTGGCGTTCGGTTGTATGAGTTTTTAATGTCTCTTATGGGATGTATCATTTGCGAACATATTCTCCCATTCGGTAGGTTGCCTTTTCCTTTTGTTGATGGTTTCCTTCACTGTGCAAAAACATTTTTGATTTGATATACTCCCATTTGTTTATTTTTTCTTCTGTTGCCCTTGCCCAAGAAGACATATCAAAAAAGAGATATCTTTAAGAGTGGTGTCAGACTTTACTGCCTGTTTTTTTCTAGTTTTATGGTTTCAGGTCTTACATTTAAGTCTTTAATCCATTTTGAGTTTGTTTTTGTATATGGTGCAAGAAAGTGGTCCAGTTTCTTTTCTTTTCTTTCACATATCTGTCCAGGTTTCCCAGCACCATTTATTGAAGAGATGACCTTTACCCCATTGTATAACCTGGCCTTCTCTGTCGTGGATTAATTGACCATAAAAGTGAAGACTTACTTCTGGGCTCTCTGTTCTATTCCATTGATCGACATATCCGTTTCTATGCCCGTACCATACTGTTTTGATTATTGTAGCTTTGCACTATAGTTTTAGACCAGGGAGTGTGATACCTCCCACTTTGTTCTTTCTCAAGTTCTCTTTGGCTGTTTGGGATCTTTTATGGTTCCATATAAATTTTAGGATTGGTTGTTCTAATTCTGAGAAGAATGCCATTGGTATTTTAATAGGGTTTATAATACATTGAATCTGTATATTGCTTTAGGTGGTAAGGACATTTTAACAATATTAATCCTTCCAATCCATGAGTAAGGTATATCCTTCCATTTATTTGTATCTTCTTCAATTTCTTTCTTCAATGTCTTATAGTTTTCAGAGTACGGGTCTTTCACCTCTTTGGTAAAATTTATTCCTAGGCAGGTGATTCGTGCTTTTTGATGCAATTGTAAATGGGATTGTTTTCTTAATTTCTCCTCCTGACCATTTGTTATTGGTGTATAGATATGCAACATATTTATGTATATTGATTCTGTATCCTGCAACTTTACCGAATTCATTTATTAGTTCTAGTAGTGTTTTTGGTGGAGTTTTTTTGTTTTCTATATATGTAAGATCATGGCGTCTGCAAATAATCAGTATTACTTCTTCCTTTCTGATTTGGATGCCTTTTATTTCTTTTTCTTTTCTTTGCTTTGCTTCCTTTCTTTCTTTTTTTTTTAAACAGGTGACTTTTATGTGTTTTTCTTCTCTGATTGCTGTAGCTAGGACTTCCAATACTATGTTGAATAGAAGTCGTCATAGTGGGCATTCTTGTCTTGTACCTGATCCAAGAGGAAAGGCTGTCAGCTTTTCACCATTGAGTACGATATTAGCTGTGGGTCTGTCATATATGTAGCCTTCATTATGTTGAGGTATGTTCCTTCTATACCCACTTTGTTGAGAGTTTTTATCATAAAAGAATGCTGAATTTTGTCACATGCTTTTTCTGCATCTATTGAGATGATCATATGGTTTTTATCTTTTGTTAATGTGATATGTTCCGTTGATGGATTTACATCCATCGAACCATCCTTGTATCCCTGGGATGAATCCCACTTGGTTATGGTATATAATTTTGTTAACGTATTGTTGAATTCGGTTTGCTAATATTTTGTTGATACTTTTTGCATCTGTGTTCATCAAGGATGTTGGCCTGTAACTTTCTTCTTCTTCTTCTTCTCCTTCTTCTCCTTCTTCTCCTTCTCCTCCTCCTCCTGTGGCTGCACCTTTGGAATCAACCTCTGCACTTGGTTCCATCATAACAGCAGGTCTCACACAGGTCTTGATGCCTGGCTTTACCCTACTTCCCCAGGTTGTCTTGAGTGGGCCTTGTGTCATGACCCCATGACCTGAAGTTGCCATGCCAGCTCCTCTGATCATACAGGTAAGAGTGAGTGGATGATCCACAGACATCTATCACCTTTGTCAGGTGCTCTCAGGTGTACCTGCCAGAAGTACTTCCATCAGATACATAATTGAGGTGGAACTTGGAGAGATCAAAAATCTTTGGGGACATGTTCAATTGATTTACATTGATCCTATGAAGTAAAATCTTGATATTTAAAATATATTTATTGATAAAAGCACTGAGAAACCAAGAGGCAAAATTATTTTTCAAGGTTTTCACTGTTGTGGAGCCTGAACCAGTCATAACATTGACTTTTAACTTTAGAATCCTATTTCTAGAAAGCTAGCCTAAAGAAATAATCACACATATAAACAAAAACCTATGTACAGACCTGTTCATTCTAGCATTGTATCACGTAGCTAAACATTGGAAACTACCTAACTGTCCAAAAAAACAAAATCATTAAGGACATTGCTTCTCAGGCTTCAATCATTCACAATTTTTCTGCACTCATCATCAACTTATACTTTTAGTCATTGAACACTTTTCTTTAAATATACTTTAAACCAATTGTCCTTCATTTTACTTAGCCTCATTATAAGCAATAATATCCATGACATTGCAGGAATATGTAGTAGTTAAATATTTTTTCTGATATATACTAACATAAATACATAGCTATTGAAATATAAATATTTATCTGTATGCTAGCTAAAGTAATCTTATATATCACTAGTGATAAATGTACCCTAGATTTAATAATTTAAGGAAATCATGTTATAACTACACCACAAAACATTATTCAGCCATTAAAATTTTTTTTTTTGGTATGGGAAAATGTTTATATTATGATGCAAAGTGGATTAAAAATTACAACATGAACTAAATTTTATAAAAATATGTATATGGAAACATTAAATGGAAATGTGAAAAAATAAGATTGATCATCCTTAGGTAGTAAGATTAATTACTTGCCATTTTATACTTTATGCTTTATTGTATTTTACTACAATGAATATTCATCACTTTTAAGCAGGGGGAGTAAAGTTTTATTTTTAAGCCTTTTATTAAGCACCTATTTGATGATTCTATGAGCTCTATGAGTCTACAGATGCCTGTGATACAGAAGAACATACAGCACAGTGAATTAAGGCAATAAGTGAGTATAGAATAGTGCAAATGTTGCTACCAAAAATGAAGCCTCATTTGCACTATTCTATACTCACTTATTGCCTTAATTCACTTTGCTGTATGTTCTTCTGTATCACAGGCATCTGTAGACTCATAGAGCTCATAGAATCATCAAATAGTTGCAAATGTTGCTACCAAAAATGAAGCCTCCACTGATATGTGGTATATAAACCAAAAGCAACAAAAGAACAAGACAAACAAATGAGAAACAGAAACTCATAGACACAGACAATGGTTTGGTGGTTGCCAGAGGGTAAGGGGGGTGGGGGGTGGGGGGTGGGGGGTGGGAGATGAGGGTAAGGGGGATTGAATATATGGTGATGGAAGGAGAACAGACTCTGGGTGATGAACACACAATGGGATTTATAGATGATGTAATACAGAATTGTACACCTGAAATCTATGTAATTTTACTAACAATTGTCACCCCAATAAATTTAATAAAATAAAATTAAAAAAAAAAAAAAAGAAGCCTCTTTCCCTTTCTTTAGTGTTCTTCCTGTCTCACATTAGGATCGAATGGTTTCCCAGTGACTTAAGTTAGAAGAATCAGAATAAGCCCCTCTGAGGACAAACAGATGTCTAATAAGACCGGGTGGTTTTGATTGGATTGTCAATAGCTGAGACCTCCCAGAGACACCTTAAAAGCCAGACCTTGAGGCATTTTCACAGGGTTCTCCATTTTTACAGATGGGACCCTGCTTGGCCTTCTAAGACCCACAAGAATAAAAAACAGATGAAGTTCTCATACATGAGAACAACTGACCCACTGAAATCTCACAATACTCTCTGGATAAAAAGAATATTTAACCTGCCCTACAACAAATCACCTCAATGATTATGCAGATGATGATGTATGTGATTGTTTAATAAAATGTGAATAGTGTTAATAAGTTAATGCCTAATACTAATAATGACAAAAAAAATAATAATAAAGATTGCTAACAAGTCTGAGCAAGGGCAGCCAAAAATCTCTGCTTGAATATAAACATTGACCACCAGAGTTGGACTAGCCTGTGAAGAGGGCCCCGGGAATTAAAGTATAAATGACAGAGTCCCAGGCTTCAGGGAACTCAGGCTAGAGCCAAGGCAGCATATAATCATGTGGTCCCTTGGGATTCTTCATTAACACAAATCTGAACATTTAGGCTAAAAAAGGGAATTCTTTTTTTATAATCAAACCTTGTAATGAATTTTTCTCATTCTCCTGTGGGTTTAGTTCTTTTTTTCAAAAGTGTAATTACTGCTTTCATGATCTAACAATAAATAGCTATAAAGCCCAATCGGAATAAACAGTCTTTATAAGGGAAAATGCAACAAATTTAATAAGGGATGGTTTCAATTTAATTAATTGTTTCCAGTCAATAATAATTACAGAGTCTAATAATCTTTTTTTTTTTAAATTAAATTTATTGGGGTGACAATTGTTACATAGATTTTTATGGGAAACAGTGGGATTTTAAAATTTCAGTTATTGTTTTAGAATGAGAATCAGAAAGTTGAACTGTCCAAAGAAATAACCCAGATGTGAGTCAAA
Source organism: Rhinolophus sinicus (assembly GCF_057876585.1). Taxonomy (NCBI): domain Eukaryota; kingdom Metazoa; phylum Chordata; class Mammalia; order Chiroptera; family Rhinolophidae; genus Rhinolophus; species Rhinolophus sinicus. The sequence continues at coordinate 94,546,216 of NC_142514.1, forward strand.
GTCTCTGTTGAAAAACCAGCTTTGGTTGCAAAAGATGCAGGATCCCTAAGGAGGAATTCAAAGAAAGGGAAGTATACAGAGCTCATGTCCCTGATGAAATAATCATGGATTATACACATCCACAAATAAACACATATACCCACTTACACACAACAAAAATGCAAACATACCCACATCATCTTAAATTACCATCAATCATGACAGTAAGAGATCCTAGGTGCCAGGAGCTCTGAGGGTTCAAGGAGATGGCCCAGGACTATTCTTATAGGTCAACAGGGATTAGCCCTCAGAAGGTAAAAATATGGGCAGCTTTTAGGTATAAAGGGTGCTTTGAAGGAGGTGGGGATGTTTTATTTTGGCTAATGACAATTTTGTCAATAGCTAATGCTGGACTTCTGAAACTGCCATCTGGTACCTCTGCTCAGGTCAAGGAAATATATACTACTAATCCAAATGCATGAGGTGCCCCAAACAGATCTTGACCTTAATTCTTCCACCTAGAACCAAGTACAAAACACAAAGGAAAGCACAAAGGAAGACTCAAACATCAGTCTTTAGGCATGATGCAATACCATTTTTCTAACTTTACCTTAGAATGTCATATCCAAGTAAAGTTTTGAGGTCACCAAAAAACATCAGTTCCTTTGTGCCAAAGATTAATGCTTTCATGCTTCAATTGTGTCAGGGATACGATGACCACAATTAAAAAATGGCATAGAACTTTTACACAAGGCCACTTTTTCAAGATTTTGTCTAATTCATATAAACAAACACAGAAATCAAACAAAATGAAAAGACAAAAGAATATCTCTCAAATGTAAAAGAAAATCCCCAGGGGGGGAAAAAAACTAGGAAAATGGAGATTTAAAAAAAAATGATCATAAAGACGCTCACCAAATTTGAGAGTGGAATGGAGGAACTTAGGGAGAATGTCATGAAAGAGTTAGAAAATATAATAAAGATAAAGAATGATATGGATAAACATCATGGTAACCACAAACAAAAAATCTGCAAAAGATATACAAAGAACAAAGAGAAAAGAACCCAAACAAACCACTAAAGAAAACAAGAAAACCATAAGGGAAAAAGTCCAGAGAAAAACAAAGGAACAGAGGAGAACTATAAAAATAAATAAATAAATAAAATGGTAATAAGTACACACTTATCAATGATTACGTTAAATGTAAATGATTAAATGTTCCAATACAAAGACATAGGGTGGCTGAATAGATTTTAAAACATGACCCATCTATATGCTACTTACAAGAGACTGATGTCAAATGGAAAGACATATACAGACTAAAAGTGAAGGAATAGAAGAAGATATTCCATGCAAATAGAAATGTAAAGAAACCTGAGGCACCAATACTCAAATCAGACCAAATAGACTTTAAAACAAAAGAAGTGAAAAACAAAAATAAAGGATATTACATGATGGCAAAATGGTCAAAACAAGAAGAGGACATAACAATCACAAAATATATATTCACTTAACATACACTAAATACATAATGCATAACACATAATACGTAATTGGGCACAATAGTGGAAACAAAGGGAGAAATCTACGGCAATGCAAAAACAGTAGGGGATTTTAATACCCCACTCACATCAAAGGATAGATCATCCAGAGAGAAAGTTAGTAAGGAAATAATGGCCTTATGTGCCACATTAGACCAGATCGGTTTAATAGATATTTTTAGGACATTTCATCCCAAAACTGCAGAATACACATTTTTCTCAAATGCACATGGAACAGTTCTCCAGGGTAGATCAGATATTGGTCCACAAAGCAGGCTTTAATAAATTCACAAAGATTGAAATCATAGCCAGCATCTTTTCCAACCACAATGGCATGAAACTAGAAATCAACTAGAGGAAGAGAACTGGAAAAAAGCACGAACGTTTGAAGACTAAGCAATGTGCTATTAAACAGCCAATGCATCAAAGAGGAAATCAAGCAGGAAATCAAAAACAATCTTGAAACAAATGAAAATGAAAACAAAACTTTCTAAAATTTATGGTAGGCAGCAAAAGCAGATCTAAGAGGGAAGTTCATAGCTTTAGAGGCCTACCTCAAGAAACACAAAAAATCCAAAAAACAATTTAACTCTACACCTAAAGGAACCAGAAGAAGAAGAACAAAAACAAAATCCAAAGTAAACAAAAGGAGGAAACAGTTAAGATCAGAATAGAAATAAACAAAATGGAAATTTAAAAAACAATAGAAAAGGTCAGTGAAATTAAGAGCTGGTTCTTTGAAAAGATAAACAGAATTGACAAGCTTTTAGCCAAACTCAAAAAGACAAAAAGAGAACCTAATTAATAAAATCATGAATGAAAGAGGAGAAGTTACAACCGACATCACAGAAACACAAAGAATCATTAAAGAATACTATGAACAAATTCGAAAATCTAGAAGAAATGGATACATTTCTATAAGTATATAACTTTCCAAGACTCATCCAGGAAGAAATACAAAATCCAAACAGATTGAGTACCAGCAATTAAATTGAAGCAGTAATCAATAACCTCCCAACAAATAAAAGTCCAGGACCAGATGGTCCTGGACCGTCTGTTTAGTGAATTCTTTCAAACATTCAAAGAAGAATTAATGTCTATCCTTCTTACACTACATAAAAACATTGAATCGGTAGGAACACATTCAAACTCATTCTACGAAGCCAGCATTTACCCTATAGCAAAACCAGACAAAGACATTAAAAAGAAGAAGAAGGGAGAGGAGGAGGAGGAAGAGGGGGAGGGGAAGGAAAGGGGGAGGAAGAAGAGGAGGAGGAGGAGGAGGAGAAGAAGAGGAAGAGGAAGAAGAAGAAGAAAGAAGAAGAAGAAGAAGAAGAAGAAGAAGAAGAAGAAGAAGAAGAAGAAGAAGAAGAAGAAGAAGAAGAAGAAGAAGAAAGTTACAGGCCAACATCCTTGATGAACACAGATGCAAAAAGTATCAACAAAATATTAGCAAACCGAATTCAACAATACGTTAACAAAATTATATACCATAACCAAGTGGGATTCATCCCAGGGATACAAGGATGGTTCGAAGGATGTAAATCCATCAACGGAACATATCACATTAACAAAAGATAAAAACCATATGATCATCTCAATAGATGCAGAAAAAGCATGTGACAAAATTCAGCATTCTTTTATGATAAAAACTCTCAACAAAGTGGGTATAGAAGGAACATACCTCAACATAATGAAGGCTACATATATGACAGACCCACAGCTAATATCGTACTCAATGGTGAAAAGCTGACAGCCTTTCCTCTTGGATCAGGTACAAGACAAGAATGCCCACTATGACGACTTCTATTCAACATAGTATTGGAAGTCCTAGCTACAGCAATCAGAGAAGAAAAACACATAAAAGTCACCTGTTTAAAAAAAAAGAAAGAAAGGAAGCAAAGCAAAGAAAAGAAAAAGAAATAAAAGGCATCCAAATCAGAAAGGAAGAAGTAATACTGATTATTTGCAGACGCCATGATCTTACATATATAGAAAACAAAAAAACTCCACCAAAAACACTACTAGAACTAATAAATGAATTCGGTAAAGTTGCAGGATACAGAATCAATATACATAAATATGTTGCATATCTATACACCAATAACAAATGGTCAGGAGGAGAAATTAAGAAAACAATCCCATTTACAATTGCATCAAAAAGCACGAATCACCTGCCTAGGAATAAATTTTACCAAAGAGGTGAAAGACCCGTACTCTGAAAACTATAAGACATTGAAGAAAGAAATTGAAGAAGATACAAATAAATGGAAGGATATACCTTACTCATGGATTGGAAGGATTAATATTGTTAAAATGTCCTTACCACCTAAAGCAATATACAGATTCAATGTATTATAAACCCTATTAAAATACCAATGGCATTCTTCTCAGAATTAGAACAACCAATCCTAAAATTTATATGGAACCATAAAAGATCCCAAACAGCCAAAGAGAACTTGAGAAAGAACAAAGTGGGAGGTATCACACTCCCTGGTCTAAAACTATAGTGCAAAGCTACAATAATCAAAACAGTATGGTACGGGCATAGAAACGGATATGTCGATCAATGGAATAGAACAGAGAGCCCAGAAGTAAGTCTTCACTTTTATGGTCAATTAATCCACGACAGAGAAGGCCAGGTTATACAATGGGGTAAAGGTCATCTCTTCAATAAATGGTGCTGGGAAACCTGGACAGATATGTGAAAGAAAAGAAAAGAAACTGGACCACTTTCTTGCACCATATACAAAAACAAACTCAAAATGGATTAAAGACTTAAATGTAAGACCTGAAACCATAAAACTAGAAAAAAACAGGCAGTAAAGTCTGACACCACTCTTAAAGATATCTCTTTTTTGATATGTCTTCTTGGGCAAGGGCAACAGAAGAAAAAATAAACAAATGGGAGTATATCAAATCAAAAATGTTTTTGCACAGTGAAGGAAACCATCAACAAAAGGAAAAGGCAACCTACCGAATGGGAGAATATGTTTGCAAATGATACATCCCATAAGAGACATTAAAAACTCATACAACCGAACGCCAAAACAAACAAACAAACAAACAAACAAAAACCCAAACGATCTGATTTAAATATGGACAGAGGCCCTAAATAGACATTTTTTCAAAGAGGACATGAAGCTGTCCAACAGACATGAAAAGATTCTCACCATCACTAATCATCAGGAAAATGCCAATTAAAACCACAATGGGATATCACTTCATACCTCTCAGAATGGCTATCATCAATAAATCGACAAATAACAAATGCTAATGAGGATGTGGAGAGAATGGAACCCTTGTACATTGTTGGTGGGATTGTAAATTACTGTAGTCACTGTAAAAGCAGTATGGAGAATCCTCAAAAAACTAAAAATAGATCTGCCACATGCCCCAGCAATTCCACTTCTGGGTATTTATCTGAAGAAATCCAAGGCACTAATTTGAAAAGATATATGCGCCCATATGTTCTATGTAGCGCAGCATTATTTACAATACCCAGGAGAGGGAACCAACCCAAGTGTCCACTAATAGATGAATCAAAAAAGAACATATCAGTCATATATACAATGGCGTATTACTCTGCCATAAAAAAGAATGAAATCTTGGCATTTGTGACAATATGGGTGGACCTAGAGGTTATTATGCTATGTGAAATAAGTCTGACAGCAAAAGACAAATACCAGATGATCTCACTTATTTGTGGAATCTAAAAAGCAAAATAAATGAACAAAGATAACATGAAAAACTCAGAGAACAAACTAATGATTGCCAGATGGCAGGGAATTTGGTAGTTTGGGTGAAAAGGTGATGGAATTAAGAAGTACCAATTGGCAGTTACAAAATAGTCACAGGTATGTACAGCACAGGGACTATACTGAATAATATTGTAATATATATGTATGAAATCAGATGGTGATTACCTCCTATTTTATATGAATATCTTGGCACTATGATGTAACACCTGAAACTAATATAGTATTGAGTGTCAACTGTTATTGAAAAATAAAACATTTAATAAAAGTGATGTGTTATACATACAATGGAATATTATTCATCAATAAAAAAGAATGAAATCTTGCCGTTTGTGACAACATGTATGGACTTAGAGGGTGTTATGTTAAGTGAAATAAGTCAGACAGCAGAAGACAAATACCATTTGGTTTCACTTATATGTGGAATGTAAAAAAAACAAAATGAAGGCACTAACAAACAAAACAGAAACAGACCCACAGATATAGAGAACAGTCTTATGGTTCCCAATGGGGAGGAGTGTTGGTGGATGGGAATAAAACTTTTTAAATAATAAAATCCGAGATTATTTTGAACTAACAATTTAAATGTTTAATTACTTAAACTTTGGGAAAGGCAAATAATACAGAAAGATAATTTGAAATATTCAAAGCATATTTGGACTACTTATTACATGATAAAACCATATCTTAGTAAAACATTTAAAAAGTTCCTTGCATGATTTTAGCATCTGAGAAGCCCGTCAAAAGTTTTTGTGAGAACGTGTATCTGAATTGTTAGTTTTTCTGAAGAGAAGGTCTCTAAACTTAGATTCTCAAAGATTCCTGGCCTTCAGAAGATTAAGCACTCAATGTTTAGTTTCAAGTGAGCACTCTGACAATGATCTGAGCTCACAGACTGCTGTATCAATGGGTCTGAGTTTGTTGACTAGAGTCCTTCCTCTCCATGAGAATGAGTATTACCTGCAACAGATCATTTGGAGGAAGGACCAATAGTTACGGCTTTTTAATCAAAGGTGAAAAGACTGACACTTGAATGCCTGACTTCCAGAGGTCCCTTCCACAAATGGCAGCCATACTCAGGACACTTTTCTCTCTACCTGCTATTGCTTCTTGTAATTGCTTGCACCTCCTTCTCCCTCTTCCAATTGCTACTGGTGCCTCATTGATGCCTGGCACCTTCCTCTCCCAACCCCCTGTCCAGGACCCAGTAACCTGGTTGGTCTCAGCAGCAGCCCAAGACTGGACTATGATCCAGGCTGAGGGGGCCAGAATAGAGTGTACCTGTCTCCAAAGCAGTATCTCAGGGGGAAAAAAGTAGCAGCTTCTATGCCCATCCTCAAGAAGGTGCCACAGGACAAAAACTTTTTGATCCAGTGTTGCTCCTTCATGATCCCCGCAGGCTCTGGATGAAGCAGGAAAACATTTATTTGAAACACTGTGCAATACTATTCAACACTGCATAGCTCCGATTTGGGCATGATGGGGCGGAAGGTGGGGGGTGTAAGACCCGGGGAGGGAGATGTCTTTCTATGGAAACAGATGTTCTCCCCTTCCTCCTCCCCCAGAGGATGGAGAGTGATAGTTCAGCTGGGGCTAGTTGGAAGGAGTTGCTTGAGGAGATGGGGCAGACCTGAGAAGAGCCAGAGGGGCTCCTTGTTTGTGAAGGGTAGATAACTCATGATATACAAGGGAAGTCCAAGTCCACTAGAAGTGTACCACTTTTCTACCTACAGTATAATTCTCTTTTGAAATTGTCCTATCCTAAGAGTAGAGATATTTGCACACATCATACCAGTACGGGGAGACCCTCAAAGGAGGGGATTTGTTTTGACTCATTTCTTCCACCAGATGAGGGGACACCTAGTATTTGGGAAATTAGACTCTAAGGTGGGTTACTGAAGGCCCCCCTGAGCGAAGGTGACATTAGGGAAATGACTCTTGATGCTGGCGGACTCTCCAGAGAAACAGAGGTAAGACAGCAGAATCATGCCTTCTCGCAGCTCTAAGTAGTGGTTATCGCTCTCAGGGAGAAGGAACGGATGCCTTCCTGTTTGACCCTTAGAGGCCCCCCTTGTCTGTGATGGCTAGCATAGAACATGGGATGTCTGGCCAGCAGGGATCCTGCAGTTCTGACTCAGTACCAGGAGAAGATGTAGGGGCAGGAAAAAGGAAGGCTGTGAGAGGGAACATTACTGAAGGGGAGGGAGGAAAAAGAAGGAAGATGTTAGGGATTTTTGTCCCTAGGAGGAAATGTCCTGAGCTGAAATGGCTCCCTTCCCATTCCTGTGAGGCCTGTGTGATGAAAGTCCTGGGCAATTTTGGTTGAGGTGTGAGGCTGCTTCACTCTACTCTGAGACAGAAAAGACTCTGAGAAAGTAGACCCAGGATGTCCGAAGATAGATAGAAACAAGCTGACGTTGTCAGGGTGTAGAGCACATAAATGGCTGATGGTTGTTAGAGGAAAGTCAGTGGTCTGTTCACTATGAAATAGAGTAAAAGTAGCTTTTTTAAAAAAGAAACAGAGACTTTTCAGGAAGGTAGCAGGAAACATGGTTTGGCTGTCATTTGGGGCAGGGAGAGAACAGGAAGTTTCAGGAAAGGATGCCTCCACAAGCTCAACCTTACCCAGCACCTCCTGCTTCTGCCCCAGAAAGGGAGGGAGACAAGAGGCAAAGGCGAAACAAAAGGCAGGTGAGACTTGAAATGTAAAACTAAGCCAAGCAATACAGCCTACAGATGTAAAGACAACCTCTTAGCTTTTTTCCACTGGACATTCTTTCCACTTCGTGTCCTGAATGCAAATTAGCTCTCTCATTCAAGAGGATATCCATAATTCCTCCTTGTCCCCAATCCATTACAATATGTCTGCCTTAGCATCTCTGAGGCCATTTCAATGAGGTCGGTGATGTCAAATCTTTAGAACTAGTAGTGTTTGGGTTCTCAACTCTTAACCTTAATTCATTTCTCTGACACTATTTAATGTTCTCTTTCTGGAATCAATCTCTCTCTCTCTCTCTCTCTCTCTCTCTCTCTCTCTCTCTCTCTTTCTCTCTCTCTCTCTCTCTCCCCTCCTCTCTGTGGTCTCTTCTTTTCCTTTTTTCTTATGACCTTACTTTTCCTTCTCCTGATCCTTAAATATTAAAGTTTATCAGGGATTTGCCTCTGCCTTCCTTGCTTACTTGCTACCCACACTTTAGGCAATCTCAGATGTTTTCACCACTTCAGTTCTCATCAATTCTCCACCAACTGCAAAATTTATATCTATATATTTTGAACTTCAAATACACTTGGATGTTTCATCAACAATTCAATCTGAATATGCCTAAAAGTGAAGTTACGATATTCGTCTAAACTTACACTTCCTACAATATTCTCCTTTTCAGTAGATGGCACCGTTAGCCTCCCAGCTTTTCATGTTAGAAACTTCAACTCATTTCTGACACCTTTTCTTGAACCTTCATTGTCACTCAGTCCCCAAGTTCTACCTTTTCTGTTTTCAAACATTTATCTTAAATGCTCCAAATGCTTTTCTCCCAGCCATTTTCATGAAAGAGGTCACCACCATCGCACCTTGGAATGTTCACTGTATCCCCTATCATCGTGGGAAACCCCTTGCCCTTGGCATCAAGTTTCAAATCCTTCTTGTGACCTCAGAGTCTTTCTTTGATCTGATCTGTGTCTCATCACTGTCACTCTTTTCTCTCTCTGTGCTCCAGGGATCCAGTGTTTCTGCCTTCCTACTGTTCCCTGAAAATGAGCATACATAAAGGTAAACTGATGCAAGGCTGAAGATGAGACATTATGTTGGCTTCTTTGAAAAATGTAGGGGAAATTGAAGTCTACCAGTCTTAGGAGTTGGTTGCCAGAAAGATCTTTTGACTTTTTTCCCTTAGAAGTCTTTGTACACTTAAGATAAACTTTTATCTATCTAAGGTGATTCCTAAAAGCATGCTTGACTTCGGGATAGAGGAGTGCAGGTGAATCAGATAGACAATTCTCAAGGGGCCTTTTGGGCCTATAATGATTCTCACTCTGTAGCTGGAATTGGGGAAAAAACACGTCTTGCTTTTAATTCACTAGATCATACCACTTCCCAAGTTAACTCTTAATTCTAGCCATCACCATCACTTTCTTAGCACACTTGTAAGAATGACAGAAGCATGCTTCTTAATGATCTGTGTTGTAAAGTGCTACTAGAAATTTACAAACCACAGGAGCGTGTCCTGAGTAATATATATAAATACACTTGCTAATTATTACTGGAAGAGAACATGACTAAGGCAGGATCAGATATTTAAAAAAAATAAAAGCTTACAGAATTTTCGGCTACTAAAGCATTTATTTATGTCTTGAATTTTCGTCCGTATTTTTGTCTCTGCCTTGACTGGTCTCTCCTCATGCAAGGAGAGGCTGCTGTCAGAAACATTCAATGCCCAGGCACAGAAGATCAATAGAAATGGTCAGGATGGGGCAAGGTCTCCCGATTATTATTTTTTCAAATCCAAGGTGAACAGAAAACCCTTACATTGCAAGTCATTACAAACCATTGAAATGAAATTGGCTATGTACATAACAACTGGAAAATAAACACAATTTATTCCCAAAATGGGGCAACAAGTTGCAATTATTAATCTTGACTTGCTTTTAGGTTAGCTAAAAAATCCCAAGGTCTTTTTTTGAAGCAACTGGCAAAGGCACATACTTTAAATGGTGCAATTTGGAAAACAGTTTGGCAGTTTCTTAAAATGCTAAAGATAGATTTACTATATAACTTAGCAATTCCACACTTAGGTATCTACCCAAGTTAAATGAAACTATCCAAAACATATGTCCACACACAGACTCATATGCAAATGTTTATAGCAGCATTATACATAATCGCCAAAAGAGTGGAAATTGGCAGGTTGATAAACAAACTGCTATATCCACTCAATGGAGTATTATTATTCAGTCATAAAAAGGAATGAAGCACTGACACATGCTGTAACCTGCACGAACCACAAATATATTATGCTGAGTGAAAGAAGCCAGTCACAAAAGGTCACGTAGTGTATGATTCCATTTTATGAAATTTCTGGAAAAGGCAAATCTATGAGACAGAAAGTATATCGGTGGTTGCTGGCCCTGGGGTGGGAATGGGAAGTGACTGCCAATGGTCCCAGGCTTCTTTTCAGGGGGGACCATTTGTAAAATTAGATTGGAGTGATGGTTCCACACCTTTATCAATTTACTGAAAACCATTCAATTGCAAATTTAAGAGAGTGAATTCTATCTTCGGGTATATATATATATATATATATATATATATATATATATATATATATATTATACATCAATAAAGCTTTTTTAATGCCACATATTTCCTATTTTCTCACCTATGTTACCAGACTTGCTTTTCCTTTTGTCTTCTGGCTTTTGCTCTACAGAGTCTGGTTTGTAGAGAACATCTCCTGGGCTGTTCCTGCAGGCTCATTCAAACATTTCCCACTCTGAAGGAATTCCCTTAAGTAGAATTTTTCCAGATAATATTACAGATATCACATGACCAGCTGGAGTCATTTTTAAATGCATTTCATAAGCGTTGAGACCACAACGCTCTGCAGAAGGACCTCTGGCTGCAAGTCCCTCCCAGTTTGGCTTTAGGAATCGCCTTTTGGGGAAACACCCGGTGTCTAATAGGTGTGGCAGGCACAGAATGGAGGCCGGCAACCAAAGAAGCAATTAGACATCAATTAACTTGCTCACTGCTTCTAGAGAAAAGAGTGTGACATTTTCCAGTATAAAAATATCATGCTTAACTGGTTACATGTAAAGAAGATATACCATATAGGTGGCTGTGAAGTTGCTAAATATGAATAAGGCGGTTCCACACATACTGACATGCACAGAGAACCTCATGAAGTCAAAAGAGCAAAGTGCGGAAACACATGTAAAAATATATAACATTGTACATACATGTACATGATGTATGTACATGTGTTTGTATTTACATAGGACACCCCAAGCTGTCAACAGGAATGTATTTTTTCTTGGCGAGGGAGGAATGGAATTGGTAAGGCAGGTTTTTTTGTTCATTTAGCTTGGACACTTCTCGATTGGACACTTCTGGATTTTTTTTTAATTTGCATGTATTAATTTTGTAAACAAAAGAGCAAAGAAAAAGAAAAATGGAAGGTGTGACCAGTTTTTTCTTTGCTGGTGTCCTGCACTCTTTAACTTTTCAGAAATGACACAGCTATAAATCCCAGTGGGAGGGCTGGGAAATAATCTAGATTTACCTAAGTTTTTGCACCGTAGTTTGGAACACTGACCACTAGTAATGTGTTTGGCCTGTGCAACTGCTTATTAGGCATTGAGGATTGATCCTACTAATCGGGCTAATGAAACACTTCATTGAGCCTGCTGCCTGTTGGAGTATAAACATTTTCCACCCCAGCCAAGCCTGGATGAATACATTGTGAAACAAGGTGATAGTTTACCCTGGAAAGTTGTGCAATAGGAAAGTCCACACGATGGGCTGAGCCTGATTGTTTTAAAAGGTGGATTTATTCCTTTAATCCTGAAAGTAGTTTGTACCCACAAGCACTAGTGGAAGAACATTCCTGCCAGCCCTTCCATTTATAACCTCTCCCTCTTTTAAAAAAAGCTACAGTTGATTAAGGGTTTTTGCCCCAGGCAGCAACCTCTTTATAAACAACTCTTTATATTCTCCACATGACCCTTCTTCAGTACATACATCAAAAGAAAGTTGCCCACGGGGGCAGCTGGATGGCTCAGTTGGTTGGAGCATGGAGCTCTTAACAACAAGGTTGCTGGTTTGATCCCCACGTGGGCCACTGAGAGCTGCGCCCTCCACAACTACTTGACTTGGAGCTGATGGGTCCTGGAGAAATACACTTAAAATAAATAAAAGTTTAAAAAAAAAAAGAAGTTGCCCAGATGGCCTCTTCAGCTTGTCTCTGGTCCAGGGTGCTCAGCAGGCCTAAGGTAGAGAGCCTCAGCTCATGGTGGGGACATTATTTTCCCCTCAAAATTCCTATTGGCTTGGAGCAGGGGTCAGTAAACTACAGTCCCTGGAGCTAAATCCAACTCCCACCCTGTTTTTGTACAGCCCATGAGCTAAAAATGGTTTTTAACAATTTTGAACGTTGAAAACAATTCAAAAGAATATTTCATGACATGTAAAAATGATATGAAATTCAAGTTTCAGTGTCCATAAATACAGTTTTGTGGGAACAAAACCACACTTTATTTGTGCTACAAGAGCAGAATTTAGTAGTTGTGATTGAGACCATATGACCCACAAAGCCTAAATGTTTACTATCTGGTCCTTTCCAGAAGAAGCTTGTCGACCTCTGGTTTAGTGAAGCAGTATTGGCATCAGGGTCTTTGCTAGTAACAGCTTGGGAGGAGTCTGAATTGAATTTCTCCCTTAAAATCCCCTAGGAATTACTCTCTAGCTATCTGGAAAGCAAAACAAGTTACTTCTGAAAGTAGCAGAGGTGACTTGCACGAGGTACTCAGAGGAGGAGAATGCTAGGCACAATGGGTTATGTGACAGCATCATCCTTAAAGCATGGCATTGCACTGCTTTTCCTCATTTTTGAGACACTCTTCATAGTAATTTGCACCACTGATTTAATAATAGCTTTCTTAGAAAAGCTGTTGCACAATCAATTGCATAACACATGCTAATTTTGAAAATGCTAATAAGAAAATATGTTAGTTATTTTTAATATGGTTCCCTCACCCCCTGGAAAGTGAGTTTCTTGGGGGCTGAGACTATGTCTTATTCATTTTTGCAACCCAAGGTTCTCCCATGGCACTCCAAGATATCAGGAAACCCTAGGGCAAGGTTTGCAATCAGTAGTGGGCATGGAGCCAATTTGGTGGACTTACTTCTGGCATTTCAAAAATGAAATAAGACAGAATAGGACTAGATAGGTCAGAATAGAAAGACAGGAGTAATCTAGAATGTAATGACCAAAAAAAAAAAAAAAAGAACATATGAATCACACAAAATATGTTTCATTTCATGATACTCCTGTTTCAGTTATAGACATGTGTGATGGGTGATGATGGAAACATATTTTTTACCATGGGTTGTAGTAAAACAAGTTTGAAAATCCCCGCCCTAATGGACATGTTTGAGCTATACTCAGTAGGTATATTAAAATAGCAATTGTGGTATGTGATATGAGGTTGCACAGAAGCATCAGGGCAGTGAGAGCTGAATGTGGCTTCTGAGATTGTCAGCCCATCCACAAGTGCATCCCTGGAACGTGCCATGGGGTTTATGCTGGGTTGAGTGAAATGAAGTTTGCAGAGCAAGAGATGACATGATACCTGTCCTCAAGAACCCTATTGGGGGGCAAGATTTGTGCATACAAAGCAATAACCAAAGCTAAGGGAGGTTTAGCTCATACTGAGGATAGGAAGAGGAAATCACATCTGTGGTTAGAGGTGGAAAACAGGATTATCTGAAAAAGGATGCAGGGATGATTGTTGAATGATTTCAGTTTTTCAGCACAGAATATTTATTATTCAAGGTTCAACCAAAATGAGAAGCTTTCTCTGCCAACCCCACTTCACCCCCTTGGGATGAGCAGTGGGAGCTCCTTAGTTGTTTGGCTCTTTCCATTTCTGCTCTCAGTGACTTAGAGGGGGCAGGATGGGTCCCACTCATCCTCAAGTGCCCAGAGCCTCCCGCCACAAGCCCTGGTGCAGAGAAGCAACCTGGTCAATTCTGATGATAATTTAATGAGTGAAGAAATTTGGTGAGTAATTATTCAGTTATCTTTCAGCTGTAAGAATGGTGAGCTTTAACACGTCCACTGAGTTCTGAGAAGAGAAAATGGCTTAATCTGATTCTGGGGCAGTTATGAAGAATTTCCTATTCCAGGTGCTTTCTGAAGTGAAATGGGTTCCCAGGAAAGGTTGTAGGATTCCTTGAATCACATTATGGAGGTCCACTGAAGCATGATAGTCTAGCTTTGATTGCCATAAAAGAGATCTACAAACAGGTTTCTTAGAAAAAAATCATTCACTTCAAAAAATTTATGATTTTCTGCAAACTAAGATTTAAATTTTATCCAGATTGCTTTAATTCAAATCCATGTCTGGTGTTGTGATTTAGTAATGTATCTTGCTCATCTCTGCCATTTGAATCACTGAGCAGACGGACCAGCTCTTTGTAGGTACACAGTGTACCTTTGTTTGAATACAATTAGTTTAATGTCATTCCATTTTATAGCAACTGAATGTACAACTGAGTTTCGTTTTTTAAAATGATTACTTTTTTCTTCAAGTAGGATTAATTGGTGTGAGTCAGCACCTATTTAAACCTTACTAAGAAGGTACATAAAAAAATGAGATACAGTTTTTTCTTCTACCAAAGAATGTTTATTGAAACTGGAGTTTCAGTGACTTAGATGTAGCAGGACTCATGTGGCTCACATCCTAGATTATTTTCCTTTCTTTTTTTATTAGTTTCAGGTGTATAAAACAGTGTAATAATTAGATATTTACACTCCTCACAAAGTGATAAACCCCCTCCCCAAGCTACTACTCCTCTGACATCATATATAGCTGTTACAATTCCGTTGACTCTGTTCCCAATGCTGTACTCTATATCCCTGACCATATATATATTCAATTATAGTTGTCAGATGGAGAAAGACAAATACCATATGATCTCACTTATGTGTGGAATCTAAAGAATAGAACAAATGAACAAACTAATCAGAAACAGTCTCAGAGATATAGAGAAAAACTGAGGGTTGCTAGATGGGAAGGGGGGTGGGGATGAGGGAGAAGGTGAGGGGATTAGAAAGCACAATCGGTAACCACAAGATTGCCACAGGGATATGAAAGTCAGTTTGGGGAATATAATCAATAATGTTGTAAAAATGTTGCAGGGTATCTGATGGACACTCGTCTTACTAGGGAGACCACTTCATGGACAGTGTAGATGCCTGATCAATGCACTGTACACCTGAAGCTGAAGCTGAATAACAATGAATGTCACCTAGATTATTTTCAATGAAGAAAATGTTGCCTCTGCCCACTGCAAGATGAGTTGACAAAAACTTGGCCTTCTGAATGGAAAAGAGCCCTGCATGTCTGAATTTATAATGCTGCTAGCACCATTTTCTCAGGCAAAGTGGCTTACCGCTCTGCTCAGAGTAAAAGAGGAGACAATGAGAAATCATCTTCTACTTTGAGTGGAATGGGAACTGGACCAGGTGATGGAAGGAGAACTGACTCTGGGTGATGAACACACAATGGGATTTATAGATGATGTAATACAGAATTGTACACCTGAAATCTATGTAATTTTACTAACAATTGTCACCCCAATAAATTTAATTAAAAAAACAAAACAAAAAAAAACCTCTAGATTTGAATCAGTGAGCCATGTGACTCAATTTTTCCCTTTTCAAAGATGACCGTGGCTTCAAAGAGACAAAGTTGATGAGTTGATGATGATGACCATCTTCGTTTGGGCTGCTGTAACTAAATAGCAGAGACTGGGTGGCCTATTAACAACAGAAATTATATCTCTCAGTTCTGGAGGCTAGTCCAAGATCAGGGTGCCAGTAAGCTTGGGTTCTGGGGTGGGTCTTCTTCTGGGTCACAGACTGCTCACTGTGTCCTCACAGGGTGGGAAAGACTAGGGAGCTCTCTGGGGTCTCATTTAGAAGGACACTGATCCCATCCATGAGGGCTCCGTCCTCCTGACCTGATCACCTCCCAAAGACCTCACCTCCTAACACCATCACACTGGGGGTTAGGAGTTCAACATATGACTTTTGAGGGGACACACACATGCAGACCACAGCAATGACAGTGGTGACAGTGGTAGTGGCACCTCCTATATTCTGCAGGATTTTGCAGTTCTGGAAGCATTTTTATATAATTACCTTGTTTTGTATCCCATACCTCCTTTGCTAGTATGGGCTGAGCCACTATTACTAACTCCATTTAAGAGATGAAAAAACTGATAGAGAGGTTAGCAGCCTAATTCAAGTTCTGATAACCAGTGTTTGAGAACCTGGATCTACTGATTCCCCATGCCCTGCCCTGGACCCCATATCTCTGCAGCATTCTGTGAGAGCCTTACTTCCTGTCTGATCATGGACCAGAGCTAAACTGGGTATGATCTAGGTATGGGGTCATTGGCAGAAGACACAGGGGAGGTCAGGTCTTGTTAGCTCTTTCCTCATCTTTATTTGCAAAAGTAATGCCCCTTTATTGTAAAATAAATAAATAAAAGAAAATATCTAAAGTAAAAAGTGAAAGTTTCTTTTCCCCTACATCTGAATCCCTTATTTGACCCCACTCTTGAGACACTAAATGGGCCAAGAAGCCATTCAGAGATATCCTAAGTTTCCAGCAGAGGAAGGCGAGAGAGTCAGCCTTTGAAGCAGCAGCAAGTGAGGTAGGGGCAAACCAGAAGAG
Organism: Rhinolophus sinicus; assembly: GCF_057876585.1. Lineage (NCBI taxonomy): Eukaryota > Metazoa > Chordata > Mammalia > Chiroptera > Rhinolophidae > Rhinolophus > Rhinolophus sinicus. The sequence continues at coordinate 94,562,955 of NC_142514.1, forward strand.
TGCTACATACCTCACTGCTGAGTATCATTAGGGTCACCTTCGAAGTACTCCCTTTGAGAAGCTGTGCACTGACGCCAGTGCCTGGTTCACCCTTCAAAGCAATTTGGAACTCTTTATCTGGAATGGCCATCAGAACTGTCGTATTACCCCTGATGTCCTGAATGTCATCCAAATGTCTTCCTTTCAATATTTCCTTTACCTTTGGGTAAAGACAGAAGTCACTGGGGGCCAGATCAGGTGAGTAGGAAGGGTGTTCCAATCCAGTTATTTGTTTACTGGCTAAAACCTCCCTCACAGACAGTGCCGTGTGAGCTGCTGCATTGTTATCCAAGAGCTATGAATTGTTGGCAAAAAGTTTAGGCTGTCTAACCTTTTTATGCAGCCTTTTCAGCACTTCCAAATAGTAAACTTGGTTAACTGTTTGTCCAGTTGGTACAAATTCATACTGAACAGTCCCTTTGATATCAAAAAAGGTTAGCGTCATCATTGCGACAAGTTCGTGAACTTAATTGTCAGACCTTGTATGTATGTGAGTTTTGTACTTGCCTTGCTCATCACAGGCCAGTGAAGACCACTGCAGGTCTAGCCATCACAGGCACATATTAGATATTTAGTGCAAACAGAGACAGCCTCTTTCTGTTTTTCTTTATCAGAGAAAAAAAAATCTTAGAAGTTTCCTTGCAGACTTCTGAAGTTTCAGTGGCCTGGAGTGGGTCGTTAGCCCATTCTTAATCGAGTCACTGGTATTAGTGTGATTATCCTGGATTATTAAGGATATAACCATGAGTACATGGAGAAAATGCCAGTGAGAAGGAGGCTACTGGGTGGGTGAATAACTGTCTGCCCTCACATTTACAAAGAGAGACCATAGACATTTCATACAGTGTCTGCTTCCTGCTTTTTTTTAATGTAACAATATATCTGTTTTTTCCATGTCAGTACAAATAATCTATTTTATGCTTTTCAGAAGAGTCAAACATTCCATAGTATATTGTAATTCATGTAAGACTCATCTGCTGATGGAGAGCTATGTATATTGTTTCCAGTCTTTCACTATTACAATTCTTGAATGACTGTGGATATATAACTGTCAATTGTGAAATAGATTCCTAGATTCTAGATAAATTCCTATATTCCTAGTTTCCTAGACTCTTGATTCCTAGATTTCTAATTGCTTAGATCAAATGCTTGCAACTCTTAAATTATAAGGGATACTACTATATTGCCTGAAAATGATGGTTCTGATGTGCATTTCTACCAGAGTGTAAGCCAGGGTCTTTCCCCACTTCCACCAACTCTGGATAATAGCAATCTTTTGTTTCTAACCCCTAATTTCTGAAGAATGTAACTAATATTAAATTGCCTTTCTTTGGACTATTAGGTGATGTAGATGTTACTAGAGATACTGCCTAATTCAGAGAGAGATAAAGAAATACCTTAGCTTTTCCCTTCTTCCTGCCATCCAGGCATTGGCCAAACTAACAGTGAGTCATAGAGCAGGACACCCTGGGACATGTATTTTGGAGAAGCACAGCAGCTCAGCCAAGTGAGGGTCCCAGGTTTGAAGGTCGAAAGGTAAACAAAAAACATAGCTACCCCTTTCCCACCTGGATGGTTGACCTTCTGTCAATAGGCCTCTCCTCATGCAATGTGCCTTGTTTGGCAGCTTTTTTTTTCTTCTCACTTTCTACCTTTCCAAAATCTCATTTATTTAAAAATGTTCCAATCATTGCAGACTTAAGTCCTATTTTTTCTATGCCAAGAGCCTTTTCAAACACTGCCTTGAGAGAACCCTTCTTGTATTAGGGAGGCTCCTGGACTTATGAGACACAGGGATTCACTCAGATCAGCTGCAGAATACATGAGGTATATTGTAGTAAGCTGTGCATGGCAATAAGGAGAAAAGAATCTCATGGAAATTTGAGAAAAGAAATTGCATGGTCAAATGTAACCTTGTAGAAATTGAACGTGGCAGGTCATTTGGGTCCCCTAGCAGCTCCAGAGCCCTCTTCCGCAGGAGTCTCTGGTCCATCACCCAATAGCACCATGATTCAACCATCATCTCACCCTCTTTTCATGTGTTTTCATACATTTCCTACTACCAATGACTTACTTCATTTCTATATCCTTTCTCAAAATTTGCTTATAATTTATACGTCCTACCAACTCTAAAATGCTCATGGTATTAACTTGTTTGTGGCTTCTCTCAGCATCCTTTCAACTTCTACTCCCAGTGTTTGCCAATTCAATTTCTCGAGAACAGAATCTGACATGCCCCATCTGGGAGGACATTTTTGTGCCAGGCCATCACCTTGCCTTGTACCAAAGGCCTTCCTTTTGTCTAAAAACTTGACTTAGAGGGTGAGTGGTATTTTAGGAAACAGAACACAGATGCCTAGGACCATACCCTGAGCAGGGAATGTGGGTGTGGTAGGTTTCCTAAGGGTGTAGTAAGTAGAACAAAGAAGAGATTTCCACTTTTCTGTGTTGTTCTTAACTTAGTGTTACTTTTCTCTTCAACTGATTGTAAGCTTTTTAATCATATTGACTATGTTGAGCAATCCTTTTGTATCATCACAATATCCAATCCAGCTCATTCATTCATTCGTTCATTCATTCATTCATTTGTTCATTAATTTATTCAACAAATATTAAGTAAATTTCTCACATGTTTCAAGCATTGGGCAGGACTCTGAGGACACAAGAAAGAAAGGCCATATCTTTCCTATTAGAACCTCTCTTGTTGTCCTGAGGCTTCTACTTTTGTAGGCTTTCTTCACTCTGCATCTTATTTCAGGGATGAATCTGAGCTTTAAGAATGCCAAGAACCAAGAACTCAAAGGTCACGTGGTCTCATTCAAGTTCTTGTATCTGCATCTCTTTTGAGGGTTAACTACCAGTACATTCTTTCTGCAGTTGGGTGTGTCCACATGGCATCAAACATGGCTGCTGATGGCCTCTCACCTTTGTCTTGTCAATATGCTCTGATTTGTCTTTAGCATCTTGCTTGACTCAGCTGTGCTGGTTTTCACATCATGAGTTCAGTTTATTCCACCCTTTTAAGGGTAAATTAATTTAGACTCACCCCTCTGCTCTGCTCTAATCCATATTCTTCTCATTATGATTACAATCCAAAAGTTAGGAAATTCAACTGCCGATTTCTAGGTCTTGGTATTCTCCAAAACACATTCCATAAATCATTAGCCTGTTTAAAACCAAATTGCATTTTGAATAATCTAGTTTTAGACTGAAATTTTTTTCATAATCTATATTTTTTGGTAAAGTAAGTCTTCTTTTTAAATTGATTTTACTCTATTATAACTTTAGGCAGGGAAATAGGAGAGATTTCCAAGGGTTGAAAAGGCATTAGTGGTGAGTCAGCATGCTGTGTTCCCCACCTTCCTGGTCCTGTTCCAAATGCTATTCCAGAGCCTTTGATGCAACATGAAATGACTCCTTGTGCATAGTTTATTTTTCAGTTTGTAGATGTGTAATCACCTGAAGTAGTTATGTTATGGCTATAACAGGAAGATATTTTGTAGTACCTGAGCTTGTACATGTTCCCACAGGCAATCCCAGTGGTCCCAGTGCCATGTGGAGTTTGTTTGTTCCCAAACATAGGGTAATTCCATTTCACTGGAACCATCCCTCTGTCCACTGCGACTAGCACCTCTCCTGAAGGTGCCTGGACACAATTGAGGGGTTTGTTGTCGGCTTTCCTGCCCCTTCTAGAAATGACTCAGCTCTAAATGGATCTAAAACTCATTTTCTCACATCAATTTGGTTTAGAAGTCAGTATGTTTTCAAATCACATCTATACCAAATGATTTTTTGTTTGAGGCCTAATGAACACTCAGTGCACTGTATTAGGTTAAAAGGAGTTGATTCCCCCCACCAAAAACTCTGCCAGGATGTGTTCAGGATTATTAAACAATAGTATTTATTGGTACTTATATCAGATAACCAAAAGCTATTTTTCCTTATTTCCTTTCCTTTCCTTTCTTCCTCCCTCCCGCGCTCCCTCCCTCCTTCCCTTCTTCCCTTTCTTTCTTCATACTTGATTTCACCTGCTTGTTGTTACTGGGAAAATATTAATTCCCTCTCTAGCTTCTACATTCTATCATGTCACCTCATGAAATTCCCCTGAGTGTTTCCTTTTTAAATTAATGCTACCAAAGAAGCAAACCTCAATGGGACGTACACACACACACACACACACACACACACACACACACACACACACAGACACACACACACACACACACACACACACACACACAAACACGTATGCCAATAGCCCCTGTTGAAATATATTAACCCCCAAATTAGAAAAATCAGATCTCTGAGTTCTACCTTAATTTTGTCTTATGACATCTAGAGAGGTTAGAAAACAACTCTCAAGTTAAAATGCCATTTTTATATGGATAGAGTTAATATTAATGTTGCTTAAAAACAACAAGGGTCTTCCTTCTGTGTGAGTGGTGTTTTCCCATAGTAACCCCACTGATCTGCTCTTAGAAGACCTCAAGTGGCACTGCACATATTCATTTGTAGAATAATGAGGTGTTTATATTACACAGTTCCATTGTAAGATCAGTCAGTCCCTGCTAGTAGATTTATAAACATTGTCTGCGGGTGGTCCCTGTGTGTCACTTCCAGAAGACACGCTTTTATTCTCAGGAAACAGGCCTCACCAAAGTCCCACACAGCGCCCAAAACACAAGACCCAACTGATGGCGTTGTCACACATCTTGACCCTGAAACCACCACAATTTAAATTCCTGTTTCCCCAGAACCTCCTGGGCAGGCCCTCTGCAGGCAAACAGAGATGGTGATTACATGTGGCCATTCTGAGGAATGATCAACCAGTAGCTTGTCTGAGAGGGAAAAGTTGGCCCATGTGTTTAGACTATGTCTGAATAAACTTCCTCTTATTTTGTAGTTCATCTCTCTTCTTCCCATTGCTAGCATAGCAACCTCTTCACAAAGAGGAAATAGATTTTTGCCTGCATCTCTCAAGTGGCACCTTTTTTTAGCCATTAAGTTTCTCAAACAGCGAAGGCATATGATGAAGTATAATTTTATGGCTCTATACAATATTTAGGTTTTCCAGAAAACATTCAAGAAGTTGTTTCTTCTTACTTAGATAGTATTCCTGTGATCCAGATAGGCCTTTAAATTCCTTGGAAGAACCACTGACTGCATTTAAAATTTAATTCTGGGTATTTACTTAAGGATAATTTCAAAGAAAACTATCCCAAAGAAAGTGTGAGCATTTGTCAGAGGACAGTTCTTGCACAGTTCCCCTGCTTTACCTTCTTCAGTCAGTATCAGCTTCTGGCCCCAAGGCAGTGAGTTCAAGGTGACAGCCTTAGAAGGTTGGGATAAGGAGACATAGCTCCAATGCTACCTCTGCCTTCAACCAGCCACAGTGTCTTGCAGTAAACCCTTGACCTCTCTGGATCAGGGAACTCCTTTGTCAAAGAAAGGGGTTGGGCTCTAGGTTTCTTTCAACTCTCTACATTCTATTATCCTGAACTTCATGCTTCATTATAATCGGTGTGACTCTAGTATAGAGTTGGCATAAACCCAAGCATATGTTATTGGCTAAAAGAAAATAAACATTCTGGGTCTGTGAAATCATGGGCTTGGCATTTGAAAGTTTAGAGGTACACAGACTATCTTAGATATAGCACAACAAGAGAGCCCACAGCAGAAAGCTATTTCCTAAGAATAGTGTTCAAACACATAGTGTTATTCAGTAAAGAATAATCTGCTGAGGCCAATGTGTTGTTTTTATCCCCCCGTCACTTATCTTTCAACAGCCAAGTAGAGATGAAACAACAAACTATGAGCTTACAAATATCAGGGCTTTCATTCTAGTGAGGCAGTTTTCAGGTCCACTTTAAGTTGGACATGTTGTCAAGCAAGAATATTTGAGAATCTCACTGACATTTCTTGACCCCAAAACACAGAGCTTAAAGCAGGAACTAGATAAGCACTTGGTCCTTGGGGAAGAACCTCTTGCTGGTTTTCTGAAACTAGAAGTAGAAATAGGAAGCTGCTGAAGACAAACAAACAAACAAACAAGCAAGCCATCTAGAACAGCAGGGACCTCAAAGGGTTAGACTGGTTAATGCATACTGTTTGGTATCTCCTTGGACTACCTGTTTCAGTTGGGTCCCTATGTGGCCCTGGACTAAGAATCCCTTTTTAGGGGGTGGCCGGGTGGCTCAGTTGGTTAGAGCGTGAGCTCTAAACAACAAGGTTGCTGGTTCAATCCCTGCATGGAATGAAAACAGCGACTGGACTTGATGCTGAGCTGCACCCTCCACAACTAGATTGAAGGACAATGACTTGGAGCTGATGGGCCCTGGAGAAACACACAGTTTCCCAATATTCCCCAATAAAAAAATTAAATACATATATATTTATATATTATATATATATATATATAGAAAAATTAAATTATATATATATATATATATATATATATATATATGTATTTAAAAGGATCCTTTCTTAATTGTTCCTTTCATCCCCTGTGTTTCTGCTGCACTGGGAACAGTGAGTCCAGATGCATTGTTGGCGTTTCACGGTGGCAGTGTCAAGGTTCTGTGTGATTCTATTGTATGTTTGAGACCGACTTACTTCCTCCTGCCACCAAGCTTGTTTTGGACCTTCCCCAGATGTCTCAGTGCATTTCCAGAACATTATGCAAGGGATTGTGTTTGGGTCATTACAACACTGGTTGTTTGTGGCTATTCTGTATAAACATTCCATATAGAAATTCCTGTTTGTCAAACAGGTAAGTGGAAAGGTGATTATTGACATTGTTAAGGTACTTTTCCCCCTTTCAGAAAGCATTCTCTACCTTTTTAAATAGGAACTCCTTTCTCTATTTCTTTCTGGTTCTGCCCCACTCCTATCTTGATGACCTTGGGCCACGTTCTGGTTTCCAGGGCAGCAGGGAGGCTGAAAAATTTGTCTTTACTTGGTAACTGTCTTCTTCAGTCTTGCTGGCTGAAAGACAGGGGCTCTGCTCTGTCCCAAGGAGCTAAGAATGCAATATGAGGGAAGTAATCCTTCTCACTGTGAGTTTTCCAGAGGAGACAAATTAGAAGCACCCCTTCCATCACTAAGTAATGCAATACTTCAAGGCCACTCTGAGCTCCTCCTCCCCCATGAAGCTCTCCTTCATGGCTGGACCCTGGTTGAACTTATCATTAGTAAGTTAGCCCTAGTTAATTCTTGCGTCCAGCCATTGTGGACTTATTAGTAACCCTGGACATGCCTGGTAATGAGAAGGTTTTCAGCCAGGGTCTGTGTATAAAGAAGAAGCAATAGGGATGTGTTTCAAAGCTTATCGCTTAGAGTTAAACAGATGTGGGTCACAATTCTTTCAAGCCATGTCACCTGGGGGAAACCATTTTGTCTCTCTGTGCCTTGACTCCTCGCCTGTAAATAGGACTAAAACAGTGCTCACCGGGAGCATCGTTGTGAAGGTTGCGTGAGGTGCTTCTAAGAAACATTTATGAGCCTGTCCACAGAGCAAACCATGAAAATGTGCATCGTTGCCGAAGCTCAGGGGAGGAATACAAGAAATTCGATCATATCCTTATTCACAGCCTCAGGTTATCACCTCAGTAGTTTTTATGAAAATAGCATCTGATCTGGCTAAGAATGTGTCATCTTATCATCTTAGAAAGATGGGTCTGTGGGGTCTGATGCTGGGTAGATTTCTTAACAGAGCAGAGGAAGGAGGGAAGGAAAGAACAAACTGAATTCTACTTCCCCAAATGGTGATCATTCCTTTTTGTCCCTTAGAGTTCTCAACAAAGTTCATGAAGTTTTGTAAAATAAAACTTCAAAAAAATCCCCATTTTCCACAAAATGTTAGAAACTTAAAAACTTAGATTGGGGCTTGCTATTTTTAGCATTAGATGCAGAGCTCACACATCAGTGCTTTGTTGCCTTGAGACCGTACCGGGTGGAATGTCTAGGTTGGTGGGAGGAGGAAATAGAAACAGAGCTGGTGGCCTCAGTTGTGCCACTCCTTTCTTCAAAAAGGTGCTCCCAGGCTGTGAATCCATCACAGTTGTGTTACAAGTTTGTTAGGATCTGGAAGAACAGAGAGGGATTTATAAGCAGAGACAATACTCAGACTTTAGAGAACTGTGTGCAGAGTGCCATCTTTACAGTGGTCACACCACGGCAGTCAAATGCTAGGGGCATTGGAGGACTCCAGAATGTAACTCCCCTTCCTTCTTGAAAATCAGATCCAGAGGAGTGTGATTAGGGATATCAAAATATGAGCCAGCTTCAACAGAAAGTGCTGGGGATATACTTGACATGGTCCCTCACTCTCATTCTGTCTCACTTTATTTTAGAGTTTTCCGTTTCATTTAGAGTTTTCATTCCTCTCCTGGAACGTTATTTTTTCAACCTTCGCAATCCATAGACACAAAATATGTGGAAACCGAAATTGTTCTCCGTGTTCTCTTTGCCCTCTGCTTACTGAAGAATAGACCCTTGGCCTTGGACTTGACTTTGAGAGAGTTCCCTGACATCTCAGTACTGCAGCTGCTGCCCTCTCCTGATGCACCTATCCAGGTACAGTTCTCAGGGATTTCCAACCCTGAGTGGTGGAATCCTTCCTCACAGGAAAACCAAGGAGCCAAACTGGTTTGATTTTCTAAGGTGGCTAAACATAGTCAGTCATCACATTATTTCCCAAACCAGTACTGCTGCTACTTCAAAGTAGGCTGCTGCTTGAAACCACTGTAACAGCAAGTCCTTTAAGTTATTGTTGGAGACAGAGCTGGAGGCTGAGAAAAATAAAAGCTAAGCCTGATCCCCATAGAACGAGAGAGGGGATCAGAAGTTTGTTTGGTTTGTTAGCTTTAAACATCTCCCACTGTTTGATAACAATCACTGTTCTTTAAGTGAGGCAGAGATTGCTTCTTGTCGCTGACTTGCTCAGCGGCTCTCTAAGTAAACTATTTGAGGAACACTGCTGTAACGAGTAGTAACATGTCTGAGAAGCTGCAGGTTAGCCTGGCTGGTACTGTTCTTAGCAATATTTACTGAATTCCATTCATTAGAATGTTTTTAAACAGTGGGGGAACATGTCATCATGATTTGACACGATAATCCTGAGTTTACAGAATTTCTTCACAGTGTGTGGAACTGGTTTTTAACATCACTATTACTGACCCTCAGATAGCAGGTGGAATAAACTGAGAACTAAGTAGAAAAACTGCCCCATCCATATTGCCTGCACCCCCACTTCAGCCCACTAACTACCCATCCTGCACTAACCCCAGCCTTCGGTTGGGGTCTGGTGGCTGCTATGCCTGCTGCCAATCCCTGCATTATTTCTCAGCTGTGCCACGTATTCCTTATCACTCATCTGTCTCAAATGCTTAGCTCAATCAAGGCTTAGCCAAGCATTCCACCACTGCTAAGTTCTGATACAACTGAGATTTATTTTAATGACCAATGTTTTTCTCCTCCTCGACTTCATAGGAAACAGCTATCTGACTAATGGCGTACAGAAGGGTACTGCCATATCTACTTATTCATTACTATCAGTGAACATACATATTTTCCTCTTTCCTCTACATAGCTGTACACAAACTTGATATTTATTTACTAATGAAGTAACATTTCAAAATTGATAATTGATTTATGTACATCAAATCTTTTTAAATGACATATTAACTAATTATCATTCTTGTAAGTTGCAATCAACATCAAAAGCAAAATGTCTTAATTATCCAATTTAAATTATAAAATGCTATTTTTACACAGTAAAACATCACCTAGGGTATAGTTTTGATCCATTATTAGTTAGAGCCTTTTCTGTATTCATTAGGAACTTCACAGATATTGTTAATAAACAAAATATATTTTAAACAAACATTTAGAACAATTTTTGTGTTATGATCCTCCATAGAGTCTAATTGTCTGGTTCAAACAAAAGAGAATTGACAAATAATGACAAATACAGAGTTGTACTGGGTAAAAGTGTAAAACTATTGAGTGATTTTAAATAAGATATTAAGTAATCATGTAAATTAATAGATAATTTTTAAGTTAAAAAATCAGGAGGATTTTAATGAACTGAGCCATACTGCAAATTAACAATATATTTTCTGTGTTCTACATAAGTTTAAGAAATTCTATTTACGATTAGCTTAAGTTGGGGGTCGGGATTCAGAAGGTAAGGTAGTTCTCAGTCTGTATTTGAAAATTATTATTCTTTCCCTTAGAAAATATAGACACTAACTCATGCTATGGTTAGGTGAGATATTGACTCTGTTTTAGTATATAATGAATAATTTTTGGATGGCAAAGTGTTTTGATTGTGATTTCTACTTGTAGTTAAATGATGTCTTCTAATGATGAGACCCTCCACTCTCTTGATTGAGTCTTAGCTGGAAACACGATGGCCCATTGCAAGGTCTGAGCCTCACTTTTGATGTGGTGTTCTTGGGTGATAGAAAGCATTGATGACTAAAAGTGGGAAGGGGGAGCATTGACACACGTGACAAGGAACTACTGAGATTTGTGTTCCTTCTGTCCCCCCAGTGTGAGGCCTGAGACCTGTCTTACTTTTCAGTCTGACCTCAGGACAGGAAAGATGGGGAAACTCACTGGTGAGTCAACAGCCATTGCTAGGTGTCTGCCATTGGCCATCTCCATCTCAAAGGGAAGCATGCCATCAGGTCTGAGGGACGAACGTGGAGTTGTAGGCTCTGATGTCCTTCAAAACTACCAAATTCTACTTTTCTTCCATTGTCAGATGTGTTCTGTGGGCCAGGAGAACTAAACCTGACAGTCCATAAACCATGCAAGCTGACCCAGAATTCTGCTCCGCTTGTTCTTTCTACCTGGAGTGGGCTTTACTGTTAGTCAGCAGACGATAAGAACACTTGGGAGCATTCACTTCCAGCATAGCAAAATAAGAAGGTTGATAAATCCTTTTCCCCCAAAACAACTATTGTGCTATACAAAATTGTCTAAACAATCATTTGGCACTCTAGAAACCGAGCACTAATTCACATGTCTAGTGTCTACAAAAATTAGTTAGGCCTTTCCAAGAGGAATGAAATAAAAGAGTCTGAGAGCTGAGAGGTACAAAGAGATCTTCAGGGTCCATCTCATTTTACACATGAGGAAACTGAGGCCCAAGGAGGAGCACAGCAGACCTGAGATTGCCCAGCCAGCTGGTGGCACGGCCAGCACAAGAGTCCTGGTCCCAGACCCACTATGTCCCAGTAATAGGAGTCCCAGTTCTATTCCTGACATGTTACTCACATCTGATCTTGAGCTAAAATGAGGACTTCACCATACTGGTTTACCATAAAAGAAAGGAGGATGACACACTTATGTGTTTGTTTGGGGCAATGTTATCTCAATTAATTTTCCCAACAAACTTGCAAGGAGAAATTATCATGGTTTATAGAACATGGTTTCCCTAACTCAGTATCATTGACATTTGGGGCTGGATTATTCTTTATTGTAGGAACCTGTCTGTGCAGAGTGCTGAGCAGTATCCCTGGCCTCTATCCACTAGATATCAATAGCACACCTTGTTGTGACAACCAAAAATATCTCAAGACATTGCCAAGTATCCCCTTGTTGGGGGCATGATCACCCTCTTTGGGAACCATTATTATAAAGGAAAGTAAGTCTCCTAGACAAACCCATGGCCAGTTAGTGGCAGTATGGGATTTGAACTTGGGGTGTTGTAACCCTGAGCCCACACTTTTTCACCAATATTCTCAGAAGTGGCACAAAAAGAACAGGAGAGCCTGATGGGTGGGGTTTGTCAAGAGATTGAGTTTTAGAGACACCTTACTGCAGGACATCATAACTCAAGAGCAGTCCAATTTGGATTCATGTAAGTGTGGGGTAAAAGGGATATGTCATGGATCATACTGATTTATTCATTAATCTGCTTAGTTGTTTCCTTCTTTACTCCTTCTTTCCCTCCCTTCCCTCTCTTTTTCCCGTCCTTCCCTCCCTTCCTTCCTTCCTTCTACATTATGAGTTAAATGTAAAGCAGGATCTAGGCAACCAGACACTGTGTGGCTCCCTGTGCAAGTACATGTGCAACACCACCTGTGAAAGGCTTTTACTAAAGACAATGAAACTGAATTTGATCAAGCTTCTAGATATAACTACTAATTTTGAAAAAATAAAATGGATAGAGGAACACAGGACAGAATCATCAAAGTTCATACAGGACTCATTTTCTTTTTCAACAACAACAAGAAAATATGGGGGGAAAATGTTGAATTAACCTAGATTGAGAGGCTTAAGTGGCCTCTTTACCAATCACAAAATACAGGCCTTTTTTGGATCCTTATTCAAACAGATTTTTAAAAATTCATGAGACAGTTGGGGAAATGTGAACACTGATAGGATGTACGTTGATATTAAAGAAGTATGAATTACTTTTGTGTGTGGCGATAGTATTGTGGTTATTTTAAAAAGAGATGTCCAGGCCTTTTGGTGATAGATATTTTAAAAAGTCACAGATAAAATAATATGATTTCTGGAATTAGCTTGAAAATAACACAGGGAAGTATAAATTAGTGAGCTCAGGGATGAAGAAAAATAAAATTAGCTATGAGATGTTTACTGTTGAAGGCACATGATGGCACAGGGGAGTTTATTATATAATTCTCTTTACTTTTGTTTATGTATGAAACTATCCATAATAGAAATGTTACAAAGTAATGTGATAGGCTGACTTGTGTACGAGCAAAGGAGGGGGTAGACTCCCCTTCTTCTTCGTTATAGGCTCCAGTCAACTGATTCTGTCCGCAGGCTAGAGGTGTGTCCAATGCTCGGAGCATTGTTCTGTGGTTCTGAACAGCCAATTTTGTTGCCTGACTGGAATGCAGTGAGAAGCAGAGAGGACTGGTAAGTAGTCTTCTTTGGAGAACAACACCTGGACCAGAGGGGGAAACTGACCCCGATACCCAGTATGAAGAGGCAAACCAGTGCTGGGGCTGGGAAAAGAGACCAGCTTTCAATTCTGTTGGGATCCCTACCAATCAGAAGATCCGGTCACATGTCCCCTAACCTCCCTTCACTTGAATATCCTTATGGAGAAAATAATACCTGTCAGGATTCACTTGCAAATTTTTGGTGGTGATCAAATAAGAAATACGTGTGACTGTGCTTAGTAAATTAGAAAGCACTCCACAGAGGACACTGTTATTGACATGGGCTGTAGATGAGGATTATCAACACCTGCTGGGGTTAGCGTCGATCCTGCTGGACATGCCAGCCCTCCTTCTTCACTCTCACACTCTCCTCCTGCCCATGTACTTTTTGAGAGTTGTGTGACAGCATAATCCCAAGAACCAAACAGGCAGCGAGGACTGTGTGTGGCAGGAGGGACTGGTTAGGAGGACAGCACTGGGGGTTGGGCAGAGTCCAGCACTGAGTTCACACAGCAACTGTGTACATTTGTGCACGTCATTCAAACTTTCTGAGATCAAGAGTGCTCATTGGAGAAGTGGGAATAACAACAACTTTGGGAGGCCGGCAATGTTCAGCCGTTGATTCTACTCACCACTGCATGCCTCTGGGTGTCCTAGGCACTGGAAACATGGTGGTGAATAAAGAGACAAAGATCTCTGCCCAGAGTTTAGAATTGAGAGGAGACAGGCAATAAATTAGTAAGCAAAGTATATGGTACACTAGTGTTGCCAGAGGCTCACAGGGATGTCCAAGAGAGGACTCAACCCGGAGCAGCGGTGACCAGGTTCTTGTCTCTGTGCAAGAAAGAATTCAAGAGTGGGGCACATGCAGGAAAGCACAGGGAGTTTAATGAGACGAAAATACACACTTGAGAGGAAAGTGTGGGCAAACTCAGAGCAAGTCTCACTGAGGGAGTCCTGACCAGGGATATTTATACCTTCTGGGGGAGGGTTTGGTGATGTCCCATTGATGTGGCTTGTCAGTTTCCTCCCAGTGGGTGGGATCTCCAGTTTCCCACTCTTTCCTCCTTATTTGGCTCCTCCAAAACTGTCATGGCGTCAGATGTATGCTGGGAGTCAGTAACCTCAATGTAAATGAGATTATAATGACATTATAATTAGCTAAAGGTCAGGTACCAGTTAAGGGATTAGCCTACCTGGATGAAATTGGTTCTTGTTTTTCTCCAGTGGCAGGTTCTGGGTACAGTCATCCTGCAGGGGGCTGTCAATTTCCTAGGCTACCTATCCTGCCCACTAGGAATGGAAACTCTTCGGAGAAAAAAAACCCAGCTCTGAATGGAGTTGGGGGTATAAACTGTGTGTGTGCTGTGGGTGCACTGGATGTGGGGTTAGATAGAAATTTTAGATACTGTAGCCTCAGAAGGTGACTTTTAAATAAAGTTTTCAAGGAAAGGAGGAGGGAAACACTAAAAGAGGGGAAATAACCAAGCAAAGGGAACAACAAGTGCCACTTGCCAAGGTTCAGACTGGGCCAGGCATGGCATATTTGAGGGTTGGCATGGCCAAAGGAAAGAGAATGAGGGAGAGAGGTAGGGGAGGAGGTCAGAGAGGAAGCTAGGATTACATAAAACAACCATGCAAAATGCCAGCAGGCGCTGGCACATGGTAGGAGTTCAAGAATAGGTGACTGTCATTTTATTTAAGGATGTAAGCCACATGCAGTCAAAATCTGGAAGTGAGAAAAATAACTAAAGAAAGAGTTCTTTCTTTTGGGTTAGTAGGCTGGACATCCTTTTCTCCAGGGCTAGACTTCCCTGGGTAGGGATGTTTTGGACCATGAATGACGGCCCTCTGACCTCTGGGTCCCTGCTGGTCAGTGTGGGCTCCTCTGTGTGTCCTTTGGGAAATGAAACAAGGAGGTCGGACGCCAACAAAACTCCAGTCTTTAAACACTGCTGGACCTGACAAGTTGGAGATAAAGCAAGTCAGAACCAGTATATTTAGAGAACATGTGAGGACTGGATGTTTGCAAGCCAACTTTAACTCATTCCTTCTTTATATATTTACAGAGATAGTATCACACAGTCAGGCACCATGCAGAAATAGGACTTTTCTAGAAAATCAGTTGGATAGAACAGAAAGAAGTTTTATTCAGATGTTAGTGAACGGTTGCTAAACATTTGACTTCTACAGTTGATGCTTTAAAGTCCTTGTTTGTGCTATTGTTTTAGGCATGTCACATGGTGATTCTGAGAGTGTAGAACCTTTACCCTTCTTTTTATATTTGAAAAGTGCTTTATAATTATGAGGATCCCCAGTGTTTTCATCCCACTCCACACCTGGAAAAGCCCCTTGGATACTCAATGAACAGTTTAGTATTGAGCTGCGTTCGTAACTATGGTAACTAGTACTATGTGAGCTCAAAGAGTTGCTGACATGAATTTGTCTATTTAGGAAACAATCTTTGAGACCTTTCAATGTGGAATGTCTGATGAGATGGCCCACCGAGTTCACTCTGCCTGGGCTGTTACCAGGAACTCTGTCCTTGCATGGAGAGTGAGGACTCATTCACATCACTCTCCCACTGCAGTTCTTACCTAAATTATCTTCTGTTTTGCAGGCCCTGGAGACACCACCTATCATGTTGAATCACATGCTAGTATGTCCTGGGCAGCTGGGGACAGAGGGGAAGCTCTTAGATTCACATTCTGATCGTCTCCTGTCCCTACGTAGGACTATGCAGAGGAATGCACAGTAATCAGTTCTATGTATCTCCCTGCTCACACACCACAATATTGAAATTTCATCTTTAGAGGGTCATTTCTGTGATGAAACACAGCTTTTTCCTAATTTTGCCTATATGCTCTTTTAAAATGCAACACTCCTACGAAAAAAAATTTAAATGATATTAATGTGTCAGTGATTTGATACATTGACTGTCTTCTTCCCTAATTAGGAGGATTTAAGGGTAGAAAGTAAGAAGGGCAATTCTACTGTTTAGTAAGAAAAAGAAGTCAAGGGGCTAATTCTAGAATAGGGGCAGAACTACTAAACAATCTATTGTCAACTTGCTTGTGGTATAACTTCAATTCCCAAGAGAAGGGCCCAAATGTGACACACACACAAAAAAAAACAAACACAAAAAACTAAAACAAAGATCAAAGCCCAAATTTGCTTTTATTGGAGTTTTTCCCAAGAACTGACATTACTTTTGAGTCTTCCCTAATCAAAATAACTTTCAGCGAAAGGGGAAATAGGCTCAAAAAGGGGCTAGATAGGGGATGGAACAGAAGGAAAAGGAAAGATGAGACAGGCCTTAAATGAGACCCTTACTGTGGGATTAAGAAAAGTTCGGTCCCCATCTGGGGGGGGGGGGTGTGTGTTTGGTGCATGAGTCTGGTATGTGTAGGGTTATTTTTGAGTATCGGGTGTGTGTGTGTGTTGGGTGTTTGTGGGTGCTGTGTGCATATTGGGTGTGTGGTAGGGCTATTTGTAGGTGTTGGGTGTGTTTTGGGTGTGAGTAAAGTTGTTTTGGGATGGGGTGTGGGTGTGGTGTGAAATGTTCCTCCCTTTAAACTTAGACTTTTGACATTGGAGGTTTTACTCTTAATTTCCTGGGGTTCTAGGGCAATAAGGAGAAAGGACATTTTCTTAGGAGAAACCAGTACAGGAATCTTTTGGATTATAATCCAGTACAGCCAAATCCTATTAGTTTCTAGGACACAATGTGAAACCTCTCATTTCTCTTAAGCTATGGGCCAAACATATTTTAAAAAAAGAAATAAATATAGAAAAATCAACACAGATGTTTAGAAATGGGCTACAATACAGGGTCAAATGAGAGCTTGTCTGGTCTTGGGAACAAATGAGTCACTTCCAAAGGGTCCAGTCCTGGAATAAGTGATATCCCCTGTAAAAAGATTTGAAGTCATCTCTTTGTGGGCTGGGGAATTTTTCAGATGCCCTAGAATTCTTGTTTTTCACAATAGAATTTCCAAAAACCTATGTGGAGGAAAAATACACTGAATGTAACTTAAATGATAAAAAGAAGAAAACTTACCATTTATATTCAGTGTTTTAATGCTA
The DNA here is from genome assembly GCF_057876585.1 of Rhinolophus sinicus. NCBI lineage: Eukaryota > Metazoa > Chordata > Mammalia > Chiroptera > Rhinolophidae > Rhinolophus > Rhinolophus sinicus. The sequence goes on from NC_142514.1 coordinate 94,580,003, forward strand.
AATAGTGTTTGTGTGAATAGTCTTTCATTGATTCATCCATTCATTCACTCAGCAGACATTTATTTAGTGTTTCCAGTTTTGCAGGTAGGGATGATAATGACAGAAACAGGACAGTCCACACCATTCATTCACCAAACATTTGTCTCTTACTCTGTGCTGGCTGCTGGGGATATGGCAGGAGAAGGCAGAGTGTCTCTGCCCTCATAGAGATCACATTTTAGCAGGGAATTCAGACACCAAGTAATTATTTATGTGCTCCAAGGAGAAATGTGGGGATCAAGGGAGAATTCTTAGAGAAAGCAACAAGTATTCTGGGATCCTGGTGTTGTTAACCAACCAAAGCCAAAGCCAGTGGGAGGAGAGAGAGAGAGGAATGAGATGAATCCAAATCTAATGATAAACTGAAGTTTCCTGGGAGCCCTGAGTGAGGAGGAGCATGTGTGTTTGAAGAACTGAAGTAAGCCTCTTGTGGCTGGAGCACAGACGTGAGGAGAAGAGTGGGGTAAAAAGCGACTTGAAAGGTAGGCAGGGACTAGATCAGGCAGTCTTGGAGACCATAGTATGTATTTCATCTATGCTGAGATGAAAAGGTTTCTCTCTTGAAAGGGAACTTTTGTTTCAAGGCCACTGGGATAAATATCATGAAGATGTCTTAGTCTACTGTCATTGGATCACTGGGGGATATGCCTTCCGTTGGTTGGGATTCCAGGCTATAGCTTGATGTCTCATTATGAGTGTAATTTGTGAGAATCAGTCTGAAACGAAATGAAATCTTTCCCTAAAGGCTAGCTTTGCATTTTGGGTTAAAAGGAAAGAATTAGCCACAAAAGTGAAATGTGAAAAGGAGAAAATATCTGATTTTGTTACTGTTGTTGTGTTGGTCATGGTCATACGAATTATTATATGACAACATCAGTGTTTTTCTATATTGTTTACTAAATTATAAAAGTGTAGAGTTAACATTCATTCCCCATCTAAAGTAGAACAAGTTTTGTTGATTCATGCAGGAGTTGATTTTGTGGATTATATAATAAATGAACCTAGTCCTATACTCCTTGTAAATAGATATTGCACCCATTATGGATTTGAGAGTGTGTACAATTTCTCAACTCTCAAAGAAGAGAAGTTAGTTAGAAAGATTTGAATCTATTTTTTAAAGTGATAGAATTATAAGAGTGTGATTGGTCTTTTCTTTTCCCCCAAGGCTGTGCTATATTAGTCAATAAACTCAAAGACATAAATAAGGAAGTGTCATATCACTTACACCAGAAAATCACACTAGTAGGGAAACTTCTACTCAAATCCTGCTCTGACTAGATTTACCAGATTACCATGTAGGCGTTTGCTTTTGATCCATGAGTGGTTTCTCTGGGCTTCAGATTTCTCCCCAAAGCCTTATGACTAGGTACTTCTCTGTCCCTTGTGCCCTCAATACATACTGTATGAATACAAATATTACTGTAAGTATTTTTTTTAAGAGAAATGTCCTGGCTCTGACAGTTTTTTAATAACCAAATAATCATAGAGGCATCAAACACCTTGATCTGGTAGATGGCCATGAGGGACCACCTTTGTATGTGATCTTTTTTTTTTTAAATTAAAGTTTATTGAGGTGACAATTGTTAGTAAAGTTACATAGATTTCAGGTGAACAATTCTGTATTACATCATCTATAAATCCCATTGTGTGTCCACCACCCAGAGTCAGTTCTCCTTCCATCACCATATATTTGATCCCCTTTACCCTCATCTACCACACCCCTCCCCACTTACTCTCTGGTAACCACTAAACTATTGTCTGTGTCTATCAGGATTTTTTTGTCTGTTTGTTTCTTTTTAATTAAAGTTTATTGGGGTGACAATTGTTAGTAAAGTTACATAGATTTCAGGTATGCAATTCTGTATTACATCATATTTAAATTCCACTGTGTGTTCACCACCCAGTCTTCCTTCCATCACCATATATGGTCCCCTTTACCCTCATCTATCACACCCCCCTCCCTCCTTACCCTCTGGTAACCACTAAACTACTATCTGTGTCTATGAGTTTTAGTTTCTAATTTGTTTGTCTTGTTCTTTTGCTGTTTTTGGTTCATATACCACATATCAGTGAAACCATATGGTTCTCTGCTTTTCTGTCTGACTTATATCGCTTAGCATTATATTCTCAAGATCCCTCCATGTTGTCACAAATGGTACTGTTTCATCTTTTCTTACCGCAGAATAGTATTCCATTGTGTATATATACCACAACTTCTTTATCCATTCATCTATCGAAGGACATTTTGGTTGTTTCCATGTCTTGGCCACCGTAAATAAAGCTGCAATGAACATTGGAGCACATGTATCTTTATGTATAAATGTTTTCAGATTTTTTGGGTACATACATAGGAGTGGAATTGCTGGGTCATGTGGTAATTCTTTTTTTAGTTTTTGAGGCACCTCCACACTGCCTTCCATAACGGCTGCACCAGTCTGCATTCCCACCAACAGTGTATGAGGGTTCCTTTTCCTCCACAGCCTCTCCAACACTTGTTATTGTTTGTCTTGTTGATGATAACCATTCTGACTGGGGTGAGGTGATATCTCGTTGTGGTCTTTATTTGCATTTCTCTGATGATTAATGATGTTGAGCATTTTTTCATACGTCTATTTGCCATTTGTATGTCCTCTTTGGAGAAATGTCTCTTCAATTCCTCTGCCCATTTTTCAATATGGTTGTTTGTTCTTTTGTTGTTGAGTTGCATGAGTTCCTTGTATATTTTGGATTGTAGCTCCTTATTGGAGGCACTGTTTGCAAAAATCTTCTCCCATTCAGTTGGTTGCCTCTTTACTTTGTCGATGGTTTCTTTTGCTGTGCAGAAGCTTTTAAGTTTGATATAGTCTTATTCATTTATTTTAACTTTTACTGCCCTTGCCTTTGTAGTCAAATTCATAAAATGTTCTTTGAACCAAGGTCCATAAGTTTAGTACCTATGTTTTCTTCTATACAGTTTATTGTGTCAGGTCTTATGCTTAAGTCTTTGATCCATTTTGAATTAATTTTGGTACATGGTGACAGATAGTAGTCCAGTTTCATACTTTTGCACGTGGCTATCCAATTCTCCCAGAACCATTTATTGAAGAGGCTGTCTTTTCTCCATTGTATGTTTTTTACTTCTTTGTCAAAAATTGTCTGTCCGTATTTATGTGGTTTTATTTCTGGGTCCTCAATTCTACTCCATTGGTCTACGTGTCTGTTTTTCTGCCAATACAATGCTGTTTTGATTATTGTTGCCATGTAATACAAGTTAAAGTCAGGGAGTGTGATACCTCCAACATTGTTCTTTTTTCTTAATATTGCTTTGGCTATTCGGGGTCTTTTGTGGTTCCAAACAAATCTGATGATTTTTTGTTCTATTTCTTTAAAAAATGCCATTGGAATTTTGATGGGGATTACATTAACTGTATATTGCTTTGGGTAATACGGCCATTTTAACTATGTGGATTCTTCTACTCCATGAGCACGGAATGTATTTCCTTTCTTTGTGTCTTCTTCAATTTCTTTTAAAAATTCTTGTAGTTTTCAGCATATAGGTTTTCCACATGCTTGGTTAAGTTTATTCCTAGGTGTTTTATTCTTTTTGCTGCAATTGCAAAAGGAATTGATATTTTAATTTCTTTTTCTCAGATTTGATTGTTAGTATATAGGAAAGCAATGGACTTTTGTACATTGATTTTGTAGCCAGCAGCTTTACTGTATTCGTTGATTGTTTCTAATAGCTTTTTGGTGGAGTCTTTAGGGTTTTCTATATATAGCATCATGTCATCCGCAAAGAGTGACAATTTCACTTCTTCATTCTCAATTTGTGTGCCTTTTATTTCTTTCTCTTGCCTGATTGCTCTGGCGAGGACTTCCAACACTATGTTGAAAAGCAGAGGTGATAGGGGACAGCCCTGTCGTTTTCGTGAATGTAGAGCAAAGGGCTTCATTTTTCACTGTCAAGTATGAAATTAGCTGAGGGTTTGTCATACATGGCCTTTATTATTTTAAAGTATTTTCCTTCTATACCTATTTTATTAAGTGTTTTAATCATAAATGGATGTTCTATCTTGTCAAATGCTTTCTCTGCATCAATTGATAAAATCATATGATTTTTGTCCTCTATTTTGTTTACGTGATGTATCACATTGATGGATTTGCATATGTTCAACCATCTTTGTGCCCTGGGGATGAACCCCACTTGATCGTGATGAATAATCTTTTTAATGCATTGTTGCATTCGATTTGCTAGAATTTTATTTAGGATGTTTGCATCTGCATTCATCAGAGATATCGGTCTGTAGGTTTTGTTTTTTGTGTTCTCCTTATGAGGTTTTGGTATCAGGGTAATGTTGGCCTCATAAAATGAGTTAGGAAGTGCTGTCTCTTCTTCAATTTTTTGGGAAGAGTTTGAGCAGGATGGGTATTAGATCCTCTTTGAGTGTTTGGTAGAATTCACTTGTGAAGCCATCTGGGCTTGGACTTTTGCTTTTGGGAAGGTTTTGGAGACTGATTCAATTTCGTTACTGGTGATCAGTCTCTTTAGATTTTCCAGTTCTTTATGGTTCAGCCTTGGCAGGCTATATGTTTCTAAGAACTTGTTCATTTCTTCTAAGTTATTGAATTTGGTGGCATATAGTCCTTCATAGTATTCTTGGATAATCCTTTGTATTTCTGTGGCATCTGTGATAACTTCCCCTTTTTCATTTTGATTTTGTTTATAAGTCTCTTGTCTCTTTTTATCTTAGTGAGCCTAGCCAAGGGTTTGTCAATTTTGTTAATATTTTTAAAGAACCAGCTCTTTGTCACATTAATTTTTTCTATTGTCTTTTTGTTCTCTATTTCATTTAATTCTGCTCTGATTTTTGTTATTTCCTTTCTTCTGCTGACCTTGCGTTTCATTTGTTATTCTTTTTCTAGTTCTTTAAGGTGTAACGTGAGGTTATTTTTTTGGGATTTTTCTTGTTTCTTGAGATAGGCCTGTAATGATATAAATTTCCCTCTTAAAACTGCTTTCGCTGCATCCCAAAAATTTTGGTAGGATGTATTTTCATTGTCATTTGTTTCTATGTATCTTTTGATCTCTCCTCTAATTTCTTCTTTGACCCAGTCGTTCTTTAAAAGTATGTTGTTTAATCTACAAGTATTTTTGGTTTGTCCTGCTTTCTTTTTGTTGTTGATATACAATTTCAAAGCCTTGTGATCAGAGAATATGCTTGGTATGATTTCAATCTATTTAAATTTGCTGAGGCTAGTTTTATATCCCAACATATGGTCTATCCTTGAGAATGTTCCATGTACACTAGAAAGAAATGTATAGCCTGATATTTTAGGATGAAGTGCTCTATAAATGTCAATTATGTTGATTTCATCTAATGTGACATTTACGGCTGCTATTTCATTATTTATTTTATGTTCGAATGACCTATCTATAGCTGTCAATGATGTATTTAGGTCCCCTAGTATAGTTGTGTTTTGGTCAATTTCTCCCTTTAGTTCTGTTAGTAGTTGCTTAGTATATCTTGGTGCTCCCTGATTGGGGGATATATATTGATGACTGCTGTGTCTTCTTGTTGTATAGTCCCTTTACCACTATGAAATGTCCATCTTTGTCTCTTGTTCTCCTTTTCACCCTGAAGTCTGTTTCATCTGATATCATTATGGCTACACCTGATTTTCTCTGGGTACCATTTGCTTGGAGTGTCAATTACTACCCTTTCACTTTGAATCTATGCTTGTCCTTGTAGCTGAGATGTGTTTCTTGGAGACAGCATGTGGTTGAGTTTAGTTTTTTTTATCCAATCTGCTACTCTGTGCCTTTTTATTGATGAGTTCAGTCCATTTACATTTAGGGTGATTTTTGATATGTAAGGATTTCCTGTTATTCTATCTTTAGTTTTCTGGTAAGATTGTGTCTCCATGGTTTCTTTGCCTTTTTTGTTGTTGTCTATTATTTCTGTGTGGTGGTATTCTGTGATGTTTCCCTCTGTTTCTTCTTTTATTAGTTTATATATTTTTGTTCTGGATTTTTTTGAGTGGTTACCATTAAGTTTATGTAAAAGAAAGTTTGATATTTAGCGTATTCCATTTTCTTCAGCATGCTTACTTTCTCCATTCCCATATTGTGGTTCAGGCCTTTAATCTCTACCTCTTTATGTTTTGGTTGCCACAAATTGTCCATGTTGATGGTGGTTGAATAGCCTCTTTTAGTATTTCTTGTAGTGCAGGTATGTATTAGAAAATTCCCTCAGCTTCTGTATGTCTGGAAAGGTCTTTATTCCTCCTTCATATCTAAAGGATATCTTTGCTGGGTATATTATTCTTGGCTCATAATTTCTCTCTTTCAATAATTTGAGTATTTGGTTCCACTCCCTCCTGGCTTGTAGAGTTTCTGCTGAAAAATCTGATGATAATCTAATGGGCTTTCCTTTGTAAGTTACCGTCTTCTTTTCCCTGGCTGCCTTGAGGATTCTTTCTTTGTCATTGATTTTTGACAGCTTCAATACAACATGCCTTGGAGAAGGCCTGTTGGGGTTGAGGTAACTAGGTGTTCTATTTGCTTCTTGGGTTCGAGGATCCAATTCTGTCCACAAGTTTGGGCAGTCCTCATCAACTCTTTGTTTGAATATACTCTCTCTTCCCTTTTCTCTTTCTTCTCCTTCTGGTATGCCCATTATTCTTATATTGCTCTTTCTGATGGAGTCAGAAAGTTCTTGTAGAGTTCTTTCATTTCTTTTAAGTCTGAAGTCTCTTTCTTCTTCCATCCATGTCATTTCCAGGATTCTATCTTCGATGTCACTGATTCTTTCCTCTATCTGGTCAACTCTACTACTTAAGCTGGCTATTTCATTCTTCATTTCTTCTATTGAGTTCTTAATCTCCAGAAATTCCATTTGGTTCTTTTTTAAAATTTCAATCTCTTTGGTAAAATGTTCATGTTGTTCTTTGATTTTGTTTCTGAGTTCATTAAACTGCTTTTCTGTGTTTTCTTGCATCTCGTTGAGTTTTTTCAGAACTACAATCTTGAATTCTCTGTCGTTTAAGTCACAGATTTCCATATCTTTAAGTTCATTTTCTGGAGACTTTTCATTTTCTTTCTGGGGTGTCTTTTTGCCTTGGTTATGTATGTGATCTTATAGCAGCCTTTATAGCAGCCTGTGATCTTATAGCAGGTTAAGCTCCTGCTCTAGTCCAGTCTCTGAAGACTTTTTCCTCTTCTTTTACCCAGGCCACAGAAAGTGGAGAGGCTGTAAATTTACTCTGGTATTAAAGATACACTAGGGGGTAGAAATTAAAAATGTTTCCTACAGTTTTGAACACCTGCAATCCTAGACAACCAGTTGCCTGAGACCTGGGGTTTGCAGATAAAGTCAGAAGGGTTAGGGTGGTTGCTATGGGGAACTGTTCAGTTAATGTCTCTAAAGAGAGAGTCTGGATTGCTAAGTTTGCGAGTGTTTTAATAATAATAATAATAATAATAATAATAATAATAATAAAACTACACATGTTTCAGAAATCTGGACACCAAATACAATTTGCATGCATCAGAAAAATGATAGAAGGAAAAGCTTTTAATTGTCTTTTATTTCCTCATTACTGAAAAAGTCATTGATCAGCTGAGTATAGATGAAAGATTGTTAGAATAAATCAATCATCTGTTGTTAGTGAAATTCTTGGGGTCTGAATCTTAATCTCAATTATTTATCTTTTTGCATTATTGTCTCTAAATGTTTTCTCTATTAATGAATAACCAATAGACAAAGGTTTGTAGAAATTTTAATATGAATTATTTTATTTGATGACTAGAGTCTAATGTTAAACATAATCAGAGAGGTCTTTTAAGTTTTAGCTAAAACAGTTTTGATAAAATGTTATGTTTATGGCAGTTACCTTTAGTAAAATTGTCTTCGCTTTTTCTTGGGAGTTAAATAATATCCCATACTTCATTAAGAAAAAGACAAACAAACCAATTGAAAAATGGAAAAGGATATCAATAAAATGGAAAAGAAAACATAATAAATAAGCTTTAAATATATGAGAAGTTGTTCAACCTCATTGATAATAAGAGAAATGTGAATTCAATGAGACATCTTTTTTTCATCTATAAAATTGGCAAAAATTCAAGCAGGTTTAACAGCACAGTCGGTTGGTCATAAAATAGGCATTTACTCAAATTTTAGGAAGATATTTAAATTAGTCAATTAATATAGAGGGGAATTTGTCAATATTAAGAAAATAATGAAAATTCTTATCTTTTGACCTGGAAATTCTTCTTCTGGAAATGTGCCCTACAGATATACCAACACACAGGAAAAGATGGGCATCAAAAATATTCATGGCCGGGTGGCCAGATAGCTCAGTTGGTTAGAGTGTGAGCTCTTAACAACAAGGTAACTGGTTCAATTCCCCCATGGGATGGTAGGCTGCACCCCCCCACAACTAGACTGAAAACGGTGACTGGACCTGGAGCTGAGCTGCGCCCTCCACAAATAGATTGAAGGACAATGACTTGACTTGGAGCTGATGGGTCTTGGAAGAACACACTGTTCCCCGATATTCCCCAATAGAAATTATATATATAACGTTTCATGGCAACATTGTATAAGCAGAAAAATGGGGAAAAAAAGCAAAGTTCCATCAATACGAAACTGGTTAAACAAATTATGACACATCCATATGACAAAGTATGTATTTATAAAAGAATGAGAAGACTTCTTATGAACTGATGTGGAAAGATCTTCAAGATCGATTACAAACAAGGAAAAGCAAAATGTGTGTGTGTAGCATACTACCTTTTGTGCAAGAAAGGAGGAACACAGAAACATATATTCTTATGTTCTTGCATTTGCATTAGACAAAAAAAGGATACACAAAAAACTAATAAAAGTTATTATCTGCATATTGGAGTCAGAGTCAGGGACGGGCACACAGAAAACAGGCAGACTAGTATTGGAGCAAAGCTATTCACAGTATGCCTTTTTCGATTTTGTTTTGATTTTTGAAACAGTTGAATGTATTACCTATGTATATGAGAAATAAAAAATAAAGTGTGGTCTCCAGAATTAGCTTTCCTGGGTTCAAATCCAGGGTTTGCCACGTAGCAGATGTGTGACCTTGGGCAACTTAAATTTGCTGTGATTTATTTCCTCACATGTAAAATGGGGATAATAATAAACCATTAGTTTAGAATTAAGAAAGAATAGTACTTGGAAAGCATTCATACAAGTGCCTGGCACATATGAAGCATATAATATATTTTGCCATACAGTAGTACCTCGGTTTTCGAATGTCTCTGTTGACGAACATTTCAGTTTATGAATGCTGTAAACCCAGAAGTAAATGCTTCGATCTTTGAACACGCCTGAGAAGTTGAACATGTCATGCGGCTTCCGCTGAGTGCATGATCCTTAGGCCTAGCTGTCGGCTGTTTTCGAACATTTCAGAACTCGAATGGCCTTCTGGAATGGATTGCGTTCGAAAAACGAGGTACCACTGTAATTGTTTCTTATCCAGTGATTTATTACGAGAGGGGTAAATTGGTTTGAAGAAAAAGAAGGTTAGGGTTTAGAACATCAGTTATTATCTTGGGAAAAGATTGCAGAAGTGTGTCTAAGCAGAATTAATCTTAATTTTGAGACTTAAGCTTTAACTATGATTTTACTGAGGAGGTATAGAGATAAATTTTGCATCCAGAGTAAAACTGCAATGCTTAAAACAAAATGAACAGCTGTATAATGAGGCTTTGTTAGCTAAAAGGCCTGCAGCTTGCTTGAACAATAGTAATAACACCATTTTTTGTTTTCATAATACATTGTATCATCTTTTGTCGTGTATCATTTTACACATATACATTGCCTCATTTAAGTTGGCTAGTGTATTCTACCCAGCTGTGTGACTCAGCATTTTAGGTACTTATTGTGAACTATGATGGCAAAAATGAGAACAAATCAGGGAAAGAAGTTTCCAATTTCTGTACAACCTTGAACCAATCAGCACCACCTTTAAAGGGCAACTTCCCCCTGGATGCTTGAGAATTAGGGATGGCCAGAAGGAATATTCTTTTAGTAATTTGTTGTCTATTATTTAAATTTGATCTGGCACTGTGCTTGCACTGATAATACTATGATGAGTGGATGTGGTGTGCACCTTGAGTGGCCCACCCAGGAGAGACAGGTGCATCAGCCAGTAAGTGCAGCAGGAAACTCAGCGTCACCATGAAGATATGCAGGAGACTCCGAGGGAGTGGTCAGGTGAGGTTCCCCAGAGAGGCAAGCTGCTTACTTTGGTTCAGGTGGAAGGTTATCAATGACTTGGGAATCAGGTGGCTGTAGCTTTGAATCACTTAGGTAGGTTCATTATTCTCTGTGACATTCAATTTCTTTATCTGTTAAATGGGATAATATTTCACCTTGTAGGGAAGTTATAGAGATAAAATATAAGCAAATCAACTAAGGCAGAGCCTAGTATACAGCAGGTGCTCAGTAGATGGTACCCAATAATGATGACAAGCCATTGGAATGTAAAATCCTTGGGGACAGAGAGTTTTGCTGATTTTAATCACTTTTGTATTCCCTCAGATGTGCCTAGGACAATGGCACTTAATACATATATTTTACAATGAATGGGTGATGGAAGGAGACAAAAGCAGAGAAAATATCATATGTAAAGGAAATGCCTGGTCAGTTTGGAGGCCATAAGTCATGAGGTTAGGCAGGGGTGGGTGTGTATGCATGAGAGAGAGTCAAGGGTGGGGCCATTCAGGAGGTGCTTTGTTAAAAGAAGCTTAAAAAGCTGATTCTGCCATCAAGTTGATCTGAGATTTGGGGGAAAATCATCCATAAAATAACTTTTTATAAAGCCAAAATATTTACTTTTGGAAGGAGAAAGAAGAAAAGATCTGATAGAAAGCATTGGGATTTGGTTCTATGGTATAAAAGAGTGTTGACTGAAAAACAGTATTAACTAGGTGTTTCATCACCAAAAAGGATTTATTCAGGAAAGAGAAAGGGCTGCAACCCAATGCATGCAGACATGGCAAGCCACATGCACACACTCACTGCACAGTGAGCTGAGATGGAGAAGTAAAAAGGGAGCTAAGGGGAGGGGCAGGTACCACCATAGAGCTTTATTGTAAGCATAGAGTTCTTCCTAAAGGGTCTTCACATGTAGGACTTTCGTGATGACACAGAGTATGAGAAATTCTCCCACAGCCCTAACTCCTCCCACAGACCCTCCTTATTGATCATGTTTGTTTAATGTCTCAGTCATAATCTTTATCAAGAGCCATAATCTTAGGTTCATTTTAACTAGTGCAGCCTAGGATTTATATAACTGTATTGGATTTATGTTCTACCTCTCCCTACAAAGCATGGATTTGCTTAGGAAAAGAGTTAAATATACATAAGCAATCTTCATATTTTCATTTTCAAGTTTAAAAGTTGCCCTAATAAACCAAAATACCTCAGGCCTCACCCTCCCAAAGTTGCTAAACTCTGCCTTGCAGCAATTGTGGTAGAGGTACTTGGAGCTCCTTTTACAACATCCCAAATGACCTAAAACTTGTTCCTTTGACTTTCCAATGATGTGTGAATTGCTCAGATAGTTGCATTTTGCTGGGGGTTTGAGTCAATCTTTGAATAAACTTCAGTGAAAAGAGAGGCTAAAGGTGAGAAAAGTTGTCATTCCTGGCTTTCAAAATTGATTTTCAAAAAAGAGCTCTGGTTCCAGAAATAGGGTGGTTAAATAATCTGAAACCCCTCCAACTACAAATATCTCTAAGTGCTAGGAAAATGTTACCAAACTTCTTTTTAAATGTAGAGCTGACCTTGTAAGAAAGTCTAGGGTGCTTCCAGGGGTCAAAGGGGAAAAGAAGCTAGAAGGAAGAGCAGGAAGTCTGGCTGGGCTGGGGGCTGGCAGGGGGCATCCAGGGACTTGGGGTTTGGGCCTGGAGTTGCCCAAAGAAAAGCGGTGCTAAGAACTGCCAATCCCACCTCCAGCCAGGGCCACAAAGGACTGTCATGTCAGTGAGCAAGTAGAATAAAGGAAATCTGTCCACCAGCCAAGAGAGGTAATACCTAAATTTCTGTCCTGTTCTGGACTTGGGGTGGACGAAAATCTCTCTGGGAATTCCTAACAATACCCTGCATCACACGGAGATGGCTTATGCAGACACTGAAGAAAAGGAAGTCGCTAAATTACGTCAACTGATGACAAAGGTGCCAATTCAATGCCAACAGGAGTCCCCAATTTGGGGTGTGGTGAGGGAAACTGTATTCAGTGCAAACAGCTCAACTGTGATAGAGCAGGGCTATGGAACAGCATGGTTTTGAGGTGCTAGGTGGCTCTGGGGTGAGGCCCCTCTCTGGCTAGACAGCTCCGGTCTGCTTTACTCTGCCTGCTCTGCTCCACTCCTCTCTGGTCTGATAAAAAGTCTTCAGCTGCAGCAGTGAAGAGGCAGTCTTCAGTGAAATGGGAAAGTGCACTCTCTGAGCTAGAGGGGAGCTGACTTTTATAGTTCCTAACTTATATAGTTCCTGACTTATATGGTTCCTAATTGGTCTGTACTCATGCAAATGAGGGCTCCAAGTCCTCAGTTTGATTGGTCCTAAAGGAACTATCTTGAATGGTCAGAATGGAGTTGCTCTGATTGGTTGGTGAAAATGCTAATGGGGATCTAGCTGTGCAGCTTCCTCTGGATGGGGAAAGCTTCAGTCCTACTGGTTGAAGTACATACAACTCCAGCAACCCCTTTATAAGGGCTGGCTCAGATGGCAGGAACACAGTGCAGGCAGGTGGTTCAGTGAGGCTTATCCCTGAAGTTTGTGTGAGAGGCCCCTGTGTAGAAATGCCTGCTAAGCTCTGTTTTTAAAATTTGAGCCCAATTAGCCACCAGTCCTTCTTGGTGGGTACCATCTTTCTGAGGGTCCACAGTTAGTAAAAACAAATTTGACATCAGGGTAAAAGAGCATTATTAGAGATTTTCTAAAAATCACTATATGTAATAAGAAAATACACAATTCTGAGATTATATGACCCTAGTAACATCATCTCAATGTATTAAAGCAAAGTTGACAGGCTTCCAAGGACAAAATGGAAAAATCTACTCTCAGTTACCCCTTGACTATAAACTCTGAGGGCAGACATTTCGTAGCTTTGTTCATTGTTTATCCTAAGAGACTAGAACAGCAGGTGCTTGACTAATATTTGTTGAAGAAATTGGTAAATAATGCCTAAAAGAAGTCCAGACTTTTGCCCTAGTCTTTGTGCAGCCACTTACCCAAGGTGTGGGAGAAGGCAGTATGAACTCCCGAGAACGCCCATCCTGGGATGGCAGATTGCCAGAGGCCTCGTACTCCAGTCCTAGAGGGGTTCGTGCTGCTTGGTGAGATCTTCGTAAAAGAAATCCAAGCACCCAAAGGGTCAAGTTCATTCTATGGTTATGTGGCTCAGTTGAGTTGAGAATAGTTCTTGGCAATGCTCCAGGCTCAAGGCAGAGATGATCAGTGACAATTTGGGCCTTTCTGGGCTGTTATAGTCCAGCCCAGAGCACATTCATAACAATTAGGAACTTGAGATTTTGGAGCACAGCTAAACAGTTTCTACACTGTTTCTAGCCAGGCAATTAACAAGATCAACCTTCTTAACTGTATGTAGGGAATTTTCCATCACCAAGTCAGAAAATGACATTCTAGGCAAGCACTCATGGAACATTGCCTGAAATTGACCATACTCTAGCACCGAATACAAATCTCAACAAAAACAACAAATTATCACACAAACCATGTTCTCTGGTAAACATCCAATTAAACTAGAAATTAACAACAAAGCCCACCGCCGCCACCACATGGGAATGGTTCCAGTTGTCTGGTTTCCTTTGTATCCATCCTCTATCTCTTTTTCTTGTCCTTGCTGGGCCTTCCAGGTCCTGAGTGATGGTGAACACAGGAGGCAAAGGGACAGGATTGTCTAGATGTTTCAGCTTTAAAGGAAACAACACACAAAATGTGTTGTTAGTTGTGGAGTGTGTAGAGCTATCCTTTTAAGGTTAAGAAATTTCTCTTCTAGCCTTATTTTCCTAAGAGTTTTAATGAAGCAGTGTTAAAATTTATCAAATCTGAAGGTATGACAAAGCTGGGTGGTTGTGTGTATTGCATTAGCTTATTCTCTATCCTTTTTTGTACACTTTAAGTCTTTCACCATTGAAAAAGAAAAAAAAAACACATGCTTGTCATCAGCAAAACACCAGCTCAGAGCTCCTTAACAACACTGGCAGGTATGGAACACCAACCCTTTCAGCAATTTATGTTCAATAAGAAATTTAGTCAGAAAAAGAAGAAAGAAATTTGAGCTCAAATTTTTGGGGACCATATTTTATGATAATATCGGTTATATATTATTAAAAAAAACACCTCAAATTATTGTATATATATCTCCTGTGTATGGGTTTGTGGCCCATGTCATGCGCAATAAGTTTGTATTTTGATATTGTTTCATTTACTTTATAGTAAAATGAAGCCTTTTATGAAATAATGGTCACAACACACGTATCCTCCTATTTATAATGACTCTTCTATTTAAATGATAATATTAACATTATTTATTACATGTTGAGAGTATAGACTTAGAAGTCAAATCATCTAGGTTGAAATGCCAGCTGGAACCCTTACGGGCTACTTGCCTTGGGCAAGTTACTTTGCATTTCTGGGTGTTTATTTTCTCCTTTAAAAAATGAGAATAACAATGGCACCTACCTTCTAACAATGCTATGAGGATTTTAACCAACAAAATGTCAAGAGTGCCTGTAAATAACTTAGAGTTAATAAGAGTTAGCCCAGTCCTTTAAGAGCACTTATTGAAAAGCTAAGGCTGTGTCGAGAGCTTTACTTACATTATCTCCATTAATCCCTCAATATTATGAGATAGCCTCCACTATTATACCTGTTGTACAGATGAGGTAATTGAGACTTAGAGAGATGAAACTTAGTTTAAAGGTTTGTGGTTGTTTAATCTTTGCCCTTATGAATGTTGTTACTCAGACGTATGATCTGTTTGATGCTACATTCTTGATTAGAAATGCAATCCTTGATTTTATCATTGTTCCCATGAGAAAATATCATCCGTTTTGCAATGATTTACTTATGGTGGTGTTTTGGGGAATTAACTGAAGTAAAACATAAAATGAAATGGAAAGTTCACTGAATAAAACAAAGTAAAGACAAAGAAATTGTAAAGCCAACATGATACAGTGTGAACAACAAGATACCTGGGTTTCATTCCTGGCCTGCCTCTAATTGCCATCTGTAAAATTACAGGCTGATGCACATAATAAATGGTTTCCCTTCCGTCTACGTAAGGAATGGCTTGAGAATTAGGAGCCCTGAATCCTTGTTCTTGTTGTTTCATTTCTCTGACTTTAGATTTCTTACCTGTCACTTCAGTGGATGAAGCCAGCGAGCTCAAGGTTCACTTGGATTCCTTTATCTAAAGAGGTTGCATGTGTTAGAGCTTTAGAGAGAATCGGGAGTTAGCACTGAAGAATATCAATGTCTAAAAAAGTTTACAGGCTAATTTGGAAAATTTACCGCTCAGAGGCACCTACAACTTTCTAGGTCTTGCTCTGTTGTGTTGCCATGTGTTTGTTTTATATTATATGGATACTAGGGAAAGATTTACTCTTTTTAGGAAGGCTAAAAACATGGTACTTTTGTAATAACAGTTGATATTCCTATTCATGAAATCTTGCGTTCACACTACAAGACTTGGAAAACATTTTGTACCAGATGGTATAAGCAAATCCAGATGAAACTCATTATTCAATCAGATTAACCTCTTTCCTTGGCTGATGATAGGAACTTTCCAGCATTCCAATTTCTTAGAACTTTAATCAGTTTGGACTCCCTTGGTTTTAATGTCAGAAACATTCACATCTAGGGAAAAAATTGAAATCTCTCCAAGACCAAATGTGAAATGTTTAACAGAGATGTAGAAGGAAAAATTTTGAGAAGAGTAGCTGCAACAAAGACAAGGTATTCAGAAATTTCTTGCTTTGCCTTTACTGTAGGTGCTGACTTCATTTGGGGCCCAGGGCAACTGAGCCTGCCATCCATGTCTCATTTATCCCAACTGTAAAGTGAGGTAATAGCTATTTATATACCTTGAAGGGATAAGGTTTTGATTAATTAGTTAATGTGTTCAGTGTGCTTTGAAGTGCTAAGTGCATTAAGTTTCATTTAGATTACACTAATAATTTCATGAACTCAGGGTTCTTTTCACCAGCTGAGGAGTTAGGATCTCTTGATCAGATATTTCAAATGGCAGAGCAGTTTTAATGCAACCTTCTTCTCAAAACCAGTTCACACAGGTATTTGCAATTAAAAAAAAAAATTAAGCACTTGAGTAATCACATGTCCAAGTGTACAAGGCAGAATAATCTTTTATGATAGTGGAAGCAAATATTAGCTCCTTTTCCCCTTTTCGCCTGATTCCCTCTCCCCTAGTCTCCTATATCTCAGTATCTGTTAGCATTTCACAGTCTAAAAAGTTTGAAACAGAAACTCAAGGTAATGGTCTTTCATAGCTCAAGAGCCATGTCTGATAACATCTGGGCTGCAATGCTTCATGCTAACTGGTTCTGAGGATAGGAAATGCATTGGTGCCGGCGTCTGTGCTGGCTGTTTCTTGTTGCCACAGATGCAGTTTTAGTGGGTACATAACATGGACCTGAGTTGAAGAATGCTGGAGGTCTCGAATGGGCTTACTCTGAAGAAGCACCAAAACTGTTTTAAAACAGCTTATTTAAAATAAGAGCTTAGAGTGCTTTTAGGTGCTTCCTGTAAGTCAGGTGAAAGGGATGACTGTAGTGGCCAGGGGAGAGCCAGTGGGAATGAGGTGTTGGTCAGCAGGCTCCATCCAGGCTGACTCAGGGTCAGGTCACTCACAGTGCAAGCCACCTGGCTCCACCTGAACCCTAAAGACCTGTGGCTTGCTCCTCCCACCCACCTTCCTCAAATGCAAACCTCTCTGGTATGGTCAAGCAGGGTTCAGGGCAAGGACAGTGAGTGCAATGACAGTGTAGTCCGATGGTGTGGGGGAAATTTGTTCTTCCCAGCGTTAGGGGTCTGCCTTCCTCTTGCCTAAGGCAGTGGGTTTAGAAATGATTCCAACCCATCAGAAAAGTGTGGGAAAGCACTAATAGGAAAAGAAATCCAATGGATTCCACATCCTGAGGACGCCTCAGGCCCATGTGTCATAGGAGAACCCTTTAGGGATTCAGCCCTGTCTTTGCTTACCCAACCTGAGAGCTACGTGGGTGTCCTGGGCAGTGACGTCGGGACATCTTAGGCATAGAAGTGCAGGTTTCATTTTCCAAAGAACTTTCACTAAAGAAAATTATATTTGTAAAACTTTGGTCACTTTCTTACCTTTCCTTTATTCTTTTAATTTGGTTCTTTTGAGTGTATCTTCCACGTTTGTGTGTCTTTTTGGGGGGTTGCGTGACATGTGCTGCTTATCTTTTTTCTTGATTATATTTACTCAGCATTTTCTAAATCAGGATACAGGAGACATATTTTCTATTTTTTAATTTACTAGGTCAGCATGGCTTTGATATAAGATAAGATACCCTTGATTGGGTTTGCATTCCCCATTGGATAAACATTTCTGGTATATATAAGATACATGTCATGGAAACAACAAAGGGAGTAGTGCTGCGATAACTGGCTGGATCTTGCCCAGACAGTGGGTTGGGCTCGTTCACTACAGGACTGTCCAGTGGTGCATGAGCTGAGTGAGGGTCTCCTGTGCTCTGACCAGCAGGCCTGACTTTCTGACAGTCTACACCCCATTGCCCCCAGAACGCTCAGTGTGCTGGTAAGAGAGGGACAGAATAAATTCTAGCTAGGACAGGACAGACAGCATGCCCTATCTAAAGAAGAGGGGCATCGGGCATCAGGCATCAGGCGTCAGGGATGAAAATTCTTCTTAAACCACTTTGTTAAGTAAATTTTGTGAAGGAACAATTCATTGCAATTGTGTATATTTTTAAAAGGTGTAACTGTTATAAATACACCTGAAAAGGGTACTAGCCTACATCTGAAGCAGGTATTAATATAAATCATAATGAGTATCTATCATAGGACATTGGAATGCAATCATTGCTTTGGGAAATAAGTTTAGTGAATCTAACTCATATTTTCTTGCTGTCTTCCCTGGGATTATACAAAATATCCATGTTTTGTCTCAAGCCTTTGCCCAATTTTGTTCTAAAATTATCAGCATGTCTTTTTCTGCTTGCTACATTCAGTATTATTGAACCTAATTAAATGGTTTTGCTTAATAAACGATAGACCCAACCTCTCTAGCAAGTCTTTCCCCATGAGCTGCTAACCCCACTAGGACTTGCTGGTTGGAATTCTCACTGAGCGCTTTCATCCTGGCTTTACTTTTGGGGAGGTGCATTCAAGGGGACCAAGTGAAGGGGAAGTAGGATCCATGACAAAATCTGCACCCTTGATCGTCAGGCATTAAAAACTGAACTGCTTATTGTCAGAGGGAAAAGTGAGCTCCTTAAGGGTGGGACATTGCCTGGTACACAGCTACTGTGTGGTGGTGGCACCCCAGACCGGTGTGAGCCTGAGCAAGCTTTCTACTTAACTTGACTCACCAGCACCGGTCACCTGAACCTGACTGCATATGTTGTCACTTGTGACAAAGGGATTCTTCTACTTGGGGTTTAATGAAGAACAAAATGACTACAGCCTTATTACCAAAAATAGAACATTATAGTTTGTTTAGTTAGAATTAGATATAGTGTGGGCAATAGATCACACTAGGGTCCTTATACTGTCTGTCTTTCAGGTCCCTTTCTTAAGGAGTGATGATAACACTTAGCTGCAAAGAGCTCTTCCCCTATCAGCGCATTCAATGCTTAGTGCAAGGAGTCCTAAGTTTTCCTGTGTCCAATTGCTTGTTCAGGCTTTAAGTGGTGACACTTTTTCCCCTGTGGTCTATAGCCCAGAACTAAAGGGCTATCTCTCTCTGCTTGCAAAACATTTTTCAAAAGACTGCTGCCTGTCCTGCCCCAGAAATGTGTTTCTATTTTCATGGAACTGTAGCTTAGTACAATCTCTTTCCTTGAGTGCCTTACTACAGGAGGGACCTGTCAGGTGGGGAGCGCAAATTCCAAATTGGAAAAGGCTTCTCAATTAGACAGAAGTTTAGACCATGAAATAATTCTTGTGTATATCTATCAAACACCCTTTTGATGTCAGTTGCCAGCAATTTTTCCCATTTTATCCCAGAAGATGTATAATTAAGTGGTTCTCTCTATTGCATTGATGTCTTGTTGAATATTTTAAAATTCTGGGTAAAATATGGCCTGATTGTTTGAAGAAATACCCTCCCAGTAGCACACATACTGAAAGCAAAACACTTTCTTTTCACTGTTTTCTAATTGCTCCATTTTTCATCCCTGTTTTAGATATTAATTTAACCTAATTTTCTATTTAGTCTCTGCCCTTTTGAAGGAGGAATTATAATTGCTTGTTGTTTGTATAGTTATTAGGCATATTGGTGAGTTTATAAGCTTCTTTATGGTGCAACCTTTTGTGACATTTTTTGTTTTATGTCACACACAGAACTTAACCCAATGTGGAGCAGAGACAGTGAACTGAACTACACAGAGGGGTGAGGACCCTGAGGAGGAGGAGGAGGAAAGCATACCCTGTGGCAGCAGCAGCCGCTGCTGACAGCGCTTACCTCACTCACATCCTGAATCAGCAACTGGGGCAGAGTTGAGTGATAGCCGCACCCACCCCACAAAAATGTGAAATCCCTAGGGGAACCTGAGAATACATTCATAGCTTATCTAAGAAAGTCCTCAATGTTGATCAAGGGAATGGCTTCTGATAACATTTCCACTTAAACTCTAAATAGAATGAGCTAACTTGCCACTCCCATAAATTTACAGTCTGAAGTAGGCTTAGTCATAAAGAAGAAAGTGCTAGAACCCTTGCAAGAGTTCTCTTGATGCTTTTTACTCAGTATAGGTGGAGGACAGAAGGTGACAAACTTTTCTGAAAAGGATGGGATAATAAATATTTTAGGTTTTGTCTCTGTCGTGGCTGCCCGACTTTGCTGTTATAACAAAACCCCCATAGACGATACATGAACAAATGGTATGGCTGTTTGCCAAAAAAAACTTTAGGAAAACAACAAGCACCAGGGGCTGGGTTTGGTGTGTGGGCTGCAGTTTGCCGAGCCCTGGTCTAGAAGATCCAAGGTACCGGTGGCTCTAACTCTTTGATGTGGACTTTCCTTAGTAACAAGGTTCTTAAGCTTCCGGAGTCTGCAGGGGCAGGAGGAAGGAGAGGTTGTGGGAGGATCACCCTCTACTCAGCCTCTGCTCCCCTCCTCCCCTCCACACTGAATCCATTTCTGCTCTTTCCCCAGAATTTCTCAGAGTATAGGTGGGATCACCAGGCTGGGATCTGATGTTCAGCAGAAGCTCTGAGTCTTTCTGGTTAACCCACATGACTGAAATACTCATTGAAATCCCTTCCCATTTGTCTCTAAGCCTAGATTTTACTTCATGAACTTCTGGAACATGAAACATGCTCTCTGTAAACCAAATCTCCAGGTCTCCCAATTATAAAAGAACAGGAGAAAATTTAGGATCATCATGACCATGGAGAATCAGCACAGCTCACATGAATATGTTTGAATCTTGGGCAGCCTGGTGGCTCAGGCAGTGGGAGGGCTGTGCCACTAATGCCCAAAGCTGCGCCGGTTCGATTCCCACGTGGGCCAGTGAGCTGTGCCCTCTATAGCTAAGACTGTGAACAACAGGAACAACAGCTCTACCTAGACCTGGGTTGCCGTGAACAGCCGGAGCTTTGCGTGAGCTGCTGTGTGCTGCCATGGACGGCTGTGAGCCGCCGACCAACAACCAGCGAGACCGACCAACGACCTATGATGCCGACCATCGATCAATTAGGCCAACCAAGGATCGGTGCGGAATGCCTCAGCTGGGTGGAGCGCAAGGCTCATAATACCAGCATGGGCCCGGGAGCTGGGCCTTACAACTAGACTGAAACAATGGCTTAAAAACTGGGAGTGGGGGCGGGCAAAAATTATATATATATATATATATGAATCTTAAACACATTTGCAAATAGACTAAAATTTTCTGAATTAGAGATGAATGGAAAAGATAAATTGTTATGAAATGATTTTAAAGTTCAACTCTCAATGGTTGTCTGAATAGATGCTATTAGTTTTGGTGGATAATGTGTTTGGAACTTAACATCATCTGATTCACCTGTGCTATATGAAATGTTCAAGGTTCTAGGAGATGAGGAGTTATGGGAACACAGACATGGACTATTGCAGGTGTTTTCCCCAAACTACTCTTCCTTTCTCTATGGAATACAGCAGGAAGACCACCACCATTAGATAGCAATATTGGGAAAACTGTTGGAGAAGAAACATTCTGAACATGATTTGGGAACAGAAGAATGGATTTAAACAAATTAACCAACATTCAACCTCCTCATCTGTAGGAATTGCCAAAATAAATTCACTGCTTGCCTTGATCAAAATTTTTTTGGCTTGAAGGGTGTAGTCAAAGGAAGTGTGTACCGGAAATAACACAGGGACTCTCCTGGGACCAAAGGCAGCCATAGGATAGGGAATGGGACCTAGAAAAAGTTAGGTTCTTTCCTTTCCTCTCTCTACCTCTCATCCCCAGGTCTCTCATATCTGGTTTGACATGGGGACTTCTATAATTTCCAGCATTTCTTTGCAAACTAGCTTTCTCTTTTTATTTCTCAGTCTGGTGGTTTCAAATGTTCACCCCAGAAGAACATCTTTTTCATAGAATCTCCCACCTCCAACAGGGTCTGACACAAAGAATAATAAATCTTTATTAACTAACTCCTTGATAGAATTGAATAAATATGGTGTCTATAGCTAACTGGATATTCTTTGGCTAAACATCACATTCCTGGGAGGGAGAAATTGATTGGCCAGTCTTGAGCCAGAATTCGCTATTTGTCCAGTCAACTGTGAAGCTGTGATTCCAAGAACTGTAAGAACCACACCTGATATCAGTTGGGCAGTTTTCAGAAGAGGTCCGGACACCCTAAAAGTACCCACTCTAGTGCTTCCATTTGTCTAAAAACCTGGTTAGTAAAATAACGAGGTAACAATTTAACAAGTGACTTTAGTCATGTCAGAGCCCAAACAACTTAGTGAATTCTAAGTTACATTCACCACAGAGAAGGGCTCCTCACACCTTGTATAGTGGCAGAAGGGACTGTGTGGACTCTTCCCATGTCCAGTGTGGACTCTTCTTTCTGTCATTGATTCACAGAGGCCATATGGGTCTGGGGGACCTCAGCTGACTAAAGATAATTTGCCTAAGAATGGCTCCAACCACTATGGAAAATAATATGGAGGTTCCTCAAAAAATTAAAAATAAGTCTACGAGATGATACAGCAATCCTACTTCTGGATATAAATCCAAAAGAAATAAAAACAGGATTTTGACAAGATAGCTGTACTCTCACCTTTACCACAGCATTATTCATAATAGCCAAGACATTGAAACAACCCAAATGCCCATCAATAGATGAATGGCTAAAAAAAAAAGAGGTGGTACATACACAAAATGGAATATTATTCAGCCATGAGAAAGAAAGATATCCTTCCATTGCAACAACATGGATGGACCATCAGCATATTACGCTAAGTGAGAAAAGTCAGACAGAGAAAAACAAGTCCTGTATGATATCACTTATATGTGGAATCTAAAAAAGTTAAACCTATTAAAAGAAAAACAGAGTAAAATGGTAGTTCTTAGGGGATGGGAGACAAAAAAAAAAAGGTAATTTGCCTGTTTGTATCACGTAAGTTTAAACATTGCCATACATCATGTTTTTTTACTAGAATGCTCCAAAACAAAGAAATGCTTCAGCCCTAACAGCACAACCTTACAATGGGATGACCACCTGTCCTGGTTTGCAGTTCTAGCAGTAAAAGCCCCACATCCTAGGAAATCTCTCAGTTTGGGGAAGCTGGGATGGTTTGTCATCCTAACCTACAATCAGCCTGGGGCTGTGAGCAGCCAGCCCTCTTCTCATCGAGGTGGTATGAAGGACCATTCTTCAGATCTGATTCTGGAATTCTGGAAGCAACGTCAGAGCTAAGAAGGCCCTGTTGAGTCAGTGCACTGCCTCACTGCATACTTCCTCAGCTGGGGATAGTACCTTCTCTACTTCCCAGAGGCCATGCCCTGCACGGACTTCAGTTCTGGGAACCATGCTGGCAGTTTGGGTCCGCATTCTGCCCACCTGGCAGGGGACTGGCTTTTATAGGCCATCTCCCCAGGGACAGAACACAGGGGCTGCCCTCATGTGGTCTGTAGAGAGAATAAACAGCCCACCCACAAAGGCACCTTCAGGCCTAGAGGGGATATCAAGTCACACAAGCAAATACATAGCTTCCACTATTGACATCATCATATTAGAATACCACTGGGACCTGATAGTATAAGAGTATTTGTTTATTTTCCACCACCTATGAAATGTATACATTCTGAGATTTAGGATTTGACTTTTTTTGTTGTTGTTTGTAAATGTATTCCCAAGGTAAAAAAACAGTGAGTAGCACACAGTAGGCTCTTAATAAATATTTATCGAATAAATGAGAACAAATGAATGAAGGAACTGGAGGTAGAAAGACCAGTTAGAAGGTGTCTTGGTTAGTTTGGTCTGGTATAACAAAGAGTCACAGACGTGGCTTATAAATAACAGAATTTATTTCTCATAGTTCTGGAGACAGGAAGTCCAAGATTAGAGTCAACGGGGTCAAGTTCTATGGAGCGCCCAGTTCCAGAATGCAGACTGCCATTCTCTCCTTGTACCTAGTGTGGCAGAGATCAGAGAGGAAAAGCAAGTGTCTTGCCTGACTTCTTATAAGAGCACTACTCCCATTCATGAGGGTCCTACTCTCATGACCCCATCTAATCCTAATCCCCTTTCAAAGGCCAAGAATCCTAATACCATCACGTCAGGGGGCAGGGTTTCTACATATGAATCTTGAGGGAATGCACACACTGAGTTATAATAGTCCAGGAGAGAGATAAGAAAGGCCTAAATGAGGTTGGCTGCAAGAAGGAATTTAAAAAATACCCTTGCTCTTGCCTAGACATAGCACATTCATATAGTTTCTTTGCTTGGAATATTTTCAACCAGTTCGTTTCTCTAACTCCTACTCATATCACACACACACACACACACACACACACACACACACACACACACACGACATATATATGTCGTGTGAGTGTGTATAGTTCCAAAAACTGTAAACAAATTTTAAAAAAGAAAAAACTGTATTAAAATTGTAATAATAAGTTTGATATAGTCCCATTCATTTGTTTTAGCTTTTACTTCCCTTGCCTTTGGAGTCAAATTCATAAAATGCTCTTTGAACCAAAGGTCCATAAGTTTAGTACCTATGTTTTCTTCTACGCAGTTTATTGTTACAGGTCTTATGCTTAAGTCTTTGATCCATTTTGAATTAATTTTGGTACATGGTGACAGATAGCGGTCCCGTTTCATTCTTTTGTATGTGGCTTTCCAATTCTGCCAGCACCATTTATTGAAGAGGCTGTCTTTTCTCCATTGTATGTTTTATGCTTCTTTGTCAAAAATTATCTGTCCATATTTATGTGGGTTTATTTCTCCATTCTCAATTCTATTCCATTGGTCTTTGTTTCTCTACAAATACCATGCTGTTTTGATTATTGTAGCCCTGTATTACAACTAAAGTCAGGGAGTGTGATACCTCCAGCACTGTTCTTTTTTCTTTTTTTTTTTAATTAAAGTTTATTGGGGTGACAATTGTTAGTGAAATTACATAGATTTCAGGTGTACAATTCTGTACTACATCATCTATAAGTCCCATTGTGTGTTTACCACCCAGAGTCAGTTCTCCTTCCATCACCATATATTTGGTCCCCCTTACCCTCATCTCCCACCCCCCACCCCCCTTACCCTCTGGTAACCACTAAACTATTGTCTGTGTCTATGAGTTTCTGTTTCTCATTTGTTTGTCTTGTTCTTTTCTTGTTTTTGGTTTATATACCACATATCAGTGAAATCATATGGTTCTCTGCTTTTTCTGTCTGACTTATTTTGCTTAGCATTATACTCTCAAGATCCATCCATGTTGTCACAAATGGTCCTATTTCATCTTTTCTAACTGCCGAATAGTATTCCCTTGTGTACATATACCGCAACTTCTTTATCCATTCATCTACTGAAGGACACTTTGGTTGTTTCCATGTCTAGGCCACCATAAACAAAGCTGCAATGAATATTGGAGCTCACGTGTCTTTATGTATAAATGTTTTCAGATTCTGGGGGTAGATACCTAGGAGTGGTATTGCTGGGTAAGGTAATTCTATTTGTAATTTTTTGAGGAACCTCCACACTGCCTTCCATAGCGGCTGCACCAACATGCATTCCCACCAACAGTGTATGAGGGATCCTTTTTCTCCAGAGCCTCTCCAACACTTGTTACTATTTGTCTTGTTGATGATAGCCATTCTAATTAGGGTGACGTGATATCTCATTGTGGTTTTTATTTGCATTTCTCTGATGATTAGTGATGTTGAGCATTTTTTCAAATGTCTATTTGCCATTTGTATGTCCTCTTTGGAAAAATGTCTCTTCAGGTCCTCTGTCCATCTTTCAGTTGGGTTGTTTGTTTTTCTGTTGTTAAGTTGCATGAGTTCCTTGTAAATTTTGGATATTAACCCCTTATCGGAGGCACTGTTTTCAAAAATCTTCTCCCATTAAGTTGGCTGCCTCTTTATTTTGTCGATGATTTCTTTTGCTGTGCAGAAGCTTTTAAGTTTGATATAGTCCCATTCATCTTTTTAGCTTTTACTTCCATTGCTTTTGGAGTTAAATTCATAAAATGCTCTTTGAACCCGAGGTCCATTATTTCAGTACCTATGTTTTCTTCTATGCAGTTTATTGTGTCAGGTCTTATACTTAAGAGTTGATCCATTTTCAATTAATTGTGGTACATGGTGACAAATAGAAGTCCAGTTTCATTCATTTGCACGTGGCTTTCCAGTTCTCCCAGCACCATTTATTGAAAAGCCTGCCTTTTCTCCATTGTATGTTTCTTGCTTCTTTGTCAAAAATTATCTGTCCATATTTATGTGGTTTTATTTCTGACTCACAATTCTATTCCATTGGTCTACATGTCTGTTTTTCTGCCAATACCACGCTGCTTTGATTATTGTAACCCTGTATTACAAGCTAAAGTCAGGGAGTGTGATACCTCCGGTATTGTTCTTTTTTCTGAAGATTGCTTTGGCTATTCGGGGTCTTTTGTGGTTCCAAACAAATCTGATGATTTTTTGTTCTATTTCTTTAAAAAATGCCATTGGGATTTTGATGGAGATTGCATTGAATCTGTATATTGCTTGGGTAATACGGCCATTTTAATTATGTTGATTCTTCCAATCCATGAGCACGGAATATTTTTCCATTTCTTTGTGTCTCCTTCAATTTCTTTTAAAAGTGTATTGTAGTTTTCAGCATATAGGTCCTTCACATCCTTGGTTAAGTTGATTCCTAGGCATTTTATTATTCTTTCTACAATTGCAAAAGGAATTGTTTTTGTTTTTGTTTTCTTTCTGAGACTTCATTGTTAGTATATAGGAATGCAACGGACTTTTTACATTGATTTTGTAGCCGGCAAGTTTACTGTATTTATTGTTTCTAATAGCTTTTTGGTGGAGTCTTTAGTGTTTTCTATATAGAGCATCATGTCATCTGCAAAGACTGATAATTTAACTTTTTCATTCCCAATTTGGATGCCTTTTATTTCTTTCTCTTGCCTGATTGCTCTGGCCAGGACTTCCAACACTATGTTGAAAAGCAGAGGTGATAGGGGACAGCCCTGTCCTGTTCCTGAACAAAGAATAGAGCACTTCTGCCCAGCAGAAGGGCTTCTGTACAACAAAAAAAAACATTGACAAAATAAAGAGACAACTAACTGAATAGGAGAAGATTTTTACAAACAGCGCCTCCGATAAGGAACTCATACAACCCAACAACAAAAAGCAAGAACCCAACTGAAAAATGGACGGAGGACCTGAAGAGACATTTCTCCAAAGAGGACATACAAATGGCAAATAGACATATGAAAAAATGCTCAACATCACTAATCATCAGAGAAATGCAAATAAAAACTACAATGAGACATCACCTCACCCCAGTTAGAATGGCTATCATCAACAAGACAAATAGTAACAAGTGTTGGATAAGCTGCAGAGAAAAAGGAACCCTCATACACTGTTGGTGGGAATGCAGACTGGTGCAGCTGCAATGGAAGGCAGTGTGGGGGTTTCTCAAATAACTACGAATACAATTACCATATGACCCGGCAATCCCTCTCCTGGGTATCTACCCAAAAAATCAGAAAACATTTATACATAAAGACAAATGTGCTCCAATGTTCATTACAGCTTTATTTACAGTGGACAAGACATGGAAACTACCAAAACGTCCTTCAGTAGATGAATGGATAAAGAAGTTGTGGTATATATACACAAGGGAATATCATTCTTCACACATTTTTTGTGGGAAACGAGTAAACTCGTCATATGGCCTCTAGTTGGAACCGGCAAAAATTTTGCAAAGTAAATAAATAGAGACTTCTTTTAAAACTAAAACACTGAAAGTTTCATAGAAAAATATCAAATAGATCGAAAGATATGAATATTTTACGGAAAGTCTAATTTTGGAGAGAAAATGTCAAAAAAGCCCCGCCTTACGACGCGATCTGGCGGGAAAATGCCAGCTTACAAAGTGTTCAGTAAGAAAAGATGAAATAGGACCATTTGTAACTACATGGATGGATCTTGAGAGTATAGTGCTAAGGGAAATAAGTCAGAAAAAGTAGCGAACCATATAATTTCACTGATATGTAGTGTATAAACCAAAACCAACAAAAGAATGAGACAAGCAAATTAGAAACAAAACTCATAGACATGGACAATAGTTTAGTGGTTACTAGAGGGTAAGGGGGAAGGGCGGTGGTAGATGAGGGTAAAGGGGATCAAATGTATGGTGATGGAAGGAGAACTGACTCTGGGTGGTGAACACACAATGTGATTTATAGAGGATGTGATATAGAATTGTATACCTGAAATTTATGCAACGTTTGTCACCCCAATAAACTTTAATTAAAAGAACTCATAGACACAGACAATAGTTTAGTGGTTACCAGAGGGTAAGGGGTTTGGGGGGTGGGAGATGACGGTAAGGGGGATCAAATATATGGTGATGGAAGGAGAACTGACTCTGGGTGGTGAACACACAGTGGGATTTATAGATGATGTAATACAGAATTGTACACCTGAAATCTATGTAATTTTACTAACAATTGTCAC
Source organism: Rhinolophus sinicus (assembly GCF_057876585.1). Classification (NCBI taxonomy): domain Eukaryota; kingdom Metazoa; phylum Chordata; class Mammalia; order Chiroptera; family Rhinolophidae; genus Rhinolophus; species Rhinolophus sinicus. Next base: position 94,608,498 of record NC_142514.1, read on the forward strand.
CCCAATAAATGTAAAAGAAAAAAAATTGTAATAATATATACTGATAGCGCAAGATGAATACAAGTCACATTTGACTTCTGCAATTACAAGAGTGGGTACCATCAGGGTAGTTACCATCAAAGTGGTTACCATCAGAGCAACTTTTTATTATGGCAAATTACTGCTTGAGCATGTTGACCAAAGTGTCCACTTGTATACGGTTTTTTTTTGGCACTTCTGGTATATCTATCATCTTTTAAAACATTTTATAATCTCAACATGTACAAAATAGAAAGAATAGTATAATGAACTCCTATGTACCCTTTACCCAACTTCCACAATGATCAACTTATGATCAATCTTGTTTCATCTATACCCCATCTACTTCTCCATCTTCCTATATTATCAGAAAAAAAAAAAAATCAGAAATCACATGATTTTATTGGTATGATAATGAACCTGGGACAAACCACTAACATTTTTCAAAAGTTCCTCCAGTGCTAATACAAACCAGGGTTGAGAATTACTTAGCTGGTTCTTTAGCTTTTGTGTTCTCATGACATCTGATATTATAAGTGCGATTTGGGGCGGGCTTGCTTGTGGTCCTCATGACACTGTATTATAAGGGCCTCCCCCACTAGCTTGTAAGCTCCTGAGGTCAGGAACAGAGCCCTATTCACCACTATCAAAAACTCAACCTATAGAAAAATCTCTAATAAATATATGTGAATAAATATTGATTGAGGTATAATCAGTAGAATTTTCAATTTATAGTGTAGGTAAACAGGCTAACGTACTGAAAAGTGTTACAATTTATTCCCAGGCTTGTGCTGGAGTGAGTGATTATAAAAATAATGACACCACTACATAAACCAATGTGGAAGAGGAGGTGTTCTAGTGAGGGTGATTAAATCAGTTTAGCAATGTTGAAACTGAGATGTCTGTTGAATACCGAAAAGTTCAACAAGCAGTGCAAAATGTGCATTTAGGGTCCAGGAGAGAGACTACAATTTTGGCCAGATAGAGTTTGGGTAGAGTAGAGGTTCAAATATGGGTATTTAGCAATTAGAAATAAAAGTATATAGGAGAGAAAATTGAGTGAGCCAATGTAGAAAGTTTAAGGGGGTGGGGCAGAAATGAAGGCAGGAATTTAAAGACCAGAAGGAAGAGACTGTAAGAAATAATTTTTAGATAAGAATTTGAGGGGTAGAAAGATAATTGTTGTTATTGAAGATAACTGAACATTATGAATGTACTTAAATGTCACTGAATTATACACCTGATAATGTCAAAGGGTAAATTTTATGTTATGTATATTTTCACACACATGTATGCATGCAAAAATAAAGAAATTGGAAGTTTCAAGAAGTGGGTAAATGGGTAAGTAGCCATGCCGAACACCAGAGATAAAGCAAGGAGAACGAGATCTGAACAGTAGGCCACTGATTGGCCATTGCATTATCATCCTGAAATCAATTTCAATGAAGTGGGAAGGGGGCTATGACACCAGATTACAGGGATGACAATGGAAGAGGTGGAAGGAAGAAGCACAGCCTGCAAGGATGGATTTCTTTTTAGAAAATGATGGTAGACCCTTAGGATAGTGACCTTAGGAAATTATTTCTCAACATGTGGTCCTTAAATCAACCACATCAGAATCATCCAGAATATTCATTAAAACATGCTTGGGTCCACCCCCAGATGTGTTGAGTCAGACATTACAGGATAATGAGACTGGAGTCTGCATTCTAGACTTGTTTGCAAGTGGTCCTTTTGAACACCAAAGTTTCAGAACCACAAGTAATTTGGAAGGTTATCAGGTAGAAGAACGTATTTGATGATGAGCACACCTCAACATGTTTCCAGCAGACCGAAGGGTCAGGTGGAGAGAAAGATGTTTATCATTTGGTGGTGGTGTTGCTGGCCTCAGGAGAGTAATGGACAAGACCCACCCACAGGTGTCTGAAAGTGGAAACCTAAATGGATAAAAGAATAGAGAAGTGTGGGTGGGAGAAGGAGGAATGGGTGAGCACTCACCTGGACTGAATAGATCTAAGGGAGTGGAAGGATGAAGGGGAGGAGTGGCTGAGCTGGTGCAGGGTCTGGGATGCCTTGTCAATCAGGGACTGTTACACTTAGGGTCCAGCAGAGCATTGCACCCACCAGATTCACAGAAAAGGTCACCCACCAGGTCTCAGAAAAGCTGGACAACAGGCACCACCCAGGGCAGGGTGCTGCTCATAGCAGTTCACTGGCTGGAATGGGAATTCTAGAAGCTGGCAAAGACCTCCACGACAGGGATAAGGGATAAGTGTGTGCAGGGTGGGAGCAGGGCCAGGGGAGAAGATAAATGTCAAGGAGAACTGAGGATGAGAGGCAGGTGAATGAGGTTGGTGCAAGGCAAAGGGTGTCGTCTATGGTCTGTGCTAGAGGGGGTTCCAACAATAAATTTGTTCTCTGAGGGGCTGGTGGGTGTGTGTAGGGTTAGATATAAGAGCCTTAAGTCAGGATGGGTAGAATTCTCTGTGAAAATACTTGAGGAAATTACGGGAGTTACCATATTTAGTTGAAAACGATAGAACTGCTTTTTTTTTTTAAAAAAAGATTTTTATTAAAAATATAGTTAGCATACAATATCATATTAGTTTCAGGTATACACAATACTTATTCAACATTTATATACCTAAAGAAGTGATCACCATGATAAAGTCCAGCAAACATCTGACATCATATAATACTATTACAGTATTGTTGACTATATTCTCTATACTGTACATTAGTTACATCCCCATGACTTATTTGTTTTATACCTGGAAATTTGAACTGCTTATTGCCCTCCACTTTTCTCCTTCCCTTTAATTTTTTAGTTACAGTTGACATTCAATGTTATTTTATGTTTATTTCAGGTGTACAGCATATGGTTAGACAGTTTTATAATTTAAGAAGTGATCCCTCTGACTAGCATAGTACCCACCTGACACTATACATAGTAATTACTATGTTATTGACTGTATTCCCTATGCTTTACTTTACATCCCCATGATTATTTTGTAACTACCAATTTGTACTTAATCCCTTCACCTTTTCCACCCTGCCCCATGAATCTTTCCTGTTTATTATCCGGATAAATCTAGTACCCATCTGACACTGTACATAGTTATCACAATATTATCGACTATAATCCTTATATTATATCCTGCATCCCCATGACTACTTTGTAACAACTAATTTGTATTTCTCAATCTCTTCCCGTATTAAACCCACCACTTCAACCCCCTCCCGTCTAGAAACCATCAAAATGTTCTCTGGATCTATCAGTCTGTTTCTGTTTTGTTGTTTATTTTGTCCTTTAGATTCCACATATAAGCGGAATCACATTGCATCTGTCTTTCTCTGTCTGACATACTCTACGCAGCACAACACCCTCCAGGTCCATCCATGCTGCTGCAGATGGCAAGACCCCATTCTCTTCCATGGCTGAGCAATATTCCATTGTATATATGTACCACCTCCTCTTTATTTATTCTTCTATCAACGGACACCCAGGCTGCCTCCACATCTTGGCTATTGTAAATAATGCTGCAGTGAACATATGGATGCACACGTCCCCTCGAAGTAGCATTTTGGGTTTCTTTGGACAAATACCAGGAAATAGGATTACTGGGTCCTTCTTTGTCTCCTGTTACAGCCTTTGTTTTGAAGTCTATTTTGTCTGGTGTAAGTATTGCTACCTCAGCTTTATGTTTGTTTGTTTTTTTCATTTCCATCTTCATGAAATAACTTTTTCCATCCCTTTACTTTCTATTTGTGTGTCTTTTAATCTAAAGTGAGTCTTTTGTAGAAAGTATATGTCTCCGATGCCCCCAGAGTCACCGTCCCTCCACTGGAGCCCAGGGTGAGTGCCTGCACGGACCCTTTAAGAGGACGTCTGGATTTCCTGCAGCCTTCTGACCCAACCAGAGAGTCAGAATCCCCACTGTTTTTCACAGCCAGAAATTGTGGGGGTTCCTCTTCCCAGCACCAGTACTCTGGGCTGGAGAGTCTGGTGTAGGGGATTGGGGTCCCTCACTCCTTTGTGGGGAAACTCTGTGGCTGAGATATCTCTACCAATTTTCAACCAGCACATGTGGGTATGGAGCCAGCTGGTTTCACGTCTCCACCCCTCCTACCAGTCTCGAGGTGGCTTCTCCTTTATATTCTTAGTTATAAAACTTCTGTTCAGCTAGACTTCAGATGATTCTCCAGGTTGATTGTTCTATAATTTAGTTGTAATTTTGATGTTCATGGGATGAGGCAAGCACAGTGTTTATCTACTTCACCATCTTGAATTTCCCTACCAGAACAGTTGTGTTTTTTATTTTTCAATGAAAAATTAGGTTTATTAAAATAACCATAAAGAAACTCAACAGACATATTGAGAATTGGAGAAAATACTCTTTAAACATACATATAAACACATGCAAGCCAAGGACTCATAAGTAGAATACATAATGAATTTCTATAAATCAATAGTAAAAGACATCCCAATAGAAAAAATGGTCAAAATATTTATTTAAAATAGGCATTCAAAAAAGAAAAAAAAATCATATACAATTTGTCAAAGTAAAAATGTGACTCACTTATAAATATGTATAGGTGAAATGACATGATGTCTGGGATTTGCTTCAAAATAATCCAGTGAGGAAAGGGCCAATAGTGTTAAAATAGAAATGAAAAGAGTGGCAATGAGTGGGTGACTGTTGCAGCTGTGTGATGAGGATATGGGGGTCATTGAACTAGTTCTGTGTATAAAAATGAGAACTGCTTTTTTAAAAAATTTATTGGGGTGACAATGGTTATAAAATTACATAGATTTCAGGTGTACAATTCTGTATTACATCCTCTATAAATCCCATTGTGTGTTCACAACCCACAGTCAGTTCTCCTTCCATCACCATATATTTGATCCCCTTTACCCTCATCACCCACCACCCACCCACCTTACCCTCTGGTAACCACTCAACTATTGTCTGTGTCTATGAGTTTTTGTTTCTTATTTGTTTGTCTTGTTCTTTTATTGTTTTTGTTTATATACCACATATCAGTGAAATCATATGGTTCTCTGCTTTTTCTGTCTGACTTATTTCCCTTAGCACTATAATCTCAAGATCCATCCATGTTGTCACAAATGGTCCTATATCATCTTTTCTTACCGCCGAATAGTATTCCATTCTGTATATATACCACAACTTCTTTATCCATTCATCTAGAGAAGTACATTTTGGTTGTTTCCATGTCTTGGCCACCATAACAAAAGCTGCAATGAACATTGGAGCACACATGTCTTCATAGATAATTGTTTTCAGATTTTTTGGGTAGATACCCAGGAGAGGGATTGCTGGGTCATATGGTAATTGTACTCGTAATTTTTTGAGGAACCTCCACACTGCCTTCCATAATGGCTGCACCAGTCTGCATTACCACCAACAGTGTATGACGGTTCCTTTATCTCCAGAGCCTCTCCAACAGTTGTTGCTATAGATCTTGTTGACGATAGCCATTCTGACTGGGGTGAGGTGATATCTCATGTGGTTTTTATTTGCATTTCTCTGATGATTAGTAATGTTGAGCATTTTTTCATATGTCTATTTGCCATTTGCATGTCCTCCTTGGAGAAATGTCTCTTCAGGTACTCTGCTCATTTTTCAATTGGGTTGTTTCGGTTTTTTTTTTGTTGTTGACTTTCATGAGTTCCTTGTATATTATGGATATTAGCCCCTTATCGGAGGCACCGTTTGCAAAAATCTTCTCCCATTCAGTTGGTTGCCTCTTTAATTTGTCGATGGTTTCTTTTGCTGTGCAGAAGCTTTTAAGTTTCATATAGTCCCATTCGTTTATTTTAGCTTTACTTCCATTGCCTTTGGAGTCAAATTCATAAAATGCTCTTTGAACCCAAGGTCCATAAGTTTAGTACCTATGTTTTCTTCTATGCAGTTTATTGTGCCAGGTCTTATGCTTAAGTCTTTGTTCCATTTTGAATTAACTTTGGTACATGGTGACAGAGAGCAGTCCAGTTTCATTCTTTTGCACGTGGCTTTCCAATTCTCCCAGCACCATTTATTGAAGAGGCTATCTTTCCTCTATTGTATGTTTTTAGCTTCTTTGTCAAAAATTGTCTGTCCATATTTATGTGGTTTTATTTCTGGGTTCTCAATTCTATTCCATTGGTCTATGTGTCTGTTTTTCTGCCAATACCATGCTGTTTTGATTATTGTAGCCCTGTAGTACTAGCTAAAGTCAGGGAGTGTGATACCTCCAGTATTGTTCTTTTTTCTTAAGATTGCTTTGGCTATTCGGGGTCTTTTGTGGTTCCAAACAAATCTGATGATTTTTTGTTCTATTTCTTTAAAAAAATGCCATCGGAATTTTGATGGGGATTGCACTAAATCTGTATATTGCTTTGGGTAATATGGCCATTTTATCTATGTTGATTCATCCAATCCATGAGCTTGGAATGTCTTTCCATTTCTTTGTGTCTCCTTCAATTTCTTTCAAAAATGTCTTATAGTTTTCAGAACATAGGTCCTTCACATCCTTGGTTAAATTTATTCCTAGGTATTTTATTCTTTTTGCTGAAATTGCACAAGGATTTGTTTTTTGTATTTCTTTTTCTGAGATTTCATTGTTGGTACATAGGAATGCGATGAACATTGTACGTTGATTTTGTAGCCAGCAACTTTACTGTATTCGTTGATTGTTTCTAATAGCTTTTTGGTGGAGTCTTTAGGGTTTTCTATATAGAGCATCATGTCATCTGCAAAGACTGATAATTTAACTTTTTCATTCCCAATTTGGATGCCTTTATTTCTTTCTCTTGCCTGATTGCTCTGGCAAGGACTTCCAACACTATGTTGAAAAGCAGAGATGATAGGGGACAGCCGTGTCATGACCCTGAATATAAAGCAAAGGGCTTCAGTTTTTCACCATTAAATATGAGATTAGCTGAGGGCTTGTCATATATGGCCTTTACTATATTAAGGTATTTTCCTTCTATACCTATTTTATTAAGTGTTTTAATCATAAATGGATGTTGTATCTTGTCAAATGCTTTTTCTGCATCAATTGATATAATTATATGATTTTTGTCCTTTATTTTGTTTATGTGATGTATCACATTGATGGATTTGCAGATGTTGAACCATCCTTGTGCCCCAGGGATGAACCCCACTTGGTTGTGATGAATAATCTTTCTGATGCATTGTTGTATTCGATTTGCTAGAATTTTATTTAGGATTTTTGCATCAGTATTCATCAGAGATATTGGTCTGTAGTTTTCTTTTTTTGTGTTGTCCTTACCAGGTTTTGGTATCAGGGTAATGTTGGTCTCATAAAATAAGTTGGGGAGTACTGTCTCTTCTTGAATTTTTTGGAAGAGTTTGAGCAAGATTGGTATTAGATCCTCTTTGAAGGTTTGGTAGAATTCACTAGTGAAGCCATCTGATCTCGGACTTTTGCTTTTGGGAAGGTTTTGGATGACTGATTCAATTTCGTTACTGGTGATCAGTCTGTTTCGGTTTTCCAGTTCTTCATGGTTCAGCCTGGGAAGGCTATATGTTTCTAAGAACTAGTCCATTTCTTCTAAGTTATTGAATTTGGTGGCATAAGAACTTGTCCATTTCTTCTAGGTTATTGAATTTGGTGGCATATAGTCCTTCATAGTATTCTTGGATGATCCTTTGCATTTCTGTGGTGTCTGTGATAACTTCTTTTTTGTTTCTGATTTTGTTCATTAGTGTCTTCTCTCTTTTTATCTTAGTGAGTCTAGCCAAGGGTTTGTCAATTTTGTTAATCTTTTCAAAGAACCAGCTCTTTGTCACATTACTTTTTTCTATTGTCTTTTTGTTCTCTATTTCATTTAGTTCTGCTCTGATTTTTGTTATTTCCTTTCTTCTGCTGACTTTGGGTTTCACTTGTTCTTTATCTAGTTCTTTAAGGTGTAACATGAGATTATTTATTTGGGAGTTTTCTTGTTTCTTGAGATAGGCCTGTAATGATATAAATTTCCCTCTTAAAACTGCTTTCATTGCATCCCCAAAATTTTGGTAGGATGTATTTTCATTGTCACTTGTTTCTATGTATCTTTTAATCTCTCCTCTAATTTCTTCCTTGACCCAGTCGTTCTTTAAAAGTATTTTGTTTAATCTCCATGTCTTTGTGTTTTTTTCTGCTTTCTTTTTGCAGTTCATATCTAATTTCAAAGCCTTGTGATCAGAGAATATGCTTGGTATGATTTCAATCTTCTTAAATTTGCTGAGGCTGATTTTTTTCCCCAATATATGGTCTATCCTTGAGAATGTTCCATGTAAACTAGAAAAGAATGTAAAGTCTGATGTTTTAGGATGAAGTGTTCTATATATGTCAACTATATCCATTTCATCTAATGTGTCATTTAGGGCTGCTATTTTGTTATTTATTTTCTGTTTCGAAGATCTATCCATAGCTGTCAATGATGTATTTAAGTCCCTTAGTATAATTGTGTTTTGGTCAATTTCTCCCTTTAGTTCTGTTAGTAGTTGCTTGGTATATTTCGGTGCTCCCTGATTAGGGGCATGAATATTGATGACTGTTATGTCTTCTTGTTGTATACTCCCCTTCACCATTTTGAAATGTCCATCTTTGTCTCTTGTTATCCTTTTCACCCTGAAGTCTGCTTCATATGATATCATTATGGCTACACCTGATTTTTTCTGGGTACCACTTGCTTGCAGTGTCAATTTCCACCTTTTACTTTGAGTCTATGTTTGTCCTTGTAGCTGAGATGTGTCTCTTGGAGACAGCATATGGTTGGGTTTAGTTTTTTGATTCATTCTGCTACTCTGTGCCTTGTTATTGGTGAGTTCAGTCCATTTATATTTTGGGTGATTATTGATATGTGAGCATTTCCTGTCATTTTACGTTTACTTTTCTGGTAATGCTGTGTCTCTATTGTTTCTTTGCCTTTTTGTTGTCTATTATTTCTGTGTGGTGGTATTCTATGATGTTTCCTGCTGTTTCTTCTTTTATTACAGTATATGTTTCATTTCTGGATTTTTTTTGAGTGGTTACCCTTAAGTTTATGTAAAAGAAAGTTTTATATTTAGATTATTCCATTTTCGTCAGCCTGCTTACTTTCTCCATTCCCATATTCCGGTTCAGGCCTTTACTCTACCCGTTGTTATGTCTTGGTTGCCATAAATTGTCCCTGTTGATGGTGGTCAAATAGCCTCCTTTAGTATCTTGTAGTGCAAGTCGTGTATTAGAAAATTCCCTCAGCTTCTGAATGTCTGGAAAGGTCTTTATTCCTCCTTCATTTCTAAAGGATATCTCTTCTGGATATATTACTCTTGGCTCATAATTTCTCTCTTTCAATAGTTTGAATATTTGGTTCCACACTCTCCTGGCTTGTAGAGTTTCTGCTGAAAAATCTGATGATAATCTAATGGGCTTTCCTTTGTAGGTTACCATCTTCTTTTCCCTGGCTGCCTTGAGGATTCTTTCAGTTCGTTGATTTTAGACAGCTTCAATACAATGTGCCTTGGAGATGGCCTGTTGGGATTGAGGTAATTAGGTGTTCTATTTGCTTCTTGGATTTGAGGATCCAGTTTTGTCCACAAGTTTGAGAAGTTCTCATCAACAGTTTGTTTGAATATGTTCTCTGTTCCCTTCTCTCTTTCTTCTCCTTCTGGTATGCCCATTATTCTTATATTGCTCTTTCTGATGGTGTCAGAAAGTTCTTGTAGAGTTCTTTCATTTTATTTAAGTCTCAAGTCTCTTTCTTCTTCCATATGTGTCATTTCCAGGTGTCTGTCTTCGATGTTACTGCTTCTTTCCTCCATCTGGTCAACTGTACTACCCAAGCTGGTTATTTCATTCTTAATTTCTTCTATTGAGTTCTTAATCTCCAGAAATTCTATTTGGTTCTTTTTTAAAATTTCAATGTCTTTTGTATAATGCTCATGTTGTTCTTTGATTGTGTTTCTGAGTTCATTAAATTGCCTTTCTGTGTTTTCTTGCATCTTGTTGAGTTTTTTCAGAACTGCAATCTTGAATTCTCTGTCATTTAAGTCACATATTTCCGTATCTTTAAGTTTCTTTTCAGGAAACTTTTCACTTTCTTTCTGAGCTGTCTTGTTGCTTTGGTTTTTCATGGCAATTACTGATTTACTATTTCTCTTCCTAGACATCTGCAGGAGTGGCTTCTGCAACACATTGATAGGAAGAGGTCTTTCTTTTGTTTTCCAGTATTTGTTGGTACAATGTTTTATTTTCTCTCCTACTGCAGCCTTTTATTTCTCTCACACTGTGCTATGTATTCTCTGCACTATTCCAGTTTCTCACACAGTGGGGGGATTCCCTGGGAGATGGGTTTCTCCTTTGTTATTATTTCGCCTGGGTCACAGGGCGCTGTGTCTGTGTGGGTATGCAGAGAGCTTTTGAAGTTCCAAAGCTCTTTCTGCACCAGATTCAGAACCCGGTTGTTTCAGCAGTTCTGTTTACTCCTGCAGGTATCCGCCCAGATAGGTGGGTCAGGGGTGGGGTGAGTTGTGAGAGATGGCCCAGAGTAATGGCGGCAATCACCACCACAGTCGGTCCTGCTTCCACAGCTCCCTCCCCTTTGCCAAAACTAGTTTGGCTGCGTATCTGTGTCTGCGGTCCACAGTTCTCAGAACAGCAAATATTTTATTATTTTGGTCTGACACTGCTACTATTCCTTTTCTAGCACCAGGCAGGTGGTGGTGTGGGGAGCTCTGGGAGGGTAAGGAGGGCGCGGCTAGTCTCAGTGCCTAAGGCTTCCATTCTCTGCCCAGCAGTGAGGGCTTAAACCAATGTTTTCAGCCTTCTTCCCTCAGTCTTTTCTCCGAGGTCTCTGCCGCGAGCATTTGGTTCAGCCGTGTTATATGCTGCCCCTTCAGCCCTGTGGGCCATAAGCGGAGCCCTAGCAGTCCGAGTTCTTCCCTCTCCCGCAGCTGCGGTGGTTCCGGGATGCAGCGAGCTCGGAGCACTGAGCTAGGTCTGCGAACCATGCCCACGCGGCTCCTTCTCCGCACTTCTCCCTTCCCTCCTCCCACACCTGTGTGATTCACCCACCATTCAGTAGTGGACCTCTTTGTCTTGCCTGTCTGCTGTGCAGGGAGTCCCTTGTGGAGTTATTGTTGTTCGATTAGTTGTAAATTCCAGGTGGGCTTTACAGAGGCTCACCTCACGCAGCCATTTTGTTCCATGCTCAGCTGTTTAAGAGAACTGCTTTTTATAGAGATTAGTTTATTCACACTCTGCTGCATCTTTAGCCTTTCCCACTGCTAATCTGTTGAAAGGCTCTTGTTTCAACTCCAAGAAAGCTTGGTTAGTTGATATTGCTTTTATCTGGTTTCTCTCTTATATTCCCTTTGACGGAAGAAGCTTTTAAATAAGAGATGCAGAAAGTAGATTGGGGAGGGCCCTGCCTCTCCTGGGTGCAAGGCTTATGAGCAGGCTTTTGGAGAAGTTTGAGCTAATGCCTTCTCCACTGGCACTAACTCTGTGCCTCATACTGCTCACATCATAGCATGGAGATAATAATATGTATTTCATGGGTTAACTGTGAGACTTAAATGAGCAAAAAGTGGGTAAAATAATTAGCTTATTACTTGGCACATGTGAACATCAAGAAATGGTAGCTGCTATTGAGGTACTAGTGATTTATTTTTATTATTATCATTATTATTAGATGAACTCATATTTCACTGGGAATGAACTACCAAGAGATTGTTCTCATGTAGCCAGGAGAAATGCCACAGCTGCCATCCTCTGAGGGATTCTTAAGTGACTTGACACCCTTCCCCTATGTCTCCATCTTGCCCAGTGGTTCTCACATCTGTCTGCACATTAAAATCAAAGTTGAAGGATACTAATGCTCAGGTCCTACCCCAGGTGAAACCAGAATCTCCTGAGGTGAGGTCCAAATATTCCACTTTTCAGGGATTCCTCAGGTAATTTTGGGTACCACTTGAGGTGAGTAGTGCTGAGCTAGCTGGACACTAATCACAGAAGGTGGAGTGAGGACATTCAAGATGCTTTTCAAATAGGCAGTGGTTTACTGTCACACAGGGTTTCAGAAGACTAAATAAAAGTTCTGGGACTGCACAAGTCCTGCCTACACATTCCCTACGGCTATATGCTCTCTTTTGGCAACTGATAGTTCTTTTCAGTACAGAATTGATGTTTGGTGTGAATGAATATTTCAGCATACATAAAAATAGTTGTTGTAACAGATGGTGAATCTACAGGATACTGGCCTTACCTTCCCAGGACAGACATCCTGGGAGACCCAAGAGCATATCACTCTCTTGATCATTGTTGATGGATGGGAAGTTGCAGCTCTTCTTTTCAACCTTACTCTTCACTTTATTTAGGTTCCTCTACTCAAGATAAAGTTTGTTTTTCCTGGGCTATCTCTACAGTGACTTTCTCCTCTTCTTTTACATCAGTGTGAGCATGAAGTAGGGAAGGGTTCTGTCCTCAGCCACATTTTATTACAATCTTTGGCGAATTCTTTGTTAACCAGCACCATTCAGACAGTTTTCAAGGCATAGCACAGGTGAAGCTCCCTCACATTTGCCCTGAAGAACCTACTACTGGGTGGCAAAGTCAGTGATTTCCAAGTAGAGGCAGTCATGTGACATTAAAGTTACTGCCTCATTTGGGGTAAACATAGGGTCTCATCTTCTGGTCCTAGATCTCTGTGCTTATAGATCATGAGCTTCATTTTCAATTTTAAGTGGGGGAAGTCAACCTCTCCACATTGTGTATGTGGAGAGATAAGCAATTGGGTTGAAGAGGAAAGAGTAGAAATCAGGAAGCATGGATTATAGTCTAAGTTGTCTTATGGGCAGAAACAAATTACTTCTTTGACCTAAGTCTCTTCAGATAACAACCACTTAGTTGTTCCCAATAGAAGTCTTTTCTTGCTCCACCTTAGCATTTGGGGGCCTCTTTTAATAATTCAGAGTTATTTTTGGACATCCCCATGATCCAGAGCATACATGTTCAGAACCTTATCTTATATCAACTTTATGGTCTCTGATAGTTCTAATATTTTCTAATCTTTCCCATTCCATGTTTTCTAGCATGATAATGCTAAGACCACTTGAGATGGGAAAATGCCCAGGCCACCAGTGGTAGCTGCATCTGGTTTTGTAGTGGCTGGGAAGTATGCGTAGGCTCTTAGAGCCCTTTTAAGTAATAACCTGGTGAGGAAAATGACTATAGTAACCTACTCCCTGGCTCCTATCCACCCCCCACCTCTGCTCTTCCCCCAAGCCACACCCTTTGGGTTGTTGATGAGCTTTGGTTACACATGGACAATGCTGTGCCATGTGGCAGTTGTGGATTTAATGAGTCCAAGTAAACGGTAATTGTCTTTCCCAGTCATCCTGGTAATTAGATGGTGAGGCCATATCTTCAGGGCTCTTAGTGTTTAGAACAAATGGCTCAGTGTTGCAACCCCTGTTACTACATGGCCTAGGGTGACTCTCAAACATTCTTCTGCCAAGAGGAGAGCAGTGTCTTCTTTACAGAAAACACCCATAGGTTTGCTCAGAAATGCACAGGAGAAAGGTACCCGAAAATCATAATGTCTGGCCTCAAACCAAGAAGCTCTGCTGAGTTACTGCTGCATCTCCACTCTGATTTGGGGAAGGTTTAAAGGTGGCTTACTTGAATAAAGCCCATTTCCCCCTTTTTGTGCCTTCCCCTTTCCTTAGCTAGATAGAGTAGGTGAAGATGAAAGCTCTAACAATGACACAGCACTTGCTAATTTGCAGATATTTACTTCCTCATTCAACAATGCAGCACCTACTGAACACCTACTGTCTATCAGGCTAAAGTCTGCTGGAGTGTGTATATCCTACTGTTCATAGAAGCTATTTATTTCACCTATTTCAGGTGAAATATCACCCTACATCATGAGCTCATCAACATTCTTTCCTGTCAAAGCTCAACTCAAAAATCACTTTTTCATGACTGGGAAAGAAAGCCTGTCCCCTTCTGAACTCCTGCAATACTTATTGTCTGTCACATTGACATGGCCCCATTGCCTGCCCTATGCTGTTCAGGAACTTGCTCTAAGACTTGCCAGCCTGCAGGTTCCCTGAAGGCAGATGTGGGCCTGCACCCTTTTTGTATTGGCACCCAGAAGGTTGGCCACCAATGGCTCTGACCATGCACATAATACCTTAAGCAAATATTGTTTAGTTTTCGATTAATGTGCCTTTATTAGAAGAAGAAATGGAAGTATCACAGAAAGATGGGCTTCCTAAGTACTTCGAAAGTACTGAGTTAAAGTCTGAAAAGTTCTTGTGAATTCGAGTTTGAGATCTCTTGGTCCATTGGAGAAAGGGAACAGTGACTGTTTTCTTAGCTTTCTGATTTTTTTCCAGTTCCAGTTCTGGTTCTTTCCTTCTGAGCTTAGTACTTGCCAGAGCTCAGACTGTTGCCTGCTGCCCTCCATGGCTGTTGGAGCACTTTGATTTCACGGGGAGAATGTTCTTCAGCTGTGCTAGGGTGAGGGGTTCCCAGGATATGGGACATCAGCACTAGAACTGGCGCAGTCTCCCTGAGTTACCCGAAGAACATCCACGTAGCTTCAAGCATCTGAAGGATACACCCAGGAATGGGGGTGGAGATGGTGTGGTGACTAGTTATATCTGGTGGTGTGGGCTCTGCCAGCAGATATGGTAGGAACAACAGTAAGGACAATCTGAAGGCAAGAGGACCTCTGCCAAAGTAGTTCATAGATAAGCTGTGCCCTTTGGAAAACATAGCACATGGCTCTAAAACACTGCAAAGACAAGTCCTGCAAACATCTGCCAATACTAGCTTATCACACAGAAGATTTACAAGCAAGGCACAGCTACCCCATGCCAGAGATGTGTAAACAGAGGGAATCAGTGATAAGCCAGTCTCAGACCCTCCTCAGTAGGAATCTTGAAGATGTGAAACATCACTTAGAGAGGTCTGAGATGAGTTGGTTTTAAATTTCAAAGATTTTGAAGCAAGTCCAGGTGGAAATGGGTGTTTGGAAGCTCAGCTCTGCTCTGAGGAGTAGTCCCAGGACTGAGAGTAGGTAACTGAGATCCCTGTTGCTGTGGACCGTGGGCCACTCCATACGATTGAGAGACTTCAACCCAGTAATTGAAAGATGGAAAACAGAGGAAAACCACAAGGCACTGCCATCTTAGCACAGGGATGATGTAGCTTATAACATGTATCTCTGGTTTAATTATTATAAATGGGGCCACTGATATACATCAAAATCAGTATTAAGCTCACTGTGATGACAGTCTTAGCTGATTAATTATCTGGGGAGAGTCATGTTATTTTGCTCTTTCGGGGAGATCAGAGATGGCTCAGTATTACTGTCCAAGAACATTAGCCAATAAAGAAAGAAGCTCCACCTTCACAATCCTATTAGGATAAAGCATTTAAAAATTTTCCTGCATAGTGCTAAATAAATAATTGGAAATTAACAATTTAGTTAATCTGCTGGATGTTGGGAAATGCAATAACACCACCTTAATTTATCTTTGAATAGACTCTGTGCTCAGGCCAGGCAGAATATAGTCTGTTGTGTGACAAGGAGGCATTTGATGAACACCTGGGGTGGGGGGTTGGAGGGGAAGAGAGGAGGGCGAGAGAGAGAAAGAGAGAAATTATGACCTGCCAAGCCATCAGAGAAGAAGAGAGGAACTTGTTGCTTCGGTTCCTAATGTCTGTTCCATCCCAGTTCCAATGTATATACACCCTCAATATAATTCCCTTTTTATCATATCCTGCATCATCTAGGACAACAAACAAAGCTATAAACCGTATCTATCCAGAAACACAGCATGCCAACCAATTTTTTTAGAGTAGATTTTTTTTAATGAAAAGGAAAAAGTCTTGCATAATAATAACTCTGAATTTAGAAAGAGTGGGTAAATTGGGTGACTAGCTGTGCCTTCTCAGTATCTGGGAAAGCACCTTTCAGAATTGTATGTACTATATAAATCATCACTAAAATTAAAAAGAAAAGAATTCAGGAAATTATATCCTATCAAAAAAAGTCTACTTTGGTGTTCCTGATGATTTCGCTATCAGCTTGAGTTATTTATTTTTTTTTCAAGAATGTTAGGTTTAGAGAGAATTTTCATCAGTGAGTCAACCTTTGCTTGCTTGTATTAGTTTCACCTTCTATTATTTTTTCCCCACTTCTCTTTTACCTTTCACCATTTATTGAACCCTGACTGTAAAAGGATGTCTGCTCATTGACATGCTGACAACTTGCTAAGTCACCCACACAACATACCACACACACACACCACACATACCCACACACATACATACCATACACACTGCACACACATACTGCACCCTACACACACACTATTCACACACACACATCCCACACCACACACATAACACCCTCCCCCACACATACCACCCTCCCCCACACACACCACATGCACATACCACACACACACCACCCTTCCCCCCACACACCACATGCACACAACACACACATACCACCACCACCACCATCACCACCACCACCATCAGACTCACTCACACACAGTAGTGTGGAGATTTTTCTCTAAAGTTGACTGCTTAATAGGAACTCCATTTTTCAGAAACTTATACTTGTCTGTTCTCTTTGTTATAAACTACCAGGTTGATTACCATGTGCCTTTTGGCTTAGATGAGGAAGGTTCCTCAGGGTGGATGTTGCTCTGAACCACCCGTGTGCTTCCTGTCAGAGGAGGTCAGCTATTCTGCCATCTGTGGCTGCAAGTGTGGCTGTTTTCTCACGTGAAGGCAAAGTGGCTCTTACTGGATGGGACCTGTGGTTCCCGTTCCAGACCTCCCTCCAGTCAATAAAAAGTAATTATCTTAGAATATTCCAGTAAATGACAGGGAAAATTGCTTATTTAAATCATGAATGTGAAGTGTAATCTCTGAGGTTCTAGTTGATGTCTTTCTAATATTTTTATTTTTTATTGCACTTAAACTTCAAAGGAGTCTTATACATTTCACCTTATGACCAACTGTTCCCACAATAGACTGAAGAAGGTGTCATTATTTTTACTGAATTCAAATCAAGGAAACATCTCAGAGAGATGAATTGATTTGTCCATGGTCACAAAATCAGACTTCAGAGTTCAGGACAGGATACGAGAGCTGTCCTCCTTTCTTTTTCACATGTAGGAGAAATTTTATTCTTT
This sequence comes from Rhinolophus sinicus, assembly GCF_057876585.1. Lineage (NCBI taxonomy): Eukaryota > Metazoa > Chordata > Mammalia > Chiroptera > Rhinolophidae > Rhinolophus > Rhinolophus sinicus. The sequence continues at coordinate 94,625,732 of NC_142514.1, forward strand.
TAATTTGTTGCTATAAGATCTTTCACTGTACTTTTTACCAACCAATGTATTTTTAAGATAATGGGGCTTTCATGCATTTAAATAGATTTCTGAGGGCAGTTGTGTAAATTAAGCTAGATAAATCATTGTAAATTATTAATTTGTAACTATGGAATTGATATAGAGAATCTGCTTATGACAGCATGCCCAGGCCTGTTCTGTTTTGAACAAACTGCCTGGCTACTGAAACATCAGACAGGCCTTATATGTGTGTTCCTCATAGTTTGTGATTATGAAACTTGAAGAAGTGCCTTTTTGAAATATTTTCTTTTCTTTTTTTTAAATTAAATTTATTGGGGTGACATTGGTTAATAAAATTATATAGGTTTAAAGCGTACAGCTCTGTACTATATCATCTATGTATCACATTGTGTGTTCACTACCCAGAATAGTTCTCCTTCCATCACCATATATTTGACCCCCTTTACCCTTTTCTACCACCTCCTGCCCCCTTACCTTCTGGTAACCACTAAACCGTTGTCTGTGTCTGTGAGTTTTTATTTGTGTGTCTTGTTCCTTTGTTGCCTTCATTTTTATATCCCACATATGAGTAAAATCATATGATTCTCAACTTTTTCTGTCTGACTTATTTCACTTAGCATTATAATCTTAAGACCCATCGAGGTTGTCACAAATGGAAGTATTTCATATTTTCTCATGGTTGTGTAATATTCCATTGTATATATGTTCCATATCTTCTTTATCTAAGAAAGGGCACTTTGGGTTTTTCATGTCTTGGCCACTGTGAATAATGCTGCAATGAATATAGCAGTACATATATCTTTATGAGTAAATGTTTTCAGATTTTTTTGGTAGATACTCAGAAGAGGGATTGCTGGGTCATATGGTATTTCTCTTCTTAATTTTTTTTTCCCCTTTCTTCCGCTTCCCCCTCCACCCCCACTCTGGTTCAAGCCATTGTTTCTCAGTCTAGTTGTGTAGGACACAGCTCCCTGGCCCATGCTGGCATTATGAGCCCTGTGCTCCACCCCCTGGCTGAGGCAGTCGGTCGCTCACAGCAGCTCATGGCAGCTCTTGCCGTCTGCCGACTGTTCACACTGGCCACTATCCACTCATGGCAGCACACGGTAGCCCATAGCACCATGCCAACCTCTGGCTGCTCACGGCAGCCCAGCTCCAGGGAGATTGTTTTCACAATCTTAGCTGTAGAGGGCGCAGCTCAATGGCCCATGTGGGAATCAAACCAGTGACCTCGGTGTTAGGAGCACGGCACTCCAACCACCTGAGTCACCTGGCTGGCCCTACTATTCTTAATTTTTTGAGGATCCTCCATGCTATTTTCCATAGTGGCTGTACCAATTTATATTCCCACCAGCAGTGTATGCAGGTACCATTTTCTCCACAACCTATCCAACACTTATTATTTCTCTCTGATAATAGCCATTCTAACAGGTGTGAGGTGATATCTCATTGTGGTTTTGATTTGCATTTCCCTAATAACTAGAAGTTGAGCATCTTTTCATATATCTTTTGGTCATTTGTATGTCTTCTTGGGAGAAGTGTCAGGTCCTCTGCCCATTTTTTTTTTTTTTTAGAGTGCAAAGCTCGGGGCGAGGGGATCAGCCTCAGGGACTGAACTCCTAATTGGGCCAACGCGTAGTTTTTATTGGTAAACTTCTAAAGAGATAAAAGATGGTTAATCTCAAGATCTGTGTGTTAGTAGCCTGCTGGCAGTCTTTCTGAAAGTTCCTCTGGGTGATGAACACACAATGGGATTTATAGATGATGTAATACAGAATTGTACACCTGAAATCTATGTAATTTTACTAACAATTGTCACCCCAATAAATTTAATTAAAACAAAAATTATATATATGTATACGTATATATACATGTTGCCTTACAGCTGCCAAACCGTTTGTTCACCCGCACTCTTCCCAGGATTTCACAAGGGAGTGCTTCAGCAAACTGAGGCCCGATGGAATTACATCAGTCCCTCCCCTTCAATGGATTCCTTGGAGATGTGCGTGTGTGAAGGCAAAGTACAAGCTGGAACACAATGGGAACTCTGCCAATTTTTTAATTGGATTTTATTGTTCTTAAGTTGTACAGGTTCGTTATATATTTTGGATATTAGCCCCTTATCGGAGTTGTTGTTTGCAAATATTTTCTCCGATTTGATTGTTAGACTCTCTGTTTTGTTGCTGGTTTCTTGTCCTGTGCAGAAGCCTTTTAGTTTGATATAGTCCCATTCATTTATCTTTGCTTTTATTTCCCTTGCCTTTGAGGTCAAATTCGTAACATCCTTTTTGAACTCAAGGTCCATAAGTTTAGTGCCTATGTTTTTTTCTATGCAATTCATTGTTTCAGGTCTTATGTTTAGGTCTTTGATCCATTTTGAGTTAATTTTGGTACATGGTGACAGATAGCAGTTAGGTCTTGTCTTTTGCTTGTGGCTTTCCAATTTTCCCAACACTATTTATTGAAGAGTCTGTCTTTTCTCCATTGTGTGTTTTTGGCTCCTTTGTTCCAAATTATCTGCCCATATATATGTAGGTTTATTTCTGGTTCTCAGTTCTTATTTCATTGGTCTATGTATCTGTTTTTCTGCCTACACTATGCTGTTTTGATTATTGTCTCTCTCTGGTGTAAGTTGAAGTCAGGGAACATGATATCTCTGTCCTTATTTCATTTCTCAGGGTTGCTTTGGTTCTTCTGGCTCTTCTGTGATACCATACAAATCTGGTGATTTTTTTTTTGTTCTGTTTCTTTTTAAAAAAAGATCATTGGGATTTTGATGGGGATTGCATCAAACCTGTATATTGCTTTGGGTAATATGGCCATTTTAACTATGTTGATTCTTCCAACTCATGAACACGCACTATCTTTCCATTTTCTTGTGTCTTCTTTTATTTCTTTCAATAATGCTTATATTTTTCAGTGTATAGGTCCTTCACATTATTTGCTAAGGTTATTCTTTGCTAAGTTTATTCCAATTGCAAAGGAATTCTTTTTTTCATTTCTTTTTCTCAAATTGCATTGTTAGTATATAGGAACCCAATGGTTTCTTGTACATTGATTTTTATATCATGCAACTTTACTGTAATTGTTTCCAATAGTTTTTGGTGAAGTCTTTATAAAGAGTCAGGTCATTGCCAAAAGTGACAATTTGAATTCTTTATTCCTAATTTGGAAGTCTTTTATTTCGTTCTTTTTTTTCATTGCTCTGGCGAGGACTTCCAATACTATGTTGAATAACAGTGGTGAAAGGGGGCATCCCTGTTTTGTTCCTAATCTTAGAAGAAAAGCTTTCAGTTTTTCACCATTAAATACAATGTTTGCTGAGTGTTTGTAGTAGATGGCCTTTATTATGTTGAGGTACTTTCTATATCCATTTTATTAACTGTTTTAATCATAAATGGATGTTGTATCTTTTCAAGTGATTTTCCTGCATCTATTGATATGATCATATGATTTTATCTTTTATTTTGTTTATGTGATGTATCACGTTGATCGATTTGCAAATGTTGAACAATCCTTGTTCTCCTAGGATGAACCCCACTTCATCACGATGTATAATCTTTTTAATGTGCTGTTGTGTTTGATTTTCTTGTATTTTGTTTAGGATTTTTGCATATGTATTCATCAGAGACAATTGGTCTGTAGTTTTCTTGTGTTATCCTTACCAAGTTTTGGTATCAGGGTAATGTTGGCCTCATAAAAAATTAATTAGGAAGTATTGCCTCTTCTTTAGTTTTTTTGAATATTTCAAGAAGGGCAGGTATAAATTAGAAATCCCTTTTATCCTCTAGTTTAATGTATTCCATCAGAAATCAGACCCGAATGTTGCTGGAGAGAGCAGAGCATGTTAGCCTCATTTACCTAAAACATGTTGCAACGTCAGCTACACTGGCAGAAAACTGTAAGAACCAGAGGACTGGTATACAGATTGACAAACATGTGAGTAAAGGAGATTAAGAATTTTCATACTTGTTCCCCATTTCTTCATTCAACTGCTGATATCAGTGAGAAAGTCACTCATCTAAAATTTATTTCCTGGAAATCGCTTTTTTTTTTTTTTTGAGAAGTCCTAAGTGGTAGTTGTTCCCTAAACTCTCATTGTATAAAATCAGGATGGTGACCCCAGACTTAAATGCTACCTTTTTGTGCACCTTAATGGGTCTAAAAATGGTGATTCTATTGTTCTTCCTTGTTTCTTTAGTGTAAATCTTATTTCCCCAATCTTCTTGAGGGTGAGAATCATGATTTATGCTTATTGTTTTATTATTATTTTTATTATTCATTTCAGATGTATGAAACAACTTAATGATTAGACATTTACACCCCTCACAAAGTGGTAACCCCCCAAGTGTACTACACATCTGACACTATACATAGTTATTACAATACCACTGATTATATTCCTTATGCTGTACTTTACATCCCATGAATACACACACACACACACACACACACACACACACACAGAGGTCTGACAATTACGTTTGTGAACTCATCCTAGAAAAAATGCTACATACCTCACTGCTGAATATCACTATGGTCACCTTATAAGTACTCCCCTTGGGAAGCTATGCACCTATGCCAGCACCTAGTCCACCCTTCAAAGCAACTTTGGAACTCCTTTTTTGGATTAGCCATCAGAGCTGTCATTGTATTACCCTTGATGTCCTAAATGTCATCAAAATGTCCTCCTTTCAATATTTCCTTTATCTTCGGGTAAAAAAAGAAGTCATCGGGGGCCAGATCAGGTGAGTAGGCGTGTTCTAACACAGTTCTTTGTTTACTGGCTAAAAACTCCCTCACAGATAGTGCTGTGTGAGCTGGTGCATTGTCGTGATGCAAGAGCCATGAATTGTTGGTGAAAAGTTCAGGTTGTTTTTGTTTTTCACGTAGTCTTTTCAGCACTTCCAAATAGTAAACTTGACTATTTGTCTAGTTGTTACAAATTCCTAATGAGTAATCCCTCTGATATAAAAAAATGTTAGCAACATTGTTTTGACTCTTGATTTGGACTGATAGAACTTTTTTGGTTATGGAGAATTGGCTGATTTCCATTGTGCACTTTGATGCTTTGTTTCAGGGTCATATTGCTACAACCATGTTTCATCACTAGGGATAACATGGCCCAAAACATCGTCTTGCCTCTCCAAAAAGTGGTGGCAAACTTGGACTCTCCTTTACTATTGTTCATTGGTGAGCTCCTTTGGGACCATTTTTGCACACACGTTTCTCATGCCAAGAGTTTCAGTTAAGATTTTCCTAACTGGTTCTCTATCAATGTTTACTTGGTCTGCTATGCTTCTCATAGTCAGCCGACAATTTTGATGCACAATTCGATGAATGTTTGCAATGTTTTCATCAGTTCTGGTCATTATTGCCTGCCTGGACCTCTCTTTATGCTCTTTTCCCTCAGAAAGATGTTTAATCCATTTGTACACTGTCGTTTTCTTAATGGCATTATCCCCATAAACTTGGACTAACATGTCCAAGTTTATTTCGCTTCCATTCTTGCCAAGTTTAACAAGAAATTTAATGTTTGTTGCTCTAATTCAAGCTCAGACATTCTTGCGATGGCACACAAAAACACACAACAATAATAATGAACACCAGTCAGCAAGACACTGCCACACATTGAAATGAACACAGCTGTGATACCCTGATATACCAAGGTTATGAAACCTTAGTGACCTGTCTGTACAGTGCAGCCAATGTAGGTACACATTGGCCAGTTTGTGAACTTAATTGTCAGACCTCATCTCTGTGTGTGTTTGTGTGTGAGACATATTATTTTATATTAGTTTCAGATGTACAGTGCAGTCATTAGGCATTTATATAATTTATGAAGTGATCCCCCCAATAAGTCTAGTACCCATCTGACACCATATAGTTTTTACATTATTGACTATATTCCCCATACTGTATTTCACAACCCATGACTATTTTGTGACTGCCAATTTGTACGTCCTAATCCCTTCATCTGTCTCATCCACCCCCTTTAAACTCTCTCCAGTCTAGCAAACATCAGTTTGTTCTCTTTTTATGAGTCTATTTCAGTTTGGTTCATTCATTTATTCTGTTCTTCATATTCCACATGTAAGTGAGATCATATGGTATTTGTCTTCCTCAGTCTGACATATTTCACTTAACATAATATTCTCTAGGTCCTTTCATACTGTTGCAAATGGTAAGATTTCATTCTATTTTATGGCAGAGTAATACTGTGTAGGGAAGATGTTGAAGAAAATTTGCCTTCATTGGTTGATGTGAACTTTTGTCTATTAGCTTTTATCTGTTCATGTATGTGAGGTGATTTCTGTGCTATGGTCAGGGGTTGAGTAAATTCCCCCTTTGGTCTCATCCTCCCGATCAGGGGAGACATGAGATGATGTTGCTTTCTGGGTCTCATTCTCCTGAGCAGGGGAGACGTGAGATGAGGTTTTCTGTTTGGTCTCATTCTCTCGAGAAGGAGAGATATGAGATGATGTTTGTTGTTCTGTCTGTGTTGTGTGATGCTTAGCTTAGGGTTAAAGAAATTCTTGATCAGGGGTTGAGAGAATTCCCTCTTTGTTCTGTTTTGCCCACATCAGCAGATGAAGTAAAGAAATAGCTAAGTTATATCAGGACAATGCGACAAGCACGTTGCCAGGCTTTGGAAGACCTTGGGCTGATGGTTCCAAGCAAGAACAGTAGATATTGCTTGTCTGGATGAATTGGCCCATCAGCCAGATGGGCAGCATTCATATCAGTAACTGCCGGACCCTCCCAGAACTGACCATTCCCGGAGGGGGAGGCAGGGACAAGAAACTTAGCTCTAAGGTACACCTGAGAAAAATATATAAGGCAGACCTCAGTTGACAGTGCAATTATTATTATTATTATTATTATTATTATTATTATTATTATTTCATCATTTGGTCATTTGTCATTGGTGATTTCTCATCATTCTAACATTTTGAAGACCTCCAGCAACATGCAGCTAACAACACCAGGGGAGGTCCTGACTTCCAGCCACGAACCTGGTGAGGGCTGGCTGGTTCCGACCTCTCCAGTGTTGTTCCCCATAATTAGCCTTCTTGAGAACTTGTTAGCATCTAGAAAACTTGTGTGCAGCTTGCAGTTTACAATATCAGAAGACGTCCTAACTTCTAACAACAGCAACGACAACAGCAGCAATATTCTTCAGATTGTTAACACCTTGAAAACTTATGTGTAGTTTGCAGCTTATAGCATCAGAAGATGCCTTGACTTCTAACAACAACAACAACAACGCCAACAACAGCAGCATCTTGGGAACTTGTAAGCTGCGGTGTGGAAGACACCTGAGTTTTTCTCAGCTACAGACCTGGCAAGGTTTTGATTTATGACTTTTCCAGTGCTGTTTTCCCCCAGTATGGTGAGCATTTGGCATCTACTGTAATAGTTACTATCCTATAGAGCTTATTACTGCTTTTGGATACTCCTTACTGATGTTATTTGTGTATTTAGCCAAGTGAATTTTGATCAATAGTAAACATATGTTGTAATCTCTTAAATTTGTAAGTATGTGTACTCCTCTGACATGACATTGTTATCAAAGTATATAGTTTCGTCTTAGCCATCTTTACTTTCTGACATCAACATATTCTACTAATTGCCTTTGTTTTTTGCTATTGGATATTGCTAAATAAATTAATTAGCCCCATTTTAGCATATGTCCCTCCTCTTTCTTTTCCCCACTCATCATTACATATTCCATTGTATGAATGTACCATAATTTATCCAGTCATCTATTGATAGGCATTTCAGTTGTTTACATATATAGGTTATTGTGAATAGTGGTGCAATAAACATAGGGGTACACATATTTTTGGAATTAGTGTTTTGTATTTCTTTGTATAAATACCCAGGAGTGCAATTGCCAGGTCATAAGGTAGTTCTATTTTTAAGTTTTTGAGGAAACTCCATATTTTTTTCCATAGTGGCTGCACCAATTTGCAATCTTACCAAAAGTACACAGGATTCCTTTTTCTCCACAATCTCGCTAACAATTGCTGTTTGTTGATTTATTGATGATAGGTTTTCTGACAGGGGTGAGGTGTTATCTCATTGTGGTTTTTATTTGATTGGTGACGTTGAGCATCTTTTCACATGTTTATTGGCCATCTGTATATTCTCTCTGGAGAAATGCCTATTCAGGTTCTCTGCCCAGTAATCGGGTTGTTAATTGGGTTGTTTTGTGGTGCTGAGTTGTATGAGTTTTTAATAAAGTTTGGATATTAACCCCTTACCAGATGTATCATTAGCAAATATCTTCTTGCATTCAGTAGGATGTCATTTCATTTTGTTGATGGTTTCTTTTGCTGTGCAAAAAATTTTATGCAATCCCATGTTTATTTTTTCTTTTGTTTTTAATGTCTGAGGAGATATATCAGTAAAAATATTACTAAAGGTAACGTCTAAGAGTTTACTTCCTCTATTTTCTTCTAGGAGTTTTATAGTTTCAGGTCTTACATTTAAGTCTTTAATCTATTTTGAGTTTATTCTCGTATATGGCATAAGAAAGTGGGCAAGCTTCATTTTTATTTTTTTGCATATATCTGTCCAGTTTTCCAAGCACCATATATTGAATACATGACATTTACCCCGATGTAAATTCCTGCTTCATTTATTATAGAATAAATGACTGTATGGGTATGAATTATTTCTGGACTCCTTAATCTGTTACATTGATCTATGTGTCTTTTATGTCAACACCATGTTGTTTTTATTACTATGGCCTTGTAGTATAATTTGATATCAGGTAGCGTGATACCTCCAGTTTTGTTCTTCTTTCTCAAGAGTGCCAGTTATTCCGGGTCTTTTATGGGTCCATATAAATTTTAAGATTATTTGTTCTAGTTTTGTGAAAAATGCTAATGTTCTTTTGATAGTGATTGCATTGAATCTGTAGATTGCTTTGGGTGGTATGGACATTTTAACTATATTAATTCTTCCTATCCATGAGCATGTTATGTGCTTCCATTTATTTGTATGTTCTTTAATTACTTTCTTCAATGTTTTAAAGTTTTCTAAGTACAGTTCTCTTACTTTCTTGGTTAAATTTATTCCTAAGTATTTTATTTTTTGATGCAATTGTAAATGGGATTATTTTCTTAATTTCTCTTTCTAATAGTTTGTTATTGGTGTATAAAAATGCAACTGATTTCTGAATACTAATTTTGTATCCTGCTGTTTTACTAAATTCATTTATCAGTTCTAACAGTTTTTTTGTTGAAATCTTTGGTGGGCTTTCTCTATATAGTATCTCATCTGCAAATAATGACAGTTTTACCTCTTCCTTTCCCATTTGGATGAATTCGATTTCTTTTTATTGTCTGATTTCTGTGGCTAGAACTTCCAGTACTATGTTAAATAAAAGTGGTGAAAGTGGGCAACCTTGTCTTGTTCTTGGTCTTAAGGGGAATGATATTAGCTTTTCCCCACTGAGTATGATATTAGCTGTGGGTTTGTCATATATGGCCTTTATTATGATGAGATAAGTTCCCTCAATTTCCACATTGATGCTAGATTTTGTCAAATGCTTTTGCTGCATCTATTGATAAGACCATATGATTTTTATTTTTTATTTTGTTTATGTGGTGTATTACATTAATTGATTTGTGGATATTGCATACCAGAAATGAATCCTGCTTGATAATGGTGTCTGATCTTTTTAATGTATTGCTCAATTCGGTTTACTAATATTTTTATGAGGATTTTTGAATTTATGTTCATCAGGGATATCAACCTATACTTTTTTTTCTTTCCTTTTTTTTTTTTGTAATGTCTTCATCTGGTTTTGGAAGCAGTTGGCCTCATAAAATGAGCTTGGAAGTCTTCCCTCCTCTTGGGTTTTTTGGAATAGTTTGAGGAGGATATTTTGTAAGTGCTCATTCTTTTTTGAATGTTTGGTAAAAATCACCTGTGAAGCCATCTGTTTGAGGACTGTTGTTTGTTGGTAGCTTGTTGATTACTGATTTAATTTTGTTGGTGGTAATTGGTCTGTTCAGATTTTCTTTTCTTCCTGATTTAGCCTTGGTAGATTGTATGCTTCTAGAAATTAATCCATTTCTTCCAGATTGTCCAGTTTGTTGGTATTTTCTTAATTTTTTTTTTTTGTATTTTGTATTTTGTGGTGTCTGTTGTTACTTCTCTTTCATTTCTGATTTTATTTATTTGGGTCCTCTCTCTTTTATTTCTTTTTCTTAAAGGTTTGTCAATTTTGTTTAACTTTTCAAAAAAACAGCTCTCGGTTTCACTGATGCTTTTTCTTTTTTTTTTTTTTTCAGTCTCTATTTTGCTTATTTTCTCTCTGATCTTTATTATTTCATTCCTTCTACTCACTTTGGACTTTGTTTGCCGTTCTTTTTCCAATTTCCTTAGGTGTAAAGATGGACTGTTGACTTGAGATTTGTTATTTGTTTTTTTCTTTACATAGCCCTGCATTACTATGAAATTCTTTTTTAGGAATGCTTTCACTGTTTCCAATAGTTTTTGGGTTGCTGTGTTTTCATTGTTGTTTGTCTGAAGGTATCTTTAGATTTCTTCCTTGATCTCATTCTTAACCCATTAATTATTTAGTGGCACGTTATTTAGCCCTCAAATGTTTGTGTGTTTTTCAGGTTTTTTTCTTGTAATTGACTTCTAGTGTTATACCACTATGGTCAGAGAAGACGCTTCATGTGATTTCAATCTTTTTAAATGTATTGAGACTCGTTTTGTGGCCTAACATGTGATCTATCTTTGACAATGTTTTATGAGCACTTGAAGAGAATGTATATTCTGCTACTTTGGGATGAAAGGCTCTAAAATTATCAATTAAATGCATCTGTTCCAGTGTGCCATTTAAAGCCACTGTTATTGTGTTGGTTTTCTGTCTGGAAGATCTTTGCATTGGTGTCAGTGGGGTGTTAAAATACCCTACTATGATTATGTTATTGTTGATCTCTGCCTTTATGTCAGTGAACACTTGCTTTATATATCTAGCTGCTCCTATGTTGGGTGCATAAATCTTTACGAGGGTGATATCCTCTGATTGGGTTGACTCATTCGTTACTCTGTAATGTGCTTCTTTGTTTCTTATTATAGCCTTTGTATTAAAGTCTATTTTGTCTGATATAAGTATTGCCACTCCAGCTCTTTTCTCATTGCCATTTGCATGAACTCTCTTTTCCATCTCTTTTTTTCAGTCTCTGTGTGTCTTTTGATCTGGGGTGGGTCTCTTGTAGACAGCATATGCATGGGTCTTTTTCTCTCAGCTACCCCATGTCTTTTGATTGGAGCATTTAATCCATTTACATTTAAAGTGATTATTGATAGGTACATAATTATTGCCATTTGATTATTTATATTTTTGATCTCCATTTTGTTTGTTTGTTTTCTCCTTTCTTCTGCTTAAAGAAGTCCTTTCACCATTTCTTGTAATACTGGCTTCATCATAATGAATTCCTTTAACTTTTTGTTGTCTGGGAATCTCTTTAACTCTCCTTCAATTTTTAGTGATAGCTTTACTAGGTAGAGTAGTCTTGGTTGTAGAACCATTTTCCCCCCCATTGCTTTAAATATTTCCTGTCCACCCCTTCTGGCCTGCAAAGTTTCTATTGAGAAGTCAGCTGATAATCTTATGGGAGATACCTTGTAAGTAACTAGTTGTCTTTCTTTTGCTGCTTTTAGGATTCTTTCTTTGTCTTTAACCTTTGGCATTTTAATTATTATGTGTCTTGGTGTAGGCGTATTTGGATTCTTCTTATTTGGGCCTTTCTGTTCTTCCTGGGCATGTATGTCTATTTCCTTCACCAAGTTAGGGAAGTTTTCAGTTATTATCTCGTCAAATAGGTTTTTGATCCCTTTCTCCCTCTCTTCTTCTTCTACTTTACGTGTTGTTATGCTTGATATTGTCCCAGATGTCCCTTTAACTATCTTTGTTTTGTTTTTCTTTTGCGCTTCTGATTGGATGTTTTATGCTGTCTTGTCACTAAATTGCTGATTTTTATCCTCTGTTTCTAATCTGCTGTCGATTCTTTCTAGTGTATTCTTCATTTCGGATATTGTATTCTTTATTTCTAACTGGTTCTTTTTTATGGTTTCTATGTTTTTCTTCATGCTTGCTATCTCCTGAAATTCTCACTAAATTCCTTAACCAGTCTTATAACCAGTGTTTTAAACTCTGTCTCTGGTAGGTTGTTTGCCTCCATTTTATTTAGTTATATTTCTGCTTATGTCTCCTGTTCTTTTATTTGGGACATGCTTATTTGTTTCCTCTTTCTGGCTGCCTCTCTGTGTTTGTTTCTATGTGTTAGGTAGATCTCATATGTTCTTCAGTCTTTTCTCAGTGGTATTATATATTGTGTGTCTTGTGTGGTCCAATGGCAGTCTCCCTGATCTTCTGTTCATGTGTTCCAAGAGTGTCCCTTGGGTGTGTTGTGTGTGTTCTCCTGTTGTAACCGAGCCTTGGTTGCTTTTGGTATGTCAGTGAGAGGGATTGTCTCCCAGGATGACGTGGCTGTAAGGATTGGCTACATTCACATTTTATGAGGTGCTGTGTGGGTTGAGGCTGACCCATCATCAGAGGAATATTCGCCCCTGCAGGCTCCTGTGCTGGTTGAGCCCCCTTCTTTGGGTGTGCCACTTATAGGGCTAACTAGGTAGTGCTCTGGTGTGTTCTGAAGCTGGCCTTTGGGTGTGTTGTTTCTGGTGTCTCTTGGGAGGGGTTCCCATGCAGGCTAATTTTAGCCTGCCTTTTACTTGTCCACAGTTACTTTGTAGGACCTGGAGGAGTGTGGGAATTGCCTTGCTGTGAAC